>NW_024881276.1:2400000-3600000 GCF_018691265.1 Tyto alba | reverse complement strand
CCTGGGAAACACATTAATTCTCCATTGGAATTAGCATATGCCCTTGAAAAAAACCCACAATTTAAACTGAACTAAGCTGTTTAGTATAGAAACTTTCTGCTAAAAAAAGAAATGTTTAATCAGCTTTATTCATATATAGAAACTCAAAATAATTGGTCTAATTTTTAGAGCTGCTGAGCATCCATAGATCACTTTGAAGTTAATAGCAATTCAGAGGTGTTCTGCATTTTTGCAAACCAAGTCACTTGTTTTGGTTTCAGAGTACTGTTATCTGCGATTAAGTTTGAACACTTGCATCTAAAAAAAAACTACCTAAAAGAATATATGTGCTTCCTTTTCTTCCTCCTTTTCAAAATGCATGAAGTAAGACAGCAAGAGAAGCAAACTTCTTTGTGGTTCGGCTGATGCAAACACCACTGCTTCCTCTTCTCCCGGTGTGTATGTGATACAGGGTTAGCAGAATGATGCAGAACAATTATCTCAAACAAAAAATTTTTTACTACACAGTCCAGAGGTTGTTTATAATATATTTTCTGAGCCCTCATCTGAAAAGACAAGAAAGGAAAAACTCCCTTTTCATCTTAAAGTGAATAAAGAATAGTTTTGTATTTCAGCAGAACATAAAGGTTATTCTTATACTCAGTTCTGCCCAGAAGTTTGTGAAGTTTTTTTCTTTTCATATCAAATTTGTGGAAATTCATAATATTCTTAGTTTAAACTACAGATAGGTTCAAACTAGGAACTTTTGTTCAATTCTTTTGTTTTTTTGAATTTGATCTAGGTTGGTCCTAAAACCAATGCTTAACTGGCCTCCAACTATTAACATTTTAAAGAGCTGTTCCTGCCTGTTTTTCTTCAAAGTACTTAGTTCAAAGCAGTTCAAACTAGTTGTGGTTCTAAAGCTAGGTATTAAACAAAAAATAAAATTTGGCAAAAGTACAACCAACTTTGGTTTTGATTCAATCAAGGACATTGGTATTTTGATATTTCAGGTATTTTGGAGGAAGAAATGCAAGGGACAGAGCAGTAGTTTTTGTTGAACAATATAAATATGTATTGCTGGCATTTCTTTAGGACTACACCTAGCAGAGTTAAGAGAGGTAAATATAATGAAAACCAAATGTTGCCTCTTGAGTCAAAGGGAATATTTTGTTGGACAAAATGCTTTTATTTTCATTTTGCCTTAAACCAGTTACAGCTGTGAAGGGGTGAGGAGGCAGAGGCAGGGGGCTCACGGTACGTGGAGATGGGAGGTGACAACAGCGGGAACCCAGAGGCAGATGGGCAGAGGGTTTGATGTCCGGAGGAATCGAGGCTGGATGGCAGAATCCAGTGGCAGGACAGGCCATGCCCAGCATAGGGGAGCAGAAATCTAGGGCAAGGAAGGATGGAGGCTACTGAGCAGAGAAAGCAAGGGAAAGTGCTAGATCGAGTCAGCAGCAAGGCTGAGGGCTACAAGGAGGAGGAGGGAACCATGCTGAAGTCAGAAACCCCTGTTTCCACTAAAAAAGCTCCAGGCAATGTTTCTTTAAATCTGCGGCAGCTCAAGAATGGTGCAGTATTTATGAGTCAATATATAATTCATCCATTTATGAACTACCCTTTCCCACATTATTAACATAACCTTTCCCTCTTCTTTTTAAGAAAAGACAGTGGATGTCATGCTGTTAAGCCTCACGTTGTTCTGTCTCCTGATTTTCCTTGGAAGTTTGCTGATATGTACATGTAGAAGGTAATGTACATTTATGGAAGGTAGTATAAATTTCTGGTGGAAGAGAGCGAGGGTAAACAAACCATAAAATGGATTAAAGTCAAATACAGATCTTCTCAGATAAATTTTGTTTACAAGAAGGAGTTAATTGTGCATTTCTGGATATTATTCTAACAAACGGGTGTTAAGACCTAGTGTAAGATAGTGAGCCTTATCACTGTCATCTCACAGCTCCATCACAGTCCCTTGAGCTCCAGTCTCACATTCTACTCTCGGATGTTCTTCTGCCACTATAAATTACATTTTTTCATCTTACTCTGACTGCTGCCTCTCTACCCTCTTTACCGCATGATTTTGCAGGTTCTGCGTTCATTGACACCAACATTAATCATGTCAAAGGTGAATTGCATTTGCCATGTTGCCTGATTTCATTCCATAATCCATGGGTATTACCGAGAGTAGGCTGTTACTTTAAGATGGACAGTTTACAAGAAATAAATAAATAAGGAAAGTCAGGCAGATTGAAGGAATTTGCTTTGAATAATAATAATGTAATTGTAGTGGTCCTACATCCACCAACAATTAATGCTGCCAGCTGCCTTTATGCCACTACTTTTCTTTCTGGCTACATAGTTTTCCTACTGACATGTCAGAGAAGGCTTTCTTGAACTGAAAAATAAACTTGTTCAGGATAAGATGATAACTCAAGATGCTTTAATATTTGAAAGGTGCAACATGTAAATAGAACATGTGCTAAAAGTAAATTGATTGTTTAATTAATGACTAAATTTTATTTCTGGTTAGGATAAAAAAAAAGTTATCATATGCTCTATCCTTCAATAAACAAAGACTCAAGGAACTGTAGATTTGAAAGAGCTAATATAAAAATACAGAATAAAAAGTTTCCCCTGGGACAAACGAAACATGTAATTGAAAACCATCTGCATCTAAACATAAAACAATATTCTGGTCAGATAATGAGGAGTGACTCTGGCCTCAAGAGAACATTTCTGCTCATAGATCTTTTCGGTAGAAAATTTACATAGTACTCAAAACAAACAGCAAATCCTTTGTGATAAAAGAAAATGTTTCCATGTTTCTGTGCAGACACCAGTTGCTCTCAAACCTGAATTCTGCTAGACCTCAGCAAATTAGTTAAAAGATGTTTCCAGTGCTGTGCCTGCTCCCTGTCATTCAATGTTGCTTGCTTTGATTATCATACTTCATAAGTAATATTTTTAATGATGAAAAGCACATATAGGAGTAATTTTTTAGCTATAGACATAGTAGCAGGCCACAAACTCTCACTTTCCTTGTAAATCATATGTTTGTGCATATCCATACAGTTATTCTGAATCTCTAGCAGGCTAAAAACCAGTCAGACTGAAGAAGAGATGGGAAAACATTGAGAAAAAACATCTGCAGTGAAACAAAAAAGGGTAGAACGGCTGTAGAAATGGTAGAAGCCTCTCTAGTTGGCACGCCTATTACCAAGCGTTGTTGACTGATGTCCTGCAGACATTTAATTGTTGCGTGTCTGTATCACTCTCTTGTAGGTATAGATGCCTGGCAGTTATAACCATGCCTGTTCCACATCCTTCAGATAATATCAAAACTTGGTTAGCTGCAGATGAGACTCACCACCAGGTAGTGTGTGTCTGTCTTTTTTCTCTCGCTACATTGACACATATGATATTACTTGTGATCGGAATGGTACAACATTACATTTGGAGCAGTAGGTCATTTTTAAGAAAAACGGGGAGAAAGGTATGCACAAGGTTTGCAGTGAAACCAGAGGAGAACAGAAAGCTTGTGGAGGTTACAGGATAATGATCTCAGTAAACAGGATGGAGAAAATCCTTAGGGGAGTGTAATCTCTAGTGTGCCTCAAAGTCTTTCTGCGTATCCACGCTCAATGGGACAACATTTTAAGGAGCAATTACCCTGACTCCCTGTGGAATAGTCAGTTGTGGGATTTTACATGTATGAGCATGTGGGCAAGTAATCAAAGGGAAAGTTTTTGCAGAGATCTGCAAGTCGTTGTCCATGTTATAGCAAATGTGCACAGTCTTATAGCAAATAAGAGGAGGCTCCACGATGCACACAACACAACCTGCCCCAACTGTATACCTGTTGTGGGATGGAACCACTTACAGAGGTGTTTACTTTGGAAGAGCTGACATACTGTTAAGTTCAGATGCTAGATCTTCTCATGGCAAATTACAAGTCTTTATTCAACTGGGCAAAGCAGGAAATAAATATTTGCAAAATTTTTGTGGCTATCATTAATGGAGCTCCTTGTCTGGCATATTCAATGTCTCTTAGCACTGTCTGTCATTGTGTGAGTTAGAGGAAAATATGTGCTAGCCAGACAGTGGTTTAGATCCCTTTAACTCCATAGAAGTTACACAATGAACTGTGCTCCAGGAGGCAGCATAAGATTGACTCTTACCTGGTTCTCCTGCAACACATGATGAGAATGTGCAAGTGTGCCTAAACTAGGTTTTTTTGGGGGGAAACATCACTGAAATAGAAGAGTGCAACAAAGATTTTCTTCATCCTATGTACTCAGAACATTCACTCAGAGCCTCTGCAGGGTTTCTACCAATTTTACTCTATCCTACTTTATTAGTGTGCTTACATGGCAATATCAAAATGTCTTCTAGTAATGCATTCAACAATGTGACTAACAATTGCCAATGTGAGCTGTTATGCCATCTTCTCTCCAGGGGAAAAATGTGCGTTTCCCAATATTGTGTTTTGGTGTTTTTTTGTATAAATATACCTACATGATTGCAAACTCTGACAGAAACCATGGACCATCTCAATTCATGTATCACAATTTGAATTGTGAGGCAAGAGGCACAGGCTGTTTTATTTTGGTTTATTTTACCTTTTCAAAGACAAATTTATGGAAAACCTGATGTGCATGTGCTGTATAATCATATTACAAATAACAAGAATTAAGTATTTTGAACTTGCACCTGGAGTTCATTCCACAAGCCTTAGGCTGGCTCCCAAGAGCAGTCTGTGCTCCTTTTTTCCTTTACAGTCATTTTATCAGAAAAGAAAAGCCCAAGAGCTCCAAAACTGGACTGAAGCCAAGTCTCTTATTCACAAGATTCAGAGTCATTTCTATGACACTTTTGGGCAAAATTATTTGATCAAATTTGACCCCAAAGGTGACACATTTACCACCTTTTCTGTGCAAAAATCCTTTCATGCCCCTTTCACCAGTATTGGTGTGCAAATTAACTAATAATACCCCTTGTGGTCATCACATATGGACTGGCAGAATGTAAAGATAAAATCATCACTATCAAATTTATATTCTGTATCTCCTTCCACTCTAGAACTGCGTAAACTGCTATTTAGGGGTCTTTGTATTCAATATATAAATAAAGTCACAGTAGTGATCACCACAAAAAGTATATTTAATATCACTAGCAGAGAAAAAAGAGATTTCTGCCCCCAAACTGTTACAAATGCTGAATATAACTTTGAACAAGAAAAACTCCCCATAGCTGTGTAATTACTGTCTAGATGATTACAAGTGGCTGAGATGACTGTTGATGGCACTTCTAGGAAAGCTAAACTGAAAAAAAAAAAAACATATGGAACGTATCAGTAGCTCAAATATTGCTGACATCTGAAATAGTAAAGACATTGGCTTTGGACATACTGTAAGAGTTAAGAAGGCTGTGGAGAATGGTGCTGAAATAATCTGTTTTATCCAACAAATAAATGTAACCCCTGAAAACTAGACTGTGACTTCGGCATAAACCTTAGGTGCATAGTCATATCGTCCTGGAGGGTCACAAGCAACAAAATTAGGGCTCAGAACAACTAAGCAAATTTGCCTGTGACCAGCTTTTAGATTGAGAAAGTAACTCATATGATCTCTGTGTTCTAGTTATACGACACAGTAAGTAATCTGTACTAACCCCAGATGCACCAAAGAAGTAGCATGCTTGTAACAACATTCAGAATTTTTAATACCATTGAATGCAGATGTTGTGCATAATGTAATTTTTATCCAGCAGAAACAAATGTCAATGCAAATGGAGATGCACTCAGATGTTTCTGTGGGAATATCAGAAGAGAATGGAGAAGAGAACGTTCAATGACAGAAATGTTTGAAGGAATCTGGATTAGAAGAACTATAGGGCTGTTACGATTTTTTTTATCTGCATGCAAGAGTTATTTTTCTGTGAGGCAGACAATATTTTGACAGATCTAAGAACGGCTGATACTGGAATTTGTCTGAGCCCAGTAATTTGAAGTATTTTGAGCTTTGACATTATGCAACTCTTAAAATGAGCTTTGGATCACAAAGGCAAACCAGTATCTTGCAGTTTGTCTCTAACTACAACTGATCTTCAGCCCAGTAAAATTACAGCACCTTAGACAATGTGATCTAATATTGAAGTCCACTTGGGTTAAAATGGAATTACAGTTAGTATTTCATAATGCTGCAATAACTTCCAAGTAACATCTGATGGATGAATGCTTATGAAGACGGGTTGTTCATACAAATTTCATCATAATAGCTATTCAATATCTGATTGAAGTGGTCATGAGAAATGGTGGAAGCAGTGAACATTTCTGGAAACAGCAGCAGAAGCTCACAAGGATTCTCTAAATTTAAAAAAAAAATCACTTTCTGAGGTACTGCATTGTGCAAGCAGACATCAACAAGAAAGAAGAATCATTTGTGATGACATAAGGTTTTATAATGTGATGGACTTAGGTGTTGGCAGTTAGTTAAAGGAGAAAACTTTAGGCAAGGTAAAGAAAACAGAGTTTTCAGCTGTACTGTTCAGAACTGACCAACTATTGCTGTTTGTTTTTCCCTGTCCTGTTAAAGAAATCTTTCTTGCTGTTTCCATGAGGTGGTGAGCCATGTCAGTTCATTTTGACATACACAGGCAGGGCAGCCTATTTTAACTTAGTTGAGACTGTATTTATTTGACTACAAGAGAAGGAATATAGGGCCTTCATTTTGCAAGGAAGAGGTTTCTATGGACTATTTTGTAGGTGCGAAATACAAATAAATGATGGACCTAATTTTCTGGAAGTTTTGGAAGCTACCTAAAAAATTCTTGCTTTCATTATTGATAAAATTTCTCCACGTTCAAAATCATATTGGTTGAAGGAAATATTTGATTTCACTTGAAATATCATCTTTTGTATTATTGTAGAAGACAATATAATTTTTTTCTTTGTGCTTTTGAAACATTCAGTTTATAAGATACACTTCTGTGTAGAGTTTTGAATCACCTAAATATGTTTTTTTGGGTAAAGTGTCTCCCTCACCACAGTGGAGAAGACTGCACTCTTTCTCCTTTAATACTAAGAATGGCTGGTAACTTTTCAAGAGCCCATGCTGGAAATGCCTGAACAACAAAAGGTCTGTCATTGACTTTGTTTGCCATAAGACCAAGTTCATGACCTCGGGGAAAAACAATCAACTTTATTAGGTAGTGTTACCTTTTGAGTTGTATTGTATTTTTTACAGAAGGTAAGAGTCACCTTACCTTTGAACATCGGTGTTCTTCCCTCTGTACCTGTCAGCCTGATGTTTATGCAAATCATTGGGGAGAAGCTCGGTGATAGATATCAGGTACTGAATCAAGTTTCAGTAATGACAACTCCTGCCATATCTTCTTCTCTGTCTCGAGTGCAGATGGGAAAACCGGTAATCAAAATACTCATTTTTCACTTGGATGGTCAGACACCAGCTCTGTGGGGAGACAAGGCCACGAGCAATCCCATAAGCCATGGTCCAGACATATTTTCTCAAGAAGGGCGGAAGAATTGCTACTTCGGTTAAAAGTCTTTACAGGAGACATTTAAAAAACAAATGTCATGAACTTAAAGATTCCTTTTTCGGTGAGGATATAGAACTGGTATAATGAAACAATCAGAACATATGTGAGCTACGTGGCATAGAGAAGTACCACACATTGGCCAAATACATCTGGAATCCAGATTTTGTATAGGGAAATCAGGCCCAAGTGAATATTATGTTGTTCCTTAAAATATATTTTATATACATATATTTTATATAGTTTTGGCTTGCAACACTTGAAGCCCCAAAAGAGTGCCAGGATTTAAAATAAGACAAAGTACCTATAGATTAAAGTAATTTTATTATTTTACCTGAAAGTAGAATAATTCTTTTAAGTTAAAATTACTTTCCTTACAAGAGACCTCAGTTTTGGTCAATGCACACAGTTCACCCACATGCACATGACAACCTCCAGAGGCACAGCACACAAACCAAAAAATTATAACATCTGTTGTATGGAAAATTAATCCTAAAGTACAAATTTGATAATAGAAAATTCAGTATGTGGACCCTTCTGAGAAATACTTGACCAATTTGTTTATAAAATGGTATCATTTTTCCTTAAAATAAGATTATTATTCTAAGCTTATTTTAGACCTATTCTCCAATAGTGGATTAATGTGCAATATATAAATAAATAAATAAAATTATCTGAAACCAGAACTGTACCATCCTCAAAATGGTAATAAACACTTCAGTATATACAAAATACCCAGCAAGTTTGCAGACGACACCAAGATGAGTAGTGCAGTTGACATGCCTGAGGCACACGATGCCATCCAGAGGGATCTGGACAAGTTGGAGAAGTGGGCCCATGTGAACCTCATGAGGTTCAAGACGGCCAAGTGCAAGGTCCTGCACCTGAGTCAGGGCAACCCCTGGTATCAATACAGGCTGGGGGATGAGTGGATTGAGAGCAGCCTTGCATAGAAGGACTTGAGGGTACTGGTGGATGAAAACCTGGACATGAGCCAGCGATGTGAGATCACAGCCCAGAAAGCCAACCGTGTTCTGGGCTGCATCAAGAGAAGTGTGGCCAGCAGGTTGAGAGGGCAATTCTGCCCCTCTGCTCTGCTCTGGTGAGACCCTGCCTGGAGTCCTGTGTCCAGCTCTGGGGCCCCCAGCACAAGGAAGACATGGACCCCTTGGAGCGGGTCCAGAGGAGGGCCACAAATGTGTTCAGAGAGCTGGAAGACCTCCCTTACGAGGACAGGCTGAGAGAGTTGGGGTTGTTCAGTCTGGAGAAGACAACACTCTGAGGGCTTCAGTGCTCAAAGGGGACTCATAAGAAAGATGGGGACAAACTTTTTAGTAGGGCCTGTTGAGATATGACAAGGGGTAATAGTTTTAAACTAAAAAAAGGTAGATTTACACTGGATGTAAAGGAGATATTTTTTACAATGAGGGTGATGAAACAGAGGATCAGGTTGCCCAGAGAGGTGGTAGGTGTCCCATCCCTAGAAACATTCAAGGTCAGGCTGAACGGGACTCTGAGCAACCTGATCTAGTTGAAGACGTGCCTGCTCATTGCAGGTGGATGGGACTAGTTGACCTTTAAAGGGCCCTTCCAACCCAAACCATTCTATGAGTCTAAGATTCTATGAAAATCTTACTCAGCTCAGTTAGCTTGCTCCTGTGAATGAAGCACTTGTGTTGTTCACCTTACCTGTGAATTAAGCTCCTGTGTATAAGATTTCACCTTCTGGTACTGAAGGGGCACAACCTGATGAGACAGTGGGCAATGCAATGCACACAGAGAGATTGCTCTTCCTCTCGACTTGTGCAGGTACGGAGGGCTCTGGAGTCAAAATCCCTTTGTCTGGATTGTAAAGCCATGTGATATATCATGACTAGTTAGTTTTATGCTTTCAACTCCCAGGTCCCCACTTCTGTCAAGTACATACAGCACACAGGGACTTAGGGCTAGGAGTATTATTCGATGTTTGTGTTTATTCCTGAACATCAGTGACTGTGTCAATATCAGGTGTATGGTACTGTAGCTTCTGAAGGCATGACAGCCCCTTCTCTTTGCTTTGAAAGGAGAGTAATTGCAAGGGGACCAAGGGAATTAGCAAAGCAACCCTCAGGCTTGGGACTCTACGCGAAGGCTGGTCAGGTTGTCCATTGCTGCCACCTACTGCACAAACCTGTTCTATTGAGAAATATTCCTCAGTTTTCAAACTGGTTTAACTCAAGGCAGATCTGCTGCTTTAACTGCACTGATACAATTAAGGAAGTCCACCTCCCCCTCTATCTTGAAGACCTGGCCTTTATTAGGGACAAGATCCATGTCTCCTAATTTTAGCTTCTTCAAGCCTGGGTGTCTAATCAGAGCTGGCCAGGGCCATTGGATATTGAGAGAAGGCCAGCGAATGTGTCGTTCCAACCCAGAACAGGGGTCCAAGACAGGATGACTTTCCCCTCTGGAGATGTCCATCCCTTCCTCATTAGACCCTAGATGTTCAGACTCAAATTAGGTGCCTACATTGGCAAAACATGCTTTTCTTCACTTTGTTATTCTGGCTTTCCCTACCCAGGTGAAAGGGGATACTTTGGCCAAAGAACAGCTTGGAAGGTGTAGCCTTTGCATTTGGGAGTTTTTTCTAGCACAGTTAAAGAAGTCACAGTTCATACCTCATCATGTTTCAGACCATTATTAAGCCAGTAACAGCAGTTTTGATCAGAAACAGCCTTGATCAAGAGCAAGGGCAGAGAATCTCAGGCCGCAGTATTTAGGCTGAAGCCTGAGTCTACAATTTTATTCTTCTCAATATCAAGTGAAGATGCTGGAGGACACAAGCATCTAACTTACACATAGTTATACACAGTTATGTTTCATCAAAGTGAAATGTAACAGATAAGGAAAGAACGTGTGAATGTGGGGCAGGGTGTGTATGCATGTGGAAGGAATATAGTCAAGGAAATGCTGTCTGTATGGAAAAAGGCACCTCTATTTCTCAGGGTCAAGTGTATGGTGCATGTTGTGTTCTTAGCATACTGCCTGTATTTCTCCATTACAGCTGTAGATGTTATCTGCTGGAATTTGAATAGCCAATGGTAGCTGTCTAGTACAACTTGATCTGCTTATATCTAAAGGAACCAGATGAGTCCTACAAAGGAACTCTAAAGACAAAGATGACATTGAGAAGATAAAAATTCTCTGGTGGCCGGTGTAGCACGGGGTTGCTCTAAAAGTTGTATTACTGCATCTCATCAGAATATACACATCAGTGTACTTTCGGTAATCTCAGAAAAAATCCAGGTCACATCTTTGAAAGCTAATTGCATATAAAGCCTGTCACCATGCTTCTGGTTCTTCTGAAACCTGGCAGGTGATCAAACCCCTAATCATTGGACAAACAGTTAAGAGAATATGATTTTGGTATTTATTTCAGGAAAACGTTTGGAGTGACACAGACCCAGCATAGCAGTCAATACCTTTGAGTCAAAGCTTTACTCATCTTTCCTATTATCATCCTGTAATTTTGTAAAGGCTTCTAAGAAAACAGTCTTACTTATCTAGCTGCAGTAAATCCAAAGCGTATAAGCATAAAAAAATACATGAATAATACATAGGCAAAAAAAGACATTAACAAAAAAGGAAGGAAGAAATGGAAGTGGAAGGAAAGAATTAAAATAATTAGTATTCCATACCATACAACAATATTACTATGTTTTCATTACCTCACAAAATTAGTTTTGATCCAGCAAGCTGCAACTTTGCATTCACATAGATGAAAAATAGTTGTATTTTAAAGCTTGTTTTGGCTTCTGGCTGTCATTTGTTTTTTTAATCAATGGAGAAAATGAGAAATGTGGTGATTATGTAAGTATTCTAGAACACAATGGCTAACAGATACTCATTTCATCCTTGATTTCATGCAAAAGGCTACTATGTGGGAAAATATTTTTCCAATTTTTAAACTACAGAGCTGCTTGCCACAGAATGTTGAGAATATACATGGGTTCAAAAGGAAACTGGACCAAAACATGAAAAAATATCTATCAAAGTCTTGCTAGATAGAAAGTCAGCTCTTCTGACACATGAGGTCCTCCACTCATAAATTGCAAGACACAGGGAGAATACACCTGTCCTCTTCTTACTTTCTCCCCTAGGTACCTGCTACCAGCACTGTTAGAGAGAAAATGGACCACTGGTCTAGGTCAGGCTTTCAACTGATCAACTACACCCATATTTTTAGAGCAGTTGCAGGAACTGCTGAAACTGTATGTGTTTCCCAGCTGAGGGACTAATGAGTTCACTGCTAATGTTGAAACCAAGGGTATGACCTCTGTCTTCAGGAGAACAGTAACGTATGCTGCTCAGCTAACATCTAAACCCAGAAGACCTCAGAACTGGGTGGCTTCACAAAGTCACACAGTTCATCTTCATTGTGTTAATGTGGGGAAACTTTATGCGCCTGGACTTCCAATGATAGTATGGTGAGGGGATTTATCCACTTACATATTTTCAGTAGTATCTTGAATCACAGGGTGGTTTGTATAGAACAAAATGTTTTATTTAAAACACACGGGATGGGAAGGCTTTACCCCTGATCCCTTTCGGACAGTTATTAAAAAAAAATAGTGATGCATACACCATGGGTTGTTCCAACATCTGTCAATGATAGAAAGAGGTGGACACAAGCAAAATTGTGCCCACTTTCAGCAGGCTGAGGAGAATTTACAGTAACATATATTCATTACATTGTGAATATAGTCAGGTTTGATGCACTGTAAACCTGCCCTACTTGACAGAGTCTGTGAAGTATGAGGTATTCAGGGTTATATAAAAAATGTAAATTATTTGCATCCTTACATCTCTCAATTTATTTCTTCATGAAAATCAATAAAGAATAAAATAACAAAATACCTGTTCCATCTGTAGCGTATATTTTGTATTCCTTTAGATTGAAGATGGTGTATTTTAATGGGAAAGGATGTGCCTAGTGAAAAGATTAGTCCTGGTAATTTGAAATTAAGAGGCTTTGAGATACATTGTTGGGGGAATTTATGTTGTTCATCTGCCATATTCATAGCACAGGGACTTGTACTAACAGTAGTGAAGAAACCACTTTCCCAGTAGTGGAAATCAGGGCACTGCTGGGCTTTGTAGGAGCACTCAGGTGCCAGGGCCACCCCACTGGTGAGTGACAGGTTGCTTCCCTCCCAGCTCTAAAGCCACGGGGTAGCTCTACCAGTACAGGAAGGTTCGGGGTAGAGGCAGCATACTTCAGATGATTAAGTTAATGACAACATGGTGATTGTCAGGCCATGGTTCTTAGTGATTTAGTAACCCGGTATATCCTGTGATCTCTTTAAATGTTACTTTTCTAGGGCACCTCAACCCTCAACTTGGAACATTGCTGATGGGGTGGTACTTTGAAACAACTGGGAGCTCTTCTCACTAAAAATAATCCTTTTCAGTTGTTTTGTGTATATTTTTTTTTTCCTTGTAAGTAGATTTTAAACACTAGGTGTCAGTCAGTCACCTCAGAAAAGCACTCTCTCAAGCCACAATACATTTGTCTTTGACAGTAAAAACTTTTAAAGAGAGAATGTACAATAATGTACACATTAAATAATAACGGCAGTAATGACAAAGCCAGGTGAGGCAACTATGCCACAGGGCTATTCAACAGCCACAGAGATCCCAGAGCCAAGGAATGTGGAGAAAACCCATTTGTATAATGACCTTTGCACACACTGTGGTGAGTATTCACACTATCTCCATAAAATCCTTGTTAATCTGTTGTCTAATGCTACAGGTGACTGGTAGATTCCTCTGGTGAACCGCCCATCCTACTCCAGCTTCTGAAGCATTTGTAGAAAACTTACATTTCAAAAGAAAGGACACCCATCAGCTAGGTTGAAAAAACAGGAGTTCAAGCAGCACTCTTTTCTTCTGCATTTCCTCCTAGCTACGTTAGGACAACTGGCAAGTGGTCATGTTACCGCATTTCAAGAAGTTATGGGCCCCTCTTGTTTTTCTGACCTTTGGAGGTTGCTCCCCACAAGGCATCATTGGCATACAGAAAGTTGTGCCTGCAGCCAAGCTGTTGTGAAAACTGAGGGCTGTTTAATCAAAATGTTTGTGTTTATAACTGCGTCATTGTAGTAAGAGTGAGCAGACTTGGCAGATCATTTATGCGCCTCACTACTAGTGTTTGGTTTTATCCCTGAGATTTTAGGTCACACCCTTCTGTTATCATATCAGTCATTGCAGTTTAACGTTCCCTTGCCAAAGACATTTTCAAATGTCTTTGAGCTGCATCTTCTGTTCCAAAGTCACTGGCCCACATAATCTCTCTCATTGCACCATGAACAACAAATAAGGCAAGTTTTGCCTCAGAGCTCAGAAGGAAAAGAGTCTACTTGCAATTAAAACAACACAAGCTATTAAAGTATTGCTCCTTTTTCCAGTTCTCCAGCAAAGAGGCTAGTTGCCTGGTGGTGAACTTCAGCAAGAGTTGCTGGACTTCATGAGTCAGGCCCTTCAGGCAGCTCTGAACTTCAGTTTTGTGGATCTGGCTTTTAGTGATCTGGTACCACAAGAGATGCAGACACTGGAGCTGTCTCCATAGAATAATGATATACAGGAGGAGCTGTTTGCTTAAGCACAGCTGTGTGACTGCAGACATACTGCCTCAGGACCCAAACTAGTGTGTCCTCACTGAGCTCCCAGCATGGATATGTAGGGTGGCATCCTGCTGCCTCTGCTCTCTGTGACTTGGGCACCCAGCTTTCCCTTCAGATTCTATCAGGGACCTGTCTCAACTGCTCACAGCTCCACTAGATGTCAGGGCACATACATCCTCTGGGTCATCTAACCAGTGTCTGGAATTCGGCTTTGTAGTTACAGAGTCTTTTATTATTCTTTTCAGCTACATTTTGATTCAGAAATCTCGATAATCTGCCAAAAATCTGTTACTTATTCTTGGAACACTTTCAGAGTGTCTTTCTTTCCTGGAACCATACATGCGTATCAGTTCAAACACTCAACTACTTTTAAGACAATGCCACTGCGTAAGCTTGAATGGAAACCTAGTGTGTGAAGAAATGTATTTTATAATCTTTACTCTTTTACGCATACATTTAAAATTACTGAATCTCTACTGTGAGAATCTGAGGACAAATGTCTTTTATGACATGCTGGCCCCACAATACACATTTTTTTTTCCATCCAGACGGTGAGATCCTAAGATGCTAGGCTTATGCTGCTCTCGACTATCTGATCCTAGACTACCAAAAGTTGTGTTAGTGCAGCTCCTTCCACATGTCAGTCCACAGGATGAAGGACCACTGAGGAGATGCCATCAGAGGAGTCAGGTAACAGCTTTCAGGCTAAAAAAAAAAACAGACCTGGAATTTTCACCGCTGTCTACTTTGTGAAGAAGAATACAGCCATGTGCAGGGCTACCCCATGAGAGCAGTTGCATTTCCACCCACTCTTCACTCAACCTGCCTGAGCATAGGTCACTGCAGAAGGCGAGGGGACTGGAGAACCAGTCCCTTTGATGTCTAGACAATCACTGCATTTGGGTATTTTTTATATTATTTAGTTTGTTTGATCTCACATCAGGGCTATAGTACTTTTTTTCCTGCTGATGGGAAGAAACAGCATTGAATTAGTTCCTCATCTATGTACCTGTCTTCCTGCTGTGATCACTTGGCCATCCTTTCCTGTTCCCTTTACTTCAGGGTAGTTCTGCACCTGCACATCATCATGATGGCCATGACAGCTCCTCAAATCAATAAAAACTATGCGTATTTGTATGGTAAGCCTTCTACTAAGACAAAGGCTGCTTTATGTGGAGCAATATGCAAACACCTCTATCCAGATTCATCCCACTTAAGTGAGGTGCCTCTGTTAGAAAACCAGAACCCCTCTATAGCCTGTGGAGAAAGACAGACACCTCCAAAGGATGGTTCATTCCATCTGAGGATGTCTGTTTCCTTCTACTTTTCTTCCTCGACTTGCAAGAACTCCCTCTTACTCTCCCTCATACTGCAAGAATTCTAATTCAGCACATAAAGTTAATTGGAAAGCAATAAGGGAAAAACATTAGGTATATCAAAGTTGTAGCAGCACAAACAGACCACAGTTAAAAGGTAGAAAATGGAAAGGTGGGGGAAATCAGTGTAGTGGTGAATAAGAAAATGACTTTCAGGTGCTCTGTGTCCTCAAACCTGTCATCAGAAGGTTCCCTCTCTTGACCTACTAATTTGAAAGTTGTGTCACTTTCATAATTCTTCTTTTGGGCAGATACAAGACCGGTAACTGTCACCAAAAATGCCCTCCTGATTGCTTGAAATAGCCATTTATGACTCCGTCTAAAGTCAGTTCAGAAGAGTGGGATGAATTTTGGACTCATTATGTGCTTGAAGCCTAAGATTGGCCTGGTGTCATGAGTACTGTCTTTGCTTCACTCAGAACTGGAGCTCAGAACACGAAGCATATGATACTAAGTTGATTTGATTTGTGAGATACAGCCATAGGCAAAAAATTATATCCTTCCAAAATATCATGTGGGTCTTCTGTTCCAAAATAGCTATATAAAGCTGAATTTGGTGTTTTACTGCTGAGGTAAAACAAATGAGCACTGTAACAAAAGAACTCTATGTCCTTAGCCTATGGGAATCCTTTCATGGCTATGAAGGTTGAATGAATTGACTTGCCACAGACTCTGCCCTCTCTCTTGATGACTACTTCTTTAATGTTTGTGAACACTGAATATTTATCAGTCTTTTACCTTCAGTCAAACTCTGGCTGAATATGACTAGCAGGATTAAAAGGATAAAAGAAGAGTTGACAAAGAGACACAGGTCCATATACACACATAGCATGATCAGTCCAACCTCATTTACCTAATAAATCAAGCTCAAAGTTCTTGAAGACACATTACTACTCTGAAAAGTGAAATTATCAAAATACTAATATACTATGCATAAAATCTGACCTTTAATGAGGTTAGATAAATTTACTGAACTCAATTAAATTAGTCTCACACATACTTAGGAAAGTTCAGCTAATGAGCTGATTGGTATGGTTCATACTTAATAATAACTTTGAAGACTAAATTCTATTTTTGTAATCAGTAAGGAGTAAAAGAATTCACAGACTTAAAATGCTGAATTTTTTTTTTTTCCTCTGTAAAAGAAGATCTTTTCTTAAGTGAAGCTGAGTGAAAGGGATCCCTGAAAATAACCAATTGTTTTACAATGCATGTAAAAAACATGACATAATTTGTCAAAGAAATCAAATGAAATAAACACTAAGCTGTTTGGAAATAATATAGGTTTATTAAATATCTGATTTTAAAAGCACACAACTCATTATTGTGGTTGCACACACCCTAAAGATGTATTTAGCTCACTCTGTCATTAAAATATAATTTTTGCACTTGTGGTGAATGCAAATCAAGCTATCATGTAAACTTTATGAGGACACACCAATCTGACTCCCAAAGAAATTAATAGCAAAGTTCTCACTGAGTATATGATATTTCTTTACTCCATTGAAACACTGGGAGGTGTGTACAATTCTTGCACAAAACCTGGTTGCTCAGCACAGCAAGGTAGAGGCTGATTTCAGAGTCCAGTGTCATCCATAGAAGGAGGAAAATCTAAACGCCATCTGAATATCACATCAGAATGAAGATATATTTTCCTTGGCTTAAAAAGCCAGTATAATTGTGCAATCACGAACTATTTAATAATAAATTTGAAGCTCCTGAAAAAAATGTTATTTCAATATTATAAAAATCACACAGGAGACAAGATCAAAAGATATTAGTTTTGGTTGGCTGGCTGGGGGTTTGTTTTGTTTCTGTTTTGTTTCATTTTTTTTTGCCAAAGCCAGATTATACTTGATATAAAGCAGCAATTTGGTCTGTTGGATCATAACACAAACATCCTGTCAAGACAAACTGATGGTCTATCTTGTTTTTTTCCTGTGTAGTGTGTGGGTGTGCTTTTTATCTATTTATTTATTGGTTTCATGAATGTTTGGGAATTAATAAGGAGGTAATAAATAGTAAATGAGAAAATATTATAATGACATTGTAAAAATTCAGGGTGTATCAGTAGCTCAAAATCTACATGTAGGTCTGGTTGTCCAACCTAAAAAGAATACATTAAATCTAGAAAGCGAAAGACAACGGCAGTGAAAGGTGTGAAATATCTTGCACCTGAGAAGGAACTAGGTGGTCTAGGATCCTTCAGCCTGGAACAGATGTAGTTAAGGGGAAGGATGGTTATACTGGTTATAAACTGAACAACTGGCTATAAACTCAACAAATCAGATACATCTTTTCCAACAACATGCACTGTTAAGCTGTAAAAACCTTTGCCAAGAAGTGCTGTGGATACTGATGGTCAACATGGGTCCAAAAGGTGATTAAAAAGATCTCATACAGCAACTCTTGATTCCGGAAGAACTACCAAGCACGCTTCTGTGACTCAGAAAGCCCCTGAGCTACAGAAAGCCAGACAGGGGGGAGGCTGTGTGCTACACTTGTCCCCTTCTCACACCCCTCCCTTGGCCTCTCTTGGTATGCCAGCTGGAAGAGTGGTTGGGATGGCAGTGCCAGGCTCCCTCCTCACCTGCCCTGGGACATCCTCCTTGGCATGGAGACCTCCAGATTGAACACTGAGGGGCTAAGGGGCTGCCCTATCAGCCTGGGAGGAATGGGATTTTGGGAGACCTTTCCTCGGGAGGGAATACAGAGGAGATTCTAGAGCTGAGTTCCTGCCTCTCCTGTCTTGTGCATCTCTTGTCAAGAAGAAGAAAACGCATAGTCTTTGAAGTGTAGATAAGCTTTAATGGGGGTATGAGCAGGTGTGGCCCGTATCTTCTTCCTGGATCTGTTCACTAAAAGGCTATAGAAAGTTCCTAAAAATGGTGAACAAGGTTAGAATATAACCTGACACAGTAACAGTGTTCTACAGAACAGCCACCCATGATTTTGGGCAGGGGCACATGAGCTTCTGGGGGCCCTTTTTAATGGCCACACTGGCAGGGCTATTACCTCTGGGTTGTGGGTGCAGGCACAGCGCTGGCTATAGCAGCTCCCATTTCTGCATGAGGACGCGCGCCATGCAGAAACATGCCATCTACAACTGGAGGGCACGTTTCATGTTTTGAATCCCTCCTCCTCCTTCTTCCTGTCCCCTTGCAAAGAAAAATGCTTGTCCAACGATGCCACGTGAGCATGGATGTGGAGCAGAGAGAATCCATTTTGTTCAAAACAAAACTTTAAACTTGCTCAGTGTGTTCTGCTATCTCTGTTTTGCTGCTTGATAAAGGAGATAATGAAATTGGAGATAAGAGAAAAAGGAAAAAAAAAAAAAAGGCCTATCTTGATCTGTTTGTTTTTTTCCCTGTAAGTACTGCGTATTAAGTGTCACTAAACTTTCTCTTGCTTAATGTGACATTGACTTCGGCAGAAATTATTAGGCGCTTTTGTTATTCGTCCAGTTTATCATCCCTATTAAACTGAATTTATTCATCCCTAGTTTAAATTTGTATTTCAACACAGAACTGGTACAACGTGAGCCTGACTGATGCTTAATTTGCTTCCCATGGTGAGAGGGATGGCAGAGCCAGGCTGCAGCCTGGGCTGGCTCCGCTGCCAGACCACAGCTCTCCTTACAGCATAAGGCAGGCTTCTTCCTTCAGTGAAAGAGTGAAGAAAAATCTCATCTTTCATAGTTTCATAGTTGATAACTGATAGATGTGGAGAAAAACAAAAAATTCCACTTCGCAGGCTTGCACCGAAGGCAGCAATTTACGCCAGGGGGAAGCAAGATAAAACGGAGGCATTCTGTTACAGCTTTGTTTTCCACTCATGCAGAAGAGTGGTGAATCAACACATGAGTTACAGGACACTGATCATTCAGGCTGTTTCTTCCTTACCTGTGTGTGAAGGTGTCCCAGTTTAGTCCTCTTGTCACATAAGTGAACCAAGAAACCTTCTGCTCAGAGAGCTGCTCAGTTAAAACAACATGAATGGGTTTATATGGGAGAGCAGTGCAAAGGAAGAGTAGTGGAGGTGGGATGCTTGTATTTATTGCTTCTAAATCACTTAAAGGTAGAATTTGCTCCCTTTAGAAGTGCTTTTCATCATCAATGCAAATTGACAGAGATGTGACATACCATCCTCTTGTGAACATATGATCCCAAGAAGCCCTTTTTACTTAGACTTTCCAAGACTAGTTTGTATGACTACTCCATATCATTGAAGCACCTCCTGTTGTAAGAATGTAGCTGAGATTGGGTTGGCTCAAACATTATTTCACTACAGTTATCCATGGATTGCTGAAATTCTCCGTAGCTGAATGGATTTCAGAAAAACATGGAATATAACCATCTAGCTAGGAAATGTCAACATAGCATAAAAACTACTTTGCTTACATTTATATGCGCAAGGTCTCTGTCATACCCAAACACCAAGTCAAAGAAGAAAAGAGTCAAAGGGAAAGCAGATACAACTTTCGAGCATGATTTTCCATACCAATACCACATTTCAAACTGAAAGAAAGAGAAAAAGTCATCTTGAAAATATGCTCTTTAACAAAAACAGAATCCTCCTTTCCAGCCCCAAACCAATATGATCTTTCCATGAGCCCTCCCAGCCTCTACTTGCCCTTTCCAGATTGCCTTCTAAAAAATACTAACAATAAAAAGGCCCTGAATACACGTTCTTTCCCTTTAGATCTAATTTGATAAAAACTGCCACCCTCCATTCCCCATACGCCTGCTAGTCATGGCCATCACAAAGTTAATACTGTTACCAGAATGAGCTCAACTTAACGCAAAACATGTGTTTGCCTGTACAATGGCATTTTAGAAAACATTGCTTATATTTCCCCATCCTCAACTTTTCTACGGTTTGTTTGTTTGAAAACAACATTTGAAATTCAATTACTTTTACTGCAATTCTGAGAAGGGCCCCTGCTTCCTTTTTAAAACAACTCACAGAAAAAAAACAAAATGGGGGCTGTCAAGAAAAAAAACAAGCTGCTGCTGGTGCAAGAGACTGTAGAGGCTGGCTTTCTTCTTCTTACTTTAAGCAGATTGACCTTTTTAAGAATATTATCTTGTGCATACCTCATTACCAGTTAGTCTTGTACTGAAGGGTCCTCTCAGCAGTCAGTAGTAGCTGCAGCTGGATCATATGGTAACAAAGCACGAAGATGTCCCCAACCCCAAAATAACTGATATTTGTGAAAAAAAGCAGATGAAGACCCAAACTCTACCTAGGCAGTGACCTAAGGTATCATACTGCCTTGGCCATGCAGTTATCTTTTAGAGTGTTTTTTCATGATTGCTCTTTTAGATACAGGGAATCTTCAGTGTAAGTAGTTGTTAAAAGGCACAAGAACATTTTGTTGTTATTAGCTCAGATAGCAAAAGATGAATGACATGAACCACATTACGCGATGCAAAATCCTCATCTCTGAGGGCAGAGGATTACCAGATCTCCAGAGTCTGGAACTGCACCTCCATCTCCTTTACTACAGGATCATCTACAAAGTATATATAAACAAGTCTCTTAAGTCTCCTCTCCACCCATGAGCAGCTCTCCCCTCAAGACCTGCTTTAAAGCTTCAGTACTACTTGGGGAACAATTAACATTACAGTAGCAGAACAGCTACCTTATGAAATTTGAGATTCTGATACAGTTTTCCAGAATTACGGATAAGTTGGGGCCTGAGGGAGCAGAAACATCTTTAGCTAGTTGTATGATGGGTAGCCATTTGGTCAGTGCAGGGGAGTAGCATTAAATGTTCATTTATTTCCCTGCTTTCTTTTCCACCATGAGGACTTCCACTGTTGCAAAGTGCCCAAGCTCTCACTAGGTCATTATATCCCATCATGATATACTGGGCTAAGCTAATGGCAAGAAGGATAGAAAGCTCTCACAAAGTGTCCAGCACTGTCTGTTGAGTATTGAGACAATATCGCTTCTAAGGAGACCCCAAAATTTCAGATGGGAGTTCTTAATAAGGTGGGAAGATGTGAGGAGAGTTTCCACTATACTAGAAGTTCACTTCTAGTCAGCATGGGAATGAAAACAAAGAAAAAAATCTTATTAAATAAAGTATGTGGAAACAACAAAAAAACAAAACAAAACAAAACAAAAGACAAACAAACAAACAAAACAATTAAAGCAATAGGTATAAAATACAAATATTGAATTCCAGTGTGGACATTAAAAAAATATGCAGGATTATTATCACTTTGTATGACAATGGAAAGAAAAAAGATGTATAAGAAAAAGTTCTGGTGTTGAATTTTCATCACATTTTTCATCTTCTGAAAAAGTTGAATATTTCTATGATGGGCTGAAACAAATTGGCAAATAGTTCAGGTTACAGCTGGTTGGGATTTTTTTGTTCGAAACTCAAACCAGAAGAAAGACTGAATGACTGAACGTTCCTTTGCAATTTTATGTTCATAAACTTTTACATATATGGGTTCACTTGAGAACAGATGAAAGAAATTGTAAAACACCACGAGAATGACACGAATCAACATAATTCTGCATCAACTGGTAGTATGTAAAAGAGAAGTCTGGGGTTTGTGAAACCTCAAGACACTGAAAAAAGTAAGTTTCACTAAGTGTGTATATTTTTGTTACTTTCTCTATTACTTGAAATAGTACTTTTTAACAATTTAGAACTAATAAAAATATGTGACTATAAATAAATACACAGCATTAACCAGAGCTCTTCATCAAGCAAGACAGATGTTTACGTGTAATCCTTGCATATTTTTATGAAGGTGCACTGCTGGGTAAACATAGATGACTAAACTTCTTCAACCAATACTCAGCCTGGAAAAGCTGCCAAATGAGAAAGCCGAAACCTATGTACTCTGTATATACATTTAGTAGAGTGGTGTTTTATAAGAGTTCAGAAGATTTACCTGATCAGATCTTTCACATTTTAAACAATTCTATCTTTGTGAAAAACATCCCAATGCAAAATGTTCTTAAAAAAGAAAAAACATTTTTAGATTTCATTTGTCATTTTTCAACAAGAAAAGTAAGAAAAATGGTAGTTACCCATGAGGAAAAAAAAAATCATTTCTGTCATGCTCACATTTTTAACTAGAATATTTTAATATTAAAAAAGCTTTGTTAGGTCTATGCAGGAATATGCAGTGACACAAAGTTTGCCAGGAAAGATATTGTCTTTTATGAAAGCAGCTCAGAGACCTGGAAAAAACACAGAGAAACTTTTAAGCACACAAACCTTTTACAAGTCTGAAGTGGACGCAGCAATCAGAGGCTGCACAGAGGCTGCAAACAATTGCTATGAGTATAATGTAAGTGTGTTCATCAGAAAGCTGTAGTGAAAAGAGCTGTACCACAGAAGGAAGTGTTAAGGTCCTAAACCCTGTCAGAAAGAGAGAGTACTGATGTCAAATATGAACTTGAATGAATAAAACTGATTGACCATTGAAGAAACGCAAAATAGGTGACTTTTCTTCTGAAACTGTGATAAGCCAGGGTGACTCGTTGTTTCCTTTAATTTGCATACAGATGAAATTAGGATTTAGGCTGATTAGACCCCATGTGTTTTCCTTGGGCAATAGGGGAGGGAGAGAAGGAGAGAGAAGAGGGGAAGGCGGAGTGTTTTGGGATTTTGCTTTGTTTGGTTTGTGTTTTCTTTTTAAAGAGAGAACTAGATTGTTTCCACATCTTGGGAGCCCACCAGCATTCCAAATATAATTGCGCAACATGAATCTCAAGGGCTGAAATGATGGAGTATATGCTGTTAGCAGCTGGGTCAGAAAGGAGGACACCTTAGGCAATATATTTCAGGCCTCTTCTGCTGAGCCCTCCATGGGGGCTAAAAGTCTGATCCCAAATCCTTCCACGTTCTTAGATATTCCAGGGAGTTAGTTTTTACCAGCATATTTGTTTGGTTTTACAAACATGAAAAATATGAACTTCTTATAGCCCAAATAATTCAGCTATAATCAGGAACTTCAGGCAATTTCCTAAATACATGAATTATCCTCATGACTTGCACACATAGCCTTACACATGAAAGCAGTTCAGTTGCAAGGAACGGTACAACCTCACTGGGAAAAAAACAGATTTGTGAGATTGGGTCTAGAAGAGATATCTTGCAAGTTCTGTGGCCTTCATTTGAGAGCTCTTTAAAGAGTGCTAAGCTATTGATTTTATCACTTGGAATGGTTATAAGTGTTTATAAAATATCTAGTTTATAATTTGAAACAATTCTAAAATAACTATTTTATAACTTGTGCTACATAAATAAGTTATAAAGTTATAACATAAGTTGGTCTGGATATTCTATTTATATTGACATCTCTGTTTAAGCATTATCAATACCTAATTAGCATTGGGAATACAGACAAAGCCACCACCAGGAACAATTAAATTCAAACTTTTAAGTTGACAAATGCATATTATGGTTTTATTTGCAGCAAATGCTGTAACAGAATTGAGCTTTTACGTATGCATGTCATTAGAAATCACTGTTGAGTCTATGCAGACCAGCCAGTGGTCAAAAGACTCTGAAGGACTCTGAATGATACAGGAGTTATCATCACTGTTCGGGTGATGTCCTGGCACTGGCTGACAGCACTTCTCAGATTGGGCATAAAAATGCAGCCTGGCAATCTAAGGCTGCCGAGCATCCTGAGGTAGAAAGCATCAGGCACTTCTCTGGCTACAATTTTGGTTTGAGTGTGTTGGTTCTTCACTCCCTCCTTTGCCCCACAGTGTGTGGGACTGCTTAATCTGCCAGAGGGGCAACCAAAGTTCAGTGGAAAATTAAGAGCTCTCCACAGGTAACTCTGCTTCCATAAGATTTGCACACAAAACTTGAGGAGTGCCAAAGTAATCAAAATGGCCATTCATATGCTTAGCTAGGCACGTGTCTGATTTTACTGAGCTTATTTAATTTTCTAAATCACTTGGGGCATAAGCTGGTATAAATGCAAGAAATTCATATAATGAAACTAGAATTTTATGCCTAGGAAAAATGCCAAGATTCATAACCATTCCCCCAGCTCAATTCTACTTTGCCTGATTTTCTGAATTAAGTGGTGGTAATTATGTGCCTAATATGCATTCCTAGTTAACATGCTTGTCTCTATAAATTCAGTAATTGCTTATTCAAACAAGGCAACAGGCATGTAACACATAATTGGCATGCACAATTACCTCATTTGCATCTCCAGTCACTGTAATTTCATGTCACACTGATTATGCGTGAAATCATGAGTGTATTTTGGAAGACATTTGAAACCCAAATGCAAAACAGAGACACAACATGAGTTTCTAAATCAATAATCTTTTCCTCTCACCTTTAAAAATATTTTACTTCCATGGTGCTACTCTTCATTTTTGTGCATTTACTTGTGTTTATTTATTTATTTTTACTTTCCTTAGCTTACTGTCCTGTAATCAGATCTGCAGAAGACTGTGAGCAATCAGTCCCATGAAAGGGGTAGAGCTCCTGTGTCCACCTGTGTCAGCTAAATGGTGCTTATGTTCTTCCACGTATGTTCAAAGAGGCCCAACATTTTCAATAAGCAGAGGCTGAACTGTTTTCCTCCAGGCACGGCTACCTTCTGAAAAGGAAAGTTTTCTCCAAACATAGTTGATATTATTGATGACTATGTGTTCGGCCTTCCCGATTATTGGCATTCTTCTTGCTATTTTTTTAATTAAAACTCATTTAAATATACTATTATAAGTATGATTAAATTTTTTATTGGAACTTTGGAGAAATTATCATTTTCACTTCTGAAATCTTTACAGTTGGTGATTTGTATACTTTAATATTTTCAATAATTATACATTTAAATAATGTTTTCATATGAATTTTGTTTGTTAATTGAATAAATATATTAAAAATTATTTTTAAAAAAAGACTGAACCCCTTATTGATGGAATGAGTTAAAAGGAGCTGTGCCTTATTTTTCATCATGGAATGTAATACAGGGGGAAAGCAGATTATTATAGTAATTTAACAAGGTGAAATACAGGTAACTGTAGCCTTGCTGGTGTCTCCAGGATGGGAGAGCTGGAGCTGTTTCAGCTTTTTCAATGGCCGAACCTGGCTGTATCACACTTCTCACCTCAGCTCTGCATGAAATTAAGTGTTAATTTTCAAAACTTAGCTGGTTTTCAACTTTTCAGTTACTCAGGCATTCAAAGCCATTTTATTTCCCTGTATTCCCTGGAGTATCCCCACTTGAGATCCACGAAGCTTCTACTCATTAGTCCAACGTCTTATCTCAACTACTGACAGCAGAATGTTAACTTAAGTAGATGCTATTTTCTCCTAAGAGGTCTGTGCAGGACTTTATCCACACACACTTCGTCCCTGTAGGCTTCGTCCCCGTTCTCACACTCGAAGATGCGTGTTCAAATGTCAGTGTCCTCCTGTGGAAGAGGCTGTTTGAACCCCGAGTGCAGAGCTGGAGGTCTCGCCCCCCCAAGAGCTGCTCCTGTCCCCCCGCTGATGGGGTCCCGCGGGGCACTGGGCAGAGCCTGGTGCCAGTGGACAGTGATGCCTCCCAGGACCTCCCCGAGAGGCTGCGACTGGTGTAGTCCATCAGTCAGGTCCCTTGCCCAGCTAGTGCTTAACATCCCATTAAACCTAAGGAAAAAAATGTCAGATTTGGGTTCGATCTGTGGTATAGAATCAATCATGTGAAGGCACCTCTGCGCGGACAGAAACTCCACCTGCCATGGGAGTTCTCTCATTTTCTGTGTGTGTATAATTTGTATGAAGTAAAACAACCCCAACAAGTGGGAGTGAGCAAGGAAAGCAGACTAACTAACTGCTAGGTCAGTCTTCCAGGGCAGTAGATGGTACTGATTATGCAATACTTTGAGGGGTGCACTGAAGTCACTTTTAAAATCTGATTTCATCAGATCTAGAAATATGTATGGTAAATGTCTGATTCATCTCAGGGTAAAATAATAAAATATATATGAGTGTATATATGTTCATATGTATATATAGCAATACTTTGTTATGGATTATTAATATATATGTGTATCTGTTTATATAGAAACTGTACATACAGATGTATTCATGCGTGCATGCACACACACACACACAAGTTCAAGAGCATAATAACACCAGGAGAGTATTAAAGATCTTTGCAGTTAGAGTGATATATAATGCACCTTCCTTCCTCCTTGCAGGTGAAAGACCTGCAGAGCATGATATGGAAGCTGTGTACCACTGGGTAGCAGCTTTGGCATATTTTATTTTCTACAGTGGTTCATTTTTAGAGACCGATTTGTTCTGTCAGCAGCTGACTCTCATACTGCTCTGTGTGGAAGGTATTCAGTGCCAAACAGGGGATTGCCCACAAAAGTTCCTATTGCCATGCACGAGTTCAGGATGGATTACAGTGCTGAAAGGGCAAACCACGGTGTCTTCCAGTGTATTATCGCATCAAGTTCTAGCTGTAGGTTTTAGGAAGCTGGCTAAAAACCTCAGCATGAGCTCGCCTATCACCTCAAACAGAAAAGTCAATTACCAGCAGAATGTGCATTTACCAACATGGGAGTCACATCTTCATTGTATGATCTTCAGGGCTACATGTGGCTGGAGGAGTCAGAGGCAGGTGCATGCTCACGCTGAATGACTGTTGTCCAAGTCTAGAGACACCCTTCAGGGCTGTAAATTCCTGCATTTCCTCTCATTAAATGGTCTTTAATGCTTGCTTTTCCTCTGTGTTGAGTAAGTTCTAGGTAAATAATGGAGCACTGTGAGCTGGGACTGCAACTAAATGGGGAGAAAACAAGAAAATATATCTACTCTTCAGATAAAAAAGATGGAAGGAATAATATCAATAGCAATGCAGGGTTATTTCACAAAGGTGAATAATGTAGAAATATATGACTTAAAAGGAGGAGCAGTGAGAAAACATCCAGATATAAAGGCATGTTCTTCTTGCTGCTCTAACTGCTATTATGGAGCACCTTTGAATTATTTTTAATGAATTTTATCTAGTTTTACTAACCACATCCATTATTCTTTTAAGCAAAAACATTTCAACTGAAAAATTAATGACTATATATCTATCACTTTAATGTCTGGGAAACTCAAGTTCCTATTCTTTGATTTCAGGTTCAAAAGCCAGAGTTTTTCATTTTATATGCCTTATTCACTTAGAGAATATGCATTGTTTAGCCCACTTGATTCTCATTAGGCTTCATTTGGGTACCCAGATACTCTGACAGTATAATCTGACTCAGAGACCGGAATATATTATTCTAATATTAAAAGTGGTGCCGTTGGTTTTAGGGCTGCTGATCATGTGAATGCCCCATCTCCTTATACACGAGTCAAATGAAGCACTGGTCCCAGTGCTGACCCATATCCAGAAGAACATACTGATGTGGAAGGTAGTGAAACATGGAGCAGGAGGAAAAGTTCAGCAGTGATCTCTGGTTGCTGCTGACACCCTGGCAGTTTCTCTTCTGGTGAGCCATGACAAGAACATCAGGTGGAAAAAAACAGGAGAAAGCTTAAATTCTCATTCCCTGCCCTTATTTACATGTTTAGATCACCTGGCACCCATCATTGCTCATGCTTGCTACCACAGAGGCAGATACACATGGGAAAGCAAATCTGAAAAACTCAAAAAACAATCTGGGCAGGAACACAGACCAAAGACATATGATACCATCAGCTTGCCCTTCACCTTGTGCTGACTGCAAGGCACAAATAACTTTATTCTCTGTGTGTTTGTAATTGGAAAATTGGCTTGTCCCTGAAACAATGTGGAAAGATGTGTGTGCAGTTTGGGATGCCTTAAAACATCCAATTTTTAACATATAAGGGACACAATTTGTTGGGGTAAGTTATAAAAAAATGGTAATTTTACATGTTTCTTTTGTGAATATTAGCAGTTCTTACTATTGATATTTTAGTTTAGTTCAAACCTGGCTGGCTTGTGAACCAAATTTTCAGTTCTGAACCCCTCTGAGACCCATCAGAGTCCAAACCTGCTTCCATTTCACTTGCCAAATGCTGGAGGCTTGCCCAGCTGCTGCTTGTCATTGGAAGACATGATTTCTCTTTATCCCCGCAATGATGGCTCTCACACCAGCCTGCTCCTACAGAAGAGCCTCTGCACCTCCTTGGACAGCCTCAAGCAATGCTTCAGAGAGCTGGGCACTTCCTAGGGTGCCTTGTCTGCTCGTTTGAAGAATCACAGCAGGCTTGCGTGAAAAGTCCTTGCTGTTAGTGAGATCGAAATCACCCTTCATTAAATGCAAGTTAAGTTAAAGTGGAAATATGTCTGCTCTGGAGGGTACATTAAAAATACGTGATGCTTTTAAAAGAATTGGGAGAAGTGAAGAAAATAAACACTACGATCTTCCTAGAGCGAGCACAAATCTTAAAGACCTTGTTTCTCTCTCTTTTCAGGTGACATGCTGTAGGCGCCTTCTTGGTCTGTGAGATCAGGGACCTCTGCTCTCTGCTTGCTGCTCACTGCAGATAAAAATCTTTGGAGCCAACACTTTCCTGATAAAACTCATTAACTTTTACAGCTAATCTATAGCTCTACTCAGGGTCCTCCAAAATTTTAGTATGATCCGATTCCCCTTCCCAAAGCTTATACTCTAGCAAAAACTACTAGTGTTCAAAGTCCTGGAAGATTAAGAACTGTTGCTATCTGTAGCAAACGCTACTTGTGCAGTGCAGATGCTATTTGCATGAAAGGATCTGTTTGTATTTCCTTGACTCAGTGAGGGGTACAAACCCACCACTGTGACTGAGGTGTATTTTTTCCTGGTAGCAACATCAGCATAAGGAGATTCTGTTCCCTGAATGTTTTCCCTTTGTGGTCCCCTGCTCTCTTATTTAGATTCCTGAAATGCCCTGTAACTGACCTGCATTCTTTGTTGATTTTAATCTTAATTTAAATTAACTCAGTATCTGACTTCAAGGTCAAGGGAACGCTGTTCAAAATATCTTTGATGTTATCGGTTTCTGTGCAAGATTTAAACTCAAGAGCACTAAAATATATTCAAACAATTATTGCAGTCTGGAATATTTTTAGGACAGCGCCAATAGGAAAGCATCAATAGCAATGGTGGCATGTGGGAATTTTCAGGAATAGCAAGTTCAGTTGGTTCATAAGAGATTTAATCTGTTACAAAAATGAGAATGAACTGTTCAGTGCATCACAAGTACACAGGGTTCAATTCCAACTACTGGCTTTGGAGATTTCTCTGTGATTGAATTTAGGCATGGTAGAGGTGAAAAATTATGATCCTCAGTCAAAATCCATGTGCAAAAATAAATGTAGTGATTTGAGAAAGGTAATAAAAAAATTATAGAAAAGAAAGTACCAACAGAGATCAGTTCCACTTCTGAAAATGAAATCCCATGTTCCCGAAAGTCCTTGCTCAGTAGTTTCAAAAGACTGAAATTGTTAGTATGCTGTAATTTGTGCACAGTTTATTCTTGTGAAGAGTTAATCTTATTAAAAAAAAAATATAAAAGCCAATGCAATAAACTGCATGATGAATGAGTGTGGTACCAGCACCTTTCAAAATAAATACCTGAGACAAGGATTAAAATGCTTTCCAAAGAATCTTGCAGTCATCTCAGTACATCCTGAGATTACTGACTACTCAGTCTAGCATTATTTCACACTGATTATTTGATTTTTTTCTTTAACTATGTTTGGTTCCAAATGCCACAAAAGTTTGCTGTTAACAGTCGAGCACGAACAGTAAGTGTGGAAATCATTTACCCTGTTTCAACACACCCTCCACTGGCAAGCTGCTGAAACACCGACAACATTTCATATCAGCAATGAGTGAAATCCAGTGGGGTTTGTTTTTCTTCAGGGTAAGTCAGTGCATGCTGTAAGTGGAGCCCAACTTCTTGAAACGAACTACTAGCTGGAAGGTTATAAGCACTGGTTTTGTTATTGCTGTAACTTGCACCATTGCAGTCATAGAGTATGTAGCAGGAGCAGTCCGTGACTTGGTCTTTTCTAATGAAAAGCCCAGATGACTGTAAACAACAAAACAGATCTATTTCATTAATCTAATTTGACTCAAAATGTCAAATTTGGCACTCAGCAGCAGAAAAATCCAACAACTGCATTTTGTCATAACGCATGAAAACAACTGCATACATAAGTTAAAAGTAGTATGGAAAAATTCATTCTTAATGTTCTTATCTTAGTTTCAGTATCTTCTATACAATTGCATGTGCAGATGCTTCTCCGGAAGAGCTCTTAAACTGAATCCTTATCTCCTCCCCATCAATGTCTGCAGCAGTGGAGGGAGGAGGGGGGAGGGAAGCTGGCTGGAAATTCCAGGGTGCATTTCATGGAGTTTCCCTACCATTTGGGACTCGCCAGTAAGCAGAGAAGCCTGCAGCCCTTTATGAAAACGCCAGCCTGAAATCAGTGCCTGCCCGATGCCCATCTCGTGCCCGTTCTTTGAGCCCTAGCGATGATTTTCATATTGCAGGCAAAATGCTCTTGGCTGTCAACCTGCTTTCCTAGCAGGCTCATCCCTCACACAGCACCCTTGGGGATGAGCATCTATTCTCTACAAACACAGAAGCAAATCAAAACCTAATCCTATTCTTTCCCTCCCTTACCCTCACTAACATCTTAAGGTCCACTGAAGTTAAGTTTCACACGAGCCTGATAAATGAGAATTGAATGGCATTACAGGCTACAGAAGCTGGAACGGTGAGAGTGATAGTTAAGTATCTCTGCAATAAATAGGTCAGTGCACAGTTTCTTTGTGTGTGGGACATAAAAGTTTATTTTCAGAAACAATGCTAGTTCTCTCAAGAAAGGCAGGCCAGGGTTTTGGTAGAGCAGCCCCAGCTGGTGAGTAATTTGCGAGAGGCTATGAGAGGCTGTGATTCAGCCTCAAAAAGGTTACTTAACCCCCAGCTCTTCTCCATTGATCCTGCAATTTCTAAGAGCTACTTCACCACTTTGCCTTGCACTTTTTTATTGGCTGTATTCCAAAGTAGTTCGAACTTTGAAAGATGAAATAATGCCCTGACACGTTCCTGGTGTGGTCTCCTGTCTGCTACATGCAGCAGGTGAGGACTCAGGGAGAAATTAAATATATGGGATGAAATAGCTTTTCTGTGGGAGAAGGAAAGGTTACTGGTTTTGTATTGGCCTCATTACTTGCTTTTTCTTTTTAGCAGTGGAAATGCCAGCAACTAGTTCAAGGATGTTTATTTTCTCATCTTTTATTTATTTATTTATTTTAATATGGGCAAGGCACATAGAAAGAAGGGTATACTTACTTTAGTAAAACATGTTTTCTTCCAGGTTGCAAATGAATATTTAAGTTCCCTCTTCTCCCATGTAATCCACCATAATTTCCTACCTATTATTGCTTATGTATTCTTTAGTAAATCAGACCTTTGTCCCATATATACATGTTCACTGACAGTTCAGGTTGCATTCCTTTCAGTTTCTTTACCATTTGAGGAAATAGGAATAAAGCCCATTGCCTGCAATGTAAGATTTTTCCAGGGTGACAGAAGCTCTACCTTTTATCAGGAAAGAGCAAGGGAAGCTGTGCTGAGTATTTTGCAAAGGAATGTGTCAGAGAATTGGAAATTTCAAAAATAGGTCAAAATATTCAACAATGGAAGATGGAAGAAACAGAGTTCTACAAAGAAGAGTAACTGAAAATTAAAGACATTCTTTTTAACTTCTAATCTTTCCTAGCATTACAGGACTGTAATGCTGTAATTACTTAATTCCATATTCTTATTATTTATCATTATTAATGTATTTTATAAGTGTTTTAAGAATCTTAACTTTACATAATCTTAAGGATTATGTAATCAAAAGATCATCACAAATACACTTGTGCACAACTACTCCCCCGTCTTCTATATATTGTTTTATAGACCATACAGTAAAATTTGCTTTGGCATCTTTTCATATAGGTGTGGGACTAGGATATTATTTTGACTTGAAGTTGGGCCCCACACATAATGTTAGCATAAATAGATGGGAAAAGAGAAAGAGAAATGTAAGTGAGTGTCAGGTTTCTATTTGATGCAAAATACTCCAAAAATTGAGGATGTCCTAAAAAGGGAAATGGGTTCAGTTGCATCCCTGAATTTATAATTCTAGTATTCTCTTCCCCAGAAAATAAAGGCATAATACTAATGAAAATGTAATACTTATTACAAGTGTTTTAAGGATACACATGGCGAATATGAAATCTAACAAGCCATATGGAAAAAAATTAAACATGCACTATTTACTGGAATAATGAAAAAACTTTTTCTAAACAAAATGGGTAACTGTCGTGATTTGAGCTCAGAGGGCAACTGAGCACCACGCAGTTGCTCGCTTCCCCCTTCCCTCCCAGCTCTGAGAAGGAGAAAATAAGCCAAGCTTGGGATTCAAGATAGGACAGGGAGGGATAAATCACCCATTAACAGCAACCCACTAACAACAACACTTAACAGGCAGAGTAGGACAGTGAGAAGCATTGCCACATCTTGAGAACACCTTCCCCCCACCCCTCCCTTCTTCCCGGGCTCAGCTCTGCTCCTGATATCTCTACCTCCTCCCCCAGCGGTGCAGGGGCAGGGAATGGGGGGTGCAGGCAGTTATTCCACTTCTGCCATCTGCAGTGGGAGGAGCTTCTGGAACTTCTCCTCCTGCTCCATCGTGGTCCCCCTCTCACAGGAGACAGTTCTCCACAAACTTTTCTCTGGCATGAGTCCCTCCCACGGGCTGCAGCATTTCCTTACACTGCTCCAGTGTGGGACACCAACTTTCTCCAAGTGGATTCCCTCCCACAGGCTACAGCCCTTCCCGATTTGCTCCGGCGTGGGACTCCCCCGCATACTGCAATCCTCCCAGTGCTGAATTACAGCAGCGGGGCTGCCTTTTCCCATGAGACCCCCACCTTCTTCAGGCACAGCACCTTGATCAACCAGGTGAAAAACACAGGCCATAACTCAGTGTCTGCTCCACCGTAGATCTCCATGGGTGGCAGGGGGGGCCGCCCTGCCGTCTCCCCACAGGATACAGGGGGGTCTCTGCTCTGGCACACCTCCCCCGCAATCTTCTGTTCCTCCACCTACCCTGGTGTTCATGCAGATGTTGCAGCTCCTCCTCATCAGTCCCATTCCTCCTCACCATGTCCTTTCTTAAATACGTTATCGCAGAGGTGCAGCCGATTGGCTCAGTTTTGGTGCAGAGGTGGAGCTGACGTGGAGCTGGGGGAGCTTCCAGAAGCTTCTCACAGGGGGCCGCCCCTACAGCCCCCTCCCCTTCTACCACAAAAAACTCCCACAACTCACGTAAACCCAGGACAAAAGGTAGTGTTCTTGCACACACACACAAGTTAACTATTGCTTCATCTAGAACAATCTCTACTTTTCTACTTCAGGGCAAATTCCTGCAACGGAGAGATCAGACTACTACCTTAAAATAGATTTAATTTGACTCTCCATACACATTGCTTGGATGTAACTGTTGCAGATCTGTCCAGAGAAAGAAATATGTGAATGTTTGTTGGGTTTTATACACTGAATATGCCCACATTGCCATGCCAGGATTTATGGGAAAAAATTTACTGTTTTTTCATACGTGAGAAGTCAGATCTCTTGATCATAATCTAATATTAAAATCTATGACTATGTCCTACTTTGTGCAATTTGTTCTTCCTTCTCATCCATACTGTTTAAAATTTCAGATTGCAGAACATGCCTCCTCTGATCATGTCAGGTTCTTTTTCTTGTGAACAGACAAGTGATATTTCTCTCTCTTTCCTATTTCTCCAACTGCCTACTGTCTCTTACTTCATGCTTACTGGTGTTGGCCACGTCAGTGTTCCTGGGTCTACCAAATATGGAGCACACTGCACTGTTTGAAGATATATTTTCAGAAACAGTGTTACTTGATGTTTGTTCTAATCTTGCCGCCTCATAACTTCATTTATAAAGTCAGGCAGTCATGTTATGAGAAAAGGCAAATAGTCCTTAGTTACCATCTCATTATTCATGAACTTCTAGACCTTTATCAATTCTCATATTTTCTCCCAGTTGCAAAGTAATGTTGTCTCAAATTTTTCCTCTTACAAATATTGTTCCTTGCCTCTGGCTGACTTTGCAGCTCTTCTCTCTCTTTTCTAACTTTACCACATCCTTGGGAAATGGGGGGTAAGAAGGTACCAGAACTCCAATACTTCAGATGTGTAAATGAAAAGTGGTGTCACATTTCCTGTGTTTTTACAACATCACAGAATGGTTGAGGTTGGAAGGCACCTCTCAAAATCATTTAGTCCAATCCCTCTGCTCCAGCAGGGTCAAATAGAGCCAGTTGGTCAGGACTGTGTATGGTTGGGTTTTTAATATCCCCACAGATGGACACTCTGCAGCCTCCCTGGGCAATATCTGTCAGTGCTTAGCCACCCTCACAGTAAAAAGTGCTTTCTTGCGTTCAGACTGAATTTAATCTTTTTTTATTTTTTGCCCATTGTCTCTTGTCCTGTCAGTGGGCATCACTTAGAAGAGTCTGGCTCCATTGTCTTGACTCTCTTCAGGTATTCATACACACAGATAAGTTCCTCCTGAGCCCTCTCCAGGGTGTCAGTGTCTCCTTGCATGAAAGGTGCTTCCGACTCTTAATTATCTTTGTGGCCCTTCACTGGACTTGCTCTACATCTTTCTTGTACTGGGGAGCTCAGCACCGGACCCAGCACTCCAGATGTGTCTCACCAGGTCTGAGTAGAGAGGAAGACTCACCTCCCTTGACTTGCTGGCAACACTTTGCCTAATGAAGCCCAAGAAGCTGTTGACCTTCTTTGCTGCTACTGTGAATTGCGGGCTCCTGTTCATCTTGTAGTGCATTGGAACACCAGGGGCCTTTTTTGCAGAGCTGCTTTCCAGCTGGTCAACCCTCAGCACGTACTGTAGACCAGTGTTATACCTCCCCAGTTACAGGACTTTGCATTTCTTCTTGCTGAGTTTCACGAGGTTCCTCTCTGTCCAACTCTCCAGGGCGTTGAGGTCCCTCTGAATGGCTGCACAACCATCCAGTATAACAGCCACTCAACCCAGTTTTTTATCATCTGTGAATCTGCTGAGAGTGCACTTTGTCCCAGCATCCAGGTCATTAATGGAGATGTTAATCTATGTTGCCCACAGTATTGACCCTTAGGGTACGCCACTAGTTGCTGGCCTCCAACTGGACTTCATGCCATGAATCACAGCACTCTGGGTCTGGTAGTTCAGCCAGTTTTCAGTTCACCTCAACTCCTACCTAACTTGTATTTGTCAATTTGTCTAAGAGGATGTTGTGGGAGACAATATCAAAGGCCTTACTAAAGTCAAAGTAAACAGTACCCACTGCTTTCCCCCCATCCATCAAGATAGTAGTTCTTCTGCAGAATGCTATCAGGTTGGCTGAGAATGATTTTATGTATTTGAAAATGGTTTACAGGTTTAGTTGCTCTATCACCTTCCCAGGGATTGAGGTGAAGCTGATCAGCCTGTAGTTCCCTGAATTTCCTTCTTTTCCTTTTGAAGATAGGAGTGATGTCTGTTTTTTTCCAGTTCTCAGGAATCTCTCCCATCTTCCAGCTCCATCAGCACTCAAGGATGCATTCTGTGAGGCCCAATGGATTTAGGTACATCCAGTTAAAGTGCTCACTAACCTGTTCCTTCTCTGTGAAGGGTGAGTTTTCTTTGCTCCAGACTTTCTTTCTGATCTCAGGGGCCTGGGATTTCTGAAGGTTGGTCTTGCTACTAAAAACTGAAGCAAAGAAGGTATTGAGTACCTCAGCATTTTCTGTGTCATTTGTTACCAAGTGCCCTGCCTCATTCAGCAGCAGGCTCATGTTTTCCTTAGTCTTCCTTTACTGTTTATGTACCTGTAGATTCTTTCTTGTTGCCCTTCACATCCCTTAACAGATTCATCTCCAGGTTGGCCTTGCCTTTCTAACCCTGTCCCTGCAAGATCGAAAAGGAGCTTTGTACTGCTGGGTCACCTGCTCCTGCTTCCACCTTTTGTACACTTCCTTTTCATGTCTGATTTCAGATAGCAGCTCCTTGCTCATCCATACAGACCCCCTGCCATCTTAGTTTTCTTCCCTCCATTGCTTTTCTGTCATTCGTAAAGAAGGCTGTGACAAGCCAAGCCATGGTGATACAAGGAAAGACTTTGAGGTAATTGCACAAGAGCATGAATTTTAAGAACGCCAGGGACCCTTGAGGATTACTCTTCTAAGCTTTGCTTATGGGTAGAAGACAGGCAAAAAAGTATAGTAGTGGTCTTTATACATGCATTTTGCAGCATATTACAAAAGGGAATCAGGTTGTCCTGTCAGAACAATGGGCTGTGCTGGCTCAATTTGACTAAGCTGATTTATCATGAAGTGATGGGACTCACCATTTTCTATAAATGGGTGACTGTTCTCTTTATCCCACCCACTCGAAGCACACTGAAATCACTTCCTGTTAATGCTAAAAATTACAAGGGATTATCACTGCAAAAAAAGATATAATCTCTGTTGTGGGGCTTTTTGTGAAGTATGTTACCAAGACCATGAGTTAAGTAAATAACATTAAATGGAAGTTACTCACAGGCTATTGATTGTTTAGGTTCTAAGTGAAGGAAAAAATAAATCAAGACAATTTGCTTTGCTGAACTATGTGGTGATCAAAGACCAGTTTTACACTGTTGATGAAATAATAGGAAGGGGAATAAAAAGAAAGGAAGGAAGCTGATGAAAGCCAAAAAGGGTGCTGGAGGCTGCAGCTGGCAACTGAAGCCACCTCTGAGAGCTTTAGTCATGGGTGGAGAAGTTGGCAGAAAACCAAGGGCTGTTTGTGTGGTTTGATTCAAAGTGCAAAATGAAGTCAAAAGGGCTTCTTTTGATTTACTTTGCTTTACTTTCATCATCCTCGTCCTCTGGGTATCTTGTTAAGAGTTTTCTCTACTGTCAGTCAAAATCAGAAGCCCTGGCTGCTAGTTTTCAACTCATCCTCACTCTTTGCTTTCCCTGTTCCTGCATGAAGTTGCAATATTAGGATGGATCTTGTTTTCTCAGGCCACACATTCCAACACTGCACCGCATGTGAGTCCTGAAGAGGGGGCACACTGTGACAATGCTCCGTCCTTGTCCTCATGGGAGCGATGACCCAGAGGATGTGGGCAAGTTAATCAATTACACTTTTGCAGGCAGGCAGAAAAAGACCTGGGGGAGAACAGATCCCGTGGCTCACAGGCGGCTTTTTAGTTCATGGACTGGGATCATCCATATTTGAAAAATATCAAACCAGGTAATCGGAGCTGGCTTCCAGAAAGCATAAGCTGAGGCCAGTGTCTGCCTGCATGGGGGGAGGTGGGAGGTGCCCAAGCCCTCCATCCCTCAAGTGTCAAATCTGAAGCTTCTTGCAGCAGCAGCAAAAATAGCTCGACAGAGCATCAGCTTTATGCAAGCAGTTTGTTTGACCCAGTTGTTGTTTCTGATTCCCCAGGACCTTAGCCCTAGGTTTGGTTTCCAAAATAGTAGGAGTAATTTTGTTTGACTTCAAAAGACCCTCAGTACCTTAAAAGGAAGTGGAGACTGGTGGAAGGGATAATTACTTGAGGTACCAAAATACCTGCTAGGAGGAAATGATCAGTAAAAATGTGCTGTTGTCACTTGACAATTAGACCTTGATTCAGATGTAGTGTCTCAAAATCAGAATAATTATAAGCCAGAGGTATTTTAGACACCTTTTCTTTACATATTGTCTCCCCACATCCCTTTCCCCCAAAGATTGAAATGTCTTAGGTCTGAATTTCAGTGTGTTTTACCTGTATAAAAAACAGACAAGGACAAATTTGGCTCCATCACACTCAAGACACATGTTCTGGAAGGAAAGACAAGACATATGTTCTGGAAGGAAAATATATTTTTAACACAAATTGAGACATGTGGGAATTGCCATGTCCTGGGGAACCAGAGAATTTTGGATCTCTGACTTAATTTGTTTATCTCACTGACTTCTGCAATGCTGACTGTGGAAACCATGAGTGATTTTAGCTTTCCATTATCACCTATGACCTAGTTTAGTATTTCAGTTTTGTGTTGCTTGTTATTTTAGTTCCAGGAATTAATGCCTCCCAGGAGGAACTTGATCAAAGCAGGAGCTAGACAGTTAACAGAGTACTGTATGTGTGACGAGCAGTCATGCTGGGGTTTCCAAGATTCACTGAGGTTTGAATAGGTCTTCCTGGGACATGAGATGGATAAGTCAGTGAAAGTAGCCAACCCAAGAACACTGAATAGCCAGATCAAAACTGGTATCACATCACCTGCTGGAGACTTTGGTGGTGTGACAAAGTCGATAAGGGACTCATCTGACAAACAGTACTGTTGGGTTAAAAAAGACAGTGACTATGTTAGGGAAGGCTCTGAGAGGAATGAAAATAAGCCTAAACAGAAATCATGACAGCACTTCTGTGTATATTCCCAGCCACGGTCCAGCTCCCTACATAGTATCATGTGTGGCAGGCAAACTTGTACTCTCCTTGCTTGGGAAACTGGAGGTAAAAAGCAGTCTAGGGGACAAAGTCTCCAGAAGGCAGTGTGGTGTGTGTGCCCAGGCTACTTTGCATGCAGCATGACTGAGTCATTCATCTGCCCAAGCATGCCCCTGCAAGAGAAGAATACTATTGTACTTCTTCTGATGCAAGCACTGAAAAATCTTGAGACCACCCATAAAACAGAGATGAGAATTGAGGTCTACCATTTATGTTTTTACTCATTCATTTGATGTAGCAGCTTATTTTATGTGATGCTTAATGAGGGGAGAGACTGGATTTAAAGGGAGGTGGTGTGCTTGCCTGTTTCACATGTCCCTAGAAAAGCAAATTATAAACCTTTACCAGGACATGAAGGGATCTGTCAGTAAGCCCAGAGAAGAAACCACTCTGTTACTCAGGGCTGTCTTCCTGAGCTCTTGCTGGACAAGGCCAGCAGGCTAGGGCCACACTGGCTTGTCAGTTCAGATTAGGGTCGTCCTTGTGAAGTGAATCTCCCAATCGTCCCCATGCTTTTGTTCAGACAGTGGAGCATTGAGTTCCCCTTGGGTGAGCCTAGACCAGAAGGTGTACTCCAGGAACGCATCTTGCAGACTTTTATGGCTAACAGGCATTCACCCCATGAGGCTGGACTGGTGCTAGTCTAGGGAAGACTCCCCACTGTCCCCATGCACACTGTGTAGGTCCTGAGTCCTCAGCACCAACTGCTTCATCCCACTGCTTCACCGCTCCTGCTTGCTCAACTACTATGCGGATGTAGTCTAAGCCCAGTTTACTGCAGACTTAGAGATAACAGGTCTCTTTGGACATGATAATTGTGATTATTATGAGATTCTGAGTTCTGCTATTTCTAAAATGCATTTAATCTCAGGCAAAACACTGTTCTATTTTCCACTTTCTATGTATAGTTTTAGGTATATGGATATGTAAGTTAAAGTATACATACATATAATGTTATTTATATGGATATATTTGGAAGCTATAGCAGCATCTATGTGTCCAGGTAACACAGGAGGAAATTCATTCTAGTGCTGCCTCCTGTGTAATAGCCTCCCTACCCATAGCAGCTCAGTTCTCTCTGTCACAAAAAGGCCCACAGCGTCTGCCTCTGATTTGGGGACAGAAGTGGCTCAAGTCAGCTGAGGTGAGCCAGGTATGTGATGTGGTAGTATGTACTTCTAGTAGCAGGAACAGTTCCTGATTTGCAAGTGGGGCAGCAGGATGTTTGTACCTCTTCTACCCCCAGGTCACTGGGCACTTGGAGGTCAGTGTCTTTATCCATGATATGATGTGGTCACAGCTATGCACAGCTACCTGATCATCATTTTGATCAGGGCTACAGTCACCTCCAATTGATACAGATGTGAAAAGATAGAGCAAAGTTCTAACAAGAGAGATACTCATATTCTGAGAATTTTTTTTTTTAACATACCATGAAGAAGGTGTTCATTCCGAAGTCCTGCTCTCCTGATTTGTTTATAGCTAGAGATATGTCAATTTTTTCTTTCCTGTAGTCATTTCCTCCAGCTCCCTCCAGCCTCTGGTATAAAGTGATCAAATACTAAAATCCAGAGATTACGATTACTCATCTCTTCACAGTCTGTTGTGTCATTCCAACCATGAGACTCATCTTTCAAGCATGTTCACTGATCTTCACACTGGGCAACCTGGTGACTTCTCAGTCACAATCTCCTGGTAAGTTCAAATCCCCAAATATTTATTTAGGAAATTTATATATTAGCAATATTTCTGTGTGTACTTTACCTCATGTGTTACAATATGCATCACTTTTTTTTGGTGAAAATAATTGACCAAATAGAAATTGATATCCAGCAGAGATGAAAGTAGGTTGTTTAAAAAAAACACAGTAATGATGATAACAGATTTCTATGAAAGTTTTCTAATTAAAAATCAAGGCAGAACTCACTAAAATTGTGTCTGTTCTTTAAGCAAGAGTATTTACTGTCTAAAGCATATGTTATAACAGAGTAGACTGCATCCACAAAAGATTAGCCTTCACATTGAACAAAGATGGATAAAACAGATTCCCAGGTAAGACTTCAGTGTTTAGGATTCTGGAAGAATGAATGCAATGGGAGAATATCCAGCTATATCTTGCACCTGAGAAAGCATCAAGGTAAAAATACAGTTAAACAGCAAAATTCATAATGACATTGCAGACTGGTTATTTGGCTACCTAAATATAAGAACATCTCTATTTCATGAGTTTGTCTTCAATATCAGTACTTGTAGCTTGACAAAGATAAACGTATTGTTACAGAAATCAAACATAAAGGCCAACAAATAGACCAATAATCTAATCTTCACTATTGTTAATTTATCACAAGTTCCCTGTCATTCATTAAGGAAAAAGAAATACTTTAAAGTTATGTTCTCATGTTATCAAGCTATAAATCTGCTCTCTGTTCCGCTGTACTTACGGTAAGTACCATTTCAGCCATGCAGCACCACCTGATTCTCCAGTGTTAATTGCTCCTGTGAGTCACTGGCTCCTGTGAGGGGACATGATGCTTCCCTGTCCTGAGATGGCAACCACTTATAGCCATGCTGTACTGATGGAATGACTTCATTGAACAAAAGTTGAAAATTACAGTTGTGGTGTTGATTTGATGTTAAGTGTCATGATGTCTGGAAAAGGTTAGTGATCTTCTGAAAAAAAAAAAAAAAAAAACAGTTTGATGGGTTATAGGAATTATGCTATTAGGATTATGCCTTGCCTCAAAATGTCTATAAAAACCCTCTCTTCTGCTGTCTTGTTCTTTTTCCTGAGAAGAGCTTTTCTATTCAATCTCTGTCCTGTGCATTCAATTCAGCAGTATTGTGGGCAAGGAGCTGCACTGTTGCCTTCATGTGTCCCTCTCAATGAAATGAAATTGTTTCTATAGATTGGTCATATAAAGGGTGTCTAAAGAGTGTAGGCTCAGATCTGGGTCTTGCTCTCCAGTAGTTTCTATACAGTGTGCTGCAATATGTGGAAGTTCAACATGTGGTTACTTATCAAGTTTCATCAGTGTAAGGAAATCAAAAGTGGTTTTTCTTCTTTGTTATGTTTCAATGAGGTTGCAACTGTTCCAGTACATGCATGTTCCATTCTGTTATCTTTTCAGATTGACATTCTGCCTCTCTTTTGTCTCTTTTTTCATCTGTTCCATGACATTGAGCCTTTTTACAATGTTCCCCTTCAACGGTATTTTTTCTCAGTAATAAACTTTTAAAAGTGGCTTGGAGGTGGAATGTACTTGCTCATGTTCTTGCTCATGGTTGTGTCAGCATAATTTATTGCTCAAGGAAATTTATTTTCTTTCCCCTGCAAAAGTACTTTCTCCACACACCATAGAGGTATTTTCCATGCTTCTCTGTCCTGAGAAGATCTAGCTGGGCACCCAGCAATATCTGTGAGGTTAAAGTCTTGTGTGGAGCCCTACCAGTCCCTGTCTGGTTTTACCAAAGATGTAGACTTGGATAATTCTCTCTGAAGCTCATGCTCCAGGGCACTGGTACGTGTCCTACAGCGCTTCAACATACTGCATACCTAGCTAGACCAGCAGTCCATCCTCAGACAGAAAGTTGCTGCCACCCCTCTTTAGCCCAGGGGCTGCCTATTCATAATTTTTTTGACTTTTCCATCTAGCCATTATCATAGTACCAAGAATAATGATAAATGTGTTACTTTGGTCTATTGTGTGCCTCTAGGATCATGAATAGAAGAACGCTTTAAATAACTACAATTACTGTGGAAAATCTGGCACATTAGCTGAGAACAATCCATGGTGTTACAGGTGGATCCATAAAAATTCCATCATAAAGAAAGGGAGAGAAATAGTCCCCTCTATTCTCTTTGTCTCCATCTCCTTCCATTAACAAAAGATATGAATGATTCTGCCTCCAGAAATTGCAGCCTCTAATAAGTAGTATAGAGTTATCATAATATAACTGAAAAATAGATAATAATGAGTTTTGTGCAAAGTTCAGAATGAATTGCTGACATTTGTTGCCTTCCAACAGGGCAGTCAGATCAGACCCTCCTGGGTTTTTTTTTTTTCATAACTGAAGCATGGACATTAGTAGTTCTTTCTCAAAGCAAAATATATGCAATCAGACTAATTGTCAAAATGTGGAAAGTACATATTTTGTTGCTTCTAAAAGAATTGAAAGGATTCATTCTATACTCATAAAAATGATCTCAGAACAGTACAGTATTCTCCGTTCACTAACATTTATTTTTTTTTATAACGTTAATTTTATTTAAAGATGGAGAACATGTAATTATACTCCCAAATATGTGTTAAATATATGTTTAACTATCTTTACAGAAAATCTAAGTCCAAGTAGTCATATGGATTTCAGTTACACTACGCATAACACTATATCCTGCACAGCACAACCATGCTAGAATTTAGTTGATAAAAATTAAAATGTGTTAGTGCCATTGCAGACCAAGGATCCACTGTTAAGATGTTTTCCATCATATTTCTTAGTGGCTTTAGTTAAAGGCAAGATCATCTCTTAGACCTGCTGAGGGGACTCACAAAGGGCTTGAGGAGTTAGGAAACAAGGGCTAGGTAGTCTCTTGTACAGAGGTAGAACTGGCTGGATAAATTCAATTTTATTATAGTTTTTGAGGTTTTGAAGTTCTGTTTTTGCTTCAGCATATAATAGCACTGACTTCTCTATTCTTCAGAAAAACACATGAGATTTTCAGTTTGAGAAAACAATACAGAACGAGCCTGCAGGCATTTGTTAAGAGATGGAGGAGTTAGTTTCAAGCCCTTCTCTTGGGTAAGAGCAGAATCTTTTTTACCAGAGCTCCATGAATCACGTAGCAGGGACCTGCAGCTACATCTACTCAGTATGTCTTGGATTTCTGTCATAACTGTCTCTTGAATGATTTTGACAAAACAATGTGTTACAACACAATTACCTCTGTACAAAAATGTTTTGACTAACTGTAGTTACAGAAGATATGAAACACCTATGCACAGAGATATAGCCATGAAAATAGGCAAAACAGTTTCTTGAATCCACGTGCCTTTCTCACATTCTTAGTGTTGCTTAAGGAGCAAAAGATATTAACCATGAGGAAAGTTAGGCCCGATTGCCATGAACATTCAGGATCACCGTACATGATAACAAGCTTGTAAGAAATGTTTCAAAATCTTTCCACTTTAAACCGCTTCAGAAATCCAGAGTGGCATAAAATGTAGCAATCAAAGTGAAAATCCTGTATTCTCCTGCTGGGCAGGAATATTATAGGTGAAGTTTTTAGTGGTAGACACTTCATGTCTGGAGACATCAGTCTGTAAATTTTACCCTCAAGTGGTTTCTTGCTGATACTCACATTTTCTTCCCCTTTGTTCATTCAAGTAAATATAATTTCATATTTTATAGAAAGCAAAATAAACACTTCATCCTTCTTCTTGATATAGAATGGATTTATAATTCTTCTGCCTTTTTAATTTCTCCATTTTTCAATGTCAGATTTATCTTCAGTGTCCGACTGTGGAATACTGATGAATACAGAATTGAAATACCTGTGTCCCTAGCAAAAGCTGTAACAAGGGGAATGTCAGGAAAGGAAATAATATCTGCATGCAGTCAGAGAACATTAAATGATCTTGTTTGTCTGTAAGGTGGAATTAGTCAGAACCACATAGACCAAATGTGCTGTACACCTACTTGTGCTGATCTTAGGGGTCTTGACCTGCGGTGCTAGTCCCTTGATTCTTACAGTAGACATTTGATAGTTTACAGGCAGGTTCCATGTGGCATTAGCTCCCAAATACTTCTCCTTGGCAGGAAAACCTTAGCAGATATTATGGGGGGAAGTTGGCCTCAAGGTACTGTCAGGGTTTATGCCTGGTTGGCAGCCAACCACAACGCAGCAGCTCTCTCTCCCTTCCCCTCCGGCAATGAGAAGGGACAGAGAGCCAGGCTTGGGGTTCGAGATAGGACTGGGATGGGGAAAAATCCCCCTTTTATGATCATGAGCAAAAGGCAGACTCGTTAGGGGAAGGAAAAAAGAACATACATTTATTACAGACACTAACAACACATAACAGAGTAGGACAGTGAGAAGCATTGCCACATCTTGAGAACACCTTCCCCCCACCCCTCCCTTCTTCCCGCGCTCAGGTCTGCTCCCGATATCTCCACCTCCTCCCCCAGTGGCACAGGGGCAGGGAATGGGGGGTGCAGTCAGCACTGCCACTTCCTTCATCTTCGGTGAGGGGAGTGTCCGAAACTTGTTCCCCCTGCTCCATCGTGGTCCCCCTCTCACAGGAGACAGTCCTCCACAAACTTTCTCTGACTTGAATTCCTCCCACGGGCCGCAGCGTTCCCCACACTGCTCCGTCATGGGTCACTAACTTCCTCCGACTGGATTCCCTCCCACGGCTGCAGCCCTTCCCGAGCTGCTCCAGCGTGGGACTCCCCCGCATGCTGCAATCCTCCCAGCACTGAATTACAGCAGTGGGGCTGCCTTTTCCCATGAGACCCCGGCCTTCTTCGGGCACAGCACCTTGATTATACTGAGCAGGAGCAACAGGCCATAAATCAATGTCTGCTCCACCGTAGATCTCCATGGGTGGCGGGGGGGGATGCCCTGCCGTCTCCCCACAGGATACAGGGGGGTCTCTGCTCCGGCACACCTCCCCCCTCCTTTCTTCCTCCGTTCCTCCACTGACCTTGGTGTTCATGCAGCTGCAGCAACTCCTCCTCACCAGTCCCACTGCCTGTCACCACATCCCTTCTTAAATACGTTATCGCAGAGGCGCAGCCGATTGGCTCAATTTCCCAAACAGAAGTGGAGCAGACGTGGAGCTGGGGGAGCTTTGAGAAGCTTCTCACAGGGGGCCGCCCCAATAGCCCCCTCCCCTGCCACCAAAAAACTCCACCATTCACTCAACACAGGACAGGTACTCAAGGTATAGGCCTTACACATTGTGTAGAAGTGAACCAATGTATACGTTTTTTGGACCAGGGACCATGCACAACTTTTGGGTGTTACTGTGCATGCTTCCATTCTGCTAGTTTGAAATTCTAATTTCAACCTCTCTAGGTTATTTTACTCTGTTTCCTTGCACTTTAGACATTCTTATGTCTTCTTATTTTATGATCATTTGAATCTATTGCATACATATCTTTGAAAAACTTATTGCTTACCAATGTCAAGGGATGCTTTCCATACTCATTGATGAAGTCATATTCTCTGTCAATGTCCTGGGCAGGTTGGAAAGATGCCATCAGCACCAAAATAATCAATTTCAACAATGAGAGGATGCAGATCACATGGGCAGCAAGAGAACTATTTCCCAGAGAGAATGTATCATTTTCTTATACGTGAGTACTGACAATGCCTATTCTTCTCTTCTTAAAGGATTTACTTTGGGATGCTGAAAAATCTAAATCCATTTGAGTCTTCTGTGAACTGTACCTGAAAATGCTTTTAACATTTGTCAATCATCCAGCATGAAACCTGTTTATATTCACAACCTGCTACAGAACTGTACAAATCAATAAACATGCTCAATCAAAAGTCACAACAGACATTATGTGAAAGATTTGTTATTCTTCTGTCATTGTGCTAAATAATAATGCTAATTACACTATTGAAAATGTTTTTTACACATATGTGTATACATTTTCCTTATTAACTGACTTCATTAATGACATATAAATTTAGTATTTTGGTTAAAGACAAAATTTGGTTAAAGTCATAGCTCTTGATCTTCCTGTTTGTTTCTGCATGGCATATGGGAAAAAAAAAAAAAAAAAAAATTAGCAGTACAATCTTGCAAACAGGTTCATGAAAACATCTGTTTGAGCAAATCATTCTCTTATTAGAAAACAGCAACAACATGCAGGAAACTTGATAGTTTCAGACTGCATCAAAACCCAGGGCTGGAAAGTCTATGAGGTTTAGATAATGAATTCCCTCACACCACTATGAAATTTGCCACTTCAAGAAATTCCATACACAGACTTCCCTTGGCAAGCATTTGAAGAAGGTAAAAAAAAAAGGCAACCAACCAACCAACCAACCAACCCACCCCAAAAAACAGAAAGAAAAAAGAAAGAACAGTAACAATAAGGAATTAACTTGTGTTAAGTAGTAAGACTTAAGTGTTCCATTCACCAGTATTATTTTATTTATAGATTTGATGAAGGCAAAGATAAAGTTTGGAAGCCATGTCCCACCTATTTATTGGATCAGGATTATAATTCCGGATGTCTTTTTAAGACAGAGGGACCCACCCTTGCCATCTCTATCAGGAACAGCAATGGAAGTGAAGAGCTTTTTTCTAAAAGACTAAAATCTGATTTTTATAGTGAGTATGAAAAATTACTACTTCTTTGGTAGTTGTAGTATCTTCACTGATTCTCTAGTTGTCCTTTGAGAAGAAATCGGTTATGTTGGTGTATAAAATGTTATCAGTGTGTGTGCCAAAACCAAATTATAGTTATTTCATGTTGATTTTCATCCCCTGCTGTCATCAGTAGTTACACAAGCCTGTGTGCAGCCACAGCTAAGTGAGATTACACAGGACAGTCAGATTTGTCCCAAAACACAGTTTCAAAATCAGAATGAAAATACTAAAATATATGTGTGTGCTTAGTCTAGTGAAGGTCTGCTCAGTATACATAGCAGGAAAATGGATACAAGTTCATAGTTTCTTGTCTTAGTGCTGTGTGATCTTTCTCATATTTCCAACCTTCCATTCTTTTGCCATCTTCTGTGGGATGTGAGGCAGCAGACTACTTCTTAGCAAAGAGGCTGTCATAAAACCATCATCAGATGTTATCAGAAATTAGTTGAGTGGCTCTGGTACAGTCTGACAGTGTAAAAGAGACATCCTCCTACTAGAAGATTGTTGATGTTCCTGTTTCTATTAAATCACTTTTACCCCCAAATACATATTTCACATCTAGTTTGCAATTAGTTTATAATAATATTCTGGAATTTCACATAGTTACAACATTTAAAGTGGAGATATTTTTGATGATAAAAATCACACAGAAAATAGACAATGCAGAATTATTTGAAAAAAATACATATATTCCAAATATATTATTGACATTTAATAATAACGTTTTAGGAAAAGGAATTAAACCAAGACCTGTCAAGGCATCTAACTTTGAGAATACTTTTGTATCTCAGAATTTTACCAGTATCTGGTAAATTGTGGAAAGCTGCAGCCTGATCATTGAATTTTGGCTATTAAACACCCACCGACAGTAAAATGAATTTCAAAAGGGTTAGGTAACAAAACACAAATACTAAGGATCATACTTAAGTCTTTACATTAGGAGGGAAGAATTTTCATAATACGAAAAGGCAGCCAGAAGTGTTGAGAAAGCAGGTAAGAGTCTTCTCACCCCTTTATTTCCCACTACTGAAGACTAACCAGCTACGTAGATCAAACCGTTGCATGCTCTTTGGACCATTCTGAAAACAGTGAGGGGTAGATTCAGTTGTGCACAGATAGGCATCCAGTGCCCTTTGAAGATGCCCCACCATATGCCATAGAGCCTCCAGCAGCTGCACAATTGTGGTTTTTAGGTTTTCAGGTATTGAATTTGTCCGTCCCTTTCCAGTGAAGAAGCCTCTTTCCTTCTCTTGATTGCAGGAGAATCCTGCTTGATTGCAGGAACCTACTGCAAGTCCTTCATTAAGTACTTGCAATAGGTTCCTGACATGAGATAGCATCTACCTTTGAATGTGGCACCTCAAACGGTGAACAGTGTCATGGCGTCAAGCTCCATTTTGATGTTTAATATGGAAGTCAGCTACAAAAGTGTGTCCTCCAAGAAGAATGTCCGCCTTCTTCACTTACTACTCAGAGAAATATTGAGATAATGAAGGACTAATAATAATTTTAACTGCAAAGTAGTTCTTTTTAAGAGACTATAGCATAATTTGTTTCTTTTCTTCTTAGTAAAACCAAATCGACCAGAGAATGTGACCTTCTTCTGGAAAGAGGACACAGTTACTGTAAGATGTAATAAACCAGAGCGAGCTGTGAAATGCTTGAGACTTGAGCTTCAATACAAAAGCAAGTTTGACAAAGAATGGCAAGTGAGTTGGACATGACAGTTTTAATCAACATTGGAAGGAGCTGGAAGCAGCGTCTCCATAGAATGTAAAATAGAGTTGTTTTCAAATTGTTCTCCCATACTATATTTTCAAATAGAACTGGTAGCAGAGAACAGTTAGATTTTTAGGATCCTGGATCCCTGCCATACCAGAAATCATTTACTTTTTGAGTTATAATTAGTTACCACCCAAAGATCTGAGGATAATCTAAGGGAAAGGTCATACACTGAGAATAGATGAGTTTTGGAAGATAAAAGCAGAAAGCAGACTAGAGAAAAGAAGAGAGAAAAAGGAAGAAATAAACATGAAATAGAATGAAAGAAAATAGATAACACAGCATTTATATTTATTCTAAAGTCAGCTAGTAAGTATTTCTCAATATTATTTCATTGACTTAAACCTTTCGAGTCTCAAATATAACTAGCAAATATTTTGTGAAGTGTCTTCACATATTTTAAATATTTAACTGTAACTTAGTGCACTATATAATAATTGTTAAACCTTCAACTCGATATCAGACAATGAGGAATGGATATGAATAGTGAAAAGTCAGTCAAGAAACAGAATTCCTCGAAACTCAAGAGAAGTTAAAATTCAGTTCTGAGGTTTTGGGTTGGCCTATCCATTGTACTAGTTGTGACCATGACTGAGTGTAGCATTCTGAAGCGCTGTCTTGAAAACTAGAATTAATGATGATACACCTTCCTTCTCAGTCCAGAACTTCTAAGTGTTGCAGTGTTGGAGAACAAGGCTTTGATCCAAGGAAATGCTATTCTTTCCGGGTCAGACTGAAGAGGCTAGTACCCTACTGCAACGTAGTTAATTACAGCAGTGACTGGGAAGCAGAAACATTTTGGATGAATGGCACATTATTAGGTAACAGCTGTGCTACATTCATATATTGTATAAGTACAAATGGGGAAAGGGTGAGTGCATGGGAGGCTGGGAACATGCAAGAAATCAGTGTTGCACAGTTGTGCTCCATCTTCTGTTATCAGAGAAAGTTCATGTGGATGTCTAATTGCCCATGTTTAACTCCTGTCCACATTGTTCCTGATGGCCCATGGCACTATCAATTTGTGCCATAATCAGCAAAGTTAAGAGTGTCATTATCTGTACTACAGTAGTGTCAAGAGTCCACCAATGATAGTGATGTGATGCATGGGGGGTGGGGAGTGAAGGGGACGGTGGGTGGGTGTCCACATGAGATGTGTGGACATCAAACCTGAACCCAAAGAAAATCCTTAATGCTCCATTTTTGAAGGCAGTTGTCTTGAGAGTACATCTAGTTGGCCTACAGGACCAGAGGTCATAGCAGTCTGATGATCATATGTGCTGGACTGATGAAAACAGGGAGGATGAAGGAAAAGAGATGAAATGCTGGCAAAGTCAGTATCAGCACTGCTTTCCCACAAGACAGACACAATGAACTGAGTGTGATTGAGTTGAACTCTGATGGAAACAGTATTTCTACTGGTTAACAAAACCAAAAAACCAGATTTTCTGTAGTAAAGAAAAGACTGTTCACCATCCCAACAGATTCGTATCGTATCAGCTGAGTGCAAAATGCCACCCACTAGGCTTTATCAGAAGTATGAGACACCCAGATGTACAATGTACCCAGATCTGAGTCCTCTAAAAGGCAATGGGCTGTGAGCTCACCTGAAGAAAATCCACAAACACGAAGCTGGCGTGAAATCCTGAAGCACAGGTATGCGTCGCCTGTGCACTAGTTGTAGCCACAGCACCGACCTCCAGGGAAGCCTCCTCCAATATGCAAATTGTGAGCCTGCAAGCACGTCCTCGGGTGAAGCTGGCAAATGGCCCTAGGGAAACACAGAGGACAAGGTCCCCCTGTGCACCCCTGAGAGGTGGACAGGTAACTACTGCAAGGAAGGAAAGCACAGACACAGACTAATGGTCCAGTGACCCTGGGTGCCCCTGGTTCAGAAGTGATATTGGCACAGTCCCTTCACTGGGGCAGGCCCTTCACTTGAGGACTTTAATGAGTTATTACCGATGCCAAATCTAACATCAGAGGAAGCCATAAACGAAGCTGTGCTCAAGAAATTATTTCATTGACCTCTGACTACCCTAGTTGGGGAACACAACTTTTCTTGTGGCTTTCTGGCAAGCTGAACAGAGCATGTTATGAATAATCATTTATGTTTTATACTATTTATGTGGACAAAAGAAGATCAGTAGTAGGAGGTAGAGTTCTGAGGTGGCATTACAAAAGCTGCAGGAGAGACACTGTGAATGCTGAAAAGCGTACAAATGTGATAGTTTTATATACTTGTGTGTTACATGATATACTGCCACTAGTTACTTTCTGAGTATCAACACTTGTGGTTTGCTGACTTTTTGTTTGCTGGGATGGGGGAGATGTTGTTTACTTGTTCATTTTATCTTGGGAAATAAGACAGTTAGGCTACATGGAAAATTGCACTTGCAGCTTTGGAGATTGCAAGTATGTGTATGTAATATAGATCTTAGCACAAAGTTGCTGTGTCACTGTCAAGGCAATGGGATGAAGATGAGAAGAAATACATGATTCATTATAATTCCTCTGCTCTTTGCCTGTAAGCCTGCTCCTTTGTCCTCTACCAGGTCAATTTAGATAAAAAGAACAATTCTCTTTTTGTTGCAAGGTTTGGGGTAGGCTGGCTTTTCTTTTCATTTCCAGTTAAACAATTTAATTTGATTTGTTCTTAAAAACTTATATTTTGGGGGGTTATTTTTTTTAAAAAAAAGAAAAGTCAGTATTCTAGCATGATTAGGAATATTTACTGTTAAAACAAAAAATATTATTTTCACATACTTTTTTTGTGATTGTTCCTAGATTCATGTGATGGTGATATAAAATCTCAGTCAAACACAGTAGTTATAAGTTGTTTGCTGGCAGTACTTCTAATGATGCTTATTCCCTTGATTCTTCTGTGTAAATGGCAAAGGTAAATATGATTTTATTGGTTGGTACTAAATAACCATGTCATGAAAATAAAGCTATCATTCAGAATCAAGTCTCTTAGAACTCAAAATTCTTATCTGTTAAATGAAGTAATCATGAAGATGTAGATGTCAGTAGCTTAACTACTATGTGAGGGATAATGCATCCTGGCCTTCCAAAGACTAAGGCCTATAATTTTCAAAACCAGAACAATTCTGGTAAAGGACAGTGTTTCAGGATAAAATTCCGTTTCTTCCACTGAATTCCCCCTCTTTTTGGGAAATCTAGTTAAATCCTGAGAAGCAAATTATTTTGGTTATTTCTTCTGAACTGACATTCCTTTGTGCAAATTTCATCAGACTTGATATGTCTTTGAAGGAGGCTGAAGTAAGCTTGAGTGCATTCAATTCTAATAAGATGATAGCAATATTTGGATTTGCAGTTGAATGATTCTGTTCATGTTTAGAATCTACAATTTTTTTTAAAAAAATAAACAAACCATGAAACAAAAAAAACAAACAAACAAACAAACAAAACCTGCAAAGGCCCCAAATTTTGGGTGGGAAAAAAAAAAAAAAAAAGTGCCAAAATTGCAGTCTTTTCAGCACTGAAAGTATATGGGACTCTGATTATCTTTTTAGATCATAAATTGAGTTTTTGTTCTTATACTTCTATGTTTCAGGTTTACAGTAGTGTTCAGTATGTCAGCCAATAGAGCTGGTTGCTGCACCACCTGTCTAGGGGAATGTGGACAGGGGATGTAAATCTCTGACTACTACATGGAGCAGAATGGCACTTGCTGACTAGCTGGATTTTTGTATAGAATCCAGACTTTATTAGAATGGGGGTTAGTTGAAAATCCAGCAGAAAAATCACTCTTAGCCTGATGGAGTTATCATACTATTATAAATGCTTTTTGACTTTAGAACACATTTAAAAGAAATCAAGTCTAGAGGAGTGTCATGTAAAATATATTTGTGGCAGCAGAACTGTGCTGAAGTGGATTTTTGTATCAATGACTATATAATAACAAAACTTCTATTTGTCTTTTTTTTTTTTTTTTTTTTCATTGCAGGCTTCAGAAGTCAGTCATGCCTGCTATACCAGATCCAAAATACATATTTTCTGATCTCTTCAATGACCATAATGGAAACTTCCAAGTAAACATTCCCTTACTAGCAAGGCTGTAAACTCTACACTATTGAGAATAATTTGAAAGTAGCTACTGATACTTGCTGTGCACAGGCATTACCACAAGCACTCTCTGGCCCAAGAGAAAAGCCCTTCCCCTTGTGCAACATCACCAAGAGGATCCACAGAGCAAATACCAGAGCTTGTACAATCAGTTAGTGATGCTTTGGCATCCACAGAGCAAATACCAGAGCTTGTACAATCAGCTAGTGATGTTTTGGCACTGTAAAAAGACAGTAGAGAGACAGAGAAATTGCTGGAGAAGGATTTAAGGGTGTCCAGAGGCACAAAATCCAGTGAGATGCCACCATGGTGTTTGCATCCGTTCCTGCACATGATAGCTCAAGGAGCTTGCTTCAACTGGATCTTGCCCTTTATGTTTGTGGCGTGTTGTGAGATTTAGCGCTGAGCCAGCGATGGCACTCATGCCTTTGGAGGCATTGGTCATGGCAGGAAGCATCCTCTCTTACCCACAGAGTTGTATGGTCACTAAACCTTTAGATACAAAATGGCTGTCAAATTAATAGTCTACAGTTTTTGTTTTGGTTTCTTACTGCTTCTTGAGTCCGTGACATCACGTATGTGATGTATTTTTCGGTATTAATTGGACTGTCTTTATCTTAACTACCACTAAGCTTCCTCTGTGTGGAGAGGTCAAATATTTACATTTTCAAACCCACTGACAATAGCAAAGAACAGTAATAGCATTTCAGTGACAAACTGAAAACTTTCAATATATAAGAGCTTTAAACTGAAAGTGAAGAAGAAAGATACAAATGCGAATTTATATTGAAACTTTAATACAGAAATGCTATGTTACCTAAATATCCATGTAAACTCAGTTTCAATTTAGATTAAGTCAGGGCCTGAGCCAAAGAATGCATGAGTCTATCAAGGAGGGAACACCAGGTATTTTACACATCCAAGGTTTTCTAAAGGCCCTGATTAAATATGAAGATGTATTTAATGTGGTCCCAATAATAAGTAGGAGTTTGTATGCATATGTGAAATCCTGTCTCCTTTGCTACCATTCTGCCTTTCTTCCATCCTGCTATTTTATGTCCTGTTTATCTATACTGCTTCCTTTCCATCTTCTCCATTGTGGCTTATCCTGGAAAGATGTCATTACTAAGGGAAAATCAGTGTCTGAACAGCCAGGCTTCTTTTTATTGATAACTCAGTCCCTGCCAACATCAACATTTTCATTTTCCTAGGAATGGATAGACAAAGCTGATCATGCAGTGGTGCAAAACAAGCGAGAATATGAAGAGCCAGAGTGCATCATTGAGGCAGAAAGCGAGCAAGAAGATGAGAAGAACAGTGACAAACAGGGACCTCAGGAAAAAATCTTCACTTTTTCGGGGGCAGCTGAAAATAGTGACCCCAAAGCAGCTCAGATTGCCTGCCTGATGCCAACATCAAATACTATAGCTTCTTTTGCTGGATTCCAGATTTTAATGAATGATGACATGTATGTCATGTTATAAAGTCTGCATAATTGAGAAGGTGTTAGGAGATTACATAAAAGCTCCTGATGAGTTTAGGGGAGGGGCTGAATGGAAAAGCTTGCCATGAGTAGATTAACTCCGAGAAAGACACCAGACTGTGTTGTCTGGTTTCAGATCTGTACTTTCCCAACACTTGTGATCACCTGGTCAGGCTCAGTGTTTGAAACAAACTCCTGAGAATTTATAGAGTTAAAATTTGTTTTTCTAATTAGGCTTTATCTCTAAACCTAAACGGAGCTCCATTTTCCTGCTATTGGCAAGAGAGAACAAGAGCTCCTCCACAATATGTGTTCGCAGATCCGAGACCCAGTTCTGGCTCTTATGGAGTATGTATAGCAGTGAAAACTACACTGTCACTCTTCCCAAATGAAGAGAGAAAATAAAGGGATATTTCTGCTAATGGTCTCTGTCTTACAAAGACCAAAACATATATTGCTAATTTTCACAATCACAGGGTGCTGCTTTACAAGCCCTCCTTAGACTTGGAAGTGCTTGCTTTTGTAAGCTGCTTCTCCCACAGTGAAACTTCGTGCTGCATGTTTATGAAAACATCAAAGTTTTCATAAAGAGACAGAATAAGCCCCATGTCTGAGAACAGAATAGTGAGGATACACAGTATTGAGTCACATTTTATCCTACAAGTAGTGCTGTGCAGGCAGTTTCCTCCAGAACCGTGGGGCTTCAGGGGCCTCCTCTGAGGTCAGCTCCTCAGTATCTTATGGTCTTTGTATGACTATGCAAATTTTTCTAGAAAGCTGAGGTTCCTTTTGAACAATATTTATGTTTAACCAAGTTGCATTTATTTCAGGCCATTTTTCAGTGCAATCAGCAGCTCTAGACCAAAATTAGGACTTCTTATTTATATTGCATATACCAAGCTCTTGATCTCAAACTATGTTCTAAAGTTTTATAAACAAACCATCTTTTAAAATATGTTCAATTTTAAATTAAATTTAAAATGCAATGCACTATGCAATTAGCTGTCTGAAAAAAAAAAATCTTGACTATTCTGAGTTTTCCTATATCACTTAGGATACATGCTATTTAAAAGAAAATTTTGTAAAAAAGTTTAATTGCTAAAAGCATCTATGACATGGGTAAGGTCTTGTAGATATATTGTGATTATATGTTGAATTAGGTCCAGTTATTTACCCGGATAACACTCAGTCATTAAATTACTTTATCAGTTGACTAAACTTTGCCAATTGCATAGCTTCATTGTAGTGTAACTTGGAAATATCAGAAAATTACAGTGATTACTAAAATATTTTTAATTCAGTGCTTAAAAAAATACAGCTCCAGACCTCTTTGCGAATAGTAAAGAGTAACATGGATCATCGTCTCAAAATTTGTTTCTAAGTGACCCAGTTTGCTGTATAAGGAAAAATCCAGAAAGTTTCTGGTCAATAACTGGGAAATTTAACTGGAAGGATAGTTGAGGCACACTGCCCGAGGTTTTTTTTGCAGATTAGATTAGATTAACATGCTAACAAAGAATTTCCCATAATCCTGAAAACATTTCTGTTTTTTCATTTCTAAAACAGATGTGTGCAAGTTTTTGGGGGCCTTTTGTACACCCTACATTTCTGGAAATTTCTAATAAAGGTAACCATGCAAAGTTTCAATAGCACCGTAAGAATGCAATGGATTTTAAACTAATAGAAGCTGCGTATCATTTGATGAGAAGAATCTATCTCAGCTCAGGTCTTCTCATCTGATATAAAGTTGGCATTATTGCATGAGAACCAAAGAAGTTACAGAGATTTACAACAGATAAGCATCTGATCCAGTAATGACTTGAACAATAAAGTGAGAAGCAAATGTATTGCTTAGTTACTTCATGTATGAACCACTCATACCTATGGTTGTCTACAGAGCCTGTTAGATACATTAATTAAACCACTTTCTTTTGAGCAAATACTTTTCTGTCTGAATTCACAATGTTTTAGTATATTTTCCTGAAATTCTATTGTGTAAAGAAAAGAAGAAAGTCATGTTGAAGTGTGCTGTTTAAGCATCATTCCTGAACTGAAATGTTATAGTTATTTAAGTTTTTAGTACAAATTATATCTTGTATTATAGTTTATAGACTTAAAGGTTCTTTTTCTGTCTGTATAGAACCATATACACATTGTATATAACACACTAGAATTAAAAAAAATAAACATCCACGGATCTCAAATATTTATTTTAAAACTTCCCGCTATGAAGAAAGTAAAACACAGGAAACGATTGAAATTCGAAACAAAGCATTTTTTTCAAAAAACTCCACTACCATTCTTGGAGAAGTCTAGAAAAATATCTACGGAATGGTGAAGAACACAATTTAAGCAACAGGAAAAGTCCTGCCCCTGTTGATGATTCTATCAAACACGGTACAAGACACATATCGGATTGGTGACACTCATCACTTGTGAGTGTTGGGGGCACGGGGGGAACACAAGCATGTCCCTGAGCTCTGCTCTCCTGCTGCCTGCTGTAGCCCATCTCTGATGAGATGTAGACCCTGGTAGCCCTCAGCCAAGCCAGGCAATGCTTCCCCAGGACGGATACCTGGTGCCCATGACACCTTCTGCCCCAGCTCCTGGCGTGAAGAGCTGGGAGCCAGCGCTCCTGGGCACACTGAGGCTTTGTGCTGAATCCCCACTCAGTAAAAGATCAATTAGAAGATCTGTCAGAGTGTGACAAGCTGGACCCAGATGAAACGTCTGAAGGGTGGAACAAAATGTCTTTATGAAAATATGATTGTATGCTTTCTACACCAAATCTAAGAGGGCTTGGATGGATCTGGCACGTCAGAGGAATATTAGTAAGCCAGATACCTTCAAGAACACAGTTCTTCAGTTATGCTTTATAACCCATCACCTCAACTTTATATAAGGATTGGTTTACCCTTTATGACATATTGACAGAAACAATAACTTTAGCTTACAGAGGTTAGAGACTTGCCAAGACATTACTTTGGTCCCAAGCCTTTCAGGCTTCTACGACTGTGATGAAATGCTGCATATTACCTTTCTGTTCAAGTAAAAGGCATTTTCTTCACACTATATATGTAGTTTTCTCATGCATCTTTGCCTCTTGGCCTAATGATAATTTTGAAGGAGAGTGTTGGGCCACCCTGTGGCAAAATTCAAGAGCCTTGACTCCATATGGTTTACTGAACAGAACAGTAGGCTGGCTTGCTGCTTTCAACTACTGTCAAAAACAGTGACAAGTTGGAAGGAGAATAATGTGAGGCTTCCCTAATCACCTATCTGCCATTCTCCATCATTTTGTTATCACTTTTTCTTCTGTCCACGCTCCTCTCCTCTCCTCTCCTCTCCTCTCCTCTCCTCTCCTCTCCTCTCCTCTCCTCTCCTCTCCTCTCCTCTCCTCTCCTCTCCTCTCCTCTCCTCTCCTCTCCTCTCCTCTCCTCTCCTCTCCTCTCCTCTCCTCTCCTCTCCTCTCCTCTCCTCTCCTCTCCTCTCCTCTCCTCTCCTCTCCTCTCCTCTCCTCTCCTCTCCTCTCCTCTCCTCTCCTCTCCTCTCCTCTCCTCTCCTCTCCTCTCCTCTCCTCTCCTCTCCTCTCCTCTCCTCTCCTCTCCTCTCCTCTCCTCTCCTCTCCTCTCCTCTCCTCTCCTCTCTCAGAGCAGGTTTGCAGTGATTCATGCAATCCCAGCTACAAATGAGTAAATTAAATGGCCAGGGAGGAAAAAGCCTGTTTGACTCCCCACAGTGAGAAGAAGGGTACACGGCAACTTTCACATCTTCCTTCTTATTTAGTCAAAAGTTGTCATGTTCTTCAAAGACATGAGTCCCCCAGATGCTACATCTTGTTCCTAATTGTAGTCTACAGAAAGGATGAACTGCATCATATGGTAGTCCAGACTAATTGAACTGTATTTTCTCAACATCAGAAAAAACAGACTGTGTATTTATTCTTCATGCAATTTATGTGCTAGCTATACCAGTGCAGAGCCAATTTACATTGATAGATTGAGCATCTATACTGTTTGCTTTGCTTTTGATGTGTGGTTTTCAGTGAGAGGAAGATTAGGAGGAAATCACATGATTTTTTTTTTAAACAAGTAAACAGGACTTGTTGAAGCCAGTCTTGCAACTTCTGCTTCCCACCCCCCCCGCCCCGCCTTTCCCCCCCCCTTTTTTTTTTTTTATTACATTAATGTTTTTCAATTTCTTTTGAAATATGTTTTGGACAATTATCAAATGCATAATTTCAAGCAGAAAATGGTTGCTTCTTTTGCAATGACCCTAGAATTTTCTTGTAGTACTCATAAAAGCTTCCAAAACCATCCTTGCTTTTTTTTTTTTTTGGCGGCTTACATTTTTACAGTCACTAAACTCAGCTATGCAAAACATTATTTTGCTTTTCCCTTTTCCTGAAAACGACATGAGCTGCAAGGATGAAAACAGAGGATCACACTCACTGAATGCTTGAAAGACTCGACTAGATACAATCTTTTTTTTCTTTTGGAGAAGCCACGCAGGTCTAAACTTGTCAAAATATCACGAACAAACAGTCAGCTTTTTCTGTGGGAAAACACAACCTTAACTGACCTTTTGTCACTAAGTAGACATATATCACCAGCTAATCTAGTGGCTGAAAGAATGGTATTATGCAATAAGAGAAGTAATGCAGTAGTAACTCATCCTCTCCTGGAGACTTCTCATAACCCTTACCATTTGTGAGCTTGATCCTGCTCAGTTTCTTGCTGGCAACTGCTGGCACAAGGTTCTGTGGATGCGAAACAGCAAGCGTGCACTCACCCTGAGCAATCACTGATCCCTGCGTGCATCCACGCTTGCCATGTGGCAAGCTTGGAGAGGAGCCCCAAACTTGCAACACAAGAGGCAGGAGCTGTTTGGGGTTCATCTTTCCTCCTCACCTGGGTGCATCAGGGCTGGGGGTGCAGGCGGGAGCAGAGCCTGGCTTCCCTCCACGTCCTGCAGAGGATGGTCCACCACAGGTTGAAGATTAAGGAGCTTGTGTGTCTCTTTCCTAGTGAAATAACACCACTTCTTTTTCAAATCTAAACTGGAATTAGTGATAGGATTCATGTCTACCTGCTCTGCGGCTGGAGCTTCGGGTTTCCTAGTCTTAGAGGGTAAGTGTGGGAAAGAAACAATATACACCATATTGAAATAAATCTCTTCATATATATTTAGGCAGGCTGAAAATTTTATCAGAAGAGGGGCTGAAGGAATATCTTTACCTTTATGAATTATATAACATTATAATTATAGAGAATAGAAGAGGAACAATTTGTTTTCTCACTCTCTGTTTTCCTTGTATCAATATGTCCAAAGGATCACCATTTTTTGAGAAATGTTTTCCTGCTCTGTATTGCTCTGCAAAAGACTTCTGTTAAAAAGTAGCCTCTATCTCTGTGTTCTTGGAAGTTTATTAAAGGGAAGAATATAATCAGTTTCAGCTTTTTAATAAGAAAACAAGATGCGTTGGTAAATCATAGGCAATAGGTTTTGTAAGGTCAAGCGACAGAGTGAGCTATATCCTAACATTAACTCTCTGCTCTACTAGGTAATTATATAAATAAGAGGAGACATTTCAGCACAATCCCCTTAAAGGATGAGGTATCCCTAACAAACTTGCAGAAGCCCAGATATTCATACAAGGCATATGACTCCCCCAAAACTGTCCTTGGTGTACCTCTTAACTGAGGAAGAGCTTAAAGTCACTAATATTAAAATGGAGAGGGACATGTATTACCTACACGGCTGTGTCCTGGCACAAACAGTTCTGCTTTGTCCAGGGACTCTTTAGTGTGGTGAGGTCCATGGAAAAAGGATCATCTCCCCTTTTGGTGGGCATGTGTGTCTCCGGGCTGCAGAGCCATGTATCCTCTTACCCCTTTGAGCCAGCCAGGCTCGAAGAGTTTTATTTTTGTGACAGTTGAGCTTCAAAAGAAGGTTGGAGAACAGCATACACAAATGCACTATGGCTTCTAATGAGTATAGGAGGTCCTTCTTACTAAAAAGAAGAGCAGTAAGAGCCTGACATCTACATGTCCTCTGACACAGTGCTCTAACTGTTGAGCTATAAGTTTAAGCAGGGACAGGGTGAGGGGAGAGTCACTCACTCCCCCTGGCAAGATGAAGGGAAAATTTCAATTTTGCATGCGCAGGAAGGCCTAAATTTCAAGGCTATGTTTGGTCAATGATAACAGTAAATAATGCTTTTCACCTGAAATTCTTAAAGGGTGGATTTTCAAATGTTAATTCTACCACCACTTAAATGCATTCATAGAAGCAGTGGGAGACCACAACCACTTACCAGGTGGCAGAGGTGTTGCCCAGCATCTCTTGGATATCCAAGTGAAACACAGTCCAGGACAGTAGAACCAGGCACACCAGTCTGCTAGGCAAACGACCACATTTCCAATGCGTTAAATCCACATAGGCCAGAAGAAACTAATTGATACACGCAAAAATCTGCCTCTACTTTACAGTAAATCTTGCCATGTTCAATGGTGTTACTCCTAGAAAATGGATGTCTTTCAGGATTTCTACCTCATTAGGTAGCCAAGACCTCAATCTTAATTTCCATCCAATTGATCCTTCATCCAGAAGTTGTGAAGCTGTATCAGGCTTACTGTGGGCCTACTAATACCTGTTCCAAGATTATCTATCTGTCTGTCTGTCTGTCTATCTATCTATCTATCTATCTAATCTATCTATCTATCTATCTATCATCTATCTATCTATCTATCTATCTATCTATCTATCTATCTATCTATCTATCTATCTATCTATCTATCTATCTATCTATCTATCTATCTATCTATCTATCTATCTATCTAATCTATCTATCTATCATCTATCTATCTATCTATCTATCTATCTATCTATCTATCTATCTATCTATCTATCTATCTATCTATCTATCTATCTATCTATCATCCATCTCTCTATCTATCTATCTATTATATATCTTTGTGTACTGAGTTTCCTCAGGGCTTTTTACATAATAAAAAGTAGAGAACACCAAAAATAGCCTGGTTTCAGGTTTGTGTATGCATCACTAGAAAGGCACAATATAGAAAAGCCACTGGAAACAGATGTTTTTGCTTCCTATCATATTCTGCAGATGTTGTTCATAAAAAAACTAAAGCTGAGTTGGGGGGCTTCTTGTGAAATTTTTCCCCCACTCATTCCAAAATATTTGAACTTCAGTACAGAGAGCAGCAGTAAATAAAGGGTCTAGCAGATGGTTGAGAGGGGAGTTATCGCTCATGGTATCTCAATGCGTGCAAATGTCTCATGCCTCTTGCATGCTATTTTGCAGAAGGTGTTAGATCACAATCAACAACACAAAGGATTTGAACGCCCAGGTACTGGAGAAGATCTCCACATCAGAAAAATCTCAGTGGGTTACCACTCCCCAGACTAAAGCAGGTAGCACTGCTAATATGGAGTAGATTAAAAACAAGAGGTAAAAGAGGCAGTCAGAAGAGATTCTGCACTTCCTCTTAATTTTGATTAAACCCACAACTGTGAAGTTATTCCACATCTTGGGTTGAAATCAGACAAATCAGAATTGTTTTCAAAGTTTGCATCCTGGCTGAGGTGCTGCTTCTGTTGACATAGGACTCAGTGGAAGAACTGTCCCCGGCAGTGAATTCAAGGTAATGGGGAGAAAGTGGGAGCATCAAAGTGGCATAGCTTTAAGAGACAAAGCTCAGACAACCGAATGATGTGATTCAACGGTATGATTTTACCTCAAATGTTATGTATCAGTCTTTTACATCACCATTTGGTTTGATGTGAAAATGTATTTAAGGAAACCAAGCAAAATATTTTGCAACATACCCGTAAAACTACCTCAGTATCAACGGACTCTGTGGGATGTCAAGGATCAATTTGTCAGCATTTTCCCATATTCTGCTGGGCAGTTGGCAGAATGTGATATCTGTTGAACACTGAAAGAAAATCCAGTTGGTGTTTGTTCTGTTGCAAGATATTTTGATGTGACTCTTTGAAGCTGAGAAACCAAAGGAGTTGAAAGACAGAGAACTTATGCAACCCTTTGTTCCAGTGCTGCTTATGCAGCAACAGGGAAATTCATAGAAAAACTAAATGCCTCTTTTAAGAAAAGGAAGAACAATCTGGCTTGAAGGACGCTTTTGAAAGTGATGACTAAAATTCTTGCTTATATAAACCTCTACGTGATTTTGTACTCCAAGGACAAGGTACAATGTACCATGGAGTCACAAAATTTATAACCAGTGCAATTTAGACATCTTCCTTTAGTTGTTAAAATTTAAATTTTATTCCAGACTCCCAGGTATTGTCTGGGAAAGACACTTAGACAGTCATTCCTAGAGAATAATAAAACCTGAAAAAAAGAGGGAAGTCAGAGGGTATGTTTCTCTTCCTTTCTTTCTCCTTCTGTAAAAAAAGCAAAGAAACTTTGGTTTTCAGACTTACAGCCTTGCTTAGATAGAAGAGAAATCAAAGATCGGCACAGAATCACAGAAGGGCTGAAGCTAGAAAGCATCTTTGGAGGTCATCTAGTCCAACCACTTGCTCAGAGCAGGATCAGCCACAGCTGGTTGCCCAGGACCATGTCCAGTTGGGTTTTGAGTGTCTCCAGGGACAGAGACTCCACAACCCCTCTGGGCAACCTGTTCCCCTGCTTGATCATCTTCACAGCAGAAGATTGGGTATTTATACACCTGGATAAGATTCCCCATGAGCCTTCTCCTCTGCAGGCTGAACAGTTCCAGCTCCCTTAGCCTTTCCTTGAGTGAAAGGTGCTCCAGTCCCTTAATCATCTCTGTGGCCCTGCACTAGACTCGCTCCAGTATGGTTGTATGTCTCTTGTACTGGGGACCCCAGAACTGGATCAAGGACTCCAGATGTGCTTCACCAGTACTGAGCAGAGGAGAAGGATCACCTATTGCTACGTGCTGGCAAAGCTTTGCTGAATGCACCCCAGGACGCCATTGGCTGCCTTTGCTGCAAGGGTGCATTGCTGGCTCGTGGGCAGCTTGTCTGCTAGCTTTGCCTTGTCAACTAGCTGCTTCCTTTCCACCTGGTCAGCCCCAAGCCAGTGCTGGTGCTTGGGGTTGTTCCTTCTCAAGTGCAGGACCTTGCACTTCTCTTTGCTGAACTTCCTGAAGTTCCTGTCACCCTGTTCCTCCAGCCTTTCAAGATCACTATCTAAAGATAAGCAGATTATTTTGCACAGGTGACACTTCTGTGTAAATACAGAAGGCATGGCTGACCCACTCTTTTCACCTGCACTGGTGTAAGAAATGGTACGTTGTGGAGGGTGGCAGTTGATAAAACCCACTGCTACAACAATAGCATAATAAATTATTGTTTATCATGTTTAGCAAGGTAGTATTTAAGAGAAAAATTGAGTGTTGAACACTGTTGTACTACAAACCGTGCAAACAGTGCACAGAATTACAGGCAGCATCTACAGAGAGCAAAAAGCAGAACTAAAAAAGAAACAGGGAGGTAGGTGGGTGAGGAAGGGATAGCACACATGCTGTAGTAAACCTAGCTCTCAAACAGTAAAAAACAAACTCTTTTGATGCATTGATGCAATTTTACTCTCAGAGATCTAAAAGAAGAGTTTAATATGGAATACAAATGCTCTGATGCCATTCACATATTCTGTCAGAATTTACGTAGGCCTTTGCTGCTCAGTCTTTGAAGACAGGGAAGGGTTAGCCTGAAGGGCAAAATGATTTAGCAAATATAATAAAAATATGTCCTCTAAGATTTAGATAAGCTATTGGACCACACACTAATGTAGAAAGCATCTTAGTAATATCAGATGTATTTCTGTCATTGTAGTAGTCCAACAATACAGTCATCTGCCTCTGGGTATTTTGGAAAAATATTATCACAACATCCTATGTTATTTTGCATAGAAGTTCAGTTCATTGCTTCAGTACATTAACTTTTTAAGTGCAGGAGTCCTTAAGAGGTCTTATAGACTAGATAACATGAGCATGTACATCCTATTAAGGAGGACTGTAAAAAGTGCTAGACAGGTGAACACAAATAATAGCTTTTGCTGATCAGAACTGACACTGCCAGTTACAAAGTTTGATGAAGATAAGGAGGCAGTTTGATTTCTCTAGGTGTCCAGTGAACATTACAATTTACTTAAAACATCAATTCAGAAACCAACATGCACATCACATACTCTCAAAACAGAATATTGTTTTCTCTCTGGTTACATGATGAGAACAGCTTGAAGCAATCTGTATTTCTTCCACAAAACCCACCTGAAAAATCACTCAGGTCACTTTCCCTCAGAACATCCTCCAAACAGGTGGTTCTCCCTGGTGCAACAATCCCATTAAGTGCAATGAAATCTTCAGGTATAAAATCTTTCATGATGCTTATGTTTACAGTCCAGTGGGACATGTACACAAGAGTACTATCTTGCAATTTCTGCCTGGCTTAATAATATATACAACCTATATAATCATGCGAAACAAGGTTTCAGGTACAAAAGGCATCACAATGATTTCTCTAGACCAAAAAAAATAAGGGCAAAATAATCTTTCAGGTGTTTACAAATAAGAGAAAAGGAAGTCTCCATTTTGTCTAGTGTTACTTCTAACCTTCTCAGAAAGTAAGGACTACTTTTTACTTGTTATTCTTCCCCTATACGCTATTCCAGGAGAATATTTTTTGCTTCTGGATCACTAGTACTTATCTTTTTTAAAGTCTCCAGTAAAATGTCTCATCATAGTATCCGGAGAAAGAATAGTTAGTTTAAGAAGTTGAAAAAGTGTATAAAACTAAAATCACTCTGCCTAGATAGGCAGTAGGGAAGATTTATATTGGATGTAAGGAAGATGTTTTTCACTATGAGGGTGGTGGGACGCTGGCCCAGGGTGCCCAGAGCAGCTGTGGCTGCCCCCTCCCTGGAAGGGTTCAAGGCCAGGTTGGACGGGGCTGGGAGCACCCTGGTTTCATGGAAGGTGTCCCTGCCCATGGCAGGGGGATTGGAACTAGACGGTCTTTAATGTCCCTTCCAACCCAAAGCATTCTATGATTCTATGTCTATGATTCTATTCTAAATTCAGATTAAAGCATCAGTGTTAAGAGTACCCCTTCAGCCTACTTGGAAGATTTTTCACCTATCCATGTAAAGTATATACTAGTAACAGTGAAAGAGGCTAGTAAAATTTTTTGTTTGATTCAGTATGATAATTCTTATATTCTTGTTTGTCTTTAAACCCTGGAGTTTGAAGGTAGTTTTCCATACACTGTGGTGAAGCATATGGTTCAAATATCCCTATGGACATCCATCAGTCTCACAGGACCCCATGCAATGAGCAGCCAGCTTTCTTGCTCATTAGAAATTGCCATCATCTGAATACAAGTTAAAAAAAATCTGATCGAGAAAAACTACACAAAGATTGCCCATACACAATCAAGGGAGAGAGAGGCAGATTCTTGAATAAGCAGTGACAAAAGGTAGTGATTGTTGCTTCAGTTAGACCCTACTGTTTCCTCCCTGAAGAGGTTAAGGGCTAGGCAAACTCAGCTTTTCTGCTGAGCTGATATCGTAACTTTTAGCTGAAGAGAGAGGGCAGCTGTCACGGCTTTCAGGATTAGGGATGCCTCTGTAAAGCAGGGTTTCTTTCAGAAACCCCTTTCGCAGTCCTGCTGGGCAGGTGGTGGTCAGAGCAGGTGTGGTTCATACCATCAGATGTGGCCAGCTCTAATGGAGATGTTACCTCAGAACCAGTCACCCTCCACCCCGCTTATAGTCAGTAAAGAAAAAAAAACAGCACTTCTAGGGAACTATTCAATTAATCCTAAAGAAAACATAAAAACTAGGTCAGGTGAGTTATGTGCTAGAGTCCTCCCTCTTTCTGTTGACGTTAATGTGGGCTCAGGACAATTAACTCAGACGTGAGTGTGCATGCTGTAACCATTTAAACTGAGTTGGGATGAGTACCACCTGAGATCCCTTTTTATGTAGTATCTTTTCTCAGTGACCCCTGTGTGTTTCAGAGGATGAATGCACCTCCAGAATCAACAATTAAATGGCAGACAAAGGAAGTTCCTTCTTAATACCAGGTGAGCAGTGCAGGTCAGATTGAGCACCACTCTGCAGGTATCTAAATTGAAGTATCTGAGTGCAGGGACTGCATTTAATTGTACACACATAGGTATCTGGCATCACCTGAGATGCCCACAGTGTTGTGTCTGGCCTCCAGCTGTCACACCAGACTTCACAGTTCTTCAGCAGGGAGGAAATTACCTGCCTAAAGTCTAATGATAAATATCCATAACAGCCCATGAGCTGCAGTAAGATGGCTCTTTGAGTACTACTTTGGCCCTTGATATCTAGGAATAATTACCCAGTGTCCTGGGTTGAGTGAGTGGTGGAGATTTTTGGTGGCAGAGGAGGGAGCTATCGGGGCGGCCCCCTGTGAGAAGCTTCTCGAAGCTCCCCCAGCTCCACGTCAGCTCCACTTCTGTTTGGGAAATTGAGCCCATCAGCTGTGCCTCTGCGATAACGTATTTAAGAAGGGATGTGGTGACGGGCAGTCGGACTTGTGAGGAGGAGTTGCTGCAGCTGCGTGAACACCAAGGTCAGTGGAGGAACGGAGGAAGAAAGGAGGGGGGGAGGTGTGCCGGAGCAGAGACCCCCCTGTATCCTGTGGGGAGACGGCAGGGCGGCCCCCCCTGCCACCCATGAAGATCTACGGTGGAGCAGACATTGATTTATGGCCTGTTGCTCCTGCTCATATGATCAAGGTTCTGTGCCCGAAGAAGGCCGGGGTCTCATGGGAAAAGGCAGCCCTACTGTTGTAATTCAGTGCTGGGAGGATTGCAGCATGCGGGGGAGTCCCACGCCGGAGCAGCTCGGGAAGGGCTGCAGCCGTGGGAGAGAATCCAGTCGGAGAAAGTTGGTGACTCATGACAGAGCAGTGTGGGGAACGCTGCGGCCCGTGGGAGGAATTCAAGTCGGAGAAAGTTTGTGGAGGACTGTCTGCTGTGAGAGGGGGACCACGATGGAGCAGGGGGAACAAGTTTCGGACACTCCCCTCACCGAAGATGAAGGAAGTGGCAGCGCTGACTGCACCCCCCATTCCCTGCCCCTGTGCCACTGGGGGAGGAGGCAGAGATATCGGGAGCAGAACTGAGCCCGGGAAGAAGGGAGGGGTGGGGGGAAGGTGTTCTCAAGATGTGGCAATGCTTCTCACTGTCTTACTCTGTTATGTGTTGTTAGTGTCTGTAATAAATGTATGTTTGTTTTTTTTAATTCCCCTAACGAGTCTGCCTTTTGCTCGTGATCATAAAAGGGGGATTTTTCCCCATCCCAGTCCTATCTCGAACCCCAAGCCTGGCTCTCTGTCCCTTCTCATTGCCAGAGGGGAAGGGAGAGAGAGCTGCTGCATTGTGGTTGGCTGCCAATCAGGCCTAAACCACGACACCCAGACAAACATCGTGACGTCCTTAGCAGTCTCTCCAAAAGGAAACGGGTATGAAAGCATGGCATTTAGCTTGCTGAGTTGACCAGGTGTTAGCTGTCTCACATCCACTCAAGCAAATCATTTAGCGTTTCCTTATGGAAAACAACAGATATCTCAGATATCTATCAATTCACCTCGTCTGAGATATCTAAGTCAGTTTGGATAACTTTTGGCGGTTCCTGTTTCTCTCTGTTGACTAGAATGCAGCTAGGAGAGCCAGCTCAGACTAGTCCACTAACTTTTATATAGGTGACTTTGAAAGTGATAAATCCTGCCCGAATGTCCAGGAATGCAGTTGTCAATGTGGTTATTGTGTTTTGCTCTTTATACAGGAGGGACTGGAACCCTACACAATCGTGTTAAATACATATTGAAAATGGTCCCATATAAACAAAGGGACTATCAGGGGCTTATAAGTTATAAATACAATGAACATCAATATCCGTTGCACAAATCTTCCAAAAAAGATATTCCTGTATACAACAGCTATTCATTAACGAGTGTATCAAAACATGCCTATACTCATAGGCAAAACAGCAAAGAAAGCATATGGAAATGTCAGCTTTCCACAGGTCTATCATCAGGTTTGTCCATTAGAAACAAAACTTCTTCCCAGCAGTCACATGAAAGAAGTTCCTAAGTAATCATTCACACATAGTGTATGTTTTGCCTCCATCCCATCTTCAAAGCATGCCCCGGTGGTCCATTTATAGGTATGAGATAGTCTTTTTCTCCTCCCCCCCACATGAAAGTCGGTCCTGAATCTCAACCAATAGCTTCCATGTGAACATGGGATCTGCCCAGGGGGGTACTAACAGAAATCTAAACCAAGCTTTGATGTTCCAATAAGATAATATGAGACCACACGGACAATTGCCCCTATGAAATATTAAATGCAGATTCTTTTGATCTCAAGAAATAAAATACTATTATAGTTTAATACAATCCTCTGAAAGATGAAAATAAATAATAGTAAATGAAAACATACCAAATATTAATATTTTTAATGTGGGTAGAGACATTCCACATTATTTTTGCTTGAATTCTTTTGAGGCAGGACTTTTCTGGTCTGGGTTATTCAGAAAATATTTTCATCTGAATAATTTATCTTTTCAAAGCTTTTATAACCATTCAGAAATTTTTAAAAGCTGAATATCCACTTTTACGAGTCTGTCTCCATATTTGGCCATCTAAAACCAGGTCCATGACATCAGAGCTGGAATATCTTTCAAGCTTATTAAAATAGTTGCTGGCCAAAAAGAAGATCAATAAGTCCATGGCATGTTCAGTGTAACTTGTGTGACAGGTCTCACTCTTACAGAAGTATATCCTAGTTATAAGTGACATAAGCATACGTTGCTTATATGACTTCACTTACTTTATCATGTTGCTGTGACAGAGGAACCAACGTAGTTTATTATGGTGAGGCATGGAGCATTTTGTCAAACCCAGTTTTAAACACAGGAATCGAGAACATGCCATCAATGGACAGGTCTTCACTGAAAACTTATTTAAGCAAACATCTGTCACTGGTATTATTTCATGGCTTGTGGTAACTACACAAAATATGATCAAAAAGTCTTCTTTAGTTTCTAATGGAGCTCTGGTAATGTTAGAATGGGTTTATAGTGCAGGAGGTATGCAAGAGATGTGGTGTTAGCTAAAATTCACATCACTACACAGTTTAAAACTCACTAGCTGTTTATAGCTTGGCAAACTTCAGCTATAGAGCTGAAAACCCCTATGCCATAGAACCGCTGTAGGAAGTTTCTGTTTCCATTATGCTTTTTTGTTTTTAAGGTTTTTGAGTAACAGGGGTTACTTTGCTATTCAGTATAAATGGTGTAGCTACTTCTGAGAATGATAGTACATAAAATATTATTTAGATCACATTACAAACAGAAGAGGAAAACAGAAAATTGTGCCTCGGAAGTGTTCTGGCTCCTACCAAATTTGTAAAAAAAATCACATTCATATAAGGACCATGCCTTACGCTGTGTAAATTTTCCCAAATCTGGACAAGTCAAAACTTGTGAAATACTATACACCTCCTACCTCTTTGAATCCTCATACACACTTTGTAGAGTCTTGCCAGACTCACAACTAAGTGGGAGGCTGCTTGGCCACGCGGCTGCCACTCTTTGGGCAGCTCCATCCCAAGCGCAGCAAAGCCGGCTCTGTCAGTGTTGGTCACGGCCCCCACACGCGCCCACTCTGAGCCGACACCACATCCTTCCGTCCCTGCAGCATCCCACGGGAGAACTGCACTTGGAAGTGGAGTAGGAAACGAGGAGAGGAGTGGGAAGATGGGATGGAGGAGCGAGGGGTAGAGGCTTGAAAGGGATGTGGTGAAAAAGAAGGTGTGAAGAGCTGAACAGAGCTGAGAGATGGAAAATGCATCTCAGAGATGGAAAATCATTACGGAGGAACATTAAGAGCAGATAATAATTGGTGAGACAAGACGCCAGAGGGAAAAAACAATGAAGGAAGGAAGACCTGGAGCTAGGGAGGAGCGGGAACACAGAATATATTGTATCCATTATCACATATTGTCCTTAGGACCTGGATAGAGGAGAGCCGGGTACAGCTATATCCAATGGAGGAATGATGGATGTACTACATACCTATCCTGTGATCAAGAACATATAGTACACGTGTATAGGGAAAGAGGAAAATTAGAGTGCCAAAGTTCTCCTACTGCTCTCTCAATACATCCACACCCATTAATAATTACACCTGTGTATAGTCAACAGCTTTTGAATCTCAACATTTCTGCTTTTTCATGAGGTTCCAAAGTCACTGGTCAAATGTGTTCCTCCACCCCCCTCTAGTGGGAGGTCCACACAGCAAGTGTTTCCTCCCTTTTCCAGTTTCCACCATACTTTGAAGGATGAAATGCTGCTCTGCACGCCCAGCAACTCTGTTTCTGCTTCTTTCTGCTTCAGTGAGTTTGCTTGTGTGGGAACACATGTATATACGGGCGCCGTTCTATTTTTTTTTTTTTTTTTCCCCCTACATCCTCCGTGTTCAAATTAATTAGTTCTAAGCCACAAGGCTGCATTGAAAGAACCTTTAAACTGCAAAATTTCCTAGCAGACCAACATTAGAAAATGTCCAAATAAAGTTAAGTTTAATTCATCACTATATGAATATGTGTTATGCCTGAGGATTGAAATTAAAGATCATAAGACTCCCACTTCATTAAAAATATAGGATGAACACTGCTTGGGAAGTGAATCAGTTTTATGTCGTGACTGAAGATCACTTGATGCTTTGGAGATGGGCACTGTATGAGGCAGATGAACAAAAAGGATTGTGATAAAAGTCACTGAATGTTCCTGAAAAAAAAACAGATTCCATTCTGTCTTTGACAGAGATTTTCTAAGAAAATCATATGAGTTTTCTGTTCTCACATTTTGGACATACAACTTGTGATCCTGCAATCTTGTTTTGAAGAACTGACAAGCTTTTGCAGCAGTCACTAAGATAAATAGGAGTACTACTCTGAGCATACATACTGCTATATACTGTGTGAAATCAGACCTTAGGCATCTCAAATTACTACCCCAAATTAGCTGGCACTTTTGATAATTCCCTATCTGTAAAATGGGGAGAATGATACCACAGGGACATTATGAAGATAAATTCATTAACTTCTGTTAATAAGTAGGATACTATGAAAAAAAAAAAAAAAAAAAAAAAAAAAAAGCACCAGGGAAAAGCCCATTAGGAAATGAATAATTATGTATTCAGTGCAAGTTTTGGATGGTATGCAGAAAAATAAGCATGGGGACATTTATTAAATGATGAGAATAGAAAGAAATACTGCATGGCTGCTCATTTTGTGAGCACAGTCTGCCTTGTGCACTGAGTGAGGCAGGGGATCCTGCGGATGGACATGGCTGTGTAATTAAAGACTGCATCATAATGCATGCACACAGGTCACTAATTCTCTTATTTCTCTCTTTGTATTGTGACTTGATAATCGTAACATTTCTTTATTAAGTATATTGTGGTGTGATAAGCATAAATGTAGAATATGAAACAAATTTCTTGATGTTACAGGTAGAAAATTACTAGCTCCCACCTTAAGAAATGCCAGGGTTTCCCTAATTTCTTTATCCAATGTAACCTGGTAAATTTGTGGGTGAACCAGAAGGACTACCGCTTTTGACACCACTGAAAACTCTGTGACATTGCATGAACATTAATCCTTCTCTTGCATCAGTACTGTTAGCTCTGTGAGTGAAATAAAACACAGGTCAGCCTGTATGCAAATGTGGAGTCCAAGAAACCTTTATATTCCTCAGAAGCTGAGCAAGGTGAGCAGAGCTGGCAGGCAGAAAGTGCTGCTGTGGGTATTGAGCATACCGTACGGAAAACAAAGGTAAAGACTTCTTTGAGGCTGGAGTTCATATGAGCCTTATTTTCATAAGCATGTGTACATGGTTACTCAGAGATTAGAGGAGCCAACCTATTAAGAAATTCCACAGAGATGATTTCTAGAGTTTTATAGCTTGAGCATATATGAATTGATTTTCTTATTTCCACAAGAAAAATAATAATTATTTCTTAGGTAGAATAATATTTTCTTTAGAATTTCAAGCCATTTTCACAGACTGTGTTGTATTTTGAGCTCAGAGGGCAATTGAGCACCACACAGCCACTCACTCTCACTCATCCCTTCTCTTCCAGCAATGAGAAGGGACAAACGAGCCAGGCTTGGGATTCGAGATAGGACCAGGAGGGGCAGATCACCCATTGTGGTCATGAGCAAAAGGCAGGCTTGTTAGGGGAAGAAAAAAAAAACCATACATTTATTACAGACACTAACAACACATAACAGAGTAGGACAGTGAGAAGCTTTGCCACATCTTGAGAACACCTTCCCCCCACCCCTCCCTTCTTCCTGGGCTCAGCTCTGCTCCCGATATCTCTACCTCCTCCCCCAGCGGTGCAGGGGCAGGGAATGGGGGGTGCAGGCAGTGATGCCACTTCAGCCATCTTCGGTGGGGGGAGCTTCTGGAATTTGCTCCTCCTGCTCCATCGTGGTCCCCCTCTCACAGGAGACAGTCCTCCACAAACTTTCTCCGACATGAGTCCCTCCCATGGGCCGCAGCATTCCCCACACTGCTCCGTCATGGGTCACCAACTTCCTCCGACTGGATTCCCTCCCACGGCTGCAGCCCTTCCCGAGCTGCTCCGGCGTGGGACTCCCCCGCATGCTGCAATCCTCCCAGCACTGAACTACAACAGTGGGGGCTACAAGATCCCACAAGATCCTGGCCTTCTTCTGGCACAGCACCTTAGTCAGGCCCCACCCAGGCCATAAATCAGTGTCTGCTCCACTGCAGATCTCCATGGATGGCAGGGGGGGCCGCCCTGCCGTCTCCCCACAGGATACAGGGGGGTCTCTGCTCCGCCACACCTCCCCTTCCTTTCTTCCTCCACTCCTCCGCTGACCCTGGTGTTCATGCAGATGTTGTAACTCCTCTTCAAAAGTCCGACTCCATCTCCCAGGTCCCTTCCTAAATATGTTATTGCAGAGGTGCAGTTCATTGGCTCAGTTTTGGTGCAGAGGTGGAGCTGACTTGGAGCTGGGGGAGCTTCGAGAACCTTCTCACAGGGGGTCGCCCCTACAGCCCCCTCCCCTGCCACCAAAAACCCCCACCACTCACTCAAACCCAGGACAGACTGGAAGAAGGAAAGATAGTTCTATTTTCAAATTTTTGAAAAATGTTTTACAGCAATTCTCATGCTGAACTGTCTCCATCAGACGTCCTCAAATTTCTGACTGAGGGGGTGTGAAAGTCTGGGCAGCGGGCAGTGAGAAAAAGTTTAAAGTGGCTGAAAGCCCCAGCTTCCAGGGAAAGCTTGCAGAAGTCTGTAATTGTGTTACTGCCAGGGCCACCTGTGATACCACTGTTGTGAAACATTACAGGAGCTTTCAGATACATTTTATAATGAACATCAGGTAGATCTGAGGTCTCCCCAGTAAATGTGGGTATTCTGCCAGAATCTCAGTAGCTGACTGCTTTGCCAAGCTCCCTTATGATTACATCTCTCTGCTAGGTTAACTGATTTTCAAAATCTGCCTTAAAGTTGTGAAACGAGTTGGTTCAAAGCTTACTATAATCATTTAAAAGAAGTTAAAATTGGCTTCACTGCAGATAGTATCAGTTGGCACAGATCTGCTCAACCACAGGGGCTGAAGGAGCTCATCATTCAGTCCTGCATCAAGCTGGCAATGCCTGGTCTGCATCTGGCTATTTAATCCCACAGGAGTTGGAAGAGACAAGTCTAAGGTCAGAAGATCATTTTACTTTCTTCTGAATAAAGGCTAGATTAGCTTGCCAGACAAATAATGATATTTCTCAGCTACATAAAAACTTCAGGTAGAAGAGTGTACAACAGGGTTATTGTGCAAGTAGGTTCACAATAGATTTTCAGCCCTAAATGTTGTGGACAAATGGCTTGATTCTTTTTTTTTTTTTTATCATTTCTGAGGTGCTGCCCACTGTTAAACTGCATAATACTCTCCAAAATGCAGTGAGGACAAACTTGCTAATATGATGTCCTGGGTTTGAGTGAGTGGTGGGGTTTTTTGGTGGCACCGGGAGGGGGCTATAGGGGTGGCCCCCTGTGAGAAGCTTCTAGAAGCTCCCCCAGCTCCAAATCAGCTCCACCTCTGCACCAAAACTGAGCCCATCAGCTGCGCCTCTGCGATAACATATTTAAGAAGGGACGTGGTGAGGAGCAGTGGGACTGGTGAGGAGGAGTTGCTGCAGCTGCGTGAACACCAAGGTCAGTGGAAGAACGGAGGAAGAAAGGAGGGGGGAGGTGTGCCGGAGCAGAGACCCCCCTGTATCCTGTGGGGAGACGGCAGGGCAGCCCCCCCCCTGCCACCCATGGACATCTACGGTGGAGCAGACACTGATTTATGGCCTGTGTTTCGTTTCTTATGGCTGACTAAGGTGCTGTTCCAGAAGAAGGCCAGGATCTTGTGGGAAGAAGCAGACCCCACTGTTGTAGTTCATCTCTGGGAGGATGGCAGCATGTGGGGGTGTCCCACACCAGAGCAGCTCGGGAAGGGCTGCAGCCCATGGGAGGGAATCCAGTTGGAGAAAGTTGGTGTCCCACACTAGAGCAGTGTAAGGAAACGTTGCGGCTCGTGGGAGGGACTCATGTCGAAGAAAGTTTGTGGAGGACTGTCTCCTGTGAGAGGGGGACCACGATGGAGCAGGAGGAACAAATTCCAGAAGCTCACCCCACCGAAGATGGAAGAAGCAGCAGCACTGACTGCACATCCCATTCCCTGCCCCTGCGCCACTGGGGGAGGAGGTAGAGATATCAGGAGCAGAGCTGAGCCCGGGAAGAAGGGAGGGGTGGGGGGAAGGTGTTCTCAAGATGTGGCAATGCTTCTCACTGTCCTACTCTGTTAAGTGTTGTTATCGTTAGTGTCTGTAATAAATGTATATTCTATTTTTCCTTCCCCTAACGAGTCTGGCTTTTGCCTGTGACTATAAAGAGTGATTTCCCCCTCCCTGTCCTATCTCTAACGCCAAGCCTGGCTCATTTGTTCCTTCTCATCACTGGAAGAGAAGGGAGGAGTGAGCAGCTGCAACTGTGAGTGAGTTTGGCTGCCAACCAGGCTCAAACCACAACATATGATTATCTAAACCTGAAGTAGTCACCTCCTAGATGTAACAAAAGCCCATTAGAGAGTGAAGCTGGTTAAACACTTTTGAAAGTCCTCCTTAAGGTCTGCTCACACCTTTAGGTGCTGGAAGCAGTTGGGAAATCCAGTTGTTAAGATGTTCCTCATATGTTTGCTCCTCTGTAATGGTTTATACGTGAATTTCTCACAGTGCTGAGAATGCAACTGATTTCTCTGCTAACACAATATAGTCCTTTCTAGAAAGATTATTTGGCATGAGTTCTGTTTTTTCTTGGGAGGAAATGAACAGGCTTTTTTCTACAAATGAATGCTTGTATGAATGTACATTTGAATTTGTATGTGTATACACAGTATATATAAAAAGCTTCATTTCATCTAGTTACTTACTGTTTAGTCATCAATCTTAATAAAGATCATGCAGTCCATGCTGAAGAACAGCCTTTATTACTTTGGGTATTAGTAGCCAACTTAAGTACCTCTGGCAGTTTGGACAGCATTAGACTTTGTCAAAATAAATTCAAGACTATATAAGCCTGACAAAGGACAGTGTTGGCTGAAATGTGGAAAGGTTGCAAAGGACATGATGATTTTTCAACATAAAATTAACATTTTTTAATTGAGTTTCCTGATTAAGCAAGTTAGCACCAAACCAAATTACCAAGTAGTATGCAAGGGAGAAGTTTGGTTTGGTTTTAAGTTTATTTTTGTTATTGGTTTACATTTGGCAAAATAGGGACTTCTGCTTTATATGATTTTTCACCCTGTAAACAAAGCTATTTAACAATTCTCAGCTGAGTGGTTTATTTCCCTTGAACGATCTCCATTTCTAATGTGACATGGTGTAAGTGACTATTTTCCTCTTTGTCAGGCAGCCATATACTGACGGTCATCGGTGCTTAGTCATAAAATGCTAACTCAGCAAACAGCAAATAAGACAAAACTTTTGTTGTGTGTACAAGGCCACATAATTAGCTGAGCTGATGCATTAAGTGTAACCAAATCACAGGAACTGTCTAAAACTGATGGTTGTGATGGATGACGTGACAAAAGAATCTAACTAAATAAGGGGTCTGTTCACGAAAAATTAGGCTCCAGTGCTGCTAATGTTTATTAGGCTTGGATTGGCGTCTCTGATCTCAGTAAAAACCACTGTTGTGGAGGAGGGAAGGAGGATGAAATTGGGTTATATTACTTTAGGGTGAGGGAAATTGAGGTAACAATAATAATGGCTGTAGTTGTCAGCATGGGAACCGCAGTTTGGTGGGCGAAGACAGAGAAGATGTTCGAGACCCTGCCGTACTTACAAACATGGTGAGTTACACCGCCTCTGAGACGTAAAGACCAGTGGGAACTTTTCAATTCTGCCCATGAAGGACCAATCAAGGATGCTCTAAAAAGCCTCCTAAGGTCCCCTTGGCGCATGTTGCATGGGAAGGGGGAAGGTGGGGGATAAGAAAATGATGAGTGGCCGAATGGGACCCAGGATGCGTGTGTGAAGCAGATGTGGCCTTGTGGCATCCCCCGCCCTTGCTGACAGCACTTGGTGTATTAGACCAATGTTCAGAAAGGACCACTGGAGGTGAGAACTGCCAACTGGGAGAGATATAGCGGTGCCTGTTGCAGAGGAGAAATGGGACATTTAAGCCCAAGCAGTCAACCAGGAGCTTAACATTTTCACATCAATTCCTCTAACTGTTCAAACTGGCCCTCCTGAATCTCTATTTCAGTGTTACAATTTTCTATTAAATTGACACCAGTTGATCAGCTGCTCTCTTTGTTCTAGAGTGGGATTCTCAGTGCTCTGCACATTGTGTTGTCGTTTGGAGATAATTTTTCATTTCATACAAGCACCGTCTCATGATTTTGTTACAACTGTGAAAACTGATCATCACTGAGCATTGTGTTTATGCTTAAATAAATGCAGCAGAGGTGCCTTCTGTATATTTCTGAAGAGGGAAGAGAGTGGTAAATAATTCCTTGATAGGTTACTAATGAAGTTAACATTTTAATAGTTGTATTCTAATATTGAAATATTAATAGTGAATGTATTTTTCTCAGAAGCATACAATCATCAAAAAAGAACTCTGTATTACAGGCATTGGTGCTTAAAATGAAACAGAAGATATATAAACTCAGAAAAAATATTTTTTCTCAAAATTAATATTATCTCAACACTCACCCTTTTTTCTCCTTCATAGCATTTGCTCTTTCGGGTTTCTTTTCCAGATTTGGGGAATAAAAGTTGCCTGTTGTGCTGAGCTGGAGATATTTAACAACATGGGACATTAAAGGTTGTTCATTGAGAGGGTGATCAACCGCTGGAACAGGCTCACCAGGGAAGTGGTCACAGCACTGACTGTCAGAGTTCAAGGAGAATTTGGATGATGGTCTTAGTCATATGGTTCAGTTTTAGGTAGTTCTGTGAGGAGCAGGGAGTTGGAGTTGATGATCTTTATGGGTCCCTTCCCACTTGAGATACTCTATGATCCTATGATTCTATGAAAATGCATGAATTTCACAAGGATACAACGAATACATACACACTTTCCAGCACAAGGAAAAATTGTTTGATATCATCTTAGAGTTCAGCAGTTCAGAAAACAGTGAATTCCTATTTGGGGCTGCCTTATGGCAGAGTGGGAGAGCAGCTACGCAGTGAAATTGAAGACAGTCACCTCAACGCTATTGCAGTCACAAGTTTGGTAAGGAACGCAGTCAGGAACGGTGCGTGCATCTCTTGGAAAGAGCTCAATGACCTTTTTTTTTATTCAGGCAACTCAAGAAACAGCAGCAAATACAGCAGATAGGTAACTAGACACCTGCCTAAGGCTGAAGTTATTATAACTTTACAGAAGAAATAAAGAGTTCACTTTACAGAACTTGGTGACAAGTTTTCTGAAGTTGAAATCATCTCCACTGTCTAAGGAAACTTTATATCATCCAATATTACTATTAGTATTCAAAATATCTGATCTGGGATTTAGGTTTACTGAATCTGTAGTATGTCTTGTGCATCCTACAACAAATATTCCATATTTCTAAATATCTGTAACTATTTTGAGTCTTCTTTACAATATATGTTGACAGAAGCACCCCTTTAATTTCAGGAGATTCCATATCATATTTTCATGACTAACAGGAGAGAGAGGGATGGAAATTTCCTTACACATTTAGGCAGCATCTTTAACAGAAGTTATTCACTGGAATAATAGCTGATTTTGTTTGTTTGTTTGTTTTCTTTTCTATTCTGCACAAAGTCAATATCCTTACATGAGAGTTTAGGAGACCTGTAAGGATATTGCTGTCCACTACAATGGTAATTTCTCTCCAGCACACCTGTACTTCTGAGAATAACCACCACAGACAGAAAAAGGCGCTTCTTTCACTACAGTTATTTCAGAAAATTGCATTGCTGATAGGAAACGCATTGACGCTAAGCGGAGACAAATGATATTGTCATATTATTTCATATTATTTTCTCTGTGTAAAACAAGTTGAAAATATATAGTCTGACTCCAGTTCCATCTCAGTATCTTTCCTAAAGTCTTCTTCCAAAGTAATCTTCTGCTTAAATTCCCTATTCCCTCCTTTTTCTTTATTCTTTTCTTTTTTTTTTTTTTTTTTTTAATATGCTTTTCTTCTTGAGTTATTGGTATAGTTCAATAGGACTGCTTCACTGCGAGTTTCAATATGTTTACTTTGATTTTATAAATTCTTATTTGCAAATATCTGAAAGGACATTTTATTTTTCTCTACAAGGGGGTCATCAGAAGTTTCTTGTTAGGAATTCATAATTTTCAACAAAGTTAGTTAGTATACAAGAGAATGAAACTTCTTGTAATTATTCAGCAATATTCAAATAGCTTGACTAAAGTAGTATCTTTTACTTTTTACTAATCAATTTTTTTTTCTCTCAGCAAACATCTAAGAAACTAAATTCCTCATGACGTTCTTTTCCAGTCCATATCTGTGAATATCTTCCTTCCTTCACATTATTTAAGGCCTTTCACTATTTTAAACTTGCACCATGTATCGGGAGAATTAGTTTGTCAAAGTATCTAATTTTCAATGCTACTATTGTGTCATGGTTAGTCTTTATTTGTCACTAAGAACAAAATTGTTGGATCCTCATGAAAGGTTTTATTTTTCATAATATTGCAAATAAGAGTTAACAACACTGTCTCTTCAGAACGCTGCAACAGATAGATGAGGAACTTTACATGCTGCCGCATTTTCCTGTAAGTTTATAGTTAGGCATATTATTGCATTTTTAACTTAATTGAATTTGTAGTGTTTCTTACATTTTTTTCCATTCTAGTTAAATTTCCTTAAAAATGCAGCCATCTAGCTTTTTTGGATTGTCATTGTTTATTTTATATAGAGAAGCACAGCTAAATATCTATGTTTACAGTACTATTCCTTTTAAAGAAGTTGTACAAATAATCACATGATCTGTGCAAATTGAACTACCTTCATGTTCCCTCCCGGATCCATGTTTTATTACCTTCATATGAAAATTACTGAAGCTGAGGATTCTACAGGTAGTGCTAACAACAGTGGTGAAAATGTGTATTACTCTTATTAAATCTAAGAAAATTTCCATTCCCTACCACAAAACCATCAGGACTTCTATAAAAAGCAGAAAAATGCAAGTCCTCATTTCATCGCAAAAATGTTTAAAGAATTATTTATTCTTTTACTTCAAATGATTTTTCTTCACAAACAGAATGTCCCTGAAAGATACACTTTTAGATTTTCCATACTTATTAATTTATTTTGCAGCTTGGGACTCTGACAGATACCCTTCTTGCTTGGAAGGGAAAGAATTTGTGCCTTAAACTATCAACTTTCTCAGAAGTTTGTAAAATTTTGTTATCACATTTCTCTTCAGGTTTCTAATAAGAATGTCCCCTGTAATACAGTTCTCCAGAAAGTCTCTATTTTGTATTTGTAACTGAAGCAGGTATAAAACAAGAAGACAACCTCCTCTCCCAGACTCCAGCTTTGAAAATTTGAGATCCACAGAATTGCTCAAATAATATGCTCTCTCTATATACTCGTGTCTCTTACTGTCTCAAAATGATTGCCAAACCAGGCATTTTCTCTGAAGCCCTCATTACAGATCTGCCTGTCCTTCGTCACATTCTTTTTTTAAACTGTATCTTAAAGTTTGTTCCATTTTACTAATTTGCAGGAGGTCTAATGTTTTCTCACTTCCAGTAATTTCTTATAATTGTTGGACTCTCTAAACTTATTCTAATTCCAGGATCCTGACAGATATTGTCACTTCTTAGTTCTTGTTCTGCTTCTTAAAGACGGGAAACTTGAGTAATAAAGAACTCTCTCATTCCTGATTGCCAGAAGCCCACATTTTTTAATCTATTTCATCTTTAGCATTTTTTCTCAGAAATTTCTGAGAGGCACCTGTATAATTCTTGTACTTTTATGAGTTCACAGGACATAATTCTGCTCAGTCTCCGTCTGTACTCTTTGCTTTTTGAGTACCAGCATATTAACACCAAGTGTAATTGATGACGGCAGCTGATAGTTGAGGAGAATCTGGGAGAGAAGATATCCCTATACTGTGTATTGTGGCAGTGAACATTATGTGTGAGTTCTGAGTTCCTCATTTTTCAAACACTGTTTAGCTCTCACATTTCTAACACTTTACTAGCTCTTTGGCTCACTTCCTTTGTCCAGTTCTCAACTCCCTTGACCTACAAGGGGGAGTTTATGGCATTTCACCAGTCCCCTGCTCCCTGAATTTATGAAGATACCTTAAAAACAATAAAAAGAAAATAATTGATTCTGCCTATGGCTCGTAGCAAAACTATTAGTTTTCATTCCTCTTTAGATGACCTTTAATCTTCCTCTTTATTCTTCAGACTATCTCCTAAAACAAAAGTGACTTTTAGCTAATAAAGTGACTTTCATTTTCTCAGTTAGCTGTTGCAGAGATCAATGTGCTCTGTGTGTATGTTGTTCCTCGTTATTTTTTACCCGCAGCTTGCAAATGGGTTTCTTTTACAGTATATTACCTGCTATATGTACCTGTATTGCTTGTAAAACCTTCTTTTTCTTGACAGGGCCATTTGAATCTTTAACTTTTATAGATACAATTTTTATTGACTCACAAATCCACAGTTTATCAGCCCATATTCTCTTAACCTCTTTGTTTCTACAATGTAATTCTAGTCCTGTCAAAGACCTGACAATACAGTGTTAAATGGTAATACCGAGTGTGTAGTCTAAAACTTACTTTCATTTTTTACAGTTAAGAGATAATAAATGTCTGGGTTATTTCTTAGTCTCCCAATATACACGGATTACTTCTTTTATCTTCTTTTATAATTGTATTCAACCTACCTCTAAAATTAACTTTTTTAACCATAGTCCCAAACAGCTAAACATGTCTCCTCACTTTATTCCTCAGCCGCTTCTGCTTCCTCAGTTCAAGCACCCATCCACGTGGATCCCCAAATTATCCTTTCCACAACCTTTTTTTCCTTTACCCCTAAACATGGACACCCACCCTCACCCTGTGGCAGTGAGGAACACCCATCCCCTCTTCACCTGCAGGGTGAAGTCCCTCCTGGAGGGTTTCATTCTGTCACCAGGGTGAAGATGCAGCATTGTACCAAGACACCTGTGTTTGGGCAGAACTTGTTTCAGATCATCCTCCTTCTCCATTCCTATGTTAATCTACACCTATCTCACTTTCCTTTCTTCTTGGGTTTGGAATGATGCTTTTTGATACTAATTTTCTTCATATTTCTGTTACTAACAGTAGTACTTTTACTGTTTTACATACTGTTGTTCAGTTATACCTAAATTCCCTCAAACAATCACAGCTTCATGATTTTTATTTACCACTTTTCCTTTCCTTGCTCTGCAATGCCTTGTTTGTCTTAGATTTTTAAAAATTCCATTTCTCTAGAATGGTGAAGCTTTTCACTTTCTGGCAAAGTTGGCTCTTAACTTTCGAGACCATTTCCACTAACTTCAGTTTCTGTAGGATTGCATTCCTTTCTTTTCTCTCCTTTATGATGTGCTTCTGTTCTTGATATGTAAAATACATTACAGTGTGAACTGTAATTGCATTGAATTGAAAGTGTCCTCTGTCTTTCACATAATATTTTAAGATGGACAATAGTCTCATTCAGTTCCATTATTTTCCTGCATGCGCCTCATGTCCTCCCAGATTAACACTTTCCAGACCGTTTCAGAATCTGTTATTTTGAGCAAACTTGCTTCCATGGTCTTGTGTTTGTTTGGAAAAGACTGTGGAAGTCCCCTGGGAGCATGGGCTTTACTGTTGGCTTTGTTTTCAGATACAAAAGACAGCAGATCATTACTTAAAACAGAATCTCTCACTCCTCTGTGCCTTGTGGGAAACAGCTCATTTTTAGATCATTTCTTCCTTTATGTTTTAAATCCACTTATTTTCTAGATCCATACCTTATTAGAGTTTTGCAGTTTTTAGTTAGTATCTGTGGATTACCGATCATATTTCCAGTTTCTTCTAATTGATTTTAAACTTATAAAATCCTGATTGCACTGACAATTTAGGTATCAGATTACCGATGTTAAATCAGAGAAGAAGGGGTAATGCATTTCCTCTGGAATATCCATTTTAAGGGATTGCAGGTTGTGCATTTTTCTTCGACTTTCAGTCACAATATATTTGCTCAAGTAGTATGAAGTCAAAGAAGCTCATTTTTTTGCATAATTCTGGCAGTATTTTTCATTTTGTGTAGATTGGTAAGTAGTCTTTTAAAACAGCCTGTCTTTTTTATTACACTCCCCATGATTCTGTTTACCACTCAGCAACAAATTAGAGAGAGAAGGGATGGAAGGAGACCACAAGAGAGAGAACACAGCTTGTCTTATAAATTGCAAGACACAGATAAATATCTTGATAACTGAATGCAGTTCTAGTTTGACCAACTGCATTCAGTACAGTCAAACAGAAAAACTGTTTTACACAAATGTTCTGGAAATTGATGTTAACTACTCCAAAATTGCCTGGTGGCATATGAGAAATATCCACAAGTGTCTCATCAAAATTCTATATTCTCCAGGTTGACTAACGTTTCAGCCAGTACAGTGTTTTCTGCCTCTTCTATTCTTTCTGCACAAACAGAAAATATTTCCCTTTCCCTCAGCCCCCAGCCCAAGATAGAATTCATCTGACTGAATGAAGAGCTCTTTGCCTGTCCTACTAAACTTGTGAAGCTGGTGGAGGGAAACAGGAATTTCTAACAGACAATTCATCACCTCATAATGGAGATAGCTATAGTGAGGCAGGTGAATGATGAATGAAGAAACCTGTATCTCTTTATTAATTGTAAGGAAAGAGTAGGGTGTCCAGAGCAGACATAAGCTGCAAAAAGAATCCCCCATATGTCTCAGCTATACTTTTATGCACAATAAATAACACTAATTACTGGTAGAGATACATGTTCTTGAAACTGAAAAGGATTATTACAATCACACAGTCTGATTTCCCGAATAACCCAGACCTGGTATTTTACACGATAATCCTTTCACTGAGATAAATATCTTGTGACCCAGTGAAAAAAGTTCATTGTTTCCCTACCTGCCTTCCTCTTCCTCTAAGAACAAACTCTTAGACTATCTTAAATGTAAAGTCTGTGACCGACGTTAAAAATGTCATAGTGTTTAAGGCATTTCCATGACACAATTAGTAGGTTTACTTTCTGCCCACAGTGTGCCTCCTACCCAAAAATGTGTATTGCCTACTTACTTTATAGCTATCTTTGTAAAACAACATAAGCCAGTACGCAGTGTCCTGAAAATCACTTCATATTTCCAAACTTACGGAGACAGTAAGATTGCTCGGGGTTTAGAGTTACTCTATTTTTGGTATTTTATATATATTTCACTATATGGTGGAACTGCTTTTGTTTTGTCTTTTTATTGTAGTGCTAAATTTGGCATTAGGTTTTAATAACTGTGCAGTGCTTTGAGACCAAGCTGAAAGGTATTTTATCAATTTAAGTTACTATTCTATTATTACTTTGCCCCAAGGCTCACCTCGTTTTCAGCAAAGCCCACTCATTTTTTGTGGAGTCATCACTTTTTCCCTCTATTCATTCACCTTCCCATTTCCCCAGCCTTTTTATTCTCATTGAGAAGGGCCAAATGAACAGCTGTTTCTAAAGCATGGCTCCATACTGTAGGATTATTTTGCATCATAATTTACCCAGTGCCATCCTCCTCAGAAGCCACAGGTATCATATCTGCATGTATCCTGCCTCTAGGAAATAGGAGTATACGAGTCATATGAAGGTCCATAGCTGGGATTTTGTATTTGGTTCAAAAGTACCCAAAATATGCGTCCAGACTTTGAAGTATTTCAGCCCTGCTTTCATGAGTCTCCCAGCTACCAAAGCTAGACTTGGGGAAGGTGGGAGAGTGTTTAATCTAGTAATGAGGGATGAATTTCTTACATGTCATTTATGTTAAGGGATGGGAAATCTCACTGAACCACAAATATCCTAAGCACTTTCATGGGAGAGGAGACCTTTCCAGGTCCTTGTCTTGAAGCTTTTAACTGAACTCTCTTTAAATTCGCCTCTGGGCCTATAAGTTGTGAGCTCTGCTGTGGTCACTAAGGACACAGCTGCTTAGAGTGAAGATGAAACTTTGAGAAACAGGGAAACTCCATGTTTGCCCTGACAGCATGGAGCATATATGGCCCCATGGTATCATTCTGGATGAAAGCTAAAGTCAGTCTTATACTATCAGTCTGTTTTCAAATAACATATACTGAAGGGCAAATCTAGGACAATAAGAAAGATCAGTTAGGAGCACAAAAGGTAAGAAATCCTTCCAATGAAGCATATGAGCTTTTAAAGATGATGGAAAAGAGGAACCACAGAAACAGAAGTAGGGAAAGAGAAAGTTCAGGTCCATTACACAATGCAAATAGTGTGCTTAAGGCCATCAACACCCTCAGCAAAAATACAAAATTGCCTTTCATCCTACATCAATAACACTGGGATAATTTAACTGGGAAGAGAATCTAACAGATAAGAAAAAGCCACAAATCTATAATTTCTAAACTAAAATTCTCTGACATCACCAAAGAGTCACAGAATGATTGAGGTTGAAGACACCTCTGAGGGTCATCTGTTCCAATCCCTGTGCTCAAGCAGGGCCACCTAGAGCCAGTTGTCCTGGACCATGTCCAGATGCTTTTTGGCTATCTCCAAGGATGAAGACTCCACAACCTCCCTGCTCTGCCTGTGCCAGTGCTTGGCCATCCTTACCATGAAAAAGTTTATCCTGATGTTCGGGTAGAACTTCCCGTGTTTCAGTTTGTGCCCACTTCCTCTGGTCCGGTCACTAAGCACCACTGAAAAGAGTCTGGCTTTGTCTTCTTTACACCCTCCCTTCAGGTATTCACATACATTGGTAAGATTCCCCCCCCCCCAGCGTTCTCTTCTCCAGGATGAACATTTCCAGTGCTCCCAGCTGTGCCTTGACCATCTTTATGGCCTTTCATCGGGGTATCTCCAGTATGGTGCTGTCTCTCATACTGAGGAGCCCAGCACTGGACCCAGAACTCCAGGTGTAGCCTCACCAGTGCTGAGTAGAGGGGAAGGATCACCAGCCTTCACCTGCTGGCACCACTCCTGATGCAGCCTGGGATGCTCTCTGGTCCAAACAGTAATGGAGTCTGACAGCCTGTTATAAAATGAACCTTACTGAGATGGCAAGAAAGATGAGCAATGATGTGCCCACACAGTGACTCACCAGATCACCAGCAGCAAACACAGGATCATAAGCAATGCCATGGTTCTGTCAGATTGTGAGGGACACTTAATGTCCAGGGCATCTGACAGCAATAGTCAATTGTGCAAATGCCTTTTGAACGTGGGTATGAGTCACGCCAGCTTTTGGCTCTGCCAATGTTAGTGTGATTTGAGAGAATCACACCTCATGTGGCAGTAGCATCTCCTACATGTCATTTCAGATGATGCGTGTGACATCCTGCCTACATGCCGATGCTGGTCAAGCAGCAGGGTGTCAAGGGGCTGTGTGTCATACCATTCCCCTTCTTTGCAGCCAGGGCACATTGTTGGCTTATGTCCAACTTTGCGTCCACCAGGACCCCCAGGTGTTTTTCTGCAAATCTGCTTTCCAGTTGGGCAGCCTTCAGCATACACTGGTGCATGAGGTTGATCCTCCTCAGGTGCAGGACTTCGTACTTTCACTTGTTGAATTTCGGGAAGTTCTTGCCAGCCCATTTCTCCAGCCTGTTGTGGTCTCTCTGATTGGCATCATGAACCCCTGGCGTATCAGCCACTCCTCCTGGTTTGGTGTCATCAGCAAACTTGTTGAGGGCATTCTGCCCCATCATCCAGATCATTAATGAAGACATTAAACAAGACTGAACCCAGTACTGACCCCTGAGGTACACCACTATTTGCTGGTCTCCAACTAGACTTCATGTAACTGATCACCACCCTTGAGCTTGACCATTCAGACAGTTCTCAATCCACATTACTGCTCATCCAGCCTACACTTCATCAAGTTCTCTATGAGGATGTTATGGGAAACAGTGTTTGAAAGCCTTACTGAAGTCAAGGTGAAAAATATCCACTGTTCTCTCTATAAAGGGGAAAGAAAGGACTTTCAGAAAGTCTTTGTCTAAGTCTCTGATGGAAGACAGTACATCAAATAAGCTGTTTTCTGGTGTGGAATAAAAAAAAAGTAATTCATAAATTGTCCTTTATTGCTGCCAAAAAAATAGTCCTGCTGGCCCTTCTTTATAGAGAGAGGGAGGAAGGTAGACTCTTCCAAGGTAGACAGACTATATATAGATTGCAAGTGGGACACTTTTATTGGATTACTTACCTTCTACAAATGCTTTTCTCTCTACAACAACTACAAAGACAGCCTAGAGTACAGTTATATTTTTGGACCTCAGCTAATTTCCTAAAGCTAGATTGGCTGAAACCAAGCTAAAATTAAAAGTGCATTTTTCACCACTGCATACCTTAGCATTTCGCTGCCTCAGTGTGTTTGAGTAGAACAGTTTAACATAATTGCTAGTCATTTGGGTAGGATGTTGAGTACTGAGATGGTAATATTTGCAGATGATGCAATTACTTAAATGACCAGGACTGAATTATCTGTCACTAGCCTTTCTTGAAACAAAATATGAAGTATGTAGATCACTGATCTGACTTGGCATTTCCTGTACAGCTTACTCCCTGCCTGATGCTTATGCTGAGCTTTTATCACTATTGACTAAAATCCATAAAAAACACAAGCAATAGCAGCAGCAGAAAATTCTCCAATGGATTTAATGCATTGTTCTCTTACAGACTCAAAGTACTGCTGAAGAGGAGACAGAAGTCTGGGGTAATTTGGGGCATTTAGGGTTTGATAAAAAAGAATATAGCTGTATTATGAACTTGACTTCTGGTCAAGATGTTTTTCTTTTTCCCCAAGAGGAAACTTTTGAAAAGTTTCCTGATCTTTGTTGGAACATTGTTCTATAGCAAAATCCCTCAGATGCATTCTCTCAGCCAAGGAAGGTTTATTCCCAGTTTTTACACATTTTGCTCTGGATTCCAAGTTCAGAGACAGAAAGGAAAAGAGGCTTAACCACTAAATTTTATCCAGGGAAGAAAGATGGTGGTATCTCTCTTGCAATATCTCAACACCCGTGTGCCCAGTGTCTGTCAGAAAAGGGAAGTGAAAAGGCACTCAGACACTTATCAGTCCTGAAAGTTCATTTTTTTTAAAAAAAAAAAACAACTTTAACAACACATGAGCTTATGAAGGAGCTCTTATTTTATCCATATCAGTTTTCAACTCAAAACAAAATTAGCTGGCAAGTCAAGAGCTATGCAAATAGCTGTACATTCTTCCTTTGCTGCAAGTCCAAAATACAGTGGGGTGAGAACTAAGAGAATACCTCTTACTTATTCTCTGCAGCTTAAAGACAGCTCTATCTTTGGCATGGAACAAGCATGGAGTAACTTTAATAACAACACAAGACATAGTGCTGTAACCCAGGTTCATAAGTTTCTTTTTCGTTGCCTTCAACAAAACCACCACTTAAATCAAACTCTCCTTAAGAAATGCTGATCTGCAGAATATTACCAGATGGGTCTCCTGCCTTCTGAAGAAAGGGGGAAATGAGAGAGCCTCATGTTTAACGGCATATGAAAGAAGAAATACAATGTGTAAACTTTCCACTGACGGATATAATAGTGTTCTCACTTTTAAAGAAAAACAGTACTTCCTAGCAGGAGGCCTGCAAGAAATTTAACAATTACTCAAGATTTAGTTGTACAGCATGGCATTTTCGAACATGTGCAGAGTCTGTTATTTTTTGTAATTAAATTAATTTAAATAATAAATAATGTAATTAAAATACATTTGGACTGTGCAATCCCTAGGGCTGGAACTGTGTGTGGAGAAGTGATGCATATTCAATGTGAAGTTTAATGAGTAAGAAAATGCAGAATCCTGGAAATCTGGTAATGTGCAATATAGTTTTGGCACCCTCCCCCTCCTCCCCCATTCCTTTTCAGAGTAAAAGAAGGCCCAATTTACAGAATCAGGCTTTAAATCATTCACAAGTCTCTTTTCCTAAAAAGGAAACATTGCTAGTGTTTAGGGTCTTTTTAGCACAACATGTGGTTACCCAAATGTTTCCCTACAATAGTCCTAGTGAAAAGTGATAGGAAATTGACTCTGTAACCCTGTAATAGCAATGTTTACCTTCCCCTCATCAGAATTTTACAGACTATAGGAAATCATTACTTGTCTTTTCGTTACAAGTCTGACCCTGATTAAAAACTCCTGCTGAGATTTTTAGAAGACACTAATGTCAGAGCTTTGCTTTTAGGGTTCATCACTGCTCTTGATTTTCTGAGGGTGGATGCTGAGCGTTTTCTGAACAACAGTCCCTGTTAAGCTCTACAACGAAAGCTGAGGGTCTCCAGTCCCGCCGCCTAATTCGCTGAAGACTTTTCAGTTTGGGCACTGCCTGTCAGATAAGCACAGTTTTATCTCGGCGACCCGGGTTGCTGATCTCACGCAGAAGGAGTTGGGCTTTTCAGGCACGGTTTGCCCCATGCCTGGATCCGGCGCAGCGTACGACCCAGCTCACTCTGCTTTTGGGCAAGGGGCAGAGCCCGTCTTGGAGGCCCAACGGCAGCTGGGGCGGGCTGCAAAATGCTTACGCTCATACTGCTGACTTTCCTGATTTCATAGCCATCCAATATTTAACATTTTACTTGATTCTTTTGTGTGTGTGCGTGTGGTTTCCCCCCCCCCCCCCCCCCCCCCCCTTAAAACTCCAGTTCCTGCAGCCAGGTAATCACAGGAGAAGCTGAGTTTCTCCTAAAAGTTGTCTGCCAGGGTGATTGACGTAAATTTAAAACACAGAATTGTAAAGATTCAAAAAACAGATGAAAAATAAAAAAAAGCCCTTACATCTTTATTGTTATTTTAAGCGCTGATGAGCGTAAGGCCTGTCTAATGGTTTCAGGAGGCCTGAGTCAGGGGTTTGAAATCATTAGCAATATTGATGCCTCTGAGAAGTGAATACTTAATACTGTCTTTCTTGTGGCTGGCCAAAATTACTGTTCAGCCTTCTACTTTGCTAATAGACAAAAGAGCCTTTATTTCAAGTGGTAAAGGTCAGGGATTTGGTGCCGGGGACCCAGGAAAATATCCTAACAGATGAATATGGTGTACACATGTGTATGTGGCCACTTTCTGTTATATTTAGCTATTATCCGTATTTACATACCAGATTAATTCAAGGTTTGAAATAAGTGATTACAGAGCGGCCAAGGGATAGCCCCCCAAGTGATTTAAAAACTCCATCAACAGGAATAGGCTGTCCGCACATGTCCTTTTCCATCCCTGCCATGCCAAATATTGCAAACTATAAACTTAAGAGCTTCTTAATAAATGAAAGGAGTGACAGGTTTAAAGCTCTTGTGGTTGTTCAGAATAAGCTGCATTCTGTGGCTGTTTCCAGTTTGGGGTTCAACACACAAAAGCAGTTCGACGGCTAACACTGAGCTGACTGGAAACTCTGGGTACCTATACCAGCATTGGGTGTGTAATAATTTTGTATATTATATGCACAAGAGTGGGACCTGTTCCCTAAACTTTTCATTTAATATTGTATTCATTCCAAACTTAGTGTATTTTTGATGAAAACTAATATAATGACAGAACGATATTTGCACCATTTAGTGAAATGTAGTCCCTTCTATTCCACAGCATTGCTTCTGTGTTGGGGACATGGAAGGATTTCCGAGTGATCAGAAGGTGGCAGCAGATCTCTGTTTCATTTCTCCTGGGGTGATTGCAACCTCTGCAACGACTTGGAAAGAGAGAAAAGGGAAGGAAGGAATAAAGTTTAATATTAACTTACCTAAGAAAAAAGGTATCTCAATTTTAATGCCACAGGTAGGTATGAGAGGACTGCCTCTCACCTCTGCTGATCACGTTGCACTAACTCAAAAATATACCACCCTGACACATCTGTAGTTGAGCCAATGTGTTGGGCAATGCAGCTCCCAACATCTTGGAAGCCAAGAGCAGAACCCTGCCATGCCTTCCCTTCCCCTCCGGGAGCAACGTCTGGACAGACGTAAAGGGAGGGCCTCTTTTATCCAAAGGGAAAAAATTGCTCCTTCTTTCTGTGAACTGTGTTGGGGAAGTCTCCAGGGGGATCACGATGGATCCTCCTCAGATGGGGACCCTTCCCTTCGCGCAGGGGTCCCCAGGCAGTGCCCAAGCCACAGCAGAGCCCGCGCTGGGGGACGCGCTGATGGGAGCAGGTGCCTGTGGAGGGCCACCATGCTTGCTTTGGGTGCTTGCCTGCTGGAGGGATGCCTGTAGACTTCTCATCTCCCCTAGGAAGGCAGAGACTCATATAATTTAAGCTTCCCGGTTTTTCTGAATCCTGACGGCTGTCCCTGCAGAGCCACCCCCAAACAATCCTGGCTAATAACATGGATGAAGAAAGATGAGACATTGCTTTGCCTGTCCATGTACTGCCTCCTTCGCTCTTTGTTGCATTTCCCCCTCCCAGTAAACTTTTTTCCCCCGCCTTGATCTGTTGATGCTACTTACATGTTACAGCTACTCCAGTCTATGAGCCACTGACACAGAAGGTTCACTGTTAGAAGAGGAAAAGAATTTGAAGGGGAAGGAGGGAACTGCTTAATAACAGCACTAAAAAGGTCATAATTAATGATTTGGCTGTAAAGGTGAGAAGCTGAAGCCCAACATTTACTAAATAGTTTATTGTTAAAAAGGGAAACTTCATCTGTGGTAATATTTTTAAGCAGGTGAGGTGGAGATTACCAATGAAAGGGAAGCTTTCTTTTTCTAGGCTGAGCTTAGGTGTCAAAACACATTTTAAATTAATTTACTTCCACTGGTGCAAGGTAGTCAGTTTTGCTTGTTTGGGGACTGTCTCTGATTGTTTTACTTAGTTTCTTTGGAAATAAACCAAAGCACCAGTTTTGATTCATGGGTCCTTAAATCCAAATGGGAGTGACATGAACATGTTATCTGACCTGGGGCACAACATAAGCCACAGTCTTTCGCTGCATCAGGTCCAGTGATGTGGGGGGGTTAAGTTGGACTACATCTATTAGGAAAATAAGCAGGTTTGACTTAAGGACTGCATGTGAGGTAGTGAAGTAGTCCTGATGATTAGTTACCAGCACAGTTAAAGGTTGTACCTTATTTCCAGTTTGGGTGTTTCTAATTGATATAGGAAAGGCAGCAGCTCCAGTCACAAGGACAGGTAATAAACTGGCAGTGACTTGATCAAAAGAGCATGAGATATCTAGAGTAGGAAAGAGAAAATCTTGCCCACCCATCAAGATGTTGCCCATTACAGTACACCATGTACTCCATAATTTTCTTCTCTGTCTGCTGTCTGCCTCCTACAGAGATGCATCCACCATCAGGAAATCCTTGAGTCTTCAGTTAGTCAATCTTCAGAACTTTGTTACTTTTAAAAATATATTTCACTAGACAATGTTAAAGAAATAAATCATAATGGACAAGGGCAAAGCACATCAGCAAGTTGGTAGTTGTCTTTTCCTTCACCAGGTTCTCATGTTGAGGACCCCCCCACCTCCCCTCATCTCCTCTGATTTTCAGTGGATACCATCGAACTCAGCACCAGTGCTGTCAGTGAAGTTATGCCACACAGCTCTCCGTTCACATAAGTAAAAACAGACATTAGCCTTTAGCTTTAAAGTATTTTCATTCTCTTTAATTGCAATGTTAATTTTTATGAATGTTATTTTAATTTACTGTGAGCATAATTAAGCATAGAATATACCTTGTAGCAATTATTATAAAAAATGTCTTGCCTCCTTTCTAGGAGACAAAGAGAGTTCAGAGAGACTTTTTGTAGCAGATTCTTTTAAAACATCACCTCAGTTGAAATGAAGAAAAACACACAAAAAGCCCAACAACTGGCATGAAATAATAGGAAAATAATGAGACAGGCAATTCTTAGCAAAGGTTTCAAAGGGTAATGCTGTTTGGGAGGGCTACACCAGATTAGTATTACAACATCTTTCAGAATAACTTACAGGAAGAAGCTAAATTTTTAGGAAGGGGTTGTCACTAGTGGAAACAGTGCCAGTATTGTAAAAAAGGTGGTTTTGGAAAGGAGGTTGGAATCTAATCACTCAGATCCTTAAGGTAGGAAGAATAAAGGGAAGAGGTTTGGACTAGTCTTATGCCAAACTAGTCAACGGATGGCCGAGGGCCAGGACTCAGACTGTAAGGACATTTTTCTGGCTTGGGGAACACTGGCCAGCCAGCAATTGGCCTGTTCCTATATCATTTTGTAGGAGGGAGAAGGTGCAGATCTGGGTTTGGTCTGGTCGACTGGAGCAGCACTGCAGCAATATGTCTATATCTGTTTGGCCCCATAGCACCTGGCTGGGAATAAAAATAGCTTTTAGGATATGAAAGTTGGCCATCCATGCTTTAGAGGATGAAAGAAACCCCAAGCAGGTGTGAGGGACAGACTCTGCGGAACACTGAGTGTACCTCTATCTACTCAAACTGAAACTGATGTGAACTAAAGATACTTGGCACCTCTGGGGATTAAACCTGAGGTAAGAATAAGAACCACTTCATTCCTACTGTCTTTTTTCCAGGATGATGTTTTCTTTTGCATTATAATTATGACATGAAAGCATTTCCATTTACAAACCCCTTATTTCTGAACTGGTAACATGAGCTTATTGCTACTATTATTTATAGACTTAGTCGTACTTAAATATTCGCTAAGTTTGCCTAAACTCTGCTTGGCTGCTTTTGTAATTTCAGGTTGTACAAGAAAAAAATTTCCACTGTGCTTTTTACAAGTGGCAAGAGATGTATTATTACACTCAGCATCATAAAGTAACTAATGCAAACACTAGACACAAAGTACAAGACAAAGTTCAAAGTAGGGATGACAAAAAGGTAATATACTTTACACCGGTGGAAACAACTTGTAGGTCAGTCTCCTGTCTGTTTATGTCATGTTGTCTTTACACATGCATGGTTGCATTGACACCAGTCACATTTCTCCTGATTTAGACTTGTGTTAGAGAATAACTGTAAAGACGATCAAACTTTCTGGTGTACAGAGATCAGTGAAGATCGTTGCCTCTGGTGTATTTAGAAGGTAAGAAGTAGTACAGAAATTCCAAAATGCATGGAATAACATCTACACTACTAATCTGAAGCACTGTAGACTAAAGATAGCACTGCTAAACCCAGACACTAAAGAATATAAGTTTTCAGTCTTAAAATATTAGGAATGTCTTCTCTGAATAGGATGACTTAAGGCAATCCTTTTTTAAAGCATTGATGGCCCATCAAAAGTTCACACGTTTTTTACTTGGAAATTGGGAAAGCACTAGGAAGTCTTGATTACCTCTTCCAACCTATGACGCTTGAGCTGCAAGCCCATGCGATACCACCAACGGACAGAAGGCAGAGTGATTCCACCGAAGGGCCCTACTGAGGAATCCATTTCCTGCCTTAGTTCACCCTGACCTGAACGCACCCACCTTCGAAACACACGGCAAAGCCCATTTTTATTGAAGGACATTTTCTGGAACAACAGGACAGGGAGAATTTTGCTATTGCTTTTCGGTTACTGTTGTTTGTATCACAGAATAGGTTGTTTAGAAGTGAACCTCTGGTGACACAGCATGACACAAAACTCAGTTGGGGCTCAGGAAGGCAGGCTGTACACCAGCGCAGAGAAGGCTGGATGGATGATGAAAACCACAGGAAACTAAGAATATCATTGTACATAGGATTAAAAGTCCATTCCATCTAGTATCTTCTCAAAGAGCACAAAAAGTACAAGATTAATAACAAATTAATAACAATACTTTTGTGAAACACATTCTCAGTCTTTATTGATTTATGGCTCAAGAGCTCCTTTGTATGTGACAGCATCTTTGCATTTAAATGAAAAGAAAGTTGTACAGCCTGCTGTGGTGGGAGGGGGTAGGCATTTAGGAAGAAGGATGGCTGAGGAAACCGTAGAGGGGTTGAGAGCGGGAGGAGACAGCAGGCACATACTCTGGATTCAATAAAATGGGGACACTGACCTCAAGCACAGGGAAGATGCACCTGTGAGCTACTGAGAACTGGTGTTTGTTTTCTTACTCATAGCATTCAGCAGCTCTCCTCATATAAACCCTTGTTAAATCCACGGGACTGACTACAGGGTACAGTATTACCCTCTTATTGTAGCAGGTTCAGAAACTGTCCTAACCAACCAGAACTTTTCCTGAGTCCTACGGATGATGTAGCTTGGACTTTTTCTGATGCCCACTTGAAATGATGTGAGCTACAGTGAAAAACTTTTAAATATGCTCTTTTATATTTCTACCATTTTCTAGTAGGAGCAGTATTTAGAGCAGGGGAGGATTGGTGGTGCCAAAAATGTTTTACTTCACTGTAAAAAGGAAATATTTTAAGAGTATTTTATATAGCAGTAAAGCAGGGACTATTTAAACATGACATCCATGTTCATAATGAGTGCACTTTGATCTGTAAACAGTCCTTAAAAATTAAGTAGGGATATTGCTTTTAATAGTCCATTTGCTAGTCCTGACCTACAGGTGTGCACAAAGAGAGCATGTTTCCTAATGCAGTCAATTGACTTCCTCTGATTTACAGCAATTCAGTCTCTTTTCCATGTGCTCCAGAGGTTTGAGTTCCATTTTCTATTTGGACCTGACTTGGATTTATTTTATTTTATTCCCCAACTAGTCCAGGCAGCAAGATAAGAATTACTTTCACACATGACTCTTTGTTTGCGTAACACTTGCTTCCACTTAGTAAGATATACATGGTTATTTCAAGTTACATTTCCTTTGAAAAACAATGGTTTAAAGTGAGGTGTGAAATGTTCCATTGCACTCCGTTTGTGTTTTTTTTTGTTTTTTTTTTTGTTTTTTTTTTTTTTTTTTTTAAAAAAAACCTTTTTAAATAAGGAGCTTCACGTAAAATCTAAAGGAGTGACTCAGGTTTTATCCCTACTTCTGATTGTGTAGTTGTTGTTTCTCATGAAGTTTGTACTAAATGGTTATTTTTAAAGACACATTTCATTCAAAGTTCAGTAGGTCTATGGGAGGGCCATGCAGCAGTGCTGTGTGGAGGACTTTCCAAATGTGAGTCTCAGTGCACTGGATGGGTAAGAGGAAGGATGAGAAGATGGGAAGCATGGGCCAGACCTCTTAGCCCAGAAACTAAGGAAGCTGTGATGAATCTGTTGTGACATCCACTCTACTTTGGGAAACCCTCCTGAGAGAGGACTGTGGGACAACTAGGGACCGAGGAGCTACTGGTAATGCTGTTTGTCTATGCAATCAGATAGAACAAAAGATAATGGGAAATTAAAGGGAATCCACCTCACTAGCTGTCTCCAGCAATGCCTTCTAGGCATAACAGGCAACCTCCTCCAGCTCCTCACTTCTGTTAAATGCCTTTAACTTTTTTTTGCTCCTGTAAGAAGAATTTATGGGAAATCCCACAAGAGAAACCTGGTAAAATGGTTCATTATAGCACACGTTTTTCCAGAAGGAGGTATGACTGTGTTCTTATTAAAGAAAATCAGAGTACAGGAATTACTCTGCAGCCCCACAGCTAGCAACCTCTTAGGAACAAAGCAACTGGCAGCTCACTGCCTGCAGAAGGTCCCTTCTCTAAATCTGAAATCCAAATACAAGAATACCATGATCCAGAGCAGCGACTTTGATATCTAAGCTAACTTTAACTGGGTGATGTGATGGTAAAGAGCTTGGCACAGATGCTACAAGGCTCTCCAGAGAGTTTTTAAGCCCTCAGCTGATGAAACCCACGTGAACACAGGGATAGCATTGTTCGATAGGGCAGCAGTAAGTTAAAGCTGTCTCAGGTACACCTGCACCACGTCCTTGGATGCAGTGTCTGTTTACCCCTACAATGCAACATTACACCCTGCTCCTCCTGGGTCCTGCTCCTCCTGGCACTGACATTTCATATTGCCTGTGCTGGAGCCTGTGCTGGAGCCTGTGCCCTGCACCTGCAGATTTTCTCTTGTCTGAGGGTCCCAACACACTGTTTGAATACAAGGTCTCAACAGGACTATCTGTTCATAGCCGAATGTAAAACCACCTGCAGCCCAAAGTTCTTCAGTCCTTCGGTTGAAAGAGAAGACGGGCTCACTATCAGTGAAAATCTCATTAAGTCCGGTGAGCAGTTGGAATTGGCCCCATTTCTACTGCAAGTGGGCTTACTTTTAAATGACACAGAACTTGTTTGCTCGATTTGCCATGCCCGATATAAGTTGGTGGCAGAGGGTTAGGTGAATATAGCGCTTGAAAGTTCAAAGAACAAATTTTTAAAGTGTTTTCACTGAAACAGCAATAGAAACAAGAAATATATAAATAACTCCTTCTTTATAAAGTTGCATAAAACAAAAAATGGCAGGCATCTCAGGCCTACTTTTCATAAGAAGCCTTTCAGGAAGTTAAACCAGAATGAAAACTATGGGGAATACCAACCAACATTTTTCTACGAGTAACAAGAATTATTTAGAATGTCAATCTTTTAAATGAAAAAGTGACCTTCGGCAATTATTTTTAATCATTTGGAAATTATTTTTTTGTTGAATTTATCCTTCTTGCATATTTATCAAAGTTCGCTGAATTTTTCCTGTCATGAATGTAGTAGATTTTATATAGTCCTGGTCTCCATTCATATCAGTACAGACATTGCAGTGGGTGTGTGGTTTCCTTCTGAAATAGTTAAACTTTCTCCTGATTTCATTACAGCAGTCCAAACTTCTGCAGTAGATAAGGCCTTGATATGTGTAGTGAAAATATGATTCCGACTTTAACAGACCTTAATCAGCCTATTAAGGACAGGCTGCTCTTGCCTCTGATTACTTAATTGTACCATACTGAAGGAAAATCTCTCTCTCCTGCTAAGCTCAAGGCCAATGTTCATAAAAGAAGGAACAAATACCTGTAAGCTACAGACTGTACCTTGGGGGAGGTCCTTGAGCCAGGGAAAGGGAAGAAGAATGATAATGAGGAAGAAACAGGAATGTATTTTTTTGTCACTTATCATAGACACCAGAAGAGAAAGAAGTTAAAAAATCTGAAACCTAAAGCAGTAGCTGTAGGCATGCTCTTGCTAATTCAAATTGTTTGCTATTCATTTAAATTTTAATGACTCACTAAGGTGTGTGACTATAACTGGTGATTATCCTTTTAATACTGATGTATCCAAGACAGTACCTGAGTTTAGTGCTTTCACAATTTAAACAGATTTGTTGTAGTTTTGCAGTTTTATCTAGGTGAAGCTACATATTTGCATTTCGTATCAGCCTGAGAACAACATAGATTTACCACTTTTAATCAGAAGGATGCTGTTTGCTTCCCTGTAGGAATACGTACGTTCAAACCAGGGACCTGAGAACTCAATCACCAAGTTTCACAAGCTTATTCAGCTCCCAGAATGGTATCTTGCAGAAAAAATGGACAAAAAAAACACTTAATTCAATGCACACAGAACCGGGTTGTCTTACAGTGTGAATCCAAACACTCAGTGTAGTAGGGCTAACTGGTAGGTAAGGTGGAGTTGGGTGAATGGAAATGGGAGGGGAGAGAGAGAAGCAATAGGAAATCCTGGACTCCAGTCGGCACATCAAAAGCTGTTTCCCTGTATTCTGTTCAATGATTGTTTGATATACAGGAGTATTTATGTGCTTTATCTGAAGCTGTCATTGGATAAAATGCATGGACAGGGCACTCACTCCTAGGAGAAATGGAGATGTGGACTTTTGAATCCTGTCAGACAGGCAAACATCAAACGTGGGCCTCCCATGTCCCGGTCAAATGCTCCGAGCTATCACCCTGTTGTACAATGAGTGTGCTTAAACCGTCTCCTGCTATGGCCACTCTGTGATCTGTGATGAGTTTTTTCTCCTGTACAAGTGCTTTTGACGTGCCCTTAGGACACAGGCTTGCTGGGCAGCTTCAGGGGCCTTCGGCAGAGGAAGACTGCCCTCTGAATCCTCCTCTGACTTTGCTGTGAGATAGCACCCAGTTAAACTGTGCTTCTTCGCATGCAGAGGCCTTCGATTTCCTGGGAGCCTTCAGTGAGAAAAAGTTGTGATGTCTTCACAGCTGGGGGTGGTTCAGTTAGCATTTTCAATCACTTTTCAGTTCACTCTAAGTGACTAATACCTCATTTTGGAACCTAGTCTTGAGTGTTGTGCACCTTTACTTCTGAACAAAGGAGAGAGGGAGCCGTGTCAGGAGTCACAAGTTTGAGAAGCAAATGGAGAAAGAAAATGAGAGTATGTTAGGTAGTAAATACACAGCTAATTAGCTAACACTTGGTGCATTTCAGCGCACAGGTTGTGGTTTAACATCTTGTATTAACCATCAAGTCTAAATACTCTTTTGGATACATTATGTTTGAGGTGAAAAACTCGTAAATTGCACAGACTAAACCGCATCTGTTAGTACCCTTTCCAACTGCAACTAGAAAGGAACAAGTAAAATCGTAGGATGTGGGGTTTTTTCAATACAATCCATGCACAGCTGTTAGTTATTCCTCTTGCAGCTTTGACAGAACATCAACTACAGCCATTCTGTAGCTTTAGGATGATAAATCAGAGGGGCCTATGGAAGGAATGGACATCAGTAAGATGCAGAAAATAACAAATGGGTTCCCCTTTTAACTTTCATGTTGAAATCTGCACTGTCCTGTTCCCCAAAGCTACATAACGACACCAAGCACACCTCTGCCAGAGCTTTCAAAGGTTGCAAGGTGCACCGCTGTGCATTCCAAGCCAGGCATGCAGCTACAAGTGCTGTAAAACACAGTGTTGACTAACAATGAAAAAGTAATGAAATGTAGAAAATCTTGTCTCTTAGCAGAGTATAGAACCACATAAACCAGATGCTACAGACTCCTCACTGGCATTTTATGTGTAGGAATGATTTGTGTCATAGAAAGTTAGGAGTCAGAGTCAAAAAAGGTATGGCTTACTTACAAGGGTTTGTCCTCAGTCAAGAAAATTGCTGCTGGCAATAAGTTTTTGGCTTTTTTTTTTTTTTTTTTCTATAGGATAATGTCTCTCAGTCAGGTAAAATCATTCTAAATTTCAAAAATGATATTTTTAAAAAGTCCAAGCAGTGCCTCATAATCCCCCACCCTGCCCCAACACACATATTTCCACTGCATAAAGGAACTCACATCAGATTTTTTTTTTTTTATTACCGTTCTTTTTCCAATAGATAAGATTGTCTTTACTGTCCAAAATAAATCCCATTTCGTCTTCATGTATTTGTGGTCTCAGGTAACTACTTGTACACCTAATTCTTGTTTCTTCCAGCATTCTGAGACAGTGCTTTTTCATCTTGTAATCTATTCAATGAATCGATCAATATCTTTTCAATAAAAAAAGTCTTCAGTAGAAGACGAAAAATATCATAGGGCAGTGTGTAAAGGTAGTATGGAAAACAGCCCTGTGACAATACTTTCTGAATACAGAGACACCAAGAAGAAAAAAGTTGTGTGGAGCTTTTTACTATTCACTGTCATTTGTAAGTCTGTCTACATTATTTGTTTTTTTCCTCCTATGGAACATCTGCTTTTTTCATTACAATATTTTCCCCCACTTGTATCAGTTTTCTCAAACGGATCCTCGGTTTATTTTGTCCTGTCCAGATGCTTATCTCCCTCTTTATTATTTCTCTATTGTTTGCAACTTCTTTCCAATTTAGCATTAACTGTGAATTTAATTAAACTGTGGTCATTAACATTCATTTTATATGCCTCACTAACAGAATCCCTCTTCTAGTTCTTAATGACACTTAAATAAATAAAACCTATTAGAGATCCCTGTGGTACCTCACTAGACACCTTAACCTAGTTTGATACTTGCTACTTAACTGTTTACCAAGCTCCTTTGAACACTCTTCAAATCACAGAAGAGCATGTATATTCAAAACAAACTGAATTAATTTTTTAGTCCAATTTTCATGAGACTCCATATTGAACGCTTTAGCTGAATGCAAATAACTTAAATGTCTCACTTTTCCTTTTATCTGTGGAAGCTCTGATTCTTCAGCACTTATCATCATGCTTAATTTTAGGCATGTGTTTAAAGCAAGTGCAAGTAAACACTACTCGCAGTTAAATGACTCATGCACGTGCTTGCAAGCTGGTGGCTTATTTACCCAGGTCAGCAGTGGTTACCGTCAATCTGGGGTCGTATTGTACATCAGTTCTTTATCTCCAGAAATATTATCCCTCCACAGTTCAATGCAAACCTCTATATATTGTGCTGGAAATCCTCAGTGGCAGATAAGTTTCAATTTTGCTTAGTAGCATATTTAAGGGAAAAAAAAAAAAAAATCAGAAGTAGTGCAGTAATAAAGGATATAATGATAAACCCACATACCAGTAATCAAACTTTTTACAAGACCTTGGGAAGAAAAAAATTGAGCAAAAGCCTTTGAAAGGCCTGTACAATTATTTTCAGCCCAACTACTGGTTAAAAGTGACGTTCTCCTGTCAAAAGATGCAGCTGCATTCTTGCCAACATTAATGCTATGCTTGTCAAAAGCGAGACCAAAACTTTAAAAGATCTATGTCAGTAGCAGGCAGACTTATAATTTTCTGGAGACTTCTATAATAATATTTACCATTTCTATAGTACTGATTACTCAGTCCTCTCAATTACAGGAAAATGAATATTTCACACTAGAACGGAAATTTAAAATTATAAAATTCCTTTAAATTTAAAATGGGAGAGTAAACTAAAACGTGAAAGTAAACTAAAATGTCCAGGTTGATTAAAATTAAGATGCATTCCAAAGGTAAAATTAAAAAAAAAAAAAAAAAAAACAAACCAACAAACAAACAAAAAAAACAAACAAACAAAACAAAAAAAAACAAAATAACAAACAAACAAAAAACAAACAAACAAACAAAAAAAAAAGCACAAAAAAAAAACCAAAAAAACAAACAAACAAACAAAAAAAAGAGGTTCAGAATAGGGATTTACAGTGAAAAAAGTAGGAAATCATCAACAAATTTATAGGTGACTGTTCGTAGACCCTGCTATCTTTCCATTTCAAAAAGCAAAGTCCAAATTATCCGTGTTCTCCAACAGTGGATCTGACATCTTCTGCACCAGGACTGACTGATGATGAGCCATGTCATTAACACAGGGCCTTTTGTTGCAATAAATGGCTCGTGGCAGGGATGCTGCCTGAGATGATGGATTCCCTTGCATCCTATACAACAGGAAGATTGGTACAAAGCTTTTGAAGTTGCCTGTGAATGGAATCCTTATGAAAATGGGTAAAGTAAAATGTTTAGAGATGGTCAGAAAAATGAAAGAATGAGCACAAAGCACATCTGGTTAGAGACACTTTAAAAATAATGTCCTCAAAACCTTAAGTTTCCTATGTAGGAATATTGTATGCATTATACTTTTTTTATACACATCTGGGACAAATACTTTTTACTCTAATGGAGGTGAGTAGCCCAGTATAAGGCAAACGATTCCTTTAACCAAGTGTGATGAGGAGGAAGATCACTCTCAATTTGGAGACTAGCAAAGAGATTTCCTCACTTAAGGACTTTACTTAGAGAAAAATAGGCAATTTAAAAGAGAAAAATCAATGCAGAAGAAAGAAGTGAAGATGATACTACTTTAACTGGGATATCAGAAGTGACTTTGTTGTGTGTTCAAAATTACCAGTGGAATTTGCAATAATCTAGACACATACACAGCCTTACACAAAAGTGGGTGTCATTTTGCTTGCAGTTGTCTACATACTTTATAAATAGATAATATATTAAGAAAAAATAGATTGTGTAATTTTATTTAAAATTATATAAATGTCCTACATATATAATGTTTACTTACATATAAATATTTAAAATAAATCAATCTCACTCAATTCCAGTGAACAGAATAAATAAAAAAAAATGGGTTTAGTTAAAATAAATAAACTAGGATACACTGAGAGCAGAGAAAATTGCTCTAAGTGCAAGTGGCAGACTGGGGAACTGAACCCAGAAGTGCTAAGTGATGCCAACAGTGATTAGATTGCCTCTGAGAATCAAATAACAAGCAAAACTCTTGGGACAGAAATATGAGGAAGGAAACTGTCTAAGAACTTCCTCCCTTAGATCTCTGGCGGGCCTACAATCCTGCTCCCATCAAGAATTTCAGCAGCTCCCATGTCAGCTCTGCTTAACCATCTTCAAAATTCTTTAAATTTTACCCTTGTACCTTTCACTTGAGTAACTGTGCTGCTCAGCTCCATTGAGATCAAAATGTAGGAGCGCAGAAAAAATCACAAAGGAGATCCTTATCAAAACCATAACGAATAAATTATGGTTCTCTCCCATATAAACCTGGTCACAGACCTCCTGCAAGGATTCTGTTTCCACTGAGGTCAAGCAAGTTCTGACAAATAATTCAGTGGGACAGGACAAGCCGAAATTTAGATAGGAATAAATGTAAACCATATCTAGTGTAGCAAGAAAACTATAATTTTCAGTTCTCTCTTAATTTCTGTCCTGTGTGCTATGAGGTAGAAATTTTATTTTATCATTTGAGAAGCTTATTTTGTGTGGGTATAAAATATGGACCTAATGGTCCTATGGACCAGTGGAGCCCAATGCAACATATAAAATTCAGTTGGCCTGGACTCCCTCTATAATTTGGGCAACATTCTTCACGTGAAAGAAAGTGCATTAGTTCAAGTGACTGAGGAACTGTTTCACTTTTATGACAGTGCTGTATCTTCCCTATATTATCTATTTACCTACTATTTTTCTCTTGGTTGTTTGAGTGAGCAAATGTAAGCAATATTAAACCATAAATAATATGAATATAGATGTTTCTATGAATATAGATGTTTCTATGCTTGTTTCATCTAAAACTGAATGCTCTTTCCATTCTTAAAAGAAATCTGAAGATAGATATGTTTGCAAAAATTGTATACTGCTTGCTCATAGAATTACCCATTTCTTTTGTTTTTAAGATAATTGAAAAAAATATTCTAGGGTCTGATGTGGCTTTTGTTGAAATCAATGGGAATTTAATAATATTAGCCTGAGTTTAACAAATTTTAGATTAAGATATTTTTAATTTGGTGATTATGCTAGAAGCTCTTGTGTGTTTTATCTCAAAACATTTTTCTGCTCTATTTCTCCAGTGGGAAAGTGGTTTTAGTTAAGACCTTTTTCAGTCTAAGTATGAAAATGTGACCATCATCACACCCTACTTTTCATTTCATCCTGCCTTCATTCTCCTAAGGGAAAATGTGATGATGTCTCATCTGGACTCTTCATCTTTAAATCTTATTTATGAGATTTCCTATATAACATGCTGGGCTATCAATAGTTGTTCAAGTAGACACCAGTCTACACCAGTGAAGACTGCGTATGTTACAATCCAATCCCTTTATATTGTATTTCATTTGCTGCACAAACTCAATTATCTGGATGGCTCTATTATGGAATCAGCCCCAAAAGACCAATTTCCCATGTCTTACATGTATTTCTAGAACTTGAAAACTTCTTGCATGTTATATAATAGTATTAATTACTGTAGTGTTTGATTGTTTAAACAAATCACTTACCTTTCGTTGGCTCTTTGCATGGATAATAAACCCATAATTTTATGGCTTTCAGAAATTGCTTTCCTAAAGTATGATCAAACATCATGGATGATACAAAAGTCTATCCAAATCTCTCTTATCCCAGCAGATAGGACTGACTATATGCTTTGAACAGTGATTATACTGACATATCCCTAATCTTTAAAAGAGACCTTGCTTAACAGGAACGAGCTTGCAGGTATGATAAAATAATTCTACTATATTCTCTGTCATATGTCACAGAACAGTGACGATTAGAAAACACAGATGTTAATACAGACCTTTGGTCAACAGCTACCCCAAATTCCGGTTACTCAGCCCCCAGAAAATAATTATGCTGACCAGAAATAAAATCATTGAATTAATCAGTGTAATACCTTCTTCTAAGAATTATCTGTTCTGCACGCATCTGCATTTTTTCATCATGGTGAAAGAAAGTATTTTCAAATTTTTAAATGACACAAAAATGATCTGATTTTCTCCTGAGATCTGGAAAAAGAATTTGCCATTTCTTACTACACAAAGCATAACTTTTAGGACCAAATACTAAGAAGGGAGGCACTGGGATAAAACATTTCCTTTTGTATATATATATTATTGACACGAGATTCAAAGTAACGAACTGAGATTGCAAACACAAGTAATCCAGGCCCAACACGGAAAATGTAACATTTTCCAATGTGTTGATTTTTTCTTTTTTCTCCTGTAAATAATTAACTGGGCAGTGTCCTACCACAGTCTCTAAACTTAGTTCTCTCTGGTTCTCCAGATTATATAATAATTTTCACTATCTTCAGTAGAAACCTTGCAAAGGAAACAATATGCTCCTTCCAAAGCATTTATAAATATTGAATTAACCTCCTCCAAGCTGTTCAGCTCTGCTACAGCACTCAGCTGGGCAGCCATGGTAACATCTCTTTGGTATCTGAAGGATAAGCACCCCTTCTTCCCTCTCAACTCAGCGCAATCCCACCAGCATCCTTCTATATGGCAGGGTCTTCTTGTCCTCATCTCTCTCCTTCGCAAGTGGTACGTGGCCTGGAGGGGGTCCCCTCGGAAGTCACGAGGTCCTTATGGTTCCAAAACCCCAGGACTTGACCCCTCAGCAACGCTCCTGTTTCCAAAGCTTCTGCAAGACGAGTGCAGAGAAAAGAGGTGCAAGCTAGCTCAAGGAAAGTCTGGGGGTGGCACCTTCTCCTGTCACTGTTGAGCCTCCACTTTACAACCAACAGTATCTGATAATGTGCTGTTTTCTGTTATTGCACTGGAGTCTTGTTTCAATGGCTTTTTGTTGGAGGGGATGATCAAGTTTCCTGATTTTAATGGCAGTTAAAGAAGCTCTGAATCCTAAAGAGAAGGCCCAAAACACGTTGATGAGGTTCTTTTGAAAGGCTTTGGGTTTTGGTTTTGGCTTTTCTTTTCTTCTTCTTCTTTTTGTAATTTAAACAACAAAGACAGAGTCTGAGATGCTGGATTCTGAGATGCTCTCAAATGCTATCTTTTCATTAAAATGAGATAAAAAGCAAAAAGTTGTCAGGAAGAGACATAAGGAAAAGAGTAGCTCTTAGAGAAAAAAAAATGTTTTAAAAACAGCTCATGGGACTCTGAAAGCTTCTGTCTTTTTTTTTTTTTTTTTTTTTTTTTTTTTTTTTTTTTCTGTTTTAGAATTTATACATTCTTTATTTTATTAATCTTTGCTTTGCCGGGACATTCACTAAACTAGCTATGCTCAAAACCTCATCACATCAATAGGAAGTGAGCACATTATTTTTCTATATCATAGTAATAAGTTAGTGTACTGTAGTAGATACTGACTTGTATTTTTTACATCAACATTGTCCACAAACAATTTACCCAGGGGCTTGGTCCTTCTTCCAATGCAATTAATTCAGCAATACCAAAATGCTACAACGTACAGCTTGCTTGCCTAGTGAAGAGCTGAGGAGGGCACCAGCACCCATTCTGGTCACTGTCCAGGAGAGGAAAACCACCGTGTCTCTTTTTCAGCCTGTATGCTTGTAAGCTTTTTTCCTCAGTGAAACAAAACAAAAAACAAAGAAGCAAAAAGCCCACCGAGGTTCATGAGAGGATCATGTGTAGCTGGGTGTCATTCTGACCTAAAATTGTGGATGGATCCATTTCATGAACCGTCAGTTGAGAAGCACCATAGGGGCACACAGTTTAGGCATAACCTCCGAGGCTTCTTCTGACTTCTTATGTTGAACGCAGTGGTGTACACTCAGGCAAGCTGACGCTGTAAGATGCTAATAGTGTAACCATAAATTGCCACGCTGTGTTATTCTGGATGAATATTCCCCCAGCTGTTCAAGGATGATAACATCCAATTTTGGATCACAAGTCAAAGAGAAGTATTTTTTAATCCACCTTCACTTTGCAATGAATAATGTCATCTAGACTCGAGCTTGGTCCTGCCATATCTGGCAAAGTGAAAACACTGGAAAGCAAACGAAGTAGGAACTACCAGGGAAGGAAGTCATGTTGCTACTTGTAGTCCAAAGCAGAGGCCTGCTAATCATCTTGGGCTGGGTAGGTCCTCGGGCTGCATTCTGTGGCTGTTGTTTGGGAGTTGCTCAGGAAATGTTCTTTCGTACAAGGTAAAGCATATCAACAGCTCTGCAGTGCGCAACATTGCATTTTGGTGCTATGAACTGTGAGAGGCACCGTTTCATTTATTAGAACTTGTGCACCCTGCTTTCCACTCTGCTTTTCCAACAGGAATAGGCTTCCCCCCGGTGCCAGGATCGTTGAGCTGTTCTTTCCTGAAGGCCTAGCCTCTCTAATGGGGAAAAATGCAAGATACCAGACAGCAAAACTGAGCGTACCATGGTAGAATGAGCATCTGTTGCACTGTCTACCACAGGGATGCTCAAGCTGTGATCTTGCGTTGGATGCAGCTCTTGGGAAGTTACAGGATGACCCGCATATGATGGGTATCAGGGCATTCTAGTCTCAGATGAATATGTAAACTAAGGTGAGATATATATCTAGAGAGATATAGATACATAGATATTTATATATGTGTGTGTATATATATATTATATATGTAATCCATAGTCCAGTAGAATTTCACTATTAAAAATGTTTTCTTCACTATTCCTTATCAATTCTAAGTTATGCTGAGGATCCACAGAGAAGAGAAAGACACAGTGACTTGCCAAAACCATTATGATTTTCTAAATTCATGTCTTTCATCCAGATCTTTAATGGGCTTTCCCTTCCTGAATCAGATCAGCAAGCTGAAGCATTGTATATTATAATTATAATGCAATTTATTTTTTTATGAGTTCACTTTACTACCCCATTTATTTCTATTTCAGTAGTGGTAAGAAGTCAGGAGCAGGATCCCAATGTGCTAAAGCTACATGAACACGTCGGAAGAGACAGCTATCACCCAAAGAACCGCCAGTCCAGGGCAAAACTAATCATGGATAGGAAAAACAGACCTAGCAAATTGCCTAAGGACAAGGAACAAGGTGGGAATCAGAACCAGCCTGCAAGATGCCACCGGTTGACGGTACCTCTCAGAAAGAAACAATGGCTGCCAATCCAGACATCCTAGTTATTGCTGTGCAACCTGCAGGCTGCTGCCTCATAAAAGCCTTGCTAAAAAATTGCCCCCAGACACTGCACGAAGCGCTCTGAATGGATCTGATGCTTATTGGAGAGAGTGCACCTTCTACTTCATTTACCTCTGAGCCGAGAAAGAAGAAGATAATTGAACATGCTTCCCTCTTTAGTGCAATTTGTTCATGAACATTGTTGCGCTGAGAGCAAGCGGGCATAAAAAGCACTCCTTCCTCGACCAGGGAAAGAATGTGTGCACATTCTTACACAGCCTGTGTACAGGAAATCATTCACAAACCTTCAAAGGCATTGGTGGGGGAAGGGAGGAGGCTGGAATGGCATTCCTTGGGTAAGAGCACATGAAAGTCTGGTCAGATTAGTGTAATATATTACACAAATGTGACACAAAAATGTTCATGGATTACACTTCCTTCGCTGTATCATATTAGCACCTCATCATCCCAGCCTACCACAAACAGATGCTAACAAGATATGAGAAGAGAGCTAGAATATGCTGAGGTTTCTGTCTCACATTAGTAGTGTGCGCAATATATGTGATTCCGCTTGCCAGCATGTGATGCACAATTTACTAATGCATAATCTATGAAAAAACCCAAACCAAAACAAGACATTACCATGAAAAGTGTGTTTACAATGTGCTGCAAAATGAAGACGTGTGCTCTGTGTGGGGGAAATCTATCCCACCTCCTGCAAGGGCACCAGGATACAGAGGAGCGTGCTGAAGTCCCTAGCTGGCACTCACTAGAAATGCCCTGTTCCCTTCCAGTGAGTTTCTTAAGAATCTTTTGAGAAAGTCCTAAGGCACTGATTTACTCAAATTGTATTATTTTAGCAGGGTTCATATGGGTTTTATTTAACTGTGCCTTTTCTTTGCGAGTTGGCCTTGGTGTTGAATCTGAGGATAGAAAAAAGCATCTGTCATGTGCCAGTCCAAGCTCCAGCAAAGCCCCTGGGAGATCTCGACTCAATAGACTTTGTTCCTCACATTCAGCTCTACGATTCGTTAAATATGATAATACTACACATACACAGTAGCCTTATTAAACTGGCCAATTACCTTTTAAAGGGCCAGCAGACTATGCAGATGCACATGCTCACATTTGCACAGCAAAACCTACTTTTGCCCCCTGCAGACTCACTTGGCATGCAGAGACAAAATCAGGGAAAAACGCATGTGCATATTTGAAGATGCCTTTTTTTTTTCATGAGCAACAGATGAAATTTGCAGCTGCTGAGAAAACAGCCTTCCAGATTGCCATCTCAAGTGCTTTACTGCACATGAGTATATGGGAAATTATTATTATTAATAATAATAAAGAATGAAATGCATACTACATAAACTGGGTTAATCTCTGCGCATCAAAAGTTTATTTTTGTTTTGTTTTAATATATTTACATGGGGGAAATAAATATGACAGATAAAATCTCTTTGGCTTTCCTTCTCGCAACAGTAATTATGCCAGGCCTTCAGTGCAGTAAGGTTACGATTATAGAACCCTGTTTCTGGTTTCCTCTAGACATATGTGCAATATATACATTGCACATAAATTGGCTCAAGCTAATTATTTTTAAATAACATGTACGCTGTTAAAAATAGCAAGCAAAAATGGAACTGCCTAAATCTATTGTGGGTCATGTTTTGTTTTTCCCCAGGCATTAAAAACCTCTGTCTGATCTTTCCTTGAAAACAGTTTCAAGGGGGGGCAGGGTAGGGGGAAGATTTCCTCCTAGGTTTAAAACCAGATATACTTTGCCCTGTTCTGTGTCCATCACAGCCACAGCGCTCCGGTTGGAACAGATTCCCGTCTGTTAGAACTCAACTATGAAGTTGTAGCCTGAAAGGATTTTTTTTTTTTTTCCCCATATGATTATAAATAGTGGGTTATTAGGGACGTTCGATCACAAACCTGGTTTTATCACTATGGGAAAACTTGCTTGTCAAACAGCTGAAATACAAGTTTTCAAAAATTGGTTATTTATAACGTAAACCATAACACATTATTTCAGAATGCCTAACAAGGATGTTGTGAGAGGAAAGCTGTAGCTGCTGGTGGCGTCACAGTGAATGAGCATGACGACAGCATTTCAAGTCCCCGTAGGTATTTTCTCTGAGGACCTCAAAGATGTTGGCAACAGCAAAGTCACTACAATCACGCGGAAGTGCTGGGAAAGCTGTAAAGCACTGATGTTTCAGCGCTGATGTCACCTATCCACAGGAGTCTGATGCCCTCCGCTGCTTCAAGGAGAGGCTGGGCTCCTTCCATTACTTCTGTAATGCCATTACTGAGGTGCATCTGCTTTTTCCTCAGTTAATGTCCCCGTTTACAGCATCCTGTAGCAATGAGAGAAGCTCAGAGAGCACACATTAGCAAAAGAGCAATACATGGAATTACTAGGAACTGACGAGCCCCAGGTGACGAAGTTTACACATCGAACCAGCTGGGCTGAGTAGCTTCCCCATGATCAGAGAGCAGGAGAGGGGTGGGTGGTGGCAGGGGAGGAGGAAAAGCCAGAAATCCTGTTTTCCAGTTCTCTGTCCAATCCCAGAGCACCAAACACTCCACACACAACTTTTTGTAACTAGTTCCTGTTTCACATTTAACATATTTTTAAAAATAGAGGAAAAAAATGGGTACATTTATGGTGTTCAACTGAACAACATGAACATTAAATAAAAAATGAGAGGGTTCATCATGTTGATCTAGACTTCATTCTCTCTGTCACCCGAAAAAGGCGGTGAGCAAGGAGCCCAAGGCACACTGCCAAGTGTGTTCACTCTCAAAGGCTTTTTCCTACAGAGAGTTGGATGGGAGGAGTCTGAGTTTTCCTCACATGTTATTTGTTTATTTGACTATCCTTGGTTGACATTGTGTCAGCTGGTTAATGAATGAATCTGGTTTTATGGCTTTTGCACATGTGCCTAGAGGTCACCCTAGGCATATTTTCACAAATTAGAAAAATAAATTAATTAATTAAACTTATTTTCTACTGGGAACCTGTGCACCTGAAATAACAACTATTTTCTCCAATGTATTTAGTTGTGCTCTGCCAGGAGGCATTTCTCCCCTCATTCTTGGCTGAAAAACTGTACTAGCCAGTAGGTTGCAATCAGGCGCTGTTGAGTAATAAGGACTTTATAAGCTCTCGTGTACACAGCTAGCCACAAGTTACCAGCTACTTCCAAACAACACATTCTAATTCTCTAACTAAATTAGGCACCTCCTTGCATTATGCATAGGCTTTGCAGGTAAAGTTTATCTGTCTAAACTCAGGCCACCCGTGCAGGTGCAGAAGGAAAGGTGCTCACCTCCCACCCAGGTTCTCTCCTGCCGTGCCGCCTTCTCATATGAGGCTCATCGACGGGTCAGGCCGGCGGGCAGCCCCCGAGGCTGTCGGTGAAAAGTTTGGGGATTTTATTTTTCTTAGGGAGAGGGAGACGGATTAAACCCCCATCTTGTAGGTTTAGTTTTCTTTAGGAAAAATCTCCACTCCTAGTCAACCTGCTTACAGAGATAAATTTGGGGGGGGGGGGGGGGGGGGGGGGGGGGGGGGAAGGAATGAACACATATTTATTACATATTAGAAACCATTTTCATCTTTTCCCTTTCCTCAAATTTTCTAAGACTCTCCTCTTGGACTCTCCTCTGTTTGCCTATATCATTCTAAGACAATCATGCCCAAGATGATAATGGAGCAAAATCATTTCTCATGAAGTAAGATAACACCTCCTTTGACTTATATATGATAGTCACATCAGAATTAAACTTTTTTTTTTTTTTTTTTTAACCATAGCACAGCCTCATATTGATTTTGTATAACTCCCTGGTCACTTTTTACAGAAAACTGTATATGAAATTTACACAATGTATAATAAAGCAAATTTCAGATCTTGTTTTCCACATAATTTCTAAAGGAACAATTATTTTAAAAACTGAGACTTTTGTATATACTTTGTGAATACTCAGCTACATCCTGGGTGAAAGAACACAAATCTCTTGCTCCACATTTTTTTTTTTTTCTTTACCATCCTAATTTGTCTTTTGCATTCTTCCTGAGAGACATAAAATCACCATGCTTTCTCCAAACATGTAGGCCAGTCTGGGAGGGAAGGGGATCCATGGCATATTCCTGAGGTGAACAATCATCCAGGATGAAATGGAAATCCCAGTACTGACAATTAAACCAAGGACACGTGACTCCGGAAAATATATTGTTCTAAACATCAGTTCTGCTTGCTAAAAAAATTCAAAATATACCTTTGAAAAATTTCAGCAGTTCTGTAACCTTATATAATCTGATATTGCTGTACAAAGCAATTTATAATAAAGAAAAGTTGCATAGAAACATAAGCTAAAATAGTAATCTTTACAATAGATGGAGAGATGGTAACTAAGTGACTTTCCTGCCTACTTTTCAAATTTTCTTGAAATCTTTATTATGATTTTTAGCAGTATATTTATTTGGCCTCTCTCTGAATAATTGTTCAACAAGGCGATTTTATGAAGCTATAGATTAGATACAGATGAAAAACTGCATTTCCTTAATGTTGATTTTTTTGTAAAGTTCTCTTAAAAATGTACTCCTGTGTGATTTTTCTTGCTTCCTTCCTTCCTTTCAAAATACTTTAAAAAAAATCTGCAAGTATATTTGTTACTACCAAGGGACTTTTATGATTAATACACATTATTCATATTCCCTAAACACAGATTTGACTAATATGCTCTATACTCGCTGCCATCACACTTACAAATGTACATTAACCAAGTGCAATTTAAAAGAAAAATATTGCTAATCTTTTCAATAAAAGAGTGAGTAACTGGCAATAACTGTAGTATTTGGTACATTTCACCTCTTTTTTCTAAATGCAGACTTGTTATAGTTTATGATTTTGGCAGTTCTGTTAAGTAATTTTCATAAATTTTGTTTGATCCATGACGTAGCATTATTCATTTGCGCTGTGGCATATCTGAACAATGCCATTAGTGATTATTGGTATGTTACGTGACACTGCTTTTGTCCTGTCACTACATAACTCTTGAGCTCACGGAAACGAAATTCATTTTCCATTGTATTGAAACACACTAGCTTCTTTTTTTTTTTTTTTTTTTTTTTCTTTTCATGAGCAAACTAGACTGTACAAATGTTCATATAAAGCCAAAGCAATAGGGGGATAAAAGCAGATGAAGACAATTCATTTGAAAATCAAAGCAATGCTCACAGAAATATGTTGGCAGGATTCACCCAGCTCTATTTCATACTTGTTTAAACACCGTATAGAGCAGAAGAGGAACAGGAGTAATGGTTTCTCCTGGAATCAGTTCAATCAATTAATCTGTCTCTTTTTTCCCCTCACTCATTTAATTACCACTGCGAAAAAGCAGGGGGAATTAAGTCACAAAATAACCATTCAGATAACATGATGGATCTAATTGAAGCCTTTGTAAGTGATCGGATCCTGGGGTAAGGCTGAAACAGCCTCATCCCACCCAGTTGTGCACTGGCAGGGTGCACTGCACCGGCTGCTGACTTTGGATGAGAGTTTTTCTGCACAAAGACCGAGTTTTTTTTGCCTCCGTGGCAAAACCCAGGGTTCTCATAAAGCCGGTAAAACTTGGCAGCGGTGGCGGTGGCCGGATCTCCTGCAGAAGAAGACACGCCACGCGTGGAGGGCGGCCGTGGCCGAGGCGGCCCCGGCACCGCTGCGCTCCTCCGGGCCGGAGGAAAAACTGTGGGCCCACCCATGCCCGGGGGATGCCTCCCCATTGAAAACACATGCTCTTTCTCCATTTTTCATCCCCTGCCTTTTTGCCGCTGCGCGCTCCCCGTCCTGCCCGGCAGCAGGCCTTGGATCCCTCGCTCCCTCAGGAGGTGGGGGCCACTCTCCTCTCCACAGGCACCCCAAGGCCAGCCTCCCCAAACCCGGCTTATTTTCGGACCAGAATCACTGCCCTCCCAGGGGCCATCGGCACCTTCCTCCCAACCACATTTGCCAGGCTGGGGGTGAGGGAAAGAGAGGTGCCATGAGCAGGCACAGGCCCTCAGGGTGTGCCACACCTCCCCATGTACACCTCTCCCGCCGCCATCTTCCTTGCCCTTCACCATCGTCTCCCGCCGCCATCTTCCTTGCCCTTCACCATCATTTCCCGCCGCCATCTTCCTTGCCCTTCACCATCATCTCCCGCCGCCATCTTCCTTGCCCTTCACCATCGTCTCCCGCCGCCATCTTCCTTGCCCTTCACCATCGCCTCCCGCCGCCATCTTCCTTGCCCTTCACCATTGTCTCCCACCTCCATCTTCCTTGCCCTTCACCCTGGGTGGCAACCCACCCTGCCTTTGATTTGGGGCTTTCACCTCCCTCAGCACAGGATGAAACTCGAGGGCGGTATTAAAACTCGTGAGTTCCCCACACGGCGCAGACCCCCAGAGCTCAGTCGCACCAGTCGGTGCGTGTTGCATGAGGCTGGGGGGGGGGCGAAACCCCTGCTGGCAGGCAGCAGGGCTCTCGCTGGGGCAGGCGTCTACAAGGGGAAAGGGGGAGCCCGACATGCTTCCCTCCACCTCCCCCGCTGAAGGCAGCGCAGCTGCAAGCCACGCCATTGATTTCCTTCCCGGCTGCTGCCGCCCCGTGAAAGAACTTCGGCATTAATTAGCGTCTTGTCCTTTCTCCTCGCCCGTTACATTTCGGTGCGAAGAAGATGTAGGGGAAGCCGCCGGTGCTCTCTCTCTGCAGCCTGGGCGGAGGAGGGAGCGGCGGCAGGGCGGTTAGCCGGCGGATCCCCCGGTAGAGGGCATCCAGCCCCCGCTGATCCGCCCGGGCCGGGCCGGGCCGGGCCGGGGCAGGCCGCGCTCCTCCCCCGCTCGCCGCCGGTACCGCCGCGCTGATACCGCCGCCTGATCCCGGCCCCGCCGGCATGGACAGGGGCGTATATGTCGTATTAATATCAAAAGACTTTTAGTCAGAGGTTCTTTGTTGTTCTTGGGGATTTTTTTTTTTTTTTTTTTTTTTCCCAACCATAGGTACCACACCCCCCCCCCCCCGGGTAATCAATTTCCTGAAATTCTTCAAGACTTCATAAGCCGTAACAATGCAAATCATAACCAGCAAGTCTTTTAATTTCCTTATTGTGTTATTTAAGCAATAAGACATGACAAGGTTTGCGTTATGCTGGGATATCACCGTGCCTCGGGTGAGTTGTGTTAGGCAGGAGGCCGAAAATCGAAAGCCAAAACCACCTGAAAAGAAGGGCTGTCCTGGGACGCCGGGTGCTTTTTAGCATTAGCCAGTGGACCTGCATGAGTAGGCTCACGACAAAAAGAAAGCATTGAGGAAGAAACGCAAGAAGATAAATATTATCTGCCTTTTCATTGCACCATAAGCCATAAAAGCACATCTCTTATTTCATCTTCGTTTAATTTTCCCCCTACTGGCTTCAAAGTGAAAAATAAGCATTATAAATTAATTAAAATTAATTAATTCTCTAATATAATAATTTCACTACTTTTTTACTATACCGTAATTTCCTAAAACCTCCCCAAATTTCTAAACTAAACATATGTAAAACAGAATTTAAATTGCTTAAATCTTAGGTTTCAACTTCATCTAACTAAAATTCTGGGTTTTTTTCTGTTTTTCACTGAAAAAAAAATGTGATTTTCAAAAATAAAATTTTCCTCTTCTTGCTATAAAATACTTTACTTACAAAAAGGATATGTTTTGTGTTTCTTCTATCATCTATTTTATTACAGTTTTTATTCTCTGCTTTCTATCTTTTGTCACCTGATCGTTAGCAACGTGTATCCCATATTTGTCTCTGAAACATAACATCCTGGTTAAATTGCTGCAGCAACAGTAAAATCAGTTAAACATCCTGGAAGAGAGACCTTTAAAGGCTTTGCTCCTGTTTGTACCAGAGGAGGTGTGGGGAGCTTCCCTGCACCGTGAGCACATTCTAGGGGAGGAATCCCCTTTTTAGACAGAATTCACTTTTAAAGCCCACCTTTGAAGATGGCAGCACATCACGCGTGTTACACAAGGTATTGCTACACCAGGACAAGAGAATCCTTGACTCTGCCCGCAGAAACACCCAGTGGAATCATAAGTATTTTGCAAAACCGTGCCTCAATCCCGGTCACTCAGACTCAGGCTGTAACAGACACAACTCACACAAAGTTACACATGTGTGGAAGTGTTTGCAAAATAAGGTGCCTGACTTCTGCATTTTTATTTTTTTTTTTCAACTATTAGGTTTAAACTCAAGTGCTTTAGGAAAAGACAGACAGAAATTAGGAATCTGGCACTTAGTACCCAAAATACTCACTGATTTCAGTGAGTTGGATGTGCAAAAAACCTCAGAATGAAGCCCCACTAGAGAAAGCCAGGCACAGATGCAAAGTATGGGGGAAAAGGGGTAGATGGTAAAAGGGGTCCTATACAGAGCAAGGAGGGCAGAGGGGGAACAACCAAGTGTCATTAAATATATAAATATAGCTGGGTTTTTTTCCTAGAAATGTAAGAGAAGGGTTGGAAAAAGAAAGAAGCAGCCTTGTCGGAAAAGTTTAATTACATATCACCTGTTCAATGAGGTATTATTAAATGTAAGAGTCATCGCAAAAACAAGAAGCCACAGTGGTATCTAGCAGTTTAAAGGCACCCAGACCTGAAGGCTTGGTCTGGTTGATGGGCATGACCTTGATGTTTCAGTGAAAACACACTGATCATCCACACAATGAAGCGGAGCAGGAAAAACAGTAATTTGGTTTCACAGGGCAGCATCAGGATAAGGTCCTTGTTCTTTACCACAACTGGAGCTCTTCTTAGTGCCACCTGACATCAGCTTGTGAGGGTGCTCGGGTGCTATTTGTAGACAAATCCAAGGACCCTATAATTTTAGATAATTTGTCTCAGCATGCAAAAATAAGGAATCACTTCCGTTGTGTTAGAGTCAAAATAATATGGAGAACTGTATTGGAGGCCATCCTGACAGCTATTTATGTTAGTCAAAGACAAAGTACACTATGTACTTTTAATTATAGCTGTGCCATTCTTACTGTGATAGATAAAGTTGTGTCAGCACTTCCATTACAAAACCCTATTTTTAGGGGTTTATAACTCAGCTGTTAAATTTCGCTTTAGGCTGAAACTTGGCATGCAAAGCCTCAGCCTGCAAGCACTTTTTTTTTTTCTTTTTTTTTTCATAAATATGAAAAAAATACTTTTGGTCACTTTTTATTTCATAGGAGAGCAGATTTTAACACTCAGTCATTTCTAACTCTGAAAAGTTTTCATTATTTGAATTTTACAGGCTTGTCCATTATATGTCATGCTGAATTTTTAAAAATAGCTTTGCTTTTATTCATGTTGGCAAATTGGCTACTGTCCATGAGCAGTAACTATTTTTAATCATGTTTTTAAGCATATATCCATATTTATATTGTTATGATCCGTGCTCCGGACTCTGTAAGGAATAGTAAATGACAGGCCATGAAGGCTTGAGCACAGAGAAAGAACCGCAACAGCTGTTAGTTTGCAAAAACCACACAACTTGGAGTGCAGTCTTCAACTCATTAGCATAATTAATTTTTAATAATGACAGCATTCATTTGTTGCCTGAAAAGTAGAGTGTAGGGCCTTCTCCCACCAGTCCTTACTTAGACAGAGCTCACTTTGTCTAAGTCAATTTTATCCTAGCCGTGGAAAAGGGCTCACGTCCTTCCCCAGCGACATGAGGGCAAAACTGGGCTCTCTCGCTCTTCGCGTGGTTGTGCCCTGGCACCTACACAACCGACACACAGGGAGCAGAGCTTCTGGCGGGTCTGGGATCCCTCCCTGGGTCCTGCTTGTTTTACAACCTACACCAACAGGGAGATGCTTACGGTATTTCAAAATGGCCCACAGAGGGAGATTCTATGACTCTATGTTTCTGTGATTCTTCCAGCCTCGATCCGCTAAGTGAACTATAAATCATATCCTTTGACAAGATTATTCTGTTTCAAAAACACCATACATGACCAAGGAAGTAAGAATTTTAAATAGATTATATGGTTTACCTCTGGTGGTGTCTCTATGTACTTTTAGGTAAACTATGTACTAACTAGCTAAAATATTTCTGATCTATCATAAAAGCCAAAGGACGTAGTCTAACCTGTAAACCACAGATTATTTGCTAAGAGATTTATACCACTTTCACTCAAGTCCATTGATAAAATTAAGCTCTGGATGGCATTCTAGGCTACAAGCATGATGTGTCTTTAGAAAATACCATAGATGAGTGCAGAATGTGGCCTGCTCTGCTAAGTAAAAATTTATAATGAACTTTTAAAACCCACCTGATCTAAGTTGATGTCTGGTCGACAACACTGATTCCATCCATGTCCTGCCCTTCCCTCTCTTATTTTAATTTGGCTGAATGGCTATTGCCTCTCTCCCAGGAGACGCAGTGAAAAAAATAATTAAACGAAGACCCACCAAATAGCGACGTGTGTACGGACTCGTCAACATGATCAGCTTGATCTCTGAGTGTCTATCAAGCCAGAGTTCATGCAGACTTCAGAGGGGTTCTGTCTTTGTGGCTGCCTGAGAATCCGGTCCTTTGATTGAGCACCGCACCGCAACAATCCTTTCCCACTGAAAGCTAATACATCTCCATTCTGACTGACCACTTTTGCTTTTACTTATCACAGCAGCAGGACTTAACCTGTGCAATTTGTGGCTCGCAGTTTTGACATTGCTTTCAAAAGTGTTTCAAACTGCTCCTTTTACGTTCCAGCAAAGCAATTATGGCGTGCGCCTGATACCATTCAAAGAGAACAACACAACCCTTTTGACAAAGGCCGGCCCCCATTTCCCCATTTTTTTATTTTTTTTTTTCAAAAGCTGGCAACCATGGATCTGCAGGAATCGAGGGGAGAACAAACGTTTCCTCTTTTTAACCTGACTGTAATCCATTCTAGAGAAGGAAACATCAGTAAACTCCTGAGAGCCCCTAGTACTGACAGCCTAAACTAGAACTTCACTGGATGTCGCAACGGGCAGGCAAGAACAGGTTACCAGCTAATTAGTCCTGGCATCTACAGGCAGCGCACCGGCTCAGAGCATTCCACCCCTCTTCTAAATAAGATTACCACCATCACCGAAAGCAAAAGCAAAATGGAGCCAGGTTTTATTACCGAGAAGGCACTTTCCCTCTCCACTGCAGACAGGAAGGGGAGGGGTTTGGTTATTGTTGCAGATTTTTCGCCCCTCTTTCTCCAGGTCTTTAATCCCAGACTTGGCTTGTTGCGCTTCAAATTGAAATATCCTGAACAGATGTAAAAACACATGTGAGCCACTGCTCACAAGCTGTGCAAAGCTTTGTTTCATCTGCTGATGATGTGAGCCTAAAGGAGATCTTTTTAAAATTTCATCACTATTCAAAAGGATAATTAATACGTACCCCCAGGCTTTGATTATGCTATACCCAGTGTGTACTGCTGGTACAAAAATAATGAGGCTCTCATCAGGCCGAATGAATACTTGCAGCAAACATTCAGTTTCCATAAGAAATTTAAGATTCAGCGGCGGTACCATGTAGGTGGCTTAATCTAATTTTAATTTGTAACACAATACAATAGATAAGATCATTTGTTTGTAACCAGCACAGGCATTTTGTTTACATGAAACCCCAGTCAGCATTCAGCAGATGGTCTTTTTAAAGGCTTAATTGAAGTTTTCTAATCTAACCTTTTTTCCCTCCATTACGAAGGGGAAAATAAGACACAAAAAAAAAAAAAAAATAAAGAAAAAGGAAAGAAGGGAACCACAAGGAAGTAGAAAAATAGCTGTAAAACCCTTTTTACAGGGAAAATACGGAAGAGCATTTCTGCTTGCTGTCAGATGCAGGTTCAGTCAGAGCCAGGAAGATGCTGAGGTCAGAGTTTTTAAGTGGCTCCGGAGGTGTAAGGATAGGGCCCTTTGCCCCCACCACTGTTGCTAATGTGAAGGTCAGCAACAAATCACTGCCCCTGCCACAGCGGCCATTCTGTGCCCACCAGGCTCCTGAAATTATCTACCTGAGCCTTTCCACCGATCGGGCACCTCCTTCTCACGCCTGCCTTCTCAGAGGCTCATTATTAGATTATAATTTCCGTGTACTTTCTGCGTTTGGCTGTTCCAGTTTCAGTCTCCTTCTGGTCTGTCCCTGCTGCCCTCAATCTTACCACGCTGACCACAATAAACGCTTTTCTCCTCACTGGCTCCGGGCTGCTTCTGGCAGCCTTCCAGTGATGTGCACTGGAACACAACCTTTCCCAAACATTTAAATCCTCCTCACAGAGCGTGTATTCAAAGAGTTTGGCTCATTGGGGTCTCTGAGAAAAATATCAAGGGAGGCACCTTATTCTCCTTTTCACAGGCTGTCGGGAGCACACAGAGGGCAAGCGCAAGGCTTTGGGTCCTTCGGGAGGGATGTGCTGCCAGAGGTTGCCGGTGCAGAGGGGTCCCCACGCTCCCCTGGCGTGGCTGGCGTGGCAGTCAGCTCCACAGGCAGGACATCCCCCTGACTACCCGTGTCACTGCCACCACCTCTGCGATAGGGATGCTGTCAATGCCCCCGTGGCCCAGTTCCAGAGCTTTATTCCCTGAGTTATGGGAGAGGTAGGAAACTATATCACATACTAATGAGAAACGAGTTTTACTCATTCTAAATGACCTGAGAACAGTGACTCGGGGCTTTTCTTAAACAGAGAACTGTTCACCATTGAGGAATAAACAAGCACTGCATGCTTGCAACATCATCATAAAAAAATGGTGCCAACTGGATTGCTACCTGATGGTTCACAACCATTGAGGCAGAAATCAAAGAGGGCAATCAAAGAGCAGTGAACTAAAACTGGTAATTCCATTGGCCTAGTTTTCCTTAGGTATGACCCATGCCTTCACAGCTGTCCATGGAGAGAGATGCATGCACATCCATGTGTCCCAAATGAAAAGTAGACAAGCCATCTTCAACTCAAAAGCCATAGCACTGTGTGAAAACAATGAAGGGACACTACACATTATAATGATATAATGATGATCAGTGTAACTGAAGGACTGTACACGGCATGATTTATATGCTGAAAGAAAACAAATATCAGTGTTAGGATAAAAATATCCTCTAAGGAGCCCACAAGCCAGCTGGGCTTATAAGGTCAGGTTCAGCACTGCATTCATGCAGCTATGTGGTTTTTGGCAGGGGACCATTTAAGTCCTGCTGACTCAGAATTCACCACATGGAGGGGAAACTAACAGATGTGCCCACACAAAATTTGGAAAAATTCATAGGTTCTCACAGAAAAAAAAAAAAAAAAAAAAAAACAAAACTCATGGGCTATTGATCTATATTCTAAAACAGTGTTGTTCTAAGTCCATATCCTTTTCCTGCAGAGAATGGGATTGCTGAGGAAATGCTATTGTGGTTGAGGTAAATGTGACTGGGCTAGTCATTCAGGAAAAAGGCACAAATGTCAGCAGCATTCATGCCTAGAAGCTGACACCATCATAATTGCTTACTGGGGCTGCACCACGGAATCACCTCACTCTCAGTGGAACAGTGCTGACTTACAGCTGATTAGATCCTGTGTGTACTTTACCATGGCCATAGGAAATTCCTCAAAAGTCACCTGTGACACCTGAAGTGCTGGACAATCTCTTAAACTGTCAGCCATGTCTGAACTGACTTTATATCCTCATTTAGGCAGCCTTTATGGATTAAGATTACCATACATACTCCAACACATCTCATTCCAGGAAAGAGCAGTGACAAACATTAGTGCAGATGGGATGCCATGGGTTATGGGTGCGGCAGAAGGATGAAGAGAGAGAGTGGGAGATACACAGTAATTGCAATGATTTCCAATTATATAAATGGAGGCCTCTGTACACAGAGTGATTGAGACACTGGAAGAATATTAACACCAGTTTAGGATTAGGATTTCTCCCAAGGAGAACATAAACTAGGGAGCCTTTCTTGAACTGCTTTTCTGAAATGAAACACAGCAGAACACATTAACCACAAAATATATAACTTGATGGGGCTTTTTCCTAACAATATTATTTTGGTGTGCTGCAAGGGCATTCAGATAGAGAGCTTGATGTAAGATGTTCTATTCAAGAACAAAAACCCCATCTTTGGTTATAAGGTTTCACTTTGTTAATTTCATCATATTTCATCAATTTAACCTTCAAAGACTCTTGGCTGTGCAATACTTTGATACTATAATGTTCACTTTAACCCTCATATTTTCAAGGTAGTGTGCAGGGATTTATCCTCATCCTAGCTAGTTACATAATTCAAACCCTGTGTAAGGTATCTGAAAGCACAGGTACAAATCTAATGCTTACCGTTCCTGTAATTCTACAGGAATGTGAAAAATAAAGGTATGGAATGCAAATGTTTATTGACTGAAAAATGTACATCAGAGATAACCAGGACCACATTGCTTTCCACTAGCAGACTAGGGGGGAGGAGCACGAGAAGCACTGAACTGGGTTTTTGCGTTTGTTTGTATAATATATCCACCAAATTGCAGCTTCATCTGAGTGACAGGCCTACCCAGTGGGAGTACAGAGGTAGCCCCAACAAAATTAGGAGTTCAGATGAGAGGCCATTGCCTTTTCCAAACCAGACATCAAAATGGAGCGGTGTCACAAAATACTTCCATGGCAACACTCTGATATGGTTTCTTTGTCTTTTCATGTGTCTTAAACCCACAGTTTAAGACAAATTACCCGGACTTCAAACTGGTGTTGCTCCTTTTAGCCTTTTGCATCTCTGCCTAGGCAGCACCCCTCCAGAACAGCTGGACACACACAGTTCCTTTGAAGATACCCATTTAAGGGCCTTATTCTGTGAAAATATTGAGCCTACAGATTAAATCTGCCTGACACATCAAAGAGGCATGCCACCATAGTTGTTTTCTACAAACCATCGGATGCATGACCAGAAGAACATCGGCTGCATAGTGTTGCTTGCGGTGTCAAGAACAGCAGTCATTCATGTTCCAAATCCCTTGTATAGTACCATATCTACTCACTAAGAAGGAGTAGTTCATAACTACTTGGAAAATACATAAGAAGGCATGTCAGACATAAATTCACTGTTTCATTGGTTGCACATATATCTCACACATACGTCTCTAGATTTAGATTGAAAATCATGTTCCTTAGATAATACATCCTTCTAGTTAAAGGACTTTGGCTCTTTTGGGACTGGTTTAATAAGGGACCATGACTTTTTGCATGTGAAAGATTCATTTAATATAACTTTCTTGGCTGTGAATCTTAGAAAAGTTGGCATTTTTACAAAGCTGCTTTCCCCCAGTTGAATCTGAATGCAAACCCATCGCCAGGCTGGGATTCTGTCACTTGACATCTGTTCACATTGATTTGCTGGTAGACCTGCACTGAAGGTATAGCATGTAATGTCCAAACTCTTTGAAAAGAGGAAGAGTATTCCCCTGTGATCAAATTGAGATGTAATTGTCACATGAGCTAAAGAAGCAGTCTGCAGTATCTGAGGAATTCTGTTCTACTAAGCCATTGAACGTATGCAGTTCCTCTCAAGTCATTCAGCATTTTACATGAACCTGACCGAATCAGAAGGACATAGATCAGGAGAGTAATTTTTAAGATGGAGGTCTTCACAGGTCAGTTCACTGCAGGATGTTTGTCTCCAAACTAGCACGTCTAGCAGTTAGTTACTCTAACTGCCTATTTCACATCCAAATACCCTGGTACTGCTGCCACTGAGGACACGACTGATCTGCTAAGGAACTACAAGTGGTATGACACTATCTGGCACCACGCAATGCAAACTGAATAACCAGCTTTGCATTCAGAATGAACTGGAAACAACAACTTAATAAAGTTCAGAGCTGAAATTCCCTGGAAACAGAAAGCTGCGAAAAAATACTCCAAACTACCTATGGACAGGAAAAAAACCTGAGAGACCTCCATGTGGCTTATAGGTGGGGAATAAGACCACGGCTGAGTACATACACTTTCCAGCTGATGATGAAACAGTCCTCCAGATCTGAATATTGTTTTGTTCTTTCTGTTAAAAGTGTGGACAAGCAATCGAGCTTTAATGTGCAAACAAACCAGGCATTGGAAGAGCTGCAAGACAAACCTGAACAGAACAGTTACAGATTTGCTGCATTTCCAGTGCTGTGAGGTTATGCAAGAGGGGACATCCTTCCTGTACCTACAGGATCCATATACCATCTCTTTTTGCTCACCTTCAAGGGAAACTCTGCATGAAGCAACTTGGAATGAGCACTAATAAAGTTGCATAGGAAAAAATTACAATGGCTGGGATCTTTTTTTTTTTTTTTTTTTTCCTGACACTTTACAACCAAATACCCTTGTCTTGTTAGTATTATCTTGATAATGAACACACTGTACTGTTCTTATTTTGCACAATATTGTGCTTCTTAATGTACATTGCTTCATACAGACATGAAGATGCTGAAACAACTACCACAAGACTTTTTGTTGAGATCCCCCCTGAGCTAAGTCTCAGTAGAGCCACCACTGGCTCCACAGCCACCCTTAGACAATTTTCAGGCTGCAAGAGCCACAGTCCTGCCGTTCTGGAGACCCTACACAAGGATCTGAAAGGGACATCCTTGGTGAGACCAGAGTCATGAAACAGAGACTGCTTTTTTTCTGGTAATGCATATATACATGAATAGTAAAAGACAGGGTTGAGGTGAAGAGACTGGAATTTCCACAAACATCAGAATTTTGTTCTAGAATTTCCAAAACCATTGATAGGTACAAAAGATGATACAGGGACTCCCTGATGGAGCGTGACTCTGAAGCGGTCTTCTAAATACCATACTATCCACTTAGTCACTGCCCTGTGCTTTTCCCTGAACCAGCACCAACAAACTTACGTGAATGCACTGGATGTGATGCAGAAATAAAAATGTTTATGTGTCGGTCAATGGGCTTTGAAAGGTCACATAAATAATCATCAGGCACTAGGAGAGACAATTGTAAAGGCAGTATCAGAGGCTGATACTCTAAGTCACAGCCCAGGTGTCTGGATCACCTGCTAGAATGCTGTGTGACAGGAACTCTGGCAATCATAACTGGCATTAAGCATAATTTAGTGAGGTTCAGAACACGCCCCACATAGCTGTCCAGCTAACGTTGCTGGGGTCAGCTGCAGCGGGGCATAAATGTCTGCAGCAGAGGATAGGCAGTGGTGATTGCCTCTTGGAAAAGCACCAGCTTGACTCTGGATGTCGGAATTCAGTCTGCTGGACCTCTAGCGTGTCTTCTCCCACTGTCTTTGCTGTGTAACTCAGCAATCTAACTTCAGGACATCAGTCATCAGGATGTACTTACGATAATGAACAAAACACACAAGCAGAGGTATCTACGAGGGAAAAAAATTCCAAAGAGATGTTTCTACTTGAAGGAAAGCATTCAAATCACCTCCTAGTGCGTGCTGTTTGGTCCCTTTGAGTGAAGACAGGTATGGTTTCAGGCTTGACATTCAGATACCCATTCTGCAGTAGATCTCATTTGTTTCTTCCAAACAAAAGAACATTTTGCAATCCTCTCCCTCCTTTACCCCCACACATTCTTCTACTAAGGTAAATGATCAAATCCAAATCCCGGGTTAATGAGTGCCAATCATAGCTTCAGCCCCTTTTTCAGGCTTGGCAACAAGTTCCCTGAGCCTTAGCAAACAATTATCATTCAGCTACTGTAGAAATTGATTCTTGGGTTGACGAGAGCAGTCCTCCCTCGGCTGGTAAGGTCCTGCCATGGGAAGCAATTACTGCAAGATGCCAGCTGACAGACTCATTCCGTGGAAAGTCAGGTTGTCTTGATCCTCAGGCACTCTCTAGGCAAATTGTATCCTTACACTCATCTCAAACCTCTTACGAACTGTTGGCTTCTATCAGGAAAAATGGATTGTTCCCTTTGTTTCTGTGGCATTTGATAGAATAAAACTGGACATCCTGCCTGCACAATAAGGAGATTTAATTTTAAAATTCTCACACCAAAATGCTGCAGTATGATAAAGAAAAAGGGAATCATAAAGCAATGAAGATTGCTACTTGCCTAGGGAACAGTAATACAGCACAGCTAGTATGACATTTTTTGTGTATAAAAAGACCCAAATTCCATTAGCAGTGACCTGTTTCTACTGATCATAATTTTCTTTTCCCTCTAATTTTCAACTGGTTTGTAGTAACACTTTCACATCACTTTGTCTGACATATTTTGTTTATTAGTTTGGGGGTTTTTTAATCTTTGATATTCCAAGGTGGTCAACTGGGAAAAAGCAAAGATTTTCTGCATAATTAGCTTTTGTGACAACATCTGAACTGTGACTGAGATTTTGCCAAAGACTGATGAGACAGAGACACATAGACATGATCAGCTAACAAAAGAAGGTGGCGTTTAAAGTCCACTGAAAGCGATTAGTCTTGATATATATCGTTAGATGATTGAAATGTGAGACCAGCTAAATAAGCAGTAAACCATGCAATCCACTTCAAATTCTATCAGTGAGAAAGAACACTCCTTTTCATAAAATCATAAAATAACTCTTGGACTAGCATATTTGATTTTGGTTGTGACAGAAGTTCATGGAAGGTTTATCCCCGATTTTAAAGACTTCAAAGCCTAAAGACACCAAGATACATAAGGAAAGATAATAGGAAGAGAAGGCAGGATGTAAGGACTTCTTAAACTCACTGAGATTCTAAGTTTTACCCTGAGGTACCTGGACAAGTGCTAGAAGCGGCATGGGTGATGCGTGCCCTTAAGGAAATAAAGACAAATATACTGTGAACGGTCATTGGCAGTCACAGATGCCTGAGAAGAGAAGGAGCTAACGGTGGCCAATTTAAAATGTGTTTTGATTAATTGCCACATCTGCAAAGAGAGTCTATAATGTCTCCAGAGAGTCAAAAAAAGTTCACCTAGAGTAATATCAGTTGTTGTTGCTTCTATTGCCATAGCTATTAATCCATCAGTTCTGCTGGAATTCTTAGGACCTGGGAAGACTTTGAAAATATATTTTGTGACCAAATCTCTATCTCTGTAGCACCAAGCATCCACTGTGCTCAATAGAGCTAAACAGGCTTTAAAAAGCTGAGAATTGAGTTATGCACTTTCTCAAATTCTGATGAAGCAATTGTCAGGATTCCTTCTAATTAATTTTCAGTCTTTTTAGACTTTTTATTCCCCTTGAAAAAACCTTTCACGATATATTTTCACCTTTTCTTTTTGCATTAACTGCATTCCAGATTCACTAAGAGCTGAGTACACCCTTAGAAAGCCTTTTAACCTGGCTGGTAAGTTAAAACTCTCTAAATCTCACATGCCCACAGGGTCTCCCACCTTAATTAATTAATAACCCCCTCCTTGTCCTTTTAACTGGGTCATGAATTAATTTAAAAAGTTAATTATGCAATTCTTTCCTCTCCCTTTACTTATGCCTTTCATCCTTGTGTTCATTGGCTATAAACAATGTGGAAATACAGCCATATAAGCAGGGATGGATGTTGTAAGTGTTGGACTGCTGGGAAGAGAGAAAAAACCAAGCATATCTCATCCCTATTTTCCCCTTCTCCATTTTCTCTTCTAGTTTCTATATTGGGCTTTCCTAGGCTTTGTGGAGAGCAAAAAATACCACTAATAACTTTTAGCAATAAATTAAGGTGTGGGATTTTTTTTTTAAAGAGAGAAAAAAGAAGTTACTGTAAGAGGAAGAAGAGACCATCAAGTGGGTAAAAAACCCAACCCAAACCAAAACAAAAGCAGCAAATGGTTTTATTATTCCCTCCAACTGATATACTCAGCAGATTACTTATAGTGGAAAAGGGGTTACAGAAAAGAACTGACTCCTTCATATAGGAAATGTAGGTACAGGAGATGCCTGGTTTTTTGTGTATTTCTTTCTAGGTATATAGAAACAAGGACAGTAACTGTCTACAAAGGCTTTTCATATCCTCTGTGAGTGATGTGTAGAACAAAAAACCTGTTGGATTTTTTTATCTTCTCTAAAAAATCCATTCTGAAGTTTAACTATCAATGGACCTAAAGAAAAGGTGTATCCCCTGTTTGATCTTTGTCACTGCCCAAAAGATGAAAATGAACCGTGAGACTGTCAGCCTCCCAAAGCCTCGCAAGTACACCCGTAAGGATTTGCCTTCAAACAGAAGCACACTGAATTATCCTGCACAGTAACTGCAATAACTTTTCCAGACTGTAAGATTGGAAAGTACTTCTTAGGTCAGGATGTTCAAGGTTAACCTTTATGGTCAGCCAACAGAATAACGTGACGCACCGTGTCCAGTATTAATTCTAGTTAATATAATCAGCAAGCTTTACCATCCAATCCCATATGGGTTCTCAGTGTGTTTTACCAACTTATCTAGGTAAGGTGCAGAAAGCCCCCCTAGGACTTAGTTAACGATAACTCTTTGACAAGTGAGGGAGCTGAGACACAGAAAAACAAACCCACTGAGACTGTGGTGCAGACAGGAATAGGATCCGACATCTGAATCCCTGTCCACAGCTGCAGCCACCAGATACATTGCAGAATGCTTCTTTTTAGCATTAATGTTCCAGAGATTAATATTTCATACAATCATCAAGACAAAGGACAAAGGTTGCCATAAGGCTGCAATATTCTGTACAGGAAGTAGTATCTACACAAAGAACACTTGCATCAAATCTAACATGCACAGCGGGGACCATTTATCTTGGCACATTGCCCATTAAAGCCATCACTTGCTTTTTCTTTTCCTCCTTCTTCTGGAGTAAGTGACAAATTTCAAACAGTGAGAACATCTTAACTTTGTAAGCAGATAGCAGGAAATATGACTATGAATGAACCTGCTCTGAGGATTAGCTGAGGTGAATGCCCATTGAAAATGCATAAAGGTTTCAAATGTTACTCATGTCACTGAGGGGATGCTGCATATTCATTAAGGTATCACAAGGAGCTCATTTCATATTAATGGAGAGGTCATACATCCTTCCAGAGGAATTCCATTGCAGAGCTGCACAAATCAATGTGCTATTATTTTAAGTGTTACCAATTTAAAGCTCTCCAAAATCACGGAACAGCCTGAATTTGCAAAATGATTTAGTCACTAGGAAAAATGTTAGTGACTTATTTTCATCTAGAGGAGGTATAACAGAAATGTCGTGTCTTTAGATATGGAAATTCAATTGAAACTGCACATTAGGTATTCCCTTTTGGTGCTCAGGAAAGCTTTAAACATTATGCTATATATATATATATATGTACACACACACATGTATGGTATCAGTGTTCTGAGGCTACTTTATTTAACTGCAGTACAGGAGTTTGGAAGTTTGGACTTTTTTACAAAGTTCACTTTTCTAATCCTTTTAGTGTTTACACAAGTTCCATTACACTTCCATAAGAGAAACAGCCAAAATCTTCACAGATATATGCCATGTAAGGATCTTTATAACTTAATATTTTGATAATCGTAAGCAACGAATTATTCAGTACATACCAATTTGCGTCCAGGTATAACATAGTTTCTTGCCCCTGTTTTTACATGTTGGGATAATAAAGTAGCACAACACAGGTCTAATTAATCTTTCTCCCTTTTGCAGGATAAAAGTACCCCGGTATTGTATATTACTAAAATGTGTTGTCAGTAGTGCTAATTGGAAACGATCCAGGCAGAGGACTTGCCGTTAGAAAATGGCATCTAAGTGAACCAACAGTGCTTTAAATTTGAGGAGGAGCCTGGAGGTACCTTCTGGTAACAGCGAAAGGTGTCCACATGTTCCCACAGGTGGACCTATGTTCGTGTCCACGTTTGCCAGAGCAGCAGACGACTCCTGATGTCCCACCCGTCCTCGTGGATCTGTGGCTGTGAAGGGGCTGATGGCTCTCTGAACACGGATTTCACATTTTCCAAGAGTCAGGCCGGCTGTCTCCCCCGAAGAGCATCCTCACCCTCTCTGTGCCGTCCTGCCACGCAGTGGCCCTGCTTCTGGGCGTTAGTGTAGGCATAGCCAAACCTGCTGTAACCTCCTGGGGAGGGAATAAGCACTGCGATGCCTGCAAGAGCCTGGAAGCCAACACACATCACGGCCGAGGAGCGATTCGTCTGTTGGTCCTGGTTTGCTGCGATCCTGCCTGAGCCGCTGTGGTTGTGACGATGCTGCAGCACGAAGGGTCCAGCTGCCCCGGGTTTCAGGCACACACAGGGAGCCAGATGCTTTGGAAGTCCAGATGCGAGGGAGGAAGGGAGGAAACAGAGCGGAATTGTCCCAAGCCTCAAGCCTACAAACCCGGCAGCTGCCAAGGAAAGTGGCATGAGCGTGTCCGTGCCTTGCAGCCCTCTGCTGAAGAGCAGTTATGGAGCTGACCACAGTCAAGTCAATACCTCTCTCAGTAGCTCTCAGTGGACGGAAAGGCAAAAGGAAGGAATAACCTTAATTTAAAAAAACACTGGTCGCGTGAGTTTCCTCCATGAAATCCTTTAGAATTTTCATTTTGTGACGCGTTCTGAATAATTGGGAATTGTGCTAAATGAGAAACAAAACCAAAGTTGTCCCTGCCAAAATTTCCTATGAAAGGTAAAATTCCATGTTTCAGCCAGCTGCAATTCCGAGTAGGTGTTTCTTGGGTAAAGAAACATTTGCAAGACATTTTTACATAAAAGGGAAAAAACTAGCCATGGATCAGTGATGGAGCCTGAGGTCTGCCAGGATGCTTCAGATATGTTCCTGTCCAAGACAATTCTTCAGCCATTGTTAAATGTATGCAGTGGTCCCTCAGATTTGGTCTGTTTTGTCTTTCACTTAATTCTTTCATCCCTTTTCCATGCCCCCCCGCCCCCTTCTCTTCCTCCCTCTCCTTCCGTTCTGCCTTCTGGGTTTTGCAGCTTGTTGGGAAATGAGACCCTCCCACACAATGGTTGTACAGTTAGGAATATATTTGAATACACATTTAGGAAACAGAGTCTGTGTTGTGCTGCTATGATACCCAATTCAGATTGTTTAGATTAATGACAGCTACATGCCTAATTTATTACTGTAATTATTGTGATAATTTAGAGGAGATAAATTGAAATCTATTAGAATTTAATGTAAAAAGCTGTAATTAGTCTGCTTTGGAGAGGGGAGAAAGCCAATGCACATAACTGAAAATCCATTAAGCCAATTATAATGTTACTGAGACAGAAAATATGCAGCCATCTAAAATATATCCATGACTTTAGCATAACTGTACCCTAAGCATACAAGCCCATGTGTCAGATTCCTTCATTAATTTAATAAACACATCAAGGCAAAAAAATGAGAGAATTCCTTAATCATCATAATTAATGCACATAGTTCAGACTGAGAGTTAGGGTGGGGAGATGGGGGAGAATAAAATGTTGCTGCCATTGAGCAATTATCATGTAAATAAAACAGCAGCAGAAGCGTTGGAAGGGGGTTTACAGGAGAGGAGGGTACACTGCTAATCATGGCAGAGGCTTTCTGAGCTATTCCCAGAAGTGCTAAAAGCTGTCCTGGTGCAATTAAAAAAATAATAAAAATAATAATAAAAAAGAGAAGACAGCGATTGCTATCACCTATTTACTGTCAAATTAATTCAGCTGCTCCTGAGATGCCATCTGTATCAGGAGAGCAAGGGTGTCACTAGCTTTACGATCCATCAGGAGAAGTGAGAGCGCTGTTCTGTTTGATGGCTCTGATAATGGAAAGAAGCTAAGCAATTGCAACAGATACATCATAGATTTTCTCATAATTACCTGACCTGTTACACTGTGTCACTCTGCCGCCAAACACACTGTTTTTATGTCAGAAGCTGTATGGGCATTCTTTACTTTGATCATTCTGTATTCTGCAGATGTCAGCATTACTGTATTTTAATTGACTCTGGGGTAGCATTAAAAAGCACCTTCTATTTCGGTTGCTTAGACCTGATGAGACTGACAACCTGGCATTTATGAACATTAGGCCTTCACGGTAACTGTGTCAGGAACTGTGTTTTTCCTAAATCCCCTAGGTATGAATAGCAAAATGATGTTAGTAAACCAGTTGAAAAGGAAAGTGTCTATGCAAAGAGCACCTCTGACATTCTCTAGCCATAAAGATGGCAAACCTTTTCATTAAATTAGACTCTGGTGTCAAAAGTGCATGTTGTATCCCAATGTGCAATTAGGAATCGACCGGTATGTTGAAAGAGGGCTAGAGCTGGCGAGGACTGGAGCTGTGGGTAAAAGTGTTGGCAACCTCAAAACAAGAATTTCTTGACAACTTCCATATTCCCAGCATGGCCCATTTGCCAGGATCATCTTTTCCTCCTCCTGTAGGAAGAGACAGCTAGCTTTTTCACTACTTAGCTTTCTTGCAGCATTCAGTGTAATCCTCAAAAATGACAGTTAAAATGGTAGAAATTTTACAGGCTGCTTTAGTGAAACTACCTTCTTTTTTCTCTTTAAGAAATATTCATGGCTGAGTAAAAATAAACTAGATTGCATGTGAATTGTCCATATTTCCCACTGGGCTTTACCGAACAATTTGTTTCCTAAGAAAACCACAAAATCTTCAGGTACCACCAAGGTGTTGAGCTTGCTGCTTGACTTACTGTCAATAGCTACCAATAATTGCAAGAGAAGTGGAAATCTAGCTCGGAGCCTCAGAGTTCTGTCCCTGCCTCCTTCACTGATGCTGCTTTAATAAATGTTCAACAATGGATTGTGAAACGACTCTTGCTCCACTGCTAACATGCAATGACAGCGAACCTTTCCCCCCCCCATCCCATGGGCAGGGATGTTCCCCTTGTTCCTCCTCAGGTTCCAATGAACCTGGTTGGAAATTATGATTACTCTTAAGGTCCTTCCACTCAAATACTGATAGACCTGAGTGGTTGTTCCTCTTCGAGTCCCAGCAGTATGACTGTATTATCCCCTTATTGATAAATTGAACTGTCAGAATACTTACGTGCTGGGGTAAACACATCTGTCCTTCAGACATTAAAAAGTTACCGTGTTGTGTGTGTGTTGATAGATGGGTCAGATGTAGCACCAGGTGGTATTATGAGGCACCTAATTAGTACATTTATTTTGAGTATTTGTTAAATAAAGTTCCCCTAAGGCTTCCCAGCAAGTCAGCGGAGCGACATACATGCTTGTAAAGGTTATAAGAGAGAGATCCCAGTTCAGCTGATGTATGCACTTTAGCACGATTACCCTCCGTAAATCTTCAGAAATACTCACCGGTTTCCACTAAACTTAGGCCCTTCTTTCAGGTGGATGTACTCACTAGGGTCCTAAGATGAATCTGCAAACCAGAAGTCTAAAGTAGTCATTTAAGCATCTAAGTTAGTCTCCACTGCACTTTCCCATGGCTATCTCTTATGGATATCAAGACCACAGTGGATTCTGCTTTTGACATTTGCTTTATGGGTAGTTTTTGGGATGGCATTTATAAACTACTGGTATGTCGATGAACACTCCCAGCTGGTCGAGGGGGCTGAGCTTGACGTAGCAACAAGGAAAGTGTCAGTATCAAGCAAGTAACAGCCTCTAAATTTCACAGGAATTCAAACTCTATTTGCATAATATATCTCTAATTGTATCTTTGGTCCATTGTTGTAAAATGAACCAAGATCAGTTTGGTGACCTAGAGAGCAGAACAAGCAAACAACAAAAGACAAGCTCTCTGTTCAGTACTGTAGTAACAAAGGGTGTTCCCATCTCACTCTGTTAAGGTAGGGAGGCTGCTTCACAATTAAGGTGAAGCTGTAAGTGGGGGGATCTACCCATCCTGCAGCCTGTAGTTTGGAAAGAATGATAGAAATTTAAAACATCCTCACAGAAGAGCCATAGAAATGTTTAAAGACTGCATAAAATGTTCACTGTAAGAAGCAAAGAGCAAGAAGGAGTTTTTAAAAAATAAGTCTGAGAGGTAGTTTGATTACAAAGTATAAGAACCTCTATAGGAAAAATACAGAAGCTCCTATCAGACTCAACAGTCTTACAGATGCAGGACTTACAACAACCACTGCCTGGAATTTAAAGGCAAAAATATTATGGCATGGTTTTCTAACAGTAAATGTGATTAACAACTGGAACAACCCAAAGAAATGATGAATAGTGCATCTTTTACTTCCTCAAAAGGAACTCTTTAATTTGTGAATTACTGTATTTAACACATATTTCTCTGTGCAGCAGTGTAGGTGCTTAGCTGATTCTTTCTGGCCTTAAACACTGGCTTTTCCCCTTCTCTCCTGCCTGCCACCAACCCCCATGCTACACAGCATGTGAGGAAATCCTAGTGGAATCATTCACTAGGCTCTCCCTTAGGCTCACAGAAACCTAATTGAGCATCCTGGAGCTCCTGCAGACGAAAAAGTTCCTTGCCTATAGTGATGAGACTCACTCAAACCCTTGAGTTAAAAAGCAAAAGAGAGCATATTCCAGGGAACATATTTCAGTTCACAGTCAGTTACAATATTTCACATAAAATATATAAGAATGTCTGGACTAGGCCAGACCATCTAGTTATATATCCTGTCTCTGGCAGTGAACGATATCAGCTATCTGGGGAAGATAATGAAAATCGGAACGTATGTAATGATGCTTCCTCCCCAGTACAGACTTGCAGAAAGCAGCTGACTGAAGCTTGGGATCTTCCTGAGCCAGAACTGGTATTTTTGTACTGCAAAACCCTTGTGGTAGTTTAACCCCAGCCAGCAACTAAGCCCCACCCAGCCACTTGCCCACTTGCCCCCAGTGGGATGGGGGGAGAGAATCAGAAGGGTAAAAGTGAGAAAAATCCATGGGTTGTGGTAAAGGCGGTTTAATGGGCGAAGCAAAAGCCACACACGTAAGCAAAGCAAAACAAGGAATTCAATCCCCACTCCCCATGGGCAGGCAGGGGCTCAGCTGTCCCCAGGACAGCCCGGCTCCATCACACATAACTGTTACTTGGGAAGACAAACGCCAACTCTCTAAACTTCCCCCCTTCGTTCTGCTTCCCCCAGATTTATACGCTGAACATAACGTCACACGGTGTGGGATGTTCCTCTGGTCAGTTGGGGTCAGCTGTCCCGGCTGTGTCCCCTCCCAACTCCTTCTGCCCCCACAGCCTCCTCGCTGGTGGGGTGGGGTGAGGAGCAGAAAAGGCCCTGACTCTGTGTAAGGACTGCTCAGCAGTAACTAAAACATCCCTGTGTTATCTACACTGTCTGCAAATCCACAATCCACAAATCACAAATCCAAAACACAGCCCCATACCAGCTACTGTGAAGAAAATTAACTCTATCCCAGCCAAAATCAGCACAGCCTCACACAAACTTTTTTCTTCTGCAGCTATTTGGAACCCATGTATATTTTAATGCTATTTTCCACATTGTCCGTGGCAACAAACTACACATTTAGCAAGCTACCCATTTGTTTCTTTTGAACTGCTCAGCAACATATTGATGCCCCTTACTTCCTGCACTGGAGGAGACAGTGAACAACTGCTCTAAACTGACTTTCCTTTCAGAATTTTTCAGATCTCCATTATTCCTTGGCTTGTGCCTTTTTCCAGATCTAGATATTTTTTGGAAACATACCATCTAGTTGCTTTCCTTGCCAACAAAGGATATCCCTGCAATTTTCCTGGTGCTTTATCCGGTACAAAGAGAGCTTTTCATCATGACGAGCCTTCCCCACGCATCCTATGGGGAACTATTCTGAGTTCTGGCAGAGCTCATCCCAAGGAGTCGCTGCATGTGACAGAAAGGGAAAGCAGACGTGTTGCTCCAATCCTGCTGATGACTTTCTACTGTTGGTTACCTTGGATTACGAGAGGATGAATACCATTAGAGGAAACCAAGACTGCATGATCAAGTGAGGCTCCGCCAATTGTTTAATTTCCATCAAAATAGAGCCAATGTCTTTTTACATACAGTATTTGCAGAACTTCTTATAGATATTTAGATGAATTTCTATACTATTTTTGGATATTGCAGTCTTAACAAACTGATCCAGGGGGGTTTGGTGTGTTTTTTTTTTAATTGTTGCTTCCCCACCAGAGAAAATTGTAACGTACCATTCTCAGCTCCTTCCCATAACATCTTAAAAGCAATACGGGCAGGATGTGAAAAAATGCAATATATAGAAAAAACATACAGTGTATTATTAGAATAGCTTTGCCCATAAATTAATAGAAAATTTTGCCACCTAGGACTGCCAACTCCAAGATCTTAAAGCAGCCATGCAAAGTTAATTGAGAACAATTCTGAGAGAAAGATGGATCCCAAGGTATTTGAAGCCCTGAGGTAACCAGCTGGCCTGAAAATCTAGTGGGAGGGGAAAAGTAATTAGATGTTCCAAGCAAATTGCCCCAGACTTATTGATATTGATTTAAAATCCAGATAATCCTCTGTATGATTTCCAAAGGAACTGAGCAACTGCCTTATTTAAAAAAAAAAAAAAAAAAAAGTGTGATAAAGCAGCACCAGTCACTGATTGTATCTACTGCACACACCCATCCACTGTAATACTCTCCTCTGGCAAAATGATACAGCCAGATTCACAGAGACAATGGCAGTTTCTTCTCCCTTTCAGTAGAAGGCAGGCAGGCCTGTAGTACATTTCCCACTACAGCTATGCAAGTTTCAGAAAAACTGAGAAACAAAATAACTTCTTGTTCTTGTCTGCCACTGATACAGAAAGCTTCCTAAATATTTGCATTATGCCACAGCATTACTGAAAATTTTCAGCTGATTCCTGTTGTATTTCTACTTATTGATCGTCTTAAGCAACCTTCCACAGTACCGGACAAAGCATCAAAGGCAAATCAATCTCACCAAAATCTTATTTTTTTTTTGTTCTGAGAAGGGTAATAGATGTTCTGAGGGAAACGAATCCCATCTGTTTAATTTCCTTCTGGGGATGACAGTCCTGAAGCATTTGTTTGTCTATTCACTGAGTTTTAAAGCACTCTGAAATGATGACAGCGGCTCTGTGGATTAGCTAAGTGTGTCAGAAATCACATGAACGAGCAATCCTGAGGTTCTCCCTGTCTCTGTCAAAGACCAGTACCAGGGTCTTCAAGGTCCTCATCCAAAACTGTTGTTACTAATGACAATAGCCAAACATTATTGCTAAGAGCATGCACGTCTAGTCACTTTTTTTGAAATAATTCCAGAAAACAGTTATGGCAGAGAATTACACAGCCTAATTAAATAATGTATAGAAAAAAATTCCCTTTCACTGCTTCTTAATTGCACACCTTTCCAGTTCATTGTGCCTACATTTAAGGGGCAAGGTCACCGACAGTGCCTGCTCTGGACCACTTGTTACTCTCCTTTCCTTCTTCTGGGGACAGCAGGAGCACCAAAATGTGGCTTGAGAGGAAATGACAGCTTGTAAAGGGCATCCCACAGGCATCACGGGTGACACCTGCTGGGGTGACAGACCTACTGACAAACCATCTACCAGGAGCTTCCTTTATTTTAAGAGTGTTTCAAGCTGAATATTTCCTATATGGGGCTACCAACCCATAGTGCTTGGTATTGTGGAAGCAGTTCACTCTCTCGTGTATTTTCTTTGGCATCATTTCATTGTTGCAGTCAATGGCTTAATGTCCAAGTAGAAGACAGTGATGAGTGACATTCCTCAGGGGCTGGTGTTGGGACTGTTGTTTCGTATCTTTGTGGGTGACATGGAGAGTGGGACTGAGCGCACCCTCAGCAAGTTCACCGGCGACCCCGAGCTGTGGGCTGCGGTCGACACGCTGGAGGGCAGGGATGGCATCCAGAGGGACCTTGACTGGCTGGAGAGGTGGGATCGTGAAAACCTCACGAAGTTCAACAAGGTCAAGTGCAAGGTCCTGCACATGGGTCGGGGCAATCCCAAGCACAAATCCAGGCTGGGGAATGAGTGGATTGAGAGAAGCCCCGTGGAGAAGGACTTGGGGGTACTAGTGGATGGAAAACTGACTGTGAGCCAGCAAGGTGAGCTCGCAGCCCAGAACCCACCCGAGCCCTGGGCTGCAGCAAGAGAAGTGTGGCCATCAGGGCTGGGGAGGGGGATTCTGCCCCTTTACGCTGCTCTTCTGAGACCTCATCTGTAGTGCTGTGTCCAGCTCTGGGGCCTAGAGAAGAGAAGGCTCCAGGGAAACTTTGTAGTGTCCTTCCAGTACCTAAAGAGGGCCTACAGGAAAAATGGGGAGGGACTCTTTATCAGAGATTGTAGGGATAGGGTGAGGGGTAATAGTTTTAAACTTAGATTAGATATTAGGAAGAAATACTTTGCTGTGAAGGTAGTGAGGTACTAGCACAGGGTGCCCAGAGAAGCTGTGGCTGCTTCCAACTTGGAAGGGTTCAAGGCCACATTGGATGAAGCCGGGAGCACCCTGGTGCGGTAGAAGGCGTCCCTGCCCACGGCAGGTCCCTTCCAACACAAGCCATTCTGTGATTCTATGATTCCATATTCTGCAGCTGCAGTATGTAACAGATGAGCAGCATCATGAAGTATGGCGCTTCTGGGAGAAAAGGGAGGTGTGGGAAGCTATGGAACAAGGAAATTATTCTTAGATAAATGACAAAGATCTCTCTACAGTTTTTCATATTTGTGGTTGACTGACCCTGTTGGATCCCATGGTGTCACAGCACTCTACATTCAGTACTGAATTTTTTTTTAAAAACCTCCCTTTAATAAATCACTTGACAATATTTTACAGAAGAAGTTTTTCCTTGCATCATGCTGATAGTATACTTTTATTCTTGGGAGAAGGGAGGGGGAGAAGTGATTTACCTACATGCTTAATCTGAATCATAAACTTAAGAGTTTTACTGAGTATATGATCTATTCACCATCTCCACAATCACTATCAAATTGATCCATGACATCTCCCATTTCTTTTTATTCCTTTGCAATCCAGCAACATTTGTATTTTCACTGCTGATTTATACTGAAAAGTCCCTTTAGATGGGAACACCTCCTTCCTCCTCATTTTGCTTTCATATAACAGACACAGACTATCACTGAAACTCTCTCAACTCTTTTAAGTTTCCCTCTGAGGGAGAGATGCAACTCAACTCATGAGTGACTTTATTGTATTACAGTACTTTGATTTTCTCATTTTAAGTCTAGCGAATGTCAATGTGAACAGGTCAAATCCAGCGATTTTCCTGTAGATCAACAATGGGATCTTAAGAACTCCCATGTGTTGCTGGAGTTCAAAGCAGATTACAAATGGTGGCATTTGTATGAATGTTTTGCTTTCATAAAACCCGTAAGCCATTTGGAAATGTCCACTGTGTGAAGCATACAAGAACTATATCATGGAGGACATTGATGTCTCTGTTCCATAGAGTTAGCACAGCTGTAACTAAAGTGGAATGGAGAAATTTTACACCGAAGATTTAAAATATTACCTACCAAATAACAGAAAGACAGATTAGTCTATATAATTGGATTGAAAACACATTTACAGACAGATTTCTGGCTGTAAATCCCAGAGATCTTATAGGAACTGAAAAAAACCCATATGGCAATCTATCTTGGATCTAGAGCCATCAATCACTGAGGTCAAGGGGAAAACTCTTGACAGGATTCAATAGAGAGTGGAACCTGGAGGTTAGTCTGCAAGAGGAAAAATTCCTCACCTGACTTCTGTATAGTGTGGGTCATATGAAAGTGATTGAGAAATCCAGTCCCCATACCATTTCAGTGGCAGTGTTACAGAGAACACTGCCAATTACTGAGTCACTGACCTAATTTAGACGTAAGGTATTAGTGGAGAATTAGAGGATAATAAATATTAGAAGTGATGAAGGAAGATGAGAAGTTTTGAGCCAACAAGTAACTCTCTTTTTAGGGAATCTGGAAAGCATATTGCTTGGTCTGGCAAAGAGCAGGCAATTAGCACTGCTCATATCTCAGTAGAAGTGGGGGCTTAGCAAGCTTATTTACCCACTACACTGGCAGAGCCTAAAGGATTACTCAGATGGATGGATGTGGGTTAAATGAACACGTCAACCAGACTGAAACCTTCTAGCCAATGTGAATGGAAAACCAAGGTTCAACCACAGATCTGTGTTGATGAAGAGGGATGGCTCGTGAGCCTCAGACATTTATACATGAGGTTGTTCTGCTGCTGAGACGTCACCAGGGTCTGGTGTTTCACACAGGCTCCATATCCAGAGCAGAGCCCCGGAGGCGGTGGGGAGGCAGCTGGCCTGGGGCTGGCTGGCAGCGACTCTGTCAAGAGAGAGAGGAAGACATTTCAAGGGATATTACTCTCCAGGAAGGATGTCAAATTTCAGGATCTAATGATAGATTACTAAGGTGCTGTTTATTTGTCTTCTTGGCATCCCTTGCCACCGTGCCACGGATCACACGCTCTCGCATCAGTGCACAAGAACAGAGCAGTGACATTTTGGCTCCCGTGACCACTGCTGCTTGTGCCACCCTGCACTATTCCAAGTTTTTTTTTGTGTGTGTGTTTCCTCCAGAGAGCAGAAGTAGCAGACATCTTTCAAGGCTAAGAGTGGCGGGCCTGCTGAAAATATCACGTTGGATAAGAGAGGAGGCCCCTGAACGGCCTTGCAGAGGAGTGTTGGGAAGGAGGGCTGGGGTCGGGCACGGGCACCTGGGGAGTGACGGGGCATGGAGGAAGGGGAGAGCACCAGGGAAGGATGAGCCCATTCCTGACTCCTGCTCTCTGAAGGCTTCGAGGGCCCTCTCACCTGGGGGGGCTTTCCAGAGGCGTGCAGTACACGTATTTGGACGCACAAGCTTTTCTGACACCAACAGAAGGCTATGGGACTGCTTTAATAAAGATGAATATCTGCATTCTCAGGGAATGTACGGACAAGATTTGCACATCCCTAGTAATTATCATAGCTACTCAGCATCGGGAGATTTTGCCTTGCTTTTCAGAAAGAATTATTTAATCAAACAATCGAATAGGCCTTTACTTGACAGTTACTTTCCTCTTGACAGTTTACTTTCCTCTGCTAAAATAATGTAAGTGTTCATTCTTTATTGAAACAATTAAAATAAATACATGTTTGCTAATTGTTTTGTTAAGAATGGTAGACCGAATAAATGGGAGGAAATGAGGAGGAAAACATGCAGAGCTGAAATATGTATTCTTATGTAATACAGAAAATTCTTATTGAGGATTAAAAACAAAACAAAACAAAAAATTAAAAGCACATAGTCACGAGGATGAAACAATGTAACCATATATAAATCCACCATAGAAATTAGAATCAAGGAAGAGGCGATGCAGTTGGTAATGTTCATCTCAGAGAGAGCAATATATAGAATAATACAGAAGTAGTATGTGCTTTTGGATTAAGAAAGGATAATATGTTGCAGAAGATAGATCTGTGTTACCAGAAATACCTCTGAAGATGGTGAGAAAGTCATTAAACAGAGCAGTGTTTGGCAATGGCCACTTGTCTGAATGACTATGTTCCCTGTAAGAAAAGTTTTCCCTCTTCTCTATTTTATTTACTGTGTGTTCACAGCCTTAGCTGATGGCCCGTGTGGGAACACTTCTGTGTATATTTGATACTCATGAATTTTGCTTGATGAAAGATTACAAAATTAGACCATGGGCCAAAATCGTGGCTCTGCTGAAGCCAATGGCAAAAATATCACAGCTTTTGGCTAATCTACTTACTGCCTCAACCAGACATATTTTACGAGTTCTAATCCTTTGCCAAACTGCTTTAAAAATACTTCCCTCTGACTGAACAAGTAAGAAAAAAATTATTCTGAATGTAATATTAGTATTTGAAATCTATCGTTTTTCTGCTTACTTCTCAACTTCAAGTGCCTGTGCATATTTATTCTTTAACCAGAGGTATGAAACACATAAATAAGCCTGCTTCCTGTGATCTGGTAGGTTACACCATCTGCTAAAATATGCAAACATATTAAAGAGATCTTCTTGAAAATAAAATATTATAATTTCAGCACGTAAGCTCCTCAGTACTATGAATAAAGGAAAGTAATCTATGCGATTAAAGCAGTGAGAGTTCATTCTGCAGCCAAGCAAGGTACCGATGCAATTTCACTGTGAAATCTGGAACACTTGGTATATGTAACTGAGATTTATGAATGACAGGCACGACCAAAGACTGTCATGTACTCCTCTTCCATTATAGCCACTGAATGGCTATGTGATGGAGCATCAAAGCCCTTCAAATGTATGCTTTTCTTGGCTGTTCTCGGGTTAGGCTCTGTGTGGATTCAGCTCTGATGATAAGCCCTTCAAACTGCACAGGCATTTTGATCACAGAAAAGCAAAATGCTGCCTATGAATCTAAACTGCAGTGAACTAGATCCTCCATAATGCTAGTGAACTAGGTAAGTGTTTCAAAGGCTGTTTAACTCTACTTCAACATCAATTGCCAAACTCCGTCTAAGAAGTTTTTACACAGGAACAGAGAGCAAATATTTTCAACTCCTCCTTTTTTTTTTTTTTTTTTTTGGTGGTGGGTTTTTTTTGTTTTTGTTTTTATTTTTGTTTTGTTTTTTTTTTTTTCCCCTCACAAAGACATGCCAGAATGCCCATTTTTTAATAATAAGGAATGAGTACTCCCAATTGAAGCTCTCGTTTCAATCAAGGCCACAGGCTAAAAACCTAAAAGACAATGGTAGCAGGAGCCTCCTGGGATCTTGGACTGCTACATTATTCCATCTCCAATATGCAAGCCTAAGACATAACAAAAGTTAAAAAGGCTGCGTCAGGAATATCAACTCTGACATTTCTCTTTGTAACTAATTTTGTACAGTTATGTTACTGAACTCCACATAAGCAGTTCATTTATACCTTGGAAAAGGAGGGAAGGAAAAACAAACAGCATGTGTAACATTAATATAAGAGGCAGCAAAATTTATATCAACGATTCTGCCATAATATATGGGCATAGATGTGTTTTAATGTTTTATAGGAAACTTGCATAAGTAAATCTTTAAAAACTAGGCATTCTACTGTACAGGTATAGATCTATTTGTCTAGCTTCAGCTTTTCTCTAAGGGCCATTTCCACAGTAGTTAAGTGCCTTACAACGAGTTAGATTATATTTAGACAAACACAAAATCATTTGCTTCCTCCTCTGTAAGGCTTTCTTGCACGTACTGCATGTACACACATATCAGAACATGCACACAATGCATACATACAGCTGCATATATTTTTATAATTTTTAATGAGAAAGGGTATTAAGATTTTGTGTCCCAACATCCTTAAGCTGAAAATTTTGATGTAAATTGAATAAGACAAAAAAGTCTATGTGTCTGTATTTTGACCATTGTTGTGTCCATGCCTGTAGATTGACACATTTATGAAAATCGTCTCAGGATCCAGGTTAATTTAATTTGTTCTTTAAACTCAGTCCCTGAATGATTACTGGAAAAGCACATGTTTAATTTTCCAATATTTGTCAAACACTGGCTTAAACACTGCTTGGACAGAAAGGTGCTGAACAGAAATTGCCTGGTGAGACCTGGTGTGGAAGCCACCCTGTCACACCTCTGACCCTGTGCGTGCAGCTGGCATCACACAGATGCTTGGAGACATGGCGAATGTCCTAGCCCAGCTTCCATCTGCTGTAAAAAAAATACCCCGGCACAAAGGGGAGCCCAGTTAAGCCTGGTGAAATTGCTGCTGTGCCCTCCAGATGCCAGAGACAATGTACAAAAGGCGGTAGGAAGGCTGCTCGTGTGCCCTTTGTTTTCACACTGTCATAGTTAAGCTGTGCAGCCTTATTTAATAGGACTGACAGCATAACCTACATGGCACAGTTTTTTCGACCAGTTCTAAGCATTGATTGTACTTTATTTATTCGGCACTTGAGCTATCAAAGGGAAAAAGTGCCCGTGGCAAGCTAGGTTGCAGTAACAATCTGTGCATTTTAAACTGCCTGCATCTACTTAGTTACAATAACTACTCCCAATTGCGTGATTAAATACAAATGATGTTTCCATATATTAACCGCAAGCTTCTTTCCAATATGTGCTGAACATGATACTTAAAACATAAGATTTTCAAATGGAATAACATTTATGGGAGTCATTTCCCAAATGTGTATGATTATCACTTCAAGGATGTATACACCAGTTAAAATCTACAGTATGATGAGAAATCATTTCCAATCTGCTGAGAATGGAAACAGAATTAAAATTATGCTTCTCCACAAAGAAGTCTCTCATATAAATCAACTACCTGTTTGTCACTCAGATATTAATACAGTGCTCAAATTTGTACATTCTGCATGCCATTTACGTGTAAACATTGCCTATTTTACTATATCAATACCGTCTTTGGAAATTATGTTGATTTAAATAGAGGATTTAACGTTGGAAATTACTTTAAATTCCTGTTCTGTTTTTTCAAAAAATGAACTAAATTTTAATCAATTAACTGCTGACCCTTAATGGAGTAGTTGCATCAATACACTTTGAACAGAAAAACAAGTAAGCCAGTGAGGTACTTTAAAAATGGGATAAAATTAAGAATGGTAGATCACTCCAAATCAGCCAGTTATGTCCCATCTTCTAAGAGTACTGGCTTCATAAGCAGGAGAAATTTGATAGCTCTTGTTAATCTGAACTTTCATAATTCATTTGATAGGGTATGTGTAAATGGTTGGCAAAACAAGGCGAGCAACATTCACACGATGAAGAAGAAAGAGTAAGGGGCAATGTAAAGTGCAGGACCTGGTTCCACTCTGAGCTCCAAAACTGATTTCTGAGGCAGGTACCAACTCTTAAATTGCCTACTTTCAACCCCAGGTCATATAATGAGTTTTTATGAGGTTTATTCATTTCTGCCTTAAACACAGAATGAATAAGATTCAAGACACAAAGCATGAGAGAGACAAATACACTGCCAGGATGCAGAAAGAGACACGTTTCCAGTAGCGGGAGGGAAGAACTGATGCCCCTGCACATGACATTGGGATTAGCTTAATCTGAAGCAGCGTGTACTTCATACCCACGTTCAAAAAGAGAGACACACAGGATCAGGTGTGGGAGGGACTCTGTCGATGATGAAGGGAGCTGGTCTCAGACCAGTGGTCTGAAGGAGGACCTGCCTGCAGTCAACTTCTTCAGCCTACCCCAATCACGAGGCACTGCTGAAAGCTGTCACTGAAATTTCCTCCCTCACTGTGGTTTGGGGAATCTCCTTTGACTTCAGCACCCGTCATCCTCTCATGGGGTGCGGACAGCTGAGGATGTCTCCCCATATTTGCTCTTTTGGGAAGGGAGGATCGCAGGTCTTCAAAACCACTAGCCAGGCTTCGATACCCCTGAGGGGTTTCCATGGCAGAGACCTGCAGCCTGCCACGAGGATATGCAGGATGACAGTACTTTCTATGCACCCTATTCAGAAAAGTGTTGGAGATAACTCGAAGCAGAAAAAAAATACGGTGGTGGTGTGCCTTTTATCTCATAGTGGCTAACAGGGAAGGGACAGTGCATCTGTTTCCAAGACCTTGTCCGACATTAAACAAGATTACCCCCTGTACACCGCTGAAATAAGGAAATAATGCTGGTGCTTGAAATTATTTTCCCACGTACGTGTATGGCACAGACAACTGAAGGTAGCACCAATTTCTGCTCCTAGGCTCCACTTACAAGGCAGAGATGCGGAGAATGGCAACTTTCCTGTCCTCGGGCATATACTATTGATCCCACCTTCTGCTGTTACTTCTTTTAGTCAACAGTGAACAAGAATATATCAATGCATCCCATGCAAATACAACCACCTGCATGTGACTCATCAAACAGGAGGTTTGTTTGGTCAAAGCAAATAACGTAGTGCTCCTAAAGGAATAGTGAACTCTCTAAGGTAGAAAGGTTAGAAGGATTATCTCACTTTTGCAAAAGACGAATCAGGAGGAGGTTACTTACCCATTTCTTCTTCATATAATGTGTCTCCAAGAAGAGGCTGGACCATTATAAGCACTCAAAAGTAAATGATCAGTGAAAAATAACATATCCATGTGTTGGAATAGGCTTTAAGAAATGTGAGCGTAGTCTCAGGATTTTATGTCTCAAAGTAACTGTTATTACAAAAGATGAGGGGAGATTTTTTAATCTTAAAAATTTTCCTGAGGCAAGCCTGAAACAAAATGGACTCATAAAGAAATAAAAAACCTGAAATAACTGGTATCTAGCATATTTTTATCTATTAAAATATAAGTAGTCTAAGTTTTGCATTACCTCATATTCTTTATTCTCAGGTGTGCCTGACTCTGAGATGTAGACCAGATTGAACATGTCGTCTGCAATTTCTGCTTATTTTTGTTTATTGCTCTTTCCTTTCTTTTTCTTTTCTCTTTTTTTTTTTTTTTTTTTTTTTTTTTTTTTCGTTTCCTGGCTGGACAACAAATGTTACACCTACCATTTCACATTTAAAAAATATGAGCTGTTCCTGTAATGATCACAGCATTTAGAGAAAAGCATTGAATCTGACAGATTTGTGTAAGATAAGAGTTTTCCACTTAAATATTTTGTGTTTCTTCATCTTTGTGCTTACAATATAAGTTATATATTTTGTTTAAGTTCTAAAAATATAGCCTTTTTGAATTCAGTGTTTAATGAAAACAGAGTTTTATACTATGAAAGGTGACCTATTGAAGGCAAAGTGCTAATAAGTAGCAGATTGTTCAACATGACCTAAACCCTTTTTTTATTGAAAAATGAGATCTACAAAGGTACTTTGTAACATGTTTCATAAGGACTTAATTTTGCTCAGCACTAACAGGGCCATTAAATCTACTTAGGATCTGGATTACAACAAAACAGGGATATTTGTATTCTCTTTTACCTTTTTTGAAAGTAAAAATGCATGTCTTTTGTACTCCTTTTAAGATGTTTTCTAAAGAAACTAAAGAAATTTACTAAAATTGCCTCTCTGGGGGCAGAATTAGAGAGAAAAAGGCAGGGCCGAGGGAGGGGCAGAGGATGAGCTGTGGAACTGACTTTTTTCTGCCATTAATTCCAGACGATTGTGCAACTCACAAGAGGCCCAACGAGCACTTTCCTACTGCAGCCAAGTGCTTTTCTATGGAGCAGCCACATAGTCCTATGCCCACCGGTCCCTGCCTAATTACAAAACCAGTTGCGCTTCCTAGACGTGTTCATCTAACGAGTGGAGGCAATGGCCAAGAAGGAAACATGCTGTGACTGTTGCTGACCGGGGCTTTTGCTGCCGTGCCATTGCCACCTTGAAGGGCCACCCCCTCATCCCACAGCTTCCGTCTTCGATTCACCCTTTGGCGCTGGTCCCACATTTGAGCCATAAACTCTTCCAGGCCGCTACTTCACATCTTTTTGAAGAGCGCACAGTGCTGGGGTGCCATGGCTCAGAGATATCACCAGAAAATAAATCAGTCTGCTGCAGTAGAAATTTAGCTGGAGCTGGAATCTCTATCTTACCCAGATTTACATCTATCCCTGCTCAGGGAACGTTCGCTTGCTCGGAGAGCAGCCTGCTGGGTATCCTCCAACACCTCCTAACAAATCGAAGCCTGGATATTGTTCCCAAGATTTACAATCCATCAGGTTCAATCACCTCAATCATATTTACCTGCAAGGAGGAAAATTAAATCAGGAGCTGTGAGGGCAATAAAGGCCTCGTAGAAAGCTCTGAGAGCATCTTCTACGATGTTTACATCTTTGCTGCTGCTTGTGAAGACCATCTGGCAGGCCAAACAAGATAAGAGAGGACAAGGACAATGCTTTACTTGGATCAGTGATGCAGAAGGGCAGTTTCACTCCTGTCAGCAGCCCTCTGCCCAGGCACGGACCCTCGAGGGGTAGGTACAGCACCCAGTGCCATCAGGCCTTGTTTTACCCTTTGGAATTTGTGCAGTTCGTACATGATGCTGATGCTGCCCTACCTAATGCCTTGGCAGGGCCACACACTGTTGAAAGAAACCAAAATACTGAATAAGAGGTGATAGTACACCTGTCCTCTTTCTCCGATACTCACAACTGCAGGAATGTATTTCTCTCAATAGTGATTATGCACCCAGGGAGGGCTGAAAACTGGAAACTCAGATCTCCTTATGCGGTGTCATGGATCCTCATCCCCCTCTTTTTGGGCCAGTGAGAATTGAGGGGGTTTTTCTGCTTTGGACAATTATATGTGGCCTGAGAGCCTTTACCACCATGCCCCAGGATGGAGACAAGCAGTGGCAGGACAAGTGACTCCTGATAACCTGAGGCACTATCTGGGCCCAAAGCAGAACTAAGTTATCGATATAGATGGGCTGGAGCAGATATAGACTTCTTTAGGCACATGCAACAGCAGAAATTTTGGTGCCTCTGGAATTGTGTAGACATGAGCTTGAATGCTAAGGACATTTAGATGCCTCGAGATTATCCAGAGTTTTGTGAACATCGCTTGGACTTAAATGCGAGGCTTAAATGTTTTAGTTCTCCTCACTGCTCTTTCAAGATAGTCTTTGTTTTCATTGTGACACATTAATTTAGCTGTAAAAGTGAGACAAAATCTTTCCTTTACCAGTGTTAAGGTTACCTGAAGTACATATTCAGGTTGGAAGGGGAGCTGCAGTGGATCTTTTCTTTATGTAATACAAGAAAATAATGACACCACTCCTGTTCCCCACTCATAATGCTGCCAGTAGCATAATGTGGGCTGCTTGTTTGTGCTTTTCTCAGATGCCCAAGCCATCAGGAGAGAAGGTGGAAACTGCCTGACGCAGGTTCCTCAGACCTGTTTCCATTTACTGTGGGGACCAACTGGCTATTCTGAAACCCTGGTGTCAATGGGTTTCCTCTCCCCTTCCCTGCCTTATTTCGGTCTCCCTGGTGCTGGGATCCTGGTCACACATCAGCTGCAGCTCATGAGCCTGAGACTGAGCTTTCTGTGAGGTCTGTCATGTAAGTGGACTCATTTGGAGGGAGGCAAGGAGGGAAATGTTTGAGGGAAGGGTTTATGGAAATGGCTAAAAGTTTGCATTATGAGGACTTCATACTATTGGTCTTCTATACATATAACAGCATTTTTTTTTTTTATCTGCAATTTATTATTCCTTTTTTATCATAGAAAGACCTCAAATCCTCCTAGTAAACTCCTTCAGTTTTTGCTTTGCTAGACTTTTCCTATGGATTTTCTGGGATGGTTATATCCCTGGTCGTTGCTTTGGAGGGACAAAAGGGGCCAAAGCCTATGCCCTGGCTTCAGCAGCTCACAGAAGAAAATTGCAACTCACACTAACCTCTCGTGGAAGAACCGATAGGAACAGAGATGGGGCCAGGATGACTCAGAGGTGTCCCAGGAACACATTACAACGCAACCTTTCGTCAGCACACAGGCTGCCACTGCGACACGGGTAGTTAACCTCTCCTCAGCCTGAGACTGGTCCCTGTTCCTCAGGACGGCTCAGACACAGAGCTCCACCAGCACAAAAACCCCCCCACCACAGTACAAGTACGGCTGTGTGCATGGTGGCTCGCTGACTGCAGGAAAGATGTGCAGCAGAGCAGGGAAATAAGGCACCTCTCCTGACTGTCAGGCCCCTGCTCTAACCTCTAGAGCCCACTTCATAAATGTTTGATTCTTTAATAAAATCTTCTGGGTGTCTGCTTCCTGCAACACTAACTGTTTTTAAGTATTCATGGGTTATTTGTTTATGACTCTTAAACAAATCTATTAAACACTCTGCATTATTTTTAGTTAAATTTTGTTTTTCTTCCCCTTTTGCTTTAATAATTGATATTGTTTTGGATACATAAATATGTCCTAAGAGTATTTGTCATTTCCTAATGTTTACAGTGGGGATTTTTTTTTTTTTTTTTTTTTATAAAACTGTGCGATTTTTCTTCCATATAGAGTATGCCTTTCTGTTACATGCACATTTCAGAAACAGTCACAGGCAACGCATCTGGCAATGACGTGGATTTGCAGGAATTGCAGTTAATGCTGCTTAGAAAACCTCATGTTTTAATTTCTCACTCATCATGTGGCCACAGAGAACAAGGACACCCCTTGTAAAATATTACAGAATTCTGTTAAATGATGGATAAAAAGTTTATGGCATGCTCCTACCATTTTTCAGCAATTACTGAATTAGGACTTTATGTCTAACATATTGGGAATAGACAGGATGGTGCAAAGGAGAATAAAAAAGTACAGAGGAAGATGAGAGTCTCTTAGATAAGGGCCTTATTGTGTGTAACTCCAAGATGATACTGATTTTAAAAAAACTGCTTCCTTTTTGTTAAGAGTGGATGGAAATCCTGAGCTGCTCTCTGCCTAAATTTTGCAGATAGAAACAGTCAGCAAAGTCAACACAAATCTCAAACACTCCTACTCCAAATTGTTAGTAAACCCTGGGTGTTATTTTTTATGTTTCTGGTAATTTCAAGAAAAATAAATAATAAATAGCACAGGAAAAAGTGAAACTGAGTCTGCTCTACAATAAGCTATATATTAAAAAAAAAAAAAAAAAAAAAAAAAAAAAAAAGGGTTCCTGAAGTTGCTGGAAATATCTTGGCATGAAGCTGGTGAAAACAATAGTCAGGATTCACTGAGGAAATGCTCCTGGTAGGCACCTAGCAGCTGATACGGTCACAGATGCAAAATCTTGTACTGCTTGCCCTCCTCCCACTGGAAAATGAAAGAGCACCCTCTACTTCATATCTCCTTTCTGAAAACAGTTCTTGAGTCCCTTGTGCTTGAACTACTCCAAGCTAGAAGAATGTGATGAGAAACAATAAGTGCAGCAGGGCAAACCTGCCAGTTGCATGAGCAAGTAATACCTGGTTTTAGTGTTCAGGTTAGCTTGTTAAATTCCATGGAAAAGTCAGCTGACAGCACAAAAGCCCAGCAGAAGGTCTTCCATCCCTTACTCTTCCATCTCTTTGTATCTGAATTAAGGTTTTCTGACTGTGGTCAGGAAGCCATGTATGCAATGATTTGAGGAGCAAGAACATTATTTTCTGGACCAGACTCACCAGGTGGCACTGCTATATACAGTCTACAAGTGCCAGTGGCTTTTAAAGAAAACTCACGTTGCTGTCAGTGGGAAAGGGGACAGCAGCAGCACGGTTTTGCTCAGGAGAAGTGGAAGGAAGAAGAAAAAGGAAAATGGGGTTTGGCTCCTGAAAGGTCACAAAGGGCAGGAAGCCAGGGTCACACATTCATGTGATGGTGACCCTGAGTTGGGGGCAAGTGGGAGTCTGCTGGGATGCCTGGGACTACATCCCAGGGAAGGAATCCAGTTTTGTAGATTAAACCCTTCACTCCACCTGATGTCAGTGTCATCTTTCACTGCCCCTGCTCCTGTGAGGAAGAAGCAGATGGTGACAGTGGAGATTCAAGTATTAGACACTCAGAAAAGGGAGAGGGCTTCACAAAACGTCACTAAAAACTAATACTTATGTATGATCTCTCCGAAACTAGAGACAGGAGAAAATACACAGGTATGGAAGAGCACCGGGAATATTGCAACATACAAACTGGATGTGGCTAATGTCCAATCCATCTCTGAAAAGGATAAGAGGGAAATGAAATCACCACTGCAATAAATAATGGAGTCAAATTAGACCACCTGCAAAGCCATTTGAATTTCCTGAGCAATATTAAGCAACAGAATAAAAACTACAAGTGCTTTTATAAGTCAGGACTAAAAAATGGTCTGAGAAATAAATTTTCTGAAGACAATAGATGACTGCTTCTTGGAACAACTCACCTCAGAAACCACAAGAGAAGAGGATATTTTGGATATAATCTGTAATGATGCACAGGACCCACTTCAGTGAAAGCCTCTGTGATAGTGACTACAGTACTGAATTTCAAGAAAAGGAACTGTGTAAAAATGTGGTAAGTGGTCAAAAATGAACAAATAAACAATCAAAAACCTCATAAAAGCAGCTGTCCAAAATGAAAGAAGCCTAGGAGCAGCCTGGAGGCTGTTGAAAAATATAGTGCTAGAAGCTAGGTAAAAAGTGTACCACGATTCAGAAAGAAAACAAAGCAGTCCAGAAAATCCCTTCAAGCCTTAACTGGAAAGTTACGCAGTCTATCACATAGAAAAGCATGCTTTAAAAACAGAAATCTGGCCCCCAAAAAAGGAGAATAAGAAAGCCCATACACACAGCAAGTTGAAAGTAAGTAAAAAATGAGAAGGGCTGAAAGAAATGTGAAGAGTATGACAAGGAGTTCCCCAAAGGCACCCATGGCAGGAAGCAGGCAAGGGGATAGTGGGTCCACGTGGCCACCAAATTGTAGAGAAGGCACACAGACCAGGGCAACTCCCATGTCCTAAAGGGCTCTGGAGGGGTCTGGGAGCCACAGCCCCGTGACTCTGCCTCCAGTTCTGCCCACTGAGCACCCGTGCCAGTGCTGACCGTGTTCAGCAATGATCTTGGAAAGGCAATGCACAGTAAAATCTGCGAGTCTATCTTGGGGAGACAGCAGCTTGACAGATTGTAAGAAACTCCGGGTAAACCTCACAAAAATGAATGACCTGGAAAAAAAGGGGGAATATGAGCTTGGATATCAATAAATGCAAAGCAATGCATCTAGGGAACGGTAATCTGAACCATGTTTGCATGATACTGAAACTTGAGATGTAAATGTCAGCTGTAACTGCACTGCAAGTACCAGAAAAAGACCTTGGAGTCATCACTGGCTGGTTTTCAAAATCATTGTCTCAACATGCAGTGGCAGATGCAAAAGGGAATAATCTTGGATATCATCAGACCAAAACATCAGCAAGGTGTCATCACTGAGAGAAAGACAGACTTTTTGCCACTGTATGAAGCGGAGGTGTGCCATGCCAGAGTGCTGTGTGTGCAGTCCTGGCTCTGTGTCTCAGGAAGGACTTAATGGAGTAGGAGGTGATACGGGAGAGGACCAAGGAAAAGGATTGAGGACGTGAAGTAATTGGCTTCCAAAAGCACACTACAGAGGTCGGGACCTTTCATTTTGGACAGGAAGAATAAATATGAAAGAATCAGGAGGCTACTGGATATGCTGAATGCAGAGCTGTTGTTGACCAAGTCCTTGAACTTGATGAGGCAAGAGGCAGGCTGGTTTAAAAGCAAGTGCTCCTTTACTGAGGACATAGTGAACTCTTGTACCTTGTTCCCACAAGGGGGTTGAAGGCACGCAGAACCAACAGGCTGAGAAAGGGAGAAGACAAATTGATGCTTAGCAGGTCTATAAACAGATACCAGAAAGACTAGACAGGAAAATACCCTCTAGCCTCCCTAATATGAAGATTGCAGACAGCGGCACAGTGCAAGGGAAATGATCTGCCCTGAAGTGGCCAGGCTCACGTGTTAAATGTCCAACTGCTCTTTCTGCAAACAGAGGGCCAGACTGGATGGACCACTGGTTCTGTTCTGTTGGGCATCTCTTCTCTTACATTCTCATATAATGTTTGTGTTAGAGAGGGGAAAAATGTGTCATTCCAGACTGCACCAAGGAGTCTTACTGTCTGTCTTCATCTCTGTACCTTGCCTCAAATCCCATTTGTGCTGAGATTGCTGAAAAAAATGGCTATATGCCTGTTGACTATAACTATCCCTGCTACAGCACCAGCTCATGCCAACAAGAAATTACGCTATAAATATACCCAGCATATAGCTGGAAATTACTTAGTTTTCTTCTATCAATTGACAGAAAGGTGGTATCACTGGAATGGAAACAAACAAACAAAAACCTTACACTGGCAGAAATAAACTTACTGGCCAAAAATACCCTGGAGGGTGAGCTCAGGCCCTTGGATTTGAGGCCAGCTTGTGATGGAATTTTTCAACTTCAGAGTTGCCTCCATGTAGAGAACAGAACTTTTCCCTGCTCTTTTTATAGCTATTCCTAGTTATCTTCTGTTCTAGAATTCATCCTTTTACTGGCATTTGCTAGGCTCTGTGATTATTTGCTCAGCTTTCTTCCATTTTCTCCTTGACCACATCTAACCTTTTTTCTTTTGTGATCCCCTTTATTTCTGTGTACTGCAATCAGAGGCAACATAGAGACCTGCCAGACCAGGGCAGCTCAAACCACTGCTTTTACATCTTCTCAGATGAAGTGTGAGAACCACTCTAGGCTGCCAGTTTCTTCTCCTTTCTTCCTTCCTTCGTCCTTTCAAGAGGTAGCAGCAGACTCGACTCTCTCCCTTGCTGTTCTGTATTCCCTAGGTTTCTCCCACTTTCACTATACAGTACTATCTGCTTTCATGGAGTACAGTAGTATATATATGCTGATATAGATGGGTACAGTCAAGGAGTGCAGATACTGGAGGGTTGGCCCTTAGGAGTAGCAGCTTTGCTCTTTAATATCAAAATGACTACTCCTGAAAGAGGTTTGTGCGGTATTCCTGGGGTTTTATTTATAAACTAGCCTAAAACTGTGAGGCAGCACAGTCGTTTGGCACAGAGGAGCTGGCTTGCCCGAGTTGGTTTCGGAGAGTGCCGTCACACAGTTCAAGTGGGGTGATGGCCCTGTGGTGTAAAGTCATACTGCCGTTTCATGTCAGGGCAGCTGGCTCATGTCCTCCCTTCCTCAGTGTTCGCCTGCGTGTGTGTCAATAAGTTACTTGATCCATGCTCTTGCACCAGTCTCTTGAGCTTAACTGCCTGAGAAAATTTGGAAGCATGAAAGCAGTCGATCTTTGTGGGCTGTTTAAAGTCTCCTTCTATCAGGAAATCTCAGTGTTTGCACAGCAAAAATCAGGGGAGAGAGAATGAAAGGAGAACATGAAAGAGCTACAAATTATGTTAACACAAAAGTCACAAGTAAAAAATTACTATGATGTGTTAAAAGCGCTTCCCCCTACAAGCATTTCTATTTCCTCCTTAACTTTCAATCCCATAAAACGCATGAACGCTGAAGGGAAAATGGTTTGTGCAAAGCCCACTGAATGCTCATTTACCACCAACACCGATAGCTGCAGACGCGACAGTGCAGCAGCAGGCACACAGCCCCACAACTATTGCTGCTCCCACTGCACCAAAATATATGCTGCTCTGACACTGTTTCACAGTTTCTCAGGCAGCTCTTGGGGCTGGTTTCTGAAAGAGGGCTAACCACCCGCTCCCTCTTGGCAGCACCAGTCCATGGTACTGGGGTGATACGGTGGTGACATTGTCCCCCTGCCCTTGCTAAGGTTTCTTCCCCACCCCAATTTTAAGGTGAGCTTCAGGTCTCCCAGGTGCCTCTATTTGGGGTAGAATAGACAGCATTTTTAGAGTGATATACTTGCTTTAATACTGTCGTAAACAGATTTTATGGCAGCAGAATCATTTCCAGCCAAACCTTTGGCAAAACATAAAGAATCCACACTAAGCTTATGACTTCTTCTATGATGTCTCAGACATAAAAAGAGAGACTACATTTTTTTTTTTGTCTCATATTGAGTGCCTTTCCGAGATTCTCACGCACATGCTGTTTTGTACCATAATCCTTAAGTATTTCTTAGCCTCAGTCCATTCACTGTGCCTTTAAACTGCTTGCTTTGGCATCTCTAATAACACTTCTGGCTCATACAGATTGTACTTTGCCCTTTTTCCTTCTATCTTTCCACACTATTTTTTTTTTTTCCCAGAGTAAAGTATATTCAGGAAATTATATGCTACTTTGAAAGTGGGTTTACAGCTTGACTACTAGAAGAATCATGGAAAGGAGGAGTTTCTGAATATCTCCTCAGAGTTGATGCTGGTTTGAGCACAGAGAAGTTAGTGAGGAAGAGAAATGGACAAAAAAAAGAGCAAAAGAAAAGGGTTTGGTGCTATGGAATGGTTCATCCAGATATCTTAAATCTTGCCATTTATCTGGTACAGTTGTCTCGTGGCACTCAGAAATACTGCTGCATCTTCTGCGAAAATGAATGCTCCTTAGAAGATATTCCATTTTATTGTTTTATACATACCTTCTTAGCCATTTTGAGTAGACAGCTGTGGCTTTGCTATTTTTACTAGTGTGCTTGAGAAGTTGTTCTTTCTTATTGCCAGGGCCTGCCACTCAGACCATGTCAAGTGGGAGGACAGTCTTTTACTGTTGATACTCTTCTCACATTTCCTGATGTTATGAATGCTCCTGTTAGTTGTCTCTGCTTCCAGTCAGAGGTGGATATGCATCCCAATTTGCAAAAGGAGCATTTTGGCATATCTTTTCATATAATTATGGTCTGCTTCATTCTTCAACTTAGATGAACATGAACCCAACTAAAACTCCATATTCCGAACTCTTCCAGATACAAGCGGACGTGAGAGTATGAGGAGTCAAATTTGCAAAATGAAACTTGCCCTGACTACAGCCTAAGAGAAAGGAACCTGTTTTGGGTTAGGTTTGAATTATATGAAACACTTTTTTTTTTTTTTCCTCTCTCTGGATATTCTTTTTTGATATTCTTACTGAATGCAGCATGAAGAAGTGACTACAACTCCCCTTTACTCACAGAGTAAAAGGTTCATGACAACTGCCTCTGTGATATTTATACTCCATGTAATTTCAGTCCAAACCACAAATCTACAAACGGGTTCAAATGCTGATGTTGAACCTATTTCAATACTGAACGTGAATCTAAGCACTTCTTGTCACCATGTTTAAAGTATATGGATCATGTGTAAATGTAAATTCAATGTATTAATTGCTAAAATGTTGTCTCAGTATTCTAAAACCAAATTTATTTTAAAAGGAAAACTCTATGAGTAATTAATATTGATGCTGTTTGATGTCAAAAAATCCTCTGAGTCTAGGACAATTCAAAGTGCACAGCATATAATGTTAGGGATGCATGCTGAAATTAAAAATAAAACAGAGGATGCAAAGACATGAAAAATTGTGAAGAAATCTGGAAGAATTCACGTGTCCATATATGTTCCTTTTGAAAAAGAAGCTGTAGGAAATACTGAGCTGTGGATTCCAGGGGGACAGGGAAGCTATAGGGTGGGAAGACCAGGAATATAACAAAAATGTGAGTGCCTTCTACAAGAAATATTTTTTATTTGAAAGGCAGCAAGGAAAAGAACTCAGCGGATAAACTTTGCCAAAAATTAGAGCATTTTTCTGGCTGATAGAGCACCAGAGCAATATAAAATGGAATAAAAGCTGATGAATCACTGTCATTTCTATTGGTAAAAAAGCAATACAAGATCCTTCAATGTCAACATTAGATATGAAATGTGTTCCTTGCCGTATTAAATTGCATTTTATTGAAACAGCCAAAGCAAATTTTAACTCTTGACTTCTCAGAGCGTACACTTTTATGCTGTATCACACGGAGTGTAACCTTTCTGGTAACAAAAGGATTCACAGGAAACCACAGACTCATTATAGGCGACCTTGTGGGATATCACATGTTCTGTGGGGGTCACATTCCTCCCGCACTGGGGACCAGTGGGTGGCTTTTCATATAAGGAGAGACAAAGAGCAAGGTGAGGAGTCTCTGGGAGAGGAATGAGGTTGCTGGTGATGATCTCCAGAGCAAGGTCCAAGTGCAAACTAGTTGGTCTGTGCCTTGGCATCCAGGAATGTGGGGAACAGCAAGCACTACAGGGAGAACGAGGGGAAAAATCACAGAATGAGTAAACGTTATTTACCTTTGATTCTTACTAAGACTTTGTTAAAGGAACTCTTGAGGAAACCCTAAAAGCTGTGTGAGGCCGAGCAGGTACCAAGGAAGAGATGTTTGTGAAGAGCAGGCTTAGGCTTGTGCTAGACTAGACCTGTGAGTAAAATGTTGGTGAGTGAAAGATATATATTGGACCAGATAAGGAGTTGTACATTGTTTTATTGGGAACTTGAGATGCTTTATAGCACTAAAGGAGAGGAGACAATAAAACTAATCGGCTGGAAGTCTAGGTCCTCCACACATACATCTCCAAAGACCAGGTCCCTAGTGGCATTCCAGCATGGTGAGCTTTATCATACGGTATTATTACCTAGTATCAAAATGGTCTGAGCATCATAAAACACTGTTTTTAAGATTTATTTATTTTTTAAAATTGAATATGGTCAAGTCATTAAAAAGGGATTTTTAAAAGTTTAGAAAATTTCAAAATACAATGATTTTAAATACCTGTTTTTACTGTCATCAGAAATACAAATAAATAATACCACTGTCATGCTGACGCTACATGTCAGTTAATCTGTTAGGGGCAGATTCAAAATCCACTGAAGGTGTTAATACAAATTCTACCTGGTCCGAGAGGTCCTTAGTAATTCCTCATCAACTTTCTGTCCATGCACAAGCATTCATTTTTATACCCATTCTAGCTTCTTAACCCACAGAATACATTTATTTTTCCACCTATTAACAGTGCTTACTTATTGGCTTTTTGTATGACTGCAGCTTTCTTAAAGACATAAAATGATGCATTGTCTTTGCAAAGGGCCTCTTCACTGCCCTGATGTTCATTAAAGGATCCACATACCCATCACCCTTCTATCTACACCATCTTATTTGCCTGAAAGTAATATAATTATATTTATATGCCATCTATTTCATCTGTGTTTCATGCTAGTTAAATCAGTTTCTTATGCATTTGTTTCATGCATTCACCACAAATTGATATGTATAACCTATGCATATATTCATCTCGTCAAGTATTCATGTACTGGGTTCCTGTGTTCATTATTGACAGAAATTATTCATCCTAACGAATCCATGGGAACACCAGAAAGAGCATATAACACAAAAATAACTTAAATTATACAAAATGTGCTAGGAAGTGTGTGTGTGTGTGTGTGTGTGTGTGTGTGTATGTGTGTGTGTGTAAAACTAGCTCAGATTAAAAAAGAAGCAAACCTAAAAAACACTTGTGCATGTCGGCTGTATATGTGGATTTATAGAGCCTTTTTACCTCTCCAGCAGTATGATCAGAAGGACCCATGTGCCAAGTGTATAATTCTTTCAGAAAAATAAGGAAACAGCATTTTGCATAGTCGTTATGTAGTGGTTGGAGCCCTCCCAAATACAGGAAGGGGAAATCTGTAACCATTAACCCCCTTTAGTTCTCCAAGTGTATTCAGTGATTAAAAAAAAAAAAAATTAATGCTAGTAAAGGTATGACTGATATTGAACCTGTTTGAGGTAGTCTGTGGGTAGAGTGGTTGTGGGTTTGTTGCTTTCTTTTAAAAAGGAGTGAGTGTCGAGGTTCAGAGCCTGACACCGGGCAGCTTCACCCAGATAAAAGGAGTCAGCCTTTGCTGCTGAAGTGGCTGTTGTCACAGCAGCAGTGCCCAGGATTCACGCTGCACTGCGGTGGAACACGCACCAGGGTATTGCTGTGCATGAAGACGGAAGGGACTGTGCTGTGCTCACCCTCGTTAGGCTGGCTGGCTTTGCAGGACAGCGCGAAGTGGCCCCGCGGGCAAGTCTTTCAGCTTGCGGCCTATGTAGGGTGTGTGGAAGGTAATGTTTCTGAGACTGTGACGAGATGAAGCGAAGCAAGGTGCCATACTGAAAGCTCCTGGCACTGTCCTCACGTGCTAGAAGAGGAACACCTAGCATCCGTGGTCCAACTGCCCTCTCAATTAATTCAGAAGCTTTTTAGGGAAGGGCTACCTAGACATACAATGCTCTATAAAATGGGACATTGACACTTGAGTGGATTGGCCATGTATTGCTGATTGCCTCTTTTTACTGCTTTGATCCCAAGATCTTAAAGTACTTTATAAATATTAATGAATAAAGACTCAGAAATATTCAGTCATTGTGTCTATGCTGTTGCTCGTGTCACAGATGGGGGCAAACATATTAAGGCTACAATTTATTCCACCTTGCTTTACATTTCTGTATACGAGTGAGTTATTGCAGTTCTCCTTCATATTCAGGGGAGGAAATGAGAATTTTTAAGGTGTGACTCATTTAATCTATTTTATACATTTATTTATAAGGAAAGAAATGATGCTCTAGAAGTATCTGTTTCTCCCCATCAACTATGAAGGGACTCTTAAGGTGACTCACTCAGATTTAGACATCTGCATTGTATGACTCTGTGTTTGCTAAGAGAGGGACCACAGCTCAGTCTTAGATGAGCCCAACTCTCCTAATTTCTACTATCATGCTTTGACTATACAAGAAGTGCTACATGTATTACAGAAAGTTTCCTCATATTATATCAGTGTGTTAGGTAGCATCTGATATGAAAAATAGGAAGCTGGTAAATTTTCTGTCAGTATTCAAAAACTAAGAGATTGCTGCTAAATTTAAAGGTTATTAGGAAAATAATGGAAAAGTTATCATTGTCATTATTAAAAAATGTAGGATTTTATCAACTGTCACTATATACTTTGGAAAAATGTTATCAAACAAATCCCTCATAAAATTTTTAAGCTTGGCTAATAAAAGTAGTCACATATATACCTAAAATTTTGCAAAGTAATTTAAAAGCATTGCAAAATATAAATTAACACTAGTAAAATGGAAGCTGTAATCAATCAAGATCATGTCAGTTGTTGAGTATTTGAGAAAAATCATGTCATTGTTACACTAGAGTGAATGTAATGATGTTCCAAAAAGATTATTACCAACCATGGTTTTATTCACTATTTCCTTAAGGATTCGAGAGAAAATGTAACCATTGCTGTTAAGACTGGCAGACTAGGAAGTAAGAACAGGAACAAAAATTAGAAGAGTAACCTGAATTTATTCATATTAGAATCATTCAAGCAAAACATCCGTCCAATCAAATATAGAAAAATACCCCTTATTAGAAACAGGTCTGTTTTCACTGACACACAAAGATGCCTACTTTTCACTAGAAAAGCAATGAATGTTGAAATAATTTGGGACTCATAGTGAAGAAGCACGTTAAGACCAGCTCCTTTTGTGTTACACTTGTAAATGAGCCAAATTGATCTTTAGAACATTGAGTAGGAACAGAGAGACTAATTTCATGTCTGTGATAAAGAATGGATGAAAATAACCTCAGAAACTACCAATACTGACCAACAATGTCCAGTCCTTTTGTCCATACTTAAAAGGGAATTGAAAACTTACAAATGAATAATTGAAGAGTGCAGAAAAAAAGACAAAAGATCTAAGAATTTCAGTTCTAAGATTGTTTAAATGTTTTGAGATCACTGTCAATGTTTCTACAGTAAAGTTGTAATATACAGTCTAAGTTATTTTCAGGTGTTAAAGCTCTTTGCATCCCCCTTGGCTGCAATGTAATTATGTGCACCACTGGTGTGGAGAGAATGATTTCTTACTATAAATATGTTTACAGGGAGAAAATACTGGGGATTAGAATTTTAGTTTTTTGTTGAAGACACTTCTCAGAAAGTTTAAGACGTAATTATCTCTTACATGAAAGGAAGATAGGGAAGAGAATGATGAGACTGCTGGTCTCCAGTTCTGGATGTTCATTTGGCTCACTAGTAAGCTGGACATTCTGGATAAAATGTCTGGTTGATTTATGCCTCAAAGACAGACTTCACGTTTTGGCTGCAGACTAAATAAAGCTGTATGTTATTATTATTATTGTCATTAATTGTTTTTGTCTATTGCTTTGTGATTCTTGAGTTAAAGCAAATCATTTTGCCATTGCTAAACTTAAAATTTTTGCCAGTGTAAAGGATCTTAACTTATGTCTGTCTTACAATGAGGTTTCACCTCTTCCAGAGTTGGCTGCTTCTCTATGTTAGCTATATAGGTGAAACTTCAGGTGAATGAAGACCTAACTTTCAGATCATTTTGCTGAGATCAATCCCACTCCTTTCTCTGCTTAACAATGCAAGGAAAACTACCTTTCCACCTTGAAAGTTAGTATTGGCAGAAGAGCAAATATATATAAACTGTCCATAAAATAATGAGGCTCAAAATGTGAAGAAATACAAACATACCAGGAGTGAGACTCTAAACAGTATGCCCAGTAGATGTGTAGGGAGTCAACAACCTAATTTTACAAGGAGATTTCATGACTCTGTGAGCAGATGCTCATTGTGATATAATTGATCCCATGGTGGGGTCTAGAGTCAGTGATGTTTTCATTCTACGTTCTCTGTTTGTCCTTTTGGAACAGAATTGTTACTAAACATATTTGTTAGTTATTATTAATTGTATACACATCAACTGTTAGTGAGGGAGATTCTTTTTTAATATTATAGGAACATCCTAAAGTTCTGTAGGCTTTCTAACTGAACAATGTTCTTTCCAGGAACGTCCCTGTAGCTGCACAACATTCTCTTTCAAAACCCATTGCCATTTGACTTAAATAATTCACATGCAGCCACAAATATTCCATGTTTTAAAGTGAAACATGGTGGTCAAGCATGCAGAACATTTTCACAACCTCACGTAGAAAAAAGCTACCTGAGCATGAAGGAAGCCGTTCTTTTGTGTGTGTGGCTGGAAATATTAGCACTTTCATGTGGAAGTCTTCAAAAATGTATAATTCTGCATACCCATGTTTATACAATTGTATGAGCTTTCCCCTGGTTTACATGAGGCAGAATATAGCTGTAACACACAAAGTATGTCACAAGGCAATGCATAATGAAACTACAACAGATATTATGTACTTTGTCCTGAGGTACATGCACACATTGCCAGAGAAATGTAAGTGGAGTTCTTATCCACTGAAAAGGTTGCAAGTTAAATGGAATTGACTTGATAAAAATGTTGATTTTACCCAACTGAAAGCTAAACATCTAGAGTTAACCAGTGATGTCAGCTTCTTCCCTATATGCAGTAGAAATAGAAAAGCATTTCCAGCAGCTGATTCATTCCACCTATCTGAGAAATTTACTAGAAGAATTTGCTCTCTAGTGATGCCAGTCATTTTCCAGAGAGAGATACTAGGTGATGCCGGTTTATTTATTGCCTTATTTCTATTAAGCAAACATCAAGTGAAGTGAAATCCATCTAACAGTGAAAAAACTTTTCTTTTGTTCCCTACACTAACCCAGAGCTACTGAATTTAATTTCTGTAACCAAAAGTAAGAACAGAAATGTAGACTTAGCCACCCCCATCACTTGTCCAATCTTATTATATCTTCAGCAACCTGACAGCACTGGTCTGAGCATCCTGTTCTTCCTGTGCTGGTAGGGTTTAACTTTCTGTTTGTTACTGCAAATCCCTCCCATTAACAGGTGAACAGAACAAGTAGCCCAACAGAGCCAAGAAAACACCTTCTTTCCAAGACAAGTCATGAAATGCAATCTCTCATCAAACAACGAGATTTCCAGATCAATACTAGAGGCCTTTGAATTCTGGAAAGAGTAACGTAATTTGAGGGATTCTTGCTTGTCTGATGACAATATAACTGATAAAGATTTACAATTTCTAGCATCATCACTTGGAGCAATTTATGACATGTCAAAGAAATATTTCAAAATTGTGTATGATTATTAAAGAATCTATTGCTTGGCCTTCAGCTCCCATTGTAAAGCGCCCCAGGATATCTCTCTATCACAACATACTTTCATTCAAATGCAACCTGAGCTCTTCAGGGGCTCAGAAGCCCTCAAGTGTGAGGAGAAGCTTATGCTTGAACTGTTCTGTTAGAAAGGGTATTTGGGCAGGTTGCAGTAATGACATATCTGTTAGGCAAAAAAAAAACAAAACAAACAAAAAAAAAAACAAACAAAAAGTTGTTTACAAGTCACTAATTGCAGAAGAATCTACATTCTTGATATTTGGTTCTGGAAGATGTAATTATGTAATTAACCATTTCTGTGGGTTTCTTTTCATTTTTAGCTTGACTAGTTAGAAAGAAAATCCCTGACTAGCTTTTCTAGCTCAATAAAAATTTCAAAGTCAATTAGAGTGATGTAAAACAAATGTAAATAGCTGACTAGAGAGTGGGTGAACAAGGACAGTCAAAAACCCTCTCATTCCATAATGTTTTAGCAGTATGAAAGGGAATCAAAGACGGGGGGAAATCACCTTTTAACAGTTTCTTCTTGAATTGCATTATTATGATAAGAAGAAATGTCATCATGATAGCTGCCATAGAGTAACTATGCAGGGAGATTAACAGACTCATTGTGCCTTGAAGGCTGCAATTTAAACAGTAAGATCCTTCATTTTGTAACCTATCACATTTAAACACTGATCAGGATATACTTTCTGAATAAAAGATTAAGACTTCATATATCAAAAAGACTTGTCCATTCTTCATGCTGCCACAGTGAGATAGCACAGCTGATGGAAGAGGAAATGCCCATTCTGAGGTGTACCTATAAGATCTGATTATTACATTTCAGTAGCTGATATTTTTTGATGAATGCCTGAACATCCAGCAGAGAGATGTTTTTTTCCCCTTCTACACAACAGCTGTACCTTTTGAATCACACAGATTGGCGGAGAGGAGGTGACACTCCGTAGGCCAAACATCATTCAGCACCGGTTGATCTCACTAGAATGCAAATGCATCGTCTTGATAGTCTTTCTTGAAAGACATCTGTAGTCACTGCACAGATAGAGAGAGCAAGGGCAGAGCATGACAGATTGCAGTTGTTGGGGAGAAAAATACACAATTCCTGGAAATATTTAAGTCTACTGCAGAAGCAATCACCACCACAACAAATCCCAGTTGCACTGGAATGAGAAGAAGTAGGCCCAAGAACAATTATAGCAAATCTTTGACAATGCACCATGAATTAACTGTGGGTTTGATACAAATATCCTGTATTGCTTTCTGTATGGTCACAAACATAAATACCAGAGTGGAGGAAATGTTGGCTCTTCTATTTGGATGATTTGTATTTCTATAGCCTGCTACGAAGATGACACAAAAGATTTATATGTCTGGGGATGCTTCTCAAAAAGTAATAGAGTCCAATATCTGAAAGCTACCTAGGTAAATTTCTATTACAAAGTTTCTCTAATCTGGAGGAATCTTCTGTTTACCTCCCTCGGCAGTGGTATGTAGGCACCTGTTGTTCTCTTATTCACCCCATAGCAAGGATAAGAGCAGTTTAAGAAAAGAGAAAGGACTGTCTGGACTCTCATGCTTATAGCTATACTGATATAATATACCATATAATAATAGGGTAGGTTTTCTCTTGTACATATGACTAAATTATCTTCCTCCAGAACAGGGTGATCTCATAGATACTGCCTATTGGTAACAGTCTCTAGCTTACATTATCCCCCTGTGTCCCTAGGTATTCCCCAAGGCTAACTCAGGAAACGGATATCTGGAATAGGGCAGAACCTTGTCAGGGACTGTGCTAGGAATTTAACACATGCACATTTGCATATGAGCACTTGAGTCTCTGCACAGGCTCTGTGGAGTTTACTCATAAAGTCCTGTTGCTGAAGAAAAACTCAGGCAATGTTACACAGAAGCAGTTTCCATCCTCATCAGGATTTTTTATATCTTTCAGAGTAGAGAGTAGCTGCAGATGGCTGCTGCAGAGCAACATGATAATATGGGGTTTGCCAGGTACAAAACTTGAAATAACAGAAAAGAGGTTGTATGTTTTGCTCCCTTTTCATCTTTGTAATTCGGCTTGTGGGTACAGGTGAAACCTATTAAACCCCTGTGGCTAAGGCATTCGCATCTCTGGCACATGCTCACCAGAAGTGGGATGCATATGGACAAGGAATTCCAGTAACTCCCTTTCTCCTTATTCATTGCCTTCCACTCTAATAGTAATCATTGATTAAAAGGGAAGGGTTTCCTTGAAAAGTGCCACACACAGAGTTAATCTGCTCTTCAGCGGGAACTGTACCATCCCACCAGACAAAAATACTTTCCATAACCTTCTCTATGGACAGCAGTGCTGCCAAAAGACTACAGATACCTTGATGGACCACTGAGTAGCTGATAGAGTTAACCTCTGACCTGCTGATGGCTTTGAACAACAAGAAGGCTGCTTAAATGAAGTAGAAGACATGGAGAGACTGTAAGGTAGGAGTAGCAGGAAGCAGTGGCTATAGGAGCTGTTTTGTTAGAAACAATGTAGAGCTGAACAGGACTACCTGGTGCTTTCCTTCTGCATCTCCTCATATCTATGTTCCTGTCTTTTGGAAGGAAGTAAATTTTATATAGTATCCATATACTGAATTCACATTCTGTACTGTCTGCTGCTGACGCACTGAGTTGGTGGCTTTCCAGCCACAGTGAGCTCTATCACACGTAACCTGAACAATTCCTTTCTAACTCAAAATTTGATGTTTTTTCCCAGTGACTCTTTTTTCTCTTGAAGCATCGATTACTTGCTCTGACTTATCATAGGTGTCTTCTACTTCTTTCTTTACCTAAAATATACACTGGTCACACCTATCTTGATATTCATGCAGTGGTTGAGGCTAGAAGGCACCTCTGGACATTGAGTGGCTCACAACCTACTCAGAGAAGGGTCAGCTAGAGCAGGTTGCTCAGAATGGTGTTCATCTGGGGTTTGGGTAGTTGCAATGACAGAGGCTCTCTGAGCAACCTGTTCCTATGTTTGACCACGCTGACAGTAACAGATTTTTTTTCTAATGTTTAAATGGAATTTCCAGTGTTTCAGTTTGTGACCATTGCATCTTGTCCTGTCAGTGAGCACCTTGGAGAGGAATCTGGCTCCATCTTCTTTACCACCCTTTCCTCCCCAATCTGGTATTTATACACATGGTTAAGATCCACCTGAGCCTTCTTTTCTCCAGGCTGAAGAGCCCCAGATACTTTTGACATTTCTTACATGACAGATGCTCCATTCCCTTAACCTTTTTCATGGCACTTCACTGAATTGCTCCAGTATGTCCGTCTTTCTTGTATACATCCACTGCAGCATTCCCCTGTGTGAACTATCCCGCCACATCTCCCTGATCCCAGTGAGTTCATACCCCTGTAACTGCACATAGACATCTAATTCTTCCTGTTTGTACACGACGCTACAGACATTAGTGCATAGGACTTCAGAGAAGTACCTTGTTGTGCTGATTCCCCAGGAAAAGTATGTGAGTTTCCCCCCATCATGCTGGCCTCTCAATACTTCTTTATTTGTGCCCATACACTTGGAGTGGGCACCCTTCTGCCCTATTTATTTAGTTACAAGATCTTCCTTGTTAACATCAGCGTGCACCTTCACTTGCCAACCCAATCCACACTGCTTCAGTACACTCGACCTTCCTAGAAGAATGTAATTTTGGAAAGACCTGGTTGCTTTTTTATTAATTTTGAGGAGCTCTCAAATGTTCCCCATATCATGGAAATCCTTCCAAAAGCAGCTGTTCATTTAATAAAAGCCCTTTCTATAATATGTTCTAATCAGTGTCTGCAAAGTACTAAGAGACTTCAAAAGTTGTCATCTGAGCACACTCAGAGTGCAGGCAGATGGAAGAGGATTTCAGTGTCAGGAGACATCCACTGAAGGTTACAGAACCTCTGGAAACAACAGGAAATCATTGCCTTTTCTATGTATTTTGTATCTTCTGTGATGGGACATGATTTTTGTAAATAAAATCAGGAAACATAGACAGATTTCAGAGTGATTTCTGCTGTCTTAATCTTTCTATGACAGCAATATATGAATTTATTCTCTTTCGATATATGCATCAACCCTGTATCTTACTGATCATTTGGAAAAAAATTTGTTTAACTATTACATAAGTTTATATTGATTCTTCCCTTCCCCTTTTCTAGTGATGAGAAACACCATACACCACTGAGCACTGTACACTTCAAGTGCAGGAATATGAAACTATATTCTTAAATAAAACCATGTCATATTTGGTCAGGGAAATGATGTTCTACAGCACTTATGTGGCCCTGGCTGTAATGAAAGAAAGGGACTTCAAAGTAGTTAAGGCTTTTGGAGCTTGCTAAATAGTCAGAACTACAGCCATTGTAGGCACGTGAACTCACAGTCACCTTTTTTCTTATTGGCAGGCAGAGATCCTCTGGAGTGCAATAACAAGAAAAAGCCTCCCTGACTCTGTTGTGGCTGCTTTGCTGAGGGTGGTAGTGACAAGATCAAATGCCATTTTGGCACTAATTGTAAGTATTCTGAGTCTCACTAAGTTGTACAAATACACTAGTGGTCTTATGCTACTGGCCTCCGGATCAGCACAAAATACTGAACGAGATCAAAGAGGTGATGGAATCTACTGAAATAATAAGAATGGATGACAATAAATACCCACAAAGAGCCTTGTCAAATATCACAACTGGACAAGTTTAAGGAAGAAAAGTCTTAACACTTTAAATAAGCATGTCCTGGAACAGCTACTTTGTCCTATGATATCCAAGCAGAGACTTTTTTCTTTACCTTAGTCCCTTCTGCCTCATGCTACAAAAAAATACAAAAGGCAAAAATGATTGATATGCTATATCAAAAAATTATATTCAATATTATTGAAATTTGTTAGTGTGCAACTCAGTTTTAGGAAGGGGAGACCACATAAACCTGGGAAGTTAGAGGAAATTAAACCCCTCTTACTCAGTGTGGATGTGTTGTGGTTTGGGCATGACATTCCATGATATGGAATATTTCACTGGCCAGTTAGGGTCAGGTGCTGTGGCCGTGCTCCCTCCCTGCTCCCTGTGCCCTTGCGCACGGGCAGGACATGAAGAGTCGGAGAGTCCTTGAAGTCTCAGCAGCAGCTGAAAACATCAGTGTGCTATCAGCATTCTTCCCATACCAAACCCAAAGCTAAATCCAAAACACAGCACTCATCTAGTCCCTGAAAAGGAATATTAACTCTATTTCAGCCCAAACTAAGACAGGATGCAACATGAGCAAACCATTGCATCAAGCACTGCATTGTACGTTACAAGGCCGTGAGACCACGTGGATCGTGAGCCTGTGTGTAGCTATGTACACACCTAATAAACGCCTCTAGCAGCAACTGTTTTCAAACAGACATTATCAGAAGGAAAACCTGAATTTATCTGGCTTCTTTATACCTCTAATTCATTAATTAGTTGTTTCCATTGGATGAATCCATCATATTACACACTAAGTACCAGTCAGAGCTGATATTGAGTTATCCCTGCTATCCAAAAACCGAGGAGAACTGTATTCACTTTAGTCATATTAATTCCAGGCAGTGGCTCAATCCATCTCTAATCTCTTTAAATTGCCCAAAAGCTTCCCAATTAAAGATAACTAATATGCACAATGCTTTTGCACAGTAGGGGAGAGTGAGCTATTCCAATATTTTGTTAACTTCTAGACACAGCAGACAAAACACTTATAATAACACACACATGCACAGGAAGAAATGCAGCACTACACAGTAGCACTGCAAGGAGGAATGATAATGCTAAGGTCAAAATATTTAGGGAAGGCCCTTGCTAAACTGTCATGTCTAGATAACACCTGAAATGAAACTAATGAAAAGGCACCTTATATCACATATGTTATTATCTAACAAAACAGCTATATGCTCACTCAAGATCCAGGTCCTACACTTCTGTTAATTATTCAAATATTATCTATCTATTCACTTGTTTCAACACTGAAATATTTGCAGTACCCTATTGGGACACAAATACTGTGTTAAAGTGATGTTGGTAGCTTGCATCTGTATGACATATATAGGGAACTGGAAGTCTTCTTGTATGTGGTAGAGGATGGGTGAATGCAAGTGCAATGGCAATTCCTGGAAAATATATGCTCTGTAACAACAACAACAACAACAACAAAAACCAAAACAATAAAAAAAAAGAAGGACAAATTAAGCTGCCAAAGACATCAACAAAGAGGGTCTATGAAACCAAGAGTTTGACCACAGTGACACATACTCAACGTATGTGTTGACAGGGTCCCATTGCGGATGTACTGTCTGTATGTCTCTGTCACGTTTCCGTCACCATTTGTTTCAGAAGGAAAGGATTATTGCTTGATGACTTTGTGATAGAAGTTTCTTTCTCTACTCACAGTTTGCATCTTATATACAAAGGCCATAATTCAGCTCCTGGTCAGCAGGAACATTTTGTTGATATTTGTGGAAACAATTGCTAAGACTGCATTCAGCAGCCTGTTGAAAAACAAAATAAATATAACAACTGACACTACTAGCGTTCAAGAAGATGCTCCACCAAGAGTCCTAAAAGTAGCAGAACATGTTTTTCCAGGTGGCTTCTTTTACAAAGTTAAGTAGTTTTTTTTTTTTTTTTTTTTTTTTTTTTTCTGTGTTGTTTTTGTTGCATTCATGGGAGTGCTGATGCTTCCTTTGGTGTCTAATTTAACACATGGACATTCCAGACAGTTTTCACTGACTGCTCCATACAGTCCTGTGGATTATGCACTTGGCTTTGTTTCAGGAATCTGTGAATACAAAGCCTGTTGAGTATGTGATTTCTTTCAAAGCTCTATCCATACTTGTTTGTTTTCTCCAAGCACTGAAACGGGTGAATGCATTCTTGTTATTTAGTTATGCTGCTATCAAACCACAACCCCTAAGTAACTGTGATATCTGATAAAAAAAATATTTGACATCAATAAAAAAGCAAGTCAGAAAATTGTTCGGTCATACAAAAGGTGTGATAGCTACAAAAAGAGCCAACTTACAAAAGAGTTAGTGATTCACCCAGCCAAGTTAAACAAGATACAATTGGGGCTAATTGACTTCCCTCCTTCGACCTCCCAAGTATGAGTTTATGAAAGCCTGGAAAGCTAAATTAACCCCAATTGTGTCTTGTTTAACTTGGCTATTTAAGTTAAATGGATAACCGTTTTGTGACTTGGCTCTTTTTGTAGATATCACACCTTTGGATAATTAACATTCCCTCTCTCCCACCTTTCTAAATCAGCTTTTACTTTAGTTTACATGTTTTGATTTGTGGTGGAAGAAAAAACAAAACTACATTTTTGAGCAGGCAAGCTCCTCACTGAATAAAGCAAAGCAAGAAACATGAAATTACATTAGAAATAATTAAAAGGTAGCAATTCACAGAAGGGATTCAAGTACCGTATGGGAATTGCAGCAAGAAACTGGTGTGACATGCAGTAGGTAAAACATAACTCTAACATAAAAGAAGAAATCTCACCTCTTATATATTTACCAAATAACACATAATATCAAGCCATCCAATTCACATTATTGGACCTAAATCCAAACTTTTACTGGTAAGCACATGAATATGAAGCTGTTCCTTCTGACTTCAGCAGATACTGTTGAGCACTCAAAGTATAGAGGAATAAGATTAAAATGCTAAAATATGTGTTGAAGAGTCTTGTGTAGGTCCTCACTTTTCAGAAACATGGTTTCTTTTCATTGCAGTATTGTCTTTGGGGGTGGGCTCAGTACTTTGGCTTCATATGAACTGAAGATAGCTATGAAAGTGAAATAAAATGTCATGAACCATTGGTGGAATTAGAGGGCAACTCCTGGCAAGCTTATTGTATGAAAATAATGAAGGTTGATTTAAGGTAAAAAAAGTTTCATGGATTTTATCTGTGGAATTTTCTCTGTATCAGCATCTGAAAAGCTGCAGTGTTCTCTGACCTTGCAAGTCATCTGAATGAACAACATGCCTGTGGCAGGAGCAGCATCTGGAGATGGTTGTCTACGATAGGTAGTGAGGCAAATCACTGTCTGGAGGTGCTTCTCATGCTCCTGTGACTATAGGGGGAGCCTAGAGGACTAGCTTCAATAGATCAGGTTATTGAAATAAATCCAGCCTTAAGTGCTCAATAAGGGCCATACATCAGCATTCCTGAAATTACACCTGCCTAATAGAATCAGGTCCATAATACTTAAAGAAAATTGATATGTGAAATAAATATTGGATGTGTTAGTGGAATATTCTTCTGTGATTTATTTAATGATAACCATGATCCCTGGGACACACATCTTTGTAAAACCTGGGAATGCTGAAGTGTAAGAACTCAAAGCTGACTGTTGACATTTTTTAATAATCAGACATTGCATAGAAGGCTTTTTTATATAAGGCATTTTATGAGCCACACTTGTTTGTGATATTGGCAATACTAAAAGAATAACTAATATGCTGTTAGTTCCCCACATACCATCTAGCTAATATAGAGGTCTACATGTGTAAAAATTTGTAAGAAATAAAAAAGCATGTTACATTACCTCTAAAGAAACACAGGCGTGTTTATATACGTGTATCAAAGGGTCTTTGGATTTGTACTAAAGACTCTTCTGAGACCATCCTTGCAATCTATTAAAAATCCAGTCCACAATATTAATAGCAAATATAGAGAAAAAATATAGTTATTAATATGAAAGATTATTCACAATACAATGGGTAGGAAACCAAATGTGAGCTTGGAAAAGAAGTGAGAGTTCAGAAGAGTTTATCAAGGTGAAAAATCCAGAGTGGGGTTTGTTTGCTTTGGGTTTTGCCTGGTTTTGTAATCAGCCAGTTTTCTAAGAACAACCAATTCCTGATTAGGAACTGACATTAGCTCAGCTTTCTACAGTTCAAGCCCAAGTACTGTGAATGCTGAAACTTTATCGACCTCATGAAGACATAAATTGCTCTCGTCAGTTCTATCCATTGAACAAGTCAGAGTTGGGTATGTACACAGTAGATAACTACCTTTGGTCAGGCAAATGCCATGGCTTTTAAAACCTTAGAAGAGTAAAACTGGGGTTAACAGCAGGTTACAATTGGCTTATGTAGGTCAGAAAATTTTGTTACTTCTTTCTATGCTAGATTTTGTCAATAGTTTTCTTGTCTATTAGGCAAAGAAACGTTATGATAACTAGAACCTGTAGTGTCCCAGCTCATCCTAAATTGCATAGGTGTATTAGAGAGAAATATGTTCCTTCAGTGATCTTTCTGTTACTGAAATTTCTGTACTCATTAAATCTTAACTCATCATTTTGTCTACTCAAAGTGGTCTGTACTTCGAGAGAGAGAAGAGCCACCGAATCCAAACTGTCTTGGTTTTCAGAACAGGCAAAGTCTCAACTTCTGTCTGGAGCTGGCTTTTAAATAGCTCTTATACAAATGGAATAAGGGGTCTAAATTCCATTTTTAGACTCTAGAGCATTTGAAGTAGGAAGGTGCTTGTAGGGTCAGTGCTTGTAGTCTGAACCCCTCTCAATTTAAATGGAAAGCTTTCCAGTACTAGCAGTGGATTAAAAAAACAGACCAAACAATTTATTTGGAAAGTAAAGCTGCCCTAATATCTCATGTCTTCCAACTTTTTTTGAGTGAAAGGTATTCTGAAAGCAGATGCAAGTTTTAGCCAGAGAGCTTGTGCTGGTTCAAAAACAAAAGAAGTCTGCTTGCCAAATGTCCCACTGTTCAGTTCATGTGCCCACAGTTAAATTAAAGGCAGAGAGCAAGTTTGAAAAGATGATTCTTTTTGAACTTTCTCCAACAGTTGCTGCAGAATTGGTTTTAATTTCTTAGAATTTTTATATTGAAAGCTAGTCAATGAAAATTAGTATTTGTAATGGGCTTTTCAAATTTTACTTCTCCAGGATCTCATAGTTCAGGAGGCCTATCCCTCCTAACCTGTCCCATTCCAGTTACCAAGCACTTTCCTCTCATGAATATAATGATTATCAACTTATTTTTCACTTAAGGGAGGTGGAGGAGGGGGAATTTAAACTGTCTGTTTGACAATGCTTTCAAATGGTGATGAAATGTCTTCTTCATATCTGAAGAGAACATGATTATTAGCACTGAATCTGACAGACACGATTTCTGAATATTTTTATGGCATTAATTTAAATCAATGTAATGTTTGAAAACATTTCAGCCCCTCAAACAGCTGATGCAGCTTAGATTCAATTATAACAAATTGCAACACACTGTCAAGTCTTTTTACCAAGTCATTAGTCAGGGATTTTGAATGCGCGGCCTCCGAACAGAGTTCGGCTGGCTGACAGCTCTAATTGTTGGGAACTGCTAAAGGATTGCTAATGAACTGGGGGATCTGTTGGGCCTGTAGCTTTCTTCAAGGATGAAATTTTTGAAAACTTTCACAAGATCAAAGTGGCATAACATGGACCATTTGCTAAATTGTCAGCAGTAGAGTGAAGCAGTCTGAGTCCCAGCTTTAAAGGCGAAACTTCAGTAGAAAACACCATGCGACTCCTGCCCCTTAGCTTTTTTCATGTGTCAGTAAAACCATACTGAGAAACAATGACTTGAAGACAGAGCCCCAGAGCTGCAACGGCCGCTATGGCTTAATTAGGAGGAGCAGAGAGGGAGACAAAAAATCCTCTCTGTTGTTAGCGGGTGCAAGAGGGATGAAGTGTCCAGCACTGTTACCACCAGTCCCACAGTTACTTATTTTGCAGCCTACAAACTTATTAATGGTCAGAGACACGTATGATAGCACAGAAGCCACAGGAGAGCTTCTTTCCTCCTTCCCCAAAAAGACCGACACTAGAGTTGCCAGGTTTGTCTTCAGGACCCAAGGAGAGGTTGGCACCACCAAAGGTTTTGTCATTGACTTTAGGGGAACCAGGCCTTCCCCTCCAGCACCTGCTCCAGCGCCCTCAGAAGACAGTGGGGACTTTCCCATTGGACTTTGTTGGACACAGAATCCAGTCCCAGTATAGCTGGCTGGCAATCCACAGCCAATGAATAGTTCCCAGCTGCTGCTCCTGAACAAATATGCTGCTTCATGTTGCTCAGCGGCAGAAAGCCAATGCAGTGAAGGAAAACTTTTAAACCGATCTTAAAAGAAAAGAAAGATATGAAAACGTGTCTCCATCATTCCCGTCTGGTTTATATTTTCCTTTCATATCCAAGTCTTACTTAGGTCTGTTCATTTTTACTTTTTTTTTTTTTTTTTTAACTCCTTCTCATTGAAATTTACTATGGTATCCTTTTACCAAAAGAAAATAATGCCCGCTGGGCCACAGTAATATTGGTCAATTACCCAAATGTCTTAATATAGAAGTCTGATGGGGGGGGAAAGAATGTTTGAAATAAGATTTACATTATTACTTCTTTAAATTAACACTTCAACGGGACTCTAGGAAAAACAAACTCTTTCCTCCTCACACTGTGTGAGGTACAGTACCAAGCTGATGTTACCCTCCCCAAGAAAACCTCTATGTTTAAAAAACAACAGTGAAGGGCATATAGTGAACAATTTTTAGAGTGTCTGAAATGGTCACTGTGCTTCTTAACATCATTGGAATGTGGAGTGTCTTGGATATGAATTTTGTATCTCACACCTCCTCCTAAAAACATAGTTCATATCTCTATTACACTCCCTCTCTCCTTATAACAGATATACATGAGCCAGATGAATCTTCTGAAGTAAATATTGCTTAGCCTTTCTATAGGCCTTCTATAGGTTCTGGTCAGCAGATGTGGAAGAGATTTCCCTGAAAAAACCTGTCTGGGAGATATGAGCAATTTATACCTGTCCACTGCTATAACTTTCATTTTTAGTCAAATATTCAACCTGGAGCTAAAGTTTGTTTTTAATGGAAATTAAATCTTAAATTAGACGTTTATATTAGACATTTCTATTAAGAAAGTTGATCACCCTGCAAGAGAGTTGAAGTAATATAAAAATCACTACCAGTTTTCAACAGGTGATCAAGGAAACGAATAATCCCATTGCATTGCCCATGGGAACTGATTTATATGCTTAATCTATCACTGACTTTATAGCAGCAGAAAATTCACAAAAGGATCTAGCACTGCTTGGTTTAACATTCAATACACCAATAGCAGCAGATGCTGAGTTGTGTTCTAGCTGAAAACTTAAATCCCCAAACTAACCTGAAACACTCCTCAGTTTCCACTAGGAAAACCCCTATGGGCAGTTTTCCGCTCCTAATTTTAAGCATCTAGACTGAGCTAATCAACAGGATTCCCTCTATGCCTGTTGGGTGAGTCACCCTATTTGTCTTGGACAGATATCTTGTGACTGAAGAAATGATGTGGTAGAGCATCTCTCTTCATCAGTTGGCTCTAGAGGGAGCCCAAATGACAGAATTGGACTACAATCCCAATTTTTAGAGTTGAAGTTAGGGCAGAGAAAATCCAACCGAAAGTGCCTAATGACCTGCTTTTGAACAAGTCCCAAACCGATGAAGCCTTGACAGGGCTGAGCTGCTTGTTATCATCCTCAAAAGAGCATGACTTGTGGGAGCTCACTGACAACACAGGACTCGGCCCGTATTTGCTGGTGGCAGCTAACACACCAGTCCTATAATGTGTTCTCACCTAGCCTACAACATAGCATATTCTGTCCCCATGTTCACCGAGAAGTCATTCAGTTCAGTTGACAGCAAGACATTGCTGGTGCATGTGGAAGAACAGTGAAGTGAAGACAAAACCAAATCAGAGTTGCAACAGGATGCACCCGCCTGCCTCCAACAGAGAAAGTTTCATACCGATAATCTTCTCTAACTTAAGTTAGAGTCCCACTGGGATATAAACACCAGGGTTTTTTTCCTGTTTTTTTCATGCCAGTCCAGGATGAGTAGGTATTGCCAGCATGACACACCGAGCACTGCAACAAACATGGGCTGTAGTAGCATTACCCAACTGCTTTGCCGTTGGAGCATTGAATCAAACTGTAGGGGTGCTTGTCTACTTGAGGGTGACTATAAGCCTTGCTTCCTGAAATAAGGTGCTCCAGTTGACTCACTCTCATGAATTATTTTTTTATATCAGTCAGCTTCTGTCCAGGTTGCATAGAAGTGGGAAAGAGAAAAAGAGAAGAAAGAATTTTATCTTCATGATAAAGTATAGCCTGGGAACTGGGACACTTCACTTCTAGTCTGTGATCCATTAAATACTTACTATTAAATACATGATGAAGGAATGGTTTAAGCATAATGTAACTGGAAAGGATTAATGTCTGTGAATTCAGAATGGAGTCTGGATTTCAGAAATTAACTGTCAGAGAGCAGTTGATTTTAAAAAAAATATTTTCTCCATAGCTATCCTACTGAGTAGCCTAAGTAGCTCTTGGCAGGCTGCATTTTGCAGATCCCAGCCAGGGATGCCTCAATCCCTGGAGTGTCTATAGAGCCTCCGTGGGCCTAATCCAGGACTCTGAATTACTCAAGTGACCAAAAAGGTGACCATTATTTCAGTGCAAGTGCTATAGCAACTGACTTCTCCTGTGGCTCTAGTCCCAACAGGTCCAGTTACTCTGCTGTGTGCAAGTCACCAAGCTCCTGGGGTACACTGCCTCCTTCCTGGCTTTTTGGGCCAAGTCCCTCAGTGTTCTGACGCTTGATCCAGTCATGCTTTGAAGGCAGCAAGTTTGCCTTCACTTAGTCAAAACACTGAAACACTATTTCAGGGGAATCTATGCTGACCGCCAGCCACGTGCTTTCTGGCTACACCTAGGTCATGCTACATGTGCCCTTAGTTTCAAGCTATAATAACATTATTCTGGCAAGCTGCATCACAGTCCCTCATTATTTCAGGCACTCTGAACTGAGTAATCACACAAAAAAAGAAGAATCGTGGGTTAGGACACTGGAATCCTGAAGAAATATAGGACAAAGCACTGTGTAATACCAGTGTAACTCTAGAGGAGTTGATCCTGAGCAGCCTGGACACCACATGGCCTCAGGCTTAGAGGGGACTCCTTATTCCCTTTCTTATTCACTGGCATAGATATATCTGTTTATTACATTTACAATGTGGGGTACATACAGATCATAATGCCTCTGAGCTGCCCGTCTTTTTCTGAAAAATAGGGACGGCTATATTTCCTTACACCCCATATAGATGCTGTAAAGTACCAAGATACTTAATAAGTAACACTTTACCAAGATTAAACATAAGAGAGTCTACAACGTTATGGAAGGCAAATACTAGTTTGGCCCAACATCTGCTGGTGAATAGCTTAGATTGCAAGGGGGAAATGGAACAAATCTTGATACCTACTCAAAGGTTGTTACTTCTACCAGAATTGCACAGCTGCAATGACACCTGGACCAAGAGTTCAACTTAAGTAGTCAGTCAAAACAATGTTTAGTAATAGTTTTCGTTCCTGGTTTTTGTTGTTCCTCTTGTGCTTCCTCAGAAATAACTCAGTCCTGAATCTCTGTTTACAGAAACTGCAGTTTACCAACTGTTATAAAGTGTTACTTCTTGTATTTAATTCCAATTTACTAATAAAAAATATCATTTCTGTCAGGAAAAAGCAATTTCCCTCTATCTATGTCTCAAAACATAAGAAAACAAAACAGATGCTTGTTGCATTTAATAAAGAACATGCATATGCATTGAAATAACTTCTAGCTTATTTTTTTGTGATGCCAATATTTAATTATGTTCATTTTGCATTTGTAATTAGAGGGCAGAACAGATGGTGAAGGCGCAAAGTAAAGGAAAGTGTCCATTCATATAACCTGCTGTGTGATGCCAAGAAACTCTCATGCTCAGAGCCTGATCCAAGCCCTACTGAATCTCGTCTGAGCATATCTATTGAGTATCAGGGGTCTGGAGGAGGCCACAGAGCAGGGCTTTGCTGTAACCTGTTTTTCTGATTTGTACATGGTGAATATATTTCTCTCAGGGTTGGACTGTGTTTTCTGATTTTAAGGCAAATTTTGGTTCAGTTTGATGTGTGTCACCTTATTTATTGCTTGCTTTCCTGTATGTAAGAATAAATTGTTTGTCAAAAATTAATTTTATTTCTGAACCTTAGTTGGGAAGAATGTCTCACTGTATGTTCTAACAATAACAATTCATGCAGATAACAGCTTAAGTCACATAGGGATTCAGATAAAACATATAGATTGTTTTCAATGTCACTGAAAAATTGAAGCTCAAACAGATCAAAACTTGGATCCTGCATTTCCTTCAAAGATACATAAAATCAACCGTTGTACTTACTCATTTTACAAATTATATATATTTTTATTTCTCTTTCAAATTAACTTTTTTTTTTTTTAATATGCCAATTTTAACCAAATAATTTTTAATAGATCAAGTAGGCACGAATATAAACTAAATAAAAAATGTAATTTCAGTCAAATGAAATAATTGCATTGACCAAAAATGTATTTGTGTGTTGTGTGTATGTGTGCAACTGAAATTTTTTTTAAGTATGTATGATTCATCATTTGTCTGGCAACAGTCGCAACGATATTTCTCCTGATCTCTGAGCAGGAAATGGATGTTCTTAATCAATATGTCATGAACTTTAGCTATATAAATGACACTGCTGAGACTGGCAGTAGAATATTAAAGCATGTCAACAAATTCAAGACAGCGTTCAGAAGAAACTAGTATTTGATGGCTTAAAAACAGTCTTACAGTAAACAACTCAAGAAACTCGATGTTTTGTTCGTGAAAAAGATCAAGAGGTGACTTGACTATGATGTGTAAGTACTTTCACAGGGAGTACTGGCATAGGAAGTTATTAGCAGGAACTGACAATGGGAAACTAAAGCCTGAAAAATTCATATTACAAGTAAGAAACATTTCTAACATGGAAGGTAATTAAGTATTGGAAGAACCTACCAATAGCACTTCATTGTCTTCTGCCTCTTGAAGTCAGCCAATCAAGAATGAATGGAGAATGTAATTTAATCCAATAGTTTCTAGTCATCTTTGATTTGTGTGGAAAGAGAAGAAAGAATCAATCCCCATATAGTGAATTTAAGTCTATTGCAAATATGCTTCCTTTTCTCAATAATCTTTTGCAGATCCTCTTAAAAGGAGTCTGCCACTTTGAGTCAAGCACAAATTATTAGGCTCAACTCAGAGGAAACTGACTCCACAGATGTTCTGAGTAGGTGGTCTCCTGGTGCTCTCTGACCTTTGAAACCCACAAATCAGGAATTTTTCATATATAGGTATTTATTTATAAAATATCATTACACATAGGTACAACTGCATTGATGAATTACATATGCTTTTCAGTAATAGGAAAGGAATACCAGCACAGTGCAAACAGCAAATTACTAACATTTTCAGGAAAAAATTCAGTGATCTCCAGATGCAGAATTAGTCACTGAAGAGATATCTGCATAATTTGGTAATAACTAATAAGCCAATGAATTTTGCAGTCTATTTGAGAACAATTTGCAAAGAGAAAACAAAGCAAAATTCTTTAGATAAATTATTAATTTGAATTAGTCATTTAGCTCTAGTAAGGAGTTGTAGACTTTTTGAAAATATGTGGCAAGGGGATACAGTTTTAAAGAGGTTGAAGTAAAAATACTCTGCTCTTCTAGAGCTTGTTTCATCACATGTTCTCAAGGCACTTAATCATTAATTATGCTGAATATTAATTATAACCATTTTACATTTGAATAAACTGAGGCACAGTGCCTTGCCTATGGTCACACAACAAGTGGGGATAAAAGTTGGGAAAAAAGTCTATCTCACTAACCATTAAATATGCTTCCTGTCATTATTCTCTCAGGCTTTGCTACCCCACTGCGTTATTAAGCTTAATTTCTGAGGGCAACATTTTTATGTGACCACACTGTCTACCTGTGTGTTAGCTATAATAAAAGTATTATAAATTACATAAGTAAATTAATATGGATGTAATAATAATAATGCATTTTAAATACTCCTAAGTTAGATTGTGGGGTTTTTTAATTTTTTTTCTTACTGACAAGGGTAAACAAATTTGAGAAGATAGAGATCTCACAGTTATTGAGGGAGGGATTTACCTGAGCAGCTGTAGAGATCTTCAATCCAGGCATCTACATCTGAATCTTGTCACTATGGACTCTCTTTAAGGTCAGTGATGAGAAATAGGCACATGTAGGATGCAATTCACCTCAACCTGGAGCTGGTTCCTACATTTGTCGGATGCGTCCCTCCGAGCACCCATTCGCTGTCTCTCGAAGCAGCCCAGGGGAGGTGGTTCAGAGGTAAACAGAACCAGAGAGTCCTACATCTGGTGTAACCTTCTGCTCAAAGCACCACCAACTTAGGTAAGGTTGCTCAGGGCCTAATCCAGCTGATTTCTGAACAGCTACAAGGATGCCTCTGAGGATACGGATAAAGCTAGACGCAGTGAACCCCACCGTGATTTTCAACAGTCCTTGAAAAAGGAAGCCTGACAGAGAATAGAGATGCAAATTAATGTTGTAGCAAAGTCGAGACGACCATGTGAACTAAACCAATTTATGGAACACGATTCAGTCAGCTAAACAGGTGCTATGGAGGAACTGTGTCTGCAGAAATGTGCAGCTCTCTCTGACTTGCACCGTATCTGCCAATCTGCGGAGATTTCTCTGATACTCTTAAGGGATCTCAAGTGACCTGGGATGCCTATCGCTTCTGCAACAGGATGCTGCCCAGATTGTAGCAGCTCAAGATTCATAAATTTGAACACTGAAGTCACCGGTGCACATGTCTATGTGTGATCTAGGTGGCTAATCTCCCGTTATCATTAATGAACATCAAGTTACCTGTTGTGGTTTTGGCCTGATTGACAGCCAACCACAATGCAGCACCTCTCTCTCCCTTCCCCTCCGGCAATGAGAAGGGACAGAGAGCCAGGCTTGGGGTTCAAGATAGGACTGGGATGGGGGAAAATCCCCCTTTTATGATCATGAGCAAAAGGCAGACTCGTTAGGGGAAGAAAAAAAAAGAACATACATTTATTACAGACACTAACAACACATAACAGAGTAGGACAGTGAGAAGCATTGCCACATCTTGAGAACACCTTCCCCCCACCCCTCCCTTCTTCCCGGGCTCAGTTCTGCTCCCGATATCTCTACCTCCTCCCCCAGGGGCGCAGGGGCAGGGAATGGGGGGTGTAGTCAGTGCTGCCACTTCCTTCATCTTCGGTGAGGGGAGTGTCCAAAACTTGTTCCTCCTGCTCCATCGTGGTCCCCCTCTCACAGCAGACAGTCCTCCACAAACTTCCTCCGACTTGAATTCCTCCCATGGGCCGCAGCGTTCCCCACACTGCTCCGTCATGGGTCACTAACTTCCTCCGACTGGATTCTCTCCCACAGCTGCAGCCCTTCCCGAGCTGCTCCAGCGTGGGACTCCCCCACATGCTGCAATCCTCCCAGCACTGAATTACAGCAGCGGGGCTGCCTTTTCCCATGAGACCCCGGCCTTCTTCAGGCACAGCACCTTGATCATCCGGGCAGGAACAACAGGCCGTAAATCAATGTCTGCTCCACCGTAAATCTTCATGGGTGGCAGGGGGGGCCACCCTGCCGTCTCACCACAGGATACAGGGGGGTCTCTGCTCCGGCACACCTCCCCCCTCCTTTCTTCCTCCGTTCCTCCACTGACCTTGGTGTTCATGCAGCTGCAGCAACTCCTCCTCACAAGTCCGACTGCCCATCACCACGTCCCTTCTTAAATACGTTCTGGCAGAGGCGCAGCTGATGGGCTCAATTTCCCAAACAGAATTGGAGCTGACGTGGAGCTGGGGGAGCTTCCAGAAGCTTCTCACAGGGGGCCGCCCCGATAGCCCCCTCCCCTGCCACCAAAAAACCCCACCACTCACTCAACCCAGGACACTACCCAACAGAGGCCGAAGGGATGTTTCTCTCTGCCTAAGATAGATGTGCATCTTTGATCAGCTGAATAACTTCACACATTTATTATTCTGTACTAAGTCTAATGCCAGTGCTTGTATCTGGAATTAAACCCCAGTCTTCTTGAGCTCCCAAGACTCACCAAACTAACAAAATACATACCATTATTGTATATTCATGGGATATATAATCCATGATTTTTAGGAAGTATATTGCAAAGTGGTTCAGTAACTGCTGGTGTGATATGTTTACAAGTGATTAAGGTGACAAGTATGTTAAATATTATGATATGGTAAAGACACCTGCAAGAGAATGTGAGACTTCTGTTTCCAAGCATCTGCTAAAATTGGATGTGTTTGGATACAGGCACAGCTCCAAAATTACTACCACTGTTACTGCAAAACTAGCTAAGAATCCCGATTAAGAAGCAAAATACTTATTTTATATGCTGTTATTTTTAAACCAGGAACAAGAGTAAAGAACATGTCTTTGTAAACATTTGTTAATGTGATTTTGAAAAGATTAAATCAGTAATTCAAATCCTGGTCTGTTTTTCTTTTTTTCCTAGCTTCAGTTTGATCCTCAGTGCTACCACTTTTCCCTCTAACTTCAGCTTTTGTTGGTCTTAAGGGCAAAATTATGCCTTTTTCATAGTTTAGAAGCCATATTGTCAACGTAATTCAATCTTTCTAGGAATGAGTTTACAAAATATTTAAGAGTCTGCTTATCTTGAACTGTAGTGTATAAAGGCGTCACTGTGATTCAGCACATGCTTAACCATTATTTCAAAAGGTGTGAGAGATCAAGAGATGTCCTTCAGTCCTCCAAGTTGATGTTTTGAGCCCTTCTTTTGTTTATGGAGCTCCTTATCTAGTTCCTGACGGTTCAAAAGAATATATTTTCTGGGTGTGCTGACCAGAAACGATTTCATTTTAGTGTCAAGTGGTGCCTCAGATGCTTCCAATGACACAGGTTTCATTCCAAACACTTTAATTCTAAACACAGAAACAAAATACCTTGTAAACACTTCCACCTCTTCCATGTCACTACTTCAAATTTTTCTCTCTGTGCAGCAATAGCTTTGTTACTGATCTATGAATTTATTTGTAGCTATTGTGTTTTTAAATCCCTTCTTCTTGTCTTCAAGTTCACAGGACACAGCAAACCTGTTCTTTACCTATTTCTATCAAGTGAATAAAAATCTGCCAAATTGTTAAATTTTAAAAATGTCTGACATATGTTACCATACAATTCCCATTCTTTATTTCTGCTTCCAAATCTTCTCTTATCTGGGATGGCTTTCTGGCATTATTGTTGATTTCTTTATATCTACAGGACCTTGACATTTAGGGCACTCAGGAATACGTTCACAAACAGTTACCAGTTTGGTGTTAGTTAAGCAAAATCTTAAATATTTTGCTAAAGTATGGTCCAGATATCTCCCCCTGGAAACATAGCTACTTAAGAATGATAGTTGTATGAAAGATGCTCCAACCTAGTATGAACAAAAGGAATTGATGCAGAAGCATTTATTAAACTAAAATTAAGTAAAATCCCCTGTACATCTTATTTGTTGCATTTCTTTCATACATTGTTGCAAATTCTACTTTGATCTGTACGGTACATTGTCAAATCATACAGCACTGTAAAATACCATCACTTATGAAAAAAGCACACCTATAATTTAAATATATAAGTAGTTCAAGTATATATATATATATATACTTTTTTCCTGTATGATAACAGATTGCTATAAGGTTTCGGTCATGAAGTTAAATATCCTGGAGTAGTTAAACAGGAATTTTACCTCAAAGCAAGTGTATGAGCTATGTGATTATTAAGAAGCCAGATGACATGCATAGATATCAACAGAAGCCTGGATGGATCAATGAGTTCCATCAACTCCGGGTTTTAAAATGCAAAGATTTGAAGAAGAAAAAGGGAAAAAGAGCTATTTTAGGTATAAGGAAATTATTATTCTCATGAGAAATCTGATCCAGCACTTGCAATGTCTTTTCTCTGTTATTAAGTCACATCAATAATACTGTCTAATAATATTTTCCTTAAAGTAAATACAGTGTGAGTGCTATTAGTGTGATCATGTTTCCAACAGCAACACAATAAAAAGAAAAGATGCTTTATGGCTTGTTTAACTCTCTTAATAACATTTAAGTGATGATATATGTATTATGACAAGGTAAAATAATTGCTAAAAATAACATGAGGAAAATATATCTGTGAGCTTTTTTCTGTTATTTTTTAAAAATCAATCAGAAATATAAGGACATTTAACAACTTCAGGCTTGTTCCTGTTATTTACAAAAAAACAATGGGAAATATAAGGAGCTTTAGTGTTCTTGAAAGAACATAGTATCATCTGGAGGTTGTTTCTAGCCTCACAAATTCACTGACATATTTTCCATGATAGTTTCATCTCAGATATTCCACCAGCAGCTATGTAGGATAAATGTCTGTGGCAAACATTACTTTTTAGTGAATCCAGTAAAAATTTGGAGACTGAGAATTTTGAACTTAAACCAAATCAGACACCTGATTAGTGCAATTATATTTAGCTAATCAGCTAATAGAAATAATACTACACCTGTGTATTCAGGCCAAACCATTTTACTCCAGTTTAACCCTGTAGATTTGTGTAATGCCAGGGTGTTCAAATTGTGCACATGTGTTTTTGTAGGGTGCAGATCTAAGATAATTCATATTTTGAAATTCTGATTTCTGGTACAATTAGGTGTTTCAAACAATTTCATGGTTAATAGTCATCCAAATGACTTGCCAAAACACTTTGGTTTAAAACAAAATAAATGTGAGAAATTATTACTGGTTCACACTTTGGACCAATTTTCAGATCTCCTTAGTTGCCTACAGGACTATGAAATAGCATAAACTGGAACCTGAGAAATGAAAAAATATGATTTTTGGAAAGTAATCCTTTTGATGGAAGGGTGTGTGCACCTTGTGAAAGTTGTGTGCTTCACTAATTGGCATTTTAATTATGGTTTTACAGATCTGTCAGGTTATTCAAGTAGGTCAGTGAGGCAACTGGGAAGAATTGAGACATAAATTTTGGTCATCAGAGCATATCTAAAATACTAGTCAAAGCCTGTAACATTCTATCAGCTCTGCAGTTTCCCTTGAGGGTTCTAGTCATGTTCCAAAGAGGTAACTGCTGCTTATCCCTGTATTTGATGCAATAAACAGCAGAGCAAGTGCACTGAATGGCTAGGCGGTGATTAATTTACATAGAAAGGAAGACAGATGTCATGGCAATGAAAAAGTCCTGGATTCCTCAGAAAATTATTTCATAAGCCATAACAAACAAAATGAAACACCAGACTGCAATAGTACATATACTCGCAAAGAAACTGGAAGAGAAAGGAGAATGACATCAAGAATTATCAAAATGAGATAGAATTGTGCAAAAAAATCTCATTTGCAATGTGTCTATCTGGCCTACAGCAGCAATAAAATATCCACTGTCCAACTGAACACATCTCACTGAACCTTGAAGAAATGGTGCTGTTTGTGTTTTCACCAGCTATCAGTGAGCAACTGTGATCTGACAATGTCTGCTCTACGCAAATTTCAGATTGATGTTGTTCCAGTTTGCTAACATCCATTAGCCTCTTTGACTTAATTTCATTAAAAAAGAAAACCAGCTTGTACTCTCCAAGGCCTCGCCATAATAGGCACTGCAGCAGAGCGAGCAAGGACAACGGGGTGACTCGCTTCAGAAGGACTAGGTCTTCTGATACGAACTGAGACTCCAGTGCCAGACACTCACCTTATGTCCCTCTCTCACTATAACCCTCAGTAATTTTTTCTCATAGAAGTATTTATATATTCCGAGCAATTATGTAAAGTGCTCCTTGATGGAAAACAAACAAACCAGAAACATTTGTTAATGTGGACATATAAATAATTCACAGTGAGGCAAGTTAGTATATGAACCATTAATTACTCCTCTGTAAATTCACACCTGACCTTCCCCTTGGTTACTTATTTAAAAGCATATGCTTTCAGCTCTTAAAGGTCCTCTTCTTCAGACATCAAAACATTTTTGTAGTTCTTCCTTTAACTTGTCACAAATTTTCCACACCATTTTTGAAAGTTGACCTATAATCACAAGTGCCTCTGGTTTAAAACTAACTGATAACCTATCAGAAGGTAGATTTTACCTCAATCCCTTGCTTCTTCCCCATTATCATATTTGGGATTAATTTTGCGAGTTGATTTCTCTTCAAGCACATTCTACATTCACCACATTTCCTTTGCAAAGTCCAGCTCCAAGCTGAACTGAGCTGTCCTTCTAGTTCCCACTCTGTTGCAAGGGGAGACTCCTAAATGCCATTCTTGGGACTGTGAACTAAGAGAACTAGGGAATACAGAGGAATAAAACTTGAAAATCCCAGTTTAATCCGTGCAGGTGAAAATCATTGACTCACAAATCTCGCTAGCAATCTAAATAAGTTTTAAATAATCTCAGATATCTATTTCTTCTTTTTCTTGTTCCTAAGCAATGTAATAATATGCATATCAAACCCCATTATCCATTGTAAGAAGTAGATCTAGGGGAATTCTGAAGACATCAGACTTCCCCTCCAAAATTAAAAGACCAAATCCACTTAGGAGTTGACTTAAAGCTATTTCCTCAGCTTTTTATATGAGTTCCTTCGATGCATTTCTCCTGTATCACAAAAAATTTGCAATTTGTTTAGGTTTTGTTATTTAATTCAGGCAGCAACAGATCATTTTTTAATTTCAGGATAGATTCCACAAACGAGACAATAGATTTCCCTAATGTGATATTTTCTATTGTTAGTTGGAACAGTAGATAAGCAACTTGGATACAACACAACAGGCTTGCTTTCATTTATTGTCTACAGTAGAGACCCAATCTTTTTACAAGTGGAAACTAATCTCAGGAAAAAAAAAGCTCAAAAGAATAAAAAAAAATCCCTTGACACTAATTTGGTGAGCCAATTCATGATTTGTTGGGACAGCATTCACTGCAACTGCTAATATTTTCTAAAGCTGGACAAGCACACCAGGCCTGATCCAGGACCAAGGGAAGCTATAGATGATCCTTCAGTAAAAATGTTATGGGATTAAATCTGACTGATATTTTAAAGCTGAAACAGAATACTGAAGAAGGGAAAGACAAATGTAAAATTCATTATATTATCCTGTGAGGAAATTCTAATTATTTCTAAGAGCTAAACAGATCTTGATACTTAAGAATAATGTGCAAGTTAGAAAAATAGTACGTGTTTTGAGTGTATGACTGGAAGGAGAGGAAAGGAAGAGAAATTAAATTAACAGACTGAAAAAGTGCTAGATCAGAAGAGGATTAGAATAAAGGAAGTGACTTTCTCATTTTAGCTTCGGAGGAAGAAGGCGGCTACTTCACTTTACTGCTTCTGATTCTTCCTGTTAGTACTATTTAATTTTTATTAAGTCAGTACTCCATTTGGTCTAGTTCACTCTATTTTGGTCTGTCTCTGATAAAGTCTTTGGCTGCAACATAGACATGTTGCTTTTGGCTGGGCCTTGTGGATGGCAGCTTCTACTTTTCCCTAAACTTTCTTCACTTTTTGGGAATTGAAATGATTATTCTCATTCTAAAATAAATATTGACAATATATTAAATTAATATGCACTGGAAATTCACATATTGCATGTTGGCTACAATGAAGGACTAGGCACCTATCATATCTAGACTTTGTTAATGTGCATCTGACCAAATTTTTCAGAAATACGAAATACAAAATCAAGACATTATGTTCTCTTCTCAAAATGCAGTAGTTAAATATAATATAGTAATGATAATAATTATAACAATTAGAATCATGGTCATCATAGTACTAATAACACAATAATAACTTGTTGAAAATTCTATTGTGTGCATTCAAAACAATCTCAAAAATCAATCTGCAAAAAAATTTATGTCAGTTAAGACCTCAATACTCTTTATTAAACAAATACTTGAGTCATTTTTGTTTCAGCCCTTGTATTAAAAAATAATGGAAAAAAAATCAAACTGTTTAAATTTCAGAGAAAAAAGGTGAGGATTTCTGGCAGAGATTTTAAAAAAAAATGAAAAAAAAAATCATGTTAAACGCTGAAATTTCTTTGAATCACTTCTTCCTGTTAAGAAATCTTTTGTTAGCAAAATACACACCTTACAAGAGTTACTGATAATATTGCCACTGAATTTAAAATATGGATTTCACAGAATCACAAGATGACTGATGTTGGAAAGGACCTCTGGAGGTCATCTGGTCCAACTCCCTTGATGAAGCAGGGCCACCTACAACAGGCTGTCCAGGAGCATGTACAGATTATTTTATGTACCTCCAAGGATGGAGACTCCAGTACCTCTCTGCGCAATATGTCCCTATACTCAGTGGTCCTGAAGGTAAAAAAGTGTTTCCTGATGTTCAGCGGGAACTTCCTGTGTTTCAGTTTGTGCCCATTTGCCTCTGGTCCTGTCACTTGGAACCGCTGAAAAGAGTCTGTCTCTTTTATGCCATTCCTTCAGATATTTGTACAAATCAATGACTTTCCCACTGAAATGAGTTTCTCCTCCCAGGCTAAACAGTCCTAGTTCTCTCAGCCTTTCCTCATAGGAGAGATGCTGCAGTCACTTCATCATCTTCATGACCCTGTGCTGTATGTTTGTATCTCTCTTGTACTGGGGAGCCCAGAACTGGACCCAGCATTCCAGGTGTGGCCTCACCACAGCTGAGGGGAAGGATCATCTCCCTCAACCTGCTGGCAATACTTTACCTAATGCATCACAGGATACCATTTGCCTTCTTTGCAGCAAGGGCATTTTGCTGCCTCGCGTTCAACTTGGTGTCCAACAGGATCCCCAGGGCCTTTTCTGCCAAGATGTCTTCCAGCTGGGCAGCCCCCAGCATACATTGGTACATGGAGTTGTTCCTCCCCCGGTGCAGGACTTTACATTTCCTCTTGTTGAATTTCATGAGATATCTGTCAGCCCTGTAGTCTGTCAAGGTCTCTGAATAGCAGCACAGCCCTCTGCCATTTCTCCCAGTTTTGTGTCATCAGAAAACATGCTGAGGGTACACTCTCCCCCATCATAATGATCATCCGGATCATTAATGAAGATGTTGAGCCTGATTGGACTCAGCATTGTCTCTTGGGGTACATCGCTAGTTACTGGCCTCCAACTAGACTTTGTGACACTGATCACCACCTTCTGAACTTGGCCGTTCAGTCATTTTTTAATTCAGCGCAATGTGTTCTCACCCAGCCCATACCTCAACAGATTCTCTATGAGGATCTTATGGGAGACAGCGTCAAAAACCCTTCTGAAACCTAGACAATATCCACTGCTCTCCATCTATCAGGATAGTCATTTCATAATAGAAGTTCATCAGGTCAGTCAAAAATTAATTCCCCTTCATGAATCTATACTGATTACACCCCATCATCCTCATGTCATCCACGTGACTGGAAATAATTCCCATGAGTAGGTGTTCCATAACTTTCCCAGGCATCAAGGTGAAGCTGACCAGCCTGAAGTTCCATGGTTTCTCCTTCTTGTGATTTTTGAAGATAGGAGTAACATTTCTTTTCTCCGGTCCTCAGGCACCTCTCCCAGTTGCCATGATCATTCAGTGATTATCAAGAGGGGTCTCACAGTGACATCTGCCAGCTCCCTCAACACTCATGGGTTCATCCCATCAGGGCTTATGAACTTAGGTGTGTCCAATTTACTTACATATTCTCTATTCTGCTGGTCTTCCATCAACGGTAAGTCTGTATTGCTCCAGCTTTCCCCCTCGTCATTGGTGCCTGAGTTTTTTGAAGGTCAGTCCTACTAATAGAGCCTGAGATGAAGAAAGCATTCAATACCTGTGTTACCAGGTCCCTGCCCCATTCAGCAGTGGACCTGCATTTTCCACAGTTTTACTTTTGCCACTTAGGCATTTACAGAAGCCTTTCTTGTTGCCTTTTACAGCCCTCACAGAATTTAACTTCAGGTGGGCTTTGGCCTTGCTAATCACATCTTTGCATGCTTGGACAGTGCCTCTGTTTTGTCAGGTTGCCTGTACATCCTTCTACCTTCTGTATGCTTCCTTTTCATTTTTGAGTTTGGCCAAGAGCTCTTTGTTCATCCACACAGGCCTTCTGACATTTTTGCCTAACTTCCTAATCATTGGGATGAATTGTTCTTGAGCTTGGGGAAGGGATCCTTGAATATTGACCAGATTTCTTGGGCCTCTCTTCCCTCCATAGTCTTATCTCATGGGACTTTGAAGTGGCCAAAGTCAGCTCTTCCGAAGCCCGGGGATGTGAGCTGACTTTTGCCCTGCTCCCTGCCCTCAAGATCCTGAACTGCATTGTCTCATTGTCCCTTCAGCCAAGGCCGCCTTGCTGATTAGCATAAGGTCCAGCAGTGCACCTCTCCTTGTTGGTTCCTCTGTCACTTAGGTCAAAAACTTGTAACAGATGCCCTCCAGGAATCTGCTGGATTGTTGACGCCACACTGTGTTATTCCTCCCTTAGCTATCAGGGTGGTTGAATGAAACCCATGAAGATCAAGGCCTGTGAACCTGAGGCTACTTCTGGTTGTCTGTAGAGGCCCTCACCCAATTGTTCTTCCTAGTAGCAACCCGTAACAGATACCCACCACAATGTCTCCCTTACCTGTCTTCTCTTTACTGCTTAACCATAAGGTCTCAGTTGGCTCATCATCTATCCCCAGCCAGAGCTCCATTCGTTCCAGCTGTTCTCTCACACAAAGGACAATTCCTCTTCTTCATTGTTCTGATCTGTCTTCCCCATGGAGCCTGCATCCCTCCTTTGCAACCCTCCAGTCATGTGAACCATCTCATCATGTCTTCATGATCCCAGCAGCACCACATCCCTGCAACTATTCTCTAATTCCTGTTTATTCCACAAGCAGTGTGCATCAGCATACAGTCATATCAGATTCGCTGCAGAAAAAATAGTACATCACTTTAATGGCTACTATCATCAGATAGCAGCACAGTGATGAAAAACTAGTTTCCAAAGTAAAACAGACAAATGGAAAGTTTTAAAAAATTACAAACTACACAAAGTGAGACAGAATAGGTAAGTTTATTGTTTACTATAACAGTCTGTGGAAAAGAGAGCTTATGGGACACATGAGACCTAAGTACAATTTTTCAAAGGAAATATTATCCCCGGTTCATGACAGAGAAAATTATAAGAAAGCTTTCCAGTCCTTTATTATATGGTAGATTATTCCATCAATGACTTAAGATCAGGATTTCGGCAATCAAAATGAAAAGATAGGAGTTCAAATGCTATGCTATTGCTTTTTACATATTTATTTTAGAGTCTGCCTGGCACTAGAAGTTTTCCATGGAAATTATTTATTCCAGCTAGGCAAATGCTCAGAGCATCAGCACTGAAGCAATTATAAACAATGCAGAAGTTTAGGGGACTGAGCATCAATAAGCATAACTGCTTATGGTAATAAATTCTAGGTAGACACAGAAAAGGATTCCAGTCACAAGTCACACAGCAATTGCAGTCAAGCCCCATACAACATACATATATTTTGTGACAGTTTTATATGCTGTAAAGAGCAAATGAGTTATCTTTAGTTTGGCTGAGTTTTGGTAAAGACCATTATAAAAATTTAGCAAACATACCCTACGTAGTTTCTCTCGGCTTTTTCACTCACACTTAACATTTTTTAATTTTGGAAGGCCAGGTAGATTTCCATGCCCTGTGAGAACAGGTGTGGTAGAGGGGAAACCCTGTCTTGCATGCAGTGTATGAGAATTATGCAATATATTACACAGAGAATAAATTATTTACAGTCTGTATATTTACTAATAAAAATTAGATAATAATTAGATAGTATTATTATATAAGTATAAAATATGCCAGTCATTAGGGTTTTTTAATTCTGTGAAGTTTTGATACATTCTTCTCTCAGTTTTAAAGGTCTTGGAGGAAAAGTATATTTAAACATAAACAATTTTATCTATTGGTCTAAGATTAAAATTCTAAGACATATAAAACAACAATCCAGAAAGACCTGATTCTTTTATATTTCAGAGAAAAAGTTTAAGGATTTGTGAAATGATGAGTGGTAATACTGTTGAATACTTGTGTAATGTATTTCTTTTATTTGTAAGCATCTCTTAGCGTTTGGATGGGATTCAACTGACTGCATGTCAGAATCTATAGCATAGATATGTACATCTTTGTTAATCAGTGTGGGTCTATTTATAGTTAATGGAAAGAAACAGACATTTCTGGAATGTGATTCCTCTTGTTGCAATGTAGACATCTACATTTAGTGAGAAGTTTCATCCTTGGAAAACATGTTTCTTTCAATACTGCAGAGGGATTTCAGGATTAATAGGTCATACGTAGACACCCAGTCAGATGTAGACAACTACAGTCAGGAGAGAGCAGATTCCCTTCTTCACCCGCGGTGCAAATGACCTAAATGTCAGGTGTTATCACATGGTTTATCCCCAGTACCTGATGTTCCAAATTGTATGATAATCCTTGATAATAAATGGTATGCAAATTGAAAACAGGGAGTTCTGAATTCTAAAATATAAATTTGTTGAACACAAAGCTACACTTCCTTTCATAGCATAGCTGTCCTTTGCCTCATATTTGACTGGAGCACTAAGAAGTCAGGTAAGAATGCAAGCACCAGGCAGATTATGGGACGATGGTTTGAGAATATATGTGGGTGTTTCATTACCTAGAGCTCCCCAGGTTTAAAACCTTACTGTTAGCCTACAGGTTAAAGAAAACTGTCTTCATCCCATTTCTGAAACTCTCTCCTTGTTTATTTTTATAAAAGCATTCTCATTTCCTTTACTTTACTGCACCATTCTTGCAAACTAAAAACTCAATTTTCAGATTAAATCAAATACACTGTACACTCAAAGGGTGTATCACTACATTCAGGGTTTCAATGTAAGTACAAGTACTTGAAGACTTTATTTAAATTGTGAGACTTGGGCACATTTCTGATCTTATAAATCCATATGCACACACCTGCCATGTCTGAAATGAATCCTGGGTGTATAGAAAGAATTACCCTTTCCTTTCCAGTCTCAACTATTCCTGCCTTTTTTTTTTTTTTTTTTTTTTTTTTTCTGGAAAGGTGGAAGATCATGTACGTAAACTCGTTGGGAGCCTTGATACAGTGCAGTTTAGTACCCAACTGAGATATCTGATGGACTAAATTTTTAAGATGCCCAACAATATACAACTTCTAGACTTGGTTTCATGATTAAAAGATTGAGCAGACTATGATGGGAAGAGTCATCTCAATGACCTCCCAGAATAGAACTGAACTGTTTTGTTTATTTTGAGAATGATACACAAATCAAGTCCAGCTCAGAGTCAAGGGCAAGGAGTAGAGAAGTATGCATCACTGAGTTATCACTGCAGGGAGATCTGGCTAGGCAGAGCTCGGTTACTCAAATTACATTTAGCCAAGTCTAACACCTAGGGCTCCTCAGGAGGAATTGTCAGGTAAGAAAAGAAAATACTGGCATGATTCTCAATTGTTTCTTATTTGTTAGTGGTCACTCTAACTCAGTGTGACAAGAGAATGACTGCAAGTAGGTGTGACTGAGTCCTGTCTGACTGAAAGGGAATATGTTTTTTCACAACGGCATAAGAATGAATACCATTACCAAGAGCCTGCAGAATGTGTATAAATTAGGGCATTGACCTACGGGAAAAGCTACAGGTCCAGTGCCGAATGACCCCAGATCTTGTGTATGTTTCAGTTTGAACCCATGTTTAAAAATAACAGGAGTGTACATTGGAAACATATCTTATTCCATCTTCCAGAAAAGCCCTAAGGATCTGTGTATGTTTACAAGATTCCATTACTTATACAGTGACTTTTCCCCACTAAACAGTACAAGAAGGTATTCATCTGCCTATATTATATTTTTCTATTAAATTTTATAATGATTTAGAAATACGAACATTTCGCAGAACTGATTCATTATTTCAACTAGTAGTGCTCCATTTGTGGGTTTGGAACATCAAAACGTTCCTGTTTTTCCATTAATTAATGTGTAGACATTTACAGTACATCCACATGTAAGTGGCAGCAAACTTCTGAAGCTGTTACATGTCCTGGAATATTTGCGCATTTTGTCTGGTAAGGAATATTGACAAGTGCCAATGGGTGCAGTAAAAGAAATTGACAGTACAAAGCCAGCCTTTCTTCCTCACTGTCTGTGGGGATTAGAGAAACAAGGCACTGAACACAAGAGAGGATTTTTTTTCCACGTGTAATAATTCTATGTAAATGATGTTTCAGGTAGCTTAGTAAAATTGGCATCTTAAACGGAAAAGAGGTAATTTAAAATCTAGATGTGAATAAATTCATACCATCTGATACAGAATGCTGTGACTAAGTGTTTAACTTTCAAATAACTGGTAATTTTATGTGCAGGCGTTAAATTAAATGAATACCTTTTAGGGCATGGTGCGCGTTTCAGGATTTCCAGCTCCCGCCCCAAAAACCAGCCATTAGAATCCGAGCTTCCAATTAATGGTGAGCTGCATGCTGTACAGCGCTGGCTTAACAATTCTCAACAGAAAGGTTTCAAACTAGATAACAACCTGTGGGCTGTAAACAGAGTAGGCTTAAGTCTTGCTGATTTTAATGTGGTCTGATCAAGCAGACTGTAAATGAAAGACTCTTCTCTTGCTTGCCCACTAATTTGAATTGTGCTCATTTGACATGCTTCCAATACCAGCATTATTACCTAAACATTTAAAGTATCATAAATGGAGAATGAAAAATAACCTGAAAGATATATGGTAGATTTTTTCTTAAACTAAATATGCATGAAAAGAATATGCCTGGAGATGAAATGAAGACTTATGTAACAGAAATAGGCTGCTCTGTAACACATTTCCCTTATTGTTTGTGAAATTTCCCACTAATTGCCTATTCAACAACCTTTCCCTGACCTCTTTTTTTCTTGACTTTTTTTTTTTTTCACCACATGTGCAGTATTACTGGTCAAATGGTTTGTGTTTAATGGGAGCTGAGGGACATGCAAAGTTCGGATGGAAGAAAAATGAAAATTAAAATAATGACAACAATCTACTTTAAAAATATTTCAGAGCCCAGGAGGAACTGTTCTGATAGTCATCTGAGTGGAGAAAGTTTTTACAGACTGATATCATTGTCTAGATTTATTCATGTTTACTCCTAGCAATAGTTGCTGCACTGTTATCACAAGCTCCTCACCCACACTGTAGATATTTCTTCAGTAGGCCCTTCCACCTTCATGGCACAAAAATTGCTTTCACAGGGCAAGACACCGCAGTACCACAAGACATTTTATGAAGCCAAGACATGGCTGATTATTTCCTTTTTACTGACATCTAACTTTGCTGCTAGATTACCAAACCCTTAACTATGAGGAGAACATCAAGATAAAAGCAGTTAGTGTGGGGGCCAGGCCCCACAACAGGGAGCTTACAGCTTCTGAGACATCATGCTAAATTTGAGGTGCTTCCTCACCATTCTTTATGGCTGTTATTCTAACATTGCTCCAGTTACTGCTTTCATTGTCATTTTATTGTGATGAAAATACTGTCTAGCAAAGGAGGACTTTCTTGAGAGCTTTCTTGCAGGAGGAGCATCTCCATCTGCTCTCCTGGGGCTCTTGGGAGGGTGGAAATGCAAACTGCTAGCTGCAAAGAGGGAACCAGCTTGGTGAGGGACTGGGTAAATCACAGGTCCTGGCTTGAGGCTTTGTCCGGATACAGTGCTGGTGGTAGCCTCCCATGGTCACACAGTTGGTGGGATGTAGAGGTAAAGGTCTTTGGAAGCTTTCACTAAGATTGTACAGCTAGATGTACAAGGAGACTACTGCAAAACACAAGGTCAGAGGGTGTGGATCTGCCAAGAAGAGTAAAAATCAGGAACACATACATCTCGAAATTATTTAATTTCCCAATTAAATGCACATGGAAAAATAAAATGAAATAGCATAAGGCAAGATAATACAAAATTAACAGTAACCTAACAACTCCCTGCCCAGTCCTACTATTCTCTGCAAAACAGATACTTAAACATAGCCAGATAGTTACTCATCATTCTCACTGAGCAGAAAATGTTTGGCATTTTAACACCTGTTTCAATCTGGACAGGCACAGCAGGTTATGAAATAACATATGAATAACACAGACAATACAGAAATGAAAAAAAATAATCAATATATAAATTTAATTTTTATTTACTCATATGGCATATCAACATTTTCTGAAACAAAGCCAGCTTTTGATGTATTTTCCCTCCATACAAAAAGTAAAGTTACTCCATGAGCACTGGAATTAATGCAGCCTCCTTTCCCGCGGTTTTATATTCATTGAGGCATCAACCATCTGATGATTACAATAATATACATTCCATTCTATATACTCCCTGGTTAAGAGTCAGCCCTGAGACAGCTAGTCTGAAGATAAACCTGTGATATTATGTGCCTATTAAGTCATACCTGGCAGTGGAGGTACTGCTCTGTATCCATCTCCTCTGACAAGACACTGATGTGCCTGAAAATTATAGACTGCAATTAACTTTGAGACTTTTTTTTTTTTTCTTTTCAGTTCAATAAAAGCTAAACAGTATTCTGAGAAATTATTTAGGGAGACCAACAAGTGAGATGATGGATAAACAGCACAGTCCCCTAAGTTTACAGTTTTCCAGTCTAAAAAAATTCAGTTTGGTCATGGTTGTTTGTGGTTTTTTAATTAAAAAAGTATTTCTGCTGAAGTTTTTCTATCCTGAGTATCTGAAATTGAGTCTCCACTGCATGTGCTCACTGTAAGTTATTAAACACTAAGCTCTATTGAAAATTGGACAGCTCATCATAATCTGGCTCATAGTGCAATTGCAAAAAAATAAACTGTTTGCAAAAGCTTTTCACAGGAAACTTTCTTAAAAAGTGGATATTTGTTCATGCTTTATCTGAAAAGAAATGGTGAACAGGCAAACAAACAAACAGACTGAATTTATTGCCTAAATTAGTCAAAGCAGAATTAATTTGGCCAACATAACTACAGTCCCAGATGAGTTTTTGGCCAGGACGGTAGTGTTAACATTTTTAAGCTTGCCAAGTATGCAACAGGATACAGCCATCACAGGAACAGGACATTGGCTTTCGCTCCAAGTCAAGACAGCAGGTCTGTTTTCAGGCTGGTCCGAAGACGCGAGGCTCTGCTTCGTGCCTCTGCCAGCAAAAATCCAAAGCTGCCCTGTTGCCTTGGGACCACGGCCACTTCCCGCTGCATCCTGAGATCTCTTTGGAGACCTTCTCTGTGATCCCAACCCAGCCTGAGCCTGACCTTATTTAACTGGTGGGAGCTGATGAAGGATTGTACAATGGCCCTACAAGGCATACCTTCAGCTTAAAGGAATTTACATAAATCCCAATGGAAGAAAGAACGCTTGTTGTCTATTCAGTAAACAAGGAACCAGGAATCCTGTGTTGGAGATATTTGGCTGAATGTCTGCCAGCTATTTGCAGTATTTGGAGAATGTCTCAAAGCTTGGAATTTCCACCTCACCTTATTCTGACACTTCGTTGTTTAATTTTTTTCCTGCTTTAGAATGAAAATCAATTCCAACAAATGGGAATCATAAAGACATAATAATTCCTTTCCAGAGCATTATATTGCATTTTATTATGCACTGCTTACATTATTCACTGCATTGTTTAGTACACTATATTAGTGACATCTTAAAAGATATCAGTTAAACAAGTAAAACAGTCTATTAACTTAAAAGTGTTTTCAAAAGTGTTTATGGAACACTTGTTGGTCATACCTAAACCATTTTTTCATAAAAAAGCAGTATTAGCAAAGCAAGTTTACCTAATATCATTAGCTATTTTATAAATATTTGCTGAATATATTGAATATTTATATTAGTGCTTACCAAAAACTGACTGTAATAATTTTCAAAACTTGTTTTAAAAACTGATTTGTGAGGTAGTATGATGTGGTGATGTGTTCATATTTTTCTGAAATGAACATAGTACACTTCATTAATTTCTTGGGGAAAAAGGTGATCCTTAATTTCAAAGAAAAATTCTTAAATGTTAAAAAAGTTAGGAATAATATTGGGATTACATGTGTTGCAATCCAAGCTGATAAATGAGAATTTGTAGACAGAAGTAATACTGCCTTTGTCTGCCTTGTATCCATGGACTACTGTTCTTAAACCACCACTATTAGAGAATGAAATAATGAAGGTAATGAGCTTCTGATGTTATTATCTGATAGAATTTATTATATTTCCCAAGTTTCACAGCAAGTATTGACTTTTCAGGCATCAAACAATGAGAAGTGATTCAAGATGTCCTAAACTTCTACTACAGACCTTTATTCCTTATTAGGATAAACCTTTAATTGTGACTATATCCATACTATTTATGTGTATGAAGCTCTTCAGGATATCTCTGTTTTTCTGTAGACAGAAAATAAAATATTTTTTTGATCCACGTTCTTTGCAGTTTATGGACTAGTCTTTTATTCCACTACCATGAAAATACTGCAGTATACAACCAGAACAGGGAATTTCACACACACCTCTCTGTCTAGAGTACAGCAACCATAATGGTTTCGTTATCCTCAGATGTTATGTGCAGTGATTGGTCCTTACAGAAAGGGATTGGTTTTGTTGTTTAGCCTGTTCCAGTTGACTGTAATTGCTCAATACCTACACATATTTCTTAATCTTGCAGGCTTACTTTCATAGTAGATCTCCATTTGTCTACCACAGCAGGAAGTTAAACCAAGTTCCTTGTAATTGGTTCATTTCCTTAGGGCTGAATTGCACTTTCTACATTTTGAAGCACAGGGGGATGGCTAGCAGCCTTGACTTTTAGCTGTGAAGAAGGAGGTGTGATAACTGGAAAATGTTACTGTAGGAAGTGAACTTCAAAGTGCAAAGGAGGAGCAAGTGCCAAGCGCCCTTTTGACAGGCACCTTAACTACCACATAAATAGACCTCCCACTTAACTAAACTCACAATAATAATGAATTATACTATGGGAAAACTGTGCCCTCTTTAGCTGTGCAACTGCAGCTTCTTTGCTTTCCCGAGGTAGCATACATATATGTATATATTTACATTCTTAAAGACTTCGCCTCTGTGGGGATGGCAGACCACTCGCAATATAACCCAACTGGAGTTTACATACCTACACAAGCTGACATGCAGCTTTTATGAAAAATTACTTTTGGTTTTGCCGGTTTTCCTTAGAAAAAACTGGTAGTATAACAAGAAAACATACATTCAGATTTGTTTATCCCCTTCAACAAGAAGAGCACAAAACAAGCAAAACTGAAAAAATCCATAGGTATTTCTACCTTTTTAACCTATACTGTTTATTTTCTTTACTAAGTCTTTCACTTCCTTTCACATGTCTTATATAAGAGTTTCATTTTGACTTTAAATCAATACCATTTCTGTAGTCTGTTAGGCATTTTTGGTTTTGTTTGGGTTTGTTGTTTCTTTTTTTTAGATATTCTGTTTCATAACATTGAGAAATTATTTCACAATAAACAAAAATTTGCTATTTTCCTGAGGTTTTTAAAAATCATTATAGGGATAATACAGTTTTGTTTATAATGTAAGTTATTTTATATAATTACTTTTTGTTAGTTTTAGTTTTCACTTCTGAGCAAGCAGAAGTGAAAATTACATGTTCTTCCATTTAAAAATGTGAGAAAGTGGAGAAAAATCTACTTTGACATAGCATCACTGTTTGCAATTTGCAGAAATTTGGTAAAATTTTGGTAAATAGAGGAAAGCAGATCTTCTGTAGGTAACAGTTTACCCACAGAAATACACTTTTTTCTTCAGATAGAAAAAAATAGGTTTTTTTGCTTCATTAATCTCTTAATTCATTTCAGACAAGACATTCTGAGGGTGAAACAGCTAGAGGAGGGAAAGAGACATTGTTGATAAGTTCTTACATTGTTCAGAAAAGGTGTACTGATGTGGTTAAAACTGTGTGGTTCACACTTCCTAATAGGGATACAGTTATTTATAGGTGAAGCAAGAGTTTAGAAGAATACAAATGTTTCTTGATAAGAAGAGGAATAACACATTAATGGTTTGGGACATCTTTATGCAGTTGCAACTACACTCATGCTACAGGATGTACCTATTTTTATTTATTCATCCTTTTGGTTTTTTCTTGGTGAAGGGTTTACCTCACTTAAAAATGATTTGTCACAAAAGCTTTAATGCAAATTAAACTTGACTAATATTTCTGTCTGAAAAAAGCATCCTCTAAATGAACATTTACATTTTGGGACTTACCTTCAGAACAGGCCTAAGCCCTTTTCACAAGATAAAGGAAGCGATGCCCCATCATGCCCATGTAAGATACCTACAAGAGAGAGTTGAAACCTCCTCTAAATCAGACATGAAGGGTGTTTGAATTCACATGCTTTCCTTCATACTTTTCAGCAGTCACTTTTCAGATTGATTCAGATTTTCAGCTTACATTATTCATTCTTTAATAGCTAAATGATTATTTTATTGTTGAAAAAGGAAGCAGAAAAAATAATTTCCCCATACCAGAATCCCCTCTGCTCTAGTGATTGCAACGTTCTTTAAAAAGATAAGAATTTCAAGCTGCTGACCTAAATTGGGTCTATGTGACTACTTAGACCAGTAGACTACTAGTCACTGAAATTTTGCAGGTCCTTGAGAGGTGAACAAGATCTGAATGTTAAAGAAAAATGTTTGGTTAAACACATAATACTTTTTATCATTTGTGGTTCTCCCAACTAAAATTGACTATTTATATTGCAACTATTTATATTGCTTTAATTAGGTCCTTGTAGATTGCTTCTGTAATTTTCCTGAAGGTGTTACATTCTCTGTTTCTTGCTCTACCACAGTTACACCTGCATAAAGATAGCATAAATGAAAGATCTGACCAACATGGAAATTTTCAAGTATCTGTGAAGGCATAACTCTGTTGTTTCTCCATCTATAGGAAAGGCTTTTGACACAGTTGAATGTGAATAATTGCTTGTTGAACAGCAGCAGAAGCAAAACATAATTCATTACATGCTTCATAATCTACTACTGCTTAGGGCATGAGAAGGGGAGACACACTAAACACTGGGAAGAGTTCTCTGGACAGCTCAAAAACAGTTTGGGAAAAAACAATTCCCACTTCTCAGGTCAATAACCATATGTCTTCTACTCCACCTCACACCAAAGTCCTTCATCAGACAAAGCCTATAGGAAAGTCCATCCCACTGACCTCCTCAGCAAGTGGAAAAAAGTCTCCTGAATCTCAAGGCCATGGGATTGCCTTGGGTACCCACCTTAGCATATGCCAAGTGATTACTTCACATCATGTGTTACCATTTCTAGACATGGGAATAGATAAGCTCTTAAAAGGGAGGATAAAACGAGGACACACTTCCTCTCCTTGATGTACGATAATGATCACAAAAAGTGTGTGTGTTCCCCCAGAGACACTGAAAGTAGATGTTATAAAGCACCAGCAAATATCTGTCCCGATCCATAGAAATGAACTAGTGTACCGGTCACTATTTGCAGATAAGCCATCATTACCTTATATCCCCCAAAATCATCTGACTGCTCTCCAGCATAGACCAAGCCCCAAGATGTCCCAGGAAACATCTGAATTACTCTGTCAGCACCTACAGAAGAGGTTGTCTGCACAGCAATCTTTGACCCTTATCAACAGCCTCTGGCCCTAGACACATCCAGGGTCAACACCCTTCATGATACTTCTGGGAGCTGACAGTCTTCGTTCTGACTTGGTAGAAGGTCATCTCTCATTCAGATCCCAGAATAAGTTTTCCAGACTGTCTTTCTACCAAATATAAACTCATGCAGTTTTCCTTAAGGATCTTCCTCTTACAAACCTTTGACAGTAGGGTTCTCTGCAAAGTCTGCTCTCCTCCTTCCGCCGTGCTTGATCACACCACCCTCGGAGGAATTCCCCAGTGTGCTTGGGGAAAGATTGATCTCTGGGGAGGGGAATAGACAGCTAGCTGGGATAGAAGAACTGCACCCACATTTGAATGGCCAAAAGTTGTCTTCCTAACTGAGCAAGTACCCAAGCAGGGCAAAGTATCCAAATTCAGTAGATAGCACCACTGACAGTCTTATAACTGGATGACAGAGTGATGATGTGGTGATACCCAACGTTTTGTTTTTGAGACAGTTCTACAACTCTTGCAAATAATAAATAAGAAAGGTCTCGAGCACAAATGTTCAGGCAACAGTGACAGTTGTGACTTCAGTCTCATCTCATGTTTCTCCTTCATACTTGTTCATCCAGTTACAGAATATTTAGAAAGATTAATCTTTCCACATATTAGGCTATAATCCTGAAAATGTTTAGGTACATTGCATATATATTGGCAGAAATCTTATGGTCCTGCTTGCAAAACAGAAATTATAACTTCTTCAAGTTAATTATATAAGCAGACTTGGGGGCTACATGGACAGAAAAACATTTTTGTCCTCTGATATTTTGCACAGTGATGATTTTATTCTCACAAATGAATTCATGATAGTTTTATAGCTCAAAATATACTATTTGTGTGTACAAGGCCACTCAAGCTGCTGTCTGGGTAGTTAGAGCTGCTAGAGTTGGTGGAAAATCATTTATTTAATGGGATGTTATTAGATCTGTTTATTCAGAAAGAAGAGTATTACCAGAGCTGTTGTCCAAGCAAATTGGCTGCAGGTTTGCATTTGGGCATCATTATAAATATTGATAATGTTTTGTAAAATTCCTTGAATTTGTGGCCTATAGATAGATATACTTCTTTCAGAAAGGAAGCAAAACTGGGGAACTGCCATTAGGCTTAGATAAAAACTGATGTGACTCTTTTATGCTCAAATATTTAAACTCTAATAAGAGTTCCTGCTGCACACACCATATCAATTAGAAGACCAGGCTTTCCTCGCGTTCCTCAATGTTTGTCTATCGTCTCTACTGGTGATGCGGCATTATGCCCCTAAAACTGAAAAAATGTATTTTTTTAAAAAATAACTTTGTTTAAAGAGGACTGCAGAGGGATGAAGCATTCTCAGTTTCCTAGTGTTCAGAAGAGACTCAAGATGTGCGCCTTGTCTTAATGGATTGTTCCCTCTACCTTACCAGGAAAATAGGAACATTAGAGGTAATTACAGAATTCCCGCAGCTCCCACTGACAGCAGGATCATGTTGTATCCCTATTTGGTAAACACAGGCTAAGAAAGTGCCTTGCAGAGCTCCCAGTCAAAAGAGACAAGACAAACTGAAAGCAAAGACAAAGCTTTTTTGCTTTGTCGTAACTGCCATTTTAGTACCAAAAGGGTAACACTACTTATATATATAACTATACTATAATTAGTAGAACCACAGGAAAGAGAATATGCAGACAAAAACATGGAAATGAAAATGAAGGGCCTAAGTAAGTTGTAAAAGGTTTTTTTTTTTTTTTCATTTTAACCATTTGCCATTAATGCTTTATAAAAACAGATGTTTTGTTTAAAATATTTCAGAAAAAATAAAGAATGTGCTTTTTTCTTCCCTTAGAGCAATGAAAGCAGAGCGCAAAACCAATGACAACTCAGTTAAGGGAACTTAAAAAGATCTTGGCTCAAAATGCCTAAAATATTTGTTTAAATGGGTGGAAAATTAGATACTAGAGTTCCCTGTGCTTTCATACCAGAACTCAGGTTTAGAGTGTTGAGTTTTCTTCCCTGTTAACTTATATTAGACACCAAACGCCTGAAAACAAATATCTCTACTCCAGCTATTTAATATATGTACTTTTGGAGCACTTCAGGCTTCAGAAATGCTAAGTGAACTGTGTCTTTTTTTTTTTTTTTTTTTTTCAAGTATGTGACTGGTTTCAGAGACTGAGTGAAAACTTCTATCTCCCTTCATTATCTGTTGGAACCCAAAAAGCCAGGGTAGTTGCCAGAAAAGGGAAAATATTCTAATATTATTTTAAATTCTTCACTGGAGAGGTTTGTTTCTGAGCTTCACCTATAGTTTACTGAACTAAAAACAAATGTCTTACTAAGCTCTCATTCTTCTTTCTGAGCTTCACTGAGCTTTCATTCCTGTACTTTTGAATTTGTTTGCTGTGGTTCTCTCCTAGTGAAATACATATATTCATTCCAGTAAGAGGAGAAAAATAGAAGGTCCCTTTCATTTCAATGTTTTCATATAATCAAGGCACCACTGCCAAGGATAATTTGCCATTGCATCCAGTCAGTCCGTCCTGGGTTTGGGATCCTTTTCCTCATAGTCAGAATCTTTACGTACAAGGCACCCCATTTGTTAGGGAAGAAAGTCACCAGGCTTCCCCCCTCAAAAGAAAACAAAACAAAACAAAACAAGCCACATTTTTTTAATAGCCACTCAATATCATTCCTTAGTCATGGGGCTTCTGTACTTCCTAGCTTTCCAGAAGAAAAAGTTGATAGGAAATCTGAGGCCCACTCTATTCCACTTCCCAGTCTGCACAGTCAGAAATTGAGAGCTTTTTACATTACCTGAAAACATGGTCTCCTCTTCCCTAGGAGATTCCCTGCTGTGGTGTGCTCAGAACAAGTGTTTGTCAGATAAGGGGGGTGTGTGTGGTGTTCCCCCAGACCTGGTTGCACCTGCCATGGCAGGACACAGGTCTCCAGAAGACCCCACGCCACTTGACTCCTGAACGTGTCTCAGGCTCCTGGTGACATCCAGACCATCTTGACCTGCCAACATAGACACTCTTATTCAATCAAATCAATTTATATAATATCTAGGGTTTCTAGATCTCAAGCCTATCACCTTCATGTATGCCTGGACTGATGGAAGCAGTGGGTTGCGTATTTTCTTCTCCCATGTTCTTAACTGCATAGGTGCACGTCATATTTAGTTCAAAAATGCAGAGGGAGAAAATGCACAGTAATTTGTATTTATCACTGAAGCATTCTCCATTACTGAGCACATCAGAAAACTGGCAATGTTCTTCTCCTCAAAATGTCTGCCTCTGTATGTGGGATATCCTGAATCTTTTGTATGGCTCTTCCTTCTTTTCCATTTGTTAGTTTTTGCTATCAGGAACAAAACCTTTGAAACCACTTTGAAATCCATTAAATATTCTCCCCACAGAAATGTGGGTGCATGCACTGCATGGGTAGCCTACACTCAGGACGTAAGCCAGCATTGCCTGAAATACTTCAGGCTTACTGCACAGGCACAAATTCAACTCAGGGAGCATTTGCAGCATGTCAGGCGCTACCTGGGACTGCTGTATAGGCAACTTCATGCACAGATGTTCAAAGACTGGACCTAAAACATGTCATGAGTCTGGTGTTTTCTGAAAGGATTGACTGAGGTCATACTGTAGAACTACATTGCATGGGTGGTGTAAACTCATCTGGGACTTCTGGACGTGTGGTATCCTCTCAGATCTATTGCAGATGCTCAGCTGCATCTGACTTGATAGCTCTAGCAAAATCTCTGTCATCCTGGGGGAAAAAAGGAGAAAAAAAAAACCCAAAACATTCTCTAAAACCAACAAAACAAAATCTTGAGGTGGAGGTGAGGGAAGAAGACTTGGTGGGTGTTGGGACAAAGTGAATTCATTTTCTTACCCTTTCTGGTCTGATACAACCATCGTCATATTTGCATCCAGCATAAGGAACACCATGCCACAGTCCTCTCTTTCTTTCCATACTCTCTTTTCCTTCACCAATAATCCCCACCACAATTTAATCAAAAGGTCACCATTCTTGTTTTAAAGACTATTGTAGTGGTTTCTGCACAAAGAAAGGTTGCTTTAAATCGTTGGGATAAAGGAGATTGCAGTGGGAGGCACTGATAGGATGAGATGAGCCAGCTGGCAGATTTTATTGTAACCGAGGCAAACACCGGTTTCAATATAATCAGCCAGGAAACTGGAGCAGCCCTTGAAAACTCAGGACATTCCCAGAAATAGTAACATCTGTTCATCATAAAGATTACATTGGTAGATTCCAGTTATATTTGAGATAGGAGCTCTGTAAGGCGAGCACTTACAGCAATTGTTTCATTTCTTTTTTTTTTTTTTTTTTTTTTTTTTCTCTGCAGTACTTCTTGAACAGCTTAAATAGGAAACTTGATCTTCTCTGGGTACTTTGCCATTGTCCGCTTCACAGCAAATTTCCTCTGAAGCTCTAACTTGGGTTTATTTGCTGGAGTTTCATTTCCCTGTAAAACCTGCCCGGCAAAATGGAGAGGAAATTAAGGTACTGGTCTTTCCACTTTTCCTCTTCATCACTTTCCCTTGTGGTAAGAAACACTGATTAAAAAGAAAAAGTTTATTTAGCCAAAGTGAAAATCAATAGCATCGGTCAGGTATCTGTTAAAAATAAATAAATTATACCTCTCTTTGAATTCTAGCAGCTACCTTTTCTTTGCAGGACCTGCAAGAAAGACTTAGTGACAACTCTCTCTGGCCTACCTGCCCTAGCCCTAATAACTTTCTGGTAATAAATTAAGCCTGAGATTTATTTATTTACTCTGGAAGTGCTGCTAACTAAATTGCTTTTGCTGTATAAGACGGCACTTGTTCATAAGTAAGTAGTGCTTTGTGCCTGACAATGGGTTAATGGGCCAAACCAACTAATTTTGAGAGCGTCAGCTGTTTTGGTCCAGCAAACTGGTTCCAGAATCTCACACATCCCACATTCCCTTCGCACATCTGGACTCTGCACAGACAAAGTTTTCTTTCATATAAACTGTTATTGTTCTGTGAGATTGATGCTGTTAATATCGGCTTTCAGAATGACAGATTAGCATCACCAGTTAATCAGGGCTATTAGCAGATAAATATCTGTAATTTAATCACTACAGTAATTTCTTTTCCAATAATAAGATTTACAAATGCAAGTGATTAAGTAATTAGCTTACATCTCCATAGATTACAATTCCTCTGAGCTTTCTTCTCTCACTTTTTTTTCCAAAAGATTTCAGAATTTAATTAAAGTAACTACTCCCTCCTTAACATCATCTTTGTGAGCACAAGTGAGAAGTGGGTTTTTTTTCAAACCAAGCTGCACCTTTTGTACTTAATCCCAGAAGGAACCCCCCGCTTTCAAACTGCTTCCATCTCTCCCTAAGGGTTAATATCCACCGTGCCACTGCTTAGCAGTTATAATCGTTCCCAGTAACTTTCCCAGTCCATGAAGCAAGTGGGGTGCACAAGGGGAAAGAATAATTTACAGGAAGGGGGGGAAAAATTGCCGGGGGAAAAATTGCCAATGGAAAAATTGTGTGCACTTGATAAAATAAGAGCCCGGCTTGCTAAAACAGTCTATCCAAACACTTCTCAAGGATCCCTTTGTTGCTCTTCCACTGACTTGGCCCTAGGGCAAAAGGCAAGTTCTACTCCTTCCAAACTTATATTCTCCTATTTGCAGAGTAATTTGACAGTTACTGTTAATTTCCTAAATGCAACATGAAAGCTGTAGAAGGAAGCCTGAAAAAAAGGGTGGGGAGGGGGAAGGAGAAGGAGAAATTCATAAAGAACAGCAGAGAATATGGGCAAAATTGCTTCCATGTGTGGCGCACAGGCGAGGCTTGGGCAGAGAGCTGTGGCCTTCCCAGAGTTTGACCTCTTGAGGCCGTGCCAGTTTGCTGGAGAAAAGGCATTGCTCTTTAATGAAGGCCTAATTTTTATTGCCACTCCATCGACTTCAAAGTGCTTCAGGTTGCCAAACATAATTTCACTAGAGGTATTTTCAGGTGCAGAGCAAATACTTCATAAATAATTTCCTCATTAGATTACAAATTCCATTTAAAAAGGGGAATGGCGGGGTAGCTTTTCTAAGGCTTTTTTGGAAGCTGATTAAAAAATCTTTCAGAGGGGTTCTTTATTACTTTCTTTCTGAAAGAAAATAATTAAACAGTTTTAATTTTTTATTTACATTTTTAAATGAACGTTCAGCTTGGTGAGATGACCAAGTATGGTGGAGATGTTTTTAATATGCTCTTAATTAAAACGTGTAATCTGAGGCTCTGAGTGCCTATTCCTTTTCCCTCTCCTCATCCTCAAATTGCTACTAAGCCCAGTGACTGCCAGCAACCCAGTGGCAGCCTCATTGGAGCCCCAATTAATTATGTAGATCTGTCACACTTCCATGTTTTTCATCCGTTTATTCTTCTCCTTGAGTAAAAATGCCTGCAATTAAAATACCCTTCCGTACATCCTCTTTATCACACCCCCCCTGTGAAGCAAAACCAGGGAGCTGCTGAAGCTGACAAAGTGCTGCTGTCAGTCAGAGGGAACGGGATGCTTTGAATGGTGTTTCTGTTTAATGCACTTTGTGAGCTGAGATGAGCCCACAATCAAGGTGGGGAGGAGAATGGAAGTCAGGAGGGGTGAGCTCTTGCCCCAGCACTCCTGATGAATTACACCACCAGCGGTCCCTGCCCCAGCCTCGCCTGTCACTGCAACGTCCCCGTCAGAGCCACCGCTGTGATGGTGCTAAAGTCTAACTCCTTAACATTTGTAAGCCACCCTCAACTTAGTGGACAGAAATAGAGATGTCAGTTAGTACTTGGGTGTAGAGCATCAGTTTTAGTTCTAGTCTGCTTTCTCTTGCTAATAATTTTGCAAATTGAACTGGTTATGGCTTTTCCTTATTTCCTCTCATGAAGGTTCAGTTACCCTAGAACATGAAGAACAAGTGAAAACGGTTTATAAGAGCAAAAGTAGGGAACTACCAATAATTTTGCCAATGTTAAATTCATTTTCCATTTATTTTTCTGGAGAGTGCTAGTTGGAAGATGAAAGTTAGCATAAATAATAGAGAAAACATTTTCTTCTGTTGTCACCTTGAAAACCAGCTGCATTTTATTAGATTATAGACTTTTAAAACTGATATATATCAGTTTATATACTGCAGCTGTATACCTGCAGTAGGGGTTGTTAGAGACTCTAAACCTGCACTGAGCAGGCTCCAGCCCTAGATTCCTGTGTCTGAGCCTTCATTTGACTACACAGCAACTACTTTAAAAAAAAAAAAATATAAAAAATTCACAAGTAATATCAGGAATGGTCATTTTATTGCTTCAAAACCAGTGAAATGGTGAAAGTGAATTACTTTCTTACTGATCAGAGATAATCGTACCCACTTCATCGTTTCACACCTCTGAAGTGCAGAGGCCATTAACATCCCACACTTATAAAATAAAACTGCTAAGGGTCTCTTTTTCTGGTGGTTTCTTTGGAGTCTGTGTCTCCCACTCAGGATGAATGTATCAAATAAGTGTACATACTTGGCTGCTTTCTACAGCAAAGAGGCTACAAAAATAAAGCTGAGATTCATGGTTTTTCATGTTCCTTTGACATGTAACAAAGGCTTGGCATAAGCCACTCAGAAAGTAGTTATAACTCAGAGAGAGCTGCAGCTTTCTATTTTCACCAGCTATTGCCTTAGCTTAAATTATAGAGATATGTGTGATGGATCTAAAAAGATCTCTGATTCAGACAGCTGAGAAACAATTTTGTCCTTCAGCCTAAAACAATTTCAGTGAAAAAACCCAAACAACCAAGCCCAAAACATTAAAGAAATAGCCAAGATAAAACAAAGTTTAAAATGAAGAGACATTCTGCAGCTAGGAGAGATAAGAAATATGTTGCTTTAGTTATTCTGAGCACAAGATACACTTCAAATATACCATCATCCCTGCCACTTTTGTTGAGGAGAAGGGACAGCAGAAAGGATAGATGAGTGTGAGAAGTGGCAGAATATCTTTTTGTGCTTTTTCGCTGGTTTGCTAAGATTGTGGGTTATTTTGGGTGCATCTGCATTAGCATTTCAATTCAGATCTGGAGTCTGTCTTTCAACCAAAACTCTCCAGGGTTCCCTTACTGGCTGTAATTTGGTTCATACCATAGAATGGCTCGGAGTGCTAGAACAGCATCAATGAAACTAAACCAAGGGTCATAGTCCAGGAACGTGTCTAATGTGGTCTAACCATTCGCAAGAATTCAGTTCACAGAGCTGACTTAGTTCACAGACTTAGTCCAAGTTAAAGCTTCTCAAACTTCATGTAGTGTGGACCTTCAGCACCTACTGCTTCACTCTCTAGACCTGCTCCTTTTAATCTCTCCTGTCTGCTGCCTGAGTGACACCGTGTAGCACTATAACACCACACAAGGCAGAACTGAATTTACATAAATTGCTTTTCTTCTACTATATTTTAAATTCAATTCCAATTATCTTCATATGTTCTTTTAGCCTCATTTTTTTTTTTTTTTGGCAAGCTATTTGTGCTTCTGTACTGTGTCAGAGCGAACAGGATGGTCTAAATTGGTAAGAAATCGGTGAGATTTATGTAATACCAACTAGGAATTTGGGCTTCACTCACAGAAAGAAGAAGGTGGGATCCCAGTGGAAGGGGAACTCTTGGAGAACAAAGCGCCATCTGCATTGCTGGTCATTCAGAGTGGGGAAGATGAATGAAGTTGCGATGGAAATTCAGTGTAAGGCCGTTTTTTTCTGAGGAGATAACTGAACATGGTCCTTCCATTTCTCTTCCAAGTCTAATTTAAATTCTAATGACTAATGTTTTACATAAAAGAGGTCTCTGCTGCAGCCATAGAAATATTGGAATTTTTTGCTAATATTGCACAGTACATTGCTATATTAGCCAAATGTTGCTGTGATACAGCCAGGTTCAGATCAGATTATATATAATACAGAACGCCTGCAATTTTTCTTGTTTCCCTGGTAACAACTGTAAATGCACTAACTCCCCGGACTGCTCCACCCCTCCTGCTGCTGATGTCAGGCACAGGAGAGGCACATGTGCAACTCAACTCCATACCTGTCAAACCAGGCGGACGCTCCGTTTGATCACCCATGTTTTGGTCCCACAAAGACCATTCGTTTGGTGATCAGAGGGCAGTGTTAATTTAATCAACTATCAGGATACTGGGGTGGGTGGAGGAGAAAAAAAATTCATCCACTTGTGCTTTGGTTTTAATCAACGAAGAGAATGGGGAGGCTAAAAGAGCGATCATGTGGCTCGAACTGAGGCAACATATTCTTTGCTGAAAAACTGAGGATCAGAGCCATTTCTATTAATGTTAATAATTTCCAATAATTGGGTGCGGCTCAATGCCAAAGTATTCTCAAATTCCATACTCTGTCACATGCATGCCAGCAGGGTTCAGCATGAATAATGTTAATACAATGAAGAAGGAAGGAATGAATGAGGATTTTCCATGTGTTAGCTGACAGGATCACTTTGAAACAAATGACCAGACCTTATTAATGCAGCTATTATTTTGATAAACCAACAAGAATGAATGTGGTATTCATGAAAATGTGATATGCAACATCGCAGGAATCCCACTGTAATTTTACAATTAATTAAGGTACCTGTAGCTATTATTGGAAAAGATTATGATCTGACCTTAATACCCATGTACTAAGCTGGCACGTTGCCTATTTTCACCTCAGCATTAATGAAGATGAACATTGGTATGCAAGTCTGTCTCTTATAGTCATTTTCTTCACTGTGAGTTTATTTAGATATTTCAGCATTTGCCTGAGTAATTACAAGTCAGCATACAGCTACAGTGAGTTTCAGTGTGCTAAGGTATATTTTTCATCATCATCCAAGTGCGTACAGTTCACTGAAGCTTATTTGGTGACAATGAATGAGAATAGTAACTCTTGTTTTCTGCAGTGACCATCCATCCTGCCTCCTGTCTTTGTCAATAATACATCATACACCTAATGAAAAATTTCAGTTTGAATGTTTTTAAAAAGGGAAAAATTATGTCTTACTAAGAGAACATATTACAAATCTAAAGCTGATTTTGTTGTAATTAAAAACTTTTTAGTTAGTTTAGCTTAGTGAAAAGAAGTTCAGGAAGTAGCAGTTTTAAGTAGCAGCAGAAGCAATTTTAACAGTATTATTAGTAGTAACATTTTGCTATTTTGTTATATTTTCCTATATTGCCATTAATGCTCAGAATTTTCAGTCAGGATCACTGTGCTGCAGACTGAAAAATAAAGGTGATAACTGAAGGAAGTGACAGTCTGTATCTTCTACTCTGTAGAATTTAAGCAAGACTATAAATGTGAGCAGTCATGGTGGCAGTGGGGTTGGTGGTGTTCATCTGAGGTGTCTGCATCACTGAATAACAGATAGAGCAGAAGCAGAAAGCCAAATGACATTAAGGTGAGGTCTTCTTTGAGGGGTTGAGTTATTCCCTCAGGGGTAGATTGTGTGACCCTACTGAACCAGCTGAAAATGCAGGTGCTGAAAATAAAGAATACAAGCCAGATAAAAAATCTTTCTTTCTAGAACCTGAGAAATTGTAATTCAGGAACTCCTCGGGCAAGCACAGATGCCTGACTAGTGTGAAACTTGGGCCTTTTCAGCTTTTCAAGTGGCGGTGACAAACCTTGAGATAAAGAAATAGAATACGGACTGTTTTCCAGTCCATTCTGTTTTGCAAAGCCTCACTGTTATTATGCATAGTAAACAATGTTTTGTCAGAAGAGGTTATTTGGTTACTCTGTTCACCTCTGTTGGTGGAATCCCAAAGGGGAAACTTGCAGATATAGCTCTTCCAAGGATACACATACCTTTTACTGGCAAAGATAAGCTTTCTCTGACTAGACTCCAGGCTACATGGATGCAAATTAATTCCAGATCGAAACCATATAACTCCAGTTAATGCTGTGCTGTGTTCCAGCCAAAAAGCCCATTCGGCTGAGCTCTTAGGACATGTTAGTTAGAGAACATGGGCATTTTAAATCTGTTGTTTAGTGTCTATTTGGAATTCACTCCCATGTAAACAACTCGGACTATAGTACTGTGCAAAAAAATGCACCCTATTCAATCGGCAGCTAAGCTTGCCATGGACACTACAGTTCTGTGATGGTTTTAAAAAGAATCTGGAATGGGATCTGGTTCCAGATTCAGCATTTAAGTAAGAGTGTCAACATGTGAGCCAAGCATCTAAACACCCATATAGTCAGTGGGGACCAAACACTACAGTGAGTGGGGTCCAAAGCTGGTTAAATGTGAGGACTTGATTGTCCAGACATGGTAGTCTAATGTCATTTGAGATGCCGCAGTGTCCTGGGTGATCCATGTCTCTTGGACATATTGTAGAACCTATGAGACACCTTGTCTTTCTGAACTGACAGCTGGCGGCCTGTCAATATGCCATAAGATGTTATTAAAAGCACCCGACACTTGAGTGTGGTTGAATAGACCGAATTATAATTGTTTATTTCTAGCTCCTCTGAATAGCCCTTAAGATAGATTAAATCTTCATTGACTCCATTGGGAGCATAGACACTTAACTCACACATGGTTTTCTACACTCTGGAAACCTAAATTTAGGCTGCCGAATTCCATTCTTGACATGAGATTCAGCTGCCTGGTAAGTGACAAATGGATATAGTGCAGTGAGTCTTCCTTGGCTTCCAGCTGCCCGGAGATGTCCCTGGGGTCTGCCATAGATCATGTGTGTACTTGCCAGGCATCAGTGTCCTTGATACCCCAGGGAATCCCAAATGGCGTGGGTATCTGTGATTATGTCACATAACTGAACCACTGATCCTCTGCTTGTTGGTTTCCAGACTCATGTTTTTCAAGTTTACTCACAATTTGGAGAAGGTGCTAAATAAAGAATGCAGAAGTCCCAATATGGAATCTATTGCAACCTGGAGGTAATATGCACAAATAGATCTGATGCCTATAATTTGATTTTTAAGATATGCCAAAATGGCATAGAAGTATGCACCAACCAATTGTGACTACTAGTTTCCTGTAAAGCAAACATTTATCAGCTCTCTTCAACTGTGGACATTCACTAAAAACAAATTCTTTTTCCAACACATGTAAACATTACAAAATGGGTCCACACACCTCTGACTGAGTTGAAAATCTAATGTATGCTCCAGTTATTTTTGTTATGAAATTCCTCAAATATTTTTCTTTTCTTTTTTTTTTCTCTTCTTCTTTTTTCTTTTCTCTCTTTTTTTTTTTTTTTTTTTTTTTCCCTCCACCAACCAACTGGGATTCAGAAGTTGCTGTAGTGCTATCCAACTTCTAATATTAAAAATTCTGTCTCATAAAAAGTGGATCTAACAGGCATCAAAGACTTGCATTCCACTGCGATTTGAATGGTAAAAATGTAAAAGTGCAGATCTACACACCTTAATATTCTCAATAAGACTTTCCATCTTGCATCTTTTTATCCTTTAACTGGATGTGACTGCCAATTGGGTTCACATTAAAAAGTAATAAACTTGCACTGGACATAGCATAGGTATTTTTATAGATATCTTTTTGTAATTGAGGACAAATGACATCCTGATTAATATATAATTCATGTAGACACACTTCAGTAGCGTTATTTTTTCCAGTTAGATACATTAATGGTTTAACATTTACCCTCTTCCACCTCATCCGTTTGCCTACGCTTCCACTAAGAGCTTGATGAAGTCGAAATTCTGTGACAGTCTCTTCAACAGCAGAGTTGCTTAACAAATGCTGTTTATTGATCTCATGACATGCACTGTCCTCAAGATACAATTTATTTGAACAAATTCCTTTTTTACTGTAGCTTCTCTTACAACTCATAAGCATAATTATATATTTTATATCTTTGATTTATAACAATGGCAAACGTGTATCTATTGCTCTGTACATCTGTAGAATAAATCAAAATATTTCACATCCAACACATGTAAAAAGGATTTAATCAAATAGATATCATCTATCACTCATCCAAAAGCATAAAGCTTAGATGCTTTCAGCTGTCCTACACGTCCATTGTCCATTTCCTAAACTGTCTACAGAACTAGAGAGGAACTTTGCAGCATGTTCACCTGATTAACAAACCCATCCTGGTGCACCGAGGAAGGAAAGTTGATTGCCATGACAGTTAAACTGGCTGCTTTTTGTGGGCTACATCATAGAATCCCGTCTTGAGTATTTGCACTATTCCTGGTTATCGCAATTCTTACCAAAATGTATTCTGAACAATTTAGAGACTGAAACTTATTCACACAAGCCAACACAGAACTGTTGTTTCCTAGATCTTTGTTTTATGCATTCACTCCAGGAAGTTCTTCTTATAGGTTTTGATGTAAACCTGAGCAGCATTAATGAAAAATGAGTGCCCAATGACAGCTCAAAAGGAATGAGCTTCATTTCATTCCTTGTGATCTCAAGGTATGTGTTTCCAAGGAAGCAATATAAAAACCAAAATAATAGGAAAAAAAAAAAAAATGGTTTCAGGCTCTATACCTAGAGGAAACAGGTGCCAAGCTGAGATGGAAAAAGTCTCCTATCCATTGCTATTATTTAAAAGGGCTGATGTCAGTTCTAACATGCTTCTTTAGTTGTAAACCTGAGCGAAAAATGGCAAATAGAATTCTCAGTAACTAATACTGGTATAATCTTCAAGAGCTTGTCTTAAAGTTCTTTTCAGTAAAACCCTCAGGTTATAACAGAAACTAATTTTTCCATTTGTATAGTGTTTCTGACTCGTACTTTTCCTAAAATCAGTTTCTTATTGTTTAAAAAATATTCTAATCATCATTTAATACTTAATAACATTACAGTAATGCTTAATAGTCAGTTTCCAGACAGGTTTATCATATATTTTTGCTGGATTGTAAATTTGCTAACACATAAGGCCAATACTACCTATGTCTAACCCAAAATTTCTACTTCCTTTCTGGTGATCATATTAAACTCTAAGGAATTATTTCTCCCTAAGTTAAACTATTCCACATCTTCACCAAGAGCAGAACTTCTCTGGACAAGTTCTTCATTATACTAACCATTGACATCACAGAGATCTATCCCTTGTATTTCTGCCCCCCATTTTCCCTCCCTCAAAGGAAAAAAAAAACAAAACAACAAAAACCAATAAAAATATTTGTTCATTGAGAAAAAGCAAAATGCCAAAATAACACATAAGTAACTTTCTGGATTGGTAGTAAAGCCAGTTCTGTTCGTTTCACCAACCAGAGAAAATCATATTATGCAGAATAAACAATAAAATGAAAAAATCAGAATTCAGAAGAACCTTTGAAAATTACAAAGTCAAAAATACTTTTATGCAATGGCAGATTTTGTGCAAAATACTATTAAAGACAGAATGTGAGAGTAGTACCAGAGCAAACTTTTCTAATGATACAAATGCTTACTTGCAACATCCATTTGCCTTTCTAGGTAGATATGCTTCAGGTGACTATGTATCCTCACCCCTGCTGAATATGTATTTTCCCAAGAGGCTAGTGTTTTGAGAAATAGCTAAGTAACATGAGGATACTGCTGCAGTGGATTGATTTTTCCAGTTATTTACTCACAATTTACACTTAGTGGCTTTGTAAAGATCAGATCAAGTTTGTTGGAGTTAGGCTTATTTCCAAGACCAACCTCTTTTCTCTTTCCTGTTGGTCTCAAGAGATAGCCTTGGTTTTATTTACAAATTGACCCGTATTGTTAAGGCAAAGAGGCTGTTCTGTGTTTTTGTTTTAATTACCACAGTGTATTCTACCCAAGGCTTGTTTCTGTTCTCCCGTGAGCCTTTGTGATTTCCTCCTTCCCTCATGAACCAGCCCACCCGGCTACACCAGTGAAGGATAAAGAACAGATATGAAAGATGTTGGAGCTGTGATGTTGTGGGGGTGAACAACTGTACACTGCACCCAAAATCAGGGCAGATGCGGAATGTTTCATGGTGCCTCGCCAGACATCTTCTGTCTCCCAGGTTATTTTGACTGATGTCTCAGAGCGTTTTGGTTGAAGGTTCTTTTGTCCTTCTCCAGAGCCTACAACAACTCCAGCCCCAGTGAGACAATCATCTTGTGCCAAAAGCACTAGTAAAATATACTAACAGGTAATACTTAATCCTTTTTGATGGTAATATTTTTTTTTATCTTTCTAGATATTGTAAGAAAGGTTTTGTGGATTTTTTTATTATTCCAGTCATTTCTGATACATGACGTGAGTGATTTTCAGTTAATCATCTCCATACTATCTTTTCTCATATCACCCCTATACTAAATTCAATAAAATATGACTTTAATCATTTCCATTTGTCTCACCTCAAAGTAAACCACACTCCAGAAATAATGACACACTTAGTAAGGTCAGTTGCTAAGTCTTCCCTTCCAACCTACAAATCTTTATTGACAAATCTAAAATTACTGTGCAGAATCTGATAGTCAGAGTTGTGCTCTCTGAGACAGAGAAATTATCTGAATAGAAAACAAAAAAACAAAAACAAAACAAAAAGAAAAAACCCTTCCATGATAAAGACCAGTATTATATAAGGGAAATCTCAGCTTGGAATAAGAATACATATGTCCTGCCTAGCTTTTGAGACTTAACAAATGTGTTGCAAAAATACTCCCTTCTTAAAGCTGGAGATTCCAGAAAGGTGATTAATTCCACTAGTAGGGGAATATGTTATTTCCTATGGAAAGTAATAAAGGAGAGTTGGTCTGCCAATACCCTGGAAGCTGCCATGAAATAAAAAGGGAGAAGATACTAAATGGAGTTCTTCATCCATTGTGGAGCTAGACACTGTCCTTCTTCTAGGATTCATGGATACAAGTCTTACTGAGATTTGTCCTGCTTTATTTTTCCTCCTATAAAAAATCCTACATTTATACTTTAACTTTCTTCTTCTTAGAAGCAAAAGTTAGACACAATTTTTTCCAATACTCCTTTAAAAAAATGTTTTGAAAATAGCTGTACTATGAAAAAAGACCAAATTTATTTATTTATTTACAACTAATCATTATTAAATCTATTCTAACCTTGGTCTAGAACAGATCTATTAGTTAAAAAATAAGTTAACTTTCTGACTAATTTCCTTCTTTTTCCCTAGAGGTTCTCAACAGTTGTATTTAGGTTTACTGATAAGACTTTGGGCTGCATGGAAGTCAGGTCTAAAATTATCACAGCTGTTGAAGTACACAGATCTCTGTTATTTTAAATTAGAAGTTCCAGGGAAGAGTGTCCTGTCACTAAGCTGATGTTTTTTTCTTAAAACAAGAACTGTTCATGTGTCTGAAGATTAGCAATTGTAGAGGACTCGGCCCTAGTTCAATGTTATTTTTTGCTATGTGAGCATAGATTAACTTCATCAGCAGAAAATAAGTGAGCTATGCACTGTTCATTATCAGGTAATTTTTAAAAGTGTCATGCTATCTTATTGAAATATAGTTTACGGTGATAATATTTCTAAGGGATTTATATCTCTCTAGTTTAATCAAAGAGGAAAAAACCTGTGCTATGGATTACTATAAACTTGTCAGAGCTCTGGAAGAAGATCTTTTCTCCTAAGAGGACAATGGCCAGATTCAGAACTTAGTCACCTACTTCGAGCATCTAATATAAACATCATGCCACCCAAAAACTGAGTTCCTAGCAAGACCCGGGAACCTGGATCATCTAAGTGAAGCAGTGCTACGGACAGTCAGGGCTGTGGTTCCGCACAGCGAGCACGAGGTTACGACTTACAGCGAGCCACCAGCTGACCACAGCCATCTCAGCTCCTACTTCCCTCCGGAGCACGAGTTCTCCTGCCTCCTCGGGGCCTGGGAGGACAGGATCTGCCCGGAGAGCAGACATCTTACTAGTCTGGAGATGCTGAGCACTACTGAAAATTAACCTGACATTTACAGTCACAGCGCAGAAAGCAGGAAACGTGAATTTCATTTCTACCTTGTCCTGGGGCACTCCAAACTCCTATTTCTTTCTTCCCTGGAATGTGCCCTAATTACAGAGTTATAGAGAACCTAGCCCACCGCCTGTCCTTCCCCTTCAAACTGCATGGTATATAGCATGCAAAGGAAAGCTGTGTGGTCAAGAGCTGGTCAAAGAGCAGAGGTTTGACTCCTGGTTGTTAGGACGCTTCCTCAGAAATTAGTTTGATCCTGACACCTTGGATTAACTGTTTTGGTCCTATTGCTGGGTAAAGCAAAATTCATAGCTGTTCCATGGAATGCAATCCAGTTCCACCTATTCGATCTCCACTCCCTGTCTATTGCAGGATCAGCCTTGCTCTTACGCTCCTATTTTTTCTGATTCCTCCCTTTCCCTAAACAGTTGTCTTACCTTCAGCAGGAGGAAATGAGTCCATGTCTCCCAGATTCTTGCTGATTTAAATTTGGTCCAATTAATAAAGGACAGGCTGCGCCTCCTTTTCTGGTGTTTTTGAAAGAAGTGATCCATTCTCTTACACTTTTTACTGGATTCAGTGCTGGCAGTACAGTTTCAGGCTGCCTGGACTACAACGAATACATCAGACCACTCCAGAGACTTGGGCAAAGTTTCAGACTTCTACACAGTTTTGGTAAGTGATGGAGCCTACAGAAAACCAGATTCTTACTTCCTCAAACGAAAGTACTTTGTGGTATATAAGGTGCTGAATATACAGAACTTAAAAGCCTAGAAATAGGTGATGAGCCCGAATTTTGGTATCTCTAGAGCAAAATCTAAGCAAAACTACCTTAGGATAAGGTTTTAGATTTCTCTGACATTTAATTTTAAACTGAAAGACAGTGATATGCCTCTGCTGATCTAAGATTTTTTTCTCTTTGTAGACATTTTATGTACACCTTAGTGTTTGTATGGAATTTAATGGGTCTGTTCCACTGGGGAAAGATAGGAGGGAATTCTTGAGCAATTGTGTTCTAAAACTAACAGTTAGATCCATCATACCTGGCGCCAAAAATACAAGAGATGTGAGTGACTATAGGACATACATCATTTCCTAGAAAAAGGCAAGAAAAAGTCTGGACTGTTTGTTTTGGTTACCAAAAATTCAATTATCTTAAGATACTTGAAGAACAATGGTGAGATGAAAGACACTCAGGAGATTTATGGTTTTCTGTGGTCACAAATAGCATTCCCCACTGATCAACGCATTCAGGATGAATCTCATAATTAATGTAGACATATCGAGGTTCAGGGATTTTACTGTCAGTACTAGAACATAATTTGGTTTTACCCCAAGTTCCTCTTTTCTTTTATTTTCCTCTCAGTAGAATTCAAGGATATTTTTGGAGGATAACCCTTTTTCTTGGGAAGTGGCCAAGTTTTTGAATAATAAAATGTGACAATAATTAGAAAATAGTTTGAGTGGGTTAATGAACTATGATCCACTGAGTCATGGATTTCAGAGCAGGTGTCTGACTGCTAGCCAACTGTGAGGGGTTTTTTTCTCTAGTCATGTGTCTAGGTATGTTGCATTGTCTGGTTCCTTCTTGGAAGCAAACATGATTTTTTAATGTGGCTTTCTACTTTGGTGCTTCCTTCCAAGATCTTTATTCTCAATTTGTTTATTTTTCCTTAAGCCCCAAATCTCTCATTTTCTCTTCTATTGAAATTGAATTAAATCTGTAACTAGGCTAATGAAAAGGGAGTGATCTGAAGTTATTTGGGTGTAAGTAGGATCTTCTAAACTGAGGACATGAAATTGAGGAAGCAAATTTGACTTACATTTGTCATATTACAGGAAGACACAGGAAGAAATATTATATATCCTATATAACATTGAAGAGGAGTGACTATGAAGCACCACTTGGGGAATATCCATTAATGTCTTTCCTAAGAACGAACCTATTTCTCAGGGCCTTTCAGATACACAAGAGGAACATCTGAATCACTTCTGGTGAAAGTGCCCATCAAATCTGCCAAAACTAACCCATGCAGTGATGCCTGTGGAACAGGGCTGTGAAGTTTTAGGGTCTATGGACACTTCCAGCATTCTGTATTGGTATACCTGAGATGGATGTGAGCCAAGGTCTGAGCCCCAAAACACAGCAAATGCCGGATTACTAGACTAGGAAATGCAGAGAAGATAGGACTAATGTTTAAAATTCTACAGAAGGACTGTGTGGCTGCTCCAGAGCAGCCCACTCTCCATTATTATACCTCCCAAAGCCTATTGCCCTTATGGACTCATTGTGGTTTAACCCCAGTAAGTGGCTGAGCACCACCAATCCACTTGCTCACACCTCCCTCATGGTGGGATGGGGAAGAGAATTGAAACTTGTAAAAACTCATGGGATGAAGTAAAGACATTTTAATAGGTAAAGGAAGAGCTGCACACACAAACAAAGAAAAATAAGGGTTTCATTCACTGCTTTCCATTGGTAGACAGGTGTTTAGCCATTTCCCGAAGCAGGGCTTCATCACACCTAACGGTTATTTGCAAAGACAAACAATATCGCTCTGAACAACTCACCTTCCTCCTTCTTATCCCATCCTTTATTGATGAACACAGTGTCATATGGTACGAGATATTCATTTGGTCAGTTGCTGTCAGCTGTCCCAGCTGTGTTCCCTCCAAATTTTTTGTTCACCCCCAGCCTCTTCGCTGGCAGGGCAGCGTGAGAAGCAGAAAAGGCCTTGACAATGTGGGAGCACTGCTCAGCAGTAGCTAAAACATCAGTGTGTTATCAACTTTGCTTTGTTCACAGATCCAAAACATGGTACCATATGAGCTACGGTGAAGAAAATTAGCTGTATCCCACCCAACAGCAGTGCAGTACTAATGAGTCCTCAGATGATGCATTCAGTCCAATTCCACAACATCCCCTGTGCCCCATTCAGTGTGCAAGTCACCCAGAGCTGAAATTTGTTTTAGATAGCACACACCTTTTGCACAAGAACCTGAGATGCTGCTCCACCCACTGCTGCAGATGTGCCCTGGCTTAGTACTTACACCTGAGAGATGCTGCAAATCATATTAGAACAACTCCTACACCCTGTTATACATCACTCTGCAGCAACTCAATGTATAGTTCTTATACATTGATAGGATATCTCTTCAGTCACAGTCTGAGTTTTGTACAATTGCATTCTGAGAGGGAAATGTTGCTAAACCCCAAGGTTTTGTCTGATTTCATATCCAAACCAGACCACATGACAAGCTGTGTCTGATTTCTGCACAGAAACATTAAATGTTTCTTTCCAGCAAGGCATGAAAACAGGCGTGATTCACATGGCTTATACTTTTGTTTTGAACTTTTGCAGAACTCTGCTCTGTATCTCATTACCAGTCCCCAAGAGACACCCCGTCTCTAGCCCTTAAATGGGGATTTTGTCAGGAAGCGTCTCATATACCATAAAGGAAGGTTTCGTTTTTGGCAAATCAGATATCTCAAGGAAAGTGGATAAATGGTGTCAGAGATGAGCTTTCATAAACAATTTATGTGTGTGCATTTCTCACAGAGAAACAATGAGGAAATAATTTGAAACAACACAAGGGTACATCTCTAAATGTGTTTTGCAAGATTATAAAGATACAAGCATTAACCCATGTTAGACTAGACTGCAATATTGGGTGTATTTATTGCCTGGCTCTCACCAGAGGACTGTGTGTTTTCTCTTTTGCTGAACTAATTAGATGCCACTATGGTCTTCATCTTCTCGTGGCCAGGTCTCCAGGTTTGTTATCTTGGAAACAGAATGTTTTATCTTAGACTAACACTACTTGAAGTTGTGAATACAGGCTTCCTGAAATCTCATTCTTCAGAAAAATCTGACTGTGCATTTTGCAATTGGAGCTGCGTATGAAATTGTTCTGTGGGAAAGTAATAGGGAAAATACTAATTCATACTGTGTTCCAGCCTATCTGAATTATGTCTTACAAAGTAGAAGCAAATATTATTTTTTAAAAAAATCATACATCCTGCTGTCTTAAATGATTCCAGGTCTACAGATTTAAATTGAATATGGTATTTATTCAAAAAGGGTCCACTGTTTTCCTCAGATTTTTTCTTTCCAGTCCAGAGGTTCAAAGAGTAGCTGAACTCATTACAATCACCAGCCAGCTATCTATGTTCGGTACAGTAAGGTTCTCCAAGCATCTTTTATGTTCCTCTTCCATACTGCTCCTTTTCCTTTATCTCAGTTCTCTTTTTCTTATTTTAATGTATAAAGTCAGCAGCAGGAAGATAGACTTCTGTTTGTTCTCATGCTCCAGGCTCACTGAAGCCCACCCAAAATCCCTGGATGTTGCTTAAGTACAACATAGTGTTCCTGATTGGGTGAACTATATTAACTTCAGCACAGCATCTCTAGTTCAGAGGTCGTTATTCTAAAGCAGTAGGCATAAAAAGATAGCAAGGTGAGCAAAAGATTAGGTAGATTTATTGTGAATCTAATGTAAAAAGGACAATAGGGCCAGACTTTATGTGGAGATATACAAATACTATACTGGGGAGTGAAACTAAGAACCATAGCCATTGCACCAGTGTTGCATTTATTTGAGAAAATAAGGTAACGCTTGAGCTGGGATGGACTTTTAGCATTCTGGGCATGTAATGCTGTTCAATTCACCACCATTTCTAGAGTGCATCTTCATGCTTTCTCACATACAGCACATGCCTATACAATCCAGCCATACACGTGGCACATGCATCTTTGCCACTAAGCTTTGCAGCATGAATTTAAGCAGTGATCAAATCAGAAGACACTGTGTCTTTCAAGACAATTCTCTCAGATTCAATGGGAAAAGGAATTTTCAGGATTTCCCATTTCTCAATTTCAGGACTTCCAGTATAAAATATTTTATGTTCATGCTTTCTCTTGCTCCTTCTTCCTTGGGGAAATTATCTTTCAATTCATTACACCATAGTGTAACCCCAGAAATACTGGACCTAAGCTTACGCTTCTCTCATCTCCTGTTGCCTGTCAGCTCTTTGAAAGCTTCACCGACCTTCATTTTGAACACTGGTTCTTGTATCCGCAACAGTGCATATATTCAAATGCAATGATTTCAAACGTAACAGATTGAACAGGACAAAGTCTTATCTTATCCAAAATGCTTTCTGATTTATTGTTGCTGTTTGAAGACTACATTTGTCAGACTGATTGGGTTAGCAAAGCCGCTAATAAACCAATGTGCTTACTCTTTGACAGCCTCAGGTAAATATGTATGGGTGAGAACCAAGATTAAAAACCTTCTATGTAGCAGAGGCTGAAACTAGTTTGAAGCAAACATTTAGGAAAAAGAAAATTACAATTATGATAAGGTACAGTGGGTAGCCTCGCAATTATTTAGCAGTTTCTTCCACAGAGAATGCACAGAATTATTGCCTGTCCTGAAGTGATTAAAAAATCATACACGCTACATCCACCACTGAAGCGTTAGCACAAATTTAGTCACTGCTTAACAGGTGAAAAAAGTACTTTTCAACAGGTTAGGAAAATAGAGGAAGAAAAGAGAGGAAGAACTACATGATCTCTAGCTGGTATTTCAGAGACTATTGAAAATAATAGCAATGGCTTTTGGACAAGATGCCAGTAGTACAAAGTTCAAAACTATAATGTGATTCAAACTCTGCTGGAAATTTTCATACCCACAAATGGGTTGTGTATAGGTTTTAAATGTTACCCTAAACTCTGCCTACCACTTCAATGTCTCTGTCTCTTTTGTGGAAACACAGATGAATTACTAGCATGGAGTTGTACACAGAGCATATAATTCATCTCATCTAACTTTGTATGGTAGTATATATACATGCAGCTGAGCTATCCCTCTGTAGGCTCTCTGAGTTTCAGTGGAAACAGGAGCTTCTGGGATGTGATTTATTAGACTTATGTCTAGCTAGACATCTATTGAGTGCTCCTTATGTGCTCTTACACAAAACTGGCCCATATCAGATTTTCTAATACAGGGTTATGACAAATTGGCTATAGAGTAAGATTTTTGATGGGCACAGTATGAGATGATATAATTTCAAAGGCTGTAGAGAAGGATAGGGTCTTACAGTACACATTATATAAAAGTGAACCATTTTTAGATAAGCTTTTGTTTTTCAGCCAATGTTCAGAATCTGTTGCTGAAATGCACTTTTTTTTTTTCCATATTTTTGATTGCAAGTATTTCAAAAGTCTGGGAATGATTGAATATTTCTCTCTATTCTTTCTTCCTTAATTCTTTCCTCCTCTTTATACATTATAGCAATCCCAAATAACGACATTTGCAAAGATGTCGTCATGCTTGGGAAATCTGCCTTACAAACATCAAAATAGCACATGTTCACAGTTGAATTAGACTCATTCTATATTTAGATATGAACAATCCCTCTGAGACATGGGTGAACATGGGAATTCTTTCAGCTTGATGGAAACCTAATGCCTGTAATCTTCCATATCCTGCAGGATTTCTATAATTTAGCCAACTGAGGGTAAAAGATGAAAATTACTTTGGATACACTGATTCTGCATAGTGAAAAAGGGCCAAGGATCAAGCTACTCTCAAAGATCAATCTCATCCTCAGTTCTCACATCACTTAATTGTTAGGTCACTTTCTGACTGTTTAGAGATGTACCAGCTTCCCCAAGACAAAAGCTGTGAGTTGTTGAAGAGCTAATTCCCATCAGCAACAACTCCCTCCAGAAAAGTATGGATTAAACTGGAGAAGTTTGACTCCCCCATCCAAGTTAAGGTGAGTTCAAGAATCCTGCCTTAATATCACAAATGCATTCATTGACCTTTATGGTCAGATCTGTGGTGAACTGGGTGGAGCCCAATGTTCTAGTGAGTTACAGGTGGAATTGTGTGGGGAGGGGTTTTATATTTTATTTTATGTTTTATTTTATTTTGTGGTCATTTGAATCCAAAAGCATGGAAGAGTGTCGTGGTTTGGGCCTGGTTGGCAGCCAACCACAATGCAACAGCTCTCTCTCCCTTCCCCTCCGGCAATGAGAAGGGACAGAGAGCCAGGCTGGGGGTTCGAGATAGGACTGGGATGGGGGAAAATCCCCCTTTTATGATCACGAGCAAAAGGCAGACTCGTTAGGGGAAGAAAAAAAAGAACATACATTTATTACAGACACTAACAACAACACATAACAGAATAGGACAGTGAGAAGCATTGCCAAATCTTGAGAACACCTTCCCCCCACCCCTCCCTTCTTCCCGGGCTCAGCTCTGCTCCCGATATCTCTACCTCCTCCCCCAGTGGCGCAGGGGCAGGGAATGGGGGGTGCAGTCAGCGCTGCTACTTCCTTCATCATCGGTGAGGGGAGTGTCCGGAACTTGTTCCTCCTGCTCCATCGTGGTCCCCCTCTCACAGCAGACAGTCCTCCACAAACTTTCTCCGACTTGAATCCCTCCCACAGCTGCAGCCCTTCCCGAGCTGCTCCGGCGTGGGACACCCCCACATGCTGCAATCCTCCCAGCACTGAATTACAGCAGCGGGGCTGCTTTTTCCCATGAGACCCCGGCCTTCTTCGGGCACAGCATCTTGATCAACTGAGCAGGAGCAACAGGCCACAAATCAATGTCTGCTCCACCGTAGATCTTCATGGGTGGCAGGGGGGGCCGCCCTGCCGTCTCACCACAGGATACAGGGGGGTCTCTGCTCCGGCACTCCTCCCCCCTCCTTTCTTCCTCCGTTCCTCCACTGACCTTGGTGTTCACGCAGCTGCAGCAACTCCTCCTCACAAGTCCAACTGCACGTCACCACATCCCTTCTTAAATACGTTATCGCAGAGGCGCAGCTGATTGACTCAATTTCCCAAACAGAAGTGGAGCTGGCTTGGAGCTGGGGGAGCTCTGAGAAGCTTCTCACAGGGGGCCGCCCCGATAGCCCCCTCCCCTGCCACCAAAAAACTCCACCACTCACTCAACCCAGAACAAAGAGCTAAAAAGAACATCAAGCATCTGTATACATCCGAGATGCGTGTGTCACCTGGGATATTGTAGAATAAGTATGTTTCTGCATGTGGTCTATCTTACTAAGACAAGTTGCCACCATGAAGAAAATACATAAAGAACTTACTTGCCTAGCCTGGGCACTGAAGCCTGTGTTTCCATCTTCCTGGTTAGTGTTTTCCTGTACATAGCAACTGGCATGGTCAAGAGTGCCTCAATGGTACAGGAGACGTTAATTCAAAAAAAAGACTCTGCAGGAAGAGCACAGGTGCCTTTGTAAGTGAAGCCATTCTCTACAGGCAGAAGCATTGGCCACATCAACTCCATTTTTCAGCCTGCTTCTAAGGATGAGTCATCCACCCCCTCTTCACTTCTCCAGTAATGTTTAATTTCTTGTCAGCTAGAGGACTATAATTCTGAGTCTGGAGTTAATATTGTATCCTCAGCTTTGACTCTGAGCACATCTGCAGAGAAGTGGGAGCAGTCTTCACATCAGCAGAGTGCTCTGTCCAGGCTAAGGAAGGGCGAAGGATGTATTCACTGAGAGTCTGCTGCACTCATGTGGTAAGACAGCTACTGGTATTTAAGGTAACAGGTATCTGTGCACAGCACTGCACTCTTCCAGGTAGACCTTCCATGTTGCTTGATGAGTTCTTTCCAGCCTGTATTGCCAAACAGCTTTAATGTACAGTCTTGAGACATTTTACAGAAATAACGTCACGGAAAATAAAAACCTAGCATGCAGACAGGATGTGGGTTTTTTTCACCTCTCCAAAAAGTCCAGGAGTTGGGGAATGACAGAGTAGAAAGTGTTGTGAGACCTCTCATTCCTGCCATTTCATAGTTGGTCTTCAGGGCTATTTAATTTTCACACCAGCAAAAGGAGCCTTCTCAGATGCATTTCTTGTTTTTATCCTTATGACTCTATTTACCATATGACTATTGTGTATATCCCCTCACAGCTACCCAGAAGCAGCCATCAGATGGACTCTGGGAATACTAGCACTGTGTTAACATCCATTCAGGTTTCTGTCCAATATTCCAGTGACTGCTGGGAAGGGTGCCTTGTTCTTACTGACTAGGTTGCATTTGAACTAGTGACTCAGAGATGAGTTATCATTCCCCTGACCTATCCTCTACTCCCTTTCATTTTTAACAGATATAGTGTTGTCCACCAATTTGGCTGGTCATCTTTTTATTTTATATTCTGTTGTTTAAAGTTCCCTTCTTTCTTGCTAGCTAACAAAATTCCTGATTTCCTTTTCCCCCTCCAAGTCATTTTACTCAACAACCTCCAACCCTTTTAGCTGTCGACTCAAAGTATTCCCCAAGTTAACATTAATTTACATGGCTTATCCAAATGTACTTCAGATTTTAAATAGATTAGGACTCCATTCCTTTGAAGTAGTCATAATATTTGACAAGAAGCTTTCTCTTCTCCCCCCATCCCCCTCCCCAGCTGAATCCCTTGGAAAGGGCTGGATGCTCCAGTGCAGTCTAAGGGGATGGAGGAAGACATCTGTGTGGATACACTTGCAGATTTGCATATATTTGCATGCAGACATATATATAGCCATTCTGAAAAGCCAAATGTGCCAGAAAGCCAAAGCAGGGCAGGTGTCCTCTTGTACTGCTGAGCCAGCAGTCCTCAGCTCTGACTTGAAGAGATCACCTCTATAGATGTAAAACAATTGTATCTTATTAAGGAAGCAGATAAGCTACTTTTCTAGAACTGTAAAGTTTGTGCAGCATGAAAGGGTAACTAATTTGTGAGCAGGAAAAGAGTATAACCACATTTCTGTCAAGAGAGAGGGACAGAAAGAAAAGAGGTACTGCATATTATTAAGCTACTTGATCACATATGTCTTTTCAAAGGAGAGAAGGAGACATTAGCAGCAAACAGAGGAACATTGTCATCTGCAAACATAAATATTTCAGATTTCAGGTACACTGGGAATGTCATTAATGTAAAAACTGACAAGAAGGGGCCCTGGAGTCAGCAATGACCGTGGGAGGCATTTCAAGAGACAGAAGAAGGGGCTCTGACAACAAGCACTGTAATAATAATAAACTCCTTTGAAAGTCGCAAAGGAGATAGGTAGAGAATCAGGACAAAGAAGCTGTATCGCTGAGTTTCCATACAAGTTTGGAGGGGGAGAGGAGAGGGGAGGAAGAACCTGGATTCTCACGGTGTTAAGTGCTCTTGTTGCTGGGGGTTAAGTAAGTTAGTGCTTGTGGCATGCCCTCTATCCTACAGCTGAGAAAATGTGATCAATACTTTCAAAGAGACAAGCTGGCGAGATGAAGAGAAGATATAAAGGGAGCAATTAGATAGAAATAATTTAGATTTAAGGTGGAGACGGATGATATTACTTGCCAACAGGGTCAACAGATAGAGATTAAATAGGAGCTTCAGCAACATGATGTGTTATTTCCCTGTCAGCCAGAATATTGTCCTGGAAGGCTGGAGAGGCAACAGAATAAAGGAGGTGAAAGGGTCAGCAATTGCTGTAGAGAGGATAGGCTAATTCATTATTGAATGAACATCTAAGTAGGATGGTCAGGGTCTTTCTTGATCCCATTTCACATCTAAAGTGCTTATTTTAATGAACTAAACAGACATTAAACTGCTTAGCAAAATTACAAAAAACTCAAAATGGAAAAGCCACAACAGGTTGCATGACATATTTTGATTTCTTGTGTAAATGAAAGCTACTCGTATATGAACTTGGGATATGAATGGTCAGTACTGTAAGAGACATCACATTATTCACCATCAGGGTTAACAAGGACTATTTATTTCACATCTATGTTATAGAATTACACAGAAATCCCTCTGTAGTTACTGGAGGTTTTAGACCTATAATTAAAAAGATAAAATGAACATAATAATAAATATTTTTGACAGCCGTCATTTAGTTTTTCATTATTTATGATGAAATTACATCACATACTAGTAAATGTGCTTTAGTATATTTTTAATGAAGTCTTAATGATTTTGAATCTCAGTACAACACCCTGCTATTATATCTTTTCCGAGAAATAGGAAGAGAGAAATCAAAACATTATGGATGAAAATTACCACCTGACAGGGAGTGAGGATCTCCTGTATTATTATTACCACTTCTTCAAGCAAGAAATTAATCCATTTCCAGGGAGGGGGAAAAAATTCAAAAAATAAGAGAAAGATTTTTGCTCTTTCAAATTGTTCCTGATCCAAAGCAGGAGCCCTAAAGAACTTCCCTCATCTAAATTTCCAGACTGGAACCAATCGGTTGACCTTTGGCCTTTTATAACTAACTGCCCTAGAAGCTCTGAGTATTGAAGGAAATATATTTAAAAAGCATGTCTTCATTTGTTTTAATGTTTTGAAATTTACCATGCTAATCAGTAATTTAGAATAATCTTGAAATATTAACTGGCCATTTGTAATCTTTTTATCAACTACAAAGAACACGTAAATGGATCCCAGGTTTCCTCCCTGGGGGAGATAAGGGCTTTTTCAACTGATACCTCCATGGCTGGAAAGCCTGGGATCACTCCACAACACGTGGAGACTTCCAGACGTTATTACATTCACTGAATGAAGAATGTTTGTCTTTATTAATGTCCCCTCTAGACAGAAGTTACCCAAATGTAAGCAACTTTGCACCACTCAAACACATGAAAATAATGCAAAGATCTAGGACAAAAATGTAAGCCAAACAACAAGAATACAGTGCCATACAGTTGAGCTTGATTCTTGCTAGAGTGGTTTATACAGATATCTGAAGGGCTGAAGTGAAAACTAATGGCAACAGCCTGACATGATGGGTACCTGGCCTGTCTTCTGTGGACTGATTAATCTCAAATGTGCTTAACCCAGATAAAAACTTTAAAAGGACCCTAGAGCAGAAGAATAACAGAAGCAGTTCCTTCCTTTAGTTCTCACATTTGAAAAGAAAACGACACATATCTAATATACAAAAGAATAAGCTGAGACTCAGGCAAGCCAGTTTTAGTGAAGAGAACAGCTTTATTTCTTTAAACAATCCATCAAGCAGAGAGGCAAAAGGAAGAGAAAGATTTACTTCTTCAATAAGTAGGAAGCAACATGATTTCATTCAGCACCGAAAGAGATAAACACAACTCTTCCATTCAAATATGATAAATACTACCAATAAAAACATGAAAAGTAAGGAGTATATGGTCTGATGCTGCTGCTTTGGCCAGAAGATGCTCTGATTTGGGGTAGTTACCTATTCATGATATTCTAAATTGGACTGGCAATCTTTGTTTTGCATTATCCTGGCATACAAGAACAAGATAGTGCCTGCATCTGCTTCTGGAAAACGAGAAGCAAACATTATCTCATTGATGTTACTAAAAGACACAAGATCTGCAAGTAGACACATGAAGACATTCATGTAGCACTCTTATGCCACGTGCATTAGTTGAATGATGGTAATATACTGTTCAGATTAGTGACAAGCTGGAAAAAATGAAAGAAAATCCACAAAATGTACACGGATGGACACAGAGGTGTTAACTCTTACAAGGTCAGATTACAAGAACCAAACAAATAAAACTGTTGTGCAGCTATTATCAACAACCACAGCATCTGAAAGGTACAAGCATGAAAAAAAAAGGTTTTCCTTCTAAAACTGCAAAATGTAGGACAGTGTAATAAGGAACACCACCCATGAGATCAGATCCTCTCTCTACATGCTTATAGCGTTGCCAAAATCTGCACAGGAAAATGAAAGGACAGCTTAACTCACAAAACTGTTTCTGTATCTAAATATCAGTGGAATAAGAATTATTGGGCTGAAAAAAAATAAATAAGAATGCATTTTCCATTTTTATGTTATTACTTTCTCTGTTTGTCCTTCCCACCTAATCTACCAGTAACTCCTAAATCTATTGCTCAGCTTCAATCTCCTTGACAGGTAGTAATGTTTTTAAAGATACTACATACCTACACACATTTAAAATAAGTGTTAAGATAGCAGAGATCCCTTAACAATATCCTGATCTGGGAAAAAATATAGGATGAGTCAGAAAACAATGCATACAGGATAAAGCTATTGCAGTGTTGAAACCATGGGAGAAGAGCTTGTAATTTGATCAAGGAGCTGTACCTGATTAAATACTAGAGAATGCAACCACAAGGAACTAATTCTTAAAAAACAAAACAAAACCAAAACCAAACAAACAAAAAAACCCCAAACAAACAAGCAACAAACAAACAAAAAACCCCTAACCCAGACTCCAACAACTTCAAACTGAAGAGTCCAAGAAGTTCGTGTCCGGATGTAGGAATCTATATACAAGAAAGATTTCTAAATTCCTGCCAGTGAAGATCTAGTAAATCCCCTCCACAGTCTGGAGAGCTATGCAGCTGACCTCCACTGGCATTTACTTTAGACTGAGCTGAATGCATCTTCAGACTCCTTTGGCTTTATCGACTAGATCTTCATAAGCTATAATAGCAGTGGTCTTCAGTGGCATTAGACAAATATATTTAGGCAACTGAACCGAGCCCTGAAACCTATCTGAAACTTTATTTGTGCTACTGATAGTAGAACTGCTAGTACTTATGTGCTCCCTAAACGTTTTATTTCCTGTTTTTTTTTACTGTCGTCATTCTGCCATGATCAGATTACAGCAACGAGAACATCTGTCACTGCCATCTTTGTACGCTGCCATCTCTACACACGTTTCATATGTTTCTCTTTACCTGTCACATTTTCTTGCATGGCCACGTGCATATGATAACCACAGACATCCTTGAGCATGCACCACAAAACAGATCATCACAGCTTTGCAATACGTGTGTAGAAGATTACATCGAACAAGGTATTATTGTAACTGAAGGGATTTTTAAGCAAAATATATGCATGGAGCTTCATAATCCTTATGAAAGCACAAATAGTATTTAATATATCCAGGATTTTGTTGCTTATCACACACTATTTTTTTGCTGATTCTTTATTGCCTTTATTGTAATTATATGCATCTATTCAAATCACTATTCTTATAAAAACATAGCTGCAGTTTTCTTCATATGCATTTACAGATTTTTAAAGACCAACTTTCATGACAAAGATGTAGAGAAAATATTTTTTTTCAAGATTATTTTTTTTCTGATATGTTAGTACACATAGTGAGAACACAATTTAAACAGCAAGTTGTGACAGAATGTAAAAATTGTTTGGAAGAAAAACCCTTTATATTCTGTAAATATTTTAAATTCAAGTTCCCTACTTTCAGAATGAAGACTGTAGGAGCCACCAAAGCACTTCCCTCTGCTTAAGTGATATAAGCTTTTTAAGCTTGAAAACAAGGACCTATGCCATAAGAGAAATTAATATAACAAAAAATGAGTTTCCCTAGTGACCAAGATCAGCAAGGACATTTAATTCATGCGCCCATCGGTAGTTTGATGTCTTGTGGGAAGTCTCGAAGTGTGAAAATACAGAGCTCTTCAGGACAGAAATGATTATGTACTGCAAGTGAATAATCAACCACAATGATCAGCTTAATCCATTTGTCTAAAGAAAGAGGAAGATAAACCAGGAGTGCAGCCATACCTTTTAAATCCCAAGGGTGATATTAGCTAGTACATGAACATCTCTGAGCTTCTGCACTAGGGGTAAAGCAGTAAAGTGTCCTAAAGATGGCTTTCAAAGATGCAGAGCCACAAACATGCTGAGATGAACAGTCAGAAAGATGGTGTCTCTTGGGATGGAGAGATGAATCCATGCCTTTGTACATACCATGATTTGAACCTACTGTACGATGGGACAAGGCAATTAAATGAACCTAAAGGTTGCATGAGATGAAATTATGTTGCCCGCCTACAGTCAGACAAGATTAATCCTTTTTCCCTGTCCACCCTCAACCCTCACACCACTCACCTACCCAAATCCTGTTTGTTCAGGCTTCATGCCAAGATGAGAGGAAGTATTGCCAATAGGCAGACTGTAGGCTTCAAGTATTTATAAACAGGGAGAAAGAAAAGAATCTGAAAGATCCTTCAGACTGCTCACATAACTATTAAACTCATGTGGAACATAGTGTCACCCCCGGAACGCACTGAGAAAAGGAAGCATTCAATGAGGAAAATTTAATAAAAACAAACATATTCTGATAGGATTACAGCATCAAAAGTGCATATGTTCCACATGTTTTTATTTCTCTTTAAAATTAGAAAAAGTATCTTCGCTTGATGTATCCTGTAGGGCACAAAGCCAGAAAGCACTATTATACTATTTCTTGCTTCATAAAGAATTTCATTTAAACTATGAACCTTGTGATAGGTAATTATATGCAGGAAGCAGAGCACATATGAATTTTATATTTATGGTCTACACTGAGGTCACAATTTAAATTCTAAAAACTGCCTTCAGAAATACCAGTTAGTGTGTCGTTTTTATTTTAATTGCATTTCCTCCCCTCTGGTACAGCATGATCAACTGAAAATCAGAACATATGTTTTATGTAACATATTTAGAATCTAGCAATAAACTATTACTATCCATATAAACATTAAACCCATTTGGAATGCTGCTAACAGAGAAGGGGGGAGGTCGTGGGAGGTGCTAGTAGATCCTTTTGCCCAAGAGAAGAAAACAGCATTAAAAAATTTTCACATGTTCCTCATAATAACTGCTGATAATGAACTGCTCTCCCTCTTCCCACAGTGCAATCACTATATCTTTTTATTTCCAACTACAAATATCTTTTTAAAAATATTTACCATTTTTCAGGTTTTTTCTTTTTCTTTTTCTTTTTTTTTTTTTTTTTTTTCATGTCAGTGAACTAAAAATGTGTCAGTTCCCTTTGTTGCACTAAGTAATGGTATCAGAACCAGTTGGGGCTCAGAGAAGATCTAGTTCCACATCCCATCCAGCCAGGAAAGTAGAACCATGGGACTGACGGTACTAGAGACTGTGTTGTTTTTCCCCAAGGGTCTGTTTTTCACAGTCTGATACAGACCATGCTCTCAAATCTGGGAGCTGAACCTGAACCCTAATGTTGCCCTTGTCCTGGCTGGATACACTATCCATAAAGCTCAGGGTGTCCTTTGACCATCAACTTTTGCCTGTGGGCTGTGACTGGTCTCCAAAAGGGTGACAGTGATCGCTCTTACCCAAGATGGTTGTGAGGTTACAACACCTTCATAGAAAGGAGATGTGTTCTGTCTACTATCATGGTGAGTCCTGCCTAGAAACCCCACCTGCTGCTCTCTACATCCAGGTTTTAACAACCTAGTCTACAAAAATTGGGTGGGCGTGGTAGGGCACACATCTAGACTCCTGTACTCAAGGAGAAACACAAAATCCACTGGTGGGAGATTCAACCCCTCATAAAACCTGATCACTCCCTGGGTGGGCATGATTAATGACTGTAAAGAGGGCTGCCTGTTCACACTACTGAAAGCACAAGACTATAAAAGACCACAACCAAGTGGTTTGAATCTCATGCTAAATAATTAAATAGCTAAACAAACATCTTTCAGACTATCTTCATTCATGTAACCAATGGATTTTAACTCTAGCCTGGAAGAACATGTTCCAAAGATGAGCAGTTTAGCTTCTGTGATCCATTTAGACATCGGTTTCTTCACACGGAGTGATAACAGAACTAGATATTGGAATGACATTTTTATGTGACAACTTCTTCACTTGAAATGCAGTGAGCTCTTGCTTCCTTCTGACAGTTCAGGTAGGCAATCAAACAGTTTATAGATGGTCACACAGTTTCAAATTATTTTAATTTTTTACAAAAAAAAAAAATATCCTATTTTTCTTTCTATTTTTTGTCACCTGTTCTAAAGGAAATGTCTGGATGTTCAAAACTCAGTCACTGTGATTCGAACAGGATATACACCTTTGACCTTGAATTTTAAAATACACTGTATAACTCAACTCCCTGCCATCTAGTTCCTATCATACCTTCATCATTTGTCATAGAAAATTTTTTGATTGACTTAACATAGATACTTAACATACATATGCTGGAGCTGAAAGAGCCAGTTCCTCAACTGGTACAAGTCAGACTAGTTCTATTAACACAAATTGAAGCTGACTGATTTATACCAGCTGACAAAAGAGTCCAGTATCTAATAAAAATCTGAAAGACCCTTACATTCTACCTGACACTTACAGAGGTTTTAATCAAATTCTACATTTGCTTGCTTGATTTTTGGCATGAAAGAATTTTTTTCTTAGTATTTATTGTGCCTCAGGATTTAAAAAATTGTGGCAAAGTATTACAATTTCTGAGTAAGATATCTATGTGATAATTAAAACCAAAAAAGAGTTGTGACCCATAGACAAATCAAACTGTCAGTTGACGTACATCTGAAAGCAGTGACATCTTATTATATATAAGGCTCACATATTCACTTGCTCTTCAGTAAAAGACTTTTCATGGCATGGAGATAACTACCCATGGGAACAGAAATATTTACCCAGATAATAACAAATTCTAACTCTTTTAAAAATTAATAAACATTTTTGAGACACTGTTATCTGAATTTCCTGATGCAATCATAGGTAACACTGAAAAATAAGATCCTGATTCTCTAAACTTTCACTACATAACCAGTGATCTCCATAGACTTCTATCTTTACTAACACTGGGATGAATGTTGGAGATACAGTTTTGAATATGAAGACATTACCTCTGGCTTAGAAAGTTCTCAAGCCATAAATCACTAAGGAAACACAAGAGGATATTTTGAAAAACTATAATGATATATCAGTTTTGTTCTTCAATTCATACTCAGGCATTTGTTGTAGGCTGTATGCTGATAAGGATGATGGGCTTGGTGGACCTTCGTCTGATCCAGTAAAGTTATGATTGTGCTCTTTTGTTCACTACAGACAATTGAACAACATGTAACCTCGTAGTCTGTAAACAAACTCAAACCTCAAAAATACTATCGAAATAGGATTGTAAATTGATTGAATATTTTTACTTGAAGTAATTTCTATAAAGTTCATAGTGTTTCATCTTAAATCCTCTGCTTTTTCAATTAAATTTTCAAAGAAATGGAAAGAAATTAAAAACAATAATATAAAAAGAAACAGTGCATTTGGCAACACTAACAAAGTTATAGCTTTTTTAAAATTTTCCAATGTGATTAAAACCAGCAAATTTTCACACTCAACATTTTCAAAGATATTTCAAATTCTGAAGAACTAACCATTTTCAAGTGTGAAAGAAGCATTTACAGATCAGTCGAAGCAAAAACAAAAATCTCTTTCCCACATGATCCTGGCATTTGCACAACAGTTGGCAAAATTGGTACTTTAAGTCTGTAGAGTGACTGGACCTCTGGGAGTCCTGAGAGTTTCATAAATCTTCTTAGACAATAGGAAAACATTGGGTTTGTGCCCTTGCTCTCTACTCAACATAATATTAGGGATTTATCAAAGTATGAAGTCCAAACTCCAGAAACCATACTCAGTAATTTGTGCAAATGTACAAATGCAAACAATAGAAAAGAGGGAATCCCATGAGGCAGAGTAAAGACTATTTAAAGCAATAGTATCTAATTCATATATATTACAATTTCTTTTATAGCCAAACTGTAAATAACTTTTCATTGTAATATGTCATGAGGCACAAGAACATATGCTGTGCTGAATTCCAAACATATGACCTCTGCTGCATTCCTTTCATCTACTCATTATATAATTCTGTCAGCAAGAGCAATCAAGTTTGATGTGTATAAGTGTTCACAGGATTGAGCTTAGATACTCTGAAAGTTCATTCCCTTAATATTGGTACCTTTATTTTGCATGGGAAAGTAGTTAATCTCATAGAATGGTAAATATCAGGATTTTTTTTCCTTGCAAAATTACTGTAATAGTTCAATTATTTAATTTTGAACCATTATTTTCTCCATAAAAAAAATATCAGCAATACTGAAGTTTCTTAGTTAATTTCCATAGTAATTCAGGATACGTGTTTCTTGGCTGAGCTGACAGAAATGGAATGTCAATTCCTCTAGCTTTGCAGCAGTCAAAAGAAGTTATTCAATACACATATGAAGAAGAGCTATTTTTTAAGACCAGATCTTTCCACAACTCCCTTCTTCACACCAGTAACAAACATAACCCACAGAAGCAGTTTAATTAATTCAAGTTAAGCATGGAAAGACAAAATTTATAGATAATTCAAATTCCACAGTGATGAGAACATCGTGTTACAGAAGTCATCATGTTTTAGGTGAATAATTTTGGCCCTGTTGTATTTTCTAACACTTCTGAAGCTTGAGAGAGCATATTTTAACCTGAACAACTAACAATTAACTGAAGTATTTCTAATGGTGAAGGTTTACCTTACCAAAAAAAAAAAAAAAAAACAACAGTCTAGATGTCTACATCCCAGTCACTCCAGGCTCTCTTAATAGTCACAGAAAGAAGCAGGCACTTCATTCTTTTCCAAACAGTGTCTGAAATGGGTCAGATGAACAGGGACCTCAGGGTGCCTATTCCTCTCCATTGCACTATGTAGCATAAGAATGTATAGCTCCAAATGTTTCACTGTTCTTACCACATTCCCAAGAGCTGAGATTTCATCCATTTTTAAATCTGTTTATCTAAAGAAAATGGAAAAGCAAACTGGTCTTCCTTTTTAGACAGTCATTATTTCAAATTCTGTTATGACTGTTACAAAATTAGTTTTGTTTCAGTACCTGCTGCTCTTATTTTCTTTTCAAATCCAGGATATCTTGCCTTCAACTTATCTTTCTCCTTTAAGAATAGTAATAATTTTGTCTGAAGAACAGGAGAGCTAATGACACATAACTTTGAAATAGTTTGTAATAATTCATCTGAATTTATCCGATACAGTCTGTGTCTTAGGAGAGCTGGAACTAAAGACAAAGACGCTGATATAGTTATAATATATGCACGCTTATTCCCGTGATGTCAATACTTCTACACTGGCAGAAAAGACAACAGAATCATGCCCCAGATGTTAGTGCTCTGGTCTCCAAAATTTTCTGATACCTTCTGTACACCTGATTACATCTACTCTTAAATTTTTATCTAGGATATATGTAGATGAGTCAGATTCAAAGCCAGTTTTAGAGGTACTGCTTTATACAAACTGCAGCAGATCCAACATGAAGAATAACTCTTGCTAGGCAGGAGCCGGAACTCAGCCATAGGTCTCCTTAGGAATCACCTGAACTATTCAAAGAGTAGTTTCTCTGCTGTGATTTGTTCTCATTTTTCATAGAATCATTTTGAAAATTTTTCAAATGGAAAGAGGAAATTTCGTAGCATCTTGGAATTTTTATGGAAGGGGAACATAATTCCCTTTTTTATGAATAGCAGTTTTTATTTCTTTAGCTACATATTTATGATCAATATGAGTATGATAATACTTGATGGATCACTTACCAGCATCATCTGTGAAAGAAAAAATCATATTGTTACAGCAGAAAGTAAAAGACTAATTTGTGAGATTTGCTTCCAGTTCTGAGATCCAAATGAGTCCAAAATACCAAAAAAAAAAAAAAAAAAAAAAAAAAAAAAAGTGAGGATAAATGTATTTATGTTTATGTAACCAACATTAGCAGAAGGATCTAAGTCCTGATGATTTTCTGGTCACAGGTTAGAACCACCACCAGCATGTTCATGCCCCAAACTGATAATTATTCAGGAAAACCATTCTAGAATAAAATAAATTCAAATACTTACAGTTTATACACAGGAAAGGAGAAAAAGCTCTGCAATTCTCATCAAAATTCAACATAGAAAAGAAGGGAGGTCCATTTATTAAGATTAGAAACAACACATTTGATACCAGCCAGTGACTAGAACTTAATAAACTCAGTAACCAACTACTCATAGCAATCTTAAGTTCGCAAGTTTCCTGAAAAAATCTCATCTTTGACTTTCCTCCTTGGGAAGTTGTATAACCTCTTCAGAGAAGTAGCAAAATGAAGGAAAAGGGGCTCCTACAGACATGGAAGTCCTTCAGTGGAGCTGGGTCAGTTAACAGTGCAGTGTAACAGCAGGCCCAGGTCTGTCCCATTTTTTCCATGCACCATTTTTTCCATCTGCCACCACTTTGGGCAGAAGCAGGAACCTCTTTCTGCTCTCTTGGTCCCTCCATGGTGCTCTTAAAACAAGGTCTGCTCTGGGTACCTCCCGTACCACAGGTTGCATCCCTCCAGGAGTACTGGGACACTCACCCAACCACTCACATGCACAGCCCCTGAACCTCCTATTCATGGGGGGGGGGGGAACTTATTGGCCTCCTCCCCACCCATTTTGGCCCTGTCCCTGTCCCCTTGAGACCCCTACACTCAAGATGTCAGAACCAGGGGGCTAAAACACCAAGCACTTTACACAGCAGGCATGTTTACTGTAAGAGTAGGTGCAGAGAGAGAAAAGAAGGGAAATATATTTTTAGTCACATTGTTGTAGAAATGTAGTGAACGGCAGGTAGAAGTAAATATTGCAAGGTAATTAACTAAAATCAGTCTGCAGAGCTGTTCCAAAATGCCTAGAGGCTGCAAAATATTTTTGATAATTTCATCTGGATTCTTAACTCTTTGTGTTCAAACCAATTATTCTCATTGTTTATATGTTTTCGGGTGGTCTTTGAAAAGATCTAGACATGTCATATATAACATAAGTGTCATAAGTTGGGCACTAGCCTGAATTTCCTTCGCCCAAACCTATTACACCTACACTAGAGAAACCTCTTTAATATTTTCCACGCACAGCTCAGCCAGAATTTGCAAGTACTGAACATCTCAGGAGAATGCCAGATCTTATCAGATGTTCTGACTAAAAAGGTTTAGTGAAATCTGGATAAACAAGCAGTGTTTTAGTTGCCTTACTAAACTATATTTTCGAAGTTCACCCATCACTAATCATAGTGTGATAGCTTGTCAGAGATCATTGCAAAGAATTCCCCATTGTAAATAAAAGCTGTATGAACACAACTAGTTATAATACTTCGGATTTAAATGGATGTATTTTTGGCAAGAGGGTTCTGTCAACATTTATCAGGGAGATGGGTGTACATTTTATGTTGTTTTGGTTCTACAGCTAATTTGGACAGCAAAATGAGATTTCCTTGTAATGAGTACAAAGCCACCTGCTTTGTCTCTTTGGAGGAATTTAAAATATTTAGCATATGAAGTATATCAGAAGAGTTCTCATAAATATCAGCACGAAAACTGTCTAGGTATAGAGATCTCCTGAGTAAAAGAATCAGTATTTAATAGCTCCCTTAATCTCACTTAATGTTAATGGACAATTGGAGGAAACTGCTCATCTGGAAATTACTTTAGCAAATTAAACATGGCCAAACATCTCTGCTTAAGTGAATCTGAGAGCAAGTCATCCATCTTACACAGGATTTTAGAGAAGTATCCAAAGTCTGAAGTCTGTGTGTCAGTTTAGTAAATGAAAGTCACTTATGAGCTCACATCAACATATTGCACGCTCAATCCATGCCTAGCCAAAGCCCAGTATCCGGTCTCTTCACCAACAAATTCCGCTTACAATCACTGCACCTCAAAAATTTATGAGAAATGTAAGTTTTTCAACACTGTGCTAGCTCCATGCATGTTGTTTGATGTTTTAAAAATTATTTTCTCCTTATGAGACTTGCTCAAGTTCATTGCTGATGTTTTGTACAGTGCTATCATTCCAAGGGCTAATTATTATGTATAATATGCCATCTTCCACTTTCACAAGATATCATTGAATTTCACAAACATACTCAACCTTCATTTAATTAAAAAATGTTCTTATACAGCATAAAAATACACGTACTTAACCATCTTCCTTACTATACCATATATTTTAAAATCTTTTGGTAAGGTGAGTAAATATTACTCAGTACCATTTTACTAAGAAAGAAACTGAGGTACAATGCAACTATCTGCTTTGCAGAAGGTACTATAAACATTGTGAACCCATGATCTGTCTTTAAAAACAGTACCACGTTGCACTTCAAACCACAGCGCATGACTGAAGGGGCGTGCAATGGTCAGGCAGCAGGTCTGTAAAGCTGTGAAACCCATAGTTTGTCTTCATGTAGAACGTGACTCTGTACAGGACACTGGGGAGGACAAATACATATGCATTCAAACATTATATAGGAGCCTGAAGGGTATGTTCATTGGTGGCTGTCAGCATCATGGAGATGGTGTGATTTCTGTCTCAGGAAGTCTCTAAACTGCTAATTGGCAGAAAAACTGTATCGGAGAGAGATTACTGTACGTATGATCTGCTTGAAACTCTTCGATAAGCATCTGGAAACTGCTGTTGGAAAAATAATAGACTGTCCAGAAAAGCTATCTTTATACAAACTTCCATTAAAGAACAAAGCAGATCCGTGGAAATGTTGCAGATAGGTACTATATGTTTGAAAAATTGTGGACCCCATTTATTTCATACTTACCTTTTCTTCCTGCACACGTTCTTCATCTTCTAACGGTTAAAGTCTTTAATTTCAATTAAATGCAAAATCTGTGTAAATAAAAGCTGTGTATACTAATTTGTTGCTTTTTATGATTTAATTGATCTGCTTATATAACTATATTTTACCACTTGTTTTAGCCCATGAACTTCCATGTAAAGTTTTGATCACTAACTTAAATTCACCTCACAAAGTAGAACATTTTTGGATGTAGGAGACCACATTCATGCCTAGAAAATGCCAATCACTTTTAGTTAAATTATACTTAGCATGAATTTTGACTGGAGTGTTTATTTACTGTGAAATGGATAAATGAATTTTTAAGTGCCTTCTAAGAACTCCATGTAGGTATCTGATGATAAATTAATTCTTCATGTAGCTCTGTGAAAACCAGTTGGATGAATTTGATCTATTTAATTTCTGTTTGAGAGGAAGGATTTGAAACCATATTATATGTTGTTTTCCAAGCACTCTCCTATATTTTAGCATTGTAACTTGTATAAAAGCATATACATATGTTGACTATATGATGGAGAAAAAGGGGTACCTAAGCTATGCATAATACATCAAAAGAGGTCTGCAGGATTCAAGGACCTATACAAATTATTAGAAAGAAAAGAATTTAAATTCTTTTTATTTCTAATAGTTCAGAATAAGATCCAAATGTTGACATGGATACATCCTTCATAATTTCTCTAACATACTAAAAGAATTATTGGTATCCTGGAAGTACAAGATGATCAGTCACCACAGCAGGCATTAAAAAGTCAAGTTCAGCCCTAACATATGTCAAAATCCACTGTAAATCAACAGTATTAAATATATTTTATTAAATTATTTCATTTAGATTATTGACTCCAAGATTTGCAGACAATACACTTGCTTGCAAATACTTGTCTTGCAGAAGGAGAAAATACATTGAAATTCTAAAATTCTTTTCAACCAGTATTGTTGTGTATATATAACTTCAAACACATTTTAAATACGATTGTAACTGTTTATATACAGTATTTTACTTTTTTAGCCAATCATTTCCATATAGAAGCTCATGTGTTTCTAGGTTTCATTATTGTCATCTTATTACAAAAAATCTAGAAAATAAAGCTGAGGATGTAAACACTAAATCAAGCCTGAGCTTCTAATTTTTCCAGTATTCATCAGATAAATTTGAAATTAGATTAGTAGTATATCTTTGGGCACTTGGTTCATGTTATTTACAGTTCTTATGTATTTATCAGTCTTGCATTGAAGAGGTCTCTGGTGTATTTTTAATCTCTTTTCAGTTCATATTTTTTCAATTTTCAGTTGATATGAATGATAGATATTTAAACACAGTTTGCAGTTGAATTTAAAGAAGCTGTTTCTCTTACTCAGACTAAACTCATGTAAACATAAGCCATTGTTCTTCAAATTAGGAACAGAACTTCTTAAATAGGAAAAAAAAAATCTAGAATATGTCTTGAAGTAAGAGATGCAAACAAGTTAAAATAATTGCTCTGTCTCATGCAAAAACATCTCACATCAAGTTTTAGTTTTCACTTACCACTGAGTAAACTTATCGTTTCTTATATATCCTTTGCTATGAAATGAAGAATATCTGACATGCAGGAGAAAGAAATGTATTCACCACTCTGAGTAGCTTATGATGTAATCGGGAAAAATCTTCCTTAATGTAGAACCAGGCCATGGCTGAGTAACTCATAATCTAATTATATCCAAATACAGTATAACCTCCCTTTTTGATGGTAAATAATTCAATGTGGGAAGTGAAACGAGGAAAGATAAGTTGTTAGAACCAGGCAAGTATTGCAGGGGAACTTCCATCTGGCTTCACCCTTACATGACCACAATTTTTCACAGCAGTGCAATGCCAAGAAAAATAACTAATTTACTCTGTAAATCTTGAGTAAAGTTTTTGATGAATCAAGTCCAAACATCTTTTTGCATAGTAAGAGGACTCATGACAGGGCTTGTTCTCTCAACAATTACTGGCATGATTAGAAGTATATCTAGGATAAGGCACTATTTTTCTTACAGTGAAAGGGTCCAACTTTATTAATACATTAACAAGACTCATTTCCTATTAGCTCCTTCCCCCCCTTTCCCATTTTTCCTGTTTTGAAACTCAGGAAACAAATTGGATTATGTTTTTTAAAAAAATACTGGACTGCAAATACTGTGCTTCAGCTGTGGTCTCATCACTGCTTTACTACCAGAAAATACAGTGGAGAGTCACGGTTCGGTTACTGTTTCCTCATTTCTCTGCGGGGGAAAGTTAATCAAGTTTCCTGGCACAATTTCATCCCCCACTCTGCTCGGTTGTACTGACCACTGCGGTGGCAGTAAGCTCAGGTTTACCCACCTGCACAGCAATGGAAATACTGGCTAGAGTTGAGTCTGTTTCCTTTTTTTTCACATTATGGTCTAAATTATGTGTATGCTGTGCACTGAGGAAAGTACCTTCTACCTGTGAAACCTCTCCTGGAGATCTCATAGCCCCAGTCTTGTGTAGTACACCAAAGAAGAAAAACAGTTTGTCCAGAGGTTTTGGCATAAGTCTAGACTGAATATGCAGGCACTTCTGTATCTTCTTCAGGTTAGCAGACCATAACATATCTGACCAATATGCTAATTGTTTTCCCTTGCATGAGGTATACCAAACACTTTGAAAAACCTCAAAGCAATGTGGCAGGCTCCACCTCACCCGGCTGCTAGAAACAGAGTGGGAGTCCTCCATCACAAAATGTCACTACAGCTTGTGTAAGAGACCTGATGACAGCAGCAGACCCAAATCTTCTGTGCATCACGCATGGACAAGTGGCATTTAACTCATCTTGAGTTGTAGCTCACATATAAATTTCAGGGAGCTCATGTGTGAGCCTTCACCCATTAAGAAGAACCAATTACACAGACAAAAGCACTCTTCAGAAAAGTAGCTAAATATTATGCCAAGCCAATTCTCCCTTTGTGGAGAGCAGAGAAGCAGGTAACTGTAATAGGTCAAAACTGAAATTGATATTCAGCCTAAAATAGTTTATAAACAGCTAAATACTGCAGAAAATTGTAAGTCTAAATGCTGATATGAATGGTCTTTTGGCAAATCCATGTGATAACTCTGCTCTACTGTCATGCTTGGTCTGACAGCTGCCATTGCCTGACAGTCATTTCAGTAAACATGATTATTATTTTTTTCTCCTACAGGTAACAATAATGTTTTACATTTATAGTGCATACATTTTCTTTTCCATTTATAATAATAAAAGCATATACCTCCTGAAGAAATGTTACTTATATTTACAAAAGCAGGGAGGGAAAAGGAGGTTAAAGCACAAATATCTTGTTGACCAATAAAAAGATAAAAGAAACAAAATAGTTCTTGTTATAAAGTATGTTTTTTTACAAAAGGTACTGACAATTTATACAGAAAAATGAAAAAACTGGTCACTCACATACAAGTATTCCTTGCAAGAAAAACAGCATATGCTTAAAGGTTTTAGACAGTTAGAGTGGAATCTACCGCAACTAAATTTAGCACCTAAAATATGCCCAAATTATTTTTCTTGATGCACAGTCCTGATGCCTAAGCTCTCTAGAGCTGCAGCAGAAAGAGGCAGGTGCCTCTGATAGGCAGATTCCTACCCTATCAGCCTAAATTAGGTGGACTAGATTTCATCCTTAGGTGTTTCGTCATAATATCCCACCTGCCCTTCTCTGATCTTGGAAGAAATCTAGGCCATGTTTGGGGAATTATTTGGGAGTTATAAAGACAAGGACTACTTCTGTATTTTAACAAAAAGCTAAAATAATCGAGCAGTGAGAAAAATTGCCTTCAGTCCCAATGTCCTGCTCATTTTGCATCTAGATATAGGAGTATCAGTATTTCTGTAATAGGTGCTTATTTTTAACACAAAATTTTGCAGTCTTTCATTGAAAAACGGGCAGGATGGATACAGGCCACATATATCGCAGGATTAATTCATTTTCAAAGAGAAGGCTGCACCATGGGATGGTCCCTGGATCAGAGACAGCCACCTTTTCCCCTGAGTGTGCTAGGAGTCATTTACAGAAATAAGGAGTACGGCCACCACCCACATCCTCCTGAAAGATCAGGTCTTCATGAATCTGTCCCAATTGCTACCAAAAATTATACAGTGGCTGAAGGACGTGTGCTCTCACGCATAGTTAAAGAAAAAGAGGGATTTTTTTATTGTTTAATTTTGTTCTTTGTGATTAGAAAGAGCAACTGCAAGTCACACTAATGGTGCCTAGGGAAGGGACAATATCTGAAGCCACCCAAATGACAGCAACTGTTTCCTGACACACTGTGCCAAGCAACACATGTTCTTGACTCCAGGAAATCCCATGTCAGTTGATGTGAAATGTAAAAGACATGCATAAGCTCTATTAGGAGTTGGATCCTCAGCTGATTAAAAGAAAGAAGTCAGTTCACTGAAGTCAGTGCAGCTGCAATAATTTATATTAGCTCAGAACCCAGCCCTAAGCTTCTTTAATGCATGTGGTTTTATTTCTTAATAATTTATTAAGCATGGTTTAAAAGACAAATCATTGATGGTGATTCCTGTCAGAGAGAAAGCTTTCATGCTAGCTGCATCGTGTCTGACAAGGCAACACATACGGTGGTCCGGCTTCTATTGTACACAAAGAACGGGATTCAGTCGCTTAAACATTGGCATCTGTTGCCACTCAAGACATCTCAGGCAACCCCACCTGGTCTCCAGCTGCCTGTCTAGGAGGACATAGGTCTCTTGTAAGTCCCGTTCCATACCTGACAGCCCCATGCAGATGTCTCAGGTATCCTGGGGCATATCAAACGGCGCTAGACGCTTATGTTCAAGCTACTGAATCCCTCCCAAGGTCTGCAAAGATAGCCAAAATAATGTGTATTGCACAGCTCCTCTTGACTTGTTGTCTGCTTCTTTTATTGTTTTAAAGAACCTTTGCTGCCAGATTGGAATTTAGTAGCATTTTTAGTAAGATAAATTTCTAAAGCAAAGGGGTTTTTTGAAATGCTTTACCTGTGCTGGGGGCTATGCAAAATATTAAATATTATGCAGCTCAGTAGGTCAAAAATAAAGCAAATGGGTAGCTCAGCTTTCTAGCCCTGTGGCAGACTATCATCTGTAAAAACAAAATCTTGCTAAAATGACAAATTCTATTTACAAGTTTACTAGAAATGGAATCAGTTCCCCCTAACTTTGGAAAAAGGATTCAGCACCAGACTGCAGAAATCTGAAAAACAAATGTAGGTAGGTGTTCACACCTGAGACAGGTGTGAAAGTTCTCACAGTAGTGGATGGGATCTACAGCTCAATTTACACATAGCATGAAGTAGCATATTCCACCTCCTACTAAAGGGTGCAGAACTTCTGCAGACCCATGTTACACCTGATGGTCAATGTCTCATGCATTTTAAGCCATCCCTGATTGCAGCAGATACTTGTGTTTGTTTGGTCAATCATAACATGTCCAGTCAAGAGAGTACAGAGTCTAGAGAACTATGTGCTCATCCTGAAGAGGACACCTAAGGCTGGAATCACTCACAGGAATTCAGTAATATTTTATGCGTCCTATGGTGTCTCAGACATCTGCAAGGGCTGGAAGACACGACACAGGACTTTCAGACTAGTTCACTGCTGAAAGTCAGTTTGGATAACTTTAGTCATAATAAAAATCATTCAACACCATCTTTATTCAGCTGTACTAAATCACTGCAGATGCGATAATCACTCTGGGCTTCCCTTACAATCAGTAGAGAAAAAGCAAGCACTTTCAGGATTCAAGTCATCAGATGTATTAGAGATGTGCACATTACAGCAAGTTAAGTCATGCCATCACAATTTACACTTTTCCCCACTGGCTTGAGAATAAGTCTAAGGTGACTAACAGATACATGGACATCCACAGAGAAGGCTGCATATGGTTAGATGAATCCCTGTAATTTCACATTTTAAAAAAATTCATGGCTAAGCGACTCTTTCGGTCTAATCTTGACTTACACATTAATAAACAGATTTGTTAATGACATTGTGACATCTCTGGGCAAATGTTTTAACAGAATAACTGTGAAGGCTAGAAATACTTCTGCCTATATCTATAGAGCAATTTTAAATAGTGCTTTTAAACCAGGATTTGCTTCAAGGTTCAATGCATCATTAATATGCAGTATACTTTGTCACCCGATACAAATATTTATTTGGCAGTTTATGCTGGCAAATTAAATCTTCATACTGAGTACTGAGGAGACCCGCTTGACCTTAACTCCAAAAACCACTGGGAAAATCTTGGAAGATCTTCTCTAATCCACTCAGCTGTACTTGATTTTCTGCTGGTATTTTATAAGTTTTGTAAACCTAGATGGGATATTATTCTGGCTGTCTGCTTTTCTTTTCTTGCTTACATTTCTGAGTGCAAATCTTTCATTGCTCACTGAACAGAGAAGGTTCTTGGAATTGCTGAGGCAGTACCTCCATGCCCACCTAATTACCTTTCTGAACAACTCTAACTCTCTAGATGATGAATGTTTTTTTGAATATATATATAATCTACATGTGAAGCTTTTTTGCAAGCCCAATCTTCTGATGGAGTTATCTGTATCTCTCTTAGTGCAGCAAAATCAAGTTCAAGTTGTCTTAATAACAAAGTCAGTACAGCTCTTTAAAAAAATTTTGAAGAATTCCTGTGGGTTTGCCTTGGAAGAGGTGCTGGATTTAAATATTAAAGACTCAACAGTATTAAAGGCTACAAAACAACAATATCATTGAATTGAATAGATTCTAGAGAGCATTTTGATATATAATTTATATATGTAAATTATTTAGTGCTTATGCAAATTAGTCTATTATGAAGCACCCCTGTGCTGTGAATGGCATTTCAGCCCATGGACCCATCAACTGGTAATAAAATAAATATTGAGATAAAATTTGGGTTTAGTTTAAATTTATGTATACTGATGACATTAAGCTGCAGAGAAAGTTCAAGAGCACAGTGCTTCCTTTTGTACTGAAGATTTAAGAAAAAAGTCATCTATGCATTTAATGAAGTGGCTTTAATAATGTGAACGTTCTGAAATAAATCTCAGTCAGAATTACAATTTATATCATTATGGGTTTCAGTTGAACTATGAGGATTTTTTGTAGTTAGTGTTGTACATAAAAAGTACTAGTCTGCCCTGGAGATATAGGCACCTAAGCAGGCAAAATAAAAAAGGAGATTCTAGTTCCCATTTAAACACAGGTAAAGGCACGATCAGAAAAAAAAAATATAATGAGAATCACAGATCATCCTTCTCTTCAAAACAATAAGGAATGATGTTAGTTTGCCTAATTAAAAGAAAGGAAGAAAAGACAGAGTTTATCAACACTAAATTGTCATTATTATCATAGATTTATCTGACTACTCTCCTGGTTCACTGTTCTAAAACAGCAGGAAAGTACCAGTGAAACTTAAACTCCTTGCTGGAAATTGCCTCCTACTCATTGGATGGATATTTCAAGGGATTGTGAACAACATCCAACTCTGGGAATGTAATGAAAGTATGTAAAACTTTTTGTAAGGAACTCAAGCAGTAAATATGTTGGCAACCAAGATGTAAAATAAAAAAAAAAAAATAGACCTTCCCTTGTTGTGATTTAGTTCATCTTTGATGTGATGAAGACAATATTATTCATTTGGAAAAAAAAAAAAAAAAAAACCAACAGTTTTACTACATGGGGATGAAATAAAGGTCAAACATCATGTGTCAAGCAATTGCCGTATGCTGGCCCTAGTAGGTTACTGCTAGGTAAAACTGAACACACAGGAAAAAACCTCCTAAAATGCTTGTATATTTAGACTTTAGAAAGCTTTCAAAAAGCATAAGAATGGAGAAACAGAGGGGATTTCATGGGTCATCAAGTCTGCTCCCCAGCTGTCTAATTAGGGTCTTCTGTCCTTTCTACTGGAATAACCTTTCAAAGCTATACCAGAACCTCACTTTGGTATCAGGACTTCCCTGTACTCAATGTTATTCTAAATATACTCAGTGCTAGTCTAAAGAAATCTTCTCCCTCTCTACTGTGTATTTCCACAAGCACATTCTTTTGTTTGCATTATTTGGAATAATCACATCCTCTTTACACCTCCTCTCTACTAAGCTCTGTAAGTTATAGTCTTTCTCTCCTAATCAAGCTCTTCATCTTCTGACCATCTTAACTGACCCTGTACAAGGTGAATTTATTGCTTTTGAACACAGGGTAGTAGTTTGGCATTCTAGGTGAGATCTTGCAAAGCTTTGTGCCATAACAGTAACGCCCTTCTTCTGGTACTAGAAATTTTTTGTCAGCTCTAATAGAAGATCAGAAATTTCTTGCATCCCAGCAACTTTCATAGCATATTTATTTATTTTACATATGATTAATAAGATGATTTTCCTCTCTCGTGCAATTGTCCTCATGGTGGAGGAAGTAAATTGGACTTTTTGGTGAGTCTTTACTTCTGTTGTAGTTTCAGATTGACGGAGTCAAGACTGCCAAAGATGCACAAAAAAAAAAAAAAAAATCTGACAGTGGCTGTGTACAATAATTATTTAATCTAATTCCCAAAGCTATTCACAGCACATATGGAACTGAGCTTGAAATCACTGCCATAGCAATAACAAATACAGTGTTATGACCCTTCTAGACATCTGCAAAATGGTTGTTTTTAATGCACAAGCACCCAGAATCATTGGCAAGGCAACACCAGATTCATCACCCTCCTAGGAAATCAAGGAAATAGTGAAAAAATGGCAAGAAGAATACCTCCTGGGAAGAGCTTTCAATGCAAGCTACATGGTTTTGCTGCCAGTCATGAATATAGTCATGAAGAAGAGGCACTAACAAACCTAGATTGCAATTATCTCTGAGAAAGGAATTTGATCTAACATACTCAGAGGTAAATCCAAGTCATACTAAATAATCACTGCTAGCTGTGCAGCTGAAGGCACTTCTGTTTCAAGACAGATTTGGGAAGGGGGAACTTGTTTAGACAAACTTCACTGATGAAAACAAAGAGACTACTCCAAATCTTAAAATTTTTGATTCCTTCTTCTACAAAACAAATATCCTAATCATTCCTTTCAGTGTCTGCAGCCAAAGCAGGTAACAGAAGTGCTAAACAAAAGTGACACTACATCTTTGACCAGCCAAAATAAGATCAGGACAAGGTGGAAAACCTGTAAAGATGGCTGTACTTGGGTATCTTTCAGTTTCCTTTAGATGATGCAGAGTTTTCAGGTAAGACATTTAAGAAAAATGCAGCGATTTGTCTCCTCCTCTCTAACAAAATAAGCTGTAAAGGCCTAGTTGTTCAAGGTCGGAACACCCATAGATTTGCATAGAAGGACAATAACTTGCACTGTTGGATGTTCAACATGTTGTTCATTAAAAATCTAATTGATCCTGTGGGAAAGTGTAAATAAAACTAATTACTCATGTTTAGAAATTGGCCAGCCACTCTTCCTGCATTGAATTCTCATTCTGTGATAGACCAAGACCTTAGAATGGAAGAAGTAGACTGAATTTATCTTTTAATACTGACCACTGTACAGAGCATTGATATTTATTACATTCATTCAAAAAAAAATTTTTTTTATCATAGCCTTAAAATTGTAATACGGTGTGATAAATAATGGAGAAAACTAAAATCTCTTAAAAAACTGCAGTCCCAGCAATTGACTGCTGAGTCTACTGAAAGTCTGGTTTGGATGAGGAAGGTAGGATTTAGCAGCACTAAGTACTCAGGAAGAATATAGTTGGTGATTTCCAGACACTGTAATATTCACAGTAATATTGACTTCAGAAAATCTCACCAAACTGTAAAGATTCAGCCAAGAGAATAAATAACTCTTATATTACATGGGAATATGAGGTTTTATTACCATCATTTTCCCTGTGTTATCTGCCCTGTCTTCAGACAGCCAGATACTGGTAGCAGCTTTAGGAGTGAGAGGTCTTCTTTACAGCCAAATTTAATGCCCATCTGCAAACTGTTTTTCATCCTAGAATAATAATATTTCTGAAGAACTAAAATAACACCCTGTTTTATTAGGAGTTTATTGTTTTGGTATTAGGAAGAGAAGGGAAGAGAGGAAGAGGGAAAGTGATGTGTCTTTAAACTTGATATCTGGGCCAATACTCTTCCTGGCATAAACCTAAAGCCAAGCTTAAATGTTTGCCTGAGATCCAGAAGCTATAGAAAAATAACACCAGTCAGGAAATGCTCTTGGAGCCAACTGGAAATCTTTACAAACTCACTGTATACTTCAGCCTTTGTTAGTTCTTCTAAAATGATGGAAATAGATGAAAGGCATGCAGGAATGAAAATAACCATGACTGAGTACAACAACTAGTGTTTGGCCATTTAGGGTAAATTACCATTTACAATACATGTGCTTAGTTAAAATAACAGGCCAGTATGAAATGATATTTTTCTTTCCTTTTCCTTCTCTTCTCTTCTCTTCTCTTCTCTTCTCTTCTCTTCTCTTCTCTTCTCTTCTCTTCTCTTCTCTTCTCTTCTCTTCTCTTCTCTTCTCTTCTCTTCTCTTCTCTTCTCTTCTCTTCTCTTCTCTTCTCTTCTCTTCTCTCTCTTCTCTTCTCTTCTCTTCTCTTCTCTTCTCTCCTCTCCTCTCCTCTCCTCTCCTCTCCTCTCCTCTCCTCTCCTCTCCTCTCCTCTCCTCTCCTCTCCTCTCCTCTCCTCTCCTCTCCTCTCCTCTCCTCTCCTCTCCTCTCCTCTCCTCTCCTCTCCTCTCCTCTCCTCTCCTCTCCTCTCCTCTCCTCTCCTCTCCTCTCCTCTCCTCTCCTCTCCTCTCCTCTCCTCTCCTCTCCTCTCCTCTCCTCTCCTCTCCTCTCCTCTCCTCTCCTCTCCTCTCCTCTCCTCTCCTCTCCTCTCCTCTCCTCTCCTCTCCTCTCCTCTCCTCTCCTCTCCTCTCCTCTCCTCTCCTCTCCTCTCCTCTCCTCTCCTCTCCTCTCCTCTCCTCTCCTCTCTCCTCTCTCCTCTCTCCTTTCTCTTTCCTGTTCCCCCTTGCTCTTTCCCCCTTCCCTTACTTTTTCACATGTAGTGCAAATTTAAGGAGTTAGGACAGAGAAGAAGACTATTCACATCATTCTGGTGTTAATACTTAAATCTCCAGCTCTATTAACTCCCATGAGGCAAAAGCATGAAAGAGAAGCAAATCTTTACAAGTTGACATAGCACAAAGTGAAAAGAGAATCTTAAACTATACTAGTGATCTAATGCTGTGGATAAATCACTAGAAAGGAAGAGGCCTCAGGCATTGCTATAAAGTAGGTAGGAAAAAGAAAACCTATCCATAGGGTGCTATATACCATTCATAGTGTTTAACTTTTTGGCGGGTTACAGAATTTTCTGAGTAGTGCATACAAAAGATGAGAAGATGAAGATAGAAAGAGAAAGGGAGAGACAGCAGGCTCCTATCTCTCAAGAAGGAAGAACTGTCTTTCCAAGTTTCATTAGGGGTTGGGGCAATGACCGTAGCATAGCCACACAAATGCACAACACAGTCTAGAGCAACAATGTTGAGCATTGGCATGCTCTCATGTTCTTTTAGGGTCCCTCAATGAGAGCAGGATTCATATCATCAAGCTGTTCTCCTGTCACCAACAACTGCCTTGGTAGATCTCAACACTTCTGAGTGGGATTCACAAGTAACATGAGTGAGATGGAGCAGCTAATTCAGCCAGTGAGAAATGTCAAGGAGAGAGAACAGCTTTGGTTTAAGATTTTAGCCCTACCCTCCAAACTTGGTGTTCCTGTAAAATGGGGATCTGGATTCCCAACCCTGTCCGGAACAGGAGCCAAAGCAGTATGCAGAGTCAGAGTACTGATGGAGACATGTCTTGCCAAAGGTCAGGGGAGACTATCAGATCTAAATTTTTCCAGATTATCAGGGTTTTTTTGTCCTGAATTAAACCAAACACATACCAAATTAATTAACACCAAAACCAGGCCACATCAAATAGTAAGAATTATGGAAGAATGCGATGTTTGCTCATTTGTTTGTTTATTAACTTAAAGTTCCTTTCCATATAATCGGTTTTTGCTACCAGACTGAGAAATCTCTTAGCAAAGTAGATTGATTGAGATGCAGAACTATCTTTTCTGATGCTAAGCTACCCCGGGAAGAAAAAAATAAATGAACAAACAAACAAACGAATCACAAAACAATGTTTCAAAAGAAAACTAGTAAATTACATTGAAATTAAAATGCTATCTTAATGAAATGAAATCGCGTTGACCATTTTCTCCTTGAAATAATCTTAGGTCTTGTCTGGAGTTCATTAAGCCTGTCAAAACATGGATAAGGATAAGATTAATTTGATCAAAAGTGTACTTTTACATTAGATTTCCTTGCAACAAAGTCAATGGTTTCTGCAAAGATTTACTTGATATTCTTCCCTATATGTGAACGATTTTTTAAAAAAATATTGCTCCTCTACTTCTTGCCAAAGCAACAGCAGTGCTAAATAAACCCAATGAAAATGACACTGTAGTTAAGAAAAAGGTTAAAAGAGCTAAAAGTGTTTATGATAAACTCTCTGCTGGGTGTTAGAAAAACTCTCTGTGATCAGTATCTTATATAGCCTGTTACTGGAAAGTAGATAAACTACTGAAGTGATATCATCTGGCATATCCTATGCTCCAAATAACAATTATCATTTGAATACATTGAAAGGTAACTACGTTGCTGACTTTTTTCCTGTGGGGCTTTGTATAAATTATTTTTTATTAAAAAATAACATAAAGCCCAATAGAATTTAACCTGTAGGATTTTTTTTTTTCTGACCCATGTTAAGGACAACAAACTACTGACTGATTGCCAGAAAAACTGTAAGACATTTCCCTAGTGTCTCTTTTTCCCTTTCTATCTGTATTTGTAATTACTTTCCTTGCTCTCTATGTGTTTGGTAGCCCAGCAGTTGTATTTCGTTCAAACCATACTTGCATATTTTTTAGATTGTTACATAATACAGAGTTTCTGATTTGCAATGCATAATGCCCTGTCTCCCGTGATAATGCTGTCCACTTAACAGGACAGATGCTGCCTGTGAAAGCCACAAGCAGCAAGGTGAAGCAGCACTTCTTAGTTTTTTTCTTGCATTTTGCATGGGTTTTTTAACTGTTTGGCTCAGGAGAGAAGAAACACACACTGCTGTTGTCACCCTGTTATAATGCAGACTATGACTTTAAACCTAAGGAGACAGAAGACCAGGACTAGGTCTGCAGAAAGTCATGTTCTGTGAGGGAAAGAAAGCTGAACTGAACACTGGGTAAACAGTTGTATATACGTCGCACTCAGAGTCACTGGAGGAGGCCTCCAGCTATTTAGGGAACACAGTAGATGCAACCAGGAGGAGACCTGGACAAGTGGAAGGAAGTGAGAGAGCAGTGAGCATCTGAGAACAGGGAGTCAGAAAAGAACCTTAAAGCTAAGGCTGAAGATTTGGATGCAAAAGACGACAGTCTATTGAAAGACTCTTGGGAAAGATTAGTGTAGTGAGAACAATAGGCTATTTCCAATAAAAAAAAAAAAACATATTCATTTATGGGAAGCGAAGAGCAATCTTTTTGTAGGCAGAATTAGTGGCACTCCTCTGCCTTATGCATTAAAATAACAAGGAGTTTGCTGAGTGGTAACACCTTTTACTCCTCACTATAACTCTGGCCAAAGCCAAAATCAAATATCTGAAAACATTGTAATCACAGCTTCATCTTGCCCAAGAATGACTGGGAGGATCAGAACTTAGCCAAACATTTTCTGGTACTTGTTTGTCATCTGCTCCGACATTTCTTGACTTTCTTGAGCTGTAGCTTCTCTAATAAAAATAATCTGTTAGCACTGGTTGGAAGGACTTTGTTTAAGAGTGAGGTAGGATTTGCTGCTGGCTTTGTTGGCTGGTATGTTAATTTCAAAAGTACTCAGCTGACAAAAAATACTTTACTTGACTGTAAACTCAGTCACCAGTAGAGTGCATACATTTTATTTGCAAGATTCCTTCCAGTTGTAACCTTTTGTAACTTATAGTCCACTTCAACCAAATTCAAGAAGCAGTGGAAGTCTCAGGGGTGGCAAAATCTCATAAAACCTGGGGATCAGGTAGAGCAGAGAGAGTTGAAGTAATGCAACACTGGAAGAAGGGCAGTTACAGGAACTCAACCACTTTCTGTTACATGGTGACTCTTGCAAAAGGACAGTGGGTGGGTGGTGGCGGGCCACAGCACCATGTCTGCTGGGTTGGGGGTGGGTCTAACAGGAGGGATCTGAGAGGGATGGTGACAGGAGGGAGGGAACAGAAAAGAAAGGATGAATGAGGTGAAGTCATACATGATACTGAGACGTTTCAAGGGCCTTCCTACTTAAATCCACAGAAGACAAATACTAAGATTTCATTAATTTCACCACACCCACATCTCTTCAAATTGAGAGCCTGTTTCATTGTGAGGGGTTTTTTTATACAAATGAGTACATACATTCGAAATTCTTATTTTCTTCACTTGCTTGTTTACTAGAGATGGGTTGTGGGTAGGACTGCTGGATCAGCTTGAGATTGTTGTTTCCTTCCTGCCCAGCTCCACCAGACCAGACCCAAGCAGTCTGCCTTGCTCCCCTTCACACAGCATGCCAGAGACATTAGGTCCCACACGCACCTTGTCCCCTGGAGAGAGCATTCACAAATGGAGGCAGAGACCCAAAAGTTTGCCCAGGAGGTATAAGCAGCCACCACAGAGGATAGAGCAGGGAGTTAGGAAAAACTTCTGGGTGCAGTGGGACTAACTTTTCCCCACCCAGGAGGCTTTCTTCTGCCAGCTCACTATTTTCTGTCTCTAAATGTCCATGATTACCCACTTTAAGACAAAAATTGATAACAAGTTTATCTAATTATAAAATTACTGTAGTGAAATTGGTGAGTGGAAAACTATCTCCCAAGTTAACAGCCCTTCTGCTGGGAGATGCATTTTACTTACGCTAGGCCGGAACTGGTTAAAAAAGCTGCTGTGTCAAATGTACAGGCTATATACTGCATAAGCCCACTTTACTGAGGCTAACTTTATAAGTCCTTGGCCAATGTTTACTTAGCCACAATAAGCTTACTGTAAATAATTAATAGGCTTCTTTGTTTCCTTTCTAGTTTGTGTGTTGTAGGGTTAGTTTATTGTTGTTGGGTGGCAAGTTACAAGGATTTCCTAGGCCAGCTCATTTATTTTATTTGGCTGTTGGGTCTTGTTGCTGTTTGGAAAACTCCTGATTGCAGTTGTATTTTCTGGGCTGCTTTCAGAGGCCTTTGAGCATGAGCAGTCTAAAGGGAGGAACAGTGATAGCTAATAAAGGACTGCAGTTGTTAGCACGAGCCTCACACATCAGCCCTGCTGTCATCCTTGAACTCTTAGCATCTTCCATAACCAGCCTCCCAACCCTTCTTTCTCCTGACATCATGAAACAAAGGTAGCTAAAAAAGTGATGTGGGAGACCAGGAGACAAAAATCAGAGACCACCTATCAATAACAAGTTTATGAATCCTCATGACTCCACAAGAAGGCAACATCACCCTTCATAAAATATGTGGGGAAAAAGACTGAGAAAGCCCATACAAGTAACCCAGGCTCACAGTGGAGACCTGCAACAAAACAAATCTTCAACAGCAGCTCTTTCTGGTCACTGAGTAGGCCCTAACTGTTGAGTCCTGTTCCTCCTGATAGTGCAATAGGGATGAGGTAGAGAACTAGGGTTAGGAAGTAGAAGTATCAGTGAACACATTATCGATGACAAGTGGAAGCAGTCCAGATGGTGAAGGTCTGAAGAAGTTTTTTTAACGCCACTTATTTCAGGGAGAGTTCACTTGATACACAAAATGAACACAACACAGCACTAGTATTGTTTTCCTCATTCAACAGAGTTAAAAGGTCTATAAAATGGAGCTTAATAATATGGTACAAAGGATTAATTTACCATTTCCCAGTTTGGTTATGCCCCTCAGCCACACTCTGATTCCATATCACAGGTTCAAAAATGAACCATACACTTCTTCCTACCTTCAAAGCCTGCTTTAGAAAACATGATCATTCAGACTAAAGAACAAACAAGGTGATTCATAGTAAATAAGTCTAAAACCAGTCTGATTTCATTCAGTCTGTGTCCTTTTAGCTGTGACAACTGATAGAGCCAGTTAGCACAAACTATGCCACTGCCTCTGTGCTACGCCTGTGTTTTGCAGACTGGAATGCTGAACTGACAAACAGGTTTTGCTGTTTGCCATGTGCTTCTGCATTTGCTCATCCATCTGGATTGATATGCCTAGCAAGAGATTAGCTCAACGGGCCCTTGATCCTTTGCAAAGGCCTCTAGGCAGTTCCGTCTCACAGATGATAAATAATAAATAACATTAATAGAATGCCAAGAATGTCATTAATAATTTTCAGATATGTAATTCATATTTAGAAGCATTTCAGACATTGTAAAATGCTCAGGTGCCAATGACATGGAAATGTTTGTCTGAGTGTATGACAAAGAAGAAACCATGGCCACTAAGAATGTGTCGCCATCGTTGGGGTTTTTTTGTTGCTATGTCTTTTTTTTTTTAACTTGAGACTAATTAGAACTGACTGAAAACTTGACAGTTGAACATTGATGAGAACTAAGCTTAAAACTTACAAGCTCATGGCCATGAACAGGACTACCGAGGTTGTTCGAAGATAATGATATCGATACAAGTAGTCCATGCAAATAAGGAGACTCTAGAGCTAATAAATGAGTCATTACAGATGATCTGAATGTGAAATAAATTGACAGCAAATGAGTCCATGGAAACATACATAAATACTATACAACAATCTGTATGGAGGACAGTCACTAATGAATGACCAGGGAGGGGGAAAAAAGTCGCCACAGAGAAGCCTATTGATGTTGTTAAGTACCACGGAAACATAAAATTTCACTGGAGGTTGTATGTATAAAGAGATGAACAACTGAGTTGTGCTTCTTGCTGTGTTAGGGGAAATTTAGTAATGATTTGTCTCAGACTATTAGAAACTCCTCCTTCAGTTACTGAAATTGCACAGTAAGGTTTTTCAAATCAAATCCCAACTCTTCGTAGTCACCCAACCACCTCAATTTACGCAATAAGATTATTTTTGTTCTGTCATCTTGTTTATGTGATATCAGAAATAGGCCTGGCACTCTGTAAATGAAAGAAGACAGAACGAAGTCTTCAGGTTAATTCCTGCAATTTTCTTAACAATCCTAGTGATTTCAGACACTTAAAACTAAGCCCATAGTTAAAATATCATTGTGATGGCCAGAGTACCAACATTTTCTGGATTGAACCTCGTGACAAAACTTTGGCATCAGCATGAAGACCAGCAAATTCTTGTGCCTGGAAAGAACCCCCTGACAGCAGGCTTCCCTAGATTGGTATCTACACTCACACTGTACTCAAAGGGGATTATCAATACAGTCAATGGTTCTCAATACGCTGCTCACCCAGTTCCCTTTGACATGGTTGTTGTCAACCCATATAGGTTATCCATCCTGATATACACACCAGCTGACACTCCAGTAATTCATGGGTGTCCAGTAGTGCATGGGTCCTGTGCCACCTCCGCTAGCCTTATGCAGATGTTTTGGTTACTATAAGGCACCTTAGGTGATGCAAGGCACCTAAATTTAGGTGCAAAGAAATCTAGAGAGATTTTCAACTGATGAAAAATAGGGGTCTACTTCAGGGTGAGTGCTAATACTGCATGATGGAGTTTCAAAAGAAATTCCCTTCTCAAAGGCCAAATTTTATTTTTATTTTTCATAAATGTAACACTATTAATCCTTGTAGTATTTGCAGAGGTCAAGATTTGTGTTCCCAAATGTTGCTGCTGGCTACTATATGAGGCAACCTAGGGCATTCAAAAAGTCTGATTAGAACTTGAACCACAGGGCTTTTGGGAGACCTTTGCATTTTCAGAGTGGACTTGATTCAGTTATCAGATTTCTTTCTACTGTCCCTTCAGATGCCCTAGCTTACCACACTCGGCCTCCCTCTGCAGCTCCAGAGGGCACAAGTGTCCCAAAGTTCCTGTGATGCTTCTGCCAGGTGTATGGATTTCTTGCATATGCTAGAACATTGCAAATAGCACAGGGCACGTCCATTTAGTCAGCTGAACCAGTGAAGACCACTGCTAAGAGACAAAAGGCACTATAAATGGAGGTATAAGCACCAAGAAGCATAAAGGTTCTTATTTGGAGCACTGGGTTTGGACAAGAAATTAAATGCCTCACATTAATCCACAACTGTTCAGTTAATCTCAAATAATTAATAGGTCTAGTTTGGATCTTGGTTTTGATCTTGTATTAGAAAAAGTCATTTCAAAACGATGATTTAAAAGAAGATAGAATCAATTTCAGTCACAGTAACTACATGCTGTTGAAAGCATCTGTCTCAAATTTGTAGCAAGTGCTCCCCATCTCTCCATATCTACACACTCCTCTTTTCAGTAAATGCATTTGCCAAAAGACTAATTCATATCAGCAAGCAGGACTTTGTAAATTATTTTAACAGCTTTTTTAATTAATTTAACTGGTGCTTGGAATCCTGCAATTGTACAATGCTTCTGTTTGTAAAACTATGCTTAAGTAAGAAATCAAACAGATAGCAAGTGCCTAGAGCTCTGTAAACAGTACAGATTCGAGTAATCCTCCAAAGAAATTTTAGTGGATTCATATTCCAGAAAAATGTGAAAAGTAATTTCTCCTTTCTCCTATCTTTTTGCACTAGCAACCTCCCAGGTTTTTTGTTTGGTTTTTTTTTTTTGTTTGTTTGTTTGGTTTTGTTTTTTTTTTAATACTGAGACTATTTTTCAGTTTTAATGCTTCACAGCACAGAAGCATAATATTAGATTAGCAGTCCTTGATATGGAAAAAAAGATACATATCACTCATATCTTTTGTAGGGAACTAGAAATGCACAAATGGAAAAGACATGATCAGTCAGAATACACACATAAAATACTACAAAATTAGTCAGTGTTCCTGTTACTTAATACATGCAGCATGACACTAGGTTTGCAATATATTCTTATGTCTCATAATCTACACCTTGTCATGAAATACTTTAAAATATAACATAAAACCAGAGTAATTTTACAATATTTTAAATGCATCTACATAAGGTCACATGTACTTTAGGATATGCGCAACAGATGTTTTCTTATATTAAATATATGGAATAAATGTTACTTTCAGAGTAGGAGGATAGGTGACGAATGACAGGTTTTGCTGAGTTCAGTGCTTGAAATCTAATACATCAAAATACTGTTTACTTACAATTGGTAATCCGACCTTTTAAACTACAGTGTTGGAGGGCCACTCATCCTGAAGTCTAAATGAAAAGAAAACCCCAAACTATTCTGATAGCTGTCATAACGCTCCACAGATATTTTTAGGACATGATATGAAAGACCACAGAGGTTTTTCCACTGTGTCTTTGGCCCAGCTTCTTGAGAAATCATCTGGTGTAAGATCAGGTAGGAGACTGAAGTTAAGGCTTTAGATTTATTTTTGGTGGTGTCTTCTGTATTACATGAAGGAGCTGGTTGCCAGATTTCCAGCATTTGGTCACTGAAATCTGTCAATGTTGTCAAAGCCCGGGACATTTTTCATAAATTCCCCTAAACTAAGACTCACTTCCTTTTTCATTTAAACACAGTCATATTTAGTTCATTTCCAGGGCATCACACTGGCTGCAATGCTTGTGTTAACAGTCATCTGCCCCAAGCTGCTCAATAACCACTGCAGCACCAGCTGAACCTCTGACTTTATACAGCCTCAGAAGTTTTTTCTGTAGCATGCTCCTTTTGAGGAGGGTAGAAGGACTCCCACTCTGATTCACAGAAATTTCAGTGGGAATCATGCCACTTAGGTCAAGGGGAACGGTGTCCTTTTCAAAGATACAGTGCCTGCTGAAAGAAAAACATGGATAATTCTTTGGGGGTGTACGCTTAAATTTTTCAGTTTTACACATGGAGGTTGGTATGGAAATGTAATTGAAAACATAAATAATAAATGTATTACTGGCACAGGAGTTAGATGTAGTTTCTTGAGTTGTTGGCTCACGGCTGTGGGAACAGCAGGGTGGCATATTTTTCATGTGGTTTAAAATCCAAGCTGTTTTAAATATTACTGAGCACCAAACAAATTAGTAACTGAAGTCCATTAGGCTTCCTAAGAATTTCCTTCTTGGATTGTACCTGGGACTAGCCAACTAAAACCACACAGTCTACCCATCCTTCTGGAATTACTTAGTAGATCTCTAGGCTTTCTGATGTGCTCATTTCCACATTATCTGACAAATAACAAGTTTATTCTTGCTGCTCAGACATCCCTCTTTAGAAAACACCTCACTGAGGTTCAGAGGGGCTTATTTAAATCCCATAGCAAGTCAGTAGCAGGAGCTGGAACAGAGGCTAGATCTTCTTAGGCCTAGACTTGTATCTGAACCACAAAACCACTCCTATTTCATCCCTTGATGGCTAATTCATTAGCAGAAACTTTTCCCTGGTAGTGGCCAATGAGACCCAAAAGCAGGATCATGAGTCCTCTTACTGCATTCTACTAACTACCTGGTAAATATTTTTGGTATCAAGGGCCTGAGAAAGCAAACTGAGTCCAACCCTGCAGCAGCACAAAAGTGGCTAGCAGCCTGTGAGCCTCAGAAAGTTCAGAAGTCCAATTTGGAGACCTACCAAAAAGTTCAGATACTCGTACAGAGTTTATCCAAACGATCTGAACCCTCAAGAATGCAGACAGACATGGGCCTCCTGAGAACAGACATTTTAGTTAAATTTCCATTCGTTTCTGCTTCCTTTTATGCCAGAAGTGCAACAAAAACTGTCTTTGTTTTGGGTTTGCATTGGTTTTTTTTTTTTTTTTTTTGACTTGAGAGCTCTAAGTGGAGCCAGAAGCATCACACAGGAGCACAGATTTACACTGAAGCAAAGTGCAGCAGGGAGCTTATCAAAACTCATCAAGGTTTGGTTTGAATTTCTGAGTGTGTGTATGTATGTGCTTGTACATGCATCCATATGCGTGTAACTTATTTTTCAGTCTATACTCACTGGTCCCTTCAGAATTCCCCCCAGTCCCCAAAGATGAGAAAGCAGCCACTTGGTACCCCAACAGGTTGCTATTTGAACATTTTTTGTTAACCACCGAGAATCCAGCCCATTCAGAAATTTCTTTTGATAACTGGTTGCCTCCAGAAACGAAGGAAATTGCAGTTACCCAAGGCTGATGTAGACAAGTTTAGTACACTGCTCACTCATCTGACTGTCTGGGAAGGGATGCCGCTGAATGTTTAGGGAGCAATTGTTGAGGCAGTTGTTAGCAGTGTTATCTCTAAGTCACAACCTTTAAAAAGCCATTGAACTGACATCTTCATTCACTCTTTGCGTGTCAGGACAGGGTACCATGGGAAGGCCTGCAATGAATCATGGAAGCATTACCTTTTCAGTGTATTTGATAGCATAGGACGGCAAAATGCCATCCACTGCATGGAGCACTAATTTGCCTGCCATTGTTGAATACTCACGTGAAAGACAGCAGGGCTTTATTTTTCTTTGCTAGATCTATTATTTTGGGTGTTTATTCTCCTCTGTCACATCCTCTATAATAAAAGCTGGCTTTTCAAAAAAAGCTTGAAAAAATTGTGACCTTTGGGTATTGAGACACTTGAGAATCCCACTTCAACATTCATCAAATTGGGTTCACAACGTTTGCTAGTGCAATTCAGTAGCATCTCAGACCCTAACCAGCAATAAAAAGGGGAACGAAGATGCAGCATTGGTTTTTAGCTTCTGCAAGCCACAAGAAAAGAGAGAATGAAAATTCCTCTTCAGGCTTTAGACCAAAGAAATCCCTAGAAATATTGGATTAGCTATAACTTTTGACAGTGGTGCCCATGGACATGTACCTAGTAAATTGGCACCATAAACTGACAATGTTTTCTTGAAATTTTTCTTGGTTTTAATAAAATTACTCAGTAAAATGACCTTTTAACCCTTTACACCTTTAAAGAGTGTAAGTTTGTGAAAATGAAAAAAATAAGCAGGAAAAGTTTTAGAAACATGTCATTCTGTTTAGTAGATGTGCAGGCCAGTCTTTCTGAGATTTTCTAAATGTAGCTGGTTTTCTACAAAAATTTTGAACCTAATAGCCTTAACACATTGCACAAATATTTGCTCAGGTTCATTGTTCACAAGCATTTTCCTTTCACCTCTCCCTCCTCCTGCCCCACACTTTCTCTGCTTAACTAAACACATAGGAAATTAACAAAGTCTGTGACCTAACAAGTGGCAATTCATAAATTCATTAGATTAAAAAAGACTAGTAACATAGCAATTCCTTTAATAGGTTTCCTTCCAATCTCTAATTTACATTTCTGTCTGCCCTGGCAAAGATATTACTTCATTAAGACTTTTTCTTTTTTTTTTTTTTTTCTTCCCTAAATTAGAGAAATTTTAATGACTTCTCTTATTTATTGCTTCCATATGCAAGTAGTTATCTTTCTTGCAAATGGAAATGAGACCCAAAATTGCAACAAATGGGGCCAAGCCGCTGAGTGCATATGTTCCTTTTTGGAGAAAGTACACATGCCTGATCGAATTAACTTTAACCTCTCTGTCCATTGAACAGACATCCTCTAATGTGGGGGCTTTTAAAACTGTTCTCGTTAAATTTATTTTGAATCGCTGAGAACACTCTATCACGGTTTCAGCAAATAACCTCTGATAATATTAAACACCTGGTAAGCACAGTACCCAGGGGAACCCGTGCTGCCGTGTTTGACCCATGACCTCCGGCAGTGAAGTTCGGCCCTTGTGATCCACTCGGATTCAGACAAGAAAGCTATTCTGAGGGAAAACACCTGCTCTCAAGGGCTGACCCCAAGCCAGTGCATGGTTGAAAACAGTCAGCTGGGTAGAAAGAGACCAGACCCCTGTGCAGGTGTTTCCTACAGCACCACACAGCTAAAAAACAAGGGAAAATAAAGGATAATGTGGGTAACAGTTAGGCGTTCCTTCAGCTGTTTATTTGGGTTTGCATAGCTCGAGCTTCTCCCGGTGGATGCCGAGGAAATGAAGAAGAATCTACTGGTTCTGCATTTCTGAGTCTCCCAGCACTTAAGAGTTGGCTGGTGCAGATCCCCAGCCTGGTGGGCTCCAATGGGATTTACAGCTGTGGCAAAAGACAAGCTTGGAGGCCTCATCCCTTCTTTCTTACCCACGGCCTTCGCTGCTGTTTCCATGTTCAGGATAAAAAAAAAAAAAAAAAAAACAAAAAAAACAACAAAACACAAAAAAACAAAACCAAACAAAACCAAAAAAAAAGAGTGGATAGCTTCTTCCTCAGGAGAGGCTTTTTGGCTCTTATTTTCCTCTTACTGAGATGTCCTTTAATCTACCCTTTTTTGAGAAATGCATTCTAAATGAAGAGGTAAAAGCAGCAACAACAATACCTCCCACTAGGAAAGTGGAAGAGGTAAATCCTTCTCTAGCTAAGTTAAGGTTTTTACAGCATTTTATTTTATGCAGTGTGATAATGATTCTTTTTAAGTAGAGCAGGCCCCACTTTCCTTTAGTATTTTTTAGTCACGTCACATTACTCATTTTTGTCAACAGGTCTGCACAGTGACAGGGCAGTGAGAGGAAAATATTTAATCTATCTATTTATTAAGTGAGTATCATGAAATAAGATGACAGGGATGGAAACCTAACCCTTTTGAAATTCTTCCGTTAATTTCTTCGTACACTTTTCTCCAAGGTCACTGTTGGATGCGGGACTCGAATGTCACTCATTCACACACTCAAAGGCTGTCAACGCACCTCCATTCACCTGATGAGAGCACCTTCAGCTGACATCAATAAAACCCTTCCATTCCCAACAGTCTCAGGCTCTGGAACTCCCAGATATTAAACAGCCAATTCTGGACCATTTAAAAAAAGCCAGGCAGCAGGGGTAGAGGGGAAAGGAGTGGCTGTTTCCCTGCAAGAAGAATTCAGCTATGATTTCTCAGAATTAATTTCAGCTTTGCCTTTTATAGCCTTCAGATCTGAATTGTTTTCCATCACTCTGGTGAAGGCAGGGTTTGTATGCCTGTCCTAGGTGTGAAAGGTCAGTGCACTGTGTGTTGAGCAGCCAGAATCAAAAAAAAAAAAAAAAAAAAAAAAAAAGACAGGAGGAAGAAAAGAAGAAGGAAAGGAAAGGGAGGAGGGAAGGAGGGAAGGAGGAAGAGCGAAAGAGAGAGAAAGAAGGAAAGACGGAAAGAAGGAAAGAGAATTATTGGCAAGCAGGGTGGTACTAACAATTTGCCTTCATCTTTTGCCCAGCATCTTGGGCCTGATAAAGACCAACATCTGAAAACAATCTTGGGAGCATATTAGAGTTTTTTCCAAGCCATATCAAACTACAGTGTAATAATGAGACATTTATTCTGTGGCATTTTAAGGTTTAAACAATTTGCAATCTACTTCCAAGATGACTGAGATGGAAGCAGGAAGAACACAAGTTCTCTAAGTAACTTCCTCACTGTTCCCTAGTCATACACTGGGAACACTTGACACCCAATTGCATTCATCCTGCTGGAAGTAAATGCAAGTCATCACTTCGCATAAGGCTGTAGGTATGATTTCTGCCAGGGCTGATAACAATGTCCTATTGTTGATGAGCCTCTGTCAGTTCCACTTAGCAGTGAGAATGTCAAATTGTCAAGTGTTTTTAAGAGTGGAAGGTGAGAGACAACCAGTACCAATTTCACTTGGAGCCAGAGGGTTGAATCCCCCCAGATGTCCTCACTATACAGGGTAACACAATGTGATGGGAGGCTGTAGCCACTGGAAAAACAGTGAAGACATTTTTTAAGATTACGCTCCTGGGAGTGAAAAAGACCAGTATCTTTGTTTATTCTTTAGAGAAACTCTAGGCTGTCTCTAACAACAGCATAAAAATTAAATTAAATCCAGACATTAGACCTGAAAATTTCCAGTCCATCTGTAACTCCTCTGTTCTTAGGGGACTTCCTTCTACCTGCCTATGACACTGTTATCGCTTAAACTTCACTACTGTTCCCAAATAGTGGTGCACAGTCATTATTCCATATAGAAGGAAATCTGACCTGTAAAGAATCACAACAGGTAATCAGGTTGCTTACTCTGTGCTCACACATTAATGCATTGACGGTCCAATCCAGGTCCTAGCAGACAAAAGCCTACATTGTGCCACTGTCTCCACCAAGAATCCTTGGGCTGAATGAGCGTAGGGATACAGGGGTGGATTTCTCTCAGCTGAATTCCACTGGGGTCCACTGCGACTCCTGCAAGGTGCCTTTGAGGTTCCTGATCATTTAAATATCCAGGAAAAGGCCCCAAACTAGGGGATTGTCTAGAAGAAACATGAGGAAAAAGGACCTGGAGTACAATTTAGGACTGCTGAAAATAACCTGTATCCTTTTGCATCTCTCGGGTAATTTCTTTCAGGCTGAGTCTGGTAGGGAAATCAGCTCACTAAGAGTCACCCTCTCACTGCTCTACAGACAAGAGACATGTCAACTTCCAGGACTTCTGTCTTGGTGGTTTTCAGAATCACAATATTAAATATTAAGAAGAAACACTTTAGAAAAATAACATCGTAAAGAAAGCTTTCCTCTGAACTTTATTAATCTTTGTCTTCTGGTTTAACCTCAAGCAATCAGCTTGCAATGCTGTCTGTTTTAATAGCTTCCTATTCTGCTCTCCACCACTATTCTCTGTTTGGAATAAACTCTCCTCTGCATATTCCAAACCCTTCCTGCATGAGCAGAAACCAACTACAGCACACAAAACTTAACTTGATACAGTCCAAGGGCTCTCCTTTTATTTCCCATGTACTGTATACCTGTTTAGTTTCCCCACTTATTCCTTACTCATCCATGTTATGCTGTGGCATTCTCCACTTAACAGTCTCAGTTTCCAGCTGAGTACTAAACCTACCAGGAGATTTTCTATAAAGTTTTATTCACTGTTTCGCAGTCTAAAATAATTATTATTGTCTCTCAAGTTTTAGGCGTTAATGACAATTTTGTGGGAGGGGAAAGAGTAAATCATAAAGAGATTGTGTTTTCCTCTTTCCTAAACATCTGTCTCAAGTACTCTGCCTAAACTGTTCTATTGAATTTAGGATGGCTTTTTTTTTTTTTGATTTTTTTCCTCTTGCTTTGCTCTCATGAGTAAAAAAAAAAAAAAAAAAAAAAAAAGGAAAACAGCTGCTTTGAATAAAATCATCCCACACAACAGCCACCTGGTAATGAGACTACCCAAATTGTTAACAGTAGGGATAAAAGTCAACAAAGAGTTTTAGAAATTATACCCATTCTCTTGCTCTTGGGCATATGTTAGCTAATCTAACTAATGGAGTTAAGATTTTTTTCCCTCCCTGCAAATGCAAGTTATTCCAAAAGTGTTTCATGCAGCCACATTCTTGTGAAGCAACAGGTTCCAGAGGCAGAGCAGAAGAGCAGCGAGTCATTTCATTTGGTACAGCAAAGCTACACTTATCTTACTAAGATTTTGTCCAAAACTGCTTTTAGGGTTTAAAGGTGAAACATTTTCATATCCTGCTGTGGTGTCTGGATCAGACTTGGAACAGACAAAGCACAATTCAAAATACAGCTTTTATGATACTCAGGAAAGCATGAACTTCTGCAGGTCTCAAGGGATTCTCATCAGGATGCTTTCCTTTATCATGTCCTTTGACTGACCATCATGATTTACCAACAACATTGGGGTATCTCCTCTCCACCAGTCATAAGAAATCTGTGTCTGTACAAATGAAGAACAAAGGGGATCCAACCACAAAGGAGGTGGGACAGTCTTAATTCTACTGGTAAAATATGTTCAGAAACAAACAAACAAACAACAAAAAAAAAATCATTGGTAGACCTTGAAAAGAAAAGCAGCACCTCTCCAGTTGTTCTCGTTCTCTAATCAGTCCCAGGTACATATTTACTATGGGTTAAGAAGGGAAGCAGAGTTGCTTTTACTACTGCCTGCCAAATGCATAATTGTTGCTGTTTAGGAAAGAATGTTCTCCTTTTTCCCAGCTTGTTTGAGTGGTAAATTACCCTTTCCCTAACTTTCCCTAATTTTGTGGAAAAACACATTCTCTCTGGAAAGCAAACCTGATAGTATACATACTGTGATTTTAATGCCCTTTCTATTAAACAGGTTTGGCTGAGTAATATGTGATCTTCTTTGGTACTACAGATGTGTATAATCAAGTAGTAAAGGCCTGCCACAATTCTCCACATAACAACGTGCAGGATTTTAAAATACTGCCTTATTCAAATAATTGGCGATGAATTCACAAAACTTCTTACCTGCCATGCTGGCAAAGTTCACTCGAGCAACTCTGAAAAGGCAATAGAGAAAAAGAAGAAAAAAGAAGGTCTAAGAAGGAGCATAAATTATTGCAGCCCTGGGGCAGTGTGTGAGTTTTACGGGGCTATTTATTTTGCTTTTCAATAAAAATGTGTAATAGACCCACCGGACCTATTACTTGCCCACTGGACCCATTACCTCTATTGAACAAGGGTAGCATAGCTTAAAGAGAGGGGTGATTGGCAGCTGAGCCTCCTCCAGCCTGGCCAGGGCTGCAGCTCCTACTGAGCCTGCTCCCCACCTTGCCCCCGGTGAGAAAAGGCAAAGGCAGAGAGAGAGGCTGCAGGAAGCCCTGGCACCTGAGTGGCCACGAAAAAAGTAGAGTGTGGTCATGACGAGCAACAGGTGTGAGCTTTCTGTTGTTCAACCAAGTATTTTCACCAGCTGAAATTGTTTAGCAGGGCAGGTTTGGCCAGGCAGAGCACACTGTACAGCCACCGCTGGGACACGGTGTCCTCAAGTAGGAAAGGATTAATGGTAATCTTTGCTTCTTGAAGGCTTGATCTAGCAAGGTGCTGAGTGCCGGGATCCCAGCCCAGCCAAGAACAGGAGTACAGGCTTAGGTACTTAAAGTCAGGCACGTACAGAAGTGCTCTCCAGCTAGATCTTTTCCATTTTTCAAATTCTGATTATATTCTTGGCACAGCGTTCAGTATTTTAAAGGTTAAACCCATTTTACACAAATATTCAGACTTCATGCAATCGCTAAATAATTAATCACCATAAACACAAAATTTAGAAAAACATGTTCACTGCTGGTAATTATAAATGAAATATTTCATATGAGTTAAAGTCTCACATTACTGATGGCCTCTTTGTGGTGGTGTGAACTGATTCAAAGAGACACCACACCACTTTGCTTATATTCCCAAGTCTGGTATGTGGCAGGAATGGGAAAGTACCCAGCAATTTCCCATGGAAGGTCCACAGAATTATAGCATCCTTAGAAGAAACAGAATTAAGAGGAAATTTATGACATCACTGGGAAAATTTCTACAAAATTTATTCCAGTCAAAATGGCTCTTGCACTCCATGAAGTCAGAAGGTTCAGGTCAATTTCTCCCGTAAGAATGTGGGGGATATTGATTATAATAGCATAAATTCTTAACATAAAATGAATAAATAGAAGGAATTTTTTTTTTTTTTCATTTTGCTCAGGTTTGTTTGTTTTTTTTTTTTTTCCTTATATATTTTTAAAGTTAGCTTTGGTTCATCAAGGATGTATTTTACTTAAACATAATACTAAAATCTACCAGAGTAGTCAAATGTCCTTCTGTAGCCATAAAAGACAGTATTATGCAATGAAACACCCCCGCTTACTAAATTCTTTACATGTGCAGAACTCAACAACTCTTGCAAGGAAGATAAGTATCCTTATTTGCCTTTTACTGTTGTTGAAACTGATGAGAAGTGATTTACTTGTCCAAGGAGATATTGGCAGTCATAGGAATGGAAGTGTTTGAAAATGTTCTTTCAGCACATGGAGACTGCGTTTCCATTGCCATTGCAAACAGCTTCATCAGAAGGTTTGCTTCAGTTTGTAGTGCTGAAGTCTGCCCAAAATCCTTCTGATTCACTTGTGTCTAGGTCTGGCCAAGAAGCTCTTGGTAGTTTTGTATGCATATACCTCAAGACACCGTTATATGCAGAGGTATGTCAAGACATAACGGTGTCCTCACAACTCAGCGACTCTCCCTGCTACCTGTACCTTCCTTAGCTGTTGAGCAATTTGGGGTACATCAGATCAGACTCTTACAGTGCCAGTATTGAAGTCTTTCTAATTCCCATTACTGCTAGGTGATATCCTGCTGTACAAGGTGCAAAGCTCAATTTAGAAGCAGTAAAGGTGCACCTCAGGCCCAGTACTTGTATGAAGGGAGAGAAGCCACCTACTCTCGTATACATTTATTTGAAATCTTCTCCGAGCCAGTTCTGCTCAATGCATCCTTGCTAAATCTTTTTTTAAAAGTGAAACCAATGGTCTTGAGCTGCCAGAAATGGTGTATGGAGTTGCTTGGCTTTTTTTCTGTGACATCTGAAGAAACAGATACTCTTCAATTCCCATCCAAGCACAAGTTCATGTAACATGCTTTTTCTACTGTATTAATTCAGCCTTTAATTCTTCTTTTTTTAAACATATAACAATAACAATAACAATAATAATAATAATAATAATAATAATAATAATGGACCGTGTTATATGTCCTTCTCCTAGTGGCTCACCTATAACATAAAATTATTTGTTGGTATAGAAGCAAGTTGGAGGGAAGAAGATGGCTTATTGTTTCTCTTTGAATACTGGTGTATACTCGTGTTGAAACTGACCTTTCTGTAATTGTACACAGGAAAAATACATAGGTAGAATTTTCTAGACTGTTCTTGGAAAACTTATGAACAACAGCAACTAGAAGTCTGGAATTCTCTTAGAAAGTGTGTCTTATTTACTCTCTATTTCTTTTTTTTAATTGCATAAAACAATCCAGGGACAGGGATTGTTATTTAAGTGCTAAGTAGGCTGCCAATGGTGATTTGTACTTTAATATTTTTAAATATTTTTGGATATTTTTGTCTCTATAAAAAAGATTGTAAAGTTTGGATGTAATGTGAGCATGAAGTAAAGGATAAACTGGAATGAAATTCAGCCCTTGGGCCAGAGTATAAAGCTGTAAAACAATCTTTCCTGGCCACTGTCTTGGCCCATAGATTGGGAAGGAAGCCACTGAACTTTCTATTCCTTATTAAGGGCAGTGAGAATCACTCACATTCAGCTGCCAAACCAAAGAATCTTTTTTAAAAAGTTGGCTCAGCCTGAACTAAATTAAACAGGCTTTGTTTCTCCTTGAAGAAATGAAAAAAAAAAAAAAAAAAAAAGAAAAAAGAAAAAAGTGTTTGGGTCAATCGAGAACAGAACACTTCATTTAGAGGTACTGCATATAAAAGCAAATAAAGCAAAGAGCCAGATCCCAGAAGGAGGGAGAGGTTCCCTCTTTTTATCCAAGAGTCCAGTAGTTAAAGAACCATATAAGACACAGGAGACCTGCATTCCACACCGCTTGTGAGAATTTAATGTATAACCTAGGTCCCAGTCGATAGCTACTTCTGCCATATGTTAGTCTAATTTTCTCAACTGAGGGTTATTGCATGGAAGTGCATGCGGGGACCATGGGGAAGAAGGGACTTAATGATTCAGGCCACCACGCAATCACATGGATTATAAGGGACCTCATCAGCTCTCTGGGCCCACCTTTCACTCAGAGAAAGTCTATTCAGAGCAGGTTGAGCAGGGCTCTATCCAGTTTAATCTTGAACACCTCCAAGGACAGAGAACCCAGAGCCTCTCTAGGCAACCTCTGCCAGTGTTTGACCAACCTCATGGTTGATCAATAAAAATTTTTTGTATCCAGAAGTTTCAGATTTTTCATGTGTTTCAAACAGTGCCTGTTGCCTCTTGTCCTATCCCTGTTTGGGATAGGAAGATTTGACTTTGTCTTCTCTCTTGTTGGGTAGAAAACAATTAGATCCCCCTGAAACCTTCACTTCTCCAGGATGAACAGACCCAACTGCCCCAGGCTCTCCTCCGATGGCATGTGCTCCAGGCCCTAATCAGCTTGGTAGCCACTCATGGGAATTCCTATGGGGACTGGAAAGCCTAAAACTGGTCACAATATTTCATGAATGCCACATAGGGGGGAAGAATAATATTTTCCACCTGTGGCTAGGTAAGAACAATAGCTAACGCAACCCAGGATGCCCCTGGCCTCCATTGCTGCCAGGGCACGTTGCTGGTTCATGTCTGACCTATCCACCAGGACCCCCCAGATCCTTTTCTGCAAAGCCGACTTCTTGGGTTGTAATTACTGAACAACCAGGCGTCCAGTGCTAGACAAACAGCTACTATATGCACAGTAAGTCTGTGCTTCTGTGGTAGTTCAAACTGGAAGTCAATCCCCTAGTTGCACACTGGTTTTACTTTTTTATTGTGAAAAGCTAGGAGTACTTAAGTGGGCAATGAGCTTGCCCCACCACCTTATTCTCCTCTGGTACATGTTACTGATTAATTTAATTATGGAGATAGATCAGTAAGAACAGTCTGGAAAATTGCAAAAAAGGATTTTTGATTGCAGAGCAGCCAGTGGTAGGATGAGAGTGGTGGAATATTTGGGAAGAGCTAAGATTAACCAAACATTAATACCTCTAAAATTAAAGAGCAGAATATTATGATCTTTAAGAACGTATCATGAACTGGTGTCACAGAGTGAGCAACAAGCCAAGCGAATTGTGTAGCACCTAATGACATGCATTCAGTGAGCATCCCCTGAGGAGTTACTGACACCACTACAAATTGCTTCATCATTTCAGTTCAGATAAAAATGCAGCCATGCAAAGATGGCTGGAAACCTCTTTCACTCTCTCACACACCCATACATGCACGTACACCCACGTACATGCACATCCCCCCACACACACAGACAGACATATGATGTGTACTATAAATTTCCATAATGTGCTTAAGGGTATGAGGAATTATTTTAAATGGATAATTACTATCACTGCCTTTTTTATACTGTCCTACAGATTGCAGAGATTCCTTGAAAGATGACTTACCCTTTCATACCTTGTCTTCTGATAAAACACAAAATCATGGCTTACAGACTTGCACCATGGGTTTTTTTTCCATATTTAAAAACACTGTGCAAAGTCTTTTGTGCTTTTGTTGGGGAGATGGAAAAACAAATATTGCACCAGTATCCCTATGTTGTATGACATATTTCTATAACGTTCATATTAATGAAACAGATATTGTGGGTGATCCTATGATGCTAGAAATCTTCCCACTATGCAGAGTACAGTTCATATAAAGAAACACAACATATCATATGGGCACTGAAAAAAGTAATTATTACTTTTGCACTGAAATATATTAAAATCCTCTTACATTCAGAATAAAAATCAGAGCATTAGAAAAATGGAATCCTGAAAGACAACACCTTCTTCTTGCTCTTCTTCAGTAAATGAGGATTTTCATTCCAGTTGGATCTATGAATAATGTGCACATAAACAATACAAGTGTGTGTGCATGGGTGTTATAAAGTAAATATATATATAAATACATATTTATACATATATATATAATAAAATAGCACTAAAATTAGACTATTCTAATTTAGATAAGTATTGAAATATCTTAAGAAATAGGATCCAAAACATATGGGTCAGGTATTCATAAAGTTAAAGGAGTACTAAAAATATATCTGCCTTGTCTGGAATCTCAGCAGCGTCATTAGCTTCAACAACCCCAAAACCTCAAATAGTTTACCACTCAGAGGTACAGTCTGGGAGGAAGGCACGTGCAGATATAGTCCCAGCAGCAACCTTTCACAAATTGGTTTGCTTGGACAGACTTCCCCTTTATGCCTGTGGACAACAGATGATTTTCGCTGAGTTCAAGGAGATGCTCTGCTGGGGCTGGGTTGCACAGGGAGGCCACGATGCACCGGATCGTGGGGCCAGCAAGCCTCCTGGGACCTTGCCATTTGTTTGTGATTTGGGGCTCACCACTGAGTCACTGTTTTTCCTGTTGAAGCCTCTGTATTGACTGTGCCATCAGCTGTGACTGGATTTATGCGGAGAGGATGACAAATACAGCATCTGTGGCTGTACCTCTTCTGGTCTCAAAGGTTTGTTTCTGTTCACCTCCTTTTACACAGAAAGTTGACTGTGAGCAGCCAGTCAGCATTGTCCCTGGGCATGTTAAGTGACAAAGCACATTTTAATGTCCCCTTAGGACGTGCCCTAGCACACAGGGCCCAACACATTCCTGGTGGTAAGTTATGGTAGTGCTGAAGGTAGCACTTGTAGGCTTGTTTTCCAAGGTCAACTTTAGGCTAAATCCCTCAAAACGCTACACAGGCTTAACTGTAATGTAACCAGTCACGACTCCTATCTGACAGAGATATCTCAGGGTTTCAAAAGAAGAGCTTTCAAATCAAAAATGGCTTGTTGTCTTTCCTCTCTCTTGAAGAGATTTCTAGTACAGTTTTCATCATTGCCTTCACACTGCCTAAGGCATAACGGAGTGAAGATGCCTTACATAACATGTAAATGGTATTAGTCCACAGGTTCTTTTCAGTCTCCTTTAAATGTTTCTAAAGGTTTAATGCCTAACCACTCACCAATCTTGATGTTCATAAAACACTGGCAACTTATTCATGACCAGACTAACTCTTTACAGGTGTTCTATGACTGATTGTAATATGTTGTGAAATACAGAATATTAGACTCTGTTGGAAGACCATCAACGGTATTCTTTGATTTCAGGCAAACTAATATTTGTTCTGTAAAGTTTAATGGCTTCAAGGCCCTTATTTCTTTTCACTAAGCTGTCCAGACATTTGCCTTTACTCATGCCATGCACACATATATTTAATTGACAACACTATCTTCAGAACTGGGCTATGACTCTGTGTGTGTATGGGTGTGTGTCTCCATATATTTGTATCAGAATATATGTTTGTGTACATGTATACATACAATACACGCACCAGACCATGTCTCACATTTCCTCAGTACAATGTCTGTTTCTCTAATCTAGAGATGGCAACCTGTATATCTGGATTTCAAATGCTTTTGGGAAGGACTAATTAAGAATCTTAATTTTAGCTTTGGACATGCAGATCAGATTTTGCCTACAATAAATATAATGAGAAATACGGAATCTGACCCTATACTTTAGTTCAAAGCACTATCTAATAGGCTGTCAATACAATTCCTTCAGTTGTACAAATGCAACAAAACTGACATTGGATTAATTACATTTACTTTTAGCCATAGAAAAATTGAACATCCAGTCTAAACTGGTCACCTAGGCTACAAGTGATGTCACTGTAAGGAGCAATAAACCTGTAGAGGGCAATTGATCCTCAAAATAAATATCTAAAATGGGTGGAATGAATTTCCTCCAAAATGTATATGTGCTTCTACCTTCAGTGACTACAAACGGAGCCTGTACGACCACCTGAAATTGGATGCCCCACTGTTAGGTGACTAAAATTACACTGAAACGTATCCCACCTGTAGAAGAGAATTTGTTGCCAAGAGAAAGTAATCAATTAATATCACAACAAGCATCTTTAAAGTTAACATACACTACCTTGAAATCTCTGCTTAAGCATCTCTGATTCTGCTGAGACAGGTCTTATGGAACTCCAAGACTGGGCTGCAGCAAATAGGGAAAGTGGCTGGAAACACCTTGAAAATTAACCTGTCAGTGTTTTTCTCATTGTCTCTGAGACATACTCATAACCGATACAAATAATATAAATAACTGAGATGTAGTAATTTTCTCAACAACTTCAGAAAGCCACAGTTGGAAGGCAGCATTACCATTTAGCAATTGTCCCTTAACAGAATTTTTAGTATTCCTGTATTGCCGAAGGGTGATAAGAAATGCCAGCTGGAAAGCAACATGACAAATGAAGGCAAGGACATTGCGGTACACACTGCTAATACAGAGAGGTGAGCTGCAGGCTTCAAAAATCCTGTCTCCAGAGCTAAAAATACAGAGACTTAAAAGCACAGGACTATAAATGACCGATGACATTCAGTATGGTCCTTTAACACTGCTAGCAACCATATGCACTGGACATCCAGTCTGGTCTAATTTCAAAGTCTTTGCCAATGTTAAATAAAAAATGTTAAAGATCTGTAGTACAAAAGAATCAAAGTCAAAAGAGCTACAAAGGGCAAAGGAAAAAAGCAACCCACAAACCAACAACAAAAAAACTGGAAGACAAAGCAAAAGCATTGCCAATAGCCTAGATGATAAATCCTGGGGGCCTAAGGAAAGTAAACAGATAAAGAGTAATTAGGAAGGTCAGAAGAAAGGGTCATTATCCAGAAGTTGTATAGTAAAAGTGTACAAATATATATATGTATGTATGTATGTATTTATAAGTTATTGGATAGATAGATATGAGAATGAAGGAGGAGTCTAAAGGAAGTCTAATGACTGACTTGAACTTGAGCAGAAAAGTCTGATTAACTGAAGGATATGAACTATCTTGAAATGTTTTTGTTCTCAATAGCTAACACTTTGCTTTAATACCTGGTTTTGAGGGAGCAGGCACAAGCCTAGTGCAGACATATTGTGAGAACCAGCATTTGTCAAACCCTGGCCTAGCCCACGGACGTCGCTCAGCAGGGCGGTGAGCTCAGAGTTGCATGCCTGATCATACAGGGTGGGCCAAGTCCAATTAGATTTGTAGCTGGGGATTTCTAACCAATATAAAATACCTTATTGATTAGAAAGTCACTTAGTAAGTATAATGGCAAGAATATTCCAGAGTCAGACCCTTGGCTTGAACACGGCAATAACTTCTGCAGACTTAGTTTTGCGCACTGTGAGAAGTTCCAGTGACTTCAAAGGCAGTCAGGATGCCAGGTAAAGCATGTGTGCAAGCCTTTACAGGATGCAGGAACTCAGCTAAAACTGTCTTAACTATCAGATGGCATATGTAGTCTTTACTGAGTTTGGCAAAATACGTAGATGTTCATACTGCAGGAAATTAAGCCATTTATATTAAGATGCTTATATGTAAATACCTGCCTTAAAGAAGGCAGATTTCAAAATTTTAACCAACACCATCCTTTCTGGGAACTGCTCTAAACAATGCGCGCATATGATACACCACTCTTCAGAGTAAGATATCTGGGCAACGTGTCTGCTATTTGTTTTGATCAGTAATTATTCCCAAGAATTTGGGCTTCTGAAAATCTATTTTCCTTTGCTTCATTTTCACATTGTAAAAAGTAGAATGCTAATTACAACATCGGAAAAATATATCTTAGGTCTTCTGAATGAATATATTGTCATTCATGAGCTCAATTTTTTGTTCACGTTTTGGTAAAGGAAGACAAAATAATTGGCATGCAAACTTATGAGGCATTAGATAAAGGTCAGATGCCAAATTATATCAAATTATACAGAAATGTATTTCCTGTGATTTAATATATCGGTCAATAATATATGCACATTTTACTATTTCTACCATATTCTGTACCAACATGTTAAAAAAGGCAACCAAACAAAGAAAAATCAGGAAACTTAGCTTATTACCATGAATTCATCTTTTTACCAAGTTCTTTCCAATTGAATCTGCTTTAGCAAATATAGGGACAATTGCATAATTACAAGCAGTTAAAGGTTTTTCTCTATCAGAAGAGGTGACGTGATATCTGATTTTTAATTATGAATAAATCTTGGTCTATTCATACCTGTAGTCTCCTAATTAACTTCTAAAATATTTATGAAGGGTTTAAGAAAACAGTCCTGAATTTAATTTCATGTTTCTTAAACCATTACAGCACTGTTGTTAATATAATAATGGATATTATACAGGGAACTATAAGCTATTTTAATTATCCAGTTATTTGGGTATAAAACAATCCGTGACTACTAAGGAAAAGAAAAATGTCCTAGAGAACAGAACCTCATCTGGTATAAATCATCATTTAAGTTTATAAGCTTATTTACTTGTGAACTTCCCCCTATAAGTGGTTTACACGTCTGAATAATATTCTTACAGCAACTGTTATGGCAAACTGTAACACAAGTCATCTCTATGTTAGATTTTTATTTTTCATTATCATCCAGGGATTAGCAAAAAAATATGATAAAAGATAAATGCGCTTAACAATCTATTAAGTATTATTATGTCCATATATACAATCCAAAATATAATGCTGCTCTAATGTTTATAAATATATGCACACATGCTAGCAAATAACACACATACTTATAGGTTTAAAAATTGGTAATCAAACTTCCATATATTGCAGCGGGTCAAATTATCAGCAAACATTTTACTAATTTACAGTCGAATATTTTGTAATCAAAGAGAGAGGGCTTATTTCCTGGTCTATAGCATGTCCATACTGTACACATATTTTTCAAATAAGAAAATGTGAGAATGGATGTGACGGCAGCACACATTCATTATTTGTGCAGACATACCATTTTCAGGAAGCTAAGTAAAAACATTCAGCAGCAGCAATGTGTGGGAAAATATTTTACATACAAGAGCTCATTTCAATATGGGTTCATTTTTACGGTAATTTTTTTGGAGACTGGAGGGAAAAAATGTCTGGATAAAGTTGATTTTAGACGAGGTTACTTGTGGGGAAAAATACATGCACAGACACTCAACTGCCACTGAATAACATTGTTTGTTTTTGATCAACCAAATATGTGTGCTGGAAAAAAAATACCATAAATATTATTTGGAGGAAAAAAAATATCAAACAGGATACAATTGCAGGTTTTTATTTTGTTCATAAAAACACTTTTCAGAAATTGCAGAGTTTTTAGTCTGACAGTGTGTACTTGCACACATAAAGCAAATTAAGGTCTGAAAGATGAATTCTCCCATTCACAAACAACTAAAGGGGAAGTATGGAAAAAAGATTATACTGTTTAATGTATTTGTATATAGCATTATAAGGGCTATGTAAGATTGTATTCTGGTTTTATAGAAACATAGCATACCAGAAAATGGTATTATATTCTCAGGTGAATCCACCATCATAATAAAAAACGACTTCTTTGATTTCAGGGAAATACACCTTCGACTGATTATGGAACATAAATTCACTTTACACTTTTGAAATGCATCCAAAAGAGCTGAATCACAGTAATTTTCAGTGGAAATACCAATAAACAACATGGTTTTACATGCATATGTAAAAATTAAATACTTGTTTAAGGCTAAACTGTGACTCAACCATTTTAAATGGTTTCTCCATTTCACAAACCACAAGCACCTACACAAAATTAGTCAGCCAAGGCATCTAATGATTTAAAAAAACACCAAAACAATAACCATAAAACTTTAACCTCATCCTTAACCTCATCCTGCCATGTACTTGTTCTTGCTATAGATTTACATGTATTTAGTAGAAGTAATTGTATTGAAACTACTCTGTCATTCCTCCCCTGTTCCCTGTTCTCGCTTTATGACACTGTGTCTACCACTGGGTCTAATTCTAAACCCAACTCACAATAATAGTATCAAACAATGAATAATGCAAGTCTACATTTATGTATCTACAAGTAGCGCACTGGTTTTCTCTACGCACATCTCCCACCACTTGCACCATGGTTTTAGGTGAAAATTGTTCAGAGATTTCTTTGGAAGCTTGGCTTTACACCATGTGGTATTTCCATTGAACCTTCTGAGCTTATTTGCAGCAAGTAACATCAAGCACTTGACTGGTAATTGTCTGCAAGTGTGGGACTTCAGTCCTTTTCCTAATGAAGGGGACACGATGAAGTGGTGGGAGACGACAGAGGAGAGATGGGGGAGAGTTGCCTTTCCACTTCCATAAAGAATGTGTGCTGAGGCTCACATATAGAAGATGAATGAACAGATAACTTCTATATGGTGCTGCAAGATGTATCAAGAGCTTTAAAAAAAAAAAAAAGTGACACAAGGCTGCTGGCTCCTGCAGTGCTCTACACAAGCATAATGGATCTGCAGCGTCAGGGCCAAGTGCCGAACTGCCCCAAACCCTTTCACAACCTGCCAGTTTTGCTTTCTGGAGTGTTTAGAAAAGCATTTGCTAATGGCATGCACAAGGGCTGGTGGGAGTGGGATCTGTGCTTGCAAATCTTGCATGGCAAGGCATTATGAGTAACATCTGACAGAGCACTTGAGCCCTTTAGGAACATGCAGCAGGTAGTTCCAATCACACTTGGCAATGCCATTTAAGAATACCCACTAAATGCAGAATAGAACTCAATTAAAGACAAATGAGAACATGGCACCAGCTCAGGATCATTAGTTGCAGGATAATGACGTTGCAACACTCAGAGAAGCTTTGTGGTACACGTGTGAGTAAATGCGACTTGAAGCCAAGGTAGTATTTTTACGTGTAGATTATTAATATACATACACATACTATGTTAATATAAAGTTTCATAGAAAAAAAGGAATGTCTATACACATACATATGTGCATATGTACATCTGTATCTGTATGTGTATATATATGTGTGCCTCTATATATATGTGTGTACAGGTACATGACAGCAAACAAAAAGAATTTCTGCAGATATGTGAATAGTTTAATTTTCAAACCACAATATGGTATTTGTCTGGGTGTGCATATATAAACTATGGTCACAAGTAGCTGTAGTTAAATTAGAAGCGTTTCTAAGATTGTTATATTTTTTAAGGACCATTAGTCCTTTTAGAGCTCTTGCTATGTGAATAACAAATGTGTCAGTCACACTGCAAAGGATAAACCAAACTGCAAACATAAACTTTTAAAGCCTCACTGCTTCTCTCTAAAGGAACTTTAATCTGTGCTTTGCCAGTCCGTGTGCTTATTCCTGGCTGTTGAGTAACGCGCTGCGCTTGTTTCAAGGGTTTAGCAACACTTGCAACCTAAAAATCAATTATATGAAAAACAATAAAAAATATTCTTATTGCATGCCATAAAAAAAAAAAAGATACAAAAGGTTAAGCAGAGCAGCCGGCATCTGCACACTAATGACATGATTGTTATGATAGGTGTTTGCTTTACCCTGGAGTGGTAACATTATAATTCATCCACCGCTGAATGAGTGGGGACAATTAATGCAGTCAATGTGTCCCACGTGTTCCCTGCAGCATTAACAAGGCAGCTCCAGGCCCCTCGGCAGACACGGGGCTGAAAATTGAGCCGGCTCCCCCGTTGAATGTGATCCTGATTACCTCCACGGGGGCCACCTGCTGCTTCGCGCCTGCTGGTTTTGTGCGCCGGCCGCCTCCGGCCGCGGGGCCCCCGGGGGGACGGCCCCCCAGGGGCCGCGGGCAGCTGACACCAATCTGGTAAGCTGGGGATGAACAGTCGTGCCCCACGTGCCCTGCAGCGGCATGCCACGCTTGGCCACGCCGAGCCCGCCACGGGCACGCGGGCCCACGCGAGGGCAGGGCATCGCCCCCAGCTCCTGATTTTCTTAGTCACGGCGGTCACCACCCCTGCAGTGGGCATCTCATCGGGCCTGCCTGTGCCGGGATGCTGGGGTGATGATGCTGGGATGCTGGGGGGATGATGCTGGGATGCTGGGGGGATGATGCTGGGATGCTGGGGGTGATGATGCTGAGATGCTGGGGGGATAATGCTGGGATGCTGGGGGTGATGATGCTGGGATGCTGTGAGTGCTGAGGCTGGGATTCTGGGGGTGATGTTGCTGGGATGCTGGGGTGATGATGCTGGGATGCTGGGAGTGGTGATGCTGGGATGCTGGGGGTGATGTTGCTGGGGTGATGATGCTGGGATGCTGGGGGTGATGATGCTGGGATGTGGGAGTGATGATGCTGGGATGCTGGGGTGATGATGCTGGGATGCTGGGAGTGGTGATGCTGGGATGCTGGGGTGATGATGCTGGGATGTGGGGGTGATGGTGCTGGGATGCTGGGGTTGATGATGCTGGGATGCTGGGTGATGATGCTGGGATGCTGTGAGTGGTGATGCTGGGATGCTGGGGGTGATGTTGCTGGGATGCTGGGGGTGATGTTGCTGGAATGCTGGGGGTGATGATTCTGGGATGCTGGGAGTGGTGATGCTGGGATGCTGGGGTGATGATGCTGGGATGCTGGGAGTGGTGATGCTGGGATGCTGGGGTGATGATGCTGGGATGCTGGGGGTGATGTTGCTGGGGTGATGATGCTGGGATGCTGGGGTGATGATGCTGGGATGCTGTGAGTGGTGATGCTGGGATGCTGGGGTGATGATGCTGGGATGCTGGGGGTGATGATGCCGGGATGCTGGGGTGATGATGCTGGGATGCTGGGAGTGGTGATGCTGGGATGCTGGGGTGATGATGCTGGGATGCTGGGGGTGATGATGCTGGGATGTGGGGGTGATGATGCTGGGATGCTGGGGTTGATGATGCTGGGATGCTGGGTGATGATGCTGGGATGCTGGGGGTGGTGATGCTGGGATGTGGTGGTGATGATGCTGGGATGCTGTGAGTGGTGATGCTGGGATGCTGGGGGTGATGTTGCTGGAATGCTGGGGGTGATGATGCTGGGATGCTGGGTGATGATGCTGGGATGCTGTGAGTGGTGATGCTGGGATGCTGGGGTGATGATGCTGGGATGCTGGGGGTGATGATGCCGGGGTGCTGGGGGTGATGATGCCGGGATGCTGGGGTGATGATGCCAGGATGCTGGGGGTGATGATGCTGGGATGCTGGGGGTGATGATGCCAGGATGCTGGGGTTGGTGATGTTTTTTTCTGGCACTCAAGATGCTGTGCAGTTGTGGGGTAGAAAATGGTCAAGGCCTTGTGTACAGCAGGAGACTGACTGTGTGAGCCCCTGAAGCCTGTCTGTATCCCTCGATAATGGAGATACAGTTCCTTCCAGTTGTCCCAGCGGTCATTAAAGTAAACCTATGATGAAACAAAGTGAAAACTGGCTTGCTGCTGTGGGCCGGCAGGTGATGGGTGCTCCCCGACCCCCACTGTGCTCAGGTATTGACGGGTGAGGAGCACACTCGTAGCAGCAGCTTGGTGCTTTTCATCCTCCCAGGCTGGCTCCGGGGGAAAACAGGAGGGTTTCTGAGAGGCTGTGACCGGTTATGCTGGTCCACGCTGCTGCAGCTGTTGTCAAAGTGACAGCGTGTGGCAGCGGCGGGGATCCACGCCTGAAAATAGGAGGAGGAGTCAAAAGGGAAGAGAGAGGTGAAAGAGCCGAGAGGTGCCAGGTTAGCACTGCGCTGCAGAGTGGCAAACACAGGCTTCATTATTCTGTAGCGCGAGCTTCTTGCACAGGAAGTTTGAAGGGGTTTAGCAATCTGCTTTCCTTTGCCCTCTGCTAAGTGAAGGGCATTTGCCTCATGAATATTCCATTACCCTGCTGTTCCCTGCAAGCCCTCAACCAACTTCTGAAAATAAACAAATGTACACACTTCTAGGCAACATCATCCAGGTTTTGCTTTTTTTTTTTTTCATAATCTCTTAAATAGGTCTCACACACAATATGAAAGTGCATTGCACGTATACCTCAAGGAACATGTGTCTTCTCATGCAGAGCTATTCATCCACATAAAAATAATTGACATTATTTTTAAAAAGTCACTTCTTCCTTAAGGCTGTTCAACAAGTCCCTCAAAACCCCTTTCAGAAGTATATTGTGATTCCTGGAGAGTGTGCCACCAACTAACATTACAGGTTTGAACTCTTAAGACTATCTGTGTTACTGTCCAAACCACCTGGAACACGGCCAGGATCATCTTCTCTATGTGTAGACCACACAGCACAGCTAGAACTTAAGACTTAGGAAAATCTCTATGTATTATTCATATTAATTATTTGTATTCAACTGAGGCTAGACTCATTGTGCTATGTATTATAACAGATGTGTCAATCTTATAAATGTGCAAGAAGCAGGATTTCTGTTCTGGAGAGATATTTGTGTTTCCAGACCTTGTTTTTTATTCAAGATGGGCACAAAAATCTCCCCAGAATAACAGCATAAAAAGTAGAACCAATGTTTTGGGGTTTTTTTTTATCCCCATCTACATGCCTTAGCACACTTTAAAATCTGGAGTTTAATATTTATCTGATTCAGCCATTCTTATTGTGAGTTGGGGTGTCTGACTGAGATTGAGATCCTAGACTTCTGTGTCTCATCATCCCTTCAAGAAAATAAGAGGACTTCCTTGCCTCAGAGATAGATTTGGAAGATAGGTATGATGTTATCATGAAGGGCTCAGATAATAACATGTCTGTGTACTTCTAGGTAGATAGAAGAATATTTGGTGGAAATTCCCCAAAAGAAGTAGTAAGGTGACATTTTTCAAGATTTGGAGGGCAAGAGGAGCAGGGAAAGGAAGATGATTCCTCCAAAAATAATAAAACAAAATTTATAAGTAAAATACAAGCTTTCAAAAAAACCACCTTTTTTTTTCATAGATTTTTTTTTTTTTTAATTGTGAAAACCAGATTTTAAAAGAAACAAAACAGTACTCTGAGAATTGTCACTCATTAAAACTATTTCTCAACTGGTTCCACAAGGCAGAAAACTCTCATGCCCTAACTCCCAGACCAGAGCCCACCCACTGAGTTATCTGCCTCCCCAGATGAAACAGATCATTTTGATGTCATGAAAATAATATTAGTGTAAGAAATTCAGATTCCTAAGGATATTAGAGTATTTTCAGTCATGAATTAATGAACAAATCTAGTTCAGAGTCACAGTGAGCAATTTTTTTACTGTGTGATGATTGCTCAATAGCTGACTCAAAATGCATTTATTGGCTTCACTCTGCTATTAGCTATTATGAAAAATACCACCTTTGCTAAAATTAGAGATTTTAGTGAAGAAACCTGAAAGCAGCATCCACTGAACTTTGAGCTAGAAGTCATGCTTGATAGCTCCAGGCTGCAACCCATTCCCTTCCCCTGAGGACTGAGTAAAAAGTTGAACATACAGTTCTGTGATCAACTGATTATACCACCAGCACAGCTGGTTGGGACACCCAGAAAAAAAAGGCTATGGCAGCATGGCCAGTGTATAAATTGCTGGCTCAATCCAGAATCTAGCCAGTTTGTTCTGAAGAATATAGCATCGACGCATGGCCAAGTGCACAGCACCGTGCTGCAGTGGTTTTGTTCAGGGTTTTATTCAGACTTCTCGGTCTAGAAAACAAAAATTCAGTGTGAATAAGATTCAGGCCTTTAATTTGAATCAAACCCAACGGCATTTGAGGTTTTCCCCAATATGAGTCAATTCACATTCATTTCAGTGGGAGCAGAATTGAGTTGAAGAGTGCTCAACCACAAAAATTATGTCAAGTCATGTTTAAGCTGCTACTGTGGGCTTTTGAGAATCTCAAAGGTTCAACGAGTTCCTTAGTTTAGATTGGAATAAATTTTGAACATGTCCCACAGTTTTTTTACTAAGTTCAATCCAGATCCTGGCTCAAGTTTCCCCTTAAAAACTTAGCTTCATCCAATTTTAATGTGTATTGAAACTCCTGTCTGAATCTTGTGGAGAGTATCAATTTGGAGTCAAAACCTTAAAGATAAGGAATTGGTTTCATGCTCTTCAGCTTCACTTCTTGGAGTGCCCAGTTTGTGGAGTAAAAGCTTCTTTGTTGTAATTCAGTGAACGTCGGCTATTGGATTCTTCCCTGTGTGGTTATACCAGACACCCATGCAGAGGTAACCTTTGTCAGTCAGGCATAGTCCTGCCTCCATAATGCCCATTTGATAAATTATACATGGGTACCTAATGTACTCTCATAAATTATTATAGGCTCTTATAGCCCTGTGTTTTATGGTGGTGTGTCATGGCACAGGAGCAGAAAATATATTGTCCCAGAAGATGCCATAGACTCTGAGATGGCATTACAAATCCTGCCAGTATAAAACAACAAATTAAGAGCTCTAGAAGTAGAATACTTGACAATGCCACCCTTAATTGAAGAAAACATTCGTAATGAATGTGAGCTGTTGCAGCAATCGGTGCGTTGGTGAGAGAGAGACAGGGTTTGATTTAGGATCCCCTCTGGCTCTCTTGTTCCCCAAGCAATCAGGAGGAGCTTTGAGCGCTGGGTCTCTGGGGAAGGGCATGCCTTACATCACTTACCAACCACGCCCTGCGTCATTAAGGGAAGAGGTAGAAGCCTTCGAAAGGATTTTTTTGTCTAGTCCTCCCCACTCAGAGAATGCTAAATAACATCTTCAAACTGTGGACTTAAAAAATGTCCGGAAAAGTGGGATGAAGAAGGGGGAGGAGATCAAAGAACTGAAAGATGCAATAGCCATATCCTGTCCCAGGGACAAAATGCAGTGAGAAAACTTAGGACAGCTTTAAATGGGTCTGCTTTTTATCTCAAGATTAATATTCATCATCTAGGATGCTTCTCTCTAACATATGTTATATCTATGCCTAGAAGGGACTGTGGACAACACTCAGTAAAAGGTACTATGCAGTGTCAGAAGGGATTCCACAACGCAGACCAGGGACCCTAAAGTTGTCTTTCTCCACCAAAGTGCAAAAATATTAGCATTCCAAAGGACATACATTTAATTTAAAGGTCTTAAATTATCTGAAATGTAAAGGATGGTGGAAATATCTTTTTTAAATGTTAGCTTACCTTAGGATTTGGATGTTTTTTTTCTTTTAAAGGATCTTTAAAATTTTTCCCAAACACATTTAAGCCTTACAACTGAACTCAAAGGCTGATGTGGCCTTGAGATTAGGAAATGTGAAATAACAGTGGCTAAAATAGTTTCCCACAAATTTTAGTGGACAGCTCTTTTTTTTTTTTTTTTTTTTTTTTTCCAGAAAGCTTTTACTTCTAGGTAAATTATTTTTTTTCTTTGGAAAATAAATCAATGTATTTTATTTACAGGAGAAATTTTAGAGTTCTGGGGAAGATCCTCTGTTTTCAGGGTAAAATGGAAAAATTATATTTTATTTTCACTGAGTGCATAAATCACACTGTGTCAAGTCAGCTGTAGGAAAGAGTCCACCAGTCTAACCTAAATGTTTACTGACATGGATCTAGAACCATAATGTAAATGACACTATGCTCAGGAAAGTGTGATCAAATCAGAAATTACATACTTGAGAGATTGGAAAAGGTTTTACCACCAAAAATTAAAAGTCTCGTGTCCTTACATCTTAGGCTGATGTAGAGTTTTGGGGATTCTCTTTTAATACACTGCTTCAGTTGAATGCTATCTGACTGCATGCCTTGCTATCTAAAAGAGTAGTTTTCCTGTCAGTGTGCGGAGGGATGGTATCCTTTATTTAGGAAACCCCAATGTTTTAAAACTTGGGTGGCCAATCCTACCTTACTTGGGGGATAAGTGACTTGGGTAGCAGGTACTTGCATAACAGGGACTTGACTACTCTTTGGGTAGCACTATAACCACCTAATGGTACTTTTTAGTACGAGCAGACATAAAAAGGAAGTTCAGTCATTAGAAATAAGATAGTTACAAAGGCAAGGTCATGTGACAAATGTGGAAATTTATAAAGTAGCAAGTGATAATGATGTATAGCTGATTAGGAAATCTTATATCAGAATATTTTTAAGCCGATCTCCAAGATACAAGCACTGATCATCTATTTCTACTTTTGTAAATAAACTGAGATCCAGAAAGAAATTACTCACATAAATGCAGCGGTGACAAATGTCATGACATTTCTTGGCTGTCTTCTGTGGATTACCCAGTGCAAGTCATTGACAGTCATTCACCAGGAAAAAAATGGTCAAATAAAAAGAATAACTTGATCAAAAATAATTGCACCAGGGGTGCATATTGCACCATGCTTAATAGCATGTTAACAGCAGCGCTTCACATGCTGGAGTAGTTGACACTGGCAGAAACAGGTGAGTAGAACCATGCTATTGATATCATCTGCTGAATTTCCAGCAAGAGCTGATGGTCTTTCTCCAAGAGCGTGGACACTTGTGCCGCAGGATTCACTGCATCGGTGCCATCAATGAGAACAGCAACATGCACCTAACTGCTCTGAAGCAGCCGCCGGTGCTGCCAGGCAGGGGATGGACCTTCCCAGGGAGACCCAGGGTGCTCAGCCCATCCAGTGTTCCCCCACCAGCCAGGGAGAGCCCTTTCCATCCCCACCCTACCCCTCTCGGCCACGGGCACTGGCGCTGGTTTGGCACCATGTAAATAACCATATACTAACTGGTGGTGGGGATATAACTGCTTTAACAACATGGTCTGTCAGGGTGGGAACATTAGAACCAAGTGAAGAGCAATGGGGCACCAGGAGGATGTGGAAGAGGAAGGAGGCAGCAGTAGGTCATAGCAAGAGCTATGGCTATCATGTCAGCCCCTGCCTGAACTCAAACTGGGTGGATGGAGACACAGACAAGGGAATGATGCTCAACCATGAGACCGGTGCGTACCCATGAAGAAAAAAAATGCAAGGCCAGGCTGGCTCTGGAGAATGTTTGGCAAGGCCAAGGAAGAGTTTAGAAATGGACAGTGACCACCATCTAATTTCATTTTAAGTCGTCTTCAGAATAAAACTATCGGGAGCTGACACAGCAACACTGAAAACAGTATTTCTCTTTGGTGTTTTTATTTTGTTGTTTTGGTTGGTTGGTTGTTTTTTTCCCAAATGGGGAAATTATCCTCAGTGGCCTCAGATAGCTCCCACTGACGTTAGGTCTTTCCACTGATTTCAGTTGAAATTGGATTGGGCCCAAGCAGTCTAGAAATGAAACGATGCATGGAAAAAAAATCAATTTCCTGAAATAGAACGTTTCATGACTGTCTGCTATAGAAACAAAAACTAAAAACAAGAGAAGCTTAGAAGTCTTCTGAAAGACAGTGTATGAAAAATAGTTTCTCTCACTGTTTACAAATACTCTCTATTTTGTAAGAATATAAAACACAGACCTGAAGTGAAACTTCACGTGGTTCAGCCAGAGGTTTTTCTAGGCTGAAACATAATAGCTACAGCAGAATTTGTCAGATTAAACTGACTTACATAAGTTAAAGAGCTGGCCCACTGTATCTGTAGGGCAGTTGCTTTATGTGACTACAGTCCCTCTGCTGCACATTTTATCAACATATACAGGCGTCATGGCAGCTGAAATTTCATTCACCAGTATGTTTATGTTCAGAAACAACTAGCTAGGTGATCCAACACCAGTAGCTTCATTCAACTGAGTGTTTGTTTCTGTTCGTGTTAACATGCTGCTTGCAATTTTTTTTCATATTCACTCACTAAAACTGTTGATGATTTTTGCTAATTTATTGTCCTCTGTGAGTGGTCTCTCCCTACAGTGGAAAGGACTCAGCTTTCTTATCCTCTCTGAAGGTTGATATACCTCAAGGGAACCAAAATTCATGCAACTGCATCAGCCCACTAATGAGTAAAGGAGCATCACCATGGCAGGATTTACAGCCTCCTTTGACCACTGTTAAATACCAATTCAAAAAATGTTAAGTTCCAGTTGCAGGTGGGAAGGTTAGAGGAGCTAGAAGGGTTGGAAGCTGTTTGGAAAAGATTTCAGATCACCTTTTGCTATCATAGTGCTATAATGCTTCTGTATACAAGCATATAGGTACAACCAAAAACACAGAATGTACCAAGAAATACTCTGGTCTGCAGGGAAATTCGGTACAAAAAGATGTCTAAAACTGCTAGAGAAATAAGACAACATTGTGCCAACCTTTCTGCTGCTCACTTGCAGCTTTGTAATATTTAACTTTTTGAAAAATTTTAGAATTCAGTTATTTTATTTCTTAAATATGGTTCAGAGCCTTAACGCATCTAATAACAGCGGATCAATAGGCTCACTGCCCTACAGTGTATCACAGCACCAGCAAATACCTCTGTTATGAAACTAAGTGAATTTACTGGAGTGTAAACCCCCAGTGAGTTGTCTGTAATCAGCCAGCAGGCCTTCAGGGCAAGAGAATTAATTTATTTTAATATTTTAGGTTATCTTCCATATGGCATAATACTATACCCCATCTGTATATGTGAGTGTGCAAGCAAATGTAGGAGTTTTTTTCCAGAAGTAAGTTTTCCTTAGTAGAAGTTCACCTGCCTTCTAATGTCTTTTATTATCTACCACTTCAAACAAACTCAGAGCAAAACTTGGAAGAGTGTGAATTTACAAATAGCATTCATATCTGTAGAACTGAATTAGATTATTTCAGAATTTTTCTCTTTACAATGTTGAAATGCCTGTTCTATTCTATTTTAAAGGACTCGTCCACTTAAAAAGCAAGGCATCCCTAAAAGAAATTTCCACGTTTTGGTGGAAACTACCGCTGAATCACAAAACAGCATGTTCAAGGCTCCATATAATCACTGTCATATAACTCTGCTGAGGAAGTTTACTTCTAAAGTATCCGTTCGTGGAAATAATAGCACTGCAGTCATCAGCCACAGGGTCTCTAGTTGACTTAACATACTCAGGAACACGGCTCTTAGTAGGAACAGGTGAAGGCCAAAAGAGAAAAACATATACACATTCATATTTATATAGGTATTATACTGTTTCCCATGGAGCATTACAGAGAATTTTTAATAACTCTTCCAGCCCAGAGGAACAGCTGTGGGGAGGAAACAGAGGGGAGAAAGCATCCTGTCCTGCATCCTCATGTCCTGATCAGAGGTTGGGATTTCACCTATTTCACCTCCCCAGACGCCCTGCTCTTAGCTTATGCAGACTCGGTGCGCAGTGAGCTCTGCAGCAGAGGTGTCAGTGCCAGCTCTGGCAGGGGACCACACAGGTTTCCCATATTTGACTGCATCAGGTTGAGTGGATTTCATGCCAGGAGCTCAAAGGAAGTCTTTTTGACATCAACATTATCTAAGGTCCACCATTAGAGAGGTAGATTACTAACAATTTAAATTCAGGCTCACTTCATGCATTGTACAAAGTAGGACAGCAAGACCCTGCATCTGTGCTCTCAGTGAAACATCGCTAAAAGACAGGCTTTTTAAGTGAAAGGAGAGGCTGCAACACTGTCAGCACTACCACTGATTCAGGAAGAGAGACTGCAGCCTGGGATCACACATCAGCTGTCACGTGCCTTTGTAATAGAGGTATTATTTACTGCTTCAGGAAAAAAATAAACAGCACTACATGTTTGATCTCTGTCTCAGAGAGGAAAAAAAATTCAGAGAATTAAAGACTGTCACTGATACATTTGAATAGCACTGTTAGATAAATTCCTCTATGAAGAAAGAAAAAACTTTAGAAACAAGTTACATAATAGACCACCTTTTGGAGCATTTCTTCTTCTGAATCCTAGAAATAATAATTCATTGCTGACATTGTAATTAAGTCATTGAAGCACTGATGCTGGTATCCTGGGTTGAGTGAATGGTGGAGTTTTTTTGGTAGAAGGAGAGGGGGCTATAGGGGAGGACCCCTGTGAGAAGCTTCTCAAAGCTCCCCCAGCTCCAAGTCAGCTCCACCTCTGCACCAAAACTGAGCCCATCAGCTGCGCCTCTGCGAGAACGTATTTAAGAAGGGACGTGGTGAGGAGCAGTGGGAATTGTGAGGAGGAGTTGCTGCAGCTGCGTGAACACCAAGGTCAGTGGAGGAACAGAGGAAGAAAGGAGGGGGGAGGTGTGCCGGAGCAGAGACCCCCCTGTATCCTGTGGGGAGACAGCAGGGCGGCCCCCCCTGCCACCCATGGAGATCTACGGTGGAGCAGACACTGATTTATGGCCTGTGGCTTCTGCTTAGTATAATCAAGGTGCTGTGCCCGAAGAAGGCCGGGGTCTCATGGGAAAAGGTAGCCCCGTTGCTGTAATTCAGCGGTGGGAGGATTGCAACATGCGGGGGAGTCCCACGCCAGAGCAGCTCGGGAAGGGCTGCAGCCGTGGGAGGGAATCTAGTCGGAGGAAGTTAGTGACCCATGACGGAGCAGTGTGGGGAACGCTGCGGCCCATGGGAGGAACTCATGTCAGAGAAAGTTTGTGGAGGACTGTCTGCTGTGAGAGGGGGACCATGATGGAGCAGGGGGAACAAGTTCCGGAAACTCCCCTCCCCGAAGATGAAGGAAGTAGCAGCGCTGCCTGCACCCCCCATTCCCTGCCCCTGCGCCACTGGGGGAGGAGGTAGAGATATCGGGAGCAGAGCTGAGCCCGGGAAGAAGGGAGGGGTGGGGGGAAGGTGTTCTCAAGATTTGGCAATGCTTCTCACTGTCCTATTCTGTTATGTGTTGTTGTTAGCGTCTGTAATAAATGTATGTTCTTTTTTTTCTTCCCCTAATGAGTCTGCCTTTTGCTCCTGACCATAAAGGGGAATTTTTCCCCATCCCAGTCCTATCTCGAATCCCAAGCCTGGCTCTCTGTCCCTTCTCATTGCCAGAGGGGAAGGGAGAGAGAGCTGCTGCATTGTGGTTGGCTGCCAACCAGGCCCAAACCATGACAGCTGGGAACAAGAGGGTGGAATTTACAGGGGAAAATTCCCTTTTCTGAGACATGCTGTCCAGGTAAATATATGAATTTTCTTGGTGGAACCTGTGAAAAGTGCCTTTTAAAAATTTTTCCTCCTTCCTTTTTTCTTGGTAGCCATGTGGGAAAATACATTCTGCGGGAGTGCTGGCAACTGAAGAAGTGAGTTTCAGAGATGCAGGTTTACTGGCAGGAAAACAGACACTGTGAGGGACTGCCATGCGACCCCGTTAGCACTATGCGGCCTGAAAAGCACTTGTGTGCACCGTGGTAGACCCAAGCACCACGGATCATGGTGTACCATGGTGGTACTGCCTGCACGGCCTCTGCTCCTGGTCTCTGTGAGGAGTCACCTGCAGCCCGGAGATGTGCAGCATCCACAGCCTCAGATTTTACAGATCCTTGATTTGGAGGCTGAAGAGTTTAGCGACGAAGTGGGAAGCAAATAAAATTCAGCAGGTGGTTTCAGAACAGGAGGTGAACAAATAAGAACAGAAGAGAAGAAAATTTGCACAGAATTTTGATGGAAAAATCAGAGTAACTTAGCATACCAAATGACTGAGCTCTATCATGTAATCACACCCCTACACCATCCCTACATAAGTCAATTTAGGCCCTGTCCTCTGCATTCCTCAAAGCCTAGAACCAGTCTTCTACCCAGTGCTGCATATTTTTATATAGACCTGCTTGACATATTTTTTCAAAGGCCTCATTTGGGTTGTTACCTAATAAAATGTGTTATGCAGTCATGTTATCCATTTACATACGTCTGTGTTTCATACATTTGTTCCTGATCCTTTCTTCTTAACCTAACATCTATTCTTAATGGGCAGGTACAACAGTAATGGTAGTACTAACATTGTTCAAAAACAACCTAAAGCTAAGAGAGGTTTGGATATTTTTTGCCACATTTTTTCCTGACTGAACCGAAGTCACTGGCTTTTTTCCATATATCCCATAATCTATACTTCCCTAGTTTTTGTTGATTTTCAACATCTAAGAGAAAGTGTAACAGAGAGAAAAAAAATAATGAAGCAGTGTAATAACCCAAAACCATAATTTGAATCCATAATGCATGGAAAGTACATTCTAGAATAAAAACTGTCAATAGTATTTTCCGTTTCCTCAAAGCAGCTCCCAACCTACCGCTACATTTAAATTTAATCAGTTTTTAAGTGTACAAACTATAAAAGAGAATTCCTTATAAAAACTAATGATGAAGATCACAGTTTTGTCATTAACTTCTTCACAGCTTGACACTAACTGTTTTAGCATTTTTTTTTGTTTGATCTGAAAACTCGTTTATAATTTTGCCTATTTCTTGTACTAGAAATCTTGTCTATTGAGGTCTTTTTCAGATAAATAGGTTTAATCCTGGAAGTTGATGTTCATCTTGTCCTCAGTGATGCGAAGTACTCTAGTACAGGTCTGTCTTGGAGCATGCACATTCACCTCAGCATGAGAAGTTTTTCTTTGAACCACATATAGTTGTATCTGTTCAAAAAAGAATTCTAATATAATCTTTAATGACAAATGCATATGCATGCATATATATATATATATATATACACATACATGTATTTTTTTGTCTATAACTGGTCTGCCTTCAGAATTTCACTTCCATTGATCCAGGGATCAATGGGCAAAAGAACAGCATCCTGTTTCTTTTTAAAGAAACTTTGACCATGTCATTGGCTTGCAAATATACAACGTCACAATAATTGATAATGAATATGTATATTCGGAACCGAAAAACAAAGTGATTCTCATGGGGATTCTAAAGTAAACTGAGATTAAAAATAGAGAATGATCTAAGAAGTTAAACTGAGCAATATACTACTAAGTAATAAGGGTTTCCTCTGCATCGTGTGTTAATTGTTATTCATTAATTTGTATTCACAACTTCTATACAGGGTGTATATCCTAGTATTAGAGAAATTGAGGCAGCATAAATAGATAAATTCACTAGCTTTAACCCAGAAAAAAAAAAAAAAAAAAAAAAAAAAAAAAGGAAGAAAACAATACTCAAACACAGATTCTAGTTCAAGAATTCCTGGCACGAAAATCATCATATCTAGGTCAGTCCAAATGACATGAAAAGGTGCTGGCATAACATAAAATCAGCAGGAGAACTGCTGCTACCTGTACAGACTGCTGGTTCTATAGGAAGGATATGCTGCCCTTTCCACTGCAAACTGAAAGGGTACAGAACCAGGATGGAAGTTATGTGTCTGGGTCTCTTTTATTTGTTTGCACCTCTCTCCTACACAAATGTCATATTATCTCCTCATGACTGTAAAAAGAAGGTCAACAATGCTTATTTTTGTCATTAAGACTGTAGACTTTTGAATCATGTTTCACTGGTGCCAACACCTACCTGCTCAGTGGCCTGAAGCAAGGTAGCCAACTGGCCCAGGCGGGATTTTCAAGCCTAATAGGACCATAATTTATAAAGTTATGTAGAAACCTGAAGATGTACAGACATATAGTTCACTGAAAGACACATGTTTTGCCAGTTCAGATATTTATCAAGATCCACCAAGGCAACCAATTTTCATCTTTGAGGACCTAACTGTTAGAAATGGTTAAACACTTTAAATGAAACAGTTTTCCATCTGAAAAGGTATTTTTTTATCAGATTCAAAGAATTTCACAGAGATGTATCAAAGTGTTATGACATTTTCTACAATTAAAAGTCAAACCAAATTGGCATTATCTTCTTATCTCATTATAGTAAACAGCATTTCATGCAAATAAAGTGAAAAATATAACTCTACTGTTTTCTTATATTCAATTTTGACAATTTGTTACATAATCAGTAATATAGAAAGCTAGACAACAAGCATAACTATATGATGATATTAGCAAATCAACTGATAACTTAATGTTTTGGTGCTTCCAAGATGAAATGTTAGTTCTAGGGGAAATTTTGAAAATATTTTCCAATTTGGTATAAAAAATAAATTTCAGAGTTTCCTAAGCAAAAGGAATTTTTTTTTTTTTTTAATCATTCTAATAAGATCTCTGAAAATCTGGTACTTAGAGCTGGCTTAACTCTGTTAGCTTTCATTTTCTTTGTGATATTCCTACAGACTTCAAAGGAATCAATTAGCTTAATGATAAGTATTTTTTAAAATCTCATTCACTTTCTGTTCACAATCTGTATAATGGGGAAAGCGATTAGAATATCTATCCTACAGAGGTATTCTGAAGTTTTAATTAAGTTCTAGAAATTAATTCAGGATTCTGAGATGCAAGAAATGGAATGAAATAACATCCTCCTGTGTGCTGGAGCCTCTGGCTGCAAACTGTGAATCTGTAGCCACTTTTACCATTTGAAAATCTGGAACTTTTAACTCCCAACCATATGATCTGGAGCTGAATGTCTCTCTCTCCAGGTTGTGAAATGTGGAAAAGTTTTCATGTATTTGGACCTCTCTTTGCTCATGTTTTACAATGTGATGTCCAGTAGTCTCAGTCTTCAGTCATTAATATCATTTCTCGGTAGAATTCATTTTGCCAGCCTCTTGTACATGTTCCTCTAACTGCTCACTCTCCTTTCTATCTTGGCTGACCTCCTTGCTTCAATGATAACACATCCCAGGCACTTTTATGATTAGTATTTTCATAATTTCCACTGATGTATTTCGAAATACGGTTCCTGTTTGAGCATGGTCAAGACTGACATCAATATGTATTTGGGGATGGGTATGCATCCTGGGAACTTATCCTTAGAGGTAAAATGAGAAAACTGAGAAATCAAAAGACCCTCAACTCATGATACTCTTAACCCCTTTAGAATCCCTTAAGTGCAAAATCCCTGTGTGATTGGAGGGGGTGGGAGAAGAGCTGCTACTCCTCCTTTGCTGATCCTTCTGAGACACACATTAAAGATGGCACACATCCTCCTGCTTTTGTGAAGACGTCACTTCCATATAATCCCCACCAGCCAAAAGTAGATCAAATCTGATACATCTGCCTCCCTAGGACTGAGAGGGTAGGTTCCCTCAGAAGTAGGCATTCAGGAAACCCCACAAGGAGATGGGGGTTTTCTCTGAACCACAACAGGGGTGGTGAGGATGAGTGATGATCCATAGACATGGCACTCACTCAGGAGGTTTTCAGCCAGAGCAAATTTATGACAGTTGTCATCCTACTCAACAGGTAAATTAAATGAGGTGGGTTGTATCTGCAAACTGAAAGTGCGTGCCTACACGATGCACACACTGGGAAACACCGGCATGGCTATCCGCAGTCAGATGGGTTTGGAAAGATTCTAGAGAACCTGGCATGCTACTCGTAATACACAAAACTAGACAACTCATACTTTAATTTCCAGTGGATTTGTGTGCTCTCTCTGCTTCCACTCTGAACCTGACACTGAAACTATTGAGTGAGAGTGAAGGTATTTCTGTAACTGCCCTAACCTGAGAGCTCAGCTCTGGGTGTTTTGCCTCTGGGCACATTTCCTTGCTCTGGTGGTGGTAAGGTACCTATGGCAAATAATATCTCAGGAACCACGGTCCCTTACAGCATCCCTTGTCCCCCCTTCACATAATACCTCTAAGTGTTGCCTGTTACAGCTGGGCCTGGTCGGCAACCAACCACCCCACAGCCGGTCACCCTCCCTTCCTCCTCCCCACCTGGGAATGGGGGAGGGAATTAGGGGGGTGAAGGGAGACTCACAGGCTGAGATAAGAACAGTTTAATAATGGCAATAAAACAAGAACAATGACAGGGAAAAACAAAAAGAAATATATAAACAGGCAATGTACAGTGTAACTGCTCACCACCCACTGACCAGTCCCCAGCCCATTCCCGGCCAGCGACCCCGAGATACCAAGATCCCTCAATCGCAATCCCAGAAGCGAGAGAGAGAGCTCCTTCCCAACCACCCCTCCTCTATACAGTGAGCATGACGTTCCATGATATGGAATATTTCATTGGCCAGTGTGGGTCTGGTGCTCTGGCCGTGCTCCCTCCCTGCTCCCTGTGCCCTTGCGCACGGGCAGGACATGGGGAGTCGGAGAGTCCTTGAAGTCTCGGTAGCAGCTGAAAACATCAGTGTGCCATCAGCATTCTTCTGACACCAAACCCAAAGCTAAATCCAAAACACAGCACTCATCTAGTCCCTGAAAAGGAATATTAACTCTATTTCAACCCAAACCAAGACAATGGGGCAAGTGGGACGGAGCAGCAGGAGCAAGGGCAGCGCCTGGGTCAGGGTCAGGGGTGTGATGGGCAAGTCTCCCACACAGCTGCGACCAAGCCACAAGGCAGAGGAGTGTGGGCCACCTCTGTGGGCGTTAATGGGCTATGAAGGGGTCATAACTTCTGGTTAAAACCCTCCCTTGCTGCTTTGGTTTACCTGCATCTCTAGGATCTTTGTGAACAAGCAAATTAGAAACCGGTCTGACTTTAAATGGATCGCATCGGTCTGGGTAGAAAGTGCAAGGCATAGTCTCACAATCATACAGTTGAGCTTTGAACTTTAAATTTTGGCCACTTAGATTGTCCAACATCTAGCAGTTTTCTAACCAGAAAATAAACTGCAAGAATTTTAAAAAATTGACAGTTTAGTTGCATTCTGAATAAATGGCATCTAAGGGTTTCCAATTTTAGAAGTGAAAAATTAGAAAAATGTCATCCAGAGGACTATTTTCATCTTAATCTTTCAGAGCATTCAGATCCTGTGAAAATAAAACAGTATGGCTAAAACCAACAGAAGAATGGGTACCACTCTAGAAATGCAACAACTGCAAAATCACAAGTTTCTTGTGCTTCTGACTTTAAAATGCCTAATGCAACTGACATTCATATATTATAGTTATCATTGGGATGGAGGTTTGTAAGTGAATTCTCATTTCGCTATTATTTTGCTTGTGCTTCAAGTATCTTTGTCTTAAAACTAATATTTTCTTCATCCTTTGTCCTAAACAGTTGATATTATATCACAGTTTCACACACAAAGTGGTTGCACGGGGGGAATGGATAAAATAATTCTTGCCTACATGGCTTCTGTGGTGTCAGCTGTTTTATACTCATAAAGTGTTGTGTTTCATGATTCACCAAGGTAAAAGCATGTCACAAATTTCAGATCCCTCCATGACTCATGAGTTTTTCTCACAAAATGAGACCTTTGTATGCTTCGGGCACTCTGCTTGTGTAATGTAAATAGATGCTAAGAGGGAGCAACAAGTTTCTTTGAGCTCTATTTCATTGCTGTGATGTCAGACATGACTTCAGCACTGCATAGCCCTTACTCTGCAGGCACCTCTCTCTTTCTCACATGACACTTAGTTACTGTCTCCAGGATGGGGAAGAAAAAAATCAAAACTTTCAAGCTAGAAAATTTAACCCAAAGCAACTATTCAGAATCCAAAGAGTAGATCTCCTGTCTTTGCAACGTGACTGGGAAAACTTTGAAGTTTTTCCTGTCTGTTCCCTCCCTTCTTTCTTTCCCTGACAATCTCCCAACCAAACATTTATGGTTATTCAGTCGACAGCCAATAAATAGCAAAGTGTTTGGGGGAAATCTGTAGTTTTTTTGGAAAGAAACCTATAAAAGAAAGAGACGCAGGGAGAGAGAGAGAGAGAGAGAGGAGGAGAGGGAGCATAATCTGTACACCATCTGTTGCCTAGTGCAATTCATGCTGACACAGGGCTTTTTGACATTTTATACCTCGAATGCAAGCACATAGATCATTTCTACCTTGTACTTTTCCCGTCTCATTATCGGAATTTATTCCCTTTCTTTGTTGTTGGTGGAGTCCCTATTCTAATTGTTTCTTACATGTGCTGTAAATCTGTCCTCCAATCAGTAAAGCCCTGGAACATGAAACTGAGACCTAGCAATTTCCTTTGCTTACCAGTGCATCTGCTGGAGCATAGTGTTGAAATAAAATGAAACATGTTTGCACTCTTTTTCTATCATACTGTAATGCGCCTTTCATTTCGCTCAAGGAATTTTTAATATTCAAGCCATACCCTGCACATGAAGTCATTTCCCTTCGATATAATTGTAATGGTAATATGCATGGCCTAACTGGCAGTGGCACAGCTGGCTGCTTGCCACAGCTGAGCCTCTGACTCAAAGACTTTAATTCTGTCATGCCTCATCTGGTTTTATGTACTCTTTTGTAGTTAGTTCACAAATTTATTCTAGGGTATCCATTGAGATGGGCAGGCCATTGACTTTTCTCTAAAGATAGCACACTAAACTAATGAAGGGTACCAAATATGTGCATTGATAACCCGTGCGCATGCTGAATAGAAGTCAGATTGTGAGTCAATGTGCTTGTGTGGTCAGGATTTATTGACAGATGCTTAGGCCCTGATTGTGCAAAGATTTACTGGCGGTGCATAAACGTAACCATAGGCAAGAAGTCTTGCCTCATCGCTGCCTGCAGGATCTGCTGTCACAAGTGGCAAGTGGCACAGGGTCTGCATAAGCTACATTAGCAGCCTGTTAGCTCACAGGACCATTTAATGAATTAATAGCGGTGGCTTGTTTTGCAGGTTTTAATTAACTGAGTTTCTCTGCAAAACCATGGCATGGCTTCAGCCACAAGGAGCTTTTAAAGTCTCTCTTCGGGTTTGTTTTCACTTAGAGGGTCAGAATAAAGTTCTTCAGCCTTACCTATGAAGTCCTGATGCTTTATACACTTACCATACCTCTTTCCCTACATCTGTCACTGAGCCCAAAATGCATGCCCCCAAAGCAAGGCTCTGTGTTTATCTTTCTGCTTTCATCCCTTTCTGCTTTCACTAAGACCCTCCATCTTTCTCCCTCTAATGCTCCTAAAAAAAGTGATTGTTTCAAGAAGCCAGAATATCTGACCCCTGCTTCCAATTACTCACTGGAAATATACTTCAATTGATGGTTACCATCTTCATCCATCCTCACCTTTCCGAGTCTGCTGTTTGTCTCCTCTCTATTTGTCCATAATAACTTAGAGAGAAGATTTGCTTTTGTCTATAAAGCTCAGTGCACATCTACTGAGTTACAAGAGCAATAAAGTGTTATTTACCAAGTTTATGGATCATTCAGTTTCAGTCTATCGTTCAAATGTAAGCCCCTTCTGAAAGTTAAAAGCTGCTGGTGTGAATCGATTTGGACTTCATTTTATGCTAGCTGAAATCAATGACCAAGCTTGTTTCTTGCTATGGGAGAAAGGTCTTACTAGCTGCTCACACTGCTGACTTTCTTGATTCGATGGCCAAAACATAATGCTGAAAAAATGTTATTGGAACAAAAGATTTCATTCAACATGAGATGAAAATTCTTTTTTAATTGTGAGATAATTATAAGTATTCTAAAACGGTGAAGTGAAATCCAAAAGAAAATGCTGATTCAAAATGGAAAAAATATGACTTTTAGGAAAAAAAAAAAAGCCTTTCCCAGAAAAAAAAAAAAAAGTCATACTTGATCTTTATTTACAAACAATTTGGGCTTCTTTTAAATTCATTTTTTTTTTTTTCTCTTAAAAAAAAATGATTAGATATCTTTATTAGGACTAAAGAAAGTGCAGAAAATACAGCAAAGCCAATAAATTCTGTCAACCCCATATTTACTACCACCCTCAAGTGGCGATTCAGCCAATCTGCTGTACAGATCAGCTCTGAACTGTACTTTGGGAAGCAGGACTAAATGAGCAGATAGGTCTTGTCCTGATAAGAAGCCAAACACAGTCACAGTATACACCTAAATCAAAGTTCACAGATGTCCTTAGTTTAGGTGCAGCATAAAAGAACAGAATTTGAAAATTGCATCTCAGCCCTCTCAAGAACATATTCAAGAACATCTTCTCTTTTAAAGTCTGCCTTGGCAATAGCAACTACCATAAACAAGCAAAAGTTTCCTAATTTGAAACCTAGGAGCCAAACGGGGCAGACCTAAGAAAACTCCCAGTATAAGGGCTTAAATCATCAAAAATTAATGCCAATTTTCATTTGAAGAATCTGTTGGTTTACTTACTCATTTGAAAAAGTCAGACAACTTATTCATATGCTCAAACTACTAAGGACTTAACTATAAGCATTTAGTTTGTAAATTCTTGCTTCTCCTCTCTACTTTGCCAAACTTTTCCCCTTTCTTCATCTCAGAAGAGTCTAAGTTTGAAGTGCATGCCAAATAGCCACTCTCCTAATCTCCCTGATAATCCACACAACTGACTGATATGGTAATGAAGTACAGGAGTCAATTACGATTGGTGGAAGTACAAAAAAATTAATTTAATGCCTCCCCCATCTCTGAAATACTATCCTGGCGCATGCTGTTCATACATACCCATGTCAAAGGTAGCCTAAGGAAAAAAAACACTTGTGCCTCCTGTACGTGCTTGGGTTTAGAATTTTCCAGCCCCTGTTCCTCTGCTCACAATTTATTTTCTTCATATCATCTTTAAATATGAAGTAGGTTCCCAATGTTTACTTAAATTTTTCAGTTTTTAAAAATAGTATTGCAAGCATATGATTCTCATAAAGCATCTTGTGCAGGGGGAAAAGTAAGCCTAGAGGCAAATCCTGTAACTCTCCAGACTGTAAAGACAGAATGATGACAAATTGTATAAATATGTGCAAATTGTCCAAATGATGTCATGTATCCAGGCTTGCAAAAGTCAGGAAGAATACTTGAGTGTAAGGTCAGCACAGACTCTTTCTTTGAATAAAATTGAGCAATTATACTCAATTTGCTTAAATTTATCACCAAGAAAAATGTTTTGTTTAATCTTAATCTTCATTTTATTTTTCAAGCATTTTAGAACCTACTGTGTTATTACATCAGTGAAGGCTTCCAGTAAATTCAGGAAAACCCTGATAGGTAGCAGCATGCGTTAAGCATGCTGTCTGTTTGAAAAGACTGGTGAAGTAGGGCAGCAAACCTGTGACCTACTACATGAAACTCCTCAATGCAATTTAAATAGCAAATTGCAGAGCCTTGTAAAAGTCTGTGGGTTTTTTTTCCTTTAAACAAGCAGCACTTTAGATTATTTTAGAAAATTGCAGATTGAAACATTCTGTAGCTAGAGGACAGGCATACGTTCTCTGGGCTCCAACTGGTCTGTAAATGCTTATACTGAAGTCTTTTTAATTTACATTACACAGGTCTTCATTCCTCTCCTTCTCTTTCTCTTTTTCCCCTTTTTCAGTATTGAGGTCAACCTTCTCCAATTATTTGTCTGCAAACCATTTATTTCTTCAAGTTTTCTAATTTACATTACACAGATCCGTGTCTCCTTGGGTCAAGCTGCTTTAACTTCCACTGCATCTTTTTCTCACCTTCCAATGCTTTCCTTCCTCTCTGCTCTCACCTTCCACCCGCAGCCCTTCCAGGTTTGGAGAGAGCAAATTAGTGTAAAAACGGAAAGAAAAATTGATTGTTTCTGCTTGCCTGACAAACTCCTTCTAGCCACAGCCACAGAAACATGGGTCCAGCTGAACATGCAGGGGTTTTTTACCAATGCAAAGAGCTGTTAATTACCCCTGCACATATACAGTTGCTTGTAGAGGTGACAAACAATTCATCAAATGTTGTTTGGATTCTATGCCTTGGTGGTGGGTGTGAATGCCTATGTGGACACTCTCAAACCTGTTGATGTTTGGACCCTTTGGAGCACCTCAACAATATTCATTTATTAGGTTCTGAAATGGTAATTTCTGACAATAGAGCTCTATACCAAACATCAGCTAGACTTCAGTTCCTACCATTAAAAGAAGCAAAATCATTATTTACGTTTTTTTTACAGTTGTATGAATCAGTGTCCAAAGATAAAAGGATGCTTAATTAAAAAAAAAAAAAAAACAAAAAAACAAAAAAAAAAAACCAAACTTTAAAACACATCTGTTCTAACTGTGCCTGTGTGATTCACAAGGTTCAATATATTAACAGTACTGCCCACTGCATTTGAGAGGTCAAAGAGATTTGTTGTAAATATTTAACACGCACTTGCCTCTATCTCAGGGCCAGACTGCCTGCACACTTCTGTGAGCCGTGACTCACACAAGGAGTCGATGTGAGTAAAGGGTTTGCTTTCTAGCCTGCCTGTTTAGGCAAGAAATTAAGAACAGATGGAACCTGTTACAAAAGAATTTCCGAAGCATGAGCTTTAAAAATGGTGGCATTTTTTGATTTGTTTTTTTACAAAAAAGAAAAGGTCTTACAATGTTCGTGGGATGATCTGTGGTGTATGGCTAATTTGGCATCATGCAATCCGATCTAACATCAAGTTAACACTAAAGCAGCTGAATGAGCCATTCTCTAAACATGTTTCAGCTGCAAATGTTAAAGCCCCTGTAATTGTTACTTTTAAGAGTGCATTAAAAAGGTTGTGAAAACTGCTCGTTGTAATGATTTCTACAACAGGATCTCTGCAAACACGCAGCTGGAGGCTGTCAAACACACACCTCCCTAATAGACAGCACTGTGTGTACAATTAACACGTTAATTTATGGAGTAAACTGATCAGGGGAGACTAGAGCTTCAAAGTCAAGCCCTCACCGTTAAGGAAGAAGTGAAGTTACGTGGGGGGAGGACGCTTTGCTCACCCCAGCCCTTCCTAACACAAAGGCCATGCCTGTGCTGCTGAGCCCAGCAGTGCTCCCTGGCTCCTGCGCCCAGGAGCACACCCCTGCCAGACCCCAATTCCAGATGGGGGTAGGAGTGGGGCGTGCTCCTGCCCTCCCCATCCTCCCCCTGGGGTTAAAAGAAACCTCAGGACATAAACCAGACAGGGCATGCTGCAACCCAATGCTCTGACTGACTGGGGAAGGGGTGGGTAACATATACCCTCCTGCCTGTGTGGTGTAACCAGCTTGTAAATACCAAATCAGCCAAAGACACCATGAGACATATCACCACAATAATGTAATATAAGGAACACTTCACACAAAGGCATGTGTATGTCAGTTCTTTACTGGGGTTATGCCCCGCTCTTACATGGAAGGGGAGAGAGTTTAGCACCAAATGGGGACCAAGGCACCGTGCATTAGGCATTGGACCACCAAAAGTCAGTCCTGTTCCTCATGCCAGGACTCAGAGTTAGCCAGCGAGGAAGCAACATGGTGTGGCTAACCATCATCACTTCTCAGCACTGGAGACACAGGTCTGAACTGAAGATCCAGAGCCTGGAAACTCCTCTTAGAGCAGGATGTTTAGAGTGATTCGTTAGAAGACAACATCTCATTTTTTCATTAATATGTGAGGATCTAGTCTACTTTTGTATTATAACCTATTGATAAGAACATTCATGAGGAAATGAGTAACCCATGAGGAAGTCTCAACTAGAGGCATTCACATATATCTGTAAGCAAAGTGTGCTCTACTCATTTGGTTGAAGGCTGTTTTGGAGAGCACCACTCTGCCTTTCTCCTGCTCTCAGCCTTCCCAGTCCCACCGAATTTTCAACAGCTGTGTCCCTCTGATGCTGTGTCCGGGCACAGTTCAGTGCACCTGCAATTACCCCTGCTCGGGGAGTCACAGCCTCCTCTCGGCTGTCCTGGGTGTCTCCCATCAGGAGACAACTACTATAATTTTCAAGCTCAAAATGAGTTGTTGTGTTTTTCATTCTGTTCTCTTAGTTCAATACCAGCTCATCTCTTTTTCTTTCCACTGTCTACAACTTTAACTCCTCAGGGGAGAAAGAAGTTGGATAATTCCTCCCATAATTAGTTCTCAGAAGGATCCTGTACTTCCCCACCACATACCCTCCTTTTGCTAGAGGTAAATGCAGTGGGTGTGGGCAGGGTATATATAGCCTCAAGGACTAATCAGATCAGCAAGGCAGTAAGGAAAAAATATGATCTGCCAGAAGGAAGAGAAGCTCACTTTGGGTAACCAAAGCAGCAGTCCTTAACGTTACTGCCTCTGCAGAGAGTATTAGCTGACTGGTTTGGCCAACATTTGTTTGGGTGGTTGGTCCTTAGATTCATTTTTGTCATCAAAATAAGAATATTGCTAAGGGAGATTCAGATACCTGGAGGTTATGGCTTTGAGAGCTCTGCTTTCTTATTTCCTTCCTTCTGCCATAGCCACAATAGACACAGGCCGAGTGTAGCTTCTACGGCTGCTTTCTTTTGCTGGTTTGGTTTGGGTTTTTTTTTTGAGTAGAACCCATACCTGCCAACTCTGACACTCCTGGTCATAGGTTTTCAATTCTGTGAGTCATCTACCTCCCCTTTCCTGTGTTGTTGTTGACTTCTTGCAAGGACAAGAGGATTTTGGCCATTGCTCACAGTTTCTGAATCTACTGAGTTTCTGGGTACCTGCAAATCCCAGACAAGTGTTCACGTGTCTGTATAAACCTGTTTAATATCTCACATTCATGCTGGGTGCACCGAGCTTGCTGAGCATGCAGAGGTACATTTCACAGTGACAACACAGGAAATCAGGTGCACCCTGAGTGTACTTGGATTCTTTATGTATAAAACTGTGTATAAATCCTGAGTAGATTCATGGACCTTGTGCACAAGTCTATCAGTTTTGTACTTCATACAGCGCCTATAGATTCACAAGAGACTCTATCCACCAGAGAGAAAATTATCTGCTTAAAGCAAAGGAGGATTTTTTAATCCTGTTTGGGGACCTTGGATCTGAAATCAATTCCACCTTCTGTCCTACTTTGCTTCATGCCTAAAAGACCTTTTCCTGCAATGTCTAGCATATTCACCACTCCCCCTTGTTAAATAACTTCATAATGGATCTGTTAATTAATTCCCTTTGTAATCCATCTTTCCACTGCTTTGACCAGTGTTCCTCTTGGTGCTCTAGAAATATGCCTGCCAACGCTAGACGTCTGGTCCAACACGCTCATTTTTCAAAATTTCTACTGTTGCTAAAATGACAGGCACACAGTTACTGAAGCAGGGTACCCTGCTCAGAGGATCGGTGGTGTCTTGCTTCTTCAAACAGCGGCAGCAGGAGGATTCAAGCAGGGAGTGCATGACTTCTCAAGAGGGAAATCCAGCCTGTGAGAGCACGAAGCTGCTGGCCTCTCCGAGAGGCGTGGAGAGAGGGGGCCGGGAGGCTTTGCAGGAACAGGCAGCCATAGGAACCAGACCCAGCCTATCTGCCAAGTCTACCACTTTGAACATTTGAAATGTTGGCAGGTATGCAGCCAGAGCATGGTTTCAAGAGCACTTGTAACACCCTGGTCTTCTCTCACACCTCTGATGTTCACTGACAGCTCTCATTAAATTAATCCCTATAAAGCAGTGGGGATTTGAACAATTTAGCCACTCTCTCAAAAAGGTGTTACACCACTACTTCACCACCATTAAGAAGCCTGGCCACCCAGTCTCTTGTCCCAGAAAAAGCAAGTATTTGAAAAAAAATCCCATCAACAGAATTCTAGGAAAAACAGAGTTGCCCAGGGAAGTCTAACCAACAGTTAACTCACATGGACTCAGAATAAACAGAGACCTACAAGAAGCCATCATAAAATTAACATTCTCATGGAAACTGAGGGAGACATGTTCTTATAAAATTCAAAACAGTTGCAGCCATGGGATATATCAACATCTTTAGAAAGAAAGTTTTCAATACAGTGATTTAAAGCTTTGTAGTTGAATTCTGGATTTTAAGTTTCTCACAGGTAATGTTTGGATGTGCACTGCCAGCTGTCATTCGGACTGGGCCCTTAGGCTATCAGTGGGCATAAACAATGAACATGCTGCCTTGGTTAAACCATTTCTGCCTCCGGATGAAAATAAAAGTCTATTCACCACCATTTTCAAACTAAAAATTTTTAGACTCTGCCTTGACTCCAAAAATTACTTCATAAAAGTATTTTCTGCCAAGGGATCATGAAGTAAAATTAATGACATTAAATTCTTTGCCTGTCTTCTCCTCTTGCCTCTGTAATGCCAAACTGTCCTTTCCTATAATACACATCATCAAAAAAAATGGCTAGAAATAAACCTGTGAGAGTCCTGCTGTGATAAACTGATGAGACACAAGGGATTCTGGAGAGCATGACTCGTCTGCAGTGATGGCAGAAAGCTCCTACGCTCACCCTGCCAGCATCTTTTGCTGGAATAACTAACTACTTGATTTTACACAGTAAGGCTCAGTCACATCTGAGAAGTCTTATTAGCCACCAGGAACTAATCAAAAATAGCCTGAAAGTGTAATATTCTCTGTCCAAGAACATGACCCCTTCAGACAAGTTGTCATGGAACATGGAACATGGAAAACTCACCAAATAAACTTCTGTGCTGCTGACCCTTGGAAAGCCAGATGTAATAGAGAACACATGCGATCCCTCCTCATGGATACTGAAGACAATTTTCATAACTAAAAAAAGAGCAAAAGTCTCATTTTCAAGGATGCCTTTTACTGTAGACTATGCCCTATTTAAAGATTTAGAAACCTTGCTTAGGGGCTTTCTTAAGTATTTTGTTTAGTTTTGATGCTTAACACAGGACCCCATGTGCGGATATCTTATCCTTTAGATGTTATCTGATTTCTGCCCAGAATTTGGATTCACCACCTCAGGAGAGAAAAATCACTTAACTTCACTGGTTTCGCAGCTTAGAGCAGAACTTTTCCAGCTGTCAACTTCTCAAAAGTTTTAATTTCACAAAACAACCAGAAGTCTAATCTTTCTTCCTCAGTAAAGGAGAAATATTATTTGAGGTTATTTTTAATTCTTAGAAAATCTGAGGGCCTTAGGTTTGAAAAAACGTAGATTGGGCAGAGCTAATCTGCTTAGACTGTGGGTAAGCTAGAACTGGTTTTCAGGGTTAAACTTCATATGTTTCGCACTGTCCAGGCAGAGGTATTCAGCAAGCCTATGTCAACCATTAACACTCTTTGCTGACTGTAAAACTCAAGTTGGAGAATTTTTATTAGATTTGTGCATTTTACTTTTGGTCCAAAAGAAAGGAAGGCTGAAACACTTTCTCACTTGCAGAAAAACCTGTCAAAACCATCTCAGCAAAACTACCACAGCTAGAGATGGAGTATAACCCACAGTTTCAAAATCCATAGCCCATGAATTATATGTAATACAAAGTAATATTAGTAACTGCCAGTTATTAGCCTGAAGCTTCCTAAGGTGGGTATGATTCTAAATAAAAGTCTTATTTCATTTACATTTGAACTTTATAGTTGCTGCATGGAGGAGCAAGCACTGAAACATATGACAGATGTTAATCACATTAATGTTGATTTCCATTTAGCTAAAAGAAATAATGTCAAAAATTTGGTAATCTTGTACCTCCGACTACCAAGCAATGATAAAATCTTAATCGGTTTAAGTGCAAAAGCACATTTGAAATGTAAAGGCACAAAAGCATCTGTTGGAATAAGCATAAACAAATCCAAGGAGTTCAACAGACACTTATGTGGGTGTTGTTTCAAACCAAGGCTGAATCATTTTTAACCCTTACTCATTTGCATATTCATATCAGAAATTAACCGAGATCAAGTCCCTCTAACTGTGTGTTTAATTTAAACTTCCGAACCTAACAAAACGTCTGAATAAATAAGAGAAAAAATCATGCTTTCTCTTACATGGATGTTGGCTTTCTGACCTGGCTGAAATCACTGGCAGCAATTTGAGGGGGGCTTCTCATCTTTTAGACACCCCCACTTCAGAACACACGACATTGCTTTTTTTTTTTTTTTTTTTTTTTTTTTTTTTTTTTTTTAATTTGGAAATGATCACCATGATGGAAATCCATCCATTTTCCATTTGCTTTGCAATACTGCCACAACTTTTCAGCTGTGTGCAACTCATCAACCTCAATGTTACCGCAACAGGGAGTGAAAAACCCAGCAAAGCTTTTTAGGTTGTCAAAGTGACAATTGGAGGGAAGGATTGTTGTAAAATGGAATTGTGCTGGGTTTTCACTAATCACCTGCTACAGAGCACATTCCTCCTCTCAAACTGTCCTGGAGACACCTGTGCCTTCATGCACTGGGGAATTTACCAAGGGATTCAGGGCAGGAAAACTGGCTGAGGCAGGAAGCACTTTCTCCTAACCAATTTACCATTGTATTGAAGTTGTTTTTGCCAACCCAGTATCAAAGTGATTTTTAATTTTTTTATTGCTGGCACCCTCAGAACGATCAGTGCAATCACAATTGCTTTGACAGGCGTGCTGGAATTGGAGTAGGCAGAAAATGGCCTTAATGGGAATCTTTTACAAAGCAGCTGTTAGAGTGTGGTAACAAGACTCTGAATAAATGGCAGCTACATAACTTCCCCTAATCAGATTGGAGCAATCAGCTTGAAAAATTTTCCCATATGTTGAAGAGTGGAGTTTAGGCCTAGGGTTATGGCAAGGACACAGGCCATGGTAAGGTTACAAAGTCTGGCTACAATTAAACACTCAGTGCAGAAATTGTGATGATGCTTCAGGGAGCTATTGCACTTTAGCCATTTGTAATTGCACATTCGGAAATTACTCACTCCAAAATTACTCGGGGCCCAGTCACACAGTTTACAAACATATGTTCTCCGAGAGAGGGAAAAACATTATCCTTCCAATGGGCACCATTTATAGATTTGTTTATGGTTATTAATGAAATGTAACTTTGTGAGATTGTTTATTAATAGTTGCATGTAATTTGGGGGGGTTCTGTTTATCATTAATTTAATGATTAAGACACATTTCTGCCTAGCAGGGGCAAATCTGCAATTCTTGCAGTCTGTTAATGCCCTGGTTTAATGCCTCTCCTGTCAGCACTCATTCAGTAATCCAGCCAGAGCATTTCTCCTTAGTAGAGGTATTTCTTCTTAATTCTTTATGGACTAGATCGTGCTTTTGTGGGTCGCGTTATCTATGGCAGGATATGTGGGCTGGCACCTGATCTGTGTATCAGTGCTGCCACTTCAGATATATTTTAGGGCTGATAAAGTGTGAAAGTTATGTAGAAAATTAGCATTGCACAAGCTTTGTAATTATACAGCTTTTTATGAATTTAATGAAAAAAGACAAGGCCTTCAGGGTGTCTCTTTTTTCTGGTAGCTAATGCAAGGAAATTTTCCATTGTGTTCCAAAGCCTATCCTTCCTGCATTTCCCGAGCCTGAGAAACAGACAGTGAGCCCAATGTGCTTTTCAGGTCTAGAGAACAAGATGTACTGGTGACTGACAGCACTAATGACCTTTCTGTTTATTGAACGTGAAAGGAGAAGTGTAGGACGCCAAATATGTTCATGTGTGTGAAGGGGGATGATCAGTGAACCAACAGGAGGAGGTAAGCATCATTTTAGAAAATACAATCTGCACATTTTTCAAATGCACCTGGTTCACACACTGTTTCAGCAAGACAGAGAGGTGTAGTGCTTAGTAGGCTCTTTGGAGACTTTTCTCTGTGCAATAAGACCTCCAATAATTTCCAAGCAATTTTTTGTGCAAAGAATCCAGTGTGATCTCTACATCTGATGGGAGGCTCTAAAAGAGAGAGAATTTTTCCAGGGCCACTGCTAAGACCTGCCGTGTTGTCTGATGACAGAATCTGAATGCAAAACGAAGCAAATGAACAGCTACATTGTTTGCTTTAAACGGAGTAGATATGATTCCCCATGGTTTTATTTCTTTAACTTCCAGCAGAGGTGCAAAGTTATGTAACTCAGGGAGGAATCTTCAAAAAAATTTGCCCTCATGTAGATGACTGAAGCTAAATGAGTTGTCTCCCTCCTCTCCATTCATACTTAGGAAACAGAGCTTGGCTCTTTGATAAGGTAGCTTAAACCTGCTGCTCTGAATCGACATGGTCTGTCATCAGAGCACATTTGGGGCTTGGATGACACCTCCCAGTGTATGTGTTTTCCCATGAGCAAGGGGGCTCCCTGAGAGTATCTGTTTCTCCCTTGCTCCATGTGTAAAGTATGTTGCTCTAGCCCTTAGAAGTGTTCTGCCAAATGGCATAAACTAACCTAGGATCCTGTTTTAGGATTTAGGAAATTTCAGCCCCCCCCTTCCTGCATCTGTTCTGCTGCAGATAGAGTTAAATCTGTTAAATTCCATAAATATTAATCAGTTAGATTCTGTTCACAATGTGTTTAAATTCACTCATCAGACCAAATGTTTATTTGAGCTCTTTTTTCACAAAAAATTTTCAAAATAATTTAATAATCCTCTTATTCAAAAAGACGAAGTTCTAGCTTGCTTGTGTTTCCTCATATGGTGGGATTTTTTTGTCTCCTTCTCAGTCTATGGGCTGAGATGCAGTAGGTAGGCAGGACACTTAATAAATCCTTTTATTAACAAGGTGACGATACCTATTGCTACACTTTTTATTGGAGACTGAAAATACTATCTTTGCGCTCCAGCTTCATTTGGAAGTACATTTTGGATAACGGAGGACTGTTTATGCTGTTTCCTGTGTAAAGAGCATGGAAGTGCATTGCACTTTATCCTTACGTAGATGCGTAACAAGCTAATGTGAAAAAGTTGTCTTCTTTTGGGAAGAATCAAAGAGACTCCTGGCAAAATTATACTTTTAATTGAAAATCTTAAAGCTGAAAATTATTTGGATTTGTTTCCTTTTCGGTCTATCTTTCTTTCCTTTTATGTCTATGAAAAGAATATAAAGAAAAAGTAATTCAGATTTCACCAAAGTATCTTAAATCTGTGTTTGATGAGAAAATTCATACGAAAAGGATATTTATATTTTTGAACTGCACTTGTTTAATTTTCACCCCATTCTGATGCTAACACAAGGCAAAGGGTGACATAAATAGTGAACGCTTTAGTGTAGACAGCTTTCTGGCTCAGAAGCTATTTCCAGGACATGTCAAGCACACAGAGCACTGCCGATGGCTTCGGGAGCCAGGCAGCTGTCTACACTAGGGCTCACTCTCCTGTTAATACCAGGCTAGTGGAATCAGTGCCTCTTCAGATTTTAATCAAACTACCTGAAATGTTGCTGAATACTCTGTGAGCTGGGGGACAGAAGGACTTAAATTGTTTTTAGCACTGTTCAGCCGCAGTCACTGTTGACACCAGTCGTCAGCAGCGAGTACTTTTCCTAGGGTACATGAGGCCATTACATCCTCACAGCTTGAAAATCATTCATTCTCACAACACCCACACATTCTTCTTCATGTGGTACACTTTCTTGGGGGAAAAAAAAAAATAGATAGTCCAAATAAAACAGATTCTTGCATTAAAAAAACATGGCTATTCACAGGGGTTATAGAAATGTACTCGTTTGTAAATTGGTTGTAAAGATTTGAAAACTTAAAGAGACAGCCACAGCCTGTGGTTGTTAGACAGATGGATTTCTCTCTCCCTCCTAGAGAAAAGAAAACACTTATTTTCAGCTTAAAAATTGTTTTTGGAACTAAGCTGCAATTGTGTGTATTCACTGAAAGAGAGCTGAAGGAGGGTCGAATAGTAGTCTGTCACCTGAGAGCCCCAAAGGTAAATGAAAGACACTTAGAAAGAAAGCATAGCTATCCGTCCTACTATCCATCACTGAAGTGTTAAGGTTAAAAATGTATCCCCCTTGGTACCACGTCTAGTATTTGTGTAATGTGAGGAAAGTGCAGAGCTAGACCATAACCTGATTCTCTGGTACTTACCCACACAAAGCTTTTCAACACCCTGGCTATGTGCCAGCCGTAGAAAACGGGGCTATTTCTGACTGAACAAGGTATATTGAGTGACATAAGCAGAGCCAGGCATGTGGGTGCATTGGCTATTCTCATCTTGGGATCATTCCTCCTTCAGAGCTACCTTACCCTCTGATTTTGCCCAGCCACTAAGTTGTCTGACCAGCTGCCAAGTACCTCCCAACTCCTCCACCTACATCTCCCAGGGTCCTTTATCTGGCCTGTCTGGTCTGTATGGGTATCTGGAATGTTCCTTGGAGGGAAGATGGAGCTGCCACCCATCTTACTTATGGATCTCACACAATGCCTCGTCACAGCAAGGGCAGTAACTGCAGATGCACTTGGCAGCTCTGTCAATTCAGTGAGTCCTGAAGACTGTGAAAGGTCAGAAGTGAACTTCAGGAAAGTCACTGCATGAAAGGTAGTGACTTTTGTTTGCACAGGTATTAACACTGTGCAAGTTTAATGTATAAGGTTCTAGTAATGGTTTGAATGACTCATATTGAATGGAATATAAACTATATTGAGAGAAAGAGAGAAAGAGAGAAAGAGAGAAAGAGAGAAAGAGAGAAAGAGAGAAAGAGAGAGAGAGAGAAAGAAAAAGAGAGAGAAAGAGAGAAAGAGAGAGAGAAAGAGAGAAAGAGAGAAAGAGAGAGAGAAAGAGAGAAAGAGAGAGAGAAAGAGAGAAAGAAAGAGAGAGAGAAAGAGAGAAAGAAAGAGAGAGAGAGAGAAAGAGAGAAAGAGAGAAAGAGAGAAAGAGAGAGAGAAGAAAGAAAGAGAGAGAGAAAGAAAGAAAGAAAGAAAGAAAGAAAGAGAGAGAGAGAGAGAGAGAGAGAGAGAGAGAGAGAGAGAGAGAGAGAGAGAGAGAGAGAGAGAGAAAGAAAGAAAGAAGAAAGAAAGAAAGAAAGAAAGAAAGAAAGAAAGAAAGAAAGAAAGAAAGAAAGAAAGAAAGAAAGAAAGAAAGAAAGAAAGAAAGAAAGAAAGAAAGAAAGAAAGAAAGAAAGAAAGAAAGAAAGAAAGAAAGAAAGAAAGAAAGAAGAAAGAGAGAAAGAGAGAAAGAGAGAAAGAAGAAAGAGAGAAAGAGAGAAAGAGAGAAAGAGAGAAAGAGAGAAAGAGAGAAAGAGAGAAAGAGAGAAAGAGAGAAAGAGAGAAAGAGAGAAAGAGAGAAAGAGAGAAAGAGAGAAAGAGAGAAAGAAGAGAAAGAAAGAAAGAAGAAAGAAAGAAAGAAAGAAAGAAAGAAAGAAAGAAGAAAGAAAGAAGAAAGAAAGAAGAAAGAAAGAAAGAAAGAAAAGAAAGAAAGAAAGAAAGAAAGAAAGAAAGAAAGAAAGAAAGAATAGAAAGAAAGAAAGAAAGAAAGAAAGAAAGAAAGAAAGAAAGAAAGAAAGAAAGAAAGAAAGAAAGAAAGAAAGAAAGAAAGAAAGAAAGAAAGAAAGAAAGAAAGAAAGAAAGAAAGAAAGAAAGAAAGAAAGAAAGAAGAAAGAAAGAAAGAAAGAAAGAAAGAAAGAAAGAAAGAAAGAAAGAAAGAAAGAAAGAGAGAGAGAGAGAAATGAGAGAAAGACGAGAAAGACGAGAGGAGAACTGAGAGAAAGAGCGAGAAGAGAGAGAAAGAGAGAAAGAAGAGAGGGAGGAAATTCTGGCAGATTTTAATAGTGAGGAAATTTACAACTGGTGAAAATTCCACAGATTTTACTCCAATGCTGCTGAATGTGTTAAAACTAGTGGGAGCCACAACCACAGTTTTCATTAAACCTATTGAAAAAGCAAAGCAAAGCAAAATGGTGGTAAAAATAGCTACATTCATAGACGTCTTGTCTACCCTGTGGCTCCCACCAGTGGGAATTTTTTTTCTTATTTGCACACTTCCGCAAATCAAATCAGGCCTATAGGCATGGACATGAGGTATTTTACAACCATGTTAGGAGAGCCAACCACTTCTTAGAATGGTACATTTCCATAGTTTAGACAAGGCTTAAGGAATTGAACTAGCAATGAAAATGAATCCCTGGTCGATCATAATACTTTCTGAAATGGTACCGAAGAGTTTTGTCTGTTCTGCTGTACTCCTTGCTTTTTTTTCCAACTGGTTCAAGAGAACCTCTGTCTGTAAGAGATTCATCCATGTTTCTTTACGCGATCCAGCTTAACATGACTCAGTTTAGAGTTTTACCTGAGTAAAACCAGCAGAAACATATTTTACCATTACAACAGTGCCAGCTCCTACAGCCATCACATTTAAAAAGCAGAAAGATGAAAACTGCATAGACATTCTAGTTTTCATTCATAGGTCCTGACACTCTGGGGAGATCTTGACAACTAAACATACAGAGAGTTGGAGTGACTATAGGTCAGGAAGTCTGATGGCTAGCCATCATGGAACAAAATACTTTCCCCAACCTGTACAATTGCCTAAAATTTCTTAAAGGAATATCTGCAGCTCTCTGACTAATTTCCACTTATACAAAGGCAAAATGCTATTCAGCTCTTCAGATGACATTAATAACTTGATGGCCAGCACATAAAACATTCATTCCAATTGCTCCAATTTCTAAGAAACGGAAATTGTAGCTGCTTTCACTTTTACAGCAATAGGAAAGGATGTTGAACAGGGATTTTTCCACTAAGTTGTCCAGAGTCTTTAATATGTTAGTGTATCCTGTCTGTTTATATAATGTACTGAAGTATATTCCCCCCGGTGTCCTCTTCAAATGTCAGATTAGCTCTGTACTGTGTAACTGCGGGGGGAAAGGAAGGATTAAGAAGTAAAATCTGCCCACAAAAGAATGCTGGTTACTTCTACTTGCATGTGAAGTTCATCTGCTTCAAGCACTAGAAACACTGTCATATCTCAACTGCCTGAGTTGCTCCTTTCACAATGAGATGGTTTCTCAGTGGAGAAGCTTGGTTATTTCTATTGTCTTGGGGTTTTTTTGTCTGGTTTGGTTGTTTTGTTTTGTTCTTTTTTTTTTTTTTTCATAAGAATAACAACCTGGATCAATGTTACTTTGGAAAACTTTAAAAATGTCATGAACATGAATGATGCAGGCAAGTCTCACAACACAAACTATCATCTTGACACTGACAGTGCAAGGGAGTTTTTGTGGTTGTTGTTAGGAGCTGCAGTAAAGTGTTTGGCGTCTGGACAATACACAATACATGTACACTTCTTGCATGTGTCCCCCCTCCTGGGCTCTTCCCAGTTGGGACAACCACCAGACTCCAGACCTCTGTCCCAGGTGGGAGGGGTAAGACCTTCACCCTTGCCTCCATCGCTGGGGAGTTCTTGGCAAAGGTGAAGTGAGAGCAGCTCAAGTGAAACCAGAGTAGAAAGGTGTAGCCTCCCAGGTGGTGGAAACCTGTGTAGCTCCATCAACATCAGTAGAGCCACACACTTTAACAGAAACTGGTGATCAGCCCTTGATAGCACTCTGGACCTCTGGTGTCCACCACATAGGCTTTCACGCTGCTCCTACCTCCTACCACAGGAGAACTCATCTGTCAGTTGAATACACACTTTTTTTTTCCCCTTTAAAATCCTGGTTTCTCTCCTCACTTCAGATCAGTAATAACTTCAAAGGGTTTACACAAGAGACACCGGTGATAGGCTCTGGCTGAAGCTGCTGACTTCAGCAAAGACACTGAAGGTCTTAGGGCTTGAGTTCTCTAGGCTAATATATTAATGATAATTCAATATTTACAGCTTCAGATCTCTTTTTTTAAGGAAAACAACACATACTTATATTGTGCTCTGAACACTAACATCAAAATATTTCAAGGCTGATTGCAGCTATGTGTTATCAATATAACTCTGCAAATTTAAGTAATTTTTGTAATATTTTATTACTGTAGGAGAAAGGGGAAAATTCTGCTTGTTTTATGGCAGCCAATACTCAAAAGTTAGCAGCACTATCCATTTGAGCCCAGGGAGAAGGGTTTGTTCCCTAGACATGAAATCTTACAGATTAGCAAAACTCTAAGGGTTGCAAGTGGGCAAAAAAGCTCCTTTGTAAACCATGTGTTTGCAGGAATGTTTGAGCTAACCGAGCACTCCAGGAAAACGTGCGATGAGCAGCCTTGCCGTGGGAGCTCTCTTTGCCCTCCCACAGAGGCAGTGTGACACAGAGGCAGCAACGAGCATTCCACTACATTGCCCACAGTAGCTGTAGAGGAAAGAATTTATTTCCTGTCCCTTTGGTTGACAGCCTTTCAGTCACAGCTGCCAGCAGTAACTGGAAGTGTTATGGTGATTTTAATCATAACCCCACAGTTAAAATGAATATCAGTTAGTATGAAAGCACATAATAGCCTATCATCACCACAGAGTCCCCTGTTTTGTGATAATAATAAATGAAGACTTGACAAGTGAGGAAGGAGGCTCCAGAACTGAGAGAGCTGGAGAAGCACTCAGAAGGTCCTTGCTCCATCATCCCTGTCTTTGACTTTGCCTAACTGTAGGCACTGCACTGAAGTACTTAGGGGCACCAGGAGGGAGGCTACCCCAGACCCTGCATTTCCACGAAAGGGCAGTTGCATTACTAGCTTAAGTGCCTCAGTTAGGCACCTAAAATAGGTGAAATAAATTCAGACTTTAGTGGGCATAGACAATTCTTCCTCACTCATGATTTGTTCCCCGTATTTAAAATATAGAGAATAAAATATTGCCACCTGAAAGGGGAATTTTGTGTGTACCTAAAAGGATGGTGACAGGCTTTGGTACTACAACAATAAAGACTGCATGAGCACCTTAAATTTAGGAGTACAGTTAAGTGGGTACTTATCTTTACTCATCCCTGCTGCCACCTGCAGCAAAGCAGAAGAGAATGATTAGTTCCTTTTTCTTTTTAATTTAGATTTTAATTCAGGCTTTTTTTTTTTTTTTTTTTTTTTTTTTTTTTTTTCCTGACAGCTTTCTTTTTCCCTTTTCTTTCAAAGCTTCCTTAAGACAATAAAAATGTCACAGATCACACTGGGCAAAATTCAAATTGAGGTCTACGAGATGCTGTGAGTGACATTTAAACTTTGATCATTGGCTTGTCCAACTCCTTCTGTTATTCTTGATTTCACAGTGGGTGAAAAGAAAGTAGCCTGAGTAAAAAGTGTTTTCTGTAAAATATTTCACAAGGCCCCATGTACAATTAAATGATGACCTTCCTATGCTAAATCTATTCCAGACCAGACAGTGGCTGTTCTGCAAATGGACATTTCCAATATATGGGAGGAAGAGGCTACTTGTAAAAAGCTCATTTTAGAATTCTATGTTTGGGAGCTAATTACTAGTCATAGGTTAATAATTCATAACAAAAATCATATTTGCTGGAAATACCTATCTGTTCATTAATTGTTTCTGAACAAACTGGTTTTGTCAAATGTATTCATTATTTAAAAAAGCATTAATTATTCTGCAAGCTCTTGATCAGCATGTAGATTTTGCCCTGTTCATCTCTACCTAATTCTCAATATATTTTGAGATGTGAAACTGGGGTTGCATGATATATATTCCTGTGTTCTGGCTAGCTGAGAATCAGATTACTTAAGCAAATACATGCATGAGAAAAAAAGACGGTTTCTCTCGCCTCCTGTAAATATTCTGTAGTCTGTATATATATTTGCTAAATAACCACCAAGAGCAACTACAAAAAGGTATGAACTTAACTGAACTCTACCCAGCCCAAAGGACTGAGCTTTTGGGGTTACTGCAGAACTGAACTAAGGATCATAACATAAAGTCTTTAAACAGAAAGAGGATAGTGCCTAGTCAATGTAAGTCAGAGGGTGAACAGCAAATACTGTCTTGATCTGATTATGGATTTCGCTACAGAGAGGAAAAGCAAGCAGAAAGCTTATTTATTTTCACCTGCATTTTTTGTGATCTTGTCAAGATTTACTTCCAGCTCTCGCAAAATGAATTATAATCCCACTTAACCCTTGTACAATATGATATATAACTTTAAAACATTGGCCCTGTTTTCTTACAAAATGATGACAGGAATGATTTTTCAACACAGATATTCTATGATGTTCATATAACCATCCAAAACCCAAGGTTTTCATAGCATAGAGATCTTTAAACTGTGTGGAATATTAAAATTTTAAAGAATCCTCAATTACTTACATATCAATACAGAGGAATGCACGATGAGTCTTTCTGAAATTGGAATTAACTGTGAGAGACTCACAGCATGAGTAAGACATTGTCTGGGGAAATTTTACTGAAATTAAGATGATGCAAAAATATCCTCTCTTCATTAAATGGAATTACCTACTTTGTTAGAAAAATACATGCTTTTGTGTTGAGCAGCTTTCTGATGTCATCTGTACAATGCACAAGCCTACTTTTTGCTCACCGAAGTGAACAGATAATTCTCCTTTTTGGCTCATTTATGTATCATGAATCATATCATATTTGCTATACAAAGTTATACAGTTCAGGGAAGGGGCAGACAGTGAGACAAGAAGAGTAGGAAATGATCCAAATAATCATTAGTTAGTCCCCAGGTGGAAAAATCAGAAATGCAAAAAGTATCAGTTGCAAAAGCTAAAATCTGTAGACCAAATAGCGCCAGAAAACTCCCACTGTTTCGTGAAAAGCTTGCAGGCTCTGTTGGACATAGAGCTATCAGCACTTACGATTATGTTCTTTGCAAATATTGAACCACCTACAATTCTACAGAAAAATGGTAATGGTCAGCAAGCACATGTATCATATAGCCCAGATTTATTCGACTGTAAATCATGCTCTTCTAGAGAAAAAGATATAAGAACTCCTCAAAGTACTGTTAGCCCAGAAGAGCCTGGGACAAAGTAAGAGGGACTCACCCTTGCCTTCAGGAATGAGTTGTGGGCAATGTCAGTAGAAAAGGCCATGGATAAAAATTGTCCATTGCATGTTATTGGAAAACTTAAAACATTTGTAGCTAAATTGTTTCTTCTTGTGTGCCTGCCTGATTCTGAAATTACTGTTGAGATGCAGTGTTTTCAGGTACATGAGTGAGCAGTGCTAAATAGCAAAATGTAGAGCTTGCATACAGTTCACCGTGGAGAAAATGGAGAATATGGAAGCACAATCCCCCAGACTGCCTAACAGCTGAGCAAATTCGATCTGAGTCTACAAGGAGAATAACTTCTTGCACTCTACTGCAGTGGTGAAAGAGCTTTTATGAACTGGATAGGAAGAGATATTTTTTCCTGGCCAAAGACAGCTAAGAGGATTCTAGGCTAAAATCAGCTAAAAGATTGCTCAAGTAAAAAGAAAAAAAAAAAAAAAAGATTAAAGAGGCTAGGATGACAAAAGGGACATATATCCCAATGCTGCACATCATACAAAAAATAAAAAAAGATAACACAAAAATGTAAAGAGAAGCAAGTTTTCAGTTACCATACGGGAGCATTTGTTCACAAGCCAGAGAAGTCTGATGTTCTCTTTGCTGAGGAGAAATGTACTACAACTAACAGGGGCATGAGTCGAGAGCTCTATATTGAAAAGAACTTTCCTTCTCTATGAGTTATTCCCAACAGAGAAGTACAATCTTTTAGATGCATGTGGAACCACTGGCCTAAGAAAGCTCAGGAGTAGAAGGCTATATGGGCCAGGCCTCCTGATGACCAATCTAAACGGAATACAGAATTACTTACTCTGCAATATGTGGAAAGAAGAACTGGGTTGTTAAAGGACTTTTGAGTTTTAGATTATGAAAATCATCAAAATTATGGAAATTATGTGAGAAGAGAAATGTATACAAGGTATGTAAATGAAAGTACAAAGTTCTCAAAAACAGTTTATTAGTTCACCAGAAAATTTGTATTCCTTCTTCAAGACAGAGGTCAATTATGTGTAAAAGTCCATCCTGACCCAGGAATGGCAGTAACTTTACTCATAATTTATATATAAATGCATATAACATAACAAATATGCATATCTGTGTATAAATACTTTGTGTTGTATATGGAATACATGTTTTCTGTCAAAATATTTTATATTCATAATGAAATGTATAAAATAACTGGTATAAGACCAGGTACTTAGGGACTAATAACAAGAATTTATACGAAGTGTTAATCCGTTTCAAATAAGAGGGAAGGAGAGAGACCCAGGTATGCTAATAAGACTACAATGAGATGTTTCCCTAACAGTTTATTTCCCCTTTGCCTCCAAACCATTCTGTAATGCAAACCCCCAGGAGCATTACAGTATAAGCAATTTTGCTAGTTCATACAGAAAGACGGCTGGAGACAAACCAAATTCAGAGGTGTCAAGATACTCAGTTCTTGATCTCCCCCATCCCCCTAAAATGAACATAAGAAGAGAAGAGATGCCTGACTGGGCGGGATGGGTGGCCCATCCAGCCTGGTCCTCTCTACAGAAAGAGTAATCAGATAAGTAACATGTGAGCCTTGCCCTTCATGGTAAACCATTTCCCTTGCACTATCCCAGCTTCTGCAATCATTGGATTAGGGTTATTAGAGGTTATCTTCATCTCTAGTCCTCTTGGTATCTATCTGTAGAATTGCTGATCATAAATTTGTGTCTTCTTGTGGTTTGAGCTTGGTTGGCAGCCAAACACCATGCAGCCACTCTCTCTTACTTCTCTTCCAGCAATGAGAAGGGACAGATGAGCCAGGCTTGGGGTTTGAGATAGGACTGGGAGGGTTAAATCACCCAATATGGTCACGAGCAAAAGGCAGGACTCATTAGGGGAAGAAAAAAAGAACATACATTTATTACAGACACTAACAACACTTAACAGGACAGTGAGAAGCATTGCCAAATCTTGAGAACACCTTCCCCCCACCCCTCCCTTCTTCCCAGGCTCAGCTCTGCTCCCGATATCTCTACCTCCTCCCCCAGTGGCACAGGGGCAGGGAATGGGGGGTGCAGACAGTGCTGCCGCTTATTCCGTCTTCGGTGAGGGGAGCTTCTGGAACCTGTTCCTCCTGCTCCAGCATGGTCCCCCTCTCACAGCAGACAGTCCTCCACAAACTTTCTTCTACATGAGTCCCTCCCATGGGCCACAGCATTTCCTTACACTGCTGCAGCGTGGGACACCAACTTTCTCCAACTGGAATCCCTCTCACGGCTGCAGCCCTTCCCAAGATACTCTGGCATGAGACACCCCCTTACAGAAGGCCTTGCTGAATCTACTCAGCAGACAGTGTCCAGGGCACTGTGATAATCCATTTCCCTAGGGATCTTGTTCATTGTTACACACCCAAACAACTTGTCCAGAAGGGAAGTCAGATTCAGTGGTCAGTAGTTTCCAAGATCCCAAATGAAGCCTTTTTATGTTTATAGCTCACCACATATATAACATCTGTATTTATGTTTCTATGCTGTGGGACTCAGGAGCACCCCCTGACTGCTATGTCTGGGTGTATGCAACGGCCACAGCTTGGCTCCATTCCTATGCTCTCTTCATGGTGTTGCTTATGCACAAAGAACACCAAGACCCAGATGAGCTGTGACTTAAATCCCCGGTCACAGCAACAACTGTTACGTGCAGCTCAGACCAACCCATTGGATGATTACTCCTGTGTCTTGTTCTCCAGAAGAGAAATAGTAATGAAGCAGTACCACAGGAGGCAGGGAATGCTGAGAAGCAGAGTCCACATAACAGTAGTTTAGGAGCAGCATTTCAGAGTTTCAAAGGGAGAGAAGAAAGAATAAGGGATCCTGGGCTTTGCCTACAGTGCAGTGATTGAAGGACCCACTAGGGTTCACTTCAGTGGGGGAGTAGGACCAATGCCCTGCTTCAGACACTGAGATGAGAATAGCAGGACAGACGTTACCTGAGGGCACTGGTGTGGGACAAGCCTGGAGATACCCAAATGAATGGATGAATGGATTGTCCCATGGAGAAAAATGAAGACATTGAGTGGCTTTGCATGCCTGGCCCAAAGGTGCTGTGTAGTGTGTGGTTGGTCATGGAGTGTTTCCACTGCTGTCACAGTGCTGCCACTGCCTCCCACTGCAGCCAGCAGTGAAGCCGCTGGCCAGATACAAGCCCAGACCTATAGCCTCAAGGAGTGGTGAAGGAGAAGTCCCATGCTACAAAGGACCTGAAATTCAAGATTATTCCAGAAAGAAAATAATGAGCTGGTCTGTCTTTCCAGCAGAGGCTGAAGGGACCTTCTGGCTATCAACTGGGACTCTACAGTGCTCCCAATCTGACACTATGGGAAAGTCTCCAACATCCAGCTAGCCCTCTTCATACTGTCACATGGTGCTCATGCATGTGGATACTAATCCTATTGCCAGGAATGACCCTGAACCGGCCAAAAGTGATACACATCTAAGGATGAAGGAAACTAATTATAATATGGTGTTTTAAATTAAAAAAAAAAAACAAAACAAAACAAAACAAAACAAAACACAAACTTCTTCATTGAACTCAAAAATAGACAGACTGGGAAACCAGCCTAAAAGAAGAAAATGTTTAGGAGAGTTGCTAGGTACTTGAAGAAAACTATGTAAAGGCAGAAGTCTGACCTATATTTGTGATGAGGAAAGTTAAGAAAGTTAGTAAGCTATAGCAGAAGATCTTCAAGGGTCATGGAAGCAGGTAGAAAGTATGTGGAAACTGGAAGGATGTCCAATGAACAACAAATGTAAAAGAAGCTAAAAAAAAAATAGGAAGATAAGCAGCTAGACCAAGATATAAATGAAATATCAGTAGCAAAGTATATGAAGAAAATCATGACTATAAGAGTAGTTAGAGGAAGACTAAGGAAAGAGTTGAATTTTTCGTAGGAAAGTAAAGATCTCAGGCTTTTTACACTATATATTTACACTATATATTTACCTGGTTATTTACACCAAAATAACCAGGTAAATTGTTAATAAAGCTGGCACCAGTAACAGATTTAAGTATTCATACTGGAAAGAACAGTCAGAATACACTTTGATAGCTAGATGCTCTCAAATTCTCTGAACTTTGTGAGATTCCACAGGGGATGCTCAGAGAAGCGAGTGGAGCAGTCCCAGGACCACTTCTTTGAGAACTCACAGTAGTTCTTGAAGACCAGAAAATTACAAGTATAACGTATATATATATATATATATATATATATATATATAAATATATATATGTATAAAGGAAAAAAAAAGTGGATTCTAGGAACTGCAGATTCCCAGAAAAGTAACAGAACAAGCAGTTTGTACGCTGATAATGAGGAAATGGGTAATAACCAACCCTTATCAAGAAAAACTAACATCAGATTTTTCTTTTTATGACAAATCAACAGGTTTTGATCTTATGGGAAAAGGAGACTTGATCTATCTTGACTTCAGTGGTACTTTGTTGTCTACAGGTGAATTTGTGAACAAACTAGGGAAGTATCAGTGGTGAAAAGGTTATTAGATGGGAAATTTTAATGCAAGAGTAATTATAAACTGCTTACTCTCAGACTGGAGGTTCTGAAGGAATCTGTCTGGAGTCTGGTACTGGTCAATATTTTTATTAATGACTGCAATAAAAGAATAGAAAATGTATTAATTGAGTCTTCAGATTAAGCCGTCTGAATAGGAATGCGACATGTTGGAGGTCACAGTTAGAATTATAAGATTGATAAACAGAAGTGTCTTGAAAAAAGAATCAGTGCATGGTTCAGTAAAGAAAACTGCAGAGTTCTGCCCCTGTGTCGAAATTATCAAATAACAGATAGAGAATGATCTGTGATTTTAGGGTATTATAAAATGACAAAAACTCAAATTTTAGTAATAAACTCTTAATAAACATGGGTGAATGTTAAGAAGGCTCTTAACTACTTCAGTAATCAGATTCTAAAGCAGTCTTCCAGATGGAACAATGAGAAAAAAATAACCTTACATTATTCATTTAACCTCTCTTCCTCAGTTGACTCAATAGTTAAATAGAGATAACAATATTAGCTTAGCTCATTAGAACATCATGTGGTTTAAATGCATAAATCTTTTAACACAACTTGATCAAGAATATTTCTACATATGGTGACTTACTATATAATGTGATATATACATGTATATATATCTGTTATGTATTGTTACAGCTGTGTTCACCTGTCATAACTCTCAGTTTGATGGTGCAGCTAACTTGATAAGCTGTGTAGACTCCTTGTCTTAGTGCCTGTTTTAAGTTTATTCTAAAACGTAGGTTCTTTCTTATTCTAGTATTTTACTCACTGCACCTTTTTCCTCATTATAAAGAAGTAGAATTTCTTCTTTGTATGCTACGTAGTTTGTCTGAGGCGCTGGGTCTGATTTTGACATCTCTTCCACCTCGGAGTGATCTCTCAACTAAACAATAAACAGGGCTTTAAATTTGAATGTATGAATTAGCCACAGGGATTTTAAATAGACTTTTTGACCTACAACTGTAAAATTCTATGTATTGTTATACACCTCTCTGTGGGACCGTTTGATCACTTTATTATTTATAGATTAAAGAACATTGTTGCTAATTAATACTGTTCTAATTGTTGGCAGTGTATACGTGCTTGCTTTGATGTTTTTTTGATCCTGTATTTTGGGGATTTCACTTACTACTTTTTTTTGGATGATTTGGGATTTTGGAACTTGTATTTTCAAGCCCTTGTTTCATTTTCTTATTACCGAGGTCTTATCTTTTCTAACTTCTTTGCTTCTCATCACACTAGTCCTTTTTCTATTTAATCAAATCTTATGAAATGGGGCAGCCCCAATTAATTCCTCAACATTATATGAGTAAATCCATTTTTCATTGTCTTTTGAAAAAATAAATTAGTATAAAGGTTAACATTTTGTTACCTATATCATATTAACCTTGTAGTGTAGCTTGTTAGGAATAAAAGCTTCCCAGTTAATGCAATGCTGTGATTTCAGGCTAATGATTAGGGGCAAGCTAGCAGTCTGCTAACATTTAAGTTGGTTCTTCTGATGAAGCAGTTCTCCTACAATCTCTTGGATTCACACTTTTCATAGCAAGTATTGACACAAAATGAGAATTTCTCTATCACTATCTGCCAGATGACCATTTGAATACATAGGGTCAGACTGCATGATTGTATCAGTTCCTCCTATTCTTAAATTTATGAATGATTCAGTCAAAAATCCCAGGTTTTTAGTGCTGCAATCAGAAATCTTTGGGTTTATCATATTACTAAGATGTTAAGTTACTAAGATATAGAGTTATTATACAGAACTTTGCATCACTATTTGCATTCATTAAGTAATGTGTTTCACTAATTCAATATGACCAACATGGACTAATTGAAACACTGTTGTTGGCTTCCTTTTTTTCTTTTTTTTTTTTTTTCTTTATTGGTCAGCAGAAATTTAAGCTTTTCAACAGGAAAAAAAATAAATTCTGATTTCATGATAAAATTCTATATCTACCATTCAACATTAGAATTCATATTCATCACAAACACTCTTAATTTATATATAGAGAGAGAACACGATACCACGTTTCAAAAAGTACAAAAATAATTGTACAGAATGTCTCAAACAAGAACATTATAAGACATTAGGCAGACAACTACAGTTAAGTTATAATTAGTTCCATTGTGAGTTTCAGCTTCAAAGAAACCCAAAACTTCTAAGAAAAATTCAGCTGACTCTACCAAGATTTGCCTACATACTATGGCCTAGATCCACTAAAAGAATTAGGAGTCTAACAGCCATTGTAAACATCTAAGTCCAAAATGTAGATCTTCAAAACCCCAGCTGAGCTGCTGCCTCACCCCAAGGGAAGATAGTTGCCTTCCCATGGCACCTAAGTTTCTGCTAATAATATTCTCTAGATATGTAAGACCACGTCCAGAAAGACAGGTAAGTGTATCTAGCAGGAATTAGGGAAAAATTTTTTTGTCTCTATGACAAACAGTAAGCCTGAAAATCTCCATTACCCTGCCACCTGACCTGACAGGCACTGATCACACCCAAGAAACACTTTCCCTGAATGTTTTTGCAGGAAACATAAAATTTCTGCTTCTGCAAGCGTCCTGCTATACCTCAGTTTTGATCTTAGTATTGGCACGTGCCTATGCATAACCAGCACCTGGAAACTTGTTTACCAGTTACAGTTTCTGAGGATATTGTCTGCTCAGAGGTGGAAGGAATGACTTTGTGTGTAGCCCACATTGCTTGATTGTTAGCGTGCTCCCTGACTCTGCTTTGGACCACTCCTAGCACCTGCATACAGCTCTGGGGTCAGTCTGCACGCTCTCAAACAGCAGTATAGGCAACACTGCACCAGGTCAAGGACAGAGTTGAAAGCTGAGGCAAGTGCTTACACACACTTTCTCTAAGTGGGTATCCTACGGGGCTGCCTATACAGCACACAGGATTTCATGGAAAACATTTCTGAGTCCTGCCTCATCCACACTTCGTACAGAGTTAGGGTGTCCAACCCAGACCTGGAGATCCCAGCGAAGAGGAGGTCACGCAATGTTAGGGGGTGTTTCACACAATTATATGTACATTTGACTTGCCATGGAGAAAATGAATGCCTGCATTCTCTCACGTGCCTCACCCATTGAAACCCTGTGCAGCTTCTACCAAAAGTGAAAATCAAGTCAGGATCAATCTGAAAAACTTTAATAAGTCTCTAATATAGGCAGAAGTCATGCAGCTTTCAGTTGTACTTCCTTGGCACGATCTGCAGATGATCTGCAGAACAGTGGAGGTAGTAGGAAGTAGGGGAGAGACATCAAGGGCAAAGGGTGGAGCGTGAATGTGTTTCACTAACAAATAAAGGTGCATCTCAGAGAATAAAGTGTAAAGCCTCCCATCTACTTCAAAGACCAGAATTTCATTCACATTTTCATAGACCTTCCTCATCCACATCCAGCCTTTGCCATATTATCCTGCTTACTATCTTCTCAATCCAAAAATCTGTGCTCAGACTTTTATGCCAGGCATTGTTGTGGGGTGCATCTACTCAGGTGTAATTGCCAGAATAGTTTTTAAAGTACACCTCCATTTCATTTAGTCCATGAGGGAAACACAAAAGCTCTTAATTTCTGTGGGAAGTGGAAGTGTAGAACACAGTAAGGAGAGGAGCCCCATGACAATGAACAGTATTGATGATTAATGTTTTTGCCTGCAGAAATGGTCTCTAATTTCCACTCCTTTTAGTCTAGAAAGTCAGTTCAGTTTAAAAACTTACATTTTCTTTTTGGTGTAAAACAAAATGGCTTATCTTTTAGTGGGGAACTCTTATAGCTGGTTGTGCTCTAACAGAAATGGAATTTAACTTTTTTCAGTATTGCACATTAACTTACTGACACCAGCAGTTCCTCCAAAAAACAGCAAAAGTTTGATCCTTTTCCCAGACACCAGAGTTAATAAATGGCGGGACTCTGGCTGAACTCTATTCCCATTGAAGCTTGTAAGAAAACTGTTGGAGAGGTTAATAAGAGTAAAGCTAGGCCAGTGTTGAAGGCACTCGCAGATCTCCTATATTTACACAACTTTCTCATTTAGTTAATTTTGCATATAAAAATGGAAAATTATTTTAATATTTTGAACTTTCAGGAATAAAACTCCAGTTTCCAATACAGCAAAAATCTTGCATTACTGTTTCATCTCTTCTGCTTACATAATTCTCCTGCTCATATTTATAGTCTTCTTATAATTTGGAGAATTCTCAGAATGGCTTAAATTAAAATCTTTCACATTTTAATTTTTTAAGTAAAGAGGAATGCACAGTCTTTTCTAGGCTAAACCTTGTAACTAATAAAACATCAAAGAAAAATGATGAAAGAGATACAAAGATAGTATATGTAAAAGCTACCAAGTGATCGTAGGTTATAAGAGGAATTTAGTATAGCAAAGATTTGGAATTGCCATTGAGGTTTAAAAAAAAAAAACCACTAAAATCTTACCTCTAGATTCACTAAGGACCTTTAACTATGCATTTCCCTCTAGAATCCTTGGAAGTTGCCTAAATACATCGCTGCCTCACTTTCTAAATTTAGGGTTGGTGTGACCCCCTGCATACTCTACGCATGAGGTGGACAAGGCTCGCCTCTGTGGTACGTTCCTTCTACCACCAGGTCCCCAAAAACTCGTCCCCAGCAGCACTGTGTGGGACTGATGTTCAGCCGAAGCAGCCAGGTACCAAGAGCTGCCCATGTTTCTGGAGATTCTCCACCTGCCCCTGAGTTCACAGGGAAAAATGATAGAAATCTGCTGAGGGTAAACTGGGCAACTTCCAGCTCCGCTGAGTGATTGCGCTGATCCAACTCCTCCACCGTTAGGCAGTCATCAATCATTTTTCCACCTCACTTATGGCCAAATTCCACTCTCAGATGTGCATTTGCAAATCCCGTTGACGTCAGTGGTTAGCGGTGTACCAAAGGAGAAGAATTTAACTCTTCATATAGTTTTCTCCACTTTCTGAAGGTCCTTTTTCCCTTTCCTGAGGCAAGAATTTTTCCCTAGCATTATATTTAGGTTTAAGCGTTGTAAAATATTAAAAAGGCTGGCATCACTGCTCTCAGGTATCGCCTTACTGAGCTGTATGCTTTAAAACTTTCTAAAGCTGATGGCAATCCCTTTGCATTCCTATTTTATTTGGTATGAGAGACCCTGACAAGGAACAGGGGACACTGGCAAACTTAGATTTACAAAAGCTTCAGGGAAAAAAAGATGTAATTTTATGTCTTGGGACTTGCTAAAACCAGGGAAAAGAGTGTTTAAAGGAAAAAACTACAAACCTTTAGTATTTCTGGGTACCTTACAATAAGATTTCAAGTCATGCAAAGGGCCATATCATTAGAGACTAGGCTGAGATTTAAAAATAAAAGTTCATTTTATGTGATTGAAGTATAGGCTAGAAAGTAAATGATCTTCCTGAGCATGTAGTTTCTTCATGTGTTTTTGAGGGCTAGGATGAGTCCTGGTATTTTACAGACATATATTCTCTTCCTGAGAGTCACAATTTTGTTTTGTTGGAATCTTTCTTCTCAAGCTAGAAATTAAAATGTTCTTCAATTTCAAATGTGGGAAGTGTCCTGGCTAGCTTTTTTGTTCACTCTCAACAGAGCAATTTATCATTGATTCAGCAATTTCAAATAAAGTTTGGAACTGATTCTGGGATGTGTGGCTGAAGTGGGAAGATGTTGTTGATCTTCAGACCTCAGCTATTCCTACCAAGTAGCATCACTGGCTGTTAAGATGTAATCCTGCAGAGCTGGGTCACCAGGACAAGTCAGCCTTTCCCCAGGATGGCCTTGCATGTTCCCATAGGTTACAAAGAATTTCACAAAACATCATCAGACCCTGGAAGGAAGAAAAGAAAGGGAAGAAAATAAATAAAATAAGAATTTGGTCATTCACAGCTCTTTTCAAGATTTCTTCTCTTCCAACACAGTTTTCTATTAGCTGAACCTGATTCAGGGCCAACCACTGAATCCTCACACTGCAGGCTGCAGCTCAGCTGCACAGTAGTATCTTTACATCTGTGCCAGCTAGGGTTATTACTGAGTTTTATAACTTCTGCTATAAATAAAGCCTTGTCATCTAAGCATTCAATTTAAATACCTCTCAGTTTATTTTTGAACACTGGAAGTTAATAATAAATATCATCTTTGTTTTCTAATTTTTTTACTGAGTTGATTTAAATGTTCTTGACAGCTCCAATCCAATCCTCCCATCCAAGCTGACAAGCATGACATGCATCTCTGCATACAAGCTCTCAATTATGCATAATCCAATGTTTTCTAGGGTTTTAATTGAATCACTAGTCTCAAACTTGTTATTTTTAATTTACAACATTTGATTTCTGACACCGGCCCCTCTATGTCATAAATTATGCAGGCAAGAGCCTTAGTTGTGTGGGTGATTAAAAAAAACTAATTAGGCATGATTAAAAAAAAATAAAACAGAGACCTCTTAAATATGTGCATGTTACCATGTAAGAGAGGCTTATTTCACTGGCAATGCCTGGGTAATTTTTTTTTAAGAGATTATGTTAAATTCAGTAAAATTTGATTGATTTTGACAGAAATGAAAGAAAATGTAGGATTTTTTCTTCCTGCATATATACCAGAAATTGCATTACATGGCCCGTTGATGTGAATTTCTCCCACAGCTCATTGAATGTAATTTTGTTAAGTGGGCAGGAAAATGAATATGAAGAAAACTGAATAGAATCCAACATTTTCCTTGGCACCAGCAGCAAAGCTAAGACATGGCATATATAGATATAAATATATGTATATATATACGTGAGGTACAATTAGAGGTATTAACCTTTTATGCCTCAGCTAATAACAGCAAGAAGGAAAATGTGCAGAATGTTAAACACCACTGAAAGGTAGATTACAGAGGAATGATGTGTCTGCAAAGGCTGTACCAAATTAAAGTTAAAGAACGGTTTTCTCTCAAATGAATTTAAGAAGTTACAAGTGTACTTTCTACATGAACTTACAGATGTTTATCATTATTTTTCACTAACAGCTTAAATCTGACTGTTTTAAATACACCCTGCGAAAAAGAACATAATCTCTCCCCTTTTTACCATGCTCTTTTTCCAACAATCTGGGGAAAAAAAATGAGGAAGAATCATTGCTTCCCTCCAGCTGTGCTACATGATCTCTGTGCTCTGAGCCTCAAGCCTATACACCACAGACATACAGAGCACAGCTGCTCTATCCCCTTAAATCAGGTTGTGATGATAATATGAATGAACTAAGGGGTTGCTTCTTCAGAAACTTCCAGTTCAGGAAAGAATTTAAACTTCTTACTCAATGTTGAACCTCTACGTAGTTTCAGCAATGCTGTTCCTCCAGTCGCATACAACCGTATGCTTATACAGTTTTCTGGATTAGGACCAAAGACTCAGATGGAGGTGCCTGAGGAAGAGCTGGCAGATTTGTTAGTCCTAACACCCTTAACAGCTTTAAAAATTCATAGTGCTGATTGAAAATCCAGGATGATCGGCTGATCCTCAACAAAACCCACTGTGAATTCTGGAGCTGAGATGACGTTTCACCCGCATCCAGAAGGGAGGAAGGCTTTTCACAAGAACAGCGGTCTTTTCAATGGCTGATGTCCCCAGAAACGTGGCACTGAATAGCTGTGCTCCTTTCCCTCCAAGGAAGCCTCATCGGAAGGAAGATAAAGGTGTCAGAAGGGGCTGAGGGGAGACCACAATGGAGGGCTGAGCCCATGCTATTTTTCTACAGTGGACAAAGCTACTTTGGCGGTTATTCACCAACATTTGTGAGACCACCAACAAGCCAGAAGCTGTTAAGAAAAATCAAGAGAAAAATCCACCCTTCCAGTTCAGCCATCCTGGGCTGCCACCATGGGACAGAAGGATCCTGAGAAACTGTGACAAGTTGTGGAGCACCACAGCTCTTGGCAAATCATCTGCTTGAGTGTCCTTAGCTGCTGTCTGCTTCTTCAGATGGTTAGGAGAGACATTGTAATTCAAAGCTGGTTGTTTTTTTTTTTTTTTTTTAATTCAAGATGCTCACTAATAAGCTATGAAGTAAAACTTAAATGTTCGTCAGTATATTTTATTTGATACACAGACAACTTTTGTTTAGATCGAGAAATATGAGTTCTTGGATATAGAAGCGATCTGAACTTTCTTCAGAGTGATCTTCCTGCAAGTCCCGAGAAAGATTTGGAATGTGCTCTGGCAATAGAATCAGTGATAAACTGTGAGAATAGGATGATACCATGCTCAACATTTTATCTTTTCCTACCCTGAAGGCCTGCCTGCACTGTCTAGAGATCTGCTTTAAAATTTGCAAAGGGCTTATATATTCCTAAGGAGAAATCAGTGGAAAAATCAAAGACCTATTTGAAATCTCAAATGTTAGAAGAGATACAAAAATACAAATACTGAAGGTAGAATAGATATGCTATAGTTCCACTGACATAATTTCATATCTGTCTTCTAATTCTGAATTCTGTGTTCAGTTACTGTGCACAGTCTTAAAAACTCAACTAGAAATACTCAATATTTTTGCAAATCCAAATCCTACTTAAAGGGGATTTTTTAACATAAATAGATTTAACCAAAACATTTATTTTTTTTTTACCAAGAAAATCTAAGGTTTCCCTCAAAAAAGAGAGTGTATGTTGCAGAAGAGGTAATTAGAGGTGAAACTATGCATTGTCAAAAAGCTCTTCAACCATTGTGGTCAAAGTGGTTATAAATCTCCTAAAGTCTGTATTGCAGTTGGTCTTTGTATTAGTGCACAGGGATAAGTGGAAGAGGCAAGGGAGAAACAGCTTTCTTTTATTGGGTAGCCTGCTCTCAAAAACTCAACAAAACAAAAACAAAACATTAAAAATGCTATAAAAATAATGGAGTTTGTGGAGAATTTGACAGTGGCCATAATTTTCTTACAACATCCTTCAGCCAGAAAGCTCCTAAAGTAAAAACAAAACTTAAATCAAGGTTTAAGGCTAGATCAGTTTCAATCCTTGACTATAAGAGGCAACCCTACATCATATAAAGTTGTTAAGAAATCTGTCAAGTATTTTAATCTTTGAAGTAGATAGGTTTGTAATTCTAGATAGTCTTCCTCAGTTTAACTCTTGTAATAATTAGAAACCTTTCTCTAATTTCTATGTGGATTCTTTCTAAACAAATGTTCTATTTCCTACTTTGTCGTTCAGCATAAATAACTCTTCTCCCTCTCTTGTCTTTTCTGTTTGGATGTACTTTAGGACAGCTGTCCTATTTCCTCTCAGTTTTGCTTTTGCCAAATTTGATTACACTGTTCCTCCTTCTTTGGCTGAAACTAATATTTAAATGGCCTAACCCACATCATTTGAATCTCTGTCCTCTTATATATGTCCTAATATAAATTCATATATACACAAATAGAAATCTACACATACATTACTAAAGACGTTCTCCTTTTCTCTGTACACTTCCTTTTCTAGCTCTACACAAGCCTGATTTCTGGCAATTTTTATTTCACCAATATTTATTTCACCAAAATTCATCTCAGTCAAACTGAGATGTCTACAGTGTCATTTACATCTGAAATAGTTACCCTAGGACAATTTTATACTCCATGGAGATAAATCAGTGTTTTGGGGATGTGGTTCTTCTGGCCTTTCCAGACATTTACGAGTAAAGGAGTTCTTGGGTGAAAAAATTAATTTCTCTTACTGCAAAAAGTCTAGTGTGACTTACTGTCCTAGTTTTGGTTCTCATTTCCTCAAAGTAAACCTACCTTTGAACATGAGAGAAGAAAATAGCACCTTTATTCAGTTAGCTTAGAACTGAAGCCAGGTATTCACTAAGATACTAGTTTCCCCTCTCTGATAGGAAAAAATCTTCACCTGTGTGAGATGCTTTTTTAGAAACTAAATAAAAGTAGATGCTTGTTGAAGTTCCTAGATCACAGACCCATGTTGCTACTTCCTTTGCAACGTAAACAAGAAGGATGCATATGCAAGTGAGCCCCCATAAAATGGTTCTGTCAGTAATACCCTTTCATTCAGGTATGATTTCCAGGAGAAAGCACTCCTCTGAAATTCCACAGCTCCTCATGTGCAGTGCAGACTGGTCTAATGATAGACAGAGTAATCTCTTCGTATGAGGAAGCTGTAGATATCTACTCATTCTTGTATGTGAGCTCAGGATCAGCCAAATCACTCCTGGAAGAGTTTTATAGAAATGCATTTGTTTCTGAGAGGGCTGAACAAGACTCTGAATAAAAACTATCCATATCCAAATCTGCCAGCTGGAGGCTTCTGAGCAAGACTGGTTTATTCTATCAAATTAAGTAGTCAGTGCATGCAAATTTCTACTTGTAGAATTGACACCCATTTCTGTGCCACATCTGCTCCTCAATTTTTTACCCACCTGTTTCATCATGTCTTCAGCTGTTAGCCTACTATTATATTCCGTACAGGATGTAGCACTTCAGAGTTTTACGTTTCCTAGGGCCTCTAGTCAAGAGGTAATGTAAATAATGGGAGAAAAGTTAATTTCCACTAAAGAATCTAAAAAGTACTATCAGATTAGAAGATTTCAACAGAGTGTCTGCAGTTAGCTCTTCTGGATATTTTTGTTCTTATAAAAATACATCATGGCATTCTATGGTGGAGATAGGTTCAAGTTCAGTGCCAGTGTAAAAAAAAAAAAAACACTGAAAAAAAATAGGGCCTATGTGCACTTCAGGTCTGAATTTCACTCCTCTTGTGATCTCACCTTTATTACGATTGTGACATCCAAGTCAAATACCTTGTCTTCTTGTAACAATTGTTTCCACTTTCATCACACCAGGCATTTATTTGTCTCATGAGCTCTCTATACAAACTTTGTTCTCTGTATGGGTACATTAGCAATGAACTGTCATTTCAACAGAAGAAAAGAAAAAGCGGTTGGCCAACACAAATAACAATAACTACAACTGCAAAGGCCAATGAAGATTAACTAACAGACCTTTCTCTGTGTTTCTTCAGTAAGAATTTGGATGCCCACAATACTGTTACTTGAGGACACTGTAGGGTGAAGTCCCTCTCTAGTGAAGAATGTTAAAGGGAATGCAGTCAGTCCTAATAGACATTCCTTTTCTGTGATGAGAAAGAAAACTGTGGCAACTAAATTCTCTGAATCTCCTGAGTTATTCTAGAATAAATCACCCACAACTCCAGAACATGTTAGCTCTGTAAACCTGTCAGTCATGATCAGCAAATTGTTAAACATTAGAATACAGAAGAGCATGGCTTTGATACACAAGCCCTTGATATAGGTGCTGCAACTTCAACACCAAAGATGTATGGTTTCTGCAAACATGTGAGATGAAATTTTATACCAAAAAACCTCCACTATTATTCCTTGAAGACTTCTCAGCAAGGATTAGAATATACATATTTCATGCAAAAATCAGACATAAAAAACAAAATGGCTCTTATTTATGAGTAGGGAAATTCAAAACCTAGAGCTGCAACCTTTACTTAATGCCAAGGCCATGAAAATGCAATGATCTACAGAAATTCACACTTTCGTCTCTGGGGGCATTGTTACAGACTCATAAAAAGTCAAATTGCTGTTACTTGAGCTTGCAAATAATTTATACCTATCATTTGTCTTATAGTCCTAGCATTTGCCTGCTGTGCTGACCACCTACTCATGGATGTATGTTGTAGCAATCATGTTCTTGACACAGTCACCAGAAGAGAAGAATGTGTTATTTGAGAGCATTTGAAATGTCCGGGACTAATATACCAAGCAAAAACTACAAGCTCATACACTGAAAAAAGGTATTTTTTCTAAAGTATTATATCATGAGTTACCATGACATTTTTTCAAAGGTAAAAACTGACTACATAAACCAGTGAGGAATCCCTGCTCTGGTTGTAATTTATTTAATTCCTCTAAGCAGTTAAATGATTATACAAACTTTTTAAGAAAGAATTTTCCCATACCAGTACACCACAATAAATGTAAGCATGAAAGTACAAATTTTAGCAAACATTATTCTTATTGTTGCCATTTTTTATATTTAATGCCTTAAATATTAACCTTTCACAGCTTTTTCCATAAATATCAGAACATTATTAGTCAACAAGAACTGAAATATATTCACAACTTGGTCTTATCGTTAACAACTATTTTGCATGGGACATATTTTTTCTGATGTCTTATATACATTTTCACATGGTTTGTGCATAGGGAAGACTTGAATTAAATATCTTATATCATGCAGTGAAATCTACACTCTTCAGTGCCTACGATTTCCCTTTTCATAGCAGCAAAATTGCTGCAAAATCCAAGCTTAAATCTGAATCAGAATTATCTCTATTAAACAGAGGCAATTTGCAATCACTCCAACGTTTTCAAAACTTTGGCCAAAGGGACAAATGTCTCAGTAGCTTTCTTCTTTAAATTTATGTGATAGAGATTAGACAGAAAAAAAGGAAACTCATTAGACCATCTAGCTCATCCTGCCAATCTCTGTATCTATCATCTCATCTTGGGAAAGTACTGTAGACAGCCCCTGGGTGTTCTCTACATATAATATTGGCAGAATAGGGCCCAAATCTTTTGTTTTCTTACTACATGTCACCAAAATAAACAAACAAAAAATATCCCTCTGAGCTGAAAATAAACGAAGAGAGAACTACAATAGGCTGACCTAAAAATGATCTGCAGGAGCTGTGTAACAACTAAGTTTTCCACCCTTTCACTACTAATTTCTAACACAAAAGTTGATCTTAGTGAATTCACAATGATGTCAGTCAGGGAAGTACAGTCCTATTTTTGGCACCAAGAGGAAAAAGGCATTAAACTTTCATATAATAAAATAGTAACATTAGGTTTAGAGAACATAAGAATCAAAATATTATAATGTTTCCCTAGGTTCAGTTTAATTCATATCTGTGCCATCAGGAAAATAGTAACAAGAACATAGTGTTGTTGAATTGCTTCTGTCCCACTCCTTCCCCTTCTGTGGCAAATTCGGAAAAGAAAATTGCTTCAAATCAAGCACACTGGTATTTCTTCTTTGTTATTCAAATGGAGACTGGGACTGCTGAAAACAATTTATTTCCACATACATTTCAATCATGCAGTATCAAATTTTATTAAAAAAAAATAAAAAAGCCAAACCACAGCATCTTTACATTTTAAAAAAACTTGAATATTTTTATTTGCCATATGGAATATTGATTTTAATGACTGTCTCAAATTTTTAAGAGTTCATAGCCCCATTTCATTGTAGCTCCAGAGCACCATAATTGTGGCTCACCCTCCTATAAATGCTTGGCCTCAAAAGACAAGAAAAGTATAGACCTTTTATGCTGCAAAGAAGGCTCACACTGACATCAATGGGAGTGAAATAAAGTCCTTGTATAACTAAATTCATTAATTTTCCAGTATTAGTTTAGTTAAGAAATGTCTGGATTGTACAAAAACTTCTATCTTTAGCTAATTGTAGCAAAAAAATGATTATTGTATATTTTGTGCAACATACATACAGACATCTCTGCTGAAAAAAACAAACTATTCAATTACAAGTTTCCCCGTTAGCAAACTCTGGAACTTGATGGACTGGCTCTTGTACTCTGATGAAAACTCAATACGAAATCTGAAAATAAATTACTTTGGCCTTTTGTCAGCCCATTAATAGAATCAAGTGGTTTCTGGGCCATCGAGAGACAGGTTTCCACCTAAAGAGCACCTCACTTGGCCCATATCATTTTTGCTTATCACTGAATGAGAAACCCATTCCTGGCTGGCAAAAGCTAAAAAGGCGACAATGACTTGAATCCAAAGCTTTGTGAATTTTATAGAAAAATTCCCACTGGAATGAAAAGGCTGAGGAGGATCCAGCCTTGAACAGTTTACAATATATCTCCTAGTCTGTATTTTAAGTCGAGTAGAGATGGAATGTAAAGTATACATTGTACATGTGTTAGACATGTTTAATATAATTCCAAAGCATATCTTTGATTAAGGTATTGGAAATGTATGAAAGCAGAAGTAATGTTATAATATAAAGCATGTACCCATTTATTTTAGTATATGCATGTGCATTCACTGATAATATTTTCCTTAAGTCTCCAGGCAGGCTTTAATAGAAAACAGTGATAAATGTCACTTACTAGACACTCTCCACTGATCTCATACCAAAAAAATTACAAAACAACAAAATACAAATTTACACCTTCAGTTTAACTTTTTCTTAAGACAACCAGATGTTGGAGTTTCAGTTCGCATAGGTTTCTTTCCGACCAAATGTTTCTGAATGGAAATAGCTAACAAAACTAAAGGAAACCAGTATGGTTTGTTTTCAGATGAGATCTGTCTGATTAGGAAATGCTGAAGTTACTACCAAAGAGCTTTATTGTAAACACTTGAACTAATGTTCGTAAACGCTACTTTTACTAGATGGAAAAAAAAAAATGTGCAGAAAGGATGTAATCTTGCTTCTATAAACAGGAATAATCTGTGACAAAGTTTGGTAAATGTCACTCCCAGAGTTTATTTAACACTGATGTCTGGTCATGAAATTGCACTGTCCATATCAGTGAAGGTTTGGTGCTAACAGGTTTTCAGATAACACACAAGACACAGATAATTATATTTTAAGACTTTAGAAGAATGATTTTTTGGCACATTTCACTAAAATTCATACTTATAATTCAAACTGTGAAACTTTTCCATTAAAAATTCAGATCTATTCAGGCAGGTAAATCAAAAGCTTTGCCAAAGAATTTATCCCATTAGGAGCCACACAATCAGGCACAGTCCATTCTTTTGAAAACAGAACATGTAAAATGCTCTCTAAGAGAACATTCAAGGAGAGTCTTGTCCCAAGAATTTCAGTTTGCATGTGCTTTTACTCTCATAACTAAATACTGTGAAGGAGATAAAACATAATTGCATTTTTTGAAATCAGACAAAATGAAATCAATTAAATGAAATTATATCTATGTCCACTCAGTATGTATGTTAAGAATTACAATGTTGATTAACATCTTAATATATGGGTAATTTTATTCTATTGATTGATTACCTTATGGAATGTCTTAGTGTTAGTCCCTTAGTGGGAATTTTGGGGAATTTTTGACAGTGCAGTCCCCAGGCTCAGTCTCCTCCAATAAGTGTACCCTGGTCCACATTTTCAAGCTTGTACGCCCAGATCTGCTAACATTCTTGTCAGCATCCGCTCTACTAAGTCACTTCAAGTTCATACCCTTAGATCTGCATCTGCCCAAGCCCTGGTTGTTGATAGGGTTTGGGTTCGTGCATCCACACAGGGGCATGTCAATGCCTGAAGCTCTAAGTGACTGACAGAGCAGCATGAAGGAGTGGTGTGTCCTTCTAGGTCTCCATGTACAAGCGTCCTGCAACCAATGACGCCTTTGGATGGACATTCAGCCCCATATATTCCTCACTCCTAACCTTTCTGTCTCATACCAAGTTAAAACCTACTGCATGAATGAGCTCTTTCTGCTTATTACTGCAGCCTTATTGCAGTACCAGGGATGAGGGGAGACAACCCTGTTGTACTACCTAGTCCTCACAAGACAGCAGTAGGTGTGAGAGGAGGCACTATTGATACCAAAAGCTGACACAGAAGAATAGAGACAGTTGCCACACACCAAAATGTCTTCAGCTTCTCCGTAGGCAGACAGGTTCCTAGTGCAGAGCTGCACAGGTCTAGTATGACCTATAGTGGTTCCAACATCTTTTCCTCCAGAAGCACATTTCATTAAGCTGAAGGAGAAGACTTGCACCTGACTTCCATTGACAGGATCTGCCACTGTGGGAGATGGAAAATCAGCTTTGCCACCTGAGAGTTGGTTGTGATAGGATGTTGCACTTTCTTGGCCTACAAATTCAGCGTTACCACTTCAAGCATTGGCTCTTCAGTGCATAGGGACTTACAAGGCAAAGAATTGTGTCAATTACTCACAAGAGAAAATGCAGATGTATTCCACAAAATGTATGCTTTTCTGAGAATAATACTTTCATGGAAATCATGTGCCCACACAAAAAGCATGCTGGTACATCCACCACAGAGATCCATGTCAGTTGTGAGCCAGTCTTTTGTGTCTTACCTAAGTAGCAAAGATCAATAATTACTTGTGTAAGGTGATTTGGCCAGGTAGGTGTGTTGGCAAGATATGACATTCACCTCTTTGAGACAAGACATTGCCTTTTTGCTCTGAGACTTTGTCAACGTCTCATGCCATGCATACTGCTAGTGTCCTTTTAATCTGTCTGTATTGGGTTTATGTGGCAAGATTTTAGTAGAGGGGGGGTTGCAGGGGTGGCTTCTAAGAGAAAACACCAGAAGCTGCCCTTATGACAGACAGTGCCAGTTTCAGTCAGCTTCAAGACAGGCTCACCACCAGCTAAAGCTGAGCCCATCAGCAACATAAGTCTGAGAGGGTTGTATTTTCTTCCTTCCCAGATACATATTACCATAGTTTTCAATGCTTAATATTATTATGTAAAACCTGAGCTCTGCTCAAGTCATGGTCATTTTCATATGAGCTAAAACAAATAAAAGTGGGAAGAAGTATTGGAAGTCACTACCATATATACATCTCATTTAAATAAAATACTATTTCTGATGTTGATGCAACTGTGACTTTAAATTCAATAGCATTTTACAAGTGATAACTCTTAAAATTGTAACTGAAAACTTAAAGCAGATCTAAGTGAGGTGGAAGCATTTAAGCAGTTACAATATGGTGTTGTGGTTTGAGCCTGGTTGGTAGCCAACCACCATGCAGCCACTCTCTCTCCCTTTTCTTCCTGCAACAAGAAGGGACAGAGATCCAGGCTTAGGGTTTGAGATAGGACTGGGATGGGGAAAAATCCCCCTTTATGGTCACTAGCAAAAGGCAGACTCATTAGGGGAAGAAAAAAGAACATACATTTATTACAGACACTAACAACAACACTTAACAAAGTAGGACAGTGTGAAGCATTGCCAAATCTTGAGAACACCTTCTCCCCACCCCTCCCTTCTTCCCGGGCTCAGCTCTGCTCCCGATATCTCTACCTCCTCCCCCAGTGGCGCAGGGGCAGGGAATGGGGGGTGCAGGCAGTGCTGCCTCTTCTTCCATCTTCAGTGGGGGGGAGCTTCTGGAACTTGTTCCCCCTGCTCCAGCATGGTCCCCCTCTCACAGGAGACAGTTCTCCACAAACTTCCTTCTACATGAGTCCCTCCCATGGGCCGCGACATTTCCTTACACTGCTCCAGTGTGGGACACCAACTTTCTCCAACTGGAATCCCTCCCACGGGCTGCAGCCCTTCCCGAGCTGCTCCGGCGTGGGACACCCCCATGCTGCAATCCTCCCAGCACTGAATTACAGCAGCAGGGGCTGCTTCTTCCCACAAGATCCTGGCCTTCTTCAGGCACAGCACCTTGATCATTCAGGCAAAAAACACAGGCCATAAATCAATGTCTGCTCCACCGTAGATCTCCATGGTGGCGGGGGGGGGGTGCCCTGCCATCTCACCAGAGGATACAGGGGGGTCTCTGCTCCGGCACACCTCCCCCCTCCTTTCTTCCTCCATTCCTCCACTGACCTTGGTGTTCATGCAGCTGCAGCAACTCCTCCTCACCAGTCCCACTGCTCCTCACCACGTCCCTTCTTAAATACGTTATTGCAGAGGCGCAGCTGATTGACTCAATTTCCCAAACAGAAGTGGAGCTGGCTTGGAGCTGGGGGAGCTTCAAGAAGCTTCTCACAGAGGCCACCCCTATAGCCCCCTCCCCTGCTACCAAAAATCCTCACCACTCACTCAAACCCAGTACATTTGGCTTTTCTAAATATGAATATAATCATATCTATAAATAAACAAATCCATATTAGCAACTGACGATGTTAGTCCAGAAGATCACTTTGGGGTAATTGAAAAGCTGCTCCAAAACAAAATTACATTTTTATGTATGTGCAGTGTAGCCTGAATGTTTCAGTATTCTCCACGTGAAAAGCTTTTCTTTTTTTCCCTTGTGTTGTTGGGAAGCAACCCAAGGTAATAGAGCTTATTCCCACAGAAACTCAAAGAACTTTGTTTGTCTGGCAGTTCTGCAGAGGAAATCATTTGATGCTAACTGGTATTAGCAAAATAAATAAAGGGAAAAAATATTAAGATTAATCCATGGCATCCTTCACATATGCCCATGAAACGCTGTGGAGGGCAGAACATGGACTCTGTTCAGACCCTAACCATGATGACCATCTTCCAGCAGATGACATGATCCTTTATCCTAAGTAGAGTTTGTGGGCTTGAGATAGTCGACGGCTTCAGGGTGGAATTTTTCTCAACAATTTTAGCCATCTAGGCTTCTTCGGTGACTAGTTGTCGTCCAGACTCTCTCAATAGCTGGTAGGGGAAACTGGACAGTTCTAGGACACATCCATCTTAAGACGGACATCTTGAAATGAGAAGTGGGATAAATTACCACCTACAGGTACCTTTTCCACTAGACACAAGATTTTAGATAGCTAAGGCAGATGTGTCCTCTCAGGCAAATATACAAGTTCTCTTTCTACATGTCAGCCTCACTCATCAACATCCTCCAGTGGAGGACAAAGTGTCATCACCAGCTGCAACTCGGTTCGCTCTCTATACAACAGTTTGTTACTGTGTGGAAGGTGACCTGTAACAATACATGATGATGTAACTAGAAATTGCAATGAAATACTGTTTCCTGAGACAGAAAGAAACATTCCCAGCCAACGACAGTTCCTCAATCTTATGTGGTCTTAAGGGTATTGGAGCAGAGCATTTAAGACAATTGATACAAACTAGAGCTGTGCATTTAAGCCATTGTCACAAACTCCTGTAAATCTGCACAGTGATTTCAGCTGTAAACAGCTTCTTCATAACTTGTGCTGAGGTGCCAAAGAAAGTGGGTGTGACACCAGCCTTACCAATTCTTTGGCTAGAGACACAAGCTCTCATTAATCTCATACATGACATAGCCTGGTATGACCCATGGACTTTGTAATCGTAGTAACAATCTTCAAGCAGCTTTGCATGTGGTTATTAATATACAAAAAAAGAAGGGATCAGCCCAATGTGACGCTAAATTCTCTGTAGTGTTTTAGAGATCAACATGAAGGGATTTTACTTCATCACATCTAGGGTTATATTAATTATTAATTATTATTGAACTTTTATCTCCCACACATCTCCTTGGGACATGCAGGTTTGAGGAGAGTTGGTCTCTTCTTGGTGAGTTCAAACTTCATAGCTACATATGGCCGTGGGCATGTTTGCCTGCATAACTGTCTAATTTCCATTTTTGGTGACATGACAAGAGGTGTCCGTGCAGCCAAAGCTGCTTTTTCAAGGAAAACATTCCTTAAACTTATTACTATATGTATATTTTATCTGAATGCATTTTTTAAACTAATTAGAAACAAAAATATACATTCCTTTTTGTAGAAATGTGGGGGAGGAAGGGGTTATGCTGGTCATGGTTTCTGGATGTTGATTTACCCTTTCTTTTAAGGGCATCTAAAAGTGCTGCAGAATCTCTCCTTGTACCTTTACTATTAATATTTGTGCCAACTGTGTACAGAACTAATTAATTAAATGAGTTGGTTTGGGTTTTTTTCCATTATTTACCCTTATTTTTTACTTCTTTCCCCTACCCATCACAGATTAAGGTCATCTGCAGGAAAGCAGAGCTTTCCCCTTTGCCCACACTGGAGGAGACATAGTTCTTCCAAGCCACATATGCCAGTATTGTTTGAAATCCAGATTATGATAAAATCTGCTCTTACGTAACATACTTTCTTCTCTGTATCACCTTGTCATTGCCAGCTTCATGCTGACGATCACTGATTAACTCAGCTCCAACACATGTCTGAAGTGAATCACAATGTGATGTCTGATTCCTCAGCCACATTTCACAGGGACCAGATTTTTGCTTTTAACTACAATTTAGGTAAGTAAATGTGAACATACTGTAAGATTCAAATAATATATGGTACATTAGACACCCAGCTGCGGTCTTATCATATTATCCTTTATAAACTTGGCTCAAAATCCAGAGGGACTCTGGACTGCTTAATTAGTTAATTTCTGTTTTGATTGGAAAGACGAAAGTAAACCTTTTGGAAATGAATTCATCAATTCAGACTGCATAACAGGCTTTATTGAAATGCAGTCTGCAATGTTCTTAAGTCAGCCTCATCACTGAATGTTGGGACTTATCTTAATTATGGTTGGTTGTAATACTGTACTTATATTAATAATGTTCTTATGTTAAAGAGATTTTTTTGACCTTTTGGAGTGCAGAAATCAATGAGAAGTTGATAAAGCCAAGTTCATTGCTGCCTAAAGTAAAGCAAGCCTGATTTGTTTACTTACCTAAGCCTTCATCTGTCAGACCCATTCTGAAATGATTTATAGACCTCTACCCAATGAAATCATTTAAAGTAGATTAGATTCAAGGAACAATCACCTCTAATATGACAAGCTGATGGAGGCTGACAGGTAACCAAGTTGCTCTGGATGGCAAACAAGTTCCTGAAATTCTGATTAAATTAAAATATTAATGGTACCACTGGGAAAATAAGATTGAATCATGTTAGGCGAATTCAGTATTAGAACCAAAATGCAAATAACGAATCATTCTGTGTGAAGAAAGCCAGCTGAGGTACCAAGGGAAGTTACCTCCAGTAAACGAGAGAGCAGGAAGTGAATTCAAATGAAAAGCATTGTGTCAAGAGCTCACCTTCACCTTTCTGAGGTCTCTAAAACAACAAGGCCTAACAGGCTCTGGGTTGGTCTGAACACTTTTGAGAGGTTACATATTTATTTGGACTTGCAGCCTAGTACTAATGAACAACTCCTGCTTTCCTAAGGTTATAAGGTTATTCTTTGAAGCACTGATCCATGCTTTTTTCCCCCTTTTTTCATGTTTGTTTAGTTTCTGTTTTCAATCCTGTACATTAAGTGGCTCTGGCTGCACTATAATTGCTATATAACTAAATGTATTGACACTGCCTGCTTTGGGAGCTGTATTAATTTTGACATACAGGGTAATTAAATGTGCTATTCGTCTCACGTGCATTAGAGGAACAATAGACGCCTTATCTGCCAGACATGCTGAAGTGTGCAATTACAACATGCTAAGAGTAGTTGTGTTTTGCTTCACAACACCTTTTATTAAGGTTCTTTTAAATATCTCTAACTGTTATTTAATGGCAGCTGTGAAGTAAAGACTATCCATCACAGGTAACACCGATGGGATTTATCTCACCTCACTTTAGGCAGGGTAGACATCTTCATCTGATCTAATTGCTTACCCCCCATTTTAGTCAGCAGAGAAAAAGAGCTGCTTATAGATTGCCCATCATCTGGTCTGGTTTTTATAGTTGCATTTGGGTGCAATAAACTGCAACCTTGACATACACACCCCTCACTATTCCATATCTTCCAGGAGGAAGAATCTTGGTTCAGACAGCAGGAAGCACCTAGAGGCAGTGGTAACTGTGCTCACAGTGCCTCTCTAAATAGTAAAGGGCCAATTTAGTTTCAGAGCAAGAGGGCTCTCCTTTTTTTTTTCCAGAAAGTACTGTATAAATTATGGTGGCAATTGTCAATCCAGTGAGATCCACAACTAGGGGAAGAACACAATTAACAGGAAAACAAAACAGCAACTAGACAGCAGCAGAGAGAAAGAACCACCTAGAGACCCCTATCTACAAGGAAGGTTAGTTTTTTCCAGATCAAAAAAAATTCTTATACAGTATGGAAGCAGTGAAAGGAAGGACAGGACATGCATGAAGAACTGACCGTGGTGGGGTAAAAATAAGAAACCTAAAGGTTTTTTATCATTTCAGTGGGAAGAAAAAAAAAAAAAAAAAAAAAAAAAAAAAAAAAAAAAGGGGTTAAGAAGAGAATACTGCTAGGAGAATACCCTAGGCAATGGATTAGCTCACAAACGTGTTTGATGAGCTTTGTGACTGCAGAAAAATTGAGGTGATGGAGAGATGATGATCTGCCTTGGGCAGAAGAAGAGATTACTGTTGCTTTCTGACCTGAAACTAAGAAGAGAAGAGGAATGTATTTACATTTCAATGACAAAAGCAATGGCTATGTCAACATTCACATTACTAGATTAAAAACCTATTCAATTATATCTGGACTGTTGGGACCACTGCAGTGTGATTTCACCATTGGCAATACTAGAGTGAAAATCAGCAACAATCAAAAGAACCTGAAGCAGATTGGTCTAGCCAAGAGACTGAGGTGGAGATGGAGCCTGGGGGACCACCAGAACACAATGCAGCACAGGAGAAAAAAAAGTGCACCACTGATTGCTTTAGCACATACAAGTAATGGGTAACAGCTTGACTACCAGTAAAATGGACCTTGGAGAGTGGCAGCAAACACCATGCTCTTGGGGTGACTCTTCCACTCATGTATTCTGGTTTGAAACAATAATTGACAGTACCAACTATTAAAGAAATAGAGAAGCATCCTGCTCACTGCTAGAATAAAAGAAAGGATTATAAGAAGAAGGATTCAGCACAAAATCAGCTTGTAAATGCATGACTTGCAGATTATCTGCAATTTCTCCCAGTTTGTGGGTACTGTGGTAATAGGGAGGAAGTTCAAGCTTTGCAACAATGGAGTCTTTGTGTTCTTACCACATGTGGCAGATGGAAAAAGGTAGAATATAGTAGTGTATAAACTATGCTACAAGCATTGATAGGAAAAAATGCTAGCTACCCAAAAGTTTAACTCATGCCTTTAGGGAAAAGGATAGTAGAACTCACAAAATGCACATTTTATGTATCTTCTCCAGTGTCTGAAACAAATTCTCACGCATCTGTGAATCATTATTTCCACAGTTCAACTACTTCTGTCTATACAATGTGGCTCTAAGATACAGGAAAATCTCCTGTGGCCAAGTGGGCAAAGGACCATGGGAAAGTACCATTTTCCTACACTCACTGTCCAACTCATAATGATCTTGTTATGTTGTAAACTGTGATGGGACACTATGTTCAAGGTTTAAAAAAACAGGCCCAAGTCTTCATTTCCTAATGATGATAGAAATTATTTGTCTCTCAGATTTTCATCATGTTTCATCAAGACATCATTTCATGAGAGTTTTGAAAATTATTCAATGTCCTTATGTACCTAAACAGATATCAGGTTCTTTGAAGTTCTTTGAAGAATTATTCAATGTCCTTATGTACCTAAACAGATATCAGGTTCTTTGAAGTTTTAATTTTTGAAAGGGTTGACCTCTAGGTACACTTTACATTGTAGTAATGGAAGTGTGCCTATAAGGTATTATTTCTAGTTTTGCTGTACCTCTGCCATTCAAGATATTAACTACTTAGGCATTAATTTCAGTCATATCACTGTCTGACACGTACTGTCAGAAAAGTCCAGTTTCTCTTAAAAACTTCAAAACTAATAGTCTAATATTTTGACAGATAGTTTTGATATCATTATACAACTAATCCATTATTACATGAAAAGGAGCGAAGCGTCTCTTATGTAAAATTCAGAACAAATAAAAGTGCTAGCAGGAGGTAGAAAATCTGAGCATTTCTCCAGTAAAAGCTCAGGTAAGAAGATGGGGCAAAGTTTCAGAGTAAAGCATTAATATACTTCATCCATAAGAGCAACCAGCTAAGTGAAATACAATTTTGAGAGAACTGAAGTTGAGAGTTCATGCAAATTTCTATTTCAAATTTAATATTTTCCCCTAAATTTCCTATCAAATTTTGAAAATTTTAATGAGACAGAAATAGCACTGTCTTGAGCACTCCCTGTGAACGTACCCATGAACAAATCCTTCTTTCCTCTTTTAAGAAGGTGGGTATTATTCTGATTATATTGAAAAATAGTAAGACTTAAGTTGTCTCCCATATTTGTATTCTTCTTCATTCTCACTTTTCCTCTCTCTTTCTTTTTCTACATAGATCTAAATAATATGTAACCATACATACAAACAAAGAGATGTGTATATATTTAAGTGAGTATGCATCTAATCATATATAGCATGGATATATCTTAATAACTATCTATCTGCTTACCTACCTGTAGTGGCAGAGGTTTGTTTGGATTAAGATGATAATGTCCCACTACTTTTATGCAACAGAAACCCAAGGATATTATTTTTACATAAAGCAGTACACCTGAAAAGATCTGGTGATCATGGCTGAATATGCATCTTCTGTTTGATGTAGATTTGATGATTGTCTTACATATAAGATCTTTATGTGTATTCATATAATAATCAGGGGGGTATGATATTTTTTTCTGGCCACTATATTGCACAGATTGTTAGTATATGATTTGCCACATGGTTCTTATCTTTTATACACTCACCCCATGTATAGACTGAAAACATTGGAAACATGTGAGTAGCTGTTGTTGACACTGGGTAAATATGGAATCCATATATTAAATTTCAATATCTACTATGCAGGACTGAATTTCCTGAAGCTTTGATTCTAATGCCCTAGTAATGTTTATGCTATCAATATTAGCTTACATAACATTCAGTCTTTGGACCTGAAGAGTGGGTAAGATTAAACTGCTTGCCATTCTAGCAGAAAATTTTCTAGCTTTCTCCAAAGCTCCAAATACTACAACACTGCTTCATGGAAATATAAAGAGGGCCTACATTCATAACAACATCCTAAATTTCAGCTACTTTGGCCAATAACTCGCTGCCTATGGTGCATTCCAAACAAATAATAGTCAAGTACAGTTTCAAATGGCAGATTTTTTTGTCTAATCTCATCATCTTGTGATTCACCATGTCACTTATGCCTGGAATATCTATGTTTCACATAAAATCAAGCACAGTATCCTCAAGGCTCTTTCCTCATGGACTTCTGTCCTTGAAACTAAATTCAGCTTGGAAAGAAGTGTTTGTTGACAGATCAAACGATGCTGGTGGGAATCACCGAGAATATTGGAACCCTCCAAGTGCCTTTCATGGAAGAGTCTCACTTAAATATGGAGGCTTCATGGCATTCTAAAGGCAAACAGGTTCTGGATCCATCTGGGCTCCTCTTATGAGAACTTGGAAGCAGGGAGCATGCTGTTCCTTTTCTTCAAATGTTCCACCCTCAGTTTTCTGATCTACCCGAGGAATTAGACTTGATTTTAGTTGAAGCTCATTTCATAAATTCTTGTGAAAATTAAGACTGGGATTAGAATCATAAAGATTTGAGCATAGGATTTCCAGAGCAGGAGGCATGAAGAAATGAGATAAGCTGCAGCAGCTATATCCTTTTGCTTCAGTTTTATGTTCAAATCAGTGGTACAACTGTGGTTGTACAGGCAAGAGATGTCAAATGCACACATGCTGCAGCCAAATCTTTGTCAGAAAGGAAAGGTCGAAGTCCCGTGTGAGGGGAGATGGGAAGATGAGTTCTTGGAAACTGGTATTCCTCGATTGTTCAAACATAACAAGCACTCAACAGGACTTTGAGATTTTGGATGACACTGGCAAGTCAATGGGAGTTGGAGACAGCATCTCAAGCAGTTTCTGAGCTGCCTCAGTACAACCTGACCATGTTCTGACTGACAGTTGCTCTTCTTCTCCTTGTGTCATGCTTAAAGACATAACGGCTGGGTAACAGTGGGGCTGCTCTATTGGGTAAGATACATAGTTGAGAGTCAATGGGACGGTACCAGCAGCCAAGCCTGTAGCACCTTGCTGTCCTGCTCAGAAGTCTCCCTAGACTGCTAAAGAGACCAACATTTGTCCCTGCTATGACATGACCCAGGCATCTGGGCTGTACCAGGATGTTACACGTCACCTCCCAGTATCCTGGAGCAAAGGCTCTGATGCAGCAGAACTGCTGGGGTGAAGCATCCTCTGTGCCGTACCGCTGGTGCTTACCCCACAGCGGTCCTCTGCGTGTGCTTCCCTTGACTGATGTGGGAAGTGGGTGTCTTGAGACAGTGGTAAATATACAGCCCAAGATTTTATTCTTGTATTAATTTATTTACTTCTTTGTCTTGGATTTATTCGATTCAGTGACTCAGGGCAAGATGAAAGCCTGAAAGCCAGGCGAGTTCAGGGATCAGGAAGGAGGAGCAGCAGCCAGGCAGGACTGGGGAAGTAATTATCAGGCTCTCAGAGCGGTGGGTTGGGCATGAGTCCCCTGTCCAGCTCTGGACTGCAGTCAGGATCTAACACATGCGTTTGGGCAAGATCACACTTGACATCTTTTCCATGTAAGAAAATCAAACGGTAACATCCACTGTCAGAGTGATATGAAAGTTGAGGTTCCCTAATGCACGAAGTGTTCAGATGCCACATTTCAGTTCTGTAGGTTTTTTCAGTGTTTTTTACCTCTCGGAAATCAAGGGTGGTCCAGTTTTATGTACACATGCCTCAGTACTCAATATTAGAAGCTATAGAGCATTTTTTCTGTCTTCAGCATTTTGAATCACAGGTTTGCTGTAATATAATGACTACAAAACATTTAATTTTTCCCTCTCAGAGATCAGCCGCTGACATCTCAAGCTATCATTACATATTTTGAGTTATGCAGAAAACACTTTTTTAAAACTGCATCCAAACTTTAGTTATGATCACCCCCATTTTTGGAGATTCAGAAGGACAGGCTCAGAGCTACAGTTGTTGGTATGCACAACTATACAATGAGATATTTACTAATAAATCAGTTGAATGATCTGATCTGCCTCACCCTTTTCAATGTTAATTCAGATTAAAATTACATTTTTTTAATCTTACTCCCACAATTTCTAAAGCAGTCATAGCACTGGCTATTCAAGGCACCACATTCAATCCTCCAGGAAAAGATGTGAAAGATGGAGAAATGTGAGCTAAACTGACACTGTTCCTGAAGGGCCACAGACCAATCCATGGAGCTATTTGCAAATTTAAGAACAGTCTTAAAACTTGGTGTGAAATGTTGCAAGACTTTCCCAAAGGTTTGAAAACTAAATCCTGCAGAATCTGTGGTTAAATTCTGTTTGGTGCAAGATTATTAAGGAGTTTTGACTTGCAAATTCTTAGATAGTTCAAAATTTCATAAACTGAGAAAAGGTTCCAACTTCAAAAATCCTGCTTCTCCTTAATTCAGATTTTACAAACTAATAAACTATTAGCATCTCTGAACAATATGTTTTTCTGCTTTTGTGTATGTCATGATTAGTGGAGCAGATGGAGATCCCTTGGAGAACAAAAGGACTCTCTCGTTTGAAAGTTTCTCAGTGCCTGCTGCACATGATTATCTTAAAAAATCATGTGTTTAAGACATACCTGTGAATAGGCTTCCATGAACTTCCATGAATAGACTTCCAGAAAATGTGTTTACACCCCAGATTCTCAACTTTCTGTTCTTTTCTGTGCTGGGTGCTTTATGAGTACTTGACCCAAAGCCTTAATTTTTAAAGTGGCAATGATTTATACTGATAGGTCTATTTTACCTCAAAACCTCTCCTGCAATATTTGATGCTTTTCAAATAATTTTAAAATATTTTGTTTAAATCAACGGTTTTAATGTGAGCATAATTTTTATTCAAACATTTTCAGAAGTGCCTAATCCAGAGAACATAACTAGAGCAAATAAGGTTAAGTTTCTGAATGCAAAAAGTAGCAGTCAGATATTTTAGTGAGACTGCTAAAATAAAATTAAATTCATTTTTAGCATTAATTAACCAAATTGTAGGTTTAGCCATATTTATCTATAAATCCAGCTCTGGTCTGGTTGCCATATTAATACAGGTCTGTCTGGCAGAAACAACTTCCTTAGACAATTTAAATGTGACCTTTAATTTGCAGACATCATTCTCCTTTATTTCCAATCTTTGACTTGTAGTAACATCAAGAATTACTGATACTTATCTAACTGAATTCACTTAATTATTGTGGTTTCATACTTAACCTTGATGATTTTGTTACAATACAGTTGCTAAGGAATATCACACCATAGTAGTTAAGTGTGGTTGGAGTCAGATGCTGCTATCTATAATGATTCTACCCTTGACTGATTAGAAAAATGTTTATTTCTGGCATTGTTAATTGGTCTTCATAGAGATTCTCATGTTCACTAATCCATTCCTTAAGATAAAAAAAACTTTTATATGCTCTTTCCTCTCTCTGTGGATCTTGGATACTTTGAGTCATGTAAGTAAATCTTGATGATTTCTTTTAAATATTTATTGTCCAGTTATATAGCATTTGCTTCTAACTCTGCCATGAGGGGAACAACTGTTGCTGTCTTCCATCTGGTATGATCTGTTCCCGAAGCAAGCTGAATTTCTGACAGTATCAACACAGATTTTTAAACGCATGTCATGTCATTATTTGCTTGTTACTACTGTTTCTAATGGTGGGTGTTTCCAGACACATGCCCAAGAAAGTATGAGAACTGATTAGATAGACATGCTTAGCCCAGTTCTGCAAACCTACAGGCAAAATCTGGGGCTTTTCTCAGTACCGAGCTCTCCACTGCTCCCAGCTGGGGATACACAATAAACGGGGTAAGTTCTAAAATTACTTCTTATGTTTGTTCCTTCTCTGTTGCCCTTAATCATATGACATCAGTGTGGACATAGGGATGTGGCATCCCTGCAGCACCCACCAAAGGGACTCCTGCCTGGGCTCAGAGCGCCGTGCTTCAGGGCTCATTGGGCCTGGAATGGATCACAGCATCAGGGAAACAGCTCTCTTCCCACGGAATGGCAGATGGACATCACCGGTTCAACACGACTGGCTGAGGTCATCCGCAGTGCTCCCGCTTCTATGGCCAGCTGGTCTGCTGAGGATGATGGCAACGAAATTGCTCTTTGCAGGCGTCTTTCAGGCCAGTGTCGGGGCCTGGCACCCAGCCGGTGCCCACACTAGCATTGCCCCTCCGTGTCACCGTCCTCCTCAAGTGAAGGAGGTGTAACTTCACAGAATGGTTGAGATCGGAAGGGACCTTCCCCAAAGTCACCGGAGAGAGACCAGCACCCATAGGCAGATCCTGCCCTACAGCTGGTTAATTAAACCAAGTGATTAATTAAAACAATTAGTGTTACATTGACCTGCCAAGAACCCAAACAGCCACACACCGCTGGTCCATCAGTCCCAGAATAACCATTGGATCCATGCCTCACATGCTGAGAGTGCTGAGAGTGTGTTTTCTGCTATTTAAACTATTGAATCTTGATCAGCGTGATCTTGCCATGCTTGTACGATTTGGCCCAAAGACTATGAGTCAGCCTTTAAATACGTTATCAAAGAAATAGTGTCATAATAGGGTTAGAAGAACACAGACCATTACCCTCTTCCAAAATAGGATCAATGATATGTAAAACACACTTAACAGGTAATTTGATAGTCTGTTCTCAAAAATATCCGGTGGTAGAAGTCATCTTAGCCTGTGTCCTGGTGTACCAGTAACTTTAACCAGCTTCTTTCCCCCTCTGCTCACTGATTAGGGGTTTTTGGGAAGAGCTTGTGCTTTCACACTGCCTTTCCACACATATACGAAAGGATTCCAAATTCTTCTAAGTATACCAGAACAGGCATCGCCCTTGTTATCGTTTTTTCTCGACTGGGAATAAACTTTTGTCAGTGGAACTATTTCATTCAGCAGCTGTGGGATTCTCATGTAGGTGACAAACTGGGCAGCCCCACTCTCTGACACCAGGGATACAAACTCTCTGGTCTCCTTACCCCTGTCTCACAGCTTTGTTGTTGCTTTTTGTTTTCCTTTTGCATTCAGGAAAACAACATGTAATTTAAGAGGGGTTCAGATAACAAAGCTTGGTACATCCCAGCTATCTCCAAATTCTAGTCCATAGGCATTTTTGCTCTTGCCTGGGGCTTATTGCAAGGGCAAAGTGGAATACTCTCTAGGCTTCATTGCAATATAAACATCAATTTCTATTATCAGCAGTTGCAGCATGGTTTTCCATTATAAAATATAGACTATAGCTGCAATAATAATTGTAGAAGTATAGCATGTATAAACAGTAAATAGAACTGTAACTGAGAAAGCAGCTATTATATCCATCTCTGCAGAATTCAAATCAGTCTCCTACCAACTTTGTCCCTTGTTTTCCATAACCCTGTACCTGATCTTCTGGTAATGACTCCATTCATCATAATGAGTCCAAATGTTCTGGAAATATCTTCTTGTCCAGATGGAGAACATTTGTTAAGTAGCAGGTATATGAAATACATATATTTGTATATTTATGTGTATGCTGAAAGGTAAAATATTCATAATCCACTGAAGAAAGCTTAGGCCTTTCTTAAAATAGGGTAGCTTTAATGAAAATAACTGTGATATGAACTTTGCTTCCAGCTTCCTTTGGTAGATTAAAGGAAGAGCATAGAAATAAAGATATTAACATGTTATTAATGTTTATTGTTGAAATATGTATATATGAGACGTGCTCCTTCATACATTATGTAATGTCTAAATTACACAAATGTGGGGGAGTTTAATAAGTCGTCCACATGGTTTCATCTTTTAATGTAATTTTGCTACATACTAAATGAAGCAGGGAAAAGTCACTACTTTTAGCAATTTTAAAACCTGTTTTACATGTGAAAGAAACTGAATAGTAACACAGTGAAAATATTGTAGGTAGCATTGCATTATGGTCATTGATCATTTTTTTCTTAATAAAAGCAGGGTCCATGGAGAACCAAAGCAAAACTGTGATGAAAAATGGCACAGATGTCCAACAGAGGAGAAGGAAGGAAGGCTGATTAGCAGTAAATCTGCAATTGAAATATGCTATCTGTAGAAGGTAAATTATCTTCTGTCAATATCTGTTCCTTTCATTTTTTTTTTCCTTCGAGTGATTCGAAGCAATGCATTTGTTGAGCCATAATGATGAGTGCTGGATTGATAACAGAGTTTTAGTCCAGCTCTGGGCAAGAGTTGAAGGAGATACCTGGAATGCTTCAGGATAGCACTGAAGAAAAAAGATGCTGTTTTGAAGCTCATGCTGCATGGATGATAACTACAACAAAAATTTTCCTTGATGGCCACTTCAGAGTTGTGAACACTCTGTAACAACTCTTGGGGAATTTTAGGCATGTCAGCTAGTCTTATTTTCAATTATTGTTTTAGTAGATGACTTTCAAGTAACAGTAGGCCTGGCAAAGCACATGCTTTTCACACTAGGAGGAATGGGGAGATTAATAATTTTAACATGCATTAATAATTGCCTATTCTTTCTTACTAATTTGGTTTGTAGCTATGATCATTTAGTAACTTCACAGAAGAGCTGTGACTCTGTTGTGACGTGGGTTCTGGTTCAGAGAATTTACACAGGGACTGATGTGGGAGCTCAAATCAGATCATGTTTGGCCATCGATTTCAGTGACACCACAAAGGTGCTTTTGTACCTTCCCCTCTGCCTCCATCCTTAGGCTCAGGAAAGGGGAGTGGATACCCCCAGGAAACCAAAACAAGCTTCAAGGTGTCTCATCTCCATGTTATAAATACTTTTTTGCTAATCTGAAACTCACACCTTCTTAGAGAAAAATATTTTAGTATCAAAATCACTCAGGGCAAAACTCAGTCTTTGGATTAACACTGTAGTTTTCTTACTAATTTCAAAGGGAATATGACCTATGGAAAGTATATAGAATATTCAGAATACACTGAAGGCCAAAAAAACAAAAATTTATTTGGTTGATAACATTATTTAAAATTTATTACTTTTACAATCTCTCATGATTTCAGAAATTTGGCTTGTCCTGTGTGTTCCAAATTTGTCATAATCACTAGGCTAATGCAAGAACCATGATTTTTCTGAAGTCATAATGTGGTTTGCTTCCAATTCATATCTGGGTCTCTGTCCTTAGACCACCTGACACCACAACGTATAAGCAATAAACTCACAGTAGCGTAACCATTGCGGTGGTGAACAAGCAGGGAGTGCTGGCTTTCAAAATGAAATTCAGTCTGAAAAAAAAAATGGAAAAGCAATGCTGCCTGCAAACAAATATTCTGCTTTTAGTGAAGTCACTCAGAGCTTTGAGATGAGATTTCCTCCTCCTGTCTCTTTTCCTTGAATATAATCATCTAGAGGAGTTATGTCCCCTTCCACTGGGGTGGTTCCGTGGAAGTTTGATGTCTTAGATCAAAGAAAACTGGAGGTGTGGAATTAGATAATATTTTAAAAATAAATGTCAGTAGAACTTTTTAATCACTGTAAGAAGTTTTTTCACTTAGAGTTTCATAAAAAGTCTTAGATTAGTGGTCTTTTCTCTCTCACAGTCCCCCCATCCCTAATTATCACAACACTCTAACATCCTTGTCATTAAGCTCTTACTAAGGCAATTGGACAGAGTAGGTTAAGAACATTATGAAATGCTTCAACCATCCTCTTTTTTTATAAAAGAAATCTTGTTCTGCTATAAAACTGTCTACAAGTTCATCTTGAGGGTGGGGGAGATGGTGGTGTACGCAGATGTCACAAAATAACCTCTATGAAGGCGAAAATGACACATGAATATATACAGGAATCTGAAAGCATGAATCGGTAGCCACCAGAAAAGGTCTTACAGGATGGTGAGCAAAGTGGTTTCAGTGGCTGCAGAGGGGAAAAGAAGGCTGTGGAGGGGTGGGCTGAGGGTGCCACAAAACCCTTGGCTGTCCATGAGAATGGACAGGCAGCACCTTATGTGTGTTTCACCTGGTTAAAATCACTGCTTCATAAGCGCTGAAGAAGTTAGAAATGATGCCTCCATTCCCCTCCTCGTTTTTGTGTTTTCTCACAGCTTAGCTACCATCTGCCAGGGCAGCCCAGCCTTGGGAACCCTCAGATCAGGTCAGAACAGCACTTCTTCAGCAGCCTGGGACAGGGACTGTGGGAAAAAACAAACAAACAAACAAACAAACAAACAAACAAACAAACAAAAACAAACAAACAAACAAACAAACAAAAACACACAAATCAAAAACCAATCAATTTAGTTTGAACATCACCATTAATTTACCAATTAAATCAGAGTAGGACAATAAGAAATACAACCACATTTTAAAAACACCTCACCTCCATCCCTACCTTATTCCCAGGCTCAGCTTTACTCCCAGTTTCTCTACCTCCTCCCCCTGCAGGGAGGAGAGAATGGGGGTTGCAGTCTGTTCATCGTCCATTGTTTCTGCCATTCTTTCCTCCTCAGGGAGAAGACTGCTCACACTCTTCCTCTCCTCCACTCTTCCCAACACATCTTTGAAACTCAATATGTGGGAAAGCGAAAAAACAGGAGTAATGTAAATTCCCTTTCAGTCCAACCCAGAGCAAGCAGACCTTAATGCAAGGAAAGGTTCCTCAATGTGGAAGAAGAGCAGTGAAATAATAATTATTTTCACTGAGGCACAAGAGTTTACAAGGCCTGTGAAAGAAGAATGGAAAAAATGGGAAGTTGCCAAAATAGCTGCAAAGAAGGATTGCTCAAAGATGCAACTGAAAAAAAAATACCTGTACAATAATTAATTAAGCTTCAAAACGTCCCTCTGAGGTAGGTAAGTATTATTAAACAAGAATATACAGAATTAATTAAGGTTTTCAGGGAAAAGAAAAGGCAGAAAAAAGAAAGTAAAAAAGAAAAAAAGAAAAAACCTGAACAAATTAATGCTAGCCAAAGGGGTAAGGAGAATAAGACTCCTACAGACAGAATCAAGGAAGAAACATATTGTAGAAAAAAAAACGTACCCATTAATAATGGAGCCATTATTGGAAGTGATTGCCAATGCTTCTTTCATTATTGGAGCTGATTGCCAATGCATCCCTAAGGGAGGGCAAAGATACCAGACTTTAAAGGGAGGAGGAGGAGGAGAGAAGGGCATTACCTCCTGGTTTAACTTATTTTTTCTTTTATGCTGATATTCTGTCAGGTAATCACCCCATTTTCAGGCTTCCTTTGGGAAGTGCTTTAAGGAAGGCTGTAGAGGTGCAGGCTCAGGACACCTGCAAGATATCTCTGGTACTCTATCCCTCAGGACCACGACCTTCCCTGTAGCACAGATATTAAGTACTTTCATGGAGGTTTCATGGGTGCTGCCAATCTAGTACTATCGCTATCACTGCCAAGAGATAAGTGAATCTCTAGACCCACATGTCTTTAATTTCCAAAGGTAAGTTATCTCACCAAGGCACAGAAGACAAAGTACCTCTGTTAAAAATAAAAACAACTTAAAAACAAAAATTCTGTGTGTAATTTCCTTGGTAAGAGAAGGAGAGGCAGAACCTAGTATATCAGCCACTATCACTTAATATCCTGTAAAAAAATACTTCATATGATGCTGCTAAATAGGTGTATTATGTCTGGCTGTGATGGAGTTATTCTTCACAGCAACCTGTAGGTGCTGTATTTTGGATTTGTGACTGAAACACTGTTGATAACGTATTATTGTGGAGTAGTATTTGCATAGTGTTGTAGTTTTCTCTTTTTCCTACACTGGTCCTCCCAGAAGCAGGCTGGGGATGGGCAAGAACTTGGAACTCTGAGGTCAAAAGAAAACATTGGACTGATACTTGTTGAAGATAGTTGTCTGACTAATAGGGATGAAAGAGAAGTGGAGATATTCAATGCATTTTTTGCCTCAGTCTTTAATAATACTTGTAGACCTTGATCTGCCTGGTCCCCTGAGTCAGTGGGCCACAAGTGTGGGAACAGTGATTTTCCATTTGTGGTCACTGAAATTGTAAGGGACTAGTTGGATCATCTGAACGTTCACAAGTCCACGGGTCCATCTGAGACTACTGAAGAATCCAGTGGATGTTATGACAGGACCTCTCTTGATCACCTACCAAAGGTCTGGGGAGTCTGGGGAGGTCCCTGATGACTGGAAGCTAGACAGTGTTATTCCACAAAAGTGCATGATGGAAGACCTGGGGAACAACAGATCTGTTAGTCTAACCTTGGTTCCTGGAAAAATTCTGGAGAAGGTTATACTGTGTACTATTGGAAGACATTTAAATAATAATGCAGTCATCAGGCACAGTCAAAATGGGTTAACAAAGGGAAAGTCCCTTTTAACTAATTTGTTATAGTTCTATGATAGGGTCATCTGCCTAGTGGATAAAGGAAAGGCAGTGGATGTAGTTTTCTGGATTTTAGTAAGGCTTTTGATACTGTCCGTCACAGAATCCTTCTGGACAAGTTGACGACTGTGAGATGAGCAGATTCACAGTGCACTGGGTGAAGAACTGGCTGAAAGGCAGAGCCCAAAGAGTTGTGGTGAATCGGGCTACATCTGGCTGGCAACTGGTCACCAGCAGTGTTCTTTAGGGTTCAATTCTAGGGCCAGTTCTGTTCAATATATTTATCAACGGTCTGGATGCAGAGGTTGAATGTACCATTAGCAAGTCTGCTGATGATACCAAACTGGGAGGTGTTGTTGACACTCTTGAGTGACAAGATATTTTGCAGAGGGATCTAGATAAATTGAAGCATTGAGCAATGATTAACGGGATGAAATTTAACAAGTGAAAATGCTGGATTCTGCACCTGAGATGCAGTAATGCCAGGCACATAAATGGGGAGCAGAGTGTCTGAAGAGTCACCCTGAAAAAAGGGACCTGGGGGTGCTGGTCGGCAGCAGGCTCAGGGTGAGCCAGCAGTGAGCCCGGGCAGCCCAGGGGACAAACCGCACCCTGGGGTGCCTCAAACACGGCACAACCAGCCGGGCAAAAGAGGGGATGGTCCCGCTGGATTCAGCGTTGGTGCAGCCTCGTCTGGAGAGTGCTGGGACCCACAGTTTCAGAAGGATGCGAAGGTCCTTGAATGTGCCCAGCGGAGGGGCAACCGAGCTGGTGACAGGGCTGGAATCACGTCCTGGGAGGAGCAGCTCAGGGCTTTGGGCTTGTCTAGTTTGGAGAAAAGGAGGCTGAGGGGCGACCTGGTTGCTCTCTGCAGCTCCCTGGGGAGGGGAAGGGCAGGGGGAGGTGCTGAGCTCTTCCCCCTGGGATCCTGTGACAGGACACGTGGGAATGGTTCAAAGCTGCACCAGCGGAGGTTCAGACTGGACATTAGGAAGCATTTATTTATCGAGAGGGTGGTCAAACCCTGGAACAGGCTTCCTAGAGAAGTGGTCAGTTCCCTAAGCCTGTCATTGGTTAAGAGGCATTCAAACAATGCCCGTAATAACGTTAACTTTTGGTCAGCCCTGAAATAGTCAGACAGTTGGACTGGATGATCACTGTAAGTCCCTTCCGCCTGAAATAGTCTATTCTACTCCTAGTCTATTCTCTCTTTTTTTTTTTTTTTTTTTTGTTTAAAAAATGTCCAAAAGCTGAAAGACTCTTATGAATGCATTTGCAGTTCAGAGTTGTTTGACACACTTGTGCAAACAAATTGCAGCTCATTTTTTTGAAAACAGTTTGCTGCAAATGTTAATTTAGGGAATTCATTACTCTCAAATCATGTTTTGATGTTTGTAATCATTCACCTACTTACGCGCTCAGATGCCATAATGGTAATTAGGAAGATATTGTTGTTTCTTTTCCCTAACTGGATGACCTAACATGAATAGACAGAAGTAGTGCCTCAGCAAATAACTGGGGTTCATCATTCTCCTAGGGAACATGTGGAGAAAGAGAAAAAGATGAAGATACCCTGAGTAATGCAGAATTGCAGATTTGTTGGGTTTTCATATTTGTCTGCCATTTCAAATGAAAAAAAAAATAAAAATAAAAGCTGTAAAATATTTTTAGTTCAAGAAATATGTAAGAGCTGTATATATTATTTTCAACTACATCATTTGTTTTTCCATTCAAAGTCTAATTATAATCATGGAAAGTATCAACCCAAGTTTGGCTATATAAATATAGCTTTCCAAAGGATCCAGACATCTCTAATATTTGATTTGATTTGATTGCCTGAGACCTGGCTGGAGAACAAAAATACATGGCATCTATTCTTTATTTTTTCCTTTGAAAATATTAATACTTTTTCAGCTAAAAAAATTTTACAAAGAGGAGACTTGATTACTGATATCAGAATAGTCGTACTACAGATATTACAACTTGTACTAGCAAATCTTTACAAATCAGTCTACATCTTTGCAGAATCCTAAAAGGCAAATAATTGTTCCTTTGCTACACATATGATGAATTCATATGGATATGGTGGATACATATGCTGAAGAGGACATAGTGATAACATATACTTATGGTGCTTTTGGCTTTTAGGTCTAAGAGAGGCAAGAAGTTGATTGCTTGTTTTAACAAATTAAATGTCTTTGTTAATTAAAGAAAACATGGCTGTTTCTGTGTTCTGTTACCCAAAAATGTATTCTGACCTCAAAGAATATCCAAAGAAGATAGGACCCCTAACCACAAAATAACCACTTATATTTTTGCAGAGTTTAGAAAGCTGCTTTTAACATTTGTATTTTACTTTAGTTTTCTATTTTATTTTAGAAAATGCATGCATACAGTGATTATTGTTTATGATGTTCTTCTACAGCATTAGACAGCAGCTGCAAGTTGTAAATCTCCTTCATACAGTGTGTTGTATGGAAACACACACTTGAAACCTAAACATCCAACAGGACTTTATTTTCAAAGAAAAAGGGTTCTTGTACAAGGAATCAGTGTGGTGTAATTATGATCTTTATTTCAGGAAAGGAACTTTGTAAGATATTCTTGGTTTACTGAGGTCTGATTCTGAATGAATGATGTTCTATTTAGAAGTAAATAGGTAAGCATGTATGTATTATCAGAGCCATAAAACATGTCATAAAAGCCATCTTTCTTTCTTTCATTCCTCAGAAAACTCTCAGTTTCAGCATTTAAAAAATTATTACTGAAAATATTTTTCACATTTGTACACTAAAGATTTCACGGAAAAAAAAAATAAATAAAATAACTTTTAGAAAGACTGTTAAAAAAAAAGAATCTTCAATGACTTTTCAGTTCCTACAGTGACTATCTGAGCTTAATTAAGCAGAAAATAATATTTTTAAATCTATCTGACTCATATAGAACAAATCTGCTTAGACGTTTAAACGAGAATTCCAATTCTTATTAAACTTTGAAATTAAAATAATGTAACAGGAAACAGTCTAGTTAAAACAGCTAATAGAAAGAGGTAAAACTAACTTTAAAAATATTCCTGAGGTTTTCCATCTACATGAAAAAGGCAGTTGGAGTACACTGTGTATGCGTCTGACATTCTACATATTCAGAATATTTGAGACAAACCCAGGAAAATGGTGAGCCAGAGAAAGCGTAAGAGAGAAAGTATCGCTATTAAATCCAGACAAGCCTGAGGGAAGTATGTAGTCCTCTTTCTATGAAATCATGAAGACTGATTGTAGGAAATTCTCTTAATTGCACAAGCAATGCTTTCTGATCCTCTCCTCAACTTTGTGGGTTCAGCAGCGCTCCATCTAGTTATCTTTCTGAACAAGCAACCGCTGGACAACTTAAAAGGATAAAAATTAACAGGAGGAGAGTTAACTGTTCATTTCAGTGATGTTTCTTCAGCATGATGATAGCACTGAAAAGCTTTCACCATGAAGAAAATTAAGTTGTGAATTTTGATTAGAAATTTAACGTATTTATTTTTCTTTGACAGTTTTAATGGGCCACAGTGATACTGAAATTTAAAATTCTTAGCGTGTTTGTTTATACAGTGTGTTCATTAAGACACGGTACAGACTACAGGTTGGTAACAGGGATAGGGTGGGATTTCCTTTGGATTTTATCTTCTTACATACATCTGAATGTCAACTTCAGGATAACTCTGAACTGATCTAATCTGAGTCCCCGATTTAAATACTCTCTTTTCTCTCTGTTCCAGAGGAAAAGTGTAGGTAGCTTTCCATGCAGATAGTCTTAGAAGAGCAAAAGCCAACATGATCATGTTGGAAGAAATCCACAGGCTGTCTTGTGCAATGCTACTACGCTGCTCCTCTTCTATAGAAAAATAAAAATGATACTAAATTTTGAGTGTCTTTATTACTTTAATCTGCTTTCCTTTTGTTTGTAACCTTGATTGCATGTGGGAATTCATATCTACGTTTTTAAAATTAGTTTTTGAAATATTTTGTGAACTATGTGCTGACATTTTGCAGACATAGTTCATGCACGACAGATTTGGAAAAAAAAAAACCTAAACAATGCCCAGGTTTTCAATTGAATTCATATGAAGCTTACCTTTACATAAAAGTATAGTCCATAGAGAAAAGAAAAAAACAGTTAAAAATTATGCAAGGATCAGTGAACATTTACTCAAGCTATACAAAACAAACTGTACCCAGTCATCAATTACATTATTTTGCCCAGCTATAATTGTTTTAGCTATCCCTGACAAAATAAAAGCGCTCCACAGATATACCCACTGACTGCCATGGGACCATGGTTACCACTTCAGAGAAACACCATTTGGTATGTGTAGATTTATGTAAGTGAGCAGGTTACATCTTGTGTCCTTCTTTGTCTTTTTTACCCTTCAATATCAATAGAAAGGGATGTAAATATAATAAATTATAATATATATAATAAATGTATATAACAGATAAAAACAGTCAGACCCCCTAATTACCTCTGTAAAACAGACAGAAGTGAAACAAAGTAAAACAAAGACCCAGGTGATCTTATGACAAGTGAAAGACAAAGGAAAGATTCGTAACTTCACAGGAAACAAGACTTAGAAAGTAAACAGGACGTAATGTTTCTTCAATTCTCCATGGCAAGGACATATACATATAGTCAACTGGATATTAAGACTACTGCAATTAAGAAGCAAACCATGAGCAGAGCAAGAGGCTGAGAAGAAGTGAGATGGCAAGAATGTCAGAGCAAGGCACAGAAATCCCCCTTGCCTTGCAGATGGAAGCCGGGACAGAGAAGTCATGAGCAAGAAATGACTCTTCTTGTATGTAATCTGTATTGTTCTGCTACTCCATCTCATTTAACCTGCCAATAAATCAATGTATCCTGGATGACTGAAATGGTCCGGGATGTTGCATGTTGTTACTGCCCATCCACCTGCACCAGCTCATGTAACACCAGGCAAGAAAAAGTTCAGCTCTAAGCAGAGCACAGTGCTTGATGAGTGGAAAACTCCAGACACCAAAGCAGGGACACATCTAGAGCCAGTCAATAGGAAACTAAGAGAGGAAGTAACTGAATATCCACTTCTCTTCAGAGCTCCCATTCTGAACCAGGAAGTAAAGAAAAGCTTTCTCCACTAAAATCCCAACCCCAGAATCTTTTGCAAGAATAAGCACCTGCCATTATTCTCTGACAGCAGACAGAAAAGATCATTTATCTTTTTTTCTTTTCTGAAATAAGATAGAAGCTGCTTATGTGGGAGACAGCTTTAATTGCCTTCTCGACTAAGTAGATTCATGCATTTCACATCTTTCATTTGTTCTTGTCTTTGCTCCTAAAAAAAATGCCTTAGACAAAAGACTGTGGGATATCTCCCCCAGTGCTCATCTCTATCTGCTCTTGGAAATGGGTGGTTAGCATCTGGATCAAAATCATGAAGCAGAGGACAAGTAGAAAGACCTGAACTCTGGACCCCACTCCCATTTGTTTAATTGGAGTCCCGCCATCCCAAAACCTGTCTAGGTCTGTGACAGGTTTGTCTGCTCTCAGAGTCTAAACCACACAGAATTCATGCCTGACAATCTCTGGTTCTTTTAAAACTTGAGTCTGGTGAGGACTATCTCTTCCAGAACATCTGGTAAGCACCCAGGATAGGCATCACTGCATTTCATATAATACTTCATGGAAGTGAGAAGTAGTCAGGACTTGTGTGCTGGGCAGGAATATCTCTGTTCACATGAAAGTCATTCAAGCAAATAGCTGCTGCCGTTCTATTATTTGCAAGCATTGAGTTAAACTGGTATCTGGCCAATGGTGTGAAAATAACTGTAGTCTTCTGTGTGCTGTGTCATATACAAAAAATGTATATATACTAAGTGAATTTATTTGACTGCATTGGTCTCCATTTTTAGTCATTGCTATCACCATTTCATGACAGTCATTTGTCACAAATAATTTAGTAGATGTGTATGTGTTCTCTCAGCCCTAACTGTAAAGGACACATTAAGATCTTTGTAATAGCCTATGTGCCACAATTTTTGGGAACAAATCCATCCCTATGCCATATTATATTAAACAGTGTTCCATTAATAATGTTATATAATTGGTCATACCAGCTCACATAATAAGTTACTACAGTTGTTACGGCTGAAATGGAGATAGAAAGGAGACTTACCTGACTTAAAGACATATTTTGGTTGCAGACAAAATGGATAACTCCTAACTTAGACACAAGATTTGTTCTTATAAGCTGTCACATATGGGAAGAGTAAGCAAAGATTAACTATTTCCTTAAAATACTGCCCTAATTTAGAAAATCTGAAACTGGTAAAAAGAAATTTCTAGAAAGAGGTATTACAAGAACTCTGTGTAAAATACCAGTGAAACTTTCAAAGATTTCAAAAATGCTCATTTTCCACAACAAGAAAGAAAACAGAAACATTTGAAAATCTGTACCCAAACAAATAAAGAAATTAAATGAACAGTTGTCAGTAAAAGTTTCAAGGTGATGATTCAGAGAGATTTGGACTTGCTTCTTGCATGTGGGAGATAAGGTCCCTTAAAAGCTATTATGAGGCAGCACATAACTCCAGAGAGTTTCTGAAGCTGAGAAACATTTCCTGACAAAATTTCAGCTGAAATAGTTATACATTCATTCGAAAAATTTACTTTGCTCCTTAGGACTTCCTAAACAAAAAATGGCCTCGTTCATGCTGAGCCTGAATCCCTGCGCACAGTTGAAAAGCACCATGTACTGCTGAGATGCAAAAATCATCTAAGAGTCTCAGTGTTTTATCCTGATGAAGAAGGCAGCATTAACAGAGAAGAATGCACTACGTTATACACCACTGACATCTTATTCTTCAGAAAAGTCCCATAAAGACATGAAAAAGTTGCTAAAATTAGTAGGAAGAAGAAATCTGCAAGTACTAGGAAGGAGATTGCAGTCTATTTTCAATAATGTTTTTTGGTCTTCTTTCAGTGTTTATCTTGCAGGACAGCAGGACATTACTAAAAACCATCTAACTCTATCTTTCTATAGCAGCACTGATAGTCCCAAGGAAAATTAAAGATTTCCACTGTAGTGCAACAGCATATATTCTGGTACCTAGAAGAGGCCAGAAATGTTCTTAAAGGAATTGGTGAGCCAAGATGAAGAAAATAAGAAATTGATGACAGCAAATTCCAGACTTGTGCCATATATTTTTGTGCTGCAGTGTACACCAGTTATCCTCTCATTTCAAATCCAAAGCTGATCTCCACCAGATTTTCTCTGAAAATGTTTAGGGATAATATACTGCATTTTATTATACATTTCTGTTTCTGTTTAACTAAATAATGATAAATTCAGGAAATGTACAGAAACTTTTCAGAAATGTTGTGTTTCCTGTAATTGCTACAATGGAAGAATGGTATCCAGAGGGAGAGGTTAATCCTGAGATACTGGTGTATATATGAGCCTGTACACCAGAAACAATACATGAAATAAAGCCAAAGGTGAATCGTTTTTCTTGTCGGTTTGATTTTTTAAAGGTTGCTCACAGCAATATTTGTCAACTCTTGCTTAACCTCAGCAACAGTTCACCACAGCAAGGCTGCTCTGAGAGAGGAATCTGGGTAAAACTAGTAGGATATAATCCTGTATCCAATTTGGTTTTGAGACTTCTAATGTTTAAAAAAACTGCTTTGTTTTGTTTCTTCTTCTGGGTCTTCTGGAAAAAAATCTGGAGAAGCCTCAATAACATTAAATTACACTAAAAGAGTCTGAATTGCTGGATAGGTTACTATATCACGGTGGTAACTTCTTTAGTAAAGAATATAATGGTATTAATGTAGACTTATTATTTTCTGAAAAGTATGCACTGTGGCACAGAGTGAAGAAAAGGCACATATCTAGCTGAGAACTCATGATATCCCTGTATTCTCACACATGTTCTTCCTGTAACGCCTACTTTAAGAAAGGGTATTCTTTTATTCCTATCTTCACTTCTTGATGTTCAATATTTAGTGACAGTATAATGAACATCATACGTTACTTACTGCAGCCAGGAATGGTGCTGGAAAGCTCAGCTGAGGTTTGTTCCCTGACAATTTTGACTGACCACTCTCCTAGCACTAATGAATGGTGGCATATTTTTGTGATTGGGATTTATGTTCTTGTGGGGATGACCCAAGAACAACAAACTAATTTTTAACAAGTGACTTATGTTACATTTGAATTTAGTCCTCCAGAAAATGAAATACCGGAGTGTTAAATTATGCTAGATTTTAATAAGGCAGGTTCTCATAAACTCACTAGTGATCAAGACCTAATTAGTCTGTTTAGTGAGCTTAGCATGTTCCATTGTGTTTGCTAAATCAAGAAATTATATCTCAGAAATTATGCACTCCTGTAGCATGCCTTATGAACACAGTACTACCGTAGTTTGGGTAACCATTCTCGCTAGACTTTGCTTAATAGACCTTATATTTTATGTTTTCAATGAACAACTCATACAGGGTTGAGCCAAGGGCTTAATCACTCTTAATACAATAAAGCAGCACTTTAAAATATTATTAACCTCATCTGTCTAGATTTGGAACTAATAGACCATTGTGTGTGCATTGTCTTTATCCCTGCCAGTTATGTACATATTTATTAATCCACTCTTCCAGAGGAAAAATTTCTAAAGGAAAACCAACAGTAACCTTCAAGTGAGCGGGCACAGGTTAGAAGGGCACTAATTAAATGTCAGACTTGACAGATTAAAATTATGAAATTTAAAATCACCGTGGAGCTCTTTGTCATTGTCAAATTAGGAGTCAGTGTGATGAGGAGCACGGAAGTGAATGGTTTAATGGATTGAATGGGAATGTGGCTTAGCAGCAGCCTTTTCTTGAATTCAGATCAGCCTGTAGTTCAGATCAAAGGCTGCTAGTTCAATTTCACATTCAAAAAGAGTTGTAGCTTACCTGCATCAGTAATAGATGTGTGTATATGTATGTAGGTTTAAAAAAAAATGGAAAAAAAATTGAGACAGATATGTTTCATGAGAAATAATTTTTGCATAGATGATTTATGCATTTAGATTAGAGTAGTAACATCATTCTTTCTATTATTTGGCTATGGTGTATTTAACAAGATTTTAAAGTCAAAATGTTCATGCACTGCTCATCATTTGCTTTTGAAAGCAACTTTTCTGTTTAGCAAAGTGGAAGACAGTGAGTATTTTGTGCTGGATACATTATGTTAAAGGAAAAAAGATTAAACTCAGGTGTGGGCCACATCCTAACAATAACTCTTCTGATATACATCAGGAAGAATGCTGCTGACTTCAACAAAGCTTATACCAATACACATGAATGGTATTGAATTAAATGGAAAATGGAATAGAAAAAATATCATGCATTAAAACCATTGTTTACATGCAAATTTTCTTCATGACAAAATGCACTTAAATGATTGATAATGTTAAAAGTTTCATTTGCACACACATATATATATCCACATATGTACATGCCTAAATATTTGTATATGTAAAAAGTGTATGCAATGTCTTTCAGACATAAATAGTAGAAAATCTAATTAACTGACTCCTGTGAACTAGGTCTGTAAATATGAAATTAAAATATTTTTATTTCTTAAATCATTATTTGTATGTTTGCAAATTTTTCTAAACCCTTGCCTCCTTTCTTAAACGTATCATAAAATTATTACATTGCCATTCTGAAAAATTTCTACTAAAAAATCTCTTCATTCAAACATAGTTTTGAACAATATAGAAGATGCTAGACAAGAGCGACTGAAATCAATAGGATCAGATTTTAAACGGGATTTAGTAGTTATTTAAACCAGTGGGAAGTCTTTTAAACCATTGAGAATGTTTCTATTGAATTCAAAAGATGTTGGATCAAAGCTGAATTCTTTAATCAATATATCTAAATTTACATTACAAAGAGCATCAATAAAAACATCAAGCCATTAATCCCATACATAATGTTTGGGGGTTTTCCTGAGACAAGTGATACATTATGGTAAAATTATGCCAGGTAACTCTTAGCCCATGCTCCAGTTTCATCCATGCACGGCTTAAGACTTTTGACAGAGCTGGCATCTTCAATTCAAACACTGATTTGGAGTGAGATGTCTTTAGCATACTGTAAACCCCACAGTCAAGACATCAAGACCTTCCACCTCGAAGTGCACATGCACTCAACAGGAAGACAAGACTAAATGTGAGCCTACAATAGCATTTCTGGGGAATGCTGCTCAGTACCTTCATGTGGGATGACTCAAATGCAATCCTAGCAGACCTTGGATAAGTCACTAATATGTCACGATTGCTGACAATCCAGGCAGACACAACAGTTCTTCAACCATCACTTGGAGAAAATTTCCTTAATTCTCAAACCTCAGCCAGGTTTCTAAACTTTCCTGGCAAAGGTCAAAGAGATGAGAGATGCCACATCACAAACTTTCAATAATCTTAACAAAAAGAGGACAGTAGAAGATTTGCACGGCATCAAGAAATGTTTTCTTGAAGAAAGAGAGGCATCAACTAGTGCCATCAACAGCAAAATGAGATCCCCTACATATTTCACCTACTGCAGTGACATTACTCCAAAGAAGATGTTCTGGAAAAAAATGTTCCTACACCTTTAATACCTCACCAAGCATCAAAAGACTAAAATTACCGGAGAAAAAAAAAATACATGTACCCCCCTCTTCCTCATCCTGCATTTACAGAAGCCACATGAACCAAATACACTGATTTCTAACTACAGTGCAATCAGAAATTCCCACAAAAGGGGAGAAAAAAATAACTGAGGCTAATCTGAATCAGTCTGGAGAACTGCTATTGCATTTTGTAGGTGATATGTTAGAAGCAAAAATAGTGCTATGATTTAATACTAAAAGGAAGTATAAACTAAACTCCCCAAAACAAAACAAATTGAAATGAAACTAAACTAGAATCTCTGCGAAGGACCTAGTAGATTTCCTTGTATGACTTCTACCACTGACCTTTAAACTATACACTCTTGCAGTCGCAAAGTCATCGTCAAAGGTGTTGGTTAAGGAAGAAGCCACTAAACGTAGGCACTCAACAGGAACACTTTCAAAGCAAGTGATAGACAGCTGCTATAAAACTATAGTCAAGTGACTTATCTCAGGAACAAGAAACTCCATGGGGTAAGTATTCCAGTCTCTTTAACTGTCTGAGTTAGCCCATGTGAACAGTTTTTACTAGAAATATCAAAGGATATTGAATTTGTTCTATAGAACATTAATCAGTATGGTCACTTTTTAGCATGAAAACAAATATGGCATGAAGGAAAGAACAAAGAAGAATGCATAAAACTGAGTAGTCACTTAGTTCTGTCATGGATTCTATTAATTGCTCTCAATAAACTAGCAAATACTTTTGTTTCTGAATAATTAAATAATAATTGTCATTAATTACTGAATATCTGCACTTTAAACTTCAATAAGAATTTCTTCTCTTGTAAGAAACGGTTTCAAGTTTTGCAAAGAAAGCAGATACTTTCACATTTAAATACATTTATATCCACATGAAGTTAATAAAAAATACCAGTCATTCTAAAGAGGTTATGATGCCAAATAAGTGACATTTATTAAAGGCCTTTTCCTCATTTTTCTCTTTTATGAACACTTCCTAAATTATTTAAAAAATGCCAGAGATTCCTCTTGAGTTCAAAACTTTCATTTGCCAGAGTCATGCATTATTTATCCATTCCGAAATATCACAGTGACATACATTTCCAGTACATTACCTTATCAAGGGGTGCAAGACGCTTAGGAGACAAAACCTTTAGTGCTGCTTTGTGTTGGCCTTATTTTGAAGGGGGCTGGTGAATCCCTCCTTGAGAAAAGCTGCCTGATTGGCAAAGCTGTGTGAGAACAGCCCCACGCTGATAGACCTTGGCAGGGATCTCAGAGAAGATGCAGGTGGCCTCAGCCAGCACAGGAGACATCTACACAGTGACTGGTCCTGTGGGACAGTCCAGGGAAATGTCTCTTTCTCTGGAGCTCCCCCAGGAGGGACCAGATCTTTACATGGCTCTTTACTCAGACCTGTGACCAAGGAGGTGAAAACTTGCCTTGGGGTCTGTGTCAGCACAGGTTAAGCTGCTGTATTGACCATGCAGGTCCACCCAGGAATATCAGCCCAAAGGCACTCTTGCTGTGTACCGTGTTCTGCATCTTCGTTTTGAAAATATTGGCAATTCTATGTAGCATTAAACCTCCTTTTTCTCCAAGGATTTCCTCTTTACTTCCCAGTTTCCCACATTGGAATCCCTTTTCTTTGTCACCAGTGTTTGAGTTTAGAGGTGAACGGATGAAGGCTGCTCTTTGTTGTTGTGTTTTCCCGGGCACTTGAGTGTTGCATGGAGCTATCTCTCTGTATGTGCTTCATCTGTAACACTACCTGACATGACACTATCAGGCTAAGGAAGCAGCACAGATCTGTGAAATTACTCCAAATGGCTGATCACCAATTTATTAACTCAATCAAAGACTTTTAAGTGGTTAGAATGTCAAAAGGGGTACAAAAGAGTCATCCAATGTGCAAAAATAAACCCAATAAATGTGGGTTTTTTTAAGAGAAAGTGTGTTGCTAAAATATATATGTCCATTATCTGTGACTGCCACACGTTTCTTGTAGTGGATGGTGAAGGGTGATGCAGAAAAATGTAACTTGGTGAAAAACACAGCTAACGGAGTCTGGGTTTCTGCAGATTTGTGACACAGCTGATCTATTAGTTGACTATAAAGGGCAAAGGCTGACTGAAGCTTTACCTACAGCTGGGATACTCCTTGTATCTCTCTCTTGCTCAGAGTCTCAGACGTCCAACAAGGACTGAGCTTTTCCCTCTGTGGACTCTCTGGGAAGGTTTCTCTTCTGTATATAGCTATTTTATTCAAACTTATAGGAAGTTAACATCCCTGAGGGGTCTCTTTCCTCCTGTCAGCTATGGCTGAAATTAACTAGGGCTTCCAAAGTTATTAAGAAGACTGATATAGGAAGAGAGAGAGGCACAAATAGAGTAAATGCACAAACTAGTTCGTGAAGGAAACCAAACATCATAATCATGGCCCAGAATGGATCGATGGTTTTCTATCCCAGTGGATGGAGGGTAACATTCAAGGAATATGCTTGTCATGCAAAATTATCCTTTTCAGACATGCTCATACGCAGCACAGAATCAGCTGGGTTCCATGGCTCCACCAGCGATGTAGATATAACATAGCAGAGCACTTAGTCCTTTTGGCATGCAGCAAGTGCATCCTTCAGGTTCCATTTGGCAGCTGTCACTGGATTCACCCTACATAAAGAATAACAGACAGCCTGGATCAGAGAATTGCTGGTGGGACATAATGACTTTTGCCTGTAGGTGACCTGGGCAAAGCAGGCCTACAATTTACTTTCTTGTTGGCTCACAAAATGGGGGAAAACCTGTAGCACTTGAGAGAAAACACAGCTCATGAACTATTCAAGTACAATTGTTTGTCTGGATGGTATTACAGAGCAACAGGGTTGTGCTGGCATGGAGGGTGCTAGGTATGCTGACGTTCAAGCTGTGAAAACAACTGAGACAGTGGGAGCTGTAGAGCAAATTTATCTTGTCCTGCAATGGAGGAGTGGGTACCTGCATGGAGACACTTTCTTTCTCTTCCTGAGAGCTATTAGATAGATCAGGAGGTAACTAGTACCTGATCTGGTGTCTCTCAAACATGTGAAGCTTTTGGAAGTAAAAGTGTAGGATCCCATAAGTGGTACTCTCACAGGTGGTAATAGTCCCATGGAAATCAGTGGCACTAATTGCATGACTAAGAGTTCACTAATTTAAGTCAGAGTTTCAAAAGTCCTCTTCAGGAACTGAGGTGTGCTGGTGGCCACCCACTTCTGACCATCCTCAAGATGGTTAGCACTTCCAGCAAGCTGCCTGCTCCCCCTTATTCACTGTAAACAAGGTCAGACTGACTAGCTTAAATGGCACAACCGTCTGCTTAAGCAAAACCAACTTACACCAAATTGGGGATGTTCACATTAATTCCTCCCTGGCAGAAGCCAGGAACTGTTCTACAAGAAAGCAGTTACAAGGGCTATAGAAGTAATAACGTCCAGCATTGCTGGATCCCAAAGAGGGTCATTGCCCAAATGAAAACATGGGGCTGGAAGGAAACACATGAGTCACTGAGAGTGTCCCCTGAGGTCTCATGCAGCGCACTGTATAATCTCTTACATATATGTATTGAGCTCCCCCTACTCCCAACAGAAGGCTGTTCCTAAAATTGAATGTTTCATGATAATGTGTCTAAGAACTGAACAATCAGATACTAAAATGTTCATTTAAGCGTTTGTATTAAATGATGATGCTGAAGAAGTCAAGTAAGATTTCTTATTGTGATTTTAAACTGTCATTCAGTTGGTTTCTAATGTAGGACAGAAGTGAATGAATTGGAAATCATCCATAAATTTAAAATAATTACTCTCATTATGATATAAAAATTTAGCAGCAGATTGCTGTAAACCCTTAAAGATCAAAGAGGTAGAGATAAGGACACAAAAAACAATCTGTAAATTTGTAATCATATATCCTTAAATAGCCATATATCTCTACAGAAAAAGACATATTATCAACTAAAATGGGAAAATTAATCAGACAGCATTAATTCTAGTACTGTAACTACTAATGCAGTTTTATCTGTAACTCCATACTTTTGGTTATAGGGCACAGTATTTTTCCCTTTTTTAGAGGTCAATTTGCTAGCACTGGTTTCAGTGAAGACTACCTATTAAACCATAAACAAGGTGGATCAGGTCCTCACCAAGGGTCAGTGAGGTCTGGTAAAATTTCTTACATCAGTGAACTAAGTGGAGCTAGCTTAACCGTCCTCCAAAGCTTAAAAATACAAAATAACATTCTCCAGGCAGTGCCAAATAACCTTAAAACCTGATGGAAGTCAACTGGAATTCACGTGACTGTCTTTTTTTTCGGGTAGAAGGAAAAGAAATATTTCAGGAATTAATATCTTACCAATGTTTACATCAGAAATTTAAATATTTTTTAAAATGTCATTCCACTGTGAATGAGATTCAATACCCTGAATATCAGAAAAAAAATGCAAAAAGTTTATGTCAAAACGACTTAATAATATAAAATGTGTTTGTGTAGTCCATCCTCTGAGTCTCATGTCATACATCAAACAAGAGAACCATTGTTTCCATCTGTCTTTCTCATAATATAAGAATTGATAGTTCAACTGCAAAATTAATTGCAATTTCAGTTCAGATCCCAAGGTCCAAAGAAAAAGGAAGTACCCAGACTTACTAGCAGACTTACTACAGCCTGATGAATCATGTTGGCTATGTGATGGTTGCAAGAAATCATATATTACTTTTACCCACCTATTTATCTGCTCTGTATATAAATAAAGCATGTAGTATCTTTAACTAGATGTTTGTAGTCTATTACTTTTCAGGGGCTCTAAAAAAACCTAAGTTCCCTTAACAAAATTATAAACCACTGTAAATATTCACAAAGCAGCGTGAAAGGATTTGTTCTGACTTTTTTGAAAGTGATGGGATGTTTGACCACTATTTTCAGTAGGAGCAAGCCAGAACATTTTTCTTATAACAAGCCTGATTCTTGTAATTAATTATTGAGGTGTTTTATTCCTATCTCGATCTAACTACTATTTCAAGCTGATAGAAATTTTGTGGCGTCATTAATAAAATATAGAAACACAGATGATATAGGATTCATTTCGTCTTAGATCCATCAATTTAGGCATCTAAAATTTAGATTAACACTACAAACTAGTCATCCAGGTTTCATCTATAATGAACGCAAAAAGTAGACCATGCAAGGACGGTGCTTTCCACCTATTTCAGAAAGGATGAGTTGCTACAGCCTCCAGGTGCCTCCTTCAGATCTCATGTCCTAATGCAGCCATGCATGAGGGTAAAGAGAGCGTCACCTCCTTGGGAAGTCACGATGGGCTGGTACGAGATGCCTTGTCTTGGGAACAAGCAGCAGACGAGTGAGAAGAGAATGATGGAGCACCAGCCCCCACCACGTGCTGCCCAGGGGAACAAGCTGGTCACCACACAGCGGAGAGGGAGACCGAGCGTGGGAAGAGCCACATGTCCATGTTCCAGGTGTTCCCAGGGTGCTCCTGGGATAAATGCGAGCTTTACCTGAACGAGGAGCTGGTCTGCAAAAAAACAGTAGCTGCATGGCTACAGATAATTAAATTTAAGTGTCCACCTGCAGTAAACTGTGAGTTCTTTTTATGAAACAAATGGATCTCTAGGCCTAGATTTAGTTGCATAATTATAAGTAGGTAACTAGTGTCAGCTGAACTCTCCTTGAATATCAAGCCAGATGTAATAGATATAAGACAGGAACATATTATAGTTATGCCCTTCTTGACCAGCAGGTCAGGTGGGGTACGGCAGGACATCCCAGCTGCCACTGGTTGTTTGTTTGTTGGCAGCTGAACCAACTGTTAGAGCTTCATTAGCTAAAATTGTCACTTAGGCACCTGCTTCCTGCATAGACACTAATGTGTGCTCTGAATCTTACTCTAAGGGCCCAGGGTCAACCAGCCCTGTGCAGCTATCTCATATAACCTCAGGAGCCCCAAATAGCCCTGGACACCCATGTGTGAGCAACCGAACAGAGCCTTCTGTGTCTGGTTGCAGAGATTCTCTCCCGGGTGTATTGGTAAGATGTGAGGCACACCTCTGGAACTGAAGAGGTTATAAACAGCAATGACTGCACTGGCATAACTCTCCTGTTGGAGATATTTGTGTTGCCTGCACTTTGCAAAATGTAATTACATCATACCCATCTGCTTTAGCACAGAATCAGGAGACCACTACTGCGCTGTGAAGGGCAGTCTTACATCTTTAATTGTTCTGTGATGCTGGTGCTAAGTAACCTGTCTTCTAACCAAGGATGCAATGATTTTGCATTTCACACATAAAACCTGAGTGTAAAAATTAATTCAGCTGGCTTTAATTTGAAACATGGGCATTAGCAGCTGTACAATTTGTGACAGACTGATCGTTTTTATGATGTGTCTGCTGGTATGGCCAATATTTTCTGTCTTCATCACCTGCACTTAAATCTTCCTTGCCTTTGGATGCTGTGCATGTGCAATGTGTAATAAAGAAACTGAATTACCTCTCACCCCTGGAGAAGGTGATCCCTCCGAATCAGCATGGTGGCTATTGACAGGCAGTACACATCATTTGCATTGTGGCTGCTTGCACCTTGCTTGACCTATGTATGAATACTGCAATTCACCTAATCCCTATTGCTTGCCCAAACAACTCCAATATAAAAAAGTATGATAATTGCTGCTGCTACCTGTCACAGGCATAGCATCATACTACAGTATTCATGAGAGCTTGTGCAAAATGGTGTTCAACTGGCAAGAAAATTAAAGAGTTAATAAATCCAAACCCATTTTTTTTCGCTAACCGAACATGTAAGAAATAAAGGAAAGGTTTTCTTTTGACAATAAATTAGCTCCCACCCTCCTTTTGTTTGTTATTACAGTCATGGTTCAAAGCCCTCTACAAAAACAAGGTCCCACTTTATTATAGGACAGTCAGGTTCAGCGCACAGCTTGCAATAAAGAAATTAGCAAACCAGAAGCTGCAATTCTGTAGAAACACTCAAAAACGAAGAGGATTTAAAGTGACAAGATCCAATTAAATTTAATTACCCAAGCTGTATTTTCATTTTAACTGACACTTTTTATTAAGGAGCCACATGCACTAAAGCTAGAAACCTGGGCCAAATTGCATCCCAGTAATACAGTTATCTTATGCAAAATTCTGAGTATCTAATTTTCTAAAATGAAATTAGAGACATGGGGTTTGTAAAAGGTTCTCTTTGTCTGATACTATAAGATGCTGTTTGCAATGTACCTACACTACTGTATATCTATTCTACAGTAGCACCTGATGTACCTAATAAAACTTATTATTGGGAAAAAGTCTTAGTGCACTTTTATTATTTTTTAATATAGAAGTATTCAGTATGAGTCAGGGAGACTTAACAACTGCAAATCTAAAACTCTCGAAAACTAAAACATAAAGTCTTTATGATTTTGACATGATAAAGTTACTTATGAATCCTTTAATTTCAGGCTTAAACAGGCACAGAAAGCCGGACCAAATCATTATTTTAACATCAACTTATTTGTCCCCGTGTCAGCAAGGAGCAAAGAGGGGCTGTAGAGAACAACCCACTGTGAGACTTACACTTGGGAGTTCTTTCCATGCCCCTGTTTTTAAACAATATATAGCTAAAAACTGGAAATTAAAAAATTGAAAGGCAGCAGGAGGTTAAACAACTAATAAGAAAAACAGGAGAAGGGACATATTTGCTCAAGCAAGCTCAAGCCAACAGCTGGGCAGCCACCAGGGTCTAAGAAAGGTGTGAGGTTGCACAGTGATCCTTCCCTCCTGAGGGCTGAGTAGGATGTGCCAATGCCTTTAGCGGCTGGGAGTGGAGCTACCACTGGTGCTGGCACCTCAGCACCCACACCGGGCCGACCGGCCACCCTCCCCAACAGTAGGATTAGCACTCCCCCACGAGCAGGAGGAAAAGGGGTGCGGACCGTCCCCCCCCCCCCTCTTTGGCACGATCATCATGACTATGGCAATGGTCCCGATCACTGCTGTGCCCACCCCAGCCATCCCATACAGCCCCTCAGGCCGGTGGGGTCATGCGTGGCTGGCAAGGGGCTGAAGTGCTGTCCAAGGGGGAGTCACCACCAGGACCAACCCACAGGCTTTGGTTTTTTTTCCCCGGGAGGAGAGGAGAAATGCCAACATGCCAGGATTCAGTGGAAAAGTGCTTCCCCAGGTGAACTGTCTCCCTTACAGGTACGCACAACAGCATTAGGAAGACCATTACCACAAACTGTGTTCATAAAATTGAAGCTGGCTTCCTCTTCTGTCAAGTACTACTGCTAAGCTTCTTAGTTTTCTAAGCAGAAGAGGGCTGTGGCTACAGAGGCTATGTTTTTGTATGGGAGAAGGAAGAGGAAGAGACTGGGACAGAGTCCCAGTCTTTTTTATTTGTAAAGTGTGAAAATAAAGGATGCAATTACCTCGTGGCAGCAAATTTGAAGCCAAAAAAAAAAAAAAGATCTGTAAAGTATGTTGAGAATGGAATGGAGTCTAGCCACAGTCAGATTGTTCTCCATGCAAAGTTTCAGTATCATTCTCCTTTGTAATTTTTCAGCTTAATTTCCTGGGAAAACAGTGAAGAGTGTGGGTATTGACACCTAACAGAATAAACAAAGTGATGGGCAATACATTAGCACTCACTTCTACCCACATTAGTCCAGAAGAGTACAGCTACCAGATACCATAAGAATTAGCTTATTTAGATATCAACTTTTTATTTAATAACACATGGGGGGGAGGGAATCATACACACCCTCTCTCCCAAACCGAATAGCTTCTTTGAAGTAGTGTCACATGCATTATGAACATTAGAATGAAAATGCTTCTTATCATCACTTTCATCTGGGGGAGGCTCCCTGGATGACTGTGTGTCCTGGTGCACAATAACCAGAAAGCCCAGTGGTGAAGTGGTTCTTTTTTGAGGGGAACTCATGGTCTGTTGCAGGAAATTTTGTCTGGTGAGGAAGATCAGACCAAACAGAAAAATGTGACCATAAAGCAAACAATTCACAATTTTCATAAGATTTTCTGACTGCATTCCCATACTGGAATTTTACATTTTCAGACCCAAGGTTGGTATTCCTTGGAGGAAAAAAGAAAGAAAATCCAAGTACTCATATATTGCAAACCTAGGGGTATTCACAGCTAACTTAATGAATACATTGTCCCTCAATAATAGAAATATGGTGTTGGCACAGTCAGAAAGTATTCATCAAAGAACCACTGGGCTCACACAGCGAAGTTAGGCCAGTTCCTACAGCTAATAACACCCGAGGGGACCATATAGTTAGCACCCTTTCTGGCTATATCTGACCTCCTGTCCTGAACAGCTGTCACATACTCCCAAGGGCAGCCTATAGCAAGAGTCCTGAGAAAGTCTCAAACTTGCCTTGAGATCCACAGCATGAGTCCTTGCTGGATCCTCCAGCAAACCCCAAAACCATCACAGATACACATCAAAGGTCCTTTGTCAAACACATTCTTTTCATTCCTTCCTTCACATCAGAATTAATGAGGGAAGAAACAGTTTTAAGCAGAATGCAAACAGATCACTATAAAACAAACTTTTTTTAAAAAAGGTAAGTTGAAAGAAGGGGAGAACGTACATATGCAAAATGGAAAGAGCTACTTTAACCCAAGAACCAGGACTCCCTATCAGGGCTAACGGACAGTTCATACGTGGTTATGAGCTGTATGTGGATGAACTCACTTGTGCCCTGTGCCCACTTTTGTATGAACCCCAGCTTCTCTGAGACACATCTCCACACCATGGGACAGCTAGGCAACGGGGAAGAGGTCTTCACCTTCCTGGTGCAATTGCACTTCCATTTATCTCTCCAGTCCCCAGAATCCAGACCAAAACATGGTTTGCCAGGTGCTGATTTGCCTCCATTTTCTCATCTCTCTCTAATCAAAAAACACAGAAATTCATACACAATGTACACCGATTCGGTTGTTACGTATAAAAAGACTACAAACTTGAGTAACACTGACACATGATTACTTCTAAAGATAGTACACATATTATAAACTGTCCTCAGCAGCACTTGCTATGAATAAGATCACCTAACTTTTCTAAACTTTTCTAATTCTCCTATTATTTCTATAACTTGCTATATATTTCTAACTTCAAATACTTAATATGAACATTTTAGGACATGTAGAATAATCAAAGATCTTCTTACTCTTCCAGTTGAGGGATATTTAGTGATGTGATATATGAGTTTAACCCCGATATCAAACATCTAGCAGACTGTCAGAAAAAAAGGACAAGCTATTATACAAGTCATATGCATATTAATTTTATAACTTCCAATTACTTGCTCAAAGACAGCTTCTTTTATTATAATTCAAATTCTATTAATTAAAAATCACACTTTTAAGAACAGTAGCGCGAGGAAAAAAAATCCAAATTCAGCCTATAGCTATGTATTTGTTTAGAAGGATGAATGACTGAAGGGGAAAAGCCCACCCAGCATCCAGTCGCACACGTACCGTGAATGCCTCTAAAGCGCCTTTCGGGTGAGCAAACAAATCGTGTAATTCTATCGTGTGCTGATTCAAAAATAAATGCTGAGCAGACTCAGTTGGCTCTGCCTGACTGTGGAGGGTGTCTCGTTTCTAGCGCCAGGGAGACTTAACAGGTTTGTAGTAATTTCCATGCTAGTCTGTAGAAACAACTATAGAAGTCTATGGAAGGTATTCATTAAGACTGGAAACGGGGGAAACAGCTTCTCTTGGCTATATAAAAATATGTTGTTTAGCTGGTTGGTGAGTCTTGCTCACAGGTTCTAAGTTAAATCAGTCTTCAGATTGGAGATCAGGAGAAGATTTCCCCAAGATCCAGACTGGCTGTGCTTGCTGGGAGGCTCTTCATTCTTCCAGGGATCATCTAAGAGGGTTTCTAACATACAAGTCATCAGGATTTTAGGGTTTAATGAGGCTCTTGATCTCTGAGACACACTTTTTTGAGAAGCTTGGTTTTTTCCTATAGTGTTAGGTCTGCACTGACATGCTGAAAGTGGCAACACAGCCAAAGCATCCATTCATGTCTCAGGCTGGGTCTCATGTTTCAAACACAGAAGAGAGAAGTTCAATTTACTATTGTTTGTGTTCTACATCTTCTATAGGACTTTAGTTTTCATGGTGATCACCTTGAAGTCTACAAATTTTATTGTATACATATATGCATGCATACGTGCATACATATAAAATCAACCAGAATAAAAAATATGTACATAGTTTATAATCTAACTAACGAATGCTGGAAGTAAGCCTAAATAAACGCCAACACTTCATCAAGCAAAGCAGGACCGGGAGAAAACCCAGAGATCCTGTTTGTTTGCCTGGTTAAGCTGTATTGTTATGCTCTGTCCTCCTTTTGCACACCCCCTCCACCTTTTGTACTAATCTTCGTTACATCTGCTGCCAGCTAGGCCAAGCTCAAACAGCAGTGTCAATTCGAGGGTCATAGAGGTCAGCGGTGACACCCGATTTAAGTGTTATTCACTCTGATGCCGTGACAAGACAGATACAGCGTGGCCTGACTAAAGTGATGTATGTTAAATTTGTTGCAAATTACTAGCGTGATGGATCTATTGATGACCCATTGCAGCTGTCAGGATGTCTCTATCAGTCTCTCAGTTACGCTTTCTCCTGCTGCTCGGCCCCATCCCCCTCTGACTGCTCCCATCAAACACTGGGTTGCTTTATAGCCCCTGAGAAACTCAGGGTGCAAAGCACAGGGAAACAAAGCATCATCTGCTGTGAACCTGAGGAGCACTGGAAGTCATCTCGAGAAGTGTAAAGGTTTGGTGGTTTATAGACTTGAGTCATTGTTCAAGTTCACATAATCTGGACACCTGCAGAAAACTAACCATTAATAACAGGTTTTCAAGCTAACTCTTGTCTTCATCCACACTGTTAGAAACATGATTATTCAAGCTCTTGCTTGAAGTATGTTACTCATCTGAGAAATTTTCTGAAGAGGGACAAAGACTCTTTTTAGCTTTTGCTCTCAAGTAGAGCAGAGAGATAACTGACACAGATTCTTCACAGCAGAAACCAGGAGAGCAGAAAAAGGCAAATGGAAACTACCCAGGACGCTTCCTTCCTACTGCTCCCTCCCCTTCAGAGCAAAGCAATATCCACCTTCTTGGGCAAGTGGCACTATAGGTGAGGGAGGGAAGGTCAGCAGCCGCTTTAGAGTAGGTTTCTCAAAGAATAACAGCTTGCCTGCTGCCCCCCACGGCAGCTGAGCCTCTCCCCTTCGTGCCCCGTGGGAAGCAAGCTGGGGGCGGGGGGCAGGGGGGGAAGCTAGATTTGACTTGTGTGTTTGCAGTGCTGCAAGGATGGACCTCAGAAGAAGCATGGAAGCCCGATCTAGTGAAATGGAGTGGAACAGATAGAGACCAACTCCTCTCAAGTATCATAGATCAATTCTACTTTCGAACCAATGGCCCTCCTAGGAGTGCTTGCTCCTGGGCAGGTGCAGTAGTAATTACAGAAGTACAGTCGTTCCATATATTTTAGCACAGATAGAGGAAGCCCTTAGTCATGATGATAAATTACATCCCATTCCATAATTACATTTAAGGAGCATCTTATGCAAATTTCTTCTGTTTAAAGTATTTGATTTGTTTGGTTGGTTGGGGTTTTTTTGCATTAACTCCACTGTAGCTCTGAGGTGTCCTAAGTTAGTTTTGCTCTTGCTTCTAATTATCATTACTTCCTGCTGCTGCTGCACCTTTTGTTCTTTCATTTTGACCCACAGGTTATCATCTCTTTGGTCTAGTGTTGCAGCATTGTTTTTAATAACAACTAATTTCTTCACAAGCAAAGGGAAAGCACAACTCAATTGCCATCCCTGTATTCTCAACAATTTCCATTGGCAAAGGGTGGCCCAGGTGCTTCTGCTGTCCTATTTCTCTTGGATTATCTAAATGCCACCCGGCAAACAGGGACATTCAGGGCTGCTGAAGTGCAGTGCCCTAACTGGAGAGACTCGGGATAGTCAGTGTGCAAGAGTGTGTCTGCAAATCTAAAGATGTTCTCAATAATACACATCTTATGAAGGATTGATAGGGAAAAGAGAGAGTAGAGACAACAGTTTTATTGCTTTCAGTTGAGCTTGTTGTTGGAAAACCAGTATGGCTATTAGAATTCCAGTTCCACCAGCATCTTCATCATCTTTCATCATGACACATATCTGACCTCTTCTATTATGATTTGAGTAATCAAAACCCCATAGAAAGGGGAAGCAGCAAAGAAACCTAGGCCATTTTATTCTACAATTTAAATAACGTCACCCAAGGTTGTGGTTCCTTTGTTAATTTTAATCCCTTGTGAATGCTGGTTCATGGTAGAGATGAAACATTGACAATGAGGAAAGACTTTTCAAAAAAATAGTGGGCCCTTCAGCAATACGAATATGTTGATAGAAGTAAAAAGAATTTTTACTTAGCTACACATGGATTGAATTGAGCCCCAAACTAGTACAAAACCTGTACTTTAATATTATACTCAAAGCTCAAGACGAGCCTTAAAACATCTTACAGCATTATAAATCATTATATGTGGTATCCAGATCTTCCAGACCTCTCCTTCATCACAAATAATCACACAACAGTCACCTGAATGTCCCGGTGCCTGAATAAAAGAGCTCACAGCAGCTCATACTCTAGGAGCCACCAGGTGATGCTGAGAAAATAATCTTGAAAAGTCTGGAGTCATAGTTCAGTCTCCTCTGGTGGAAAATAACACAACGTCAGTTATTTCCATAAGACCACCAGCATAGGATCACTTTGAGATTCATTTTTAACAGCAGGCTTTCAAATCGGAGCACTCATATATTTTTACCTGAACTCCACCTCATCTTGAAAACTGACGACAGAGTCATGGCTCTACTCAACTAGACTACTGGAGTACAGCAAAGTGCTGTAACTCAGCACACAGTAGTTAGGAAACACTGGCTGACAGTGAACACCACACTATGGCTATTTTGCCCCTGGGCTCTACTTCTTCCAAGGGGTTTAATTAGATTACCATCTTCAAAGAATTTGTCCTTCTCTGTAATTCTCTTGGTGGCACTGGCCAAGAAGATTAAAATATAGCTTTAAGTTGTTAGATAAGGGAGCTGTCTGCACCACTCACTACCACTTGTCAGCACATTTTCAGCATCTTTCCCAGCTCTGAGGAATAATATCATATGGGAACTAAATGCCATAGCAAAGCTTATCGCCTTCCACTTCAAGACCAGGGCATGTTTTTATGGCATCATCTTTACTAACATAGACAGACACCCTTGTGCGCATACACATTTTAAAATCTTTGAATAAATCTCCCAAAGACAAGTCTCCTTTAGGGAAGAAGAGGTAAAACTAAAATAGATCATAGCAACATTGATTAATGTTGCACTACAAATATAAAAAGCTTTATAGCAGAGCTGGACAAACACACATAAACTGTTATTCATTGCTGTGAAAAATGGAGACCCATCTAATGAATCTAGTATAGAAAATGGAAATACTTCACATGGAAGTGAATGTCTTTCTCCTTACCCATGGATCCATTTCCAATCTAGCTGGTAGAAACAGTCAGGTTTCTCTTGGCTAGGAAATGCATTCAATATGTCCAGGGATACATGCACAGAACCGCCAGTATTCTTGTGATAAGGTGAGTGATTTGGGACTGAATTTCTTCAGGCAAAGACAGAAATTGGACCAGAAATCCCACTTCCTGGGAAGGTTCTGGCCACTAAGGAATCACTTTGAAAAGCTGTATTTCAAAAGAAAGTGGGAACTACCATCACATTTTAAGAGCTGAATCTTGTATCAAATCCTTCAAGGGAGTTAAATGAGAGGGAACGGCCCTTTCTTCTGCTTTGTTGGAGCTTGAGACCAAAATGCTCACTAGTATTGAGATCAAAACACAGAATTATAAACTTCAACACCCACATAAATTCATGGTCAAAGGCTGCAGTGTGTCTGATACAGAAGCTCTTCCAGTCTTAGAGCAACAACAGAGTGAAAATGTTGAGTACAGCCTTTTTAAAAGTAAATACCTACAGTTGGTTTGAATCCCTTTGTATATAACCCTCAATTTCTGAAAACCAACAAGATCAAAGCCTAAAGTGATATGACGTCAGATACTGAGTATATTTTCTAATTCAGGTAAAATTAGTCACCTTCATAGTTTTGCATAAACTTCTTTTATTTTTTCATTCTTCTTTTCTTTCTCTTACTCTTTCAATCTTTCACACTTTAGATATTTCTTGTTCTTTGTTGTTCTTTTTCTATTGGTTTGTCTTTTCCTTTTCCTCTCTCCTCTCCTCTCCTCTCCTCTCCTCTCCTCTCCTCTCCTCTCCTCTCCTCTCCTCTCCTCTCCTCTCCTCTCCTCTCCTCTCCTCTCCTCTCCTCTCCTCTCCTCTCCAGATTTTCATCCCAGCATAGGGAAGATTACAAATTTCTGTGGGGCTGTGGCCTAATAATATAAATCCTCTTATTTGCCCTAGAATGGGCAGACCTTTAAGTGAGCACATTTGTAGGCAATGAAGAGAAGTTCTGGAGTAAAAACAATCCGTTTTTTTTACAAAGACACAAAAACATGGAAAACTAGGACATCATGACTTATTCCTTGCCATTCAGACAGGAATAAAAGTGTACCTTTTTTTTTTTTTTCCTAGATGTTATAACTTGGCCTATAAATCAAATATGGACATTTTATTGTATTAGTAAGGTTTTTATTATGTTAATATGTTTCTCATTGTATTGGAGAGCTCTATTTCTCTAATATGGTCCAGAAGGCATCCAAATATGAAATCAAACCCTGGCTAACATGATCCAAATTCCTTTAATCTTATTATATTAGTGACATTTCTGTCATGTTAGCACCCTTTTATATTACATTAGTGAAAACTACCCATGAAAATATGATAAGAGAATTACATATGTAGTATCCACATTGTTAATAAGATTCATCAAATTACTAGTTTAGGAACAACTTTTCTAACAATAAAATAAGTAAAAATCACAATGTCATTTCTAACAGTTTGACCTCTTGCAGTATTACCACTCATCATCTCCTGCAGAAGCCTACCTGCAGGTAAACTGCTGAGACCACATAATATGCCTACAGGATACTGAAGTACTCTGGGATGTAAAAGTGCTGACAACAATTGTCATTTGCCATCAGTAATTCCAGGGAATTTGGCATTTGGATAAGGACAGCTTTCAGCATAACTTTTCTTCCCAGTTGCATGACCACATCTTGAGAGCTCCAGCTTAGACCTATTAACCATAGCTACATATCTCTGATCATTAAGTATCATCTCTTGATGCCTGTGCACTGGGGAATGTCCTCACTGTTCAGAGTTGCTGGTATGTACCCATGCCTACTGAACAGGACTGTGTAAATAATAACTTTAAACTATTACCATTAAACCTTTCGAAAGTCTTCCCAAACAGTGATGCAATGATGATTGGATTAAAACCCATCATGTAATAATAATAAGTAATGAATAATATATCTTGATTACAGCTCATCTCAGGCCAATTATCACTAAAACAGGTATGAACAAAGCAAGCCAGATGGTCTGGTAAAGAATGTCCATAAATAACCCAGCCACGCACCCTCTGGCATAAAGTGCCAAGTTCTGATTCCCCTGTTCACAGCAGGGAGCACCTTTCTCAGGAAATAATCTCTCTAAGCAGTTTGCTGAAACCAAAGTCCTTATTTGAAGGGTAAAGTACAGCACAAAGAGGGGTTATAAGAAATAAAGCTGGAATAAAATAGAAATGTAAATGCAGGTAAGTCCTGTAGTAGAGTGTCTCTCAGATATGAAAGGATCTGTACTATGTCCCATCTTTGTGACTCTGATGCTAAGCAACCAAGATAAAATAAACTTACCACAAAATGGCTCAGTAACAAACAAAAAATGATTGTGTATGAAACCACTCAAGATATAACGAGACTAATCCAATGGACAGTGCTTTAAATTGCTGAGAAGTTTGGAATCTTTTTTCTTTGTCTTTGCTTGGGGCTTCTCCATGTGCTGTAACATCTCTATGCATAGAGAGTATAGTTAGTATTTTCATTTGCTGCCTAAGTAGCAAATTACCCTGTAAACAGCCCACAAGAGCTGGTCTGTAATTGAATTGTAACTGTTGACTTTAGACATTTGGTATATTTGCTGCAAGAAGTAAATTTTCAAAACTTCATCTTGATGCAGTCAGACAAAATGAAAGGTAATATTCTTTATCTGCCACAGATTGCTGCAGATGAACTGCTTTCATATGAGCTTAAATAAGATTTAGTGTATTCCATCCTTCAGCTGGCCACAATTGAAAGTGATCAGGATCAATATAGCTGCCCCTGAATGCAGCCCAGTATTGTGCATTACAATAGAGGAAATGGCTGTATTCAAAATTTTCCTGTGTCAAATTAATTTCCATGTTATTCCAAAATTCAATTAGATGGAAACCCCGTGTAACTAAAAAAGTGTCCGACATCCCTTAGTGACAAATTACGGTGCTTAGTGTGCATATCAAGGTGAAGTGTTGAGCCTTGCTAATCTTCTCACTAATTCTCAATTACCGTAAAATGAAGCCATAAATCACACAGACAGGGGATCGATAGAAATGTTGTTTTCAGGGTGATTGGCAGCCTCCCCAAAGGTTTTCTGTAAGTTGGTTTAAGGTTACCATTCTCTAAGGGGAGGGATGAGGTAGTCTTGCTCAATCTCTATGATATAGGCCCACAGGCCTTTTGGGGATAGTGGGGAGGGACAGCACCAATTTCAGCCCATCAGACATCCAATTTTTCTCCTTTTCATACCTGCTGTAGTAAATGAGAAACAAATTAAATTTCACTCCACTATCTCCACAGAAACCATTTAAATTTTTCATGGAAACTAAATTGTCCCTAGACAAATAGCCCCCTGATTCTATGAAAATATACTGGAGCGCTGGGGACAGAAATAAATTTGTGTCACTCTGGATATGCCATTCTCTGTAATGTCATTCACTGCCGGCCAATAAATGAGTCCCTCCCGGAACACAATGGTAAAGCCTTGTGCTCTGGTGGATTTGCATTGTTCCCCCACTCTGGAGCGGTCTAATATTCTTCCTGTTATTAATTTGCAGCCTAGGTTTTACATTCATGAGGCCAAGATTGAAATGTAAATGAGGCACAAAATAAGTAGTCAGCAGTAGCCCTGGCCGAGCAGCCTGTGTCATAGACTCATGGACTTACATGAAAATAGTTATCACTCAGAGAGATTAGCAGCTCAGAACATCAATCACTGCTGCAAGGAAACAATGAATAAAATCGCCCCGACACGAGGAAGGAAATTACAAGAGCTTTAAAGTGGAAAGGGAATATGTAATACTGCTACCTGTTGTTGAAGCACTAAGATGGCTGTAATAAAAGGAGCTGGGCTCCTTCTCTCTCTCCCTCTCTCTCTCTTCCCCTCCTCTGTTCCTGTTGATCACTGATATTTAAATTGTGCCATTTTTGTCATCTCAATTTATCTATTAAATGAGCTGCAGTTTCTTGGCCAGAGGTATATGATACTTCACATTGCACTCAAATGAAGCCCACAGCTTTGAGTTTGAACCTGCTCTAAAATGATGACACCCTATATATCATCCAGTCTCTTGGCAAACAGATAGATAAGGCCTGAGTCCTCAGGTTTCAGGAAGGCTCAGAGGATGCCGGCCTTCGGACTGGGAGGTGAAGGTGGCTTTACTCCGCCGTTGTGGTTTCCTAATCCTCGGGTGGTGCAGAAGTAGAGCAGCACACAACACACGTGGGGCAGTCTCGGGCCAGCTCTTCCTCAGCAACCTCTGAGCAGCTCCAAGGAGCTCTCCCAGGAGTTGCCAATAATCAAAACTTGGAGAAGATTCAGATAATTCTCCTTTACTTGAGCAGCTCTGATGACCCTCACTGGGAGGGAGCACCATGGAGCCACCCTGACCGATCAAAGCCATCCCAAATTTCTCCTGAAGCCCAAGAACTCCCAGGTGGATATATCCACTGATCAGATTGGCTGTACCGACCTTGGTCCAAGGCTTCTGCTCAGATAAATAATTTCTTAAAATGCACTAGCTCACACCTTTAGCTAATACAGCATGATTTCTACAGTGATATTAGAGAGAGCTTAGTGCTCTGAAGCAGTACAGTTTCTGGACTAATTTTTTAGCTTATTAGAGTGGGTTACCTTACCTGTTGGACTTTTTTTCCCTGTGTGTTCTCCGTATCCAGCAAATGCAAAACACTGTTCCATCCACCACGATTAGCTTTGTCTTTAGGAGGAAATGTGCCTGATTATCACAGCTGGACAGCAAGAACACTTTCTTACAGTGTTCATTCTTCAGACAACAGAAATATAGCCACCTGTTTTAATAAAAAACTGCTAATTTCTGGTCTAATTTTACACTCCCAAAAATTTAGATTTTTAAACACAGAAATAGCTTTAGAAGTGTGTCCTAGTAGGATAAGTTCAAAGAAAAAGCCAAAAAAAAAGTATTCTGATCATGACTATTCTGATATAGCTTGTTGATGTGATCGGTCACAAGAGTTACACATGCATGTGCTGCTGCGGTGGGCAGGAGCACCTCCCGGACCTGTTTTCCCAAAGATGCCAGACTCCTTCTCATGTGTCTAGCTCAAAAAATCTGTTTGCAGGGAGAATTATGTATCGGGAAATGGTTCACTCTAGGTATATTTTCAGCTGCCATACAACTCTTAAGACTGTTCAGCAAGATATCAAATCTGAACCAGTTAAAAATGTAACACCCACTTCTTGATGCAACTGGGTTTGGGTCTTAAGATAAATTATTTAAACCTTATTGCCTTAGATAGCACATTCCATGTAACAGCTTTCATTTAAGATGTAAATTTTTTCCATAGAAAATTGTCAAAGGAATCTGAAAAGCTGGGTATTTTGATACCAGTTTTTAAAGCAGGGAAACCAAGTTTTAGAAAAGTGGCTAATTTTGAATATGGTCACATACCCTGGCAGTGACAGTAGGATTGGAAACCAAATCTCCATTTTCTGTGAAAACCACTAGATCATCCTGCCTTCAGAAATCAGCTTTCCATTCCATTCCTCATCAAGAGAAAGAATTAATTGATGTAGGTAAGACACTGAAGTAAGCCAGTAGAAAAATTCTGTGTGAGTGCACAATGTCATGAATATTTCCTATTATATGGACAATGGATATTTTGGTCAAATAATCTCTGGAGAATCAGGACTGAGCTGAACAGAAGTATTATCATATCAGAGCTATTACATATCAGAGAAAGCAACACCTTCTTGAAAAGCTACTTTTTTTCACAATAAAGATGATACTCTTTTCATTGCATATTCATTTTTAAAAGCACAATACAGCCATATTATACAGAGTGAGTTTCGAACAATAATGTGTGGTAATGTGTCCAGTAACCTTTATTCTGTTTCCCCCTGCAGAAGTTCACTAAGTATAATGCACACAGCTAAGAAAATGAATTTGAAATTTAAGAGAAGCAAAAAGCCAGCATAAAATTAGAGGTTCAGCTGTGTATTAAAACATTCTTTTGAGAGTCGAGAGATTGATCGTGGGTGAGCTAGCAGAAGATACTGAGCCTTAAACCGCTTTTCTTATTTTCTTGCTTAAAAAGACAAAGTCAGAGCCAACTTGTTACTGGAACTTTGGAGCCCCACAGCAGCATGCAATTTGTGAGTAAGGAGCAGGAGCAACACAACTCACTCACATGGCTCCTGCACCAGGCAGCAGCTTCTGCTCTCAAACCCCTCCTCTTTTCCTCGCATTGCCATTGTCTTCACTCTTAGTGTCTCAGAGTATCTTTTTAATTGCTTATCAAATGGATAGTTATTGTATCATAAAATCTTCAAAGCCATTTCCCAGTCCCATTCAGTTGTGGAGCTGAACTTTTATACAATGATATATCACAATGGATTATGCTAATAAGCTTGTTAATAGCTCTAGCAGTGTTAACTGAGAGCATTAAAACAAACTGGTCCTTGCAATAGATTGGGAAATGTTTTATAAGGGGCATGTGATCTAAGAGCAGCCGTGACAAGGCTAGTAAATAATAGCAGAAACTGGCATGACTAAAGAAATACTCACCTAAATTATTTATATGTTAATCAAAAATACAGTTGTTAAGCAATATCATTAGTTCATTACTAATTGGTTTACAGATTTGTGATGAATTGCTTATTTGCATGCAAAGTAAACCCCCAGCCTTTTGTTCAACATTTCTAACCTTCGAATCTTTGCAGGTTTCCTCTCCACAGCCCTCTTCCTTCACTAAAATGATTACATCAGCTTGTCAGAGAAAGTAGATTTTCAAGGTAAAGACATAATTTTCCTCTGTAATGTATGCAATATATTACTGTCATATATTTTTTAAAAGTCATAAAATATCAGCATTTCATGCTTGAGAGATATGCAATTAATGCTATACAGTGTATATTTCTCCTTAACCTCCACCCAAAATCCTACACTTTGAACATTTATTAGTAGTGGAGACATTGATCTTGTTTCATTCATATATATCAAGTTGGGCTGCCAGGCACATTGTTGTTGGGAATGTTAAATTCCATTTTAGTTATTATCAGATTGGGCTAAGCACACCTCTGTATCTATTGTGGGACATCCTAGAGAAATGGGAGGGTGATCTGCACAAAAGTGAAGATAGGTCTTTCATGTGGTGCCTGAACTCATCAGCAAGTTTCTTAATTATAAGGTTTTCAGAACCATAGTCTCCCATGAAACACTTCTCTTCTTGTCTTTTGCTCCCCTCTCTTCCTTATCTTCTTATTGTAGCTCCTTCCTATCTTCTCCTCTGTTTTTCTGTTTCCATTTACCTCTGTGTAACACTTCTCTTTCCCGACTAACCCCCTCCACACAATACAGTAACCTGTGTTCCCAGCTCTCACCATTTATTTCCAGCCTCACTACTTCAGTCTGAAGTCCCTAGACCCAGGAACTATCCTTATATTAATTCCACTTTTGAGGGCTTTTACGTGTAAGGAGGGATTAGACTTCTCCTTTCCTTTCTTTTCTCTTTTCCCCTTTCCGCTTTCCCCTTTGTTTTCATTTCCCCTCTCCTTTCCTTTCTCCTTTCCCATTTCCTTTCCCCTCTCTTTTCCCATTTCCTCTCTTTTCCCCTTTCCTTTCCTTTCCTTTCCTTTCCTTTCCTTTCCTTTCCTTTCCTTTCCTTTCCTTTCCTTTCCTTTCCTTTCCTTTCCTTTCCTTTCCTTTCCTTTCCTTTCCTTTCCTTTCCTTTCCTTTCCTTTCCTTTCCTTTCCTTTCCTTTCCTTTCCTTTCCTTTCCTTTCCTTTCCTTTCCTTTCCTTTCCTTTCCTTTCCTTTCCTTTCCTTTCCTTTCCTCTCCTTTCCTCTCCTTTCCTCTCCTTTCCTCTCCTTTCCTCTCCTTTCCTCTCCTTTCCTCTCCTTTCCTCTCCTTTCCTCTCCTTTCCTCTCCTTTCCTCTCCTTTCCTTCTTCACTTTTGTTTTCAAAGTCTTGCTACTGCAGAATCATGTAAGCCATGAATATAATTAAATGAAATTAATATTGTCCATCAGCTTGACACACTTTCTTTTGAACAAATTTCACTTTTCCCTCTCTTGGAATGCAAATAATATGAAAAATCATTTCGTATTTAGAAAAGATACTCTTCAAGGAGGTGGGGATCAGTATAAGATTCCCAGAGATTTTTCACCTGTTATTGTTAAGAAGTTCCAGATGTATTAATGAAAGTAGGCCCAGCAAGGACAAACAATGCAGGACATGAAAGTAAGGCTATGAAAGCAAGAACAAAACCTACTCTAAAGGAAGGAGAAGTCTCTCCCAGCTGGTCTATGCAATGATCTAACCAAATCCCCCCTTTTAAACATATCTTACACTTGATTTGCATTTCCCTTATGCAAGTCTATCTCCTGAGTATCTTGAAAACCCTTCTATCAGTTGATCTTCTAGGGTTTTGTCTTTGCAAGCACAGAGACTGCAGTACATTTTCCAGCAGTTTCAGGTTGTTTATCTTTGATATTTATCATCCACAATCTGCCTCAGCCCAGCAAGACATACATCACAGTCTAATCCAAGCAAGATTCACAAGTACAATACAGCACTGGCCAAAATGAAAAAGAAGGTGAAAGGTAACACAGAAAAAGACAACCCAAGACAATGGACAACTTTGAATGGTGTGGCAAAGAAAATTTATTATTAGTAATAATAATTTAGTATGATATTATAATAATAAGAAGAATGACAATGAGGAAGAAAGTGAATGAGAATGCGAATGAAAATGAGAATGAGGAAAACAATATGGCACATTATAACAGGATAGCAAGAGAGGGCATCTGCTCCCCAGAGATTTCTTGTCTAAATAGATGAATGCAAACAAGCTATCAAGAAGTGAAACTTCACATTTACACTGCTCTGAGAGCAGAGGCTGAAGCTCTGGTTCAGCTCTGTGCATGCCCATTGCTAACTGCTGGACACCTGTAGAAGCTGGCCTAGCAACTCTCAGGCCACTCAATGTCCCACCCATTCCCCAAAACAGTCAAGTTTAAGTTTCATCTTCTCTGTTACAACCACAGAATGGATTTGGATTGAGATCTAGCATGAACCTCTACACAGGTCTACGTTCACACACAAGGTGCAAGGTGAGTTTGGGATGGAGTCCTGTGGTCCGATCCACAGCTGTAGCCAAAGAGCTGAAGCAAATTGCCTGATCCTGGGCAAGAGGTCAGTGACAGAAATAGAAAATAGCATCCAGTTTGTCCATGCCTTTGTTCAGTACCACATGCAAGTAAATACTGTAAATAACTTCATACAATTCTCTTTCTCTATTGTGTAGACCTTATGTCAGAAAAATCCATGTCCAGAGGTCTTCTTTAAATTAATCTTGGATGACTGCAGAAACTCGAATGAGCTTCTTTACACTCCTTATTCTACGCTGAAAGACAAAAAGAGAAAGGATTCCTGATTTTCAATCAAATTAAGGCTGTGGAAATGTGACAATTGACTATGAAAAGTGAAAGTTCCCACTAGTCTCTTGCAGAATAAGAAAACCAACACGTACATTGAGTCCCTTCTTTGCTGCTTATATGTTGCAATCCTGACCTCGTGAAACTATGTTTGAGGAGTGGAGGAAAAGAAAATGTTTTCTCTATGATTCTTCAGTTCTTAGACCTTTGCTGACACAAGAAGACTTTGGCAATTATGTTAGTCTCTTTCCTTATACCCAAAAAGTGGATTTTTGTTTGAACTATTTAGTAATAAAATGTTTCTGGATTCCTAAATAAATTGTCAAAGCACATAACTTTCACTTAATTTACCATCTTTTCAGCATACAATGTGAGATTTAATGCTTTTTCTATGGAAAGACAAAGTCACAACAAAATTATTCTAGCTTGCAACCTGATTAGACTTGGCACCCGTATTTTAGATAACTAAAACTATGTGAGATAACTCCTACTTCAAATGTTTCTGAAGAAGGATCTGGCTGAGTCCAGCCAATATAAAAGCATGGAATTGTCTGAGTGGGATGTAAGGACCTTCACCTTTCCTAGCTCAAATTATATTACCTGTTCAATATCTGAATTTGCCAATGATGATTTTGCACTTCCATGTGGGAATTACTGGAGCTGTAAGTAATGCAAATCCTCAGTTACATATGCAAAATTTAGAATGAAACAATAGCAGCTCATTTAAGCATTTGGCGGCCAGCACAACTCAACTACCTCAGCAGGGTCACTTCTAATCCCCAGCAGCAAACACAGCCAAATCCGTTGTCTGAAACAGGGAGGGAAGGCTTTGGTAGTCCTCAGTCAGCAAACAGAAATCTATTCTCTTTCTCACTATTGTCTTACAGCCCTTGGCCTGCCTTCCTCCATCTACCTTGACGTGTTCACATGTACATAAAGGTTTGTGGAAGGAATCAGTTTCAGCCCTATGTTCATGCTTTGGTTCGTGCTGGGCCTCCTAGCTGCTGCCAATGCCAGTGTGGGGGCCAAAATGTGACCTTTATTGGCTTTGTGACACAGCTGTCATGGGATTCAGGGTACCAGAATGCCCCTAGACACTCTCAGACTTTGAAGCCTTGAAGGAGTTTTGGGTAGTGAGTAGTCATCTCCAGAACAGAACCATAAAATCATACAATGGTTTGGAAGGGACTTTAAAGACCATCTACTTCCAACCCGCCTGTCAAGGGCACGTTCCACTAGATCAGGTTACTCAAAGCCCTGCCCAACCTGGCCCTGATCACTTCCAGGGAGGGGACAGCCACAGATTTTCTGGGCAATCTGTGCTTGTGTCTCACCACCTTCACATCGAATAATTTCTTCCTTATATCTAATCTCAATCTGCCCTCTTTCAGTTTAAAGCCATTAGCACTTGTCCTATCACTACATGCTCTTATAAATTGTCATCTAGAATGTCATGTTTCCTTTCAGGAAAGGGGTGATGAGGACTTTCCTCACCCTCTGAATCTATATTTTCCTTGGTTCCTTCCCAGGTCTCACCTTCTCATTTTGCTACTCAGGGAGTTGCTTGACCAAAGAAAATGATACTCATGCAAAAGGAGGCGTCAAGCTGGAATCAGTTCACAAGGAGGGAGCCCAAAAATGTCTGGCATGACTCCCATTAAGGAAAAGAAGAGTCAGCAGTAGATATCTGCCTGTGAAAAAAGCTTGGACAAAAAGCGGAAGAAATCCCACTTTTCATTAGCCTGATTGTCAAAAAAAAAAGCACACAGAAAGAATCAACTAGCTACAAGGAACAAAGTAAGTTATCTCTTCCCATTATAATCAGGAAACAGAGCCTGTGATATCTCTGGGAGCTCAATCTAAATAAGGCCCTATCCTCTCGTCTCTTTCACATTATGAATAAAAACATGAAATTAGTTTTATGTCAGAAGAACAACCCTTAAGACACTTGTAACTTATAATTATAATTTCTAAGCTGTTTGGCTTGTCAGTATCAAGGAATTCACAGCCCAAGACTTCCAGGACTTTATAGGCTGAGACATGCTGTGCTAGCTAGTGAAAATTAACTATGAATCTCTCATCTGCATCCTGATTTATTAACTACAGTGAGAAACGGAAAGTTAAAGAATGTACTCTGTATGCGTAACCTGCTAGCATAGAAGAAGCCGTTAGCTGTGTTCTGCTACTAGTCAATAAACTACTAGCAATGGATAAATGTAGGGTTTTCCTCCTACCAAAGAATTAATTTTTTTTTTTTCTTGTAAACAAATACTGCTTCCTTACTAGATCTGGCTAACAAATGGTAGCATCACCTGTGGTGCATTTTGAAAGAGACAATATTTTTTACATTGAATAAGAATTCTGAGAGTGAGGGAGGACACAAAGAAAAAAAATCAGGAACTGAAGTCCACTTCAGCTTTTCAGCTTTCACCATAAAACAGGAAAATAAACTAAAAAAATAAAATATTATTTGCAAAAAAGTCATATCCAAGATATTTCAAGAATAATATTTACCAAATTTTTGTTCTTCCAAAAAAAAAGTACTTAATTTATCAAGGGTACTATTCCCTGATGTTGCAGTTTTTCCAGGTTCTATTTTCCTTCCAACTTTGAAATTTTCTTCTTACAATAACACCATTGAAATTTTACCCTTTCTGATTGTTTTCAGGATATAAGGGTCTTGTCTGTATTCCAGAGCTTGTTTTGTAGGAGGTAGAGCGGGGTTTTTTTAATGTCAAAATCAGCTAGTTCCATTTTGTAAGTGAAACACTTTGTAATAGCAACACAGCCTGGCTCTTTAGAATGCATTAAATGATAGAACTTAGTTTCGGAAAATAAAGGCAGGGAACAATCATTCTCATCATTTTTGAATGGAGAATTGAGGGCACACGGGGCTGAAATGGCTTGCCCAGCCTCATATAGTTTTGAGTACAAAGGTCAAGAGAAGGACATGCTTCTTTGGTTTCTAATCCAGTCCCTATCCCCTGCACCCTGCAACAGGACCCCATGAGAGGTACTACTTCAATTAAGTTCCCAAATATTCTTTTTTAATTACAGTTTCTTCCTACATTGTTTATTTTTAACAATATTGCCTGTCTTGCTTCTCCCCCTCCCCACCCATGAGCTTTCATGTTGCACTCCCACACTGACATTTTAAAAATTTCAGTTGATCACAAATGGGTCAAAGCTGAAAAGAATCATTTCCAGAATTTCAACAGTTCCAATTACATCAGATCCATTTAAAAATCGCTTCTATTTTTTATTTTGCAAGATCAAAATCCAGTTACAATAATTTGCATAATTGAATCACTGTTGTGCCACTTATGTGTACAAAGTTACAGTTCGACCTGGGACACTGACCTTAATTTATCTTTTTTGTGAACAGAGAATTTTTGAACTTCTAATAATTCTGGTGTTCAACCAAACACAAAAGAGAATTTGAAATTTAATTTTAAGGAGGGAAGAATCACAAGTAAAGAGAATATTCCTGACTGGCATTAAAAAAGTCTTTTCAGAGTTTATACATTCTGGTTGTGACAGAGTTAAAGGGCTGATCACAGATTTGTGATATATATTGACTCTACCAGATTAAAAGTTAGACTTTATTTGTAGCATAAATCTGGTAGATGAATATGTAATGTACGTTCTTCTTTTATCGCAGTCATAGAATACTCTGAAACTTTAACCCCCAGAATGCTATCTACGTATCTCCCTCCATATTTTGTATTCACAGAAATAATCACATTAGTTGTTGGATACCTTTTAGTAATACACTTTTCTTTTAGTAAATAAAAAAGGCTGCCACTTTCCATCATTTCACAACACCTAGAAAGACAGTAAAATCTTCAGAGCGATAGCATCATTCTTTTGCTCGCTTTCACGCACGTTCCCTCTAGAGAAGCAGATGTTTGACTTGTCTCGTGTAAAAGCCAAAAATTGAGTTACAGCTTCAGATTGCAAGATTTGCAATGTTTGCTACAGTTTATTAATGTTAACCAAATAAAAATGACATTAGTGAAAAAGATCTACATGATATCTCAGAACTCCCAAGATTAGGCCAGATGGTCACTTCTAACTGGTATAATCTAGTAAGCTCTGTTGAGAGACAGGCTATTGATTGAATTTCTGACTTTAAATGCAAGCCCCATATCTGCACATGTCCACAGTGATATCAGTTGCTTGAAATCCAATACAGAGGTGTAGATTGGGAGATGATGTTAGTTGCTACCTATTAAAACTGTCAATTCCATCTGTTGTCTAACACTTTAAAATACTGAGTGTAGTTTTTAATAGATCAGTATTAGATTAAGAGGCCATATATTAAGGCTTGTACTAGCTGAGAAACATGGGTAAATGTGTAATTAAATGACACAATGGAAAAGGAACTCCGTTGGCTGGAACTGGCCCAAATTAGCATCAAGCAGGAAGCAAATGCTGTGATTTAGGATTTCCGCAGCCACCAGACTTCCCTAAAAATGAATAACATGCAACCCTATTGAAATTCTATTTACAAGCAGGTATATTGGGTTTAAAATGTGGAAGTGATGTGAGAATGAGCGTTATGGTTATCCAGCTCCATGTACTGTGCTTCCACAGGTACTTCAGTGACTGTACATCTGACAAACCGCCAGGCTCTGACCACATTCCCGGAAGGGCTGTCTCAGATGGCTGATGACAGCCCCATCAAAGCCATGTTTCTGGAAAGTCATGGTCCTGAATGGCTCATATCCCCAAGAATATTGTTGAAACCACAGCTGGGGCTCCTGGGCTTCCACGTAGAGTGGTGGTTCAACCTGCCCCCCAAGTGTGCAGCATCTCTGGGCACTGGCCAGACACCAAGGGCTTGATGGGGAGGGAGGGTGATGGACAGCCCCTTCCAACATTGCCAGCCCAATACCCAGCAGCTGTTGTTGCTTAAATTTAATCAGAGAAGGAAACTGCCATCCTCAAGACATATGTACCAGTATGACCATAGGAAAGGGAGAGCTCCTGCAAGGGGAAGGGAGGAAGAGAGACAGAAGTGTGGGACTGGATCTAAAATGCAGACACAGAGACAGACAGAAGAATTTTCTTGTTTTATAACTCCTGATATTTGTACCTAGAAGCAAAATTAACATGCCTTATATTCTGGTAGAAAAGCAGTAGGAGTCCTCCCTGGAAAAACTGATGGTTTATTTTTCTCATAAAGTTTCTCTAGAATAAGCAAGTAATCGCCTCATTGCTGACCCTAGCTGGGCCATTGCCTCCCAAAATAGAAGAGAATGTGGGCTAAGATGAAATACTGCTCTGGGGGTTTTTGTGCTCTTTTTTTCATTAACTTTCAGAAGACATTTCAGGTTAAATACAAATTTTGAGAGCAGCATTATGGTGGCCTGTGGAGGATGCAGAAAATGTTTCAAGAAAGAAGAGTTTGGAAGTGACTTGAAAAATTCTGCTTGCAAACTACTAGTGAGCTGTAGTCAAAACAGCTTTATAAATTCCCCCATACACCACAAGAAGAGTTTTGGAAACATAAAGCCTCTTCATGTTATTAACCAGTACAAAGTACATGAAACATTCATGGAAAATGAAAGTTAAACGAATACTACAGTATACTCTTAGAATACAAATTTTTAATTCAGGAACACTGTATTCCCAGCAGATACGCAATTTGAAGAATTATGCTCATTCCCGATAAAGCAGAGACAATATTGTGTGATGTAGCTGATAAATTAACCAGCAAAAGTCCAGTTGCATGCATCAAATACTCAAAACAAATCTGTAGGATCAGAAATTTTTCTGGGTGGCGTTAAACTACTTAGAACAACTATCTTCAAGAAAATCAAAAGTTGCTACACAGATTATGCAGAAAAACAATAAAAATTTAGCAAATGGATTATTTGTTCAGTTGCACCTACTGCTTACTATGGTAAGAGTAGAAACTGTTCTTCATGAAAGAATAATCTTCACAATCCATTTTTCATAGGTTTGAAATACTTGTTATCACACAGCAGTACAGATGTAAGTATTTCAAGGGTGGAGAGCAGCAATTCAACTCTCACCGTTGCTCTCTTTTAAGGGATTGTGATTCTCCGGCCTGGCCACCTTGGTGGAACTCTCCCTGATACAGCCGACACCACCAAAACCATCAACAGACATTTTATAATGGATTTCATAAGAGCTAAAGCTTTAGAACACATGAATGGATAGAGAGAGGATGGGTGTTTCAAAGCTTTCATCATGCTTTAAACTAGAAGAGCTAACTTTAATTACTTCAGTGAGCCACTGAAAAATCCTACTTCATAACCCAGACTTTATCAAACTGAAGGTTAAAAGACTCACATCAATTTAAAATTTTTTTCTTAACCCAAAGAGTAGGAGAAAAATAGTGACTGTAATAAATGGTTCTTTTAAACAGATAATAGGCTTTCTGACTGATGTTGACAAATGAGACCTGGGGAATTAGTAGCTAAATATAAAAAAAAAAATACTTTTGTATAAGTTCTCTGCTTCTCTGTTCCAGCAGAAGCAACAATTCACAGAAGGAACCAGCACCACAGATGAAACTAAGTAATAGCAAAATGTCTGCTAGAGCTGCAAAGGTTAATAAACAAGTTAGTTGTTTTTTTGGTGTAAGGGGATGGATTTAGCCACAGCATAGATAGGAGGAGTTGCATAAACATAAGCAACCCAAGTTGCACCTTACCCCATGACACACATCACATACTATGGGGATTCCAAGGTTTACAGACAGTGCAGGCTCCCATACTGTATGAAATTTTGAGTACTCTTACACCCAGGACTTCTAAGCAACCAGTTAGACTCCTCAATTCCTCCAGGAGTTGTTATGTTTATGAGTGGATTTGTATTTGTGTCCTTGTAGGAATCAAACATTGATTTTAAATAGAAAGGAAACCAGTAGCTGAATTTCAAAAATAAGATATTAGAGGGATGATGACAATGGACATCACAAATTGGGGATGAAAAGAAAAAAACAAAACAGAACAAAGCAAAACAAACAAATACAGTATAAAGTAATTATAGTGATCTGCAAGCACACACACACACATATTTACAACTAGCTACAAAAAAAAACAGCATAGCGTTTCAGTAGACTGAAGAAAATCGAGATCATGAACATTGCATAAGGTGATTAAGGGGATAGCATCAAACATATGGAATATTCTCATGCTAAAATACACAAAGGATTCCATTCCTATTGAATTTTCACCAGCTGCCAACTTTGCTAATACTGTTACCAGAACACACTGATGGGATATGCTTTGAGCTTAGCAGCAAAGAGGATCAACACTGCTGACTGCGGTCTTTATCCACCTCTCCCCAAAACTGTCCCTAACTCATACTCTTCTGCCACGGTATTTTCCAGCCCCAGCTCAGAGATGTTATTTCTTTCTAGTTGGATCTGTGCTGGAGATGCAAGTGTTGTAACAGGGGTGTTGAAGAGACAAGGGTTGAGAGAGGGCTGGAGGAGAAGAAAAAGAGACATTGATAGATGAAGGCTTTTTCCTACTTCCTCCTCACCCCCTTCCTCCTCAGGCAAAGTGCACAATGTAGGAATCAGACTTTGATAAAGGATGCAGCACCCAACAGCCTCCACAGAGCACAGCTGGCCCAGTGAGCGCCACAGAGTGCAGAGCAGGATTGAAAACCTGTTGTCTTTTGAAGAAGTTTTAAATTCTTTCAAAAAAGCTGACCTGAGTTATGGCCACTAAGCAATTTTTAAAATTGGTTCCCCGTGAGTCTGAAATGCTTAATATTCACCAGCACCTAAGTGCAAGTGCATAAAAGGATCTTGATCCTCAGTGCTGGGATAACTGAGTTTACATAGTAATTATCATCAGGTCAATTATGTAGCTGTCCTCACCCATCCTTGCGTCAGTAAGACTTGTTCACATAAGCAGCAGGTTACTGAATCATGTCCATTTTTTTCCCACCATTTTCCATTCCGGCTGAAGGAGAGGGTGACCTGCCTGATATGGACACACTGAGTAAGACTGTCCTTTCTAACAAGTTATTGCAACCGCTGTTCTTTTTGTAAGTTATTTAGGTTTACTTATTCGTAATATCACTTAGCACAATTTTTTTCTCCACTTATATCATTATTGTAACAATAAGTGTCACCGATTGCAGCAGCAAGAACAACCCAGAGAAAAGATTGCAACTCATTATCATTCATTACTGTAGTGAAGAGAGATTAGAAGCATAATGGAAACTGAGAGAAGATGTACCTTAGTGTCACTTACCTTGTACCTCGCTGGGAGCCAGGAAATTCCATGGGCTGTGATAGTGACTAGGTCACTGACTGCCAGTTGGGTGGATCACTTGACCTTCCAATGACTTCATTGCCCCAGTGCAAGCTCAGATAAAAAGTACAATCACTTGGAAGCCCAGTGCTATATTTTAGGAGAGCTTTCCCGCTTTTACAGCTATATTTTTGAGCTTATGTAGATAGAGCTGCTTAGTGAGTTATAGTTATTTAATACTTCCCATTATAAGACCTCAGTTTCAGACATTGTAACTTTGCCAAATGTTAATAGTCTGAGCAAAAATGTTTCATGTTGTGTGACTGCCACAGTGTGACAAAAGAAGTAGTAGTAATATTTAGAAATTTAAGGATAATGCCTAAAAAGGAAGAGTTTCTAAAGAAAAAACCTGGGGTTCACTGTGTTAAAATAATTCTTACAACAATATCACAGACAAGACTTCTGCTTTGATAGAGCAATATGCTATTTGTCAGGGAGTGCCATCTCAGCTGGGAACTGGTCTTTTTTCACCTTTTGAAAATCCACATGTTTTTAGCCAAATTATTCAGTTTTGTACAAAAAGATCTGTTTGTTAATGTTCACTGGAAAATCATTTCAATTTAGAAGCTAAGTTATCTGAAGATTTCCATCAACTTACAGAGTGTCCCACTGTCTCGTTACTCTGAACAGGTTGAGCCAACACGCAGGGGCTGCGGGGGGGACTGAGCATACTTCATCCCCTCACTGTTCCTATGTATGACAAGAGTGCCTGTGTACTAATCTCGACCAGAGAAATGTCAGTATCTCGGTCCGATGGTGGCCTTTGCTTTTTCAGTGGTACCTGACCCATGAGGAGAAGAGGAAACTGGTGAATGTCCAAATGGTTTTCATTTTCTAGGCTTGCTACAGTCACATATTAACTCACATTATGGTGAGGAAGAACCCTAAACCCAGAATCCAACAAAAAATAACTTGTATTCTAGGAATGAAACTATGAACATGTCCATATTGTAGCCGACTGGTGCAATGATAGCATGTGAAAACATATTCAATTTATTTTTATTTTATACCAAGGTGTCATACACTTTGGAGACCTACTGCAAGGAAGACCCAGGGTGTGCATGGTCTATACCGATTCTGAGTGTTTTGCCCAACAGCTGAAGGACATGCTGCTGCATCATCACCTTGCTACTCCAACAATACAGATCAAAGCAGAGTCATGCAGCCTCCATATGCCAAAATTCTGTTTATTGGCTATAATACAGCTTCATCATCTGAGGCCTAATGCTTTACCTGCACACTCACATGTCTCTCTGACAGCAGACTCAGGATATAATGCAAGGTACAAACACCGAGTGGCCTCTACATAAACCAGGTGAAGTAGGAGCTTATCTGTAAATGCACATAGATCAAGTTTTGCTCTACTATGTCTACACTGATTCATCTACGTTACCTGGATTAGTTTTCTCTCCACTGAATACCTCTGCTCTGCAGTATGCCATGTAGACTCATGCATCAGGAAAGAAATAGTGCCCAAAATACAAACTGCTAGAGATGAGCTGGATGAATGACATGCAACATGTCCTTTCCTTCTCCAGTCAATGAAATATTGTCTCCCAAATGCACAGGTGTGAAGATGGTGAGGGAAAAAACTGTCCCTGAAATATGTTCCTGATCTTGGAAATCAAAGCTCCAAAGTCACTAAACAGAGACATTCATCTTGCACTTACGATTTTTTGAGGGAGAAGAGATGCAGACTGATCCTGCTGAGAAGTGAACATCAGCAGGTTTTTCAGAAATTCTCAGCATGTGAGTGAGTGGTAATTCTCCTGAGAACACAAACAGACAAGTGTTGAGGGTGTTGGATCCCACTATCAGTATAAATTCATATTTGAAAATGGTCCAAGACACTCTGACAAAATCTTTTTTTAATATGAAAATGACACCTTACTGAAAGCTTCCTATGGAAGAATTCTTCATATAACACGTGACATAGACACAGTAGGTCACTGAATTCAGTCAGTTATTATCACGGGCAACAGGTGCTACATGATCTCATCCACAAATTTATCAAGTTTCATCGTACTATTAATTAAGGTTGCTTGGTTTTGGATTTTTTTCCCTACTTATCCTATTAGAATGTTGTTCTAAAATTTGACTGCCATCTGTGCCCCAGTCCAGTTTGGTAGCAGACAACACCAGCTTGCTTCCTCTTAAGCACAGCATGGATATGGTGAGCTGTCTTTAGTCTGGTGAACAGCCACCAATGTGGACAGAAAGATCATGAACTGTCGGATTTAGAGAGCAGATGACTGTTGAGAAATCAACTCTTCACCATGCAGATGTAGGCAGCACTCCCAAATACATTAGCAATTAAACAAGTTAAGAGAAAATACTAGCAAAAAGTAATTAATTTAATCCAAAAATGTTGTTCGGGTCATAAGTAGTTCCTAGTGGTTTCTGGTTCTGGGTTTTTTCTAAGTAGAGTTTGTTGAAGAAAAAATACTGTTATTATTGCCTTTTTCACAATAAAGTACTGCAGCTGCTAATGCAAACTCTAATTAAATACACAAGTCTGAATTTGATATTTGCTGGTGTCTCATGTCATTTCTTAACTCAAACTGCAAGATAGACTCAAACCTGACACCTCTGTATTTTTCATAGAATATTCTTCCCTCCGTACAGACTTCTCTGTCATCAGAAATGTGGCTCAGATATTCGTGTGGGTATATGTGTGGGTAATGGACGGAAATTTAACAAGCTTTTATTATCCACTGTTAGCATTAGCCTGAATCTTTTGGTTCGTTGGGAGTTAATTGCCAAAAGGTTTTATGGTATATCTAATTGGGTCAGTCATCCTTCTTTGCCATGAACCCTACCAGACTGCCAGTGTGCCCTGAACTCAAATAGAGGGTAAGAGCCCATCAGTTATTTAGTATGTGCTAGAAGCATGCATTTTCTTTTCACTCCATGTGAAAATAGTTAACCACAAGGAAAGAGTCCCACCCCTCCACTTTGCAAAATGGTGAAATTAAGTTTTCCGTACAGCTACCAGGGGACTGCAGTAAATTACCCTGGTAACAGAGTTTACATTGATTCTGAAAAAAGCACTTGTCCATATGTAACAACGATAACCTTTTAGAAGGTTTGGAAAACAAATCTGACACCCCATTAAAAGGCAAATGATTTTTTCTCCACACAAGAAAAAGAAACTTTTAAGACATAGAAGGCTATTAATAAATAATGGGGCTTTTTTATAGGAAAGGCTGACATGAAAGCTTAAGCTATAAACTGTATCAGAGGCAGTATTTTGACTTGTGTGGTTTATTTGTCAAAGCAGTGAGATGGGATCTCATTTTTATTAGCTGCACAAAAGATATTTTATTGAATGTCACATTGTAATTTGATTTTAAAAGGAATAGAAAAAATTACATTTTCTCGGATACGTAATACTGCAAAAACATGATAGTCATACTAACCACTAACCACAATGAGTAGTAATATAAGCCCTACAAAATATACACTAGTACCTTACCAATGCAAATGTGTATTTTGAGATTCCATGTACCAGAATATTTTCCCTGAATCCAGTTTCATTTACAACTGTCAGAATAATATATAAAAAAAAAATATATGCAAGTTATTAAATTATGTATGTAAACAACTAACATAAAAGTTAGATTTGAGGAGAAGGACAGCTTTAAATATTTTAAAATTTGTCTCCAAGCTCATTCACATAGTTCATTTCTTTACAAGAAAAATATTATAGCTGAATGCAGTAGAGTGATCGATACCTAGATATAACTGGAATAGGAATAAAGAGACCCAACATAACGTAAAGTATCCTGTATAGATTATGTTCTTTTTCACTTTGCCATTGACTCCCTGAAAGTCATTTAGCCTCCCTTGGTCCACCTCCGTGTCCACGCTTGTGAGCACTACTGGCAAAGGTACCAAGGAGGTTCAGTGTCTGAAGAAAGAAAGACAGCAGCTTCCAGCACTGCTTCTGGTGCCAATTTTTCCACAAAAGACGGTGGTATCATCCCTGGGGGCAGCCTGGCCTTGGTCTTGGGGTGAGAGCATTTTCGTGGAGTGCTCAGCCCCTTCTTCTCTCCTCCAAAGCCACTTCACCACACTGCTCAGCCCCATCACAAGTGGATGGTGAGCCCATACCCAAAACGTGCCAACCAAGGGCATTATTGCAACTCACAGGTAACATCCATTACTTAAACCGATCACTTAAAATGATCACCATTACACAGTTCCCCCAAAAGAAACACACTATTCAAGAGCAAGATCCTAGCGACAGGGATGCATATTTTAATTCTTCGTATTTTTATTAGCACCAAACCACTGAATGTTTTATATTTACTTCACCTAGAGCCCCACTTTGTGTCATCCACTGGAAGCACCCAGAGAGCAGTTTCCCAACTGTTCAATTTCTACAGGTACAATAGAGGGAAAATAGAAGAAGAAGCATCAGTAGGTGAACCAAAATCACCTTGGAAAATGTAAATAGGAAAATGCATATTCTGCAATCCCACTGCTACTCCACTGATTTAAATCCTGCTTATCCCACTGAAGTTGTCACTCTCTCCTGGACCATTAGCAATCCTATATATCTTGCAAGAATCTCTAGCTCCTCAGCTGGAAGGAGATTGCAAGTCACCAGCTCCTCCTTCAAGATTCAGTATCTGATAGTGCCCATCCTTCGATAATCTTATTTAGATAGCAGCAGTTCTGGAAGAAACTCAACACAGTAAACCCTTCACACTTATCAATTCATGGTCCTCACTAGAGTTAGTTTAAAACCTTACATAAACCCCAGAGGGAAGAGTGTAAGAAAGATAAATGCTACTCCATCCCAAAAGGTAGGTTCTAAAAACAGCTAAGGAAATTTCAGGGCCAAAGCCATACCCACTTGCAACAGATCTTGCACTGTTAAGATACTTGAGGCCAAAATCAGTAATGGCCTTTTTTTGGCATCACAGTGTTTATTTTCTGGGACTTGACTAAAGGGTTAGGGTGCAGGATGTATGAGCGTATCTACAGCTTCTACAGGGTCCCTGCTGCAAAGTGCACACAGTGGTGTTGAAACATGCTGGAGTGTCTTTAAATGCACAGAATCTCTTTAATACTTCAAGTGCAAATATATTCTTTCTCACTTTTAAAAAGAAAATTTTGTTCAAGAGGTGGAATGGAGATTGCTTTCCCAAACTGTATAATTTCGTGACTGGGGTACTTTTCTGAGTAGATGCTCCTGTAGGCAGAAGAAGAAACTGGTCAAATGTTGCTGGTTCTTGGGAAACACTATTTTAAAATCAGTCATATCCCTACCGTTTCCACTTCCAGATGGTTTTGAAAAGAAAGCAGTAGCTCCCACTGCCCTGTGTTAAAAGCTCACTCCAAGAGAGCTGTAAGGTAGCTAACAAACAGCTCAAGTGCTCAAGGGAACTGAGATGGGGAAATGCCAGTTTCTGGCAGCTGACTGGGGTGAAACAGAAGCGTGATAGTAACTGATAAGCCTGACAAGAGTAAGACAGCTCTGAACACATAGAAAGGCACAATTCTGGGCTCTGGGGACCTCTCCACTAAAACAGGAAAGTTTGTAGAGGTTCTGTTTGGTTCTGGGATTAGGCAGGAGTACGTGTATGCACTTTTGAAAAATCCTTATGTTCTGCCAGAATGACCTAACCAAGCATTACACTCTTTACTAATAACTTAGAAATTTTTGGAGGTGAAATCAGAAGGTGTGAACAGAAATTCAGTAGACCATAATATGCAGATGCCTTCATAAGTGGTAAGAGAGATTTAGAACATGAACACTGACAGCAGCCTCCCGAATCCTCAATGATCTTAAGAAATGGCCTCACTTCAGAGGTCCTACAGTAAACCTGTAATTCTGCAGTTAATTCTACAAAATGTAGAAAAATACACAAAGTAAAAAATGTTGTGTTTTTTTTTAAATACACCCAAAGGCAAGCTGTCAGGGCTCACAGGCTCTACTGATTGGTTGGGATTTTTTAAGGAATAAAATATCAACAGGTGACATCAAAGTTAAATGACAGTACCACAGTACCTCCCGTTTGCCTTACCTGTCTGTCTCTGTCAAATCTGTCTTTGGCCACCAACAAGGGCCTCCAATCGAACTGTCCATAAACACTTGGAAAGTTCATAGACAATATCCACTTGTGGCCATGAATACTTTTTTATGCTGGGAGAGATCAGTCCCTCCAGTTGCGTGTGTATAATGTCATCAATGGTTGGAATATGTCACATGGCCCCTTGTGTTTTCTGAATAGTTTAATTGGAATACCAAATATTCCTATGACTACCAGGTGTCTGACTTTTCCTAGCCAGTTGCACTGGGCAGATGTGGGCAGTTCATCCCCATCAGAGACAATGCATTTATTCTGTGGGCAGACTCCAGATGAGAGGGATTCAGGTTACCATAGAGCAGCACAACACCTCCCACACACATACCTCCAAATTACAATCTTACTTTTGAAAAAACAAAGGCCTTCCGAGAGGTCAGCTGGGCACCTCCCCATACCCTCATCTTCTTATTGTTTTTTGCTCAAAACATTATTTGCCACTTGGCTGTCAGGGTAACCATACCCCTGTCAATCTTATTAGCAGCTACCTCATCTGATCATTAGCATACTTAATTTGCTAATTAGCACATCCTAGTTGTTACTGGGCACCTGACGGTGCCCATAGCAAATTGTGCCAGGAAGAAAGCATATATGTCCACCCTCCTGGCTGACTCCACTGCAGTCTTCTATAGTGCTCCCCGCCTCCCACCTTACTTCTCCTCACCAGCCACTTCAGGCAAACGCACATTTCATGGCTGCTTTGCTAAATGACCTTCAGAAAAAAACTACTAAACCACCCCTGAAACAGTTTTTCCATGACCAGATGGGCTTCAGCTGGAGCCTGGGCCGTGCGTGCTTGTCCCTAACATTGGACCCACAGACGAGGTTACCGTTTCTGCACTGCTGCCATGGTGTGTATCTCATCTTCTTGTGTCCTACAAGCAGCATGGGAATGGTCCTTAGCAAACATCCAAGCATTTCCAGGTTTGGCCTATATCAGTAATTTCGTTTTCTCTTCAGAATGGTGAACAAAAACCCTTCCTCTTACAGCATTATAGTAAGGAATCAGGCCACTTTTGAAGCACTTTAATACCCTTTTAGGGATATCACTATAAAAATATAGTGTAAATAAAGATGTCTTTGACATTTTAAGGCTGAGGATTTTTGTTTATTAATTATAAGACCTAAATGAATTTCAGATTTTTAAATTCTGCAGATGGTGACTAGCACATCAATATCCAAGTACTTATTAGATTTACAAGAACGCTGACTTTAAGGGAATTCAAACCAGATTTCTTCTATTAATATTACATTGTAGTGCCAATCTCGCAGCAGTCGATATGTTATGAAGAAAACATCAGAGGGGTGTGGTAGTCCTCTGCAAAAGTTCAAAACAACACCATGGCTACAAACATGATATTGCTCATCTTGGTCTAATATTCCCAACCCTTTCTTGACCCAGGATTCATAACCAAGAAAAGAAAAACATGAGGATGGCTCTTAGAGAGGTTTTGTTTTGCCTGAGCTTAAGATGTCTTCCATACAGACCTCTATACCTAGAACAGTCACCATCAGCTCCCTTCAAGGTCAGTGAAAGGACGTTACGTTGTAATGTAGCTCGTCTGAACTGTTTTACTGGTCGTCTTCCTGAGGGTGAGACAAATTGTTCTCAGAAAAGCTGGCCAGCTCGGATGTAAACCTCTAATTCAGCCAGATGAATCCTGCCTCCAGTCTGTTCCTCATAAACTCCATTGATGGACAAAGCTGGTGCAGGGGGAGAGAGAAAGAAGAAAAGAAGCTACTTCTGCGCATTGATACAATGAAATAGAGGGTGTCGGCAGGAATAGGTGGCCATCATCAGGGTGGCACAGGTGGCTGTTCCCCCACCTCCTCACCCACCAGAAACACCCTTGGTGCATCAATTAGGGAAGGAGGCAGTGGAGCCCACCAGCAGCTGTGCTGCCCAGCCGGGCACTGGGCACCGACCCCACCGAGCGGGACCACGTGGGGTTTGTGGGGCTGGGACAGCGCGTCCTGTCCCCCTTCACGCAGGGCACCGTTGCCTTTCTCTCGCCTGCATCCGTAAAAGCCTCTTCTGTTATTAATTACCTTCAAACATTTTGAAGCAAGAACAGCCTTACCACGTTATCCACAACACTGACATTCACACTATCAGAATTATGTTATTTATTATTCCTTCTCCCCGTTAAGAACTCAGACGTTTTATTTTTACTAATTGCCAGAGATTTGGTGGGAATTTAGTTGGTTTTCTGAAAGTTGCCTTTCATTAAGCTGGAGTGTATCACTTTCAGAAATGCAGTAGAGTTCTTCTGTCATGTGAGCACTATTAAAAATGCCCCCTTTTGATGTGCAACCCCTTTAAATCTCCCTATATATGTGAAAGCCGTCTGGCTCTAAGGCAGGGGTTCTTATTTGGTTTTTTTACAACCTAGCAGAGAATAAAACTAATAAGTATTTCTCATTCTTTAAAGATTGATTTATTATCAGTTCCAAAACATGCCTTTTCATTTGGAAAGTCATTTGCTCAGTTATGATTGCATATAAACAGCTGCTAAGGGTCAGCATGGGCCTTGGTGCTTGTTATTGCTTGCACTCCTTATGATTTTAGCACAGCATAACTAGCAGTGGTGTCCTGGGATTCCAGAGTCTGTACTGATTACCAACAAAAGCCTCTTTAAGATCAGCAGAAGCAGTCTAGGGACTAATGGTGCCAAGGCAGTCTGCGGCACTGCAGCAATGCCCGAGGTCATAAAATGAGCAATGACAATTGCCCTGTCCTTGCTGATTTTATCAGCCTGAGAGTTTTTTAGTATCACACGGAAGACAAAAGGAATCTTTAGTCCTGAATGATATTATCATCTAACATGAGCTGTTTGGGGCTTGTGTTTGGATTTTTGTTTTCTGTTTGGTTTTGTTGCTGGTCGTTTATCTGTCCAAAAAGGCAGGTGGATGTCTTAGTTATAATATATATAACAGTTTTACACCAGGGGTAGGTTCTTTAACTAGCTACTTAGTATGTTTATTGTGGAGAAGGGAAGAAAGAAAAAAAGGATAGTTTTGCTATTTTATATGCATTTATATATGTTGTAAAGTGTATATTATTCTTACGTATGAATAGCTAAGGTGTATGTCACATTCACTTCATCAGCAGAGTTTTCATCCTGGCTTAAGCTAAAATGAAAATGATCTGTGACTGCCTCATCTCTCACTCCATATGAATGTATCAGAAAACCAATATATGACTGGCACTCTGTGCAAAATGCACAGGGATCAAACTGAAGGAGTGTTCAGGCTCCTTGAGCTGTGATCGTCTGAATGAAGAAGATTTCAAAGTATCGTGGGAATTCCCCAGAAGTTACACCAGAGATGAATTTGGCCTTTAGAATGAGATTTTATACATCTCATTCACACACAGCAAAATGTTTCATCACAAGTAGAGACACTTTTAAAAAGAGTCTTAAAATTAATCCCAAATGAGGAAGCCTCTCTCCAAATGAGTGAAACTTGGCAGATCTACAAATTCAAACTGAGATGCATTAGCAGATCTTGTGTAGGGAAATTTGTGTAATATCTGCCCACTCTGTACCTGGTTCAAATCAGAGCTAGCAATCACATTTTTATTGAATTAAATACATCACAGAAATAAGACATACCAATAAGCAGTTTAGGTTCACAGTGCTCTGAAGTACTGGCTATTCCTACTTCCAGTAAGAGTCACATATTTCAAGTACACTCAACTTTAGGTGCTCTCAGGCCCAGGTTTGCTAAGGTGTTTGGCCACCAAATTCACTTGGATTTTAAATAAGACCTGAGCTCCTAAATCACTTGCTCATTATTCAAAGAAAAAAAAAAAAAAAAAGAAAAAAATGAAAAAAAAAATCATGAAAGCAGCTTCAAGGACCCAAGGCAGCTTTTTTTTTCTGTATGTAGAACTCTCATTCAAAACAGAAAGATCTTGGGGTGACCAAAAAATAGTTTGGAAACATAAGCTTGCAATTGCTTTTCAGATCATTAATATTTTTATGCATAACTTCAATGATATCTGGCACAAATCATCACTAATGGCATTCCAGAGTTCAAACGGGAAGAACACAGATTCCGTGGCATAATTCATTTCTGGCAGCAGGGGAATCTTAAATCAAGATCCAGACAATTACGTAAGCAGAGTGGAGACACTTGGTCATATATCACTTCTGTCTTGGAACTGCTTGTGCACTCTTTCAGGTACCTCTGTTGCTGATCTCTAGGTATCCATGCAAGGTGTCTAATAAGATGCTAATGAAAGGTTTCATTAAAGGTGATGAAGTAGGCAGAAACATTTAGCACAGTATTAAGCCGGGGAGTATAGACAGGGTCAAAAAGGGTATAAATAAAATTGGAAAAAGAATGGAAGAGTAAAAGTGATATCAAAGGAAGGCTCAGATAAAAAGTCAATTTACAGTACATACATATCCCTACTCTCTAAGAAAGAAGAATATATGTTTTGTAGCAAGATGTTCAACTACATGCAAAGAACTCTGCATGTGAGACTGAATAACATTGAAATCTCCCTTCAAACTTCTCACATTTAGGTCGATCCACGGGTAGGCCCCTTTCACAAAAACATTCACAAGCAACTTATGAAAGGATTTTGAAAATGAAGAGCGATATCTCTGACCAAGACCAGAAGAAATCACGAACAGAGGGAGTTTGAATATTCGAGCTCAGTGCCAAGCTTATGCCTTTCCCATCTTTCCTACATCCAGTCCAGCTCGCACTGATACCCAGGTTTTGCATTTTGTAGGCAAACAGTAGGTTGCATTAGTCAGTTAAATGGAAGAGAGGTTTGTTTCTCCTCGTGTATCCACTACCATCTTAGTCAACTTTGGGAACCGACTCTATTCCTATTGCTTGACCTAAAGAACAGATGTTTCTTGAAGGATGGGGCAGAGAGAGGAAGGCATAGCCCACAGCAGGCAGTTATGCCTCCCCCCCCCCCCCCCCCCCCCCCCAGCACACCTATTGCCAGTTGGAAGCCTGATCTTTCCTATCTGCAGCAGGTAACACCCCTGAGAGGGACACAACACTACAACACTCTTCAAGGGAGGAATTTTTGCTGGACAGTTCCCTAATGATATTTCCAGAGTGCCTGGGGGATGATCAGTCCATTATCTGTGACAACTTTTGAGGTTCACAGTAATTCAAACAGAATCCTCTAAACAACTCTGCAACATACAGCTGTGCTGTATGGGGATGACAAAAGAGAGCACACCTCAGATTCCCATTACCCTCTGAATGAATTGCAGTGATAACAACCAAGGAAAACTTGAGAGCCCGGAGTTCTGTTTGTTGTTCAAGCCTTTAGCTCAGGGCTAAAACACATCCATGCTCTATTGACTCTGTGATACCGCTCTTGTGTCACTCCATGGGGAATAAACTGACTAATATCAAATTATTAAGTACCAGTAAGTGCTCAGTCCTGTTATGCAGCAAACACACGTAATCTATGTTTCTGGTTTTTTAAATGGACATTCTCTTGGTTGAACACCCCATTTCTTTTTCCATCAAAAATGGGCTGACAGAAATGTGTGGGAAAGAGCTGGTGTGCACCCAGGTTTGCCTTCAGTGCGAAGTCAAGATGGCTCACAGAGAGACTCCCAATCCAGTAAGATGTACCCCAGACACTTGTGTAACTTTGCCCATGTCATAGTCTACTTAACAACATGAGTAAAGTTCTGCAGATACCTGAAATGTCTTCTGTATATGTCTCTCTATTTATATGCATTTGTTTCTTTTTAAAAAATACAGATCGTGGCCAATTTAAACACAAGATGTAGCTCGATTATTTGGAGAAGAAGCATACACTGAATATAAAAAGTCTGTTTTACCTAGGAGTACCTAATAATCCAGAATCTTCAATCTATTTCCAAAGCTATAAAGACCACCTTTATTTTTCTTTTTGAATCCAGAAACCATAAGGACATAGTTTCAGATGTGGTTTGTTTTATAACGCCTCTCCTTTTAACATTCAGTGCTACTTTAAAGTTGTGTCCAAATATGACAACATATTGGCTTAATTTTGTGAAGACAGTGATAAATAATAAATACTGGTGAAAGAGAAGAAATAGAGTAAGAGCTGTTTCAGCCATATCCAAGATTTTCAGTCATTTTTTTCTAGGAAAACTGGAAATGCCATGAAAGTGTTTTAGCCTTGGAAACATTTCTATAAGAAACAGAAGATTGAACTATTGGTTTCAACCAGATGTGCAAGTTCTAAAGGATAATGTTTATAAACCCTACCCCATCAAACAGCTCACATTGCCAATATCAAGCGAAGAGATGTCTTTCAGAAGCAAAAAGGCAACATACCAGGAAAAACATTATGTGCCTAGTATAGTTATGCAAAAGTAATAGAGGATCTTGGGGCATGAATCAGCAAGAAGCATCGATAAATTAATTGAAGATAACAACAAGCAGATTCAAAAGTGCAGAGTTGTCAAAAATAGGTGGCATCTTCTCTAGGATTGGACACATAGGATTCTTTTTCTAACTGTGTTTTCTCTAACTGGGCTCATACTACACCAGCTAATGTAACCTGATATAAAGTACCTACCACAAGTAGACTGTGATCAATTACAAATTAAAAAGCAAATCTCACACTTTATATCAGTTAAAATATTCATCCTATAATGCCCTCAGAGAGAAACCTTTTGGTGAAAAGGCAAAAGGAAATAGGATAAAATCTACACTTTTGTGGGTAGCCAAATACTTTCCAAGAACTTCAGCACATATGTAGCCTGCCTTTGTTGCACAGCTTGTAAAAATCTCAGTGATTGCAATGAAAACTGTCAGTTTCTTGCTTGCATATACCAAGTGGTAATTCCGAACAGAGGTACGGAAGAGATGGAAAGATCCTATATCGAGTACTATGTAAAATTAAGGGGATGTTCCTGTTGCTGTACAGGAGGCAGTTGCTGTATATAGACATGGTTGTGACTAGCTGTATCTGACTACTTGTGTGGGAGGAAGGCGTATAAATGAAAGAGAACATGTGGATCATGGTCCTGACATGTGGCCCATGTGTCCTGGGCGACGAAAGTCTCTCACACAGTGCTGTTTGACTTCTGCTTTCTAGAAAGTTTAATCCTACAAGTGGAACCTTATATTGAACATGTGTAATCTTGGAATCACAGTTCTCATGAGATTCAAAGCCTAATTTGATAGTCAAAAGAGATTTTTAAAGTATCTCTGCTTTGCCTAATGTAGATGTAGGAGAGGGATAAGTGGGACAGTGCCGGAGTCTGAGGTTGCTGGTGGGCAGTTGAACTGCGTGATGACAGGAAAGCAAGCAAACGTAAGCATGGAGCACAGTAGGCTAGTGGATGTGAGGATATTTGGTAGATGAAGACACAGTAACCTGCAACCCTAGACTCTTTTCTCTGAACTCAGATATTAGTGACACTTTGGGGAAATTATCAGGGAACACTGGAAGCCTTTTAAACCATGTGTCAAATAATTTCTCCTGGTGCCTGTTTTAAAACAAAATCTCTCATCTAAAAAGCATATGACAGGTTCTTCAGATAGATCAAATGAACTCTGCAATTTATAGCATATGTGAGTTATTCATTTAAGATCACAAGTTAATCTTCAAATAATAAGATAAGTTAGAAGTCCTAATAGTTATGTCTGTCTTCTCAATAAAACAGTAATCAATGGAAAAGTAGTAGAGTGATGCCTGACCCACTGAATTATTGTTTCGGGTATATGTAAAATGTTTATTACATAGAAGGATTTTTCAGAGCAGAAAAACTGAGCAGGTTAATCTGAGAAACAGAGCAGAGTGGACTGCAGGGTCAGGCCATGACTGAGTGAAGGACACTATGGGTCCTAACATTCCTTCTTCTGTGTTATATGCAGACCACTACACCCCCTCTCCCACTCTCTCTCCACCCTGTCTACTTACTCAATGAGGTCTTTACTACAGAATGTTGGGTCTTTTCAACCTCCACATAACAAAGTCCTCCAAATTTGATTTTTAAACTTATGAAAGCCCTTAAACTTTCTGTTATCAGCTGGGTGCTACATATTCATGAAACTACATGAACATGCTGCTGTTTTTCTCTGTATTTGATGGACTTATCTGCTGGTCCAACATACAGACTGAGAAAAGAACTATCACCTAATTTGGGGCTACCTTTATTTTAAATAAACACATTTCTTGACTAATAACCTGGTCACCATGCAGTGTGCTACTGGATTCGGATTTAGCCCCAACCCACTGTAGACCAAGTAATCTCAGGCATGTAAGTCATTAAAAGAATCCTTCTGAATGTTGCACATGTAATTGCAGCAAAAAGACTGCCTCTGTTTACCTCTCCTGGAACGGCTGTAGTGTAGACAAGCAGGCTCTGTTGACATTTCTCAAAACCAATTATTCATCTGTTAACAATTCAACTATTCTGTCCCTCCTGCATTCTTTTTAAGGTCATGCTTTTCATGAAGATATTTAAAAGCATTTATATGCAACCTATACAAAACCTTATTATTGTAAAACACGTTAAATAAAATGTAGCAACTAATCAGAGCATAAAAAGAGGTTTAGATTAAATATTCCCATTGAAGAAAATTCCTGTTAAGTCTTTTTGAGTGTTGGTGTATAAAACCTTCTCTCTAATCTAATTTACTTTAGCCTTCATCTTGGCCGCAAAAAGCAATCCTTTATCTGTTAGTGCATCTCTGATTTAGAGAAAAGTCATGTTTGTGGGTCTTTTCTTCAAGGATGTTGCAAAGTGTAAACTTAAAGTTCAATATTTTTAAAAATGTATGCCAGAAGTTAAGGAATTTTAATCAAAGATATTAGAGATAGTTATTTTCTGTTAGGTCAGCTAGCTCATCTGTGCTGCCAAAAATAAAAGACGTTCCTTCCAATGCAGTCCCCAGTGTTTTGCTTGGCTGTGCTTCAAGTGACTCAAGCCAGAAATATTTTTATATAATTTTGCATTATTCATATCTTATGAAAAGTTGAATTTGCCTCTGGTAGGGAGAAATGTCCCAAAGATGACATAGGTGTTATGATAGAGACCATTCTGAACATCACAGAAATCTGTGACCTTACGCAGAATAAGGATCAGCTAGCTCTTCCTTGCTACATGAATTTCGTTATAAGAGCAGTACAGAACCACATTGGAGCTGGCACCAGAATGGGACAGACTGTGAGAGTCTTACTCATGCCAAGATGTACCTTACTCCACAGGCATGTCCCTTAACTTGAATGGGCCAACTTATTATGAGTCTGTATTTAGTATGAATGAAGGTACTGTAAACTTCCACAAAAAGTGAAAGCACTTTTACATGACATTTCCATTCCATATTTGTTTTAAAATAATTCTAACATTCACTGTAATTCATAGATTAGGTGTCCAGATGAGTGAAATGATGTAATAGCATCTTTCACACCATCACCTATACAGAGAATGAAAGGTTGCAAACTCAGCAGCAGATGCCTGAGCTGTTGTGAAATCAATCCCACATAAAACTGCCTGCTGGAATACAGCAGTAGGTAACATAGAAACTAGCATGGAATAAAACAGAATAGATAAAAAAAAAAAATTATAACACAGAAGTTATTTGCAACTCAACTGAAAATCAGAATGATTAAGTATAAAACCGCATGCTAGAAGATGAGCCCTGCAATACATATCTCAACAACAGTAAAAAAGTATATCAGTTTAAGTAAAGTGATGTCAACACCACCGAAACACGGTGGGTCTTCTTAGAATTAAGACTAAATTATGTGTGAGGAGGAATTCTGAAACACTCGAGTAAGTTTTGGTGGGTTTACTTTCCATTTACAGTCTTTAACACATCAAAAGTGTGATGAAACTGAAAGTCTGACTGTTCTGGTGTTTCTGGTTGAGTGCAGAAGAAGGAGAGAGAGCTTATTCCCATGATGTTTCCAGCAGATTTCATAGACAAAGAGGTTAGAATAGTTTGCATAAACTCCACATAAACATCTGGGGCTAGAATCATAGGATATTCCAGCTGCTTTGGAGCAATCCAGTGACACAAAGCAGCAGTAAAATGCACTTTACTGGATATTTAAGTCAAGTTTATGGCTGCTTTGCATCCCCAGAGCAGCTCAGAGCAGCCAATACCAGTGGAACTCACTCTGAATTTCTGGGCTTTTTGCTGAACTGCAACCTAACTTCAAAATTCTCAATTGTGTCCATTCCCACTAGACATAACATCCTAACTCAGCATGTGTCTGTTCATCATCGTCTTTGTTTACAGCAATATCGTAACGATCCAATTAGGAACTAAAAGTACTTTCAGTCAATTAGTACTCCTTGAAACCTAAGGTTAAAAAAAAAAAAAACTTACGATGATTTCAAGGAAGTGTTCTGTAATGTTGCATTTTCTTTCTAATTAATTAGTTTTCCAGGATGCACATTGTAATGGCAAGCCCTGTAATATGGTGCTGCCATTGCTGGTAGCAGCTTCTAAGCTTTGCACTGAGGCCTCAGGGCTGAAGCTGGCCAGGCTTGCTCTGCCTAGACTTTTCTTGACTTGCTGGCAACTACATTGCTTCTTGGTTTATCTTTAACGCCAGTTTTTTCTAATTTACCATGCATCTGTGGCTAATTTGTTTTGCTTTCGTCTATCTTTGCATGGCACCTCCATGATTTTACAACTCTAACACATAATGATGTAGTGTATAGAAATGTAAGCCTGGTATGACAGTGGAACAGTGGAAAGAGAAGATGCGGTGCAGAGGAATACCTGCATGGGATGATAAGAAATGTGTCACAAGCTTGGCACTCAAGACCCACAGCTATAAGCAACTAACCACCATTCAGTTAAAGAAATGCAGACCTGGGGCTGGACAAAACTGGATTTAGGTGTAACAGAGAATAAAGACATAATATCCAGCCTACAAAAAAGGTAGATATTTAGTAAATTTGGATGTAACTTAAAGCCACAGACCCACGAGGAAAGAACAGATATATAAATACATATTAGCAAGCATAGTTTAAAAAACCCTCAAGCAGATTCTACAGTGAGGAAGAAGAAACCATCAAGATGAACATCATACTTCTCCCCATGAAGGACTCTAGATGCTAACAAGTCTGCATCGCACCCCCCAACACCCTCAACAGCAGAATTGAAACCACCAACCTTAGGACACAGAGGAGCAGAAAAAGGTTGAGCATAATAAGAGAAAAAGGGGTAGAAACTAAGTATGTGTATAACAGTTTTAACTATATTACTACTATTAATGAGACTCTCTGTATGGAAATATTCTTTTCTGAAGTAATTAAATTTGGATAAATGATTATTGGATTATACCGTAAAGATTTTAGTTATGACAACAACAAATTCTTGGCTTTATATATAAAGTGTGTTTCCTCTTTGCCCATAAACAATATTGTGAACATAACAACACATATAACAAATAATTAGCCATCACCCACCAACTCCCATGATTTTTCAGAAATGCATTATTGAATGTTCTCGAAGACACTGATTATTATAATGATGAGTACCATGAGTACCATTAACAGAAAGTAGTAAGGGGGTTAAACGAAAAATTGTGAGGAAATTAATATCCCTGTCCTTAAAACAGTGTTTGCATTTTGTATGATAAATAAGGCTTGGGACTCCATATCACCTGTGAAGAATAGGACAGTCGTGAAGGACCAGTCAGTCGTTCATTAGGTGAAGTGAGAGTCTCTGGAACTGTAGCATAATGCTGTTGGCTGCAGAAGCTAAATTAAGGTTACATCAGGAGCCATCAATACAATATTTCCCATTTTTTCAGTGCTTCATTTAGCAACCTTAATATTATTTTAACCACAGGTATTTAGTTTAATGTATATACAATATCTGTTTTCTCATTAGTTTTTTTTTTTTCCCTTTTTCTGCCTGTCCCTTAATGGGGATGGATGGAGCAATTAAAACACAACTCCACTTCAGAGCATACTGTAAAACCCAGGAGGAGCTTCTGCTTCTCGGAGTGCCAGAGGGCATAGCTGGCAGCAGCTGTGCCATTTCTTTCCAAAGTGTTATATATATATATATATATGTATAAAAAAAATATATATATGTGTGTGTGTATATATATATATGTATATATTTATATGTATATACTTTTCTGCAACTAATCATTTCAGTTGGACACTCAAAAGGAAGCAGAAACTATGACCTGATTTATTCTCAGTTGCCTTTAGTGTTTATTAGTACATTTAGGATACAGCCAAAACAGATTTTGCAAAGGAAAGCGGAGGTAAAGAGGGACAGATTCCCTAATCTTCGCAACCCCAGTATATCTATAAGGAAACACCTCACTACGTTGTCCATAATATCTATGCATGTGAGTTTTGTCCAACACTATACTCCCATTTCTTAGACAATTTTCACTAATTTTCTTCCTCTCTTCTCTCTCATAGACTTTTTTTAACAGGATATAAATATGCTAGAAGTTGATTTCTATCCTTGTTTTCAACAACAGTAATTTCTAGAATAACAAAGAAGAATTTCCCTATTTCCATTGTACATATATTGCAGTGGGAGAAACGTATACCAAATGTTATCAAAGTCAGAACACCTAGAATTGAATTTGGGACATTCAAAACTGAAGTTCATTCTGTTTTTCAGTGGAAACTTTGCTTCCTCTAAACCATTAATAAGTCTTGAGCTGACCTATGGACTAACTTACCCTATGTTTCAACTGAACATATTTTTTATTCAATGAGAAATAACAATGATATGTTCTGGAAATCTTATTCAGCCAAAAAGCCCAATTAGAAGAGTACAAGAGAGTGAGCTGCACCAAAGAGCAGTTCCTCTTGTTCCATGGGGTTTCTTAGACACAGGTTCATGTTCAGCTAATCTAAGATACTAAAACTTGCACCTCTTAGTCAAATACAATGTTTTGATTTGGGCTGTTCTGATTCCCCAACTAAATATCTTAAAATGTTAATTTTTACTTATAGCATACTGAACAACTCCAAACTTTTTTTCAAAATTATGTTTTGATTGTTAAAAAAAATTGTTTCTTAAAAAAATCACACTGAAAATTCACAGCCAGCTGTGTATTTGAGGTGTAACCAGTGTCACATCAGACTTCATTCTATATCAGTAAAAGACAGATAACTGAAAGGACTGACATCTTTCCCATAGGTTTTCTATCATTTGGTTTAATTAATTAAAATGAATGAGATTCTCCCCTCTTACTTCCATTATCCACCTCACTGCTTATCCATTTATTACATTTTGTCATACTACAACACCAAGTTTTCTGTGGAGTCAAATGAGGTTTTGAGTTGTTGGGGACGTGGGGAGGATTATTTTATTTTACAGTATGTAGTTCTCTGTGGCCCAGATGCCTGAGTGTTTCTATGGTCTCTGCTCCTCTAGTCATTTCTATGGTTCCAAGAACAATGATAATAAAAGGAAATACACAATCAGTTGTACTTACTTATTTAAAAATGCTTCTTTTTCTACAGCACACTAAAAGCCAACTATGAACCTCATGAGTATAACACAGTATTTTAGAGCATTTCACGCTCTATTATACTATCTTATTTAACCCGTACATCAGATTTTAAAATTAACGTAACAATACCATTTACTTAAATAAGCTATGCCACAAATACAGGAAAAAGCCATTGAGAAGGATTAGCAGGGAGACAGCTTTTAGGATGTCTATGTTACTACAGTATATTATGTTTAAAAATACACAAAATTAAGGACATCATGCTTGCTTTTTTATCGTTAGCTGCCTGATAGGCTATTTATTTCAGAAAATAGTGATTGAATACTGGCTGCCAGGTAATAAGCTTTCTCTAGTCTGTTATAGGAATTAAATTATCAGCAATCAGTAGCGCTCCTGGTAGCCATGTATTATGTGTACAACACACTAGCTGTCCTTTAAATCAAGATGTATCTTTTAATCAGAAGTATCTTCTATCCATAAAGAATTCAAAGTTGGTGCAGGTCCAAGCTGAATTAGAAATAAAGACAAAGGCCAACTCGCTCTTGACTTAGGGTGACGGGTGCAATTAGTTATTTTTCTTTCTATGCACGCTGGAAAAGCACTTGGCAGTCGCGGAGCAGGGCAGGACCCTGGGTGGGCCCAGGGCTCTGCAGGGCAGTTGCTCCCCTGTGCCGTCCTAGAGGTTTAACAGAAAGCACCCGTCCAGCTCAGCCCACCACAGCGTCCTCTTCACTAATTGCACTAACGAAAGGGTCGGTCATCTTTAGGAGTAACGTTCCACACTGCCTTTTGCTTTCTCAGAGAAGAGGTTAAGCCTCTCGATATGAACCGAGGAGGAGATGGGAAAGCCTCCTCAGAGAGCAGCACTGAAGGCCTTTGGAGGGAGCAGGGTGAATTCGGGAGGAGCTGGGCATTTGTGAGCCGCCGTACGGGGCAGCTTCGGCAGGACGGCCGCCAGTGCTGCCGGCCGAGAGACCTTCCCTCACACAGGCATGGAGTATCCATCTGCCAACAAACCCAGATGGACACAAAGGGCAGGCTTCCTTCTTGACATAAACAGGAGCTGGTCTGATGAAAAAGGCCGGTAGTACGTATTAAGGCCATGGACCTCTTGTTTATTTGATGTAATCTTTTGTAAAGTGTTAGCTATAATCTTCTGTCTTTATGCACAGGAAAATCCATCTAGGGAAGAAATACAAGAGAACCTGGACCGAATCCAGAATCTGCCTATGCACCCTCTTTGCTTAAAACAAAGTGCTGATCCCTGTCATCCCAAAACCACATCCCACAGATCCCAGAAATGCATGAAGTAAACTCAAAACTCACCAATTTAAGGTGTGCAGTAGGAAGGGCTACTGTAGACTTACTCACTCATCTTCCCCTAAATACTATCCACTCGTGACTGTCAGAGACAGGATACTGGATTAGACTGGTGGTTATTTTAACTGTTCTTATGTTCTTGAGACTTGATCTTATGATATTCTCAGAGATGTCCAAAACTTGACAGGACAAGGCCCCGAGAAACCTTTTTTGGCAGGAGGGCTGGATCGGAAGTCCAGAGGCTCCAAGAAAAATTATTATATGATTCTGATGTCTGGAGCATTTTTGCATAAAGTGCAGTCACGAAACATGATAGAATGCCATTTCAGGGCTAGAAAACAGGCTTCAATGTAGACTTTTCCCACATCCTACATGGACATAGGAGGGTTTTATAGGTTTTATAGCCTGTGCTCAGTTAACCATTACTTGGACTTCCAAAATGAGTTTAGCCCAGTTCCAAAGCTCCATCAGGGTAGGTGCTGCAAGGTGTTGTGCTTAGGGCTGACCATTCAATATGGATTTTCAGTTTTTCCCAAAGGCATCTCCACATTCAGCCAAGAGACTCCTAGAGTAGTCATGCCTGACAAAACCTCAACATCAGGCTCAAATAAAGTCACACACTGACCACTCATTAATTGCTCTACAGATAGTACATGTGCTCATAAAGACATAATAGAAAGCAACAAAATCATGAAGTGAGAGGCTAGGGAAAAGTGAGGAGGAAGAGGGAGAGAGAGTAATATTTGCTGTCAGACTGTGGTACCAATAATGCCCAGTGCAGAGAAGAGGCTGTAACAAGGGAAGCACGGGGAAGGAAGGTATTGAGCTGAAAAGGGGGATATCTTCAGAGACCTCAGGGGCTACACAGAATAGGCGTACATCATAAGCTACTTCAGCTTGTTCCACAGACATGTTCAGAGGGAAGTTTGATAAAAGTAACTTCATCCAGAGATAGCGGGGAATGCATCAGGCATGTGTTCATTCCATACTGGGTTAGGATCCCTGAACCAGATTTCAGCCCTCTGGGACACCTACACAACACAACCTGGTACCACAACCCCAGAATCATCAGATTCAGTTCTACACATTATTTATGTCCCATCATCTTATCTGCTGCTTCTTATCTGTGTTGTCCACCCAGGCATGGGGCCACTCCAAATTGAGCACTCAATAGGCAATTCTGGAGCTGGTGTAAGTTCAGTGACCTATACCATTTGTACATACGATGACAGGAAAAATTAGCTTGGAATGGATCCTAGGTCTCTAGTCCAACCTCCTGCTCAAAACAGGGACAGATCTGAGGTTAAGCCTGGTTGCCAAGGACTTTGTCCAGTCAGGTCTTGAAAACCCCCAAGGAAAAAGAGACTGTACAACCTCTCAGGGAAACCTTCTCTACTTTCTCCTTATACCCAGGTTGAACTTCTCTTGTTTCAACTTGTGCCCATTGTCTCTTTTCCTCCCAGCACTCTGTCTCCACAATGACCCCTTATAGGCACTGAGGGTCTGTTAGGTGCCCCTGAGGCCATCCATTCTCCCCGTTGACTCAAACCAGCTACCCCAGCCTGTCCTCAAAGGACAAGTGCTCCAACACTCCAGTTTGTCCCTGGCTTTCCTGTATTGGGGGACCACAACCGGACACAATATCTAGATGTGGTCTAATGACTGCTGAGTGAAGGGAAACAATTTCCACAGTGTTTTAAAGCAGAGATTCTTGGCTTCCACGTGAACCTATACATCCTAATCCAATTCCAGCTGCTCTACATGATCTCATAGAGAACGAAGACAAACAGGAGACAGCAAGATATCTCATTGCTCAGACATGGAGAAGTTACACCAGGTACATAGTTCTTTTTCTGATGATCTGGAGACCACAGTAGTTCCTTCCCTGTGGAGCCTCAGAGGCTGTTTATTTTACTGTATACCTGAAAAACTGGGAGAGACATCTAGTCTATTCATAGTCAGCATTGGAGTATCTCTGAGGTAGCACCTTCACCTTGTACAGTCTTGATTCCTCTCTCAGCACAGGAAGGACAGCAATACATCTCCATTTCGTGAAATGCTCAGAGAAGTCTGGATGAGAGCACTCCTAAGAACTTGCTACTACAGCTGTTATCTCAGGACACACTAAAAGGCTTCAAACAGAATTAGAAACCTTCAGAACACTTGCACTGAAACCAGCTAAAGCGAACACATAGAAATTCAGGACACTGATCACTCAACTGCCTACAGCTCTTTTGTGACACTCCATATGGTTTCTCCTGTGTAAGTCACTGCTTTCCACACAAGCCGCATTGAATTCTTCCTGAAGGACAGCAAGAGAAAGACATCAAGAAGGGTCAGAGTAATGGCTGCCCAAAGCCATCTGCCATCCCCAGGAACTCCCACTCCTATTCCACGGAAGCCAGTGCACCAAAAGATATATCAAAATGTCTAGGAAAAAACACAAGGTGTCAAAACACCTAGTCCAATCTTTCTTCAGCTTTGTAAAACTCTTCCAGTTTTTAGACCAGTCATAAGAGAGCAACTGACTTTCATGCTGTGCACCCCAGTCACCCCCTCTGAGAATCCCCCTGCACATTTACTTTAATAGGTCTAATTATAAAGAAATGCACTTTTCAATCAGAACTGAAGAACCAGTAGGTTTTATTCTTTAACATGCCAACCAGCTGTTTTGAAAGGTACATCTCTAATCTCTTTCCTTCCACATGTTCAAACAGATGAAAGTAATTTTGTGCTCAACTGTCTATAAGTAATTAGACTGGGATGTAAAGAAGTCTTTATGTATCAGCTCAGAAAGAGCTACACTCTTAGCATACAGAATAATTATTAGCAATCTTCTTCATCTGTAAGGTATACCTTATGCATTTTACATGAGTCCCCATTATTAACATAACCTGACTATCAAAGCTCCATTGAAAGTGGTGTCTTCTTTTTCATGTAACTGACTGAAATTCCCCAGAAATATAGTAATTTGAAAACAGCAATGCTGATGATTTGTTTCAGCTGTAATTTGTTATTTTTTTTCTCTTCTTTGTTGTTTTCCTGGTAAAGACCTAAACCAGTGGGGCACCAATATACACAAACAAGTGTTCTGCTTTTTCTACAAGATGGATATTAATATTCAGTGAGGGTCCTAGAATGCTGCCTTTTGTCAGATTCCCAGGCTAAATTCCCTTAATCTTATTAATTAGGAGGTCACAAAAAGAATACTTTATTGGGAAACAAAATGTGTGTTCTAAAGAAAGCTTAAATCAAATCTATGAATTTACTAGGAAAGATGATGGCAGAACACTTCTTTAGAATCTGCCTCAGGACTGTGCTTGACATCTCTGTAAATGGGGTAGGGTAATTACTGATAAGTCAGAGGGGCAGAGGTATCTTTTGAACTCTAGCTATTAAAAAAGTTGGATCATCTTTCATGAGAAAAGTGAGAGCTTCAGGACTGGGATTGTACCCAGTAGAAGGAAAGCTGGAGAAAGATCATACACCATTTTAGGATTTGCACCCTTACATGTAGGTACAGGTGAAACTGAACCAGTTTGGAAGGGATACACTGAACGGCATGGTATTTTCTTTTCATCTTGCATAGCAGACATTTTTTGAAAGCAGATTGCTCCCTCAAATAAATCCCTCACTGTACAGCTACGTATCATGATGACATCTTTTCAAGAAATGGAGTCACAATTTTATCAGAAACAAAGTGCAGTTTTAGTTCCTCTAGAATCACAGGGTGTCCTTGGGAAATTAAGTCTGACTATTAGTGTTTTTACCAACAAAGATGGAGGGGAGATGGTTATTTGCCAACAGGCAAGAGATCTGCATCATGAGAAGAGCAGTAGAGAGGCCAGAGCCACCCATTGTTTCTGCCACTGACAAAGAAGTAATGTTTTGTCCAAGCACACATCAGAGGGACTTGGCCCAGCCTTCAAGGATTACATGCACTGCATGTCAGTGCAAGTGATTCAGATACATCATGTCTAACCCCAGAGTAAGACATGCTCTGTGAGTACAGTCAGAAGTGAGGCACTTCTCATTTGTTATTTTGATGCATATAGCACTGACAGGAACTGTACACTACAGATGTGTAAGAACAGCAGGCTCCTGCCTTGAAGAGCTAATTGTCTAAACTGACCCAAAAGTAGCAAAAGACCAAAATGAAATTGAAAAGCAAAGTGAAGATATGGTTATTTGTTATACAACTTGTTACAATTGTGAGAAGTGATCCAGCAGGACAAAGTCAGGACATTCATCTGTCAAATCCAGATTGTGATGAACGTATTTCAATGAAACACTGTCATACTGGATTAAAATATTATCCCACTGCAGATCAGTTCAGTCTGGCCGGTCATACATTGAAGAGCAAGAATAGCAATACACTAGACAAACACACCTTAAATGTGCTGGGGAAGGCTTGAGAAAAACCCAGAGGTGGACTCAGCCCACTTCTAAATGGCACTGTGAGGGAGGAGGGAGATGCACAGCCTCAGTGGGGTAAACTGATGGCAGACCATGTGGCACACTCACTGACAACTCCAAAACCAGGTACACACTCTACTCTAGCTAGTCTGTTCCTGACAAACCCATGGTATTTATTTTCTTTACTATCTAGATGCACGCACCTCCAGTACATAACCTAGTAGAAAATGCAGCAGGAGCAGCACAGGAACATGTCTGCAACAGAGGCATCTCTTCACAAGATTGATTTTCAAAATTAGAAATTGTACACAAAAAGGATCCACCACAAACCAAACCAAGAGGGTTGGAAATATTGCCCTGTGATGCAGGTGAAAAGGAAGCATTGTATTTGCAAGGTTTGTATCAATGACGCTAAAAAATGCTCTAGATTTAACTTTCAAATAGATAAAAGATTAGTACTCACTACACAGGAAAGGATGTGTTGCGATGAAAATAGCATCAGGCATGCATTTTTCCATTAGAAATCAATTAATCTGTGTCTGCCCCAGAGTTCAAGTCATGTGACTTCATGCATAACACTTAATGCATTCAAGACTGCAACATAAGTACCCCGTGGAGACACAAAAATATGGAAACAGAACAGGGCTGGAACTGTGATTACGTCATGTGTTCTAACCCTTCACATTATTAGTTTTCTCAGAGACCAAAGGTGTGTATGATACACTACAAATGTTCTCTCTCTGCAAATATCCAAAATAATAACTTCCATATTATGTATTAGAGATGTACTTGGATATTTGAAACGTTTAGGAAAGATTCCATTCCCACTTTCTCTAGAATGTCCTTCCTAGGTGATTCCTCTTCTCACATAAACTCCTGAACATTACAGAGACCATAATAGAAAAGATCACAGTAGATGAATATATGAAAAATACTGTGTTGCTAGAGGTAGAAATTACACATAACCTTCACCTGAATACAATTTCTTTGCTTCTGTTGGTTGTTCCCATTGATTCTAGGAAGAAATTTTATTGTTTGTGTCCATTACTACTTGACTACTTTGTAAAAAGACTGGTTATGTGGTGAGCACTGAGCTACGCAGGATTTTTTAATCGTTGCTCACAACAATATCACTAGAGATCTGGAAATTTGGTCTCACTGTACGTTGTCAAAGAGCAAATAATTATGCTGAGGCACATTCCCTGGGCATGGGGAAGTGTCACCGAGGCCCACAGGAACCTTTTCATGGGGTCTGCTCTCAGCTGGCCATGCCCTAGCATATGCCTATCCTTACAGCAAGAACAGGGACACAGGGTCTGCATCTCTTTTATTCTAAAAAAAAAAAAAAAAAAAAAAAAGAAAGGTAAGACCTTGACAATCACTAGTAATGGGAACTGGATAACTAGCTGTTCAGCCACATCAGAGGGAACATTGAAAGCCTCTGAAACAACATGGGTAATTGCCCTTATAGCAACTCACCACCACAGGGATCTCCAAGAATCATTAAGACCCTTTGAGACAACAGGTGCATGAGCAGGAAATCCAAAGATACAAAGGACAAATAAATAAAACATAATCCCTTTCCCAATCAAAGAACTGCCAAAGTCCCCATGACAGATGAGAAGAACTTCACTAGTTCTGGCTAATTTAATGCAAAGGTGCTCAGTTGCTGTGTGGATGTCCTAGTACAGACATAAAAATGACAAAAAACCCCACACATACCCTGACATCCTTGTGGCCATTCAGCTGCTATGTAAGACTGGGTTCTACGTCTAATGGTGCCGTAAAGCTCATTCCAAATACTGGGGATTTACAGAGAGGATTAAGTTGCACAGAGTAAGGCGATTAAGTCATTAAACTGGGAAAGATGGAAACAGGAGGTATGTAGAAAAAGTGTAAACTACAAGGGAAACCTAATTTTTGCCTCAACACACACTTTTAGCATTAATTGTGCTATCTAGATAAAGCCCTAATAAGTCATTGGTGGTCTATGATGATCTATTTCATTATTAAAAAAAAAAAAAAAAAATGTTTTGTTTTAAAAGCTAAAATCCTTGTTTATTTTATCCAAGTAGTAAAAAGGGTTCTGTGGACAGGTCTTGCAGATCCTAATTTTTCTTAAGATTATTCTTTGCCAAAAAATGAGTCATTCCTCTTCCTCTTTTTTTGTTCACATTGTGCCTTTTCCTTGTGTTTACTCATTATGCATGATATGAATTATACTAAGAATGTACATCATGGGAATACATCGCTCGTTGGAGAGAAATTGTGAACTTACTTTCTTTTTTTCCTTCTTTTAACTGAAGGTCTGTAACTGTTTATTTTGTTTTCCCTAAATTCTGTGAACACTCACCATGATTTTACGATGTATAGCCATTTTTCCCGTTGTTATATTTTTAAATATATAAATAGCATGTAAAACAATGAACAAGATTCACCAGGAGGCTCTGACTGCCTGGTGCTGTTGTAGTGAGTGGGTGCATCCCTAAGCCCTCCCTGTACTGGTTAAAAACAAGGTGATGAGCTCTCTGAGCCCATCCAACAAAGCTCTTAATTCCAACAGATACGTTCCCATGTTACAAAAAAAAAATAATAATAATAATAATCCTTAAATGGTCTCTTGGATTAGAGATTAAACTTGTTGTGTCTCTGTGCCTCAAGCCCATTACTCACAAGCATCCAAACACAGGATTAGCCAGACAGTTGTGTCCTCTCAGTTTTAGGTCAGAAGATGATCAATTTTCTGTAAATTGTACAAGGAAACAGCCCAGTTTATCCCTGCTCATTCCCAAGAAGAAAAATAATGCAGAATATATGAAATGGAAACAAAACTTTCCATTAGAAACCTGTCTGCTGACAATAAACCTCACCTGTGTGACATAACTAAACTACCTTACCATTTGAAAGCTCTCAGCTATAATTTTCCCCACCGAGATCACACAGAGGTCCTGTCCTGCAACATCTCAAGTCAGGACGTGCGGTGTTCCTTCTGAAGGGAGGCAGGGCAGTGCAGCAAGTGGGCAGTGCAGGCAGGCACCACGGTGAGCAAGTGGGCTCCTCTCTTCCATGAGAGACAGCTGGAGACTAGAAGAAAAAATCACAACACAGTACTGTTGCTTCAACTCATTTAGATGTGGGCAAGTGGGGAAGCCCATGGTTTTGTTTCTGTTGAGGAACTTGTCTCAGCTACTGATGACGATAGCAGAGCTGTGGAAATAAAACAACCATGTACCAGCACTGGTTCTTTGTTCTCAGTAGCATAATAAATACAAGTACCTTCCCTAGTAAATAAACAGACTGTTGAAGAAATTCTTTTGATCCCTGTGAGAGCCCCATGTTTAGAAAGCATTTGCTCTTGATTGCTCCATTATGGGTTCAAGTTCTTTCCAGGACACATCATTGATCTCCTTTCAGAGTTTTCATCAGTGCTGTACCTAATTGTGAGGAACGGTCTGAAGGAAAGTATTGCCATTTCATACTAAACTTCTGAGTTCAAAGGAGGGATATGCTTCCTCTCAGCTGTTTGAATGTTCACTCTTCATTTTGGGCTGTCTTTGAAATTCACTTTGCTTCTTAGGACTTGTTTTGTTTCGGGAATTTTTCCCCTGTAGAACACAGCCCATAAAGAATTCAGAATAAACCGAATTGCAGTGAAATTTAAAAAAAAGTAGAGCAAAACCATAGTATTCTATCCATATTGAATTCTTTGCTGTCTACTGTGTTCTCTCTCTGTCACCTGAAATATTGTTCATCCCTGGGAAAAAAATATTCAACACAATTTCTAAGCAGCTTGGGTTTATTGGGAAAGGTGATGATGAGTTAGTGGTAATATGAGTCAGACTGAATGCTTTTATGTGTCGTGTCTCATTCAGAACTCTGGTTTCCTTTTTCCTCTGAGAACGTATTTACAAGGAATGCGCTTTTCTCATCTTCATTTGTACACGCTACAAAAAACACCTCATTATTTGATAAGTTGGCAACTGCCGATGCCCAGGACTGAAAAACAGACTTCTTGGGGGAAAGAGGTGTTTCTGGCAAAATTGCACAATACCTGCTCAATGAATGAGTAAAGATAAGTGCTAGCAGCCTCCCTGCATTCTGTTTACCCACAACTCCCTAAAGAAGTTCTCTTTGATAATTGTCATGATCACATCAGGCTCTGCAGTACATCAAGGTTTTGTCTCACTATCAGGACACTCAACTTACATGCAACCCATCCAACCTCATCTAATGGCAGCCCCTATCCTGGGAGCTCCTCACTCTAGACCCCCCCTCTTAGTGAAAGGGACACTGTCACCTTCATGGATAAATCAAAACTCAGGAGGGCTGAATCATTTTCCAGAGGTAAGTATTTCTCTTCATTTTCTATGGAGGGGATCTCAGGGCAGTAAGTTAATTTAAGCACTTCAATTATGTGCCTAAAGTTACAGATGAGCAACCTGGGACATAGAATCTACCCAGATTTCAGCCTGAAAAACTGAGGGAGGATGCCAAGTACCACTTGTGCTGGCAAGTGGACGAGGAGCACCAAAGAGTGGATATTAGAAAACATTACGACAAAAGTCACTTTGGTACTTTATGTGCAGGCTTACTTTATGTAAGCCATCTCTCTGACTTCTTACCCCACCACAGTCTGGTTCTGAAACCTTTAAGTTGTCTCTTGCTTGGGTCCTCACTTGTAAAATGAGGCGTAAAGCATCTCTCTTCCCTGAGAGTAAGTACATTACAGACCACAATATGGAATAGAGAGAAATCCTATGGCAAGAAGTTTGAATAGGAAGAGGCATCTACATTTCCTTAAAATAGATGGATAAAATAGAACTATAGCTCTGCAAAACTGGCTTATTGCATCATTTCAGGAGCACATGAATCTTCCAGAAGCAATAAAGGACAAATTACACCTCCAACAGCACCCACTTCTCAAAGAGGGTACCTGCAACACCATACCGTAATCAGAGCTAAATGCAAAGACATGAGCTGTCCCACAGCTCATCTCTACAGCTGTATATAAGTCAGTGTAAATTACATGTCATGGACTTCGTTTAGTTAACAAACAGAAGTGGGGGGATGGGAAAAGTAAAGGGAAGTTCCATCTTCATATTTATTTTGCTTCATAAATATTCATTTCCCCTATGACCCTCTCGTGTCCTGGCACAGAAGTGCTGTTTTTCATTTTACCATTAAAGAATGTCACATCATAAACAACCAGTTCCAACAGACATGCATAAAATCTCACACTCAGCTGAGCCCATAACTTTCTGTGAATAATCAAATGCTCTATGCAATATTTTTTAAACTGATAATTATGCACTATTTGATCAGCTTGTATGTTCATACTAGACACCTGATTAGTAAACACTGCAGTGTTTACTCATTTTTCTTCCATGAGTTATCTATCTATCTACCTGTCTGTCTATCTATCTATCTTCTACCAATGTGGTTCCCTACTACGACAACGTCTAAGTAATTTTTTTAAAACAGAAATAACACTGTATTTCTTAATTTCTTTCTTTTCCCAGCTTGATTAATTTGTAGGTTGGTCAATTACTTATATTATACTCATTTTTCCTTGAGATCAGATTTTTACAGTAAGTGCTTGTGGAATTTAAAAGCTAAGGGTAAAAAACCTGGTTTCTGCACTTGCTCCTGAAAAAAACAGGAACCATCACTGTCCTCTTGAGGGGGACAGAAGGTTCTGCACTGTTTCTGCTCCATCTCTTGAGGACACTGCCTGTGAGTTTCCCCTGCTGGCTTCATGGACCTTATCTGCCATGAGAGTTCCTGCTTAAGGAGACACAGTCTTGGGAAATGACCTCCGGCCATCCTGGACATTTTCACCCCATAGATATTGTAGTTTACTCTACATGTGAGATCAACAGACAATAACATCATAAGCAAAATGGGCACAGGCCTTGAGGTTTCTTTGCCCTCAACATCTTGCTCTCCCAATAACGTTCTAAAGGATCCAAAGACTTCACATCAGCTTAGTTACCCGAGGGTAAAAGATTTTCATACAGGAAGGACATTGTGCATTAGGTGCAGTCCCCAAGCACCTCTTCCCAGTATTGCTTTGGCATAACTTTAATCAGCTGCTCTTGGCTGAAGGCACAGAATAAAAGAAAAAAAATGTTGGTTGATCACTCAGCACTATTCTCTGACTCACTAACATGCTATTGCTGAACTCATCTTCTGGCTTTCACTATGCACAAACACAAGGGAGAAAGAAAGAGCAGGGCTGCCCTGCTTCCATGATAGTGTCAGTCTAAAACCAAGCCATAACATCCACTTAGTGCCTCTTTAGAAGAGCTAAATGCATTTTGTAAATTCCATTGGTAAATTAGTGCTAGTGTTATTCACATAAATCTTGCCATTAAAATGATTTACCTCAACTGTAGCATTATTAATGTTCAGTAAATTAGGTCCATAAAATGACATTTGCCATGCCATTAACTGAAGATAATCCACAAAGCTCATTTCTAACCCCCTTTATATTTTTTATAATGTCCTTCATAAACACTACTGTAGCTCTCTTAGACGCATGCAGTCATCAGTATATTGATAGCTCTGACACAGCATACGCTTCAGATCAATTACTGAATCAGGAGACTAATTTAGACAATCTTTACTTGTGGTCAGAAAAAGATTCATTATTTATGAGTGCAAACAAAACTGTATCATTGTTCTTCAATTCAAAACACATGTTCCCTGGAACATCAGCCATCTTCAGACTTTCTTTAGTCCAAGTAGATTATAGCCTTGGAAAATGTTGATATTTTCAGAAACTGACTGAACAAGCATCTTTCAGGAATGAAAATAGAGACCTTGAAGCAACTAAGAAAACAAAACTTTTTAAAAAGACTTTATGGGTTGGCCAAAAGATAGATCTCACAAAGCGTTATAAGCTTATTAATGTCTTTCTTCATGTTGATATATACTAAGCATTTCCATTGAAACCTTCTGGCTGCTGATGTCCATTCACAACACTTATAGTTTTATTTGAGGATAAAAGGTCTTGGACGGTATAATTAATTGGTCTGATCTCTCAAATGCTTGATTTTACAAATACAAAAAATTTCAAGCCTAGAACTAACATTACCACCCTCTGCTCCCACTAATGACATGGGGATGATGTCACTGAACCATGCCTCTCTTGATGGATTTGCAGAGCAGTTCACTTGTAGATGACCTCACTGCATTGGGACAGAAGAGCCTGCATCTGCCTAAGAAGAAAATTAATTACATGGAGAAATATCCAATCAAGAACAAGACTCCACTCCATAAAGTAATAGTTTCAATTACAAGAATAAAAATATCCAGCTTCCTTAGATCAGTAGTGTGGCTTTATAACAGAATGACAAATTATTTTCACAGTGTCTGTTCTGTGACATCAACAGGGATGCAATCAGTCTGCCCAGCGAGTTTTGCTTGTGATTACCATTACTCGAAGCCACCTCAAGACAGAATCAAAATCACAGGGATCATGCTCCAGCAGCTTAGAAAGTTACTGCCCTTCAGCTGCTGGTAACTGACCTCCGTGTAAAATGCAGTATTTAACTGTGTTTGCATTCCCCTCCTGTTTCAGCACAAAATGCAAGTATTTGCCTTGAAGGACCCACGTAAGTGTTTTAGCTGTTTAAGCATGGCTCAGAGAAGACATTTGATTACCTCCTCTTAACCTATTGATCTCTGATGCAGCTCCTGTCAGAAGACCACTCTCTAACCTTTTCCTCCAACCATGCATTATCAAGTTTATGCACCTTTTTGTGCTAACAGAGTAAATAGCAAAGTCTTACATTTACCTTTTCTTAATCACTTTCAAACAGGAGGATCCAATCATTGGAAAGCATTGTAATGTCAGTTTTGCTACCTACCTAACTATCACTACCCCAAAAAAAAACATGATCATCATCATCATACTTAAATTCATTACATCTACAGCACAAAGTTAATTAGTTCCTAAAACCGGGTCAATCTTCTTTCTGCACTCAGAGTATTCAAACAGGGCAAGCTTGAAATGGCCAAAGAGTTTTTCTGTAGTGAATGTGAGGAGCTGGCAGGAAATCTTAAAAGGGATAGATTGCCATACCAGCCAAAATGCAGATATGAGGATGGGCATTGGATGCTAATCTTCTATATCAGAGGCACCAGCAGTCTTGAGAAATACAAAACAGAGAAGACGTTACAAAATATCCAGATTTTTAGATGTTCTGGGACATGAAACATGTTCCAGCTTCGACGTGCTGGGAACTGACTGCTGCCCTCCACGGACACTCACTCAAGTAGAAGGGCTTTATGTTGCTACCATGCCCTTGCTGAACTTCTCCTCTCCTTTAGTGAGGAGAATTTAAGCTTGCAGCCCCTCACGAAGTGTGTCTAATGTCCACCCGCTCACATACAGAAATCATAAAACATCAAGTCAGGCGTAGTATTTTTAGAACATGAAAGTAATAGAACATGAAAGTCATGACTGCCACAACAGAAGTCCAGCTTCATCTCTAATTAATAATGTATGCTGCCCCAGACACTTCTTGCTTTCTATATGTGACGGCGTGCTTCATGCAATGTGCAAGCTAGCTTGATCCAATACTTAATGACTACAAGATGCTGTTGTGGCTTTTGTTACCTGTTCTTCATTAGTTATTAATAACAAAACACTAAAATTTATTGGGCAAGACCAGCTAATTGAAGGAACAAATATGAAAAAAACAGCATATTCCTTTATGTACAAACTATACCAAAGGGTTATTTGCATTTTTATTTTGAGAATAGAATTAAATGTTTAAAACTCTTCTGTGGCAAAAGAGCTTAGAAGACAAAAGGAATTATTAGAGGTTGCCATATATCCAAATCCTCCTGAAATAGAGTATAAAGTTTCCTTGAAAAACATACAATACTTCAACTTTGCCAAAAAACATTACAAATGGCCCAATAACCTAAGCTTTACACCTTTAGAGGTTAAATTTTGTTTTACTTATGGATTTTTACTGCTAAAAAAAGAGAAAAACCAGATTTTTTTGGTATAAATCTCAGCCAGCTCTTGTAAAATTTTTAGACTCACTCAGTCAGCCTTAAGAGTAGGGCAACACTTAGATCCCTGCAAAAGTGTTAGTGAAGGTGACTTTAGTCCCTGAAAATAACTGGGCTCATTGTGAACCTCAGTAGTGAGACATAAATATAAAACTGAAGTTTTATTAGCCCACTGATGAAATATCAGCCATGCAGAAGATATTACAGAATATGTAACAAATATCAGAGGTGGTATATTTTTTTAAGTCTTGCATGTACAAGGTTGTTGTATTGTCATTTGTCTAAGCTATTGTAAAATCATTATTATATATATCCCAGACAAAGAATCTAGTAGTATGACTGTTGTCATCATCACTCAGGATGATTATATGCAAAAAGGGCAGTCATTTGCACCTCCTTTTGTGCCTTACCCGTGCTATACTATCTGCATACCGGGTGATACTTGTTTTAAGTAAAATACATGTAGCCTTACTCTGCTGCCAGTTACATCAGTGCAAGCTCAGTGAAGCCAGTTGTGTTGCAACGATGACTGCAGAGCTTGGTTCAGTTTCTCCTCCTGTCCTAGAACAAAAGGAGTACAAGCTATTTTTAAAGCCTACATTTTCACTTGTTCTTGTATTGATAATCTCAAGGCAGATTTAGTACCTCACTTGTAGAGTTCAACTCAGATATCTAAAGATAACCCTGAAGCAAGCTTCCATATCACTAATATTCTTCACATATTATTTTGCTGATCCCGAGAGGGAATCTATAATAATACAAAGGGAATCTGGAAGAGTGAAACTGCAAAAGAAATATACTGTACTTACGGTCTTGAGAATGAAAAACAGCATTAGAAGTGTTTAGCCTTTGGCCAATATAAAACCTATGGCCCTGAACAGCCTTTTACAGAAAAATTAGATGCATAAAGGAGAATCAGAGGAGTGATTATAGCTGTTTGGAGTTGCATCAGCTCAACTCAATCTATTTTTTATCATTCTCTTAATTAACCAGGTGCAAAGGTGCATGTGAGCAATTTTATACCCGCTGAAAATCTAAGCTTAGTGAATGGCACCTAGGAAGAGATTTAAGCTAAACTGAAACAAGCAGAACTTAAGTCAAAGCACCATCCATACAGTATGGAACAGTATGACAAAACACGATTCTCACCCTTCCCTTGCAAAGGTCAACCTGGAGCTACAAAACACACACGAGCAGGGAGGGTCCACTCAGAGCCAAATCTCATTATCCAGGCACTCTGCCAATGGAGAGAGTTACACCGGGCAACAGTGGTGAGGTGAGTAACCTTCTGGAGTTCCCTTTTTCCCCAGTAAGTTCAGAAGGAACCCGTATAACTAGCTCAGTGTAGATACTTTAACTTTAGACAGTTAAAGCCCAATGAGATTAATCCAAACCAAAATTAAGTTACCTCTTAATGGATGGAAATCGTAATTTTAAAAATTACAATGCCAGAGGCAACCCAAGGAGGCTGACAGTGGGCTGCTGGCTATGGAGATCAGTGTGTTTCCATGAAGCACTAAATAAACAATAGGAGATGGAAGAAGAGGCCTGCATTCCTTAAAAGGACAAGGCATAAGAAAAGTAAACTCATGGTTTTAAAAAAGAAAAATAATAATAATAAAAAAAAAAACTAAGAACAGAAAACAAAGCAGGCTGTTTCTAAAAGTAAACTTGAATTGCCAAATGTGTTTAATGTAAAGAACCCAGCATGTGGCTGCATCAGAAATATACATTAAGGAAAAAAATCTTGTGTCTGGAATAAATTTCCAAACCATTTTGTTTCCTTTATTAAGAGAACATAGAACATAAAGGGGGGGGACATGGGACACAACTCTGACTGACACCACAGCTCTGTCTTTTCTCAACTGTGCAAAAAAGATTTAAGGACTGAAAACATTCTAGAGAGTAGTCCTTGTAGGGGAAAGGACCTGGATTTACACACGTAACTTCAGGAATTTAACTGAAGCACTTCTTTGCATGGACTCCTCTACTCAGGCTCCTTCTGATAAAGTAATCAGCTCCAGAAGACAAGTTCTTAGATGGCCTATATGTCCATCTGAAGGCCTGTAATTCTTTCCACTCATCATAGAGGGTGCTTGTGGTGAGGACACTCCTAGCAGTCACCAGAGATAAGTAGTTTATAGGTAAGGATGAATACCAAACCTAGAACCAAACCATGAAACTGGTCTTGTGAAAGCACAAAAACCACTGCTGGTGTCACCTCAGTGCTGATGAACAGTGTCTGTACATCCCTGTACCTTCAGCACTGACACTGACACTCTGTTCCCTCCAAGTTAGAAAAAAAAAAAAAAAACAGAGTAAAAGCCACGGTCTTTACAGAACTCCAACAGGGGAAGTTAGCTGTTGCTTCCTGCGGGCCATAGAGCACCCAAAATCAGCATTTTTCAACCAACTCAAAAGGCAATTATCAACAGAAAGAGAGAAATATCTTATCTGGAGGACAGCTACAAAATATAGAATTTGTCTTCTGCACATCTAGCTTACCTGTAGTGTAACGTGCTATGCATTTTATGGAGCATAGCTTTGTTCCTAGTAACCTGTAACTTGCCATTCTTTGTGCTGGTTTCCTATGCGCTGAAGATTATTTTTCTGTGTGATAACTTAGACTTTCTTTCTAGACAGATTTCTGCTTGAAATACCATAGAGAATTGTTCATAACTGCTTGATTTGCTTGTCACTGAATACCATTTTTGTGTAAGAAGGTAAAAAATACCTGCTCGCCGGCCAATGCATTTCAACGCCTTTGTCAAAAACATTGGTGCAGGAGTTCCCAAATAACATAAAAATGAGTGGGATAGTAAAATCATCAGTATATTCTACAGGCTGATCGGAAACTCACTTCTGTTCTACTCAGATCAAATTGAAATACTACTGCAAATTTTACAAGCTACATTTTTCATCAAAATTCCTGCAAAACTAATAAAAATGAAACCTTAGTGCTTGTTTCCCTACATGGATATCACAAATCTTACTTCTACATATTGATATTTTACCTGTTAATTTAGGAAGGTGGGGTATTTAGAAGCTAATCTTAATGATTAAATGTCAGATTGTGCATGTGGAATTATAATGACATTTGTAAATTTGTTTCTACATAATTTCTCTTAAAATATACACTCTTCCATATACTGTAGGATAACAACACATATTGTGTTCTTCCAAGAAAATTGCTTTGTTTTCTTGGTGGTACTTGTTGAAGGTTCGAGTTTCTAGCTTTTACTAAAAAAGACAGTGCTGTGACCAAGGGGTAAAAAGAGACTATGCTGAAAGGCATGGCTTCTTAATCCTAAAAGGTTGACCTTAATTTCGCTGCTCTTTCTGAAAACAAAATGAGAGTACAGCACATGCAGACATGGACACTGTGTGTGCCACCGTCTCTGGTGTGAAAGAAGAGCAGAAGGGGAGAGTGTTCGTCAAGCGTGCGTCTTCCTGGGCTTTTTGGAAAGCGACTGCAGCGAGTCAGGCTGCGATCACCAGGCTATAGGCTGTCTGGAAACTAAGTGGTGCTGCAGCCATGTGGCATTATAATCGATACTGGTTCGCAAGGCTTTGTTCTTCCCACGGAAATGCTACATCTACATGACCGATAGATGCAAGTGATTGATAAAAATAGATTTCCCGGTGTACCTTGCATTCTTTCCTTCCAAAAAGACTGCTTTGAAGTGAGCAGCAGAGGTCTGTTTTGAGTGTTTGGGTCTTTGGTAGTCAGGTGCAGAAACTGTCCCACTCCTTGCCCTTATGGTTATGCTTTAAGCGTCTCCACACCCACATTCAGCTAAGCAGTTTGTAAATTATTTATAAAGCAGGAGAGACACAGGTTTGTGCTGGCGAAGGATGTGGTACCAACAGTGCATGAAACTCTATCATGTAGTTTTAGCGTGAGATTCTGTATCTTGTTGGTACTTCTTACTCACTGGGTTCAGGTCCAACATTTCTTCGAATGGTTTTAAAGGTGAAGTAATCTGTCCTGTGATGTTCCACATCTCCTTCGTCTTACATTTTATTTGTGTTCATAGTTACGCAGTTCAAAAATGTTGGCATATACTTCCTACTGTTAATGCTAATATTCTGACCTGCCATTTCCGTTTTCAGTAGACTTGGGAGTGTTGTTACCAGACCTGAGCATAATGAGCCTCTTTCAAAAACTCTCCCAAATGTTTTCTTTCAGTTCTCTGTATCTGCCACCAAAATACTCAAATCAGGGCAGTCCAAGAGAATCTGTGGATTGACCTACTTGCCCACATCCTTTCCAGTAGAGCGTTTTCTGTTTCTCTTTTAAATTTGTATTTTTATACACAGCAGAAAAAGCAATTTTAAATGTATATCAAATATTGCAGATGGGTAATGTGGCAGAAATAATTTCCTGACCTTTTGGTGAAAAACTTTAACATTTTACACATGTAAGACCCTGTATTAATTTCACAACTACCGTGAAGGCTCCTATTAGATTATTACCTGGGAATATTCCAGTAGATTTTTACAGCATACCAACTGACTGGAGAAATAAAGAAGAATGCCTCTAACACCATAAATTTTGAACTGGAGGAAGCATAATTCATATTATTTAGATAAACCATATTTTAGATAACAGATGGTCAGCCAAAAGATTATATGAACAATTCTTTAGAGTATATTATAAGTTATTTTGTGTGTGAGAAATGTTGGAAAAGCATTAAAGAGCTCAGCCTATGTAACTTTTTTCACCAGTTTTACAGGTATAAATGAAAATGTCAAGTGCTTCTAATAGGTTAGTTTATGGGACTGTGATAAGTATTTATAGAGATTGGTCTGGATGCTTTTCCATTAGGTACAGTACTATACAGTTTTTGGCTCATATTTGAAGGAAGTTATAAACCAAAGTGGGTTCCTCATTCCTCAGCATTTGACATATTCTGATTGCAAAACATTTGGGGTTTTACACGATTTATTGTAAATAATCTCTCCTATAATGTTCACAGCACAATAATTCACAACCCCGAGGCAAGAGAGTTCTGCAGAAATGACATTATATGGAAGATAACTTTTCAGAATCTACCATTTGCACATCATGTTCAGAATCTATGACATATGTAAAGAGGTCAAATCCTCATCTTCCAAATATTTTTTTTTTCTATCATTTTGTGGTCTTTTATTAAAAATAGTTACAGCCAGCCTAATAGCTTGACTGATAACTCAATATGTTACCACATCCCACAGTAGTATAAATTGGAAGTGGGGAAACAAAACAGTCTCTTGTGTATAAGATGCCTAGCACTGGGTGCTGTGTACCGAGAACAGGCTTGTCATTTCTTAGCAGCAAATGAGGCGAAAGGAAAGGATAACACTAAAGGAAAAGTATATGCCACTAAAACTGTGTTGTTAAAATGACACATTTTCTTATACAAGAAAAATTGGTTTGCTTTTACTAACCTTTAAGTTAAATCTGGAGTCAGACATTTTCCCTGCATTAACTTGTTTTCACCTCTTTTCTCACTGTTCCCTTTAAAGGTGAAGTTATGATAAATTATTGTTATTAATATTTCTAGTGGTAAAAAGAACATACTGTAGAGTTGAATAACTGGAGTTAGAATCTGAACAATTGGGTCCTGTTACCAGGTTTATGACCAACTCAGGGTATAAAGGGAAATGTACGCACAATTAAAAGACTTCTTGTTCTTTTCCCAAAGCTTTCTACCCAAACCCCTATGTCTGGAATTTTAAAAAGCTGTTAAAGAAATGTAGATTCCTGAGCACAAATACATTATAACTAGTCAGTAACAACCATAATAAGATACCCATTCCCTTTAAGGAGAAGAGAGAGGTGTCTATGAGAGGCAACCCACTCTTAAAGGGTTACAAGAGTAACCCTTTAAGGGTCTTGTAACCCCGAAGGAGTTAAACACCTAGGAGAGAAACAGATGCTGGGACAGACATCGTGGTCCTCAGGAATAGCTAGTGCTTGGGCAAAAAACCCAAACCAGTGTCTCTGAGACCCTATGATTTCTGTAGTCTGATGACACAGGCTTCGGTAAGACTCAGCTTTCCCCCACTTGCTCCTTGTTTTATAACTTTTGGTCATGGGAGGCGTTGCACGGCAAGTATCTCTAGCTTCACCACATTCTGCAGGGAAGATCCAAGCTTCCCAGGAGCCACCTGGGCACCCCAGTTTAAAGCCACTGATATGTTGACTCGATGCTGCCTGAACAAGGAGGGCAAGGGCACTCAGGGGAAGCCTACCTGAACCAGTACACGCCCATTAAGAAAGGCCAAACACCACTGTGCCACAAAGGGTGGTCTGCCTGGGTCGGTGCAACTCCCACGAGGAGACATGGGACTACAGAGGAGAACAAATCTGCACTTGGGGAAATAACAAATTTGGAGTGGTCTGACTGCAATAATTTATACTCAGAAGTTGTAGGATCGGAGCTTTGTAGATCTTTACAGGCAAAGCCCAGTGTTATCAAATGATAGCTGTTCACGATAATCAACATCCCGAGCACACCTTACCAACATTGTTTAGTGTGGCTCTAAAATGAGAAATCATCGGCTTTCTTCCAAAAGAAAAGTATTCGCAGAGCCTTTTTTATTTGCTAGCTAATGAGACCAATTTCACCTCCTATGATGGCATTTGCCTGTTCAAGCCTTTCCTCAAAAACAGCTTCTCTTTATGTCCACCTATGAAAGATTATGATATTCTCCCTGAGGTTTTACCTTTATACATAGTTTAATTCATACCCTGGCTTTGCACTGAGTACTAATATGTCTCTTTGTTCTCTAAGACAAGCATTTCTTTTACTTAGCATGGAGCGCAGTGCTAACAGGTCAGGTCTCTCAGTGGAGTAGGGTTCCCCAAGTCATTTTGATAATGTTTAGGAAGTTCAGGCATAGCAGTGAAATTAAATCCCAGTGATGCCTTCTTTAAAATTGGGAAAGAGCTATCACCCAAAACACAAGAACCTGCTCGTTTTATTATTTCATATGAAGAGTAATTCTTTTCTACTCCCAGCAAGAACAAAAAAGATATGTGAGACTTGGAGCTTTAAGAGTTGCATCTAAATCCATATTTCACATGAATAAATAGCCTAGTTTACAGAAGCATTGAAATACCAGACATACACCGCTTCCACTTACTACAATCAGGAACCTAATTCCCAAGGGGAAAAAAAAAAAATTAAAAACCTTTCAAAGCAGATCCTGTTTGTATCCTATTCATGGGACTTGACTGACTTGGTGTTTTCATGATAGATGTTCTGCAGAACCTGAACTGTCGTTCTCTTTAAATGAGCCACAAAATTACAAAAAAAAAAACTTCAAAAACTGAACAAATTGTAATCCCTATGGTGTTGAACATGCAGACAACTGAAGACAATGCTCTGCAAGCTGTGAGCTCCCAAGGCTCTGTTCCTCCCAAGGGATTAAGCCTAACACCTAATGATAGCACTCAAAAGTGTCAACAGTGATTATTCAAATTCTGATCATCTCAGCCTATGAGACAGGGACTGGGGAGATGCTGAAGAAAAGGAAAAGCTTCGAAAAAATGTTAAGAAGTGGACCAAAACAAGCAGAAGGGAACAAAACAGAGTAAAGAGGATGGGGACAGGGGAGAAACACAGGGAATAAATAGTGCTCCACAAATCTAAATTGTGAGCACATGCTAAATCCCAAAACAGGGCCTCTAAATAACGCTGATGTCTATTTATCTAGTTCCTGTAAAAAGCCGTTTGCTATCCTTCATCTTTGTGTTCAATTTTCTGGTGACATCATTGGGAAACCCTCTGTAGATTGAAGTGGGCCAAAGTCTTGAATGTAGATCCCTGCCCACAGGCCATAATTAGAAATGGAAATTGGCCTTCTCCTAGTGATGTCCTGACTTCCCTGATCTGCAATGAGTGACCGGGTGTAGTTATGCAGGCTACTGAAGAGGTGACTTACAGATAGAGATCTAGGTACGAATACTGAAGGTTAAAGATCCCAGACCTGAAAAAATAGCACCACGAAAAATAATGAAGGCTTTGGGTGACATTTTTCAAAGTATGCAGCAGGAGATGAACAGATGGAGCCTGTGTGCATTTCCAGTGTTGTGTTTTGAACTTTTTGCTCAAAAGGCCTAGGGGTAAAATTAACACTTAATAAATATGAAGTTTTCAAATATTTATTGCTTTGAAAGAAATTGCTCCTAAATAAAAGGAAGAGTTGACACGAGTCAAAATAATCCCAGAGAAACATCTTTGTCCAATCCTCGGGAAACCTTGCCATTTTTCTTACCCCTCTCTCCCGCCTTTCCTTGTCATTGCTTATTTGTTTGCATATTGATGCTCATTTATTGTCAGCACTTAATAATTCATCTCAAATTAACAAGGCTCCATCATTACAAAACATGCACCATCCCTCCGCAGATCAGCAGTGTGGGCTCAGGCAAACAACACAATAACAAACACCACATGTAGTAGGCAATTCTTGTCTAAATTGTCTTAGCGCTTCAGGTGAAATGCATACTGCATGGTTGTAATGTAATGGTAGGATGAAAACCTAAAGGTCAGATGTTTGAGTCTTGGTTCTGAGCACCACCAAACGCCTATGTGCAAAGGAGATTGACTTTGGTCTTCATCAGCCACTGCAGTAGCAGTTCTGAATCTTCCAAGAAACAATCAACAATAATCCTTGAAGACAGCAGAAGATTAATGGGAGCTTGACCTCTCTGAATGTCAGGCACAAAGAATTCATTGTCACAGGACTCTCTTGTCAATACAAACATACAATATGCTTCCATTATTATTTAGAGCAGAGTATTAGTGATCAGTAGGCTAAATCTGAATATCTTCAGCATTTTATTACCAGCCATGCAACATGAAGCAGCCTAACAATATTAGTTAGTGAAAACTGAGGTACGACTTGAGGCACGCTGCTGCACAGAATTGCCACGTATGAGCTGAACCTACCCCTGCCCTGGAACAGCCACCCGGGAAGGTGACACAAAGTCACGACTGCAGCCTGACAAGGCTGCCCTTAACCTTCCCTGCTGGCTCTCTGTCCATACCTCTGTCCCACTTCTCCCTGTTTGGTCAGGAGAGGCCAGCAGAAGGCCTGACAGCTCAGACATTCCCTAGGTCTGATGGAAGAGCAATATAGGTATATCCCACACCAGCCTGAGCTTCAGCTCAAATGCTGGAAGGACAACGCAAGGCATTCATCGAAACACAAATGTTGGCTGTAAAAAATTATGGATTAGAATCCAAAATGTTGTAGGCATGTTGACTCTGCATTAACACTGTGACTCTGATGTCATTAAAAAAAATTACATTCAGCACCCCTCCCTAATGTTTAATTATCACAAGCGCAGAAGCGAGGCACATGGACCACATCTCATAGTACTTAATGGGAAAATAACATATTGTCACTGTACTTACTGCAGTCTACTTCAATTTCAAAACATTTTTAAATCAGCAAGGAGGAGGAACATAAAAAGAACTGAATGATGCTGTCAGACTTAAATGGATGCTTGCTGTTAGATTTGTAAGAGTGGTATACCTGAATGCAGGACAGATTGCTGCTTTATAAATATGTATAGTAATAACGCCGGAGAATGTGTTGTGTAAAGGATACTTAGTCTGGTCAGCTTTTTATTCCTGATTAAAAAAATAATAATGAGCTTTTCACTGCAATTTTCATAGCGGCAAAACCACATTCATGCTGTGTCTTTGTGGATCTAAGTAAAACAGGCTTGACCCCTGAAGTCACTTTTTAATAATTAACTCTCACTAAGTTCATTAAACACTAATTGAAGCTACAGAAGAAAAAATTGTGAAGTATATGCAGACAGACAGAAACACCAAATGTGATTAAAGATACTGACTGTAGTGTATATGTGCAATACAGTACACACATTATATAGATTTCAAACTCAATCCCATAGAGATTTTTAACTCTTTTATTCCATGATAAATTCTACCATGTTCAGTGCTATTAAAAGTTTCATTAATAAAGACTTGCAAGCTAAATGGCAGGATATCCTAACCAATAATCTTTGGAAAGATCTGGAGAAGTAGACTCCAAACTGTACAAGATGAAGCCCCTGAAGCATCTTTCAGTGCTTTGAAATGATATAAACAATGGGTAAAGGGATTCAACAATCTTGAGAACCCAGGTTTTCAAACTTAATATAATTTATAGATTTATATAAAATCAGTAATTTAAATATATATATTTAACAGCTTTCAGTGTTCAAAGACAAGTCACTGAAGTTTCATTTTATTCACTCAACAGCCAAAATTTAGAGGTTTGTAGTAATCAATATAAAAGTGTATGTCATTACAACTAGATCAAATAATATGAACTGAGATAGTATTACAGCTCACTACGCTCCAACCTTTTACCCCTCAGAACACAGAACATTTCAAGTGTGTGCTCGGACTCCAGCAAAAATGCCACACTTGCTCTTCCTAGTTAATGTGTCCACGGGCTTCTCCCACCCACCCTCAAAACATGGAAACTGCTGTTGGAATTGGTTCCCTGAGTGGCACAATGCTCAGACAGATCATTTCCTCAGACAGACAGAGCAGCACTGAGAGTCTGAGTCTGGCTCTCAGGAGACCAAATCCTGCCACAACCTGATGTATGACTTAGGGCAAATCACTCAACTCCCCTGCTGTAGCACTAATGTTAGCACTAACGAGTATTTCTGCTAAGCTAGAATGTAAAGGCTCCAGATCTGAGCTTCCTGAGGCCAGGTGTTTCCTATCCAGTAAGATATTTGCAGCAGAGATGGGTTCAGAGCCTCGCTGCTCAGCCTTGGCATGACTCCAGTGAATCCAATGAAGTTGAAGATCTAGCCGGTGGTGCACAGGCAATGGCTAACAGTGAGGCTCCAGTTTCATTAGGCTTCTCTAAAGATTACTGTAACACAAACAATGTAGAATAAGAGCAAGAAAAAAGCCTGTGGTGCTCAACCTTTTCGAAAAATTCACATTGATTTCAATGGACTTCAGCTCTTCTCTTTGATCCTGCTTCCACACACTCATCCTTGGTACTTCTCCAGTCTTTCTAATTCTAGGAGTATTGTAGGGAAGAAAGCTAGGGAAAAGTAATGAGCGTGGCCTGTTGTGACAGTCCCAGAAGTTTTATAGTCTCTCTCCAAAGAGGTCTACCTAGGAGTGCTGTAGAGATCCCTGGTCTAGAAACCTATGCCTCTTACATCCCAACCCAATACCGGGGCAAGACGTGGATCTGTATCAGCTCTTGCTCTCACACTAGTTTCTGGTTGAAGAGGTACTGGGTATAGAGCCTGGACATGAGCACAGCACACACTGGAGGGGCATCCTGGCAGTCTCCAGGAACTGCCATCGTATGCACAGCAAGTCAGTGCACTTTAAAATATGCTCCCCTTTTTAAGGAAGGTTAGATGGTGAAATGGTTATGGTACCAGTCTTTAGGGATCAGGAGGCACTGACTACATCACTTGCCAAAATCTTAATTCGCTTAGATTACACCAACGCAGACTTCTAGGTCACCCCTATACCCATTCCCACTAAAACAAACTATACTGTCAACCTTTGCATTTTCCCCAGAAGCCAAATGGAACAAATGTGGCAGCTCTGCTGAAGTAGGAGAGGAGTTCTCATGCAAGCAGGAGGTGGGACACTGTGTTCATGTCCACACTGAGCCCACTGCTCCTGGGAATGCCCTTGAAAATCCTGGCTGGACTGAGAGTCTTGTACACAGGGGAGTGACAAGTGCTCTCCTCCTGGCCCACCACAGCTAGAGGTAAGCCCAGGACAGCCCAAATGGACAATGAAGGGACAGGCAAAGTAGACTCAAGGTTCACCCCAGGTTTCACTACATTATGAACTATTTTACAGCTAGGTGAATGCAGAATTACTATTGAAACATAGCTGTATCAGAAGAGTAATTTCTCATTTTCATAAGTAAATTGGATCGGTCATCTTCCCATTAGAGTTAATATATGTCTTAAGAAATGTTAAAAACACAACATCTGAGATCCAGGAGAACAAAATTATGTCCAAATCACAATATTTTTAGTTTTGTCTAGTTTTACGTACTTTCAGACGGTAAACTATCAAACTTTTCTTAGTTTAAAAAAAAATCTAATTTATTTCTGGATCTAGATTTGGTCTGCCACATTTGGTCAGTAAAACCACTGTTAGTAACAGCTAGGCTCTCACTACTTAAATAAAAGAGTTTCACCATAGTTCATAATAATAGCACAATAAAAGAAAAAAAATTAAAAAGTGAGATGCAGTGATTCCTTGGAGGTTATACATGCAAATTGCTCTGAATCTGAGCAACAGTTCAACAAGAAAAGCAATATTTTGGGACAACAGTTCTGCTTTTGTAATGAGCCTGTAAAATTCATTCCGCTGAAATAGCTACAGGTATATTATGCCCCATGAACCATTACAAAATTAAACTTCATAAGCAATATGCCAGTGCTTTGTGTGATGCATTTGCTAAAAGAATCATTCAATTTATCATGTTTTCCTGAAGCGTTATGAGACAAGGTCTTTGAATAAAACTCATTTCATTAGGCTACCTTGTTACATGGGAAGATAAGATCTACACTTGACTAAAGACATCATTCCATCATCCCCATAATCACCCTACCTGGAGAAGTAAACATTCAGGACCTTAGAAAAATGGCATTGCACTGCCTCACTAATGGTACTGAAGGAATACATTAAAAAAAAGGTCCAGATGGACATGGTGAAAAATTATCCGAAAGCAAATTCAAGTACACAAAAAGCTCTTCTGTATGTACTGGAGGCCAGTCGTTTAGGCCAGGCATTCACCCCAGCCTGGGAAAATAATGTGCAGTAGTGTGAGATGGTTAAAAACCAGATCAAGGGGCACTTATTGCACAATGTCTCTCTTGCTTTCCTATGCCAGTTTGAAAGGTATACTTATCAAACATTTCTGTCCACCCAGTCCTCACGTGGATGTCGCTACACTACTTAGAAGGATACATATATTTGCATAGCTTCTTTTGTTAAATATTCTTGTAGGATATCTGAGTTCTAGTACAAGTTGTGGCACAAATTTGTTGTGTGGTTCTGGGTTTAATTTTTCAGTGCTTCAGTTTCTCAGCCTATACAGAGGAGACAGAACTTATAATATATATACCTGGAAGTAGGTGCTGTAGTGCTATTTTAGAAAGCCATGTGATGCATTTAGATACCCGTAAGCAAGTATTCAGAAGTTACAGAATTTGAAGACTGGTGCATTTTTTTCCAGTTTCCCTTTGTTAAAGTGTTATGAGGCTCAACACCATATATCTCCTCTCCTGGTGTGATGTGAATGAGAGGTATTTCCAGTGAAGTCAACACATTCAGACAAAGTCAAGGCAGAAGCAGAGCTCTGGTTAAACAATCTGTATTTCCTGTTTCAAATGGAAAGGTCCTGTGTCAGCTCCATGTCAGGTCACATCACGTACAATACACAAAACCCCACTTCCAAATTTTCCCCAGGTCAAGTCATCATCCCAAAGAGCTTGACTGAAACATGGGACAAGGCCTACACAGGGTTCCAAGATGTTTCCAGAGGGAATATCTGGTTGCTGTCTTGTGCCAGGACTCACAATGATGACTGCATAATAGTTTGGTGAGAAAACTGAAAACATCTTTTTATTATCCCAGTTTAACTTTCAGACAGGTAAGTTCCTCAACCCAGCTTGCTATGCAACTGACCAACTGCTCTGGCCAGTCCCAAACAGAGGAGACGAAAACACATTATTGGGAAGGAAACTGGGGATGGATTTATATGGTATTATAACTTGTTTTCTTGCAACCTTAAACAGGTTTCTAGGTGTATAGTTAAATATGCTCAGAGATGGTTTTTTTCCACTGCTATTTCACATCCATGTTGTATGTCTCCACCTTTTTCAAAAGCATTTTTAGCTATGTAGTGTTGCTGAACTCCTTGTTGATAAATACCATAAATGGGTGGTGGAAGTAAGGGAGATAGTTTTCTATCAAAAACATTTCTGGATAGAAAATTCAGAATATTTTCATGTCCTTCAAAATTCTTTTGTCTTGCAGTGAAAACAAGGATGTTTATTTTTGGAAATTACTATTTTTTGCTTTTCCACATATATGTATTTTTTTTCATGTTCTTCCCCTTTTCCTCTTTTATGTCCTTTTTTTTCTGTTTTGTAAACAGACAAGAGAAAATGGAAAAGATAAAATATCCTCCTTTTTGTGGAAAAAAAAGAAAAGTTGCATGGGATATTACTTCTAATGAATAAATTGTCATTTTCCTGCTGAAAATGGGCATTTTTAGCTATTCTTGTGTCTTGGTAAACAAATACTTGAAAAAATCCTTTTATTTGATCATCTATTCCTTATACCTTAGTTGTGGAATACTTTCATGCCCCTTGAAGGGTAACTACCCTGCTAATAAATGCCTTTCACTTACAGAAGTTGTGGATGAAACTTCAGATATATTTTCTTGTCCATACCTTCTACCCAATCCTCACACAAATTCTTGCTCCAGACTGAAGAGGTCCTAGCAGCAAAGTTTCTCCCTTTCAATCAGTGTAAGTATAAATTACAGTTCTGTTAATGATATGTGTGTTTAATCCTCATTGCTACTCATCCTGGTGTTCATTATATGTATTTTGGACTCAATAGCATATATGCGTGTCAACTGATGTGAGAATCTGTCCTGAAAATTCTAAATTGACTCCAATTTCAAAATAGCTAGCGAGAAGTGAGAGGTTTTTTGAAGTCCTTGTTTGATGAGGTGTTTGAAGGAAATGCATTCCCTCTGTCCCTGCTAAGTTTTCAGCACCCAGGGAGAACCAAAGGATGAAAAAGCAAGTGAGCAAGCTCCTTCAGAGAGCGACACTCTTCGCTGATGATAAGATTTGGACACAGCACAGGAAAGGGCACAGGGACAGAGAATTTCCAATTACACAGGGCAGTGGTGTGTCAGGGAGCTGCCTTTTGTGTGGACTGTATGTTCTTTGATGAAGAAATTCTTTTTTTTTTTTTTTACTACAAATACCTGTTCAGCACTTTGCTGTGGGTTTCTGAGAGGGATTTCACCAGGATCACCACTCTCATATAAGGTACATATTCAGCTGAAAGGCTCACAACTATGATCTTTTATGGCAGGAGCCAAAGAAACTCAAAGCTCTAAATAGCACAAGCACAACACAGCTAATGCACAAAGCACTTAATTTGTCAGGGTGGGAATATCACATCTGGACAGATGGCTCTCTCCTAAAACCCTTCTTCAGGTGCCACCACTGACGGCCATTTATAAAGTTTTGAGGATGGGGATAACATCTTAACATTCATTGATGTCTTGGTGTAGGTTAGATCGATACAATTTAAAGACTCGGAATCCTGTCTTGTGAAAGAAAAGAAAACATAAACACACCATCTGGAAGAGACTGAAAATAAAATGGGAACAGAACATGAAGAAAAACAAGAAATATAGAAAGAAATATAACCTTACTGAAAGCGCTTTCCAAGCTTTTACAAATTACAGTCTCCAAAACATTTTCCAGTAGTGCTGCATATCCTTGCATGATGAATTCAGGATTATTAACAATAAGTTTGATTTTCTTAGTTACCTTTTGTGATTCCCTTAGAAGTAGTCTATTGACCCTCAGGGTACACTGGTAACCACTGTGACAGTATAATTATGATTTACTAAGTACGAAGGGACAAATTTTCAAAGAGCAGGGCTGGAATTTCACTTTGTAAATGGAAGCAATAACATTCAAAGTAACACAATTATATCCGAACATGGCATGCTTAGAAAATGTAGGGACATGTAATTTCTTAATCATTTGCTAGAAATGTCTTTATACAGGAACAAGATCTTCCTGCAAAGAATTCTCCTTTACTCTCATACCAAACTCTGTGTCTGCCTGTCTTGTACCTGGCAGCACTATATACTTTTAAGTTAAAAAACAGCCATATGATATGAGGCCATATCCTCAGCTGGAGTAAATCAGCTCTACTGAAGCAACAGAGTTTGTTGATGTACACCAGCTGAAGTTCTGGCCAATTTTTCAAAATAAAAGTACTTTGAAGTGACCCAAACTACAGCTTCCTATCAACCCTGTACAGCAGATGAATGTAAATCTCACAAGTCATTGCAAGATCCTGATCTCCTCTTTCGATTGAAAATAGAGCCATCACAAAAGTGATGTATTATGTCTCCTTTTTATTGTCCGTGAGGAGGGTGCAGGTGAAGGGAAGCAAAGGGCAGCAAGGGTCTGGGGCTAGAGCCTGTTTCTGAAACTGCCAAGACAAGAAAGCTGTAGGTGTCAGCTTACCTCCAGTTCATGCTGTCTAGCACAATCCACCCAACCCAGGTGAAGGTCACGACTCTATCACTTGGCACTTCAGCGTCATTTACATTTATATGTAATTGTTTTTTGAGTGTGCATGTGTTCAGAGGAGCTGCATGGCTTGGGAATTGGTAATAGGATATCAGAGCCTGTCACCAAAAGGCCACTAGTTCAAAACCAGAGCAGTTGTTCGAGCAGCCAAAAGGTGCTAACCTTCTGATAGCTGCTCAGCAGCTTAGATGCAATGAGTTGATGATTTCAGCCTGGACGTGTGTCCCTATCACAAAACGGCTCTGTCGCTGCAGCTGTCACAAAGGACACCTTGCGGATACCATCAACAGAAAGGTCAAGGGCTGATGGTGTGAGTGTGCAGATGACCTCTTCATCTCACCCCAAGCAGTCAGTTTTCCAGGAGTCAGAGACACGCTGCTGGAACAGTGTGGGAAATGTCACCCAGCTGCTGCCCTTGCTAGTCCTTTTCTGGAGGTTAAAGCATGACATCAGACCTGTGGATGTTAAACCTCATGCCTTTCAAAATCATTTAAAAAGCCTGAATGAAGTGCTGTGAAGACAGTAATAAATAAACATGCAGAGAGACCTATAACAGTCTTCGAAAAAAAGCGTTTGCAAAACCTATGGCTCAATACACCTCTCTCACTAAATTTCGCTGACAATGCCAGCAGGTGCCTGGTGGCAGAATTACTGATTTGTATTTATTTTTTTTCCTAGCATCTATTTTACCAGGTGGGTTTTTGTTTTCCCCCTAGCTCTGTAGGATTTATGCTCTTCACTAAGCACCTGCTTCCCACTTAGGAAATAATAAATGTTTCAGGTCTGTCTGCCCTGCAGAGGGATGGAGAAGGGGATAGAGGTCCAATGCACCTATTCAGCTACCAAGAACCCCAGCAACACAGAAAGCCATATAATTGGGCTGTTTGCCCTCAGCAGCACAAAATAGGGGGTAAAACCTCCCTCTGTGCTGCAGCAATAGCCTGAGCCCAAGTTACCTTGCACTGAGCAGCACCAGCAGAATCCCAACAGGGCATGAGGAATGCAATTTGTCAGGCGTTTCACTAATCCCTTCTCCTCCCGACATAACGCAGACTCATCTGGGAGCAGGCTCACCTCCACCTGCATATAGATGACAGCACGCACATTATTCACAGAGGGCATAAGCATGACTTTAAGTCAGGTAGCTGAGGTGGCAAGACAACCACCTAGCCACAACAACTCAGAGTTCAAAGCTGGATAGCTGCTGAAGTATATACCCCATTACTGGTTGTGATTGTTGTTAGAGCCAGCTCTGAGTTACATGATGCTCTGGCTCTGCAGTTATTGGTACATAAGCCAAGTAGATAAAAGCTGGTGTGGATCTGTGTGCAGAAGCTGCAGTCATCTCTCTGGACTGAAGTGCACCTGTACTGGAAGAGATGGGGCTTTACGTATTGAGGTATTGAAAAGGGATCCAAGCCCTATACTCCTTAGACCTCAAGAGAACTTGGGCAAGAGTCAGCGCTTTGTATCTGATCTTGTTTCAAGTAAACAGTCATCTCACAGAGTTTCCTGAAACCTCAAAAATATCCTTCCTGTGCCCACAACTGACCACCTAAGCTCTACCACACTTTCAGTCACAGAGCAAGTAAAAAGACAGAAATATCTTTCTTGTCATTGCCTTGGGAAATTTCCATTTTTGATTCTTCCGTGGTTGTTTGTACACCTGCACAGATGATCAAACACTTCGGACCTATTGAAAACACCAAAAGCTGAAACACATGTACTGTGGCAAAGCAGGTGGGTACTGTTATTAACCAAATCTGGTGTCTGGAAGGATCTGGTAAGCACGTCCCCTTCTGAAAACAGAAATTAAAATGGTTCCCTGTTTATGGTGACCAGCTGAGCCCAGATTTACACAGAATTAACTGAAAGACACTTAATAGAGCAAAAGCAGTCACGGCAGCAACCACTGGCATGAGCAGCTGGATCCCATTCTTGTTGAAAGTTCCAACATCAAAAGTACACACTTGTTTGCCAAGTCACTTCCAGACAGCTCAGGGGCAGATAGTTAAAGACTGGTTTACTTTCAAGGGGATTTCCTAATCACAGTTTTCTCTAGTTTCTGAAAAGGGCATTATTTTCTTCTGCAGCTGATAAACAGCATTGTTTGGTCACCTGTCCAAAGCTACTACATCCTCACTGCATAATTATTTGAGGGCTATTGCATATTGCACCTTACATCATCTTGTTTCCCACTTGTTTGCTGAACAGCTCTCCAATAGTTGTCTGGGAGAGGTTTATTAGTGTACTTTGTATTACGGTAGTACATACAGGCTATTATTAAGCTCTATTCAAACATGGGGCAGGAGAAAGTCCTAGCTCTTACATTTCACATGCAAGATGGTTAGAGAAGCACTGGGTTGGGAGACTGGATGATAGCAGAAGCAAGAAAAGGTCCAAGGGCTGCTGCTACCTACTCAGCATCCTCCCTCCTGGAGCTGAGTCTTCCTCTTGCTGGAACCTCTTGTCCTGCCTGTATTTTATTAGTCTATGATTGGTGTAATGCCTAGGAAAGCTGCAAGTGGGATGTGAATAGAAATTTTTGACAAAAAGAAAATCCCTTTCTCTTGTCTCTGCAGGTGTTCAAATACTTGCAGTAGCATAGACAGCTGAATTGCCCACCCCACCACCTTGTGTCGCTCCAACTCTGATGGAGTTGTGGCTACAAAGAACAAAAAAATCTCTCCGTATTCCTCCAGCTCACCACCCCCACTTGCAAATGATGCGTGTGGGCAACCACTCTGTCTCCCCCTGCCTAAAAGGTACTTTGTGCTGATCACCTCACTGGAGGCAGCTGTATTCAGCTTCAGGTGGGCTTTGAAAGGGTAGAGCTCAATCATCCCTTTGCACATTTCTCAACCTAGAACAAACTTTGAAAACCCAACAGTGAGAAGTCCTGTGAGATATTTTGTACCTGAATGTGAAAAGTGTTGACCTATCTAGGATCTGTAATCACCTGCAGTCAAATTCAGGTGACTGCCATAGGCATGAGTCTACTTTTGTTGTTATCTACTTTGTGACACATGAAACCCATGGTGCCATCATGCACACTTGAGGTTGTGAGCACATATTTGCTTTATTAGAAAGCAACAAACATCGCTGGAAACAATAATATGCCTGTTAGTTGGCAATTAGCAATCTAGAAAACTGCAGGAAAACTTTCCTCTCTAATTCAAACTGTCAGTTGTGTATTTTTGTCCCTCCATTGTTTTTATCACACAGTTGGTGCCACAACTGTTTGAAGTAGCTGAATGGTGATTTATCATATCTGACTGCTGACTCTACAGTGAAGATGTCTGATGTGTGGTCTAAAACAGTAGACATGAGTTAATGCAGCTAACCATTCACCCCTAGAGATGGGTGGTGACAGTGTGCTCAAATTTCATGAGAAAAAAGGGGGGCTTCTTGTAGCAGATGTTTGACAATATACCCCAAACACACAGCTATCTAGTTATCCTGCATTGAGGAAGACAGGAAGGAATGAAAAGAGCATATGTAGAGCAGGCTAAGGCTGAAGTGTGAAAGAAGGTCTAACATTTCACCTGACCAAAAACTTCCTGGTACTCTCCCAGCAGCGACACATTTTCTGGATCCCTGAGCTGAGAGCCCGAATTAATTCAGCATTTTCTGCCGCAGTGAGATTTCCTGAATGGCTCCAGCCCCAAATAGGTAGAAACTGGGCAGATTTTCAAAGGGCTTGTCACATTGCATATCAAAATCTTAGGATGAACTTGGCCTCATTGAGCCTGAAATACTGTAACACTCATGCACAGGTGGAATTTCCTCACGTATAACCATGACCAAGAAGCTATTTCTGAGAGCAAATTGACAGCTTAGGAATTGAAAACCAACTTTTTCCTCACTCTAAGACAAAGAAAAGATACTTGGTTTACACTCTTTTCAAGTAATAAATATATGTTTCACTTGCTCAAGTTGAGCTCATGGCAGTAGTACTATAGCAGATATTCTGCCTAGCTGTGCTCACACACAGTTAAATAAATTGAAAAGTTTTTGGCAGCATATTATAGAAGACAGGTACAGCATGATAGAATGAAATGGCCATGGATCAGCTAAGCTACTCAAGTACACTCAGCTAGAAACTAGCAGATGGTTAAATTCAGGAGTGTATTAGTAATATTATCAGGAATTATCAGTTTTGAATTAAGATCAGGGGAACAATATCACACTATTCTGAAGGAAGCAATCACTGTACTGAGTTGTATATAAAAAGAAAAACTTCCCACAAGATGTATGAAGATTTCCAGTTCCCTTCACATCAGTAAGCAAGCTGTCATGGGACTCCTATATTCAGATCAGACACTGCAAGAGGATATCATTTAGAGCAGAACAAAGACGAGTATCAAGAGGACACAACCTGAAATGAAGACTGAAGGAACTGGAAGTATTTAATAAATACATTTGAGAAGAAACTCCATAATAGTCTTCAAGTGTGTAAAAGTTCTCCTGAAAAAAAAGAGGATAATCTCTTCCTCGTGCCTGTGTTTGATAACTTGTGAAATTGTGGGCTAAAATAATAGGTGGAATGATTCGAACTATATCTAGGAGAAGTCTTCTAATAGTAGGGACCATGGAGCACCAGCACAGACTGCTTGGCGAGGTCATGGTGATAGCATCACTGCAGCTTAGATGAACATCCACCAGAATGAGACAGATCCCAGGGACCCATCCCAGGGTAGGAGGCTGGGCCAGACAACTTCCCGAGATCCCTTCTAGATCTACAATCTCCTGGCACCCCACAGCAGGTAATGTATGCCCCCAGTATTACTCACCTAATTACATGGGTTGGCACATGCCATGTTACTGCCCAAATACATTTCTGGAATGGTGCTGCCAGAACCTCCTGCTTCTGAGTGTGCTGGTCAGCCAGACTTCTGCTGGGGCCTGTGAAGGCAAAGACAATGAAAATTCACATCCCAAAGTCTCTCTGTTGTACTGCAGTATTGCACTTAGGGAGAATATTCTTCAAAGGACCCAGTCAAGATGGACAGTAAGCACAGAAGTGTTATATCCATGGTACACAGTGGAAGCATTCATATTAGTATGGTGGAGGTTTCAAAAAGATTGAAAGACAGACACTTAACATTTAAGACCCGGCTTACTTAGAAACAAGAATCTGAATTGGTTAATTAATCAGTGGTTAATAAAAGTTCATCTATAGTGTCTTTATTGACTAAGGCGTAAGTGATATTGAATTGTTTATTGCTTGTTATTAGAAAGCAAGCATTTTTGGGGTTGGGAATAAAAAACCTTCTGTCGTGCCTGTATTCAAGAGCATTACCATTTGTTTCTCTTACTGTTACTACTTCAGCTATTTTTGGCTGATATTGAGAAGGTAATTTAACAACAGAGTGTCTCAAAAACTAATTCCCTGGTTTCTCTCTGTCTGTTTTTACACTGTGGGATGTGCATAAAGACAAATCAGTACTCCAGTACGAATGAGAAGAATATGCCACAGAGCATGGCAGTGCTGTTAGGAAAAAAATTCCCTTAAACATTATAATGGACTTCCACATGTGGTCTCACTTCTGGACAAGAAGCAGCCAGACGATATGAATGTTTGCAGTTTACTCACAAACGCAATAGGAAGTTCCTTGAGGTGCTCCTGCAGAGATGTGACTAACAGGCATAACAGAGCCTCCTGAGATAAAAAGAAACCAACTCAAACTTTCATATGCAAAACTAATCCAAAATAAACTGTTCTCCAAGGCTTATAAATATTTAACTTTTCCTCTTTAAAATATTGCCTAGCCTTGGTGATGGCAGGGACCTGAGATTCCTTCCAGTCTTACATCTTACCTTTCTTATATTCCATGTTTCTCTTTCTCTGTGACTTTTCTACATGCAACATTAACCAGATGTAGGAGAAATAAAATGTCCACAAGAAAGGCATTAATGTTTTCAGGACTTGAAACTTGATCAAAAGCATAAGGAAAGTTATTCCCCAGCTAATTTATAGGCTAAAAATCTGTAAGTATTTGAATCAATACTCAAATGTTTGCATTACTATAGCATTACCTGAGATTGTAAGGGACTGGGCTAGGTGAACTGGTGAGCGTGTTTAATACTATGGTAGTTTCTATGAAAGATAGTTCAAACAAACCAAATAGAACCTACAAACAGATGAGATTTGCTCATCAGGAACTCAAACGTATTTCTTCATGGGACAATACATGTCATTTTTCAACAGTCAATTCCATGAAAAGAAATACATTTTATGATCTATGAGACTAATAAAAACTAACTCAGCTTGAAAGACGAATTTCAGTTTTCAAAAGAGTGTGAAAGACCTACAGATCAAGAATTATTCATAGAAATTATTCAGACAATAGTTTCAAATAACCAACAAATGTGAGAAAACTGCAAGCTATTAACACGCAATTCACACGCCAGAAGAGAGTCAGTGTATGAAATAAATTATTCAAGACAAAGAGTTTTAGTGCTTTTTTTTCTCCAAACGGTGCTTCACCAGCAGTACCTTTTCCACAGACCAGGTCACTAGAGTGGTGGTTTTTGTAGCACACGACATACAGAGGACATTCATGTGCACTGGCCTGCAGACTTGAGGCACCAAAATTCAGAACCTAATTTAGGATGTGACTTTTCCTAGAACCTCTTTGTAGACAACAGAGAGAGAGAGAAATGTTGCTCCAGAGGAGCATTCACAATGTCTAGCTGGGGCTCATATTCTGTTTTGCCACCTGGAGGAGGCTACAGAGGGAAACATGAGGCTAAACTACTAATTGAAACACTTACATTAAGGGTGTAGAGTGAGATGTCGTGAATATTCATTATGGTGTCATGCAGCAGAAACTGGACAGCAACCAAGAGGGACAACTCCCATATACATGTGGGAGTTGGGAGAACCAGTCTGCAGGGACCAGCAATGTGCCATCTGACTTCCAGGCAAGTAATCTCAACAGAAAGCCTCTTAGCCCTTCTCTGGGGAGAACCACTTTTCAGAACCAGTGATTCTAGAAGATTATTGCCAAGGTTTAGTTGAGTAGCAGAGGCACAGAGATACACAAAAACAGTAGTAAAATCCTTCATCTACTCATAGATAGAGATGTAGTACCTAGTAAGAACACCATTCTCCAAACTGCTGGATGTTTATATGATTGAAATGGAGACATTTCCTTCCTGGATCTTCTGGCCTTCCATTTTCCATCAGAGGCTTCCTCTACACTCCCAACACAGGCCTGCTGTGATGTGACATGCATGGAAAGGAGGACGCAGTGAACTAATCTCCTGCTGTGCTCTTTTCCTTATCACTCAGACCTGCTTTGCTGCTCTGGTCATGACTGGAAACATGGTGTTGGTAATTATGCAGAGTTCACTGGTGATCCTCCTTCCATCTATGCACCCATTGTTGGCAAAACTGTTTTTTGCCTTTGACATCTTATGGTTAATTAAACATCATGTGGTTCTTTGCTCGAGAAAAGCTGTACTGGTGATAGCATCTTGGACAAATTTAATGAATGTTGTCTCACTAAGCACTCCCTGCAGAATCACTTGAAGAGGTTGTTCTTCCTCATATCATGCCTTAAAATGTCATTGGAGGTTGCTCTGACCCGTCAAATAAATCCCCACATCCACCCATTCACTGTTAAGTAGTGAGATACTTCCCCTTCTGATTCAGTGTCAGAACAAATCCAGCATGACAAGGCTCCAAGAACTCCAGCTCTTTTTCCGACACAACCCAAGATGGTAGAAATCCCTTAAGTCTAGCTAGCTTTTTGAATTTATGTCTGCTAGCAAAGAAATCGCACGGAACAGATTGCCTTGTTTCAGCACTACCAAACTTGATTCTGCACCTCAGCTTCAAACCTCAACTTTAAAACAGACTCTAAACCTGACATGGAAATTGATTCCAATTTCTCCTTCATGTGCAGGCTGTTTTTTATTTTCCCCAAACCAGTTTCCTCTTCTTTGCTAGTGAGATCTGCAAACGCTTAAAGAGGCACCTAAAATTTGCTCACCAGGCTCAACTTAGCTAGAAACAGATTAGGCACAAAGAAGAAAAATCAACCCTTTATTTTCCAGAAAGATTTTCTTGCTAAAGATGTCCAGGAAAGGTGAGACACCAACTCCCACTCCTGACACACACAGTTGAGGTTATGGCAAAGGAGTTGTTCACGGTCTCCAGCAGAGAAACACTTTAAGGCATTTCAGGCACCCTGTGAGCACCAGCTGGAGTTTGCAGCAGAGGCAGCTGTTCCAGTATGTGGGAAAGGGGACTGCAGATTAAAACAGACAAGGCAGCTTAAGGGAGCATTTGGAGTGAGTTCCCAGTGTAGACACCCCTTCTTCATTGACAGCTGTGCCTAGGGAGGGAGAGAGGAGCATGCACTTGCTCCAAAGCCCAGGCTGCACAAAAGGAAAGCAGAACAGTGTCTCCAAATTGCCAGCAAGTGCTGCTTCTGTCTTCAGACCCTCGCCAGACCGTCATTAGGGAGCACCACATGTGTGTGGCAGACATCGTACCAGACACAGTTGTTGGCAGCTCTTTGCACATGGAAGGCCAGTGTCGCTCCTCCGGCACTCAGCTGGGAAGGGATAAAAAAGGGGGAAACCCAATTTAAATGCCAAATACACACACACACTCACACGTCTTTTCGAGGGCAGGAAGTGCAGGAGCTTACAAGAAGCCTTGTATCTCCTCTCCCTCTGTCCCCTGGAGTAATACCTTGTCGTTGTGGGTTTATATGCTTCTGAAAGACCAGAGGATTAATACAGCTTGGAAGATCTCTGTGAAAAAACAACCTTCATACATGTAGGGATGAACACTTGCTGACACTGGTTTGTGTTCCCACACCTTGCTTTTGCACCTGCACAGAGGCAAAGTTTGGGACTAGGAACAGTGGCTTCCCAGAGAGGTGGACTGCTGATCTGGGGAGCACAAAGAAATCTGGCCATAGGCTAAAGTCCCAGCCCCCAAAGGGCTTTTCAACCCATCATCTGGGCTGGAGCCCAGCCATAATTCAGATTCAAACCCAAAGCCTGGACTCAAGGAAAGAGCTGAGCTCAGCCTGGGTGGGCACGTGCTTGATGCAATCCTGCCCATCCTCCCAGGGCTTTCAGCAGGAACATGGGCTGCTTGGACAGGTCAACCATGAGGTGGGTTTCCTTCTCAGAATGTCCTGGGCTGACACCAAAATACCTTTTTGCACACTTTTAAGGGTTTAAAGAAAAACTCTACTCATGGTCAAGCTCAACTGTGCAGACATACACAGGACATCTGACCCTACATGAGCATCCTTCACCTCTGAGATTTTCCCAAGAACCACAGAAAGAAACTTGCTCCCTCCTTATCTTTTCCCCTAGTGGGAACACCTCAGATCCATGGAGATTTTACCACTTGCCTTCTTCCCACTGCCATTTTCTGTCAGAGGAAAGAGGGACATAGCCCTGCTTTGTGAGAACTCATTTGCAAGCACACAATGCCAAGATCAGTGCTGTGTTCCTCTCACAAAGGCGGAGACTGTCATGTTTGCTGCAATGTATGAGACACAGCTTCCCACAGTTATAACAGTTTGGGAGAACTTGGCCTAGTAACACTGTCATCAACACAAAGAAATCTGTTTGATTTGATACCAAACTTTTCATCTACTATATTAACATCACTTTTATGCTCCTTCGTCTTACAATTTGGCATGCCAGTAGCACTGAGAAGCCACGAAGTTCCTGTTGTGCTAGATGCTATGCAAACACACGGTAAACTTGCATTGCTTGCCTTCAGGCCTGAAGTCAGCAACCAAAAATACAGCATTAACTTACCAGTGCCAAAATTCTTCCCATAATATTGCAGTGGGTTATTGCACTGTCCCAAAACACCCCAAAAGCACATAGGAAATTGCTAGGTGTTATGGTTCCTCACCTTTCCTGTAAAAACCCAGTGGTTATTTATGGGGAGGGAATCCCATTTGGACGTATTGCACGGCAGCAGTGCTCAGTCCCCCTGCTCCAAAGGCAACCAGTGCTGTTGATGGTAATCTCTCCATCACCGGGTGAGTTATTGCTCCATTACCAGCCTGAACTTGGAACACCGCTCAGACTGCAGCAATAACAAGACAGATAGGTCTTTATGAAATCTATACTATTAACACTATTTGTTTTGCCATGACTTGACAACTTTAGTAAATTGCTCATAATTGGCTATCAAGGAAAAAACACAGCTCTGCTCACCATTATTATGGTATTGATTTTCAATAATTGCTTTTGGGGGGGGGTTGGGGGGAGTGCACGTCTCTTCTGTGTGGTAAGAGAGCTTAGAAAGAAACTGGCTGTGTGGGTCTGCTCTGTGTCTGGAACTTCACTGTGGCAAAAAATACACAAAATGCACACCAGAATTAGCTGAAGTAAAGAATTTTTTTTTTCTCTGACATTATATTTTAGCATTAAAAGAAAAGAATGGAATTAACCATGTAGCTAAACACGATGGTAGCCCTGTAGGATATTCGTGTTAGTCAAAGGCTGAAATGCATTAACATTAAAAAACTCCATAGGGTTATTTTAAATATTCATTAGGAAATTTACAAGCTTTGGTATAATGGCTGAGGACTCCAGTGTTTTTATAATTGGAAGCCAGGCCAGTGGAAACTTTCTCAGCCATGGGAAAACAATGTGGCCCAGTTTCTGTTCCTATGTTAGAGATTCTTGATTACGCTCTCTAAATATCAATCCCCCTGAGCACATCCAGACACACACATACCTGATATTACAGTATTGTTATGTGGCATCATTCATTATCAGCTCTTCTGCTTGGTGTTCCTTTTTTTCCTCCTTTTTTTAAAAAAAAAAAATATGCAATCATGCCCGTGGCCCGAAATACAGCACTCTCCTCTTCTTGTTTCAGATGAAAGGGACAACATTGCTAGGAAGAATGTAAAGAGTGTCTAGTGTCTCTCAACAGGTAAATGATTCAGATAATTTGCTGACAAGCACAAGCACTTAACGTAAACCCAGGGAAACTGTCAACAGTCTTATTTAGAGAAGACTCACTCAAAATTCAATTAGCATAAGATTACAAACTGATACGGGAAAAAAAGGGTATCTCTGGCACTTTTAGTTTTAATTTTCCTTTTCTCTTTTTTTTTAATTTGTAACTTTTAAGCTATAAGCTAGCCAAAAAGTCAGCATTCCTTCAGTTTCTGTCCTCCCATTTCTCTGGGCACAGATGGATTGCCCGAATTCTCGCTTCCTCACTTTCTTGTTCATATATGTCAAACGAGCACCATGAAAGACTGGGAAAGGAGAGTTCTGAAGATTTACCCCTCCCAGGAGATCTTTGCCCAGATTTGCTATAAAACTCAGTATAATCTTTGATCTTCCAGTGACTTGTACTCTTCTCTGTTACTTGAAACCCAGCATTATTATTAAGCTTAAGTAGATGCTTTAAACTTCTAAAATATTTACTCTCCTGCCTCCCAATGGGATGTTAACAATAAAAAATAGCGAGGGCTTCTACATTTGTTTTTACTTTACATAAACGAATTAAGCAGTCTCTACTAGACTCGTTTAGACCCACAATAATGTAAACTGAAACAACACAAAAGAGCCTCCACATCCATGTTTACAGAATAGAAATCCTACAGTTTTTGCAGAGAGAAGTTTAGAGAAGGTGCCTAACTCATCTTTACTCTCAACTGTGAGCAAACCTGGATAGGCCTCTCTGTTCATAAGGGAAACGTGTGACACTAACGGCTTGGTTGTTTGCTTTTGTATTTTTTCAAGTGAGTTCAAAGGGACTCACTTGATTGTATCCCTTCCCCCTCCCCCACCCTTCATCCTTCATAACCATTGTTTAATGAATTTTTATTGGAAAAGCATGGCTGCACTTATGAAAAAAAAAATCTGTCTTTGAAACCAGGAGGAGAGTGTGTTTTCCCTGGCATTAGCCTGTTAGTTTTTAATATCAGGTTTGCACTGGAGTTGACTCCTGGTGCATTTTGGAACCATAAGCCAACAAAGTGAAGCTAATGGGAAAGGAAATAATACAGGAGAAAAGAGCTCCTTTTGAAGTGTGGGCAGGAAATCTGCACAACTTTTTCTCCTCCTCCTCCTCCCTCCTTCTTCCTCTACTCTCATCCCATGTAGTGTCCTCCTCTCCTCATAAAGTGTGACTTTTGCTCATTTTTTTGTTTAGAGGATGGGATCAAGTGAAAACACCAGCATAATTTCAGCTTCCTAATTAACAAAACTTCTGGGAAAAAAAACATTCTCTGGTTTAAAAAAGACAAACAAATCAGTAAACATAAGGAATGAATAAACTGAGGATTCCACTCTGTAGTTCAGGACGAGATAGAAGATCTTGCCTTCCACCAAGCTTTCCACTGCAATATGCCTCCCATAAACCCTCTAAGAACCAGCAGTGTGTTCAGTACCTCCTGGTTCAGTGAAGATACTGGAGCATATCATATGAGCCTCAGAGACCTCCTCATACTCCATCATGTTAAAAACAAGAGAAGAAATTACCAGACAGAATCACCTCCAGCTACTAAATGGCACACTGGTGATGCAAAGCATCACCAGATTACAGTCACAGATTTGGTCCCAGTTATTTACGGTAACTCATTCTCTACTGGCATCCCTCTTGATGCTTGATTTGTTTTGTATAACTCTAAGAAGTCTGGGGTAATGTTAGTTGTCCCTTCTCCTTTTCTATTAGTTACAGCTTCAGTGTTTCCTGGAGAAAGAGTCAGTAGGAAGGCCTCCAATGTAGGATCTGGAGGTTTGCCTACTTTGCCTACTCAGCTGCCTACTTTGTCACAGACCTTTTTCGTGATACTTGCGTAAGTTATTTCATCTCAGATTCTCAACTGCTTAACAGAAATTGGGCTCTAAATTACCTTTGTGATTTTGTTTATAACACTGCAACTTAGAAAGCCATAATCACTTTTTTCTATCATACAGCAGTAGCTAGGGGGAAAACATGGGGACAAAAAAACAGATATTGCAGCACTGGGAATCACCAAAGTATCAAGAGACTTGAAAAAGAGATGCAGTGGAAAGCGGAATAGATTGCAGAATTTAAATAAATAAATAAATAAATAAATACAGGAATCACTGGATTTCTTGTGTCCACTATTCTTCAATTCCAAGGCTATAATAATGTAAAATGATATTACAAGAACCATGGCAATGGCTAAGAAGGGAATAGAAAATGCTAGACATATGACATATGCCAATAATCAGGGTTAATATTCTGTCACAGAGGTCCAAAATGGCACACTAAAACCTGTTTTCATTGATGTTAGAAAACCAGCACCTAGTTCTAACACATGCCAGTATTTCCTTGATCATAATATCTAGGACTGAGTCATAAGTTTTGTTGGGTGTCACAAGAAAAGCATGGCTGGAACATACCTGGTCAGCTACTCCATGTGTGACGATCACATGCAAGAAATACACTATGAACACAATGTATTTGTGGGTCACAGGATGCTGGCAGCAACTCTTTGCTGTAGTTCCCAGAGGTACATGGACTCCTAGCTGTAACAAGCACAGAATAAACTAATGCAGAAGATGGAGAGTAACTTCCTTCAGATGTCACTGTCTTTCTCAAAACCAGCTCCTTCAGAGCATTAACATTATGGACTTGTTTATTAAGCTAGGTAAATACCTTTCTCTCCAGGAAGAGAGTGAACATAAGCTGAGGAGATAACCCCCTGTTATTTCTTATTTGTTGTTTTTGCTGATGACATGAGAAGGTCAGTAGAACAGGGCATGGCAGACTTGCTGAAATATTTCTCTATCCCTTGTGAGAAGCTTGACAGATTATTAATACCGTGATCCAGTTGTACACTTCACATCAAGGACTGAACATACCTATGCACTACAGGGATAGCATAAAAGTAGATAACAGCCCATCCAGAAAGTGTGCTAGATATACAAAACGCTACATGCTTTAACTTGCCACTTGCTTTTACAATCCTTCACCAAAACCATCACTACACAGTAGCTGAGCGGTGCTTTTCACATTCAGGTAGCATTTCAAGTAGCATTGATCGTCTTCTGCAATAAGGTATCTGTGTCTGAGTTAGCTACCCTGAATTCTCGTTAAAGCTGATGAAAAGAAAATGGGTGCTTATCAGACCTAACTCATTTCCTCCAAAAGAAGAAACCGTATGAATCACATCCTAAAAGCGCTTATTGGTTTCCATCACCTATAGAGAGAGCATTGAGTAACCAGTTCAGATGTAGCTGTCCACAGGAGAGAAGGCTGAGGCAGTGATTTCCATCCCTGGGGAAGCAATCTAAGCAGGGTTTTGAGGACCAGTGCAGGAACGACACAAGTTGCTGGGAGACATGTGGCCTGAAACAGGCTGGAGTGTTGGTGGACCTGTAGCAATGGAGTTTGATCCAGGCAGTTGAGGCTCCATGTGAACTAGCAAATTTATAAAAATTACCCAGGCAAACTCCCGCTGACTTCTGCATGTGTCCTCACTGTCAAGCTCAGCTTTAACATACTAAGTGGTCTGACCCCATCTGCCTCTACAGTGGTGCTGTCTCTGTTTGTGACCTTGGTGGCAGCCCTGCATGGCACTGATTAGCCCTTCTGCCTCCAGGAACTGCAACCGGTGGGGTGTGTGCAGGTCTGGAGGGAAGGGACATTATCTGGAGATCACTGTGCCACCACTGACTTACTGAAGTCACTCCTTCAACCAGGAAATCTGAGAGCTGGGAGGCAGAAATATCTAACTGTGTGTCTGGCAGTTTTGTCCGCCGTGGTGGGCAGCCACTCCTGCCAGACCCTAAGAGATAGCAGCCACCGTGCTAAAAGGATGGCCAGCTTCTTGCACATGAGGCATGAAGACATCAAACCCATCACTAGGGAATGAGTTTCCTTGTGGAGGTGTTTGTCTCTCTCATTGACTTTACTCAGAGCCTTCTCCTTCCACCAGATGACAAAAGTTGTGTAGAAAATATGCAGTCTTGACATCCTGATCTAAACAAAGCCCACTGGCATAAAAAACTTACTTTCTAATGATTTCAGTAAGGTTTGGACTTTGTTAAAGAAAACAATAATGACCTTGGTATCATCTCCTGACTAATACCACCAGCAGTATATCAGCTAGATCGGAGCCAACGAGTCCAACCTCAGATTGGAGGTAGTTACGAGGTAGATGCTGAACACTACCACAGGAGGTGGAGACCTTTGGCAGGGAGAACATGCAATCCCAGTCATTGGCTGAGAGCTGGCCCTGCTTTTCTGGCCCACATTTGAGAAGGTAAGCTGTGTTTTCACCCCTTCTGTAGGACCTTGTGTGAATACTGCAGAGTTATTGCTGGGTCCAAGGCTGCAACCGCATGTTCTTGTCAAAACCAGTATCACAACCCTGCAGAATTTAAAGCCTGCACGTATACATTATGAAGCATGAAAGACCACGTGCCACTGTTCAAGGCAGCATGGGGGTTTGGGCACAGTGGCTAAAAGACCTGCTAGGAGGGAAACGGGAACAGTGCTCAGTGCCAGGAGGCATTTACCACCCAGAGCAATGCCAAGAGGACAGTTGTGCTCAGGGGGGCAAGCTGGACCAGCTTCATTTCCAGACCACGTCACAGCCTCCCTGTGTTACAGAGGAATCTGAACTTACCTTACATGATTTCTCTGTGCCCTAGTTTCTCTTTAGTAGAAAGGAAGTAATAACTCTTCTCACCTCCCCGTCATGCAGAGTGACTCACATTTCTGGGGCAGGTGGAGTCCTGGAAGTTTCTCAGCTGATAATCTTCAAGTGGTTGATGTAAAGTTAAATATAGGACTGAGATGGGGGTCAACCTGCCTCAGAAGGCTGCTTCTCCCCCTTTCAAAGAGGGCCAACAAAACAAGAGGATCAAGAATATTATATTACATCAGAATGGGCCTGAAGGTTACCTTGGCTGAAACAGGGCCATCCTCCCAGAATATCAGCCCAAAAAAACAGTTTATTAAAAAGTGGTGAGGGAAACCCCACTTGCAGGAGCAAGGGGAATTGTTCCACGTTTTTGGCTCCAGGAGGCTGGAGAAAACCTCACCTGATGTCATTTTAAAGTGCTCTGCAAATACACTAAATAAGCGGGGGGGTTCTGCACAAAGTGAAAACTTATATAGTCCCTTAAAAAAAAGCCAAGCCTTAAACATGTGAAAGCTTATGAAAAATTAGATGATGTGAAAAACACTTTAAATCAAAGCAGCAGGTAAAGCTGGAAATAAAGTTATCTTCAGTTAGAATCTCTATGTACCACATTGACGGTAATGCTTCATTTCCTGAAGACTGTAAGTAAATCAAAGCCTACTTTGGGTTTCCATATCTGTCTAAGATCTCATCTCCAAGAATGTACTATTTTGGCATTTCCCACATCAGAATTACCTCTGGTCCAAATTTGGGTAATAGAGTATGATAACATATTAACAAGTAATAAGCATGAAAATTTTATCCATTTTAAAATGTATTACTGAGAAAGAAAACAAACACATTTAAAAGCCAACATTTCAAAAGTAATCAGCAATAGAACCAAGAAAACAAAAGACTTAGGTCACAAGAGAAAAATGAAAGGAAAGGAAAGTATAGCTAATTGGTGGCACTTTTGTAGAGAAAGAATGTAAGAAAAACTGCATAACTATTTAGGAAAAGTAAAACAGATGTGTGAAGTGTCTGACTGAGCTATTGTTTTAACTTTGTAATCTAAAATAGCTGACTTGATTTCATTTTAACAAGGGATTAGTTTAGCAGACAGTTTGGATTAGCAGCAACATATATAAATAAACATGCTACTCTTAAAACTTAAATACTCAGCTTACAAGATGCAGGACAACAAGAATAGGGAAAATGCTCGTCTTGAACTTTTAAATTATAGAGCCAAAACACATGCCCATTCCACAGAGACAAGGAATTAGCAAGAGCCCTCACACTGAATAATGTAATACAAGAAATATTTGTGATTATGATTTCACTGAAAAGCAACTCAAGCCCTGCTCTATGCCCTAATTGCAGAGGATTACAAAATATTTTACACCTGTGCTATTTTAAGAAAAAGAAGGATACGCTCTTTCTTTGCTATTCACATGAGAAGGAACCTGACACAAGTCAGAAATCATGGGTCAAGTATTTTGTAAAAAAAAGATGCATGTTGCTTCAACCATAGGAGAAGGGGAAAATACCCTTATCTGTAACTAAAGAAAGCCCTTTTCTAATATGCTTTTCACACAGCAGTAGAGATCGGGATTAACAGATCTGAGGAGGGGAGGTGTCTGGGTAACCAGAAAGAGGATGAGGCTGGGAGAGAACCACTCTTCCTCCCCTGTAGGCAGGCAGATGTCTTTCAGCGAGCAGGCTCAGAGCCTGCACTAACCTTTAAGTCATAAACATTCACAGACTTCTGGTGTTTTATATAGGTCCTTGTATAGTCCCTTCCAGCACTGCCAAGCAGGATGTGATTCTAATGTCATGGTGTTTTCTCTAGCAGTCATTTTGCTACCATCTGTTAGAGGTCATCACTAATACGGGTTCTCTATTTTGTAGTCCCCTGCAGTCTGTGAAGGACTAAGCCTTCTACTGATTTCCGTGCGCGTTGGCTCTTGCCATCAGGGTGAAGACCTGCACTTGGATATACAGAACTGCAGAGACCACTCACCTACAGGAGATGGGCAGGGTGCTCCCATGAGTAACAACTACCTCAGCTGTTGGAGGAGTTTCCAGTTCAGTCCCTAAATGCCTGGATGTTCTGTCTATAAAGATAGCCATGCTGGAACAGTCTTCCTTGGAAAAGAGCACAGCAAGGAGGAAGGGAGTGTGGTCTTCTCCACATCCATGATGAGTAGGCTGAACCTAGCAGGGTTTAATAACAGCAAGAGAAGATTAAACTATACATTAAAATCTGTTCTAATGCCAAAGAAGCAGAAATGTTGTGAAGACTTTGTAAATGGAGGTCTGTAAAATGAGTTAGACATACATCTGCAGGGAATGGCTTAGGAAGGCAGAGCCTGGGCTTATCTGAGGTTCCTTCTGTTTTTCACAGGGCAACATTCATCTGATCAAGTACTGACAAACACATTGGCTACTCACCCTCAGGTGTACGACAGGCAGAGCCTAATGAACCAAGAGAATTCACGAGTTCCAGTTCAAACAAAGAATCTTTAACAAGGAATTGCTTCTGTCTGAAAACACGGCTACAACACAGAATTTCTGAGAGAAAAACCTTGCAGGTGCAGGAAAGCAGACTACTGAAGAAATCAGTGAATGTGAGACCAAGGACACATATCTCCTAGTGAAACAACTTGCAGGTAAATGCACAAGGTAGCAAAGAAGAAAGCAAGCGTGACAATACAACAGGAGTAACAATTTGGGGGTGCATCTCCTGTGAAGAAGGAAAAACCTAGTGACACCAAAAAGACAGGAAAAAAAAAAATAATAGTAGGTAGGAATGTACAAAGGTCATTTTTGAAAAGTCAGCTAGGAGTAATGCATCTGACACACTTTCTCTTCTAGATCTGTCACCAACCATGACAGCTGTGACCTTCACCAACACAGAGCACATCTGCATGGAGCCCCAAAAACTTCTCAGAGGGGCTGGTGCAGAGAGAGTATAAAGCAAGGCAACAAGGTCTAGCCTCAGAAGTTTGGAAGAAGAAAATAGAGGAAATATGTTGATGGCATCACAGGAGGCCTTTGGCCTTAATAGCACCTGCCCATCTGTTGTGGTTTAACCCTGGTGGGCAGCTCAGCATTACCCAGCTGCTCGCTCACTCCCCCCACAGTGGGATGTGAGAGAGAATTTGAAAGGTAAAAGTGAGAAAATTCATGAGTTAAGATAAAGACCGTTTAATGGGCAAAGCAAAAGCCATGCACGCAGCAAATCCAAACAAGGAAATCATTGACCACTCCCCATGGGCAGGCAGGGGCTCAGCCATCCCCAGGACAGCCCGGCTCCATCACACATAATGGTGACTTGGAAAGACAAACGCCATTACTCTGAACGTCCCCCCTTTCCTTCTTCTTCCCCCAGATTTATATGTTAAGCACAACAACACATAGGGTGGGATATCCCTATGTTGGGTCATTTGGGGCCAGCTGTCCCGGCTGTGTCCCCTCCCAACTCCTTGTGCCCCCCCAGACTCCTCGCTGGTGGGGTGGGGTGAGGAGCAGAAAAGGCCCTAACGCTGTGCAAGCACTGCTCAGCAGTAACTAAAACATCCCTGTGTTATCTACACTGTTTCCAGCACAAATCCAAAACACAGCCCCATACAGGCTACTATGAAGAAAACAGACTCTATTCCAGCCAAAACTAGAACACCATCTCATCTTATGCTGAATAAAAGCAAGTACCTGAATCCTCTTGCCTCAAGAAGTACTGACCTGGCAGAGAGAACAGAGTACAGAGAAACGTATCAAGAGCAGAGCTATTTCACGGCAAGCATAAGCTCAGGCATGGTTGTGCCTCCCAGGTGTTCACAGGAGGTTGAGAAGTTAATTAATTTGGGAGCATACTTCTTAGTACAGGAACTCATAAATGAAGGGATGCTCCATGGCAGGGTGGTGTATGTCCCTGAAGAGGGGAAAGCAGCTGGTGCTGTGCCATACAGAAGACCCTCTCCCCTCTTTGGGAGCAAGCATTCAGAAAGGCTCATCAGAAAAAAAGCTGCTTCTGACAAGAGAGGGCAAGGAAACTCACTGTTTACAGACCAGTTCTGCCTCCCAAGGAAGGAGCCTACAGGGCGATTACAGGGAAGAGCTGGAAATGGATTGAGTTTTGAATTCAGGCAGCATGTAGTCCAACAGCCCAGCAAATCGTTAGTAACAGGACACACTGTTCACATTAACCTTGTAAGGTCTCAAGGCTATTCAGGATTCATCTGAATTTGTCTTCACCTGCTTGAAGCTTTGTTTTAGCTTGCTTAGTTGTATCATCATTATCTGATGACCAGGTGGCTATTGCTCAATTTGTTCTTCCGTTTCCTAAATCTTTGTTTAGATTTTCATAATCATTTGGGGTAATCTACTGGGTTTGAATGTCAAGGCTTCAGTAGCAGGGAGGGGTACAGGGGTGGCTTCTGTGAGAAGCTGCTAGAAGCCTCCCCTATGTCTGACAGAGCTAATGCCAGTCGGCTCCAAGTCAGACCCACCGCTGGCCAAGGCCGAGCCCATCAGCGATGGTGGTAGCTCCTCTGCCAGATGGAAGCTGGTATCTCATAAGGAAGGTTGGGATTTTGAATCTTTTCTTCTTGTAGTGACAAATCACTGTTTTCACTTTTTAACAAATCCTCTCCCCCAAAAGGGGGGAAGGTCTTGTTTTCTAGAGCAAGGAGAACCAGAAGACCCATCAGCAACTTACAGTCATCTGTTTGCCCATCAGGTTCTTCTAAACATGAAATTCACCCAACCCAAGAGGACCCAGGAGGAGCATATAGCTGGAGAAGTCAGGGGATGACAGTGAGCCTGGCAAAGGAGAGACTGCGAAATCAAAACCTGAAGCAGATCCTGTGTGGTTAAGACCTTTGCTTCAGTTAAGAGCAAAAAGGCTTTATCAGCACATCCAAGCCAATATTCCCTCAGTCCACCTCAAAATCTCACCAAGCAGGCAGTTATCCAAGCATGGCTGCCCTTCCACTCACCTACCATGTGTGGTGAAAGGTCATCCTTCGGGAGACAGAAGGATATTCCTGTTCTCAAGCTGGGAATCTTCACGATTGCATTCACATGTATTACACAGCACGATGAGTGGCACCGAGGATCTGGCCTGTGACTCAGCCCTGACCTTTTCTTCTGTGGCACAGCCTGAAGTGGAGCAACCTAAAAGTGACGAATAAAAACACAGAGTATGGAGCGAGACCATATTTGCATGTGCCGCCTGCCTGCTGCTAACCTTGCCAGCACCTGGCAAAGCAGAAAGCAGAGGAAAAGCAAGTTTTGACAACTCCAGTATGTTTTGCCTGAGTAAAGACCGTGAGATGTGTCCTAGCATTATTTTAATTAAAATGCAATATCAATTTGATTTGAACCACCACCTTTGATACCAAACTCAGCAACTTTATGTAGTAAGCTTGAGTGGAGATTAAAAATTAATGTGTTAAATAATTTAGGCATCAGAGAGTCCCATGACCATAATATAAACATATTGATGTTGGCAAGAAAACATTTATTATTAATTTTACATAAGAGCTACAAAGTTCCAGGTGCACTTCCTAATTCATGCCAAACTTTGTAGACATGCAGAGCTTCATGATAATTAGAATTTGCTTATTTGTATCAATTTACATTTATGTTGAGAAAAACAATAATTATACAGAAGAAGGAGGATTGTTCTAATTTTTCTATGTGTATTTGGCCTGAACAAGCACTCTTAATAAGTTTTCAGTGCTACTGCAGCAAATGAGTAGGTGTTTACAAGAATAAAAAAAGGTATTAACTAACCATTTTTGGAATTGTCATGGCAATGCCCCAGATTTCCCATAAAATCCTGAATAAATACTAACTAGAATGTTATTCTCTTCTGTGTTTGTCTTCCTTACCTAGAATGATGATCCCCCACCTACAGAATATATATTTGTGTATATAGACATATATACATACTGCAAGTACACATCTGCACGTGTGTGAAGGAGATACACATAGATGCATTCAGGAAGCTATGTACACATGTAGTATAAACAAAAGTGTAGCAAACACCAAATCTGCAAGAAAGAATTTGCATATTTTTCTTGCTGTTAATAATCACTTGGCGAAGGGTCGTTCTTGCGGTTTCTTTATGGTATGCATCTTTGAGCGGACTCTCATTTTCTGACTACTGCAACTTTAAATGAAGAAATCCCTTTGCCTACTCTCATTTAAATTCAAGCACAGATATTACAGTAAGTCACTGTGTTTGCTTCCTTCATGATCCGGGCCCAAATTTCCAAACGAAGATTTTCATGCCAAAATTTTAGATCCCTAAATTTTGAGAGAAAAACAACGTCGGCTATATTTGTTTTCGTTATTCAGCATTTTCCTGTTCTGGAATAACAGTAGTGGAGGCAGAGCAGCCCGGCCAGTGCTGAGCAAAGTAGTAGGGCAGATCTTAGGTGCCATCAAGCTGCTGGGACTGGCTCCAGGAAGAAAGGCGGGTTGAAACTCAAAGAGTCACAGCTGGAACCCCTTGAATTTGGGTTCTGGCCACACCGCGCCGCCTTGTCGCCGTCACTGAAGCTGCTGCAAACTCCAGCGGGGACCTGGGATGGAAGAGCGAGAGGCTGGACCGGGGCTGTTCCCCTCAGCCCCGAGCGCAGCATAGCTCAGCCAGCCCAGGAGAGCCCTCCGTTCCTGTTATGCAGCTTGCGTGTAATAAAACATAACTCACACATTTTTAGATCATCAGCTCCAGTATTAAAACAGGCATCTTGCTGAGAAAATAAATACAAAAAAATAAACATGACTAGGGGAGACGGCACAATCATAGAGCAACTGAGAGCAAAATCAGAATTATTCCTTCTTTTTCTTCTTTTTTTTAAAAAAAAAATAATGTAATTAAAGACTTCCTTAGCATGGACACAAAGGGAGTATTTAATGTGAACTTTAAAAAATAAAAAGATTTAAAGGTTTAATATACCTCCCAGAGAAAAAAAAAAAAAAAAAAAAAAAAAGGCAGTTAAAAGATTTCCTTAAAAAAAAAAAAATAAAGATCCACGAATGGCTGGTGAAACTCCATAAAGCAGCTGGAACTTGTTAATAGCCACACTCTCCTGTGACCTGAGATGCAGGAATCTAACCATGAATTTTTTACAGATATCCTTTAAAACAAGTGCTAGGTGATATCACTGTGACCTGCTGGACTTAAACTTTCTGAAGACACTGTGGCACCTAGAGGAAATCAACTCTCCTGACATTTAGGCTTCAGGAAAAAAAACCTTTTTTTTAATTTCTTTTTCTTAAGAAGAAAAAAAAAAAAAAAAAAAAAAGGAACACTTAATCAGTAGCAGTGACTCAGTATTAAAAACCAACAGTATTCTTTTCCCTCTGCTCTGCACATATGGTTCCTCTGAGAGACCAGAGTTAATGAATAATAATAGTAATTTCTTCACTAGCCATTGCTAACTTTGATACCATGTGAAAAAGATTAAATGCGAGAAAGCAGTTTCTACAGAGATGGGTCCAACAAACCTTCTGGATCTAAACAGCCAGAGTTCTACAGAGAGTTGATAAATGGAGCCTAAATGCCTCTGTCTTAATCACAAACCCAAACAGAAAACATGCTCAGAGCCATGCTTCCAGGTACTGAAATCAAAATCCAGATTCAGATTTTGGTCACATCTTACTGGGAAAAACTGGAAGCTGCATTGAGTCAAGGGTTCCTCTAAACACTGTTAACAACTATAATTCAGAGTTGTGCAGAAATAAAGGCCACGCTTTCCTGCAGGATTTTGCCTCAATGCATCAAGGATGAAGGCCCTCCTGTGGGTCACGCAATGACCGGTCTAACCTTCTCTTACAGCTCCCCTCTTCTATCCTTGCACGGGAATTAAATGGCATGTGCCACTCCAAGCGAGCCGATCAGCGTGCCAATGCAACACGAGCTGGCTTCAGGTGGCGTCCCAGCAGCTTTCTTGTCACGGTACTACACATTTAGCAGGGCTTAATGTTTAAGCCAGTGGACATCACCAGCCCCGTGAGACCACCTGGCCTCTGGATTGGAGCAAGTCCACCTTGAGGTGCGGGTGGAGTGAGCGCAAAACTGTCTGCAGTGGCCAATACACCAGACCCTACGGTGATGCCAGCAAGAGGTTTGAAGACATTGTGCCTAGACTGGAGAATCCTTGCTAAGAAAAGTCATGGGGTGGCCTTCAGTAAGTCTTCGCTAAAGCAAATTCAGGAGTGGGACCTTGTTTTCAAAAGCCCCCAAAACATATCAAAATCTAGGGGTGTGGCAAAGCAAAGATTTGCTGCCTGAGCCATTGCCTGCTTGCTGGAGGTAAGCCTAGATTCTCATCATCCATCTTCAAAACACAGCAGGATCAATGTGCTGTGCTAGCCAGGACACCGGAGTAGCCGAATTGCTTTTGTCCACTTAACGGTGGTAGGGAAAGCTATTTTATTTCCCTCTGTCTCTGCTCCTTTATTAAAGACGTCTGGTAGGAGGGGTTGTGGCTTTAAGCTTTTCTCCTCCCACATTTTTTTTCTGTCTTGCTCTGGGTTTGTACAAGGCCCAGCAAGTATTAGAGCTTAAGCATGGCTGTAATAATAGAGCCCTTGGGAAAGGTGGCACTTCCATGGCTGCAGGTGTTGAAATACTCACCCTGAGATCTCCGTCTCATTAGTTCTGCTCGCCAGCGTCCTTATTATTGAAAAGGTTATTACAACACTGGGCCTATGTGAAAGAAGTCAGGCTCTGATTTGGACATGTATCAGCCTCCCAGAAGCACCGCCACATTTGGCACAGCCCAGCTGTCAGTCTGAGCAAAAATGCCAAGAACTGGAAAGATACGAAGACTGACTCTACTGGGCCCTGAAAAAGGTCATTCAAGGTCAAGTCAGGGTGGTAATATGGGGCAGCTCGCTCTGCTGGAGCTCGTCCCGTGCCCATTCTGCAAGGAAAACTAGACTCCAGGGCCGTCACTTTCCTTCACAACCACTAAATTCAGACAAACATTTTTAAAAACAACAATCTCAGAAAAAGTTAAACTAACAAACTTTAAATAGGGAAAGGTGTTAAATTATGTGTGGCCTCATTCTTGTACTCTCCCTGACAAACAAAATGTGGCCAAAAGAGAATTACAAGCTATGAAGCTGTTAAACTTTCCTTGGACTCTTTATTTCAGATTCCTTATGAAGGAGCTGATAGACTGGATGATCAGCACGCTGTATGAGATAGGCCATGGGGAGAAGGGAGAAGAGTGATTCTCTTCTCTCTACATGCACGCACACACACAAACATGTGTGTACACACATTGCCATTGAAATGAATGAGCCCATTCATAGGAAACAGAAGTTATGTTGGTTTATTAGGCTTGGAACCAAGTCATACCATCTCAACCTGCCAGAGTTAAGTTGTACATACCAGAAAAACGTCTCACCTGCAGTACCTGTCAGCCTATTTCATATTAAGGTAAGCGTTATGATTTCTACTGTCCATGGACCAAATCCTGAAGGCCTTTTGCAGCCCTGAAAATGGGCAGAGGGAGCTTTTCTGCCTCGTATCGCAGTTGCTGGGACTCACCACCTCTTCAGGAGGCAGGCAGTGTTTCCCGCAGGAATGACTGCCGGCGGGAGGAGGGACATTCCTTGAGGTTCCCCTTTCAGAGATTTCTCAGAATCCCTCTCTCTGGGTGGGTTGGCATCTCCTCTGCCAGCGGGAGCGAATGGCCTATCTCCCACAGGGTCTTAGCCGATCAATCATAGGTGGAGGGCAAGTTGCCTCTTGGCTGTCTTCTGGCCCTCAGTAGCTCTTCCCTCTGTGGTCTTCGGTGCTACTCGGCAGCAGAGGTACTGGGAATAATCCTCTGTCTGCATCCAGCTGTCTGTGTGCTGCAACAAGAGCCTCACAGTGCCCTGCCAAGCTGCTCAGCCTTTGAAGGCACAGCCCCAAATACCACACGTTCCATTCCAAGGCAGAATGTAACGACAGCTATAATTAAAACCGTTATTAATGCAAACACATGAAGTCACAATAATAACTAAACTGTCCATCAGTGTCTGAGGTGGTGTCTCGCTTCCTCTGGAAGATCAGACCTGCTCCTGTCAGAAGATAGGGTGGCTGCTTCTCCTGGCCAGTTCATAACCCGGAGACCTATTGTCTAAACACGTAGGGTTTGTTTCCCGCCTCACACGGTGCTTTTCGCCCATTTACTAGACAGAAGCTCACTGGGACTAGCACATAGCTGCTTAAGCCAATATTGCACTGCAAACTGCTTACATTCACACACACCCCTAATTCTGGCCCGTTGCTGTCAAGTAAGGTGTATTAGATAAGAACAGGTCTTTGATGTCTATCATCAGTTCTTTACCGGTATCTCCCAACAAAATTATCTCAGAGGAGTCAGAGTAATAGTAAGTACACAGTTCATAGAGTACTATTTTGGACTTCTTTCCCCCTAATCAATGTAAATAACCTATGTGTACTTTGCTCCAGCCATTTTTTTTCTCTGTACCACCAATACAACATTTTCCTACACCTTGATCTTTATTTCTGGCATATACAGCAAAACTTAAGAGACTCTTTGTTACTACTGTTCATTTAAGGTCAAAATAACTCCTCTTTCCCTTTGATTTTTTTTCCTCAAAGAACCCCTATTGACATCTGTGATTACTTTTCACATACTTTTTAATAACTCCTTAGGAGTTGTGATTCTTAAAACAGGATTTCATTAAGTAGTAGTAGTTCCTCTTACACTGGTAATAGTGATGAGGATATGCTGGTTTTGCCACTATAAGTTTAATCTTAATTACTCTGTGTAGAGGCTCATCCAAAGTAGTCAGTCTGAAACTCATGGTCCCTAGCTCACCTCAGAAAACAAAGTTTATTTTTATTCGCATAACATGCTAATGTTAGACTTCACCACCTGTGTCAAACACTTTAAAGACTGTGTCTGCATCTCCAAATCTCTTCCAGGTTCACATTCAATTTACAAATCATCTATTTGTAGTTGAAAAAAGTAAGCTGTGAATTCTCTGGAGTGTTTGCAAGGCCATTTTCAGTAACAGCAATAAGTGGTTTGCAGTCGATTTCAGCTAATAAAATAGTAATAGCTAAGGCCTCCCACAACTAAGACATGAAGTCTTTTACAACCACGCCAAAGCCTCCTTCTCTATCTGAGCTTATTAACTCTCATTTCCTGTTAGCATCTACTATGCATAAACCACTGGTCTCTAGCTGTGACCACTCTCCTGAAAGAAGATTGCACCAAAATCCTTCTTAGAGGCACCTGGGGACAATATAGTTTTGTGCATACCATCCTCTCAAATTAATTCCTTTTACTTCTTGGACTTTTTATTAAGGTCAGGCAATGTCATTGTATAGGAGCATTCTCTATTTATTTATTCAGGCAGCAGTATAAGGTACAATTGTCCTAATGTAATCCATCATTCCAAGAAATCTACTATTTCTTTGTCAACTGCAGTGGTTTCACTGTTACCTACATGTCTTGCCAAATAACCTTCTCTCTCAGGTGTGTTATTTATGCTACAGAAAATTTACATTTTGCTGGCATCACACTAACCCAGCAGCTCTGTTTCTGTTCCAGGATGCTCAGAGATTCCAGTCATTCTCTTCTGAGATTTCAGTTTCTTTTACCATTTTTCCCAGATTAAAACATCATCTACGGTGCCCCAATTCCTTCTGTACTATCAAAACTTTTTTGTATTTCCTGATGGTAAAAATTAAGTGTTGTGCACAACCTAAACGGAAGTCTGAAGAAACGGAGTTTTCTCAATAAGACATGGAAAACGCACAAAACATGTGCTGTGTTTTTCCAAAGACATTCCCCAGAACCCTGCTGATACATCCAGCATATAAAAATATCTGGTATTAGACAACTTCCCTGAAAATGATCCCCTAACAACTACTGTGACTTTTTTCTTTTTTCATATTTACTCATTTATTCTGGTCTATCCAGACGCAAAACATTCTGTCCCTCTTTTCTTCTCCGGAGATGAACAAAGAATGTACCCACTGTTCATTCCCCTATGCATTTTGTGATTCTTGGGGTAATAAACTCACCCAGCTCCTCTTTTAGCCTCTTCCTTAAGAGGAATGGAATTTGAAGAGGAAGAGGGACCAGAGGGAGGCTGACTCTCTCCTCTGATGTGTGTTCTGCTCAGAGACAGCTTGTTCCCTAACTGGTGTTCTCTAATGTTTCCTCAGGTATATTGTCCTCCTGTCCTCTCCCATGAGCGCATCATCCTGGTGAGAACAAAGGCTCAACACATTATTTATTCCATAATGGATGCTCTTCTCCATAAAGTTAATACAGACTGTATCTGTCCGCCTTATTTACCCTCGTGTTAACTTTAGTTGCTATTAGCTTACCCCTGTAAGCCTCCCCTGACTCTCCATTATCTGCTTCTTGTCAGGAGGATAACATTATTTCAATCAACACACCATCATGTGCACCAGTATCCAATTTAAAATGAATAAATGTCTTACTTGCTTTCAGGGTGATAGTCCATTCATCTTCTGATGAATTGCTCTTATGAAGAATCCCCCAGAGCAAATGGTGCTGTCATTGATCTCCTGTGTGCTGCTTCTTACAAACTATTTCTCAGTGATGTAATCTAGTGCATACCTTTTTCCAGTTCACGGCTTATGCTATTTTCCATGCCATCTGCAGGCCCAGATGCCGCTCTTGTGGACTCCAGTTATAACTTCCTCAAGCATCTTTCTTTGGATTATTTTGGATTCTCAGTGATGTCCTCCCCTTCATTCTGAACCGGGGAACAGGTTAGTTTGACAAACCCCGACTACTTTGTCAGGAGTTAATTCTTGATGTTCCAATGATTTGTTCCAGATCCCAGTCAGAACCTCCTCTGTAATCAGGGTCTTGCTCCATTAAATTGCAAAGTTTTCTCTTCAGCCACAGAGACTTTGACTGTTAACGATTTCACCTTCTTTTTTAATACATTCTCCTTTATAAAAAAAAAAAAAAAAAATCCTTATATTTCATTATTTCAGGGTAGAACACTCCTGAACACTTTCACAGTTAATTCTGACTGCCTAAATAACTGGAAACCAAAGAAATCTGTCAGGACTTCAGTACCACCTTTTGTCAGTCAGCGCTATTATCTTCTAACTGTCTTCCCTTTTGTAATCAGATAAAGAGTATGGGGTCATTCTCATCTTCATGTTATCTTTCACACACTCAGAGTTTTCTCTGCAGTGAAATTTTTCATTGATTCATTCTTCCATTCAAGGTACTTTCTTCCTTTCTTTTCATTCCCAGCACCATCAGTTACCTCCTGGTGCTTAATTTGTGTACAAGAAATTGAGCTGGTATCTCGCTCACTTCCCATGCTACACCTGCTCCATGGTCCTCAACCAGACTGATCATCTGGCACCATTAACCTTTACATACTGGAGATCCAATCCCACGCCCTGTGGCTTGCTGGCACAGTGGTTCACAAATGTCACACCGACCAGGCTGTCACCTTGAAGGAGTTTCTAAGGCACAGAGGTTGCTTTGCTGCCTCAGGGGACTGTAGAGCCTGAAGCCGTATTATCTGTTGAACAGATGTCTCTCTCAGATACCAAGGTTTCTCATATTCACTGAATTTGTCTTCTGTCCAAAGCTCACCAAATAAGTTTCCAAAATGGAGAAGCACTCCTCCTTCTTGAAGGTCAGTTTTCCTTCAGTGGAAGACATTTCTCTTCTTCTTCCTAATCCCTCAGAAAATCTGGGACTAGGGAAATTCCTCTCATCGTTTCCTAGGTGTGCAAGCCACACAGCACAAGTTCAGTAAATCTAAGAGTTCTTGGAAGGACTGGACCCATTACACATGCAGGGTGCAGATGGTCTGCACACACCCAGTAAATCTGCCTCTCTCAAGATGTGCAGGACTTAGCACATCTGGTCCAAGATCAGTGGTAGAGTAATAAATAAAAAAGGCAAATAAACTCACACCTTTGGTACCAAAGAGAAGCAGGCAAATACCACAACAGATACATCAGAGTGAGAAAATATCATTTCCCTCTGCTTGTCCTTGACTACATCTTTATCATACACTCCCTGGAAATCCCAGGCTTGCTGCTTCTAAGACTATTTCACCCACATTCAGTATGACAGATCTCTGAACATGATGAGCAAGGCCTAAACTATACTCTGGGCCCAAGTAGGTTGTCAAATGTCTGAAAATCCATTATAAATAAAAACAGTCTTTGAATTCCATCTGGTTAGAATTGCCAAAAGACAGAAGGGCATCATCTGGAAAACCTAACAAAACGTAGCTTTAAGCACAGCCAGAAGAAAAAAATAAAAGGAAAATTACTCAAAGTTACCTCTTATCTTGCTTTTTTTGCTGAAAAGCAGAGTTTGAATGTGTTGTACACCTCAGTGATATGCCAAACGATAATGAAATACCTTCGATACGAACATCATACATTGGCATATCTGCAAATCCATAAAAGGTCTGAGACTGCTGCAGGAGCTGACCCAGTGAGTAACGTTGCAAGTTGGTGTCTCTTTGTTTCCTGACCACATAAACAAAGCTGTGTCTGTATAATAACTGAGAAAGATGCATCATCAGCCCATGAGCTCCTGCCAAGAGGTTAATATGTACTCTCAGATTTTGTTAAGGCACTTAACAAACCAAAGCTGATTCCAAAGTTAGACCACAATAATAACACCTTTATGGAAAGACTCGATGAATTAATAATATCATAATATTTTTTTTCCAGGCTCTCAAAGCACGTGGTTTTGAATAAAAACCTGGCAATCCAGCAGCAACGTGCTATAGGACAGTGCAAGAATTTATAGAAAAGTTTTCATCTTCAGTGTTCACACGTCATATGATTTTTAAATAACTGCTACTACAGTTTTGGTCTCCCCGCTGTGTAAATTTGGTAGGATTTACACGAGGGCTGGTCTATCATCTGTTTATGGAATATTCAGCTGTTGCAGGGGAATAAACTGTCTGACATAACCAAACTTTCCTTCTCCAAATTCCATGTTCTCATAATCCCTGCAGAGCTACACATTCCAAGAGAAGTGCTGCTATTACGGACCAATGCAAGGCCAACCTTCACTCAGATTCAGGGCTCTGGAAGCACTTTTCTTAATCCAAAACAAGAAATCAGATTAAATTTTTCCTCCCAACCTTGAGCAAATCCATCACTTTAAACTCTCACAGCTTAAAAATATTAATCTTTTTTCCCTTTTGAATTTGCCAAGATTCTCCTGAGTCAGTGAGGAAGCTGATTGTTTCAAGTTGGACCTGCATAGGTCATTGTGTACTTAACAAAACCAAAAGAGAGTGGTTTTACTGACATCATTCAAGGTACATTGTGGTTATACTGGCTGAAGATACAGCCATATATTTAGCACCATTTCAAGTCATAAAAACTTGCTCACAATTACTTTTTTTTTTTTTAACTTGAAAAGTTTACTGGCTGGTCACAAGTGCAGAATTGCAAGATGACTGAACAAATCTTCCAAATGTCAGTTTTCTTTTCAAATCCTATTTGTCACTAAACTGAGATGACACATGATCATTTCTACTGCCAGTGGGCCATTTCAAAGAAAATGTGACTGAGTGAAAACAGGATTACTATAGGGATTTTCTAATCTACTATAAACTGTTCAAATACAAGGATAATTTGTGTTCCTTTCTTGATTATCAGGAAAGCTGCTGAAAAGTTTGGAGCTAAAGACTAGAGACACCAAAAAGGAAGTTTAGAGTTTTGTCAAATGCTTTCATTCTGAAAGATTTCTCAGAGTTTGACTTGGAAAGAATTTTTGGAAAAGTAGTCATCAAGCTACATGGTATGGAAAGCCCTGTATATACTCCAGTGGGGGAATGAAAGAGGGATCCTGTTAATCATATTATTACCATTCCTAGTACTAGCTTTAGAGGAGAATGACAGTATGGCAATTTTAGAAATAACAACTCCATATCATCTGGTACTTCTCTTTACATAATGCTATATCCTCAACAACACAGATTGGGGGTCTATTCTTCTAAAAATTCCTAAAAGTTACAAACGATTCCTGACTGTCAAGGTTGGTAATTCTAATATATAGGCAACACTGACTAGCCAAAAATCCTGTGATCCGACTCACATACGGAGATAACTGCCTGTACAGCACAGGCCTTAGCTTACTGAACAACCCTCCCTCAGATGAGCCTGAATTCATGGGCCTGGTTATAACCGACACCAAGCGCTTTCCCTACCCTTGCTGGTGTTTACAGAAAACAAGATGCTGTGTCTCCCTATAGCTTTCATGCAAGAAAGGATTTAAAGGATTGAGGGTTCTTAAGAAATTTCTAATTAAATACAATAGATTAGGAGGTCTATGGCATTACAACTTCATTTGGCCATCCGTTGACATTTCATAACCCTGAACACATTGCCTTAATCTGCAGTGCAAAATGTGAATGAATTAGAGCACTGACAAGGTTGTGTCCCAAGAGAGAGGGTAAAGAAGATAGAGAAAGGATGGTAGGAAAAAAGCTTACTGAAAAGATATCTGAAAGAAGAAATAGAATTACGCTTTCTAATGTTGGCAAATAAGATAAATGAACATCAGGATTGCAAGTTTTACAATCGCTAAGGTTTGGAAAGCAGAATTTATATCAGGAGGGAAAATCTGTCTTCCTTTCTCTCAGATCAGAGTATGTTAAAATTCAAAATATATGACATAATAAGGAAAGATAATCAGCCACCCAGTACTGAAACAATGCCTGAAAAATTAGTCTTAGGTCTCTGTTCTGCCCTTGAGGTATTTTTTCTGAACATCATAATCAGAAGCGTTAGCTCCAGTAAGGGAAGTAAAGTTAGTCCTAATGAGGCTGAGGCCATAGGCCACACCATGTGCCAGAATGAGAAAGAAGCATATGGCAGACCTGAGGACCACAGACAGATTTTTTTTTCCCACTGACTAAATTGTCTCTTCTTGAGTCATGGCATCTTCATACCCCACTTAGTAGAGAGCCAGAATCCAGCCCTAAAGCAGGATGCAAGGTAACGGGTTTTGTTAGTAAACATGCTGATGGTCTGCAGCTGGCAATCTGGCCTGGAAAAAGAGACTTTGGTAACAGACCGTCAGAGACTCTACTCCAATCCACATGTGCTTTAGAAAGTTCCAGCTGAGCCCCAGGTTTATGGAAGGGATACCCAGCTTGATAGCCTTGCTAGACAATTCCTTCAGCCTTGCTTACTCCCAACCCTTTATAAGTCAACAAGAAATGGTCCTCAAGCAACAGGACGTTTATAAGCAACAGGCATTTTTCTGATCATAGTAGTTTGCCCTCACTCACCTTCTTTCCTAGACCACTCTGAAGCATGTACGGTTTTCCCAGAGGCATACATGGGGTTTAGCAGAGCCTTCACCAGCCCAACAATTCTGGGAAGCATCAGTCTGTTACCCTTGTGTAGTAAAGCCAATATTACCAAGCGGTGCCAGCTCCACCACTCCTGTACAGTGGGTCCTATTATGACAGGAGACAGGATGCAGCCTGCGGTCTCATCTGACACTAGGAGAAGCTACTTGGCTCATCTGGCCAGGAGAGAAAAGCAATATTGGTTTATGACATATGGAAAAAACTAAAGGCAGGAAAAGTATGATTTAATGAAAAGTGATTTCTGGAGTGCCCGCTACATATGCACTCAGCTGCATTGCATAAATTGTAAGGAAAGACTCCGGATTTTTGTGCTTTATTTGACTTTAGGGTTTTTTTCTCAGCCTGCTGGATTTCTCCATGCAGGTTTCTTCTGCTTCAGATTTTAATTTATGCTGTAATATTTTTTTTCTTTCATATATGCATTTGTATATCCTATAAATGCAAAAAACAAAAAAAAAAAATTGTAATGGACTTTTCTTTCTAGTACCAATATTTTATTGTGTCTATCAGGAGTATGATAGATGCTTCATTACTGGCCTCATCAGCTTCAGGAGGTGGGATTTCCACCATCAGAGGGTTAGAACTACTAGTGTGAAAGATTTAAGGCATCTCTGCTGCAGAAACAAGTGCAGTCTGGCATTTACGCCATTTCCAGGAATCAAATCATATTTCAGCCACATATATACTGATCTGTTGATCTTGAGGTATTATTTCCAAAAATCAATGTTTTGTGTATGACCTTCAGGCATATGCTTTTCATTGTAAGAGGCTGATGTGAAGAGTAAGACAGTCAGCCAGTGTTTTATCAGCACTCCACCATCACACCAGTCCACCAGTACAACATGGGAGGTTTCTGTAGCTGCATCACCAACTCTTACATAATGTAAGAGTTACCTCTGATAGGCACAGATTCTGAGAACCCTACAAATTGCTTCATAGCTCTTGTACATTTCCATATTGCCTGCCAGCATACTTAGTGGCCTGAAGCAGATTGAGGATTTCGTGTGCTCTCTTAGGATGCTATTTTATCTCTCTTGGTTTCCCCATCTGTAAAATGTGTTATATTTCCTACTGAAAGATATTGTTGTGATTAGTTTTAAATGTTTGTGAAGCATTTTGAAGTTCAAAGGTTTGGAGTAGTAGTTTCTGGCTCAAGTTTGCCTTAAGCAAAAGTGAGAGTGTGGAGAAGGTATGTTGTAGCTCCAAGGAGCAACTAAGAACAACTACAGCATTTGTGAGGAGAGACAGGTGATATAGTAAGAAAACAGGTCCCTGAACACAGATTCAGAGAACAGCTGAAAATGTATTTTCATGACATTTGGAATCAAATGCAAATATTCATACTTCTAAAAAGATATTTTTTCGAAAAACACAGACTAGTATAGACATCCAAACAAAACCAAATTATTATCCATATTCACAAGATAAGATTTTTGTATTATTTATTAAAGTCTCTATGCCTTTGATAATCAGTTATAAAATCAGAAGGAATACCACTGAAGTTGACTGACTAATCCCATATCATATATCATAGTCAACAAGACCAAATTCCAGGAATTAGTCATGGCACAGTGACTGAAGTGGGGATTTTTGTTCAAGATTCAGATACCTAAACTTAGGTGTTAACAGTGTATATGGCTACAAAAGAATGAGGTGTCAATCTACTCAATGGGGAGATCCGTGGCTCAGTCAGATACCAGTTCAGATGCTCTAGTGTGTCCTCTGAGGTGCCAGCTGGCTCTCCAGAAGGTCCCTCATATGTATTACATCAAGTGATGGCCTCACTTGGAGGTCTCAGGTACCCTAGAACACCTCCCCTTTGTAATTAAGCGAGTCTCTAAGTATCTGCTCCAGGCTCTATTGACCAAATTAACTAGACCTCCACCCCATTTAGTGGGAGTTTTGGGCACTGAGCTAACATAGAAACATACACTGTCGACACCTATATGGAGGCCAAGCTGTAGCCCCCTCCGAGCTGTAACCAATCCCTGAGGCTGAAATATGTTATTTATACATAAACCAGCTTTCCCAAACTGTGGTCATCTGACCTTTGTTAAAGAACTAATGGAATATTCATACTAGCACCGTTCCTGGGAGCTACAGACCACCCCATTTATCTGAAAGATCTTTTAACCAATTGCTCTGAAGGACCCTTTTGATGCCCTTAGAGGACCTGTTTGGGTAGGGAGAGAGCAGGGATCCCAGCAGGCAGTGCTGGGAACTGCTCTCCAGTGGCTGCCTCTAGAAGTGGTTCTCCTCCAGAGGAAAAGGAGGCTCTGCTATTTCTGCCCATTTCAATGAGAAAGTGCTCTTTCTGTACCACAGCAAAGGGGGGAAAAGGGCTTCCGGCCATTTTTTCCTGCTGTAGAGCAAGAAAATGAGCTTCTTTCCTCTGCAACTTCCAACAGGGGGGCAGATCATCCCATAGGCAGAGTTAAAAAACAGAATGAAAGCTTGTTGTGATATGACACTATCTGATAACTGCTGACACAGATATTTGTTAGTACAATACAGAGAGAATCAATTTTGTGCCATTTTGGACAGTCTTTAAAATTTTCTCTTGTAATAAAGATCTGGTTCAGGTAAGGGGCAGTCAGGTTTGGAGTTCTGAGCATCATGCACCTGACAAGTGGTTCAAGAGGTGCTACCATGCTAGCACTGCGTCACTGGCACAGGGACAGCTGGAAAAAGTGGTGGAAAGCAAGCACAAAAAGACTGCCCCTTGAGCCCCAGCTATTCACCTAGTCCAGTCCCTTCCAGCAGTGGATCATGGCACCCATCCCCTGCTAGACTGCATCAAGAGACCTTACTTTGGACTAAGCATTTTCTTGCTAGATGGCTAATGTTACCAGAAACAGATTGTAGCTGAGATAAGCAGAACTTCACCACCAGCACAAATAGGTGGGGCGAGAAGTGGTGGGGGAAATCGATGGGAACTACTGATGATTTCTATCCCAACTTGTGCTCACTGGAGGTAAGTGGCCATATTATTCAGGCCAGCAGGAAAACCTGGAGGAAAACAGGTAGAAAGAAAGAGCACAGAGGCTTGTTGTTCAAGAAGAGGTGATGATTTTTGCTCCTCAGATAACTTTTTTCTAGAATTACAAACACTAAGGAGCAAGAAAGCATTGAAGTGCTATTCCACCCCCAATGAAACTATAATTCTTATGACCAGTGTAACCCACTCTTTCCTTTAAAAGTCACAAATGCCGTATTCTGCAGATGGCTCTCGGAGAATGTCAAAGGATGTGAAAAATCACATGCAGCAAGACAGCTCCTGACTGAGTACGTGTCTGAGGAGGCCCTAGAATGAGAGCTACTCAAAGAAGTGATATAAGACAAAAAGCATTTGTTGAATTTGTCTGAGATGTCATAACATGAATAATTACAATAACAAAGAAAAATTACCCTTTTGTTTCAACCTCATCTATTTGGGGGGAGGGGTTGTTAGCACAAACATTAGACCTAGGTTACCTCTCAGCCTATCACACATTTTAGTAGGATGTCAGGAATCTCCATGAGCAATAGCATTGCATGGGAGCTGCTGATAGCCCCTCAAATGCATAGATTATTCTATTTTTGATGATATGCATATGTCAATCTCAGAGCAAAATTGAGCCCTTAGGGCAAAATTCTCCTCTCAGATCCACACATCAATGGGAGTTCCCTTCGTGCAGGAAGAACAGACTATTGGAGTTGAGAGCTGCTGTGTAGGTCAGGATGGAAAATTTTGTCTGTAGTGTTTATTTTTTAAATAGTAAATTTAAAACACAAATGTAATTTTCTGTGATAATAAAACATTTGAACAAAATCTAAATCTGCCCTACCAGCATCACAGAAAAAACGTACCACATCCACAAACATAAACAAATATTTAGCTCAGGGTGAAAAAGGAGAAAAAAATTATGTCTTCAGAAAAACTGAATATATTAAACTCTTCCTCTACAATGGTGAATCTCTTCAGAATGAAAACACTCTTTATTATAACAGACTCACTGGGGACAACGTGCTTTAAGGATCAGTTTTGTATAATCCTTCATAAGGTGAGAAATCACATTCCTAGTGCCTTCAGGCCTTTACAGACTGTCTGGGCACATACGTAAAGAAGAAAAGCCTCATTCCACCATACTCACCATGAACCATGTCCAGCATATAAAATGGAATTCCATTTTCCAGAGGGGATCACAAAGAGGAAAGATCAATAATCTAGAGTAGCCACTCATGAGCTACCTTCCCAGATCTGCACAGGACGCTTTTGTATGTAAATTTTGGGTTAAATGTAATAAAATGTACATGTACTTAAAAAAAAAAAAAAAAAAAAAAAAAAAAAAAAAAAAGTAGCCAGTCAAGGATTCAGCTTTGGAATTGCTGCCAAAGTGTGTATCTGAGCCAGATCCGGGCTCACTTTACACATGTTTTTCTTTGCATGCTTCTTTAATGATAAAATTAACCCCTTCACAGTTAAAAGGTATGGAACCGATAGCTCCTTTTAATTCCTAATTCTCTCTAATTGCTAATTTGAAAATTACAGGCATTAAAATAATGTTTAAGAGAGTAAATTGGTGCGTATATCCTCTACGGATCTTCTGGATAGGTGTGAATTTCACCTGAAAATTCCAGGCTGTTGATGTCAGATTTGAATACTGGTGGTCTGATTTAGTGTTCAAAGACTTTCTCTCTTGTTTCTGCTATTTAGTCTCTTTCAACATATTCTTGCTTGAAAACTTCTATACTCGTTAGGCACTATTGAGATCATTAGCACACAGCCTGGGCTCTCTATAACTGCTATAAACAAAGACATAAAGTGCTTTCTCACATTTCTTACTGCAATTTCAGAAGCAGTTGGTCCCGCAAGAGGATAAAGGGACCTACAGCTTCAGATAGATACGGTACAAGCAAAACAGCAGCCAGGGACGACACCTAAGGCTTTGGAAGGATGGCACTATTTTGAATTATTAACAAGAAACAATCAAAATTAGAAACTCCACTAATGTGCCTGTAGGAACCGCATACCCCTAACACAAATGTTTATGAATTAGGTAAGCATTTAAGTACTAGTTAAATAAATATTCAGCTGTAACCCATTCTGCCTGTGGACATGTAGTTAGAAATCTTTGTTATCCAGCTAAAGACACCGCAGATATAAAACGGTAACAAGGACAGCTATAAAAAGTTTGCATCCTATTTCCACCCAAGAAATGTCAAACTTTGGTTTTGTTAGTGGCTCTCTGGGAAATATTTCTCGGGCAGTTTTTTAACCATAACCTGAGAAGAATATTTAATTGCAGGAATAATCACTGTTGAGTATCAAAATTAACTTAATCCTCATTAGTTTGACTATGGCAGTACTTCTTAACATGACTTGTAAAATTTGTGCAATAAATTATTGAAAAGCCATTATTGAAATAACATCTTCTTTTCTAACATGGCTGCTTATGTTTCCCAGATGAAATACAGCATGCATCTGTTGCCATAGTTACCGTTAGTTTCTGAAATAAACATTACTTCTTTCTCATTCCTATGTCCACATACAAAAATTTATCTATGCCATCTTTTCCAATCAAGTGTTTTGTAGGTACAACAGTCCATTTAAATAATAATCTCATTAAAAATAAAAACCTACCTTACCTCAAAATGCAGATATTTAAGTGACATGAAAGATGGTAATTCTCTGAGTTTATAAACACAACATGGCATGTACATATACAGTCTTTAAAAGAGTGACCTTTCTGGGAATCCTGTCAATGTATAAAACATAAGGAGGAGATTCACTAACAAGATGTGGGGGACAAGGAAAGTTTTAAATAAAAAGCAAGTTCCCCAAAGTGTGCTTGTTGTACCTCTTGGGCTCTAGCCCTGTGGTCTCTGGAGGCTTGGAGAAGAACCTTCTATTCCATGGCTGGGTGGAATTTGGGGTAATGTTATTTGATGAATTGGGCAGTCCTTTCTAAGCTTGTCCTCCTGCGGCACAGAGAGTTTGTGTAATTTTCGAATGTCACATATGCAATTTCCAAAAATAACATTCCATTCAAGAAACTTAGGAGACTGTCCTTGGAGATCACTCTTGTCATGCCCATGCTAAGGTAGCCTTGCTCATCAGTCCCGAAGAAAACACACTGTTGCAAAGAAAACATATCGTACTTCTGCATTAGGAAGGAAACTAAATTTCCAGAGGTTGCTTCTATGTCAACTATTACACACTCAAAGCAGGTGAGTAAAGGTCAAAATAAAATGACACCTCCGAAAAGAAACCACAAATGTACATACAAGTGAGGAAAGCATCATACAAGTTTCACCCAGATCCACTTCTGACTATGGTCAGACAAAGCTATCAACAGATGCTTATAACTCAGACCTAAAACAAGGCCCAGGAGTATAGAGGATATAAATCAGCTTCACTGTGGTTCTGCTGAAGGTGCAGGACTCAGCTCTCACGGTGTCGTAAAAGATGTGTGGATATTCTAAACATTTGCTTTGTTTGGTTGGGTTTTTTTTCCAGAACCCTTCCTCCAAGTATAATCAACACAGAGCTAAAGCAGGCCATATTAATCCCCAAGAGCCTAAGTAGACAGACATGCCTTGCAGCATACCTTAAGGGACAAAGGATTTGAACTCTTTTGGACCACCTCAGGAAGTAGATCTGAAAGGGAATATCTTGACAGCAACCTCCTTTATACACTGGAAGGTTCTCAGAGTAATCATTCTTTACTGACCAATAGAAGCATCAAGAGAGATGTGGTCTTTTGTGTAGATAAGTCTGGAGCCACTCAGAGCTTTAAATACTGAAACCAACTCATTCAATATAACCAGAAAACAAACAATCAGTCATTGTTTAGCACAGAATGGCGGCTACCAGCAAGATACTCCAACTTCTGAGTCAACATAAAATATAGTTCTATTAGCAATATATTATGATATTCTATGATAGTTAACAGATCCTAGCTAGCATTACTCTTCCTTCGTGTAAACACAGAGATGCTTAGATCAAGAAGATATAACTTGCTAGGCCCTGTAAACTGCACAGATTACAAACCAAGTGAAAGACTGAGACTAGACTAGCTTGTGACCTGGCTCTGGTGCATAAAAACAGTATGGCTGTTACTCCTTCAAAATTCAGTGATGCTCTGGCAGCTCTATCAGCGTTTTTCAGAAAACTGTGAAAAATTATACAATCTGGTTTTATCCTATTTATAGAAAGACCACTATAGATTACAGTTACTAAGCAAGATTGGATGTGGAGCAAGCATCCAGATAAAAGGAGTAAAGGAACACCGAGTAACTAAGAAAGCAGATAAATTAAAGCACTTAAAACAATCTGAGAGAAACTATCACTCGCCAAGAAAAGCTATGCTTTTCTGCAACAGCAAAGTCATAAGGTCCAAGGTAAAGTGAATGAAACCCAGAAATAGACTTTTACAGTATTAGGTCTGACAATCTGATTTTCTCAGTTCTTGAGATGCATACAGATTTGATAAAGAACTAGAATTTGAACATTTAAAGGTGATAGGTGATTTGAACTCAACAGCATCTTCTCCCTTATTATCAGCTATTCTTGTTTATCAAAATTACTCCAGACCTCACAGTATCATCTAGCGCATCATTTATTCAGGAAGAGTATTCATAGTAAAAAAAGATCTTTCTTCTGCTTCTCCATGAATAAAAGTCTGAACTCTTCTTGAAGAAAAGGTATTGGACACCATTCAAGGCCTAGACATGCTTCATTTCCAAATGGAACTTTTCCAAATGCTCCATACCCAATTTTTCAGCAACAAGGATGAAGGGGCAAACAATTCCAAGGCACTGTTATATGAATCATGTGCCTCTGATAAGCAGAGAGGTTACCATGAACACAACACCCTAGTTCAAGCCCTGGCTCCCAGGACAATTTCAAGATGGATTTTCCAAAGCCATGGACGTCTATTTATACCAGCAAACATATCTCTGCCCATCACTGCTCAACGAAAGCTATGTGCCCCTGTAAAAGTGCAAGTCTCAAGCACTAAAGAAAAGGTATATGAGACCCAGAAGTAAACATTCCCAGAAAATCAGACTCTATTCTAATTCTACCACACTGAGAAGTGGCTCAATATTGTATCAACAATACAGTTTTCCCTTTATAGCAAAGTTAGTAACTACAGGAGGAGCAGTAGCAATCACTATATATTAATAATGGTTGGCACCTCCTGCAAACGTTTTGTTGTGATCAATAGTCATAGGGCTCAGATACACAGAAAACTCAGTTCATCCACAAATATCCATATACATGTTCATAGTCCTTGGCAAACATTTTATAAACTAAAGTAAATTAGCTCTTGAAGAAAGACCTCATTTGTCAACCAGTGATAAAACATTAATTCATCTCACCCTCTAATGCCAGGTTAGAGCTTGTGCATCTCCTAATGAAATCTCTTCAGATTTGGACAGCTTCTGCATTTCCCAACTGTTTCCCTTGCTTCGAGCTAGCTTAGCTTCTGCTTGCAGCCCAGAGCTTTCTACGTTCTGAACATTCTGAATTATATATCCAGCATCACCAGCACCGGATCACAGGTGATGATGGGGAACACTTCACAGTGTATGGGGCGTGCTGGGCTGCATCTGGATGGCATGAAGGCAAAGGGGGACTGGGACTGTTTGCCCCAAGTCAAAATATCATTTGGCCTAAGGTGAACGCACAGTCTGTTGGCCACAGTAAATATCTGTGAGCCTTTCATATCCTTTACTGTTAAGCAGACACACACTTGCACTGAAAACTTATGTAAGCTGAGAACCCACATCTTACTGATCTCTAATCAGAAGAGGCCCTAAACCCTTTTCCTTCAAATATCCTTCATATCAGAGGGATCCAATGCCCATAAAATGGAGTCTTCTGTATGTTTGGTGTCAGTGAGTTCTACAGCCCTTCAGATGGTTCATTTGCTGAAGTCCTGGGTAAGCTTAAGACACCATAACCATCTTTCTCTTCCTATGAGCATAGGTCCTTTTGTGGATCAAGTGATCTCTAGACTTCAGCAGAGAGTTCAGTGTCCCAGTCCTAATGGTTCTACAGTGTATGTAACCTAGTTTTTTTAAATTTTAATTCAAAAAAGGATAACTATAGACAATTGTATATGTAAATGTTGAAGGAAAATATTCTTAAAGCTGAAAAAAAATAAGTGTTCATTAATTCATTAAACACCCAAAAGCCAGGAAGTACCATTACTGGCATTTACTGTGCAATCGAATTCTACTCCCATGTGTATACACATTATGATACATTCTTTAATTATTCAATAAGTCTGGGTGGGTATTTTTTTCAGAGGACCCCAGCTTTATTCAGTGCACAGTGTTCAGTGAATACAGCAGCTGCTCAATATTTCTCTTTATCCTCATGCTTTATTTACTGCACATCCCCTGAACATTGCCTTGAATACAGAGTTACTTGTTGCCTCATGGGTTTTGTGCTGATGCTCGCAAATCTAGTGTATCAGTATACTATCAAGATTAATGAATTTATGGCCAGAATCCCCCTATGTACACACTAGAAGAGTGTTGTTCCTATGTACACATTAGGAGAATGTCATTAAACCTATTTTATAGACTGAAGCAGAAGGACACAATGACCTGCCTAACGTAAGACAATAAGTCAATGGTATATTGCATGAATCTACACCGTTACATAAGGCTGTCCGCTTGCTCAAAGTCCCAAACCTACATAGCCTGCTCTAGTTAAAGTTGTGATAGTCAACACTGAGTGCTTTTGTACATCAGATTCCTGGTCTTGTGACTTTAACCCCCAGAAAACAGAAGCACACATTCAGTGATACGCTGGAAATGTCTTCATGCCTTCAGTGTATCAGCTTGAAAGTCTGTAGCAGGCTAGATCTAATTCTACATGATCATTAACTGTGTTAATGATGAAGCCAAACTTATTGCCATGTTTTCCCTCATTGCCTACATACAGATACCTACCAGTATCTCATGCAAGTGAGGTTTATACCTGGAAAAAGGCTTCATTCTCTTCGCAGTCCCACTTCATTCCTTGAGCACAGTTTACCTCATGCAACAACAGAGACAGATGTCCTATAGTACAAATGTACATGATAACCTAAGACAGAACCATATGAGATTTCTTCATTAAAGACCCTAAGGTTACGTGTGTGGCAATTTAAATTCTGTCAAGTTTTGAGGGATTTGTTTATTAATGTTTATGTGCATATGTACATCTATATACCTCCTCTCAAGAGGTTTTTTTTGCAACCAGGAAGAGAGGAAAATTGGAAGCTGCATGAAATCTAGGAACTTTGCTGTGCAAAGCTGATATATTTAGGAAATATTTAAATGTTATTGCATTGAGTCACACCTGGGGAAAACGATAAGATGATTCTTTTTCCCAAGAATCTGTACAAAAACAATTTGCACTTTAGTTGACTATAATATCGGAAAACACAGTAGGGAAACCAGTTAGAATGGAAATCATAGCAGAAAGGTCATTTGCTTGCTGTGCCATCAAAGCGGCATCAGCTAGAGACAACTCATTCCTCAACCCCTTCATTCAGACAAAGGAAGCCAGGAAAACCCAGATTGTAGGGTCCTGTGTGAATCTACCAGGCACCGAGTCATCGCGTAAAAGGAAATCTCCACCTCTGAAGAAAACAAAGTGTGGAATCACTGTCGTTTGTGCAGTGGAGGACACACGAGGAAAGCACATGCAAGAAACTTGCCATGGAATCGGACACGTCTGTCCAAAGAGAGCTGTATACAGAGAAGGTGGCTACATCTGAGCTAGTCTGCTTCTAAGGCACACCTTAATATACTCACCCGAGGTCTATTTGCTAAGAGTCTGCTTGCTTCCACTGACAAGTTCTGATTTGTAAACATCTGAAGTTAAGCAAGATGAAACAGATGCCCAGTTTCTGTAACTCAATCAGGCTAAAAAGGGAGCAAGCCTCCCAGCCACAGAGATCCGTCAGGTGCCAGGCACACACAAAAGTAAAACATGAGGCTCATGGAGAAATCTAATGTGTGGAACTAGAGGACCTGCTGCCCTCAGGCTTCGGTAGAGTTTGAGAAGCAGCCAAGAGTCCTGTGTTAAGGTTTTGGAAGTAAGTGCCTAAATTCCTCTGAAGTCTAACTTTAGATTGAGGCATTAAGACCCTTTTTTGGATCCAGCTGTCTGACCCGGCATTTTTATAGCCTCTTAGTAGCAATTATAACCCAGCAATTAAATGTAAGAGTAGGATCATTACCCTTAATCATATTGGTAATGAAGTCTAAGTATTTGATTCAGGGAAACAAAATGAGACACACATTTCCTTTCGTTCTGTTGTCCAATATCTAGTCACTTATATGAGGTCCTTGAATGTAGATCTGTCTTTCTGTGGTTGCTCCTTCAGACCTGAGTATACAGATTTCTTTCTAACTTTAACTGGACTTTTGGATATGCAAGCAGTATAGGACTGAACCACACTTTTTGGTAAGATTTCCCCAGTTCACAGGTACTCATGCCAGCAGATACTCAGTCCTGTTTCCTGTGTAGCTCCTCATAATTTTCTTTTCAGATGTTTGCAGCTCAAAACATAATAATATAAAAGAGAAGCTACTCAAGAAAGAAAGGAAAATTTTACTGACAATTCATAAGGAATTTGTTACTGTGCTTATTCTTATCCAATTCAATTCAGAACCTACAGAGAGAATTAGTAGCCAAAAGTGCTGATGGCAACAGGGTCAAAGTATATATTTTTTTTAATTAAAAATAAATTTTCATGCAAAGAAGAGAAATATACCAAAAAATATACCCACAGACAAGAGAGATGAAAATTCCCTCGGAACTGTCAATGATTTCAGAAAGCAATAGAACAAGTAGTCATTGGAAAAACATGTTAATTAACAGAAATGAAGAGGGGAAAAAAATCTCCTCATAACAACCAAATTGCCAAAAGAACTAATCTCTCCTTTCAACATCTGAACTGAATATGAATAGACCAAAAATAAGAGCGTTAAAACATATTTATTTATAGATTGATATTAGACAATCTTCTGGTGAAGCTAATCTTTCGGCAGACACTGCTATCACTTTATATTTTTTCTGATTGCTCTTAGAGTACATGCTACTGACAACCATTCACTGCCCACATATCTTTAAGAGACAGAAAGGAAGGATTAATTTTCTTATAATAGCCTGTCTCTTACATAGTTAATGACAGGAAAAACAGGATGTCAGTTTGTGGTGTTGGCTTAGGGAGAAACAGTAATCATGATGTGGGAATATCATACCAACTGCTTTCCAGCTATGTTCCGAGTCAGAGCTCCAATAGACGTAAAGAGTTGCAGAAAATGCAAGGTTAGAAAAGCCACGTACAGGTTCTGACTTCAGCTTCTACAGCCAGCTGCAGACATGACAAAATAAAAACCTGTTGGGAGGACTTGGGGGGAGGGCTGGGATATGGAACTACCCATCTTGTAAGGCTGATGAGGTTTAGATGCCACATATGTGTCAGACAAACTGTCTTTCAAACAAGTCTAACCTAACTCTTGTGCCTAGCTCGGAAGTTTAGAACCTGATCCACAGACTGTAACCTAAGAGAAAGATTCCCACCAACCCGGTTTGCTTTGGCGCTGCTCACGAAACAACGCGGTGCACAGGCACCAGAGGATTCCCTGGGTATTGTTTTCAACATCGGAATGACGGATTACAACTAGAAAGAATAAAACTATAGGAGAAAATTACATCTAACATACTGGCAAGCAGGGACGTGAAAAAAAAACTCCTCAATCGCCTGAAAAGTAAGAGCCTGATCTAGTGCCTCTCCTATTGATTTAAACAGACAACAGATCAGAGCCATCAAATACAATCCCTAGATGGTCCACTACAAAGGCTCCTTCATTCCTCCTGACACTAAGGAAAAATTATCAGTCCTTTAAAAAAAAAAATATGATACCAAACAAAAAAATTTATGCCGGTAGATGAGATGTAAAAGTAGCTTCTGATTAGTAGTCACTAAGCTATAACTTGCTTTGTAAAGCTTACAGAGAAGCCGGTAAGGCTACAGAGTAAGATGCACTGCATTCAGTCCTTTCAAGGAGAAAGCGAATAAGGAGCTTAAAAAAGCATTAAACAGAGAAGAAAAAGCTCTGTTTTAGCAGGGGGAAATGCCTTGTTATTAATAGTCCCTTTGGTAGTAGTTCTTTTGGGTATCCGTTAACACATGATTACAAATATTTATAAGTTTATTCATATCTCACTTTTACAAGATGTACATTCATATCATATGATTCAACATAATACACTCTGAAACCGGAACTCAACATGTCTGGTGAATTCATGTAGGAGCATGCTGGCATAACCAAAACCTAAAAAAAAAAATATTGTTTGCTTGTTTGCTTTTCTCTTCTACAATAACAAAGGGGTACAAACTTTTAAGACGAGTTGGTTTTGAAGATTTTTTTTTTTTTTCATTTTATCAATCCCTGAAATGTCTGTAAACTCAGACACACTATGTGTACATAACCAAAATAATGCAACGGTACTGCAAATCATACTGGCTGCTCATAGTTTTGCAAAAGCAACAGGTTTAAAAAATATAAAAATAAATGCAAAGCATCGTCAAATTTACACTCAACATAATTAAAATAATACACATTTAGAAATTTTCAAACAAAAAAATAAATAAAACATCCACATACATTAATACAAAGAAACAGAGATATTCGCCTGTCTTTGATGTAATTAATACATACCATAAGCCTAGATTCATGAAAGTATTGCCTTTCAATAAATATCTTCAGCTTCAAAATCTGATATTTTCTACATTCTTCAACTGATTTTAGTTAAATATCAATTTTCAACATAAGGTGTATGAACTGCATCGAGTTTCAATTATTTATTGGAAATCAGCAAGTTTCTAGGCCGATTTACTAAAATTAGGCACCAACTTTTAGCATCAAATCTGTCTAACAGACAAACAAAATTTGAGGGATATCTGGTATCATACCCCTTTTGAAGAATGCCTCAAACACCGAAGCTTATGGCCTTCTATTGACCTGGCCAACTAACAAAAATAACCAATATAGTATTAGCCACTGGATTACACTGATGGGACCCATGTTGCACCTTTTAAAGATGTGACTTAGAGATGCAATTTTACGAAAAGCAGGAGTTGTAAAGCAGAAGGCTCTAGTCTTCTCTTAAGGAGAAGAGATCACACTCTGTAGCTCACCGCAATTTTTTTTTTTTTTTTTTCAGTTTCCAAGCAATACCAGGCCTTCTCTGGCCCTACCACATCTTAATGCAATCAAGTAGAGATTTTCAAGTGACCGAACGAAAAGCTCTTGCCATGTTAGCCACAGCTGTTTGGAAACTTGTTAGCCATGAGAATTCTGTCACATCAGGGAAAGAAAACAACATAATGGGGTCAGCAGGCTGCTTATAGATGAGGACTGGGGCACTTCGACCATCCTTTTTAACCAGGAACACAAAAAATTTCCAACAATATTGGTTGTGCGCACTTTATAGAGTTGAATACAATTCCCACTTACGAGGACACCACCTGGATCATTAGATATTAGATATTATAAAAATAAACACACTTCGAAGAAAGATGTGTAATCTATTTTTCCTATACTTTGAAAATTTTCCTCAAACTGAAGGGGGAAAAAAGCCTGCCACCTCCAAAGTAATAATGTCTCCAAAAACTAAAATGATCTGTTTTAAAAAAGAAACAATTTATTTTGCCTAGCACATTTAAAAGAGCAGAAAACATGTGTATTTTTCATCTAAAAAAAAAAAAAATAATGATAACCTGGGTTTGCCTTAGGGATCTGGATTTCTGTAGGACTACATGTCTGTTGTACTTGAGTCGACAGTCCCAACGCGTCAATGTTATGTCAATTTAAAATCATGTCTTATTATTATTTTATAGGCAAACATAGGACTAAAAGATATAGCAGATAAAGCATGCAAAGAATTGACATCAGCACACTTGGTCTGTGTGAAAAATTTGTAGTAGGGGGAAGTTGGAAATCAGGGTTTTCTAGCAATTTATGCATGCTGTTGGGAACTCAGATTTTTGTTTCTAGCCTTAACACTGATGTAACTCGGCCCCACTGAGTCATAAACCAAATTCCCACTGACGTACGGGATCAGAGGATTGGGCAGTAACTCTGTGTTCTGTGGAAATAACTCCCAGACACATTCTGCCACTCTGAATCACTTTCAATATTCCCTTTAAGACTTTTTGCTGAAGTCAGGTACAGAGTTTAAATTTTTTGGAGCAGGGCCTCTGCTACTTACATTTTTGAAAGGCATTTAGCACCACAAAGTTCATGTCAGATTATGACCTGGGGGACGCTACTACATTACAAAAACAGAAGTAATAATACTCAGAGCTGACAATGGGTGATGGAGCCTGGCCCTCGATTCATATTCCTTAATTTCTACAAAAATGGGGATAATAATTCTTATCTACTTCATAATGGGTGAGGATTAAATAATAAACATTTATACAGTGCTTTGCAAATAAACGTTATATAAGTGCTAAGAATTATGATATTAACCAAAATGTCACTACATCTATATGACCCTACTAAGCAAAAAAAAAATCCAGTATCATTTTTTTTCACACGTTTCCAAGTCATTAAGAATGAATCATGGAGTCAGCTTGATATTTTGATACAAATGGATGAAGCACTTAAGCTTGACAGTTCAAAAAAAAATCAGAAACTATTATTTCCGTTATAAAGGGGCCCATATAATGCATAACGCCTTTTTTTAATAGACTTGTTTATAAAACAGCATTACTTGTTTGGCATTCATCCAAGTTATTTTTCAAATACCAGACCAAACTTTTGAGAAAGATTCTTTAGCAATCCACATACACTAAATGAAAGCCTCCTCCAAGGGAATCCTGCCCAGCAGCCGCTGTTCTGGTGATGTTGGAAATCTCACCCTTCTCAAATGGAAGATTACACAAAGGTCAGGCTGGATGATGGTGGACAATAAATGAGGCTTAGCATGCTTGACAATCTAAAACAATTACATTTACTTTTAAACTTTAATAAGCACTGCGGGACCTTGACTATCTTATCTTCAACCTCCCCAAGAAAAATCACTGAAGAAATGCAAAAAAAAAACAAAACAAAAAAAAAAAAAAGACCACACATCAACAGAGATGAAGTAGACGCTTTGGTCCAGATCCTCAACTTGTACGGATCACTGGAGCTCCACAGAGTGAACAGAGCCACAGCGACTTACTCTTAGTGAGAAGTACAGTCCAGTACGTGGTAGCCCAGGTGGGACTCCTCATTTCTTCCCAGCGATGTAAGGATGACAAGAAGAGAAGGCCACCTGCATGCATCATCCAAAACAAGGCAAAACTTTTATACCACCACCGATGCGACTGGCTAATTCGAAAAATAAGCAAAGGGGAACCGGTTTCGGCTGCAGCCCTTGCACGGTGCAGCTTTTCTTTTCCTTTCATGCTGAATGAAATGCAAGAGCAGCATGAAGAGCCGTGGTGGATTCACAGTGACGCCCTTCCCCTCTCCCCAGTCTGATCTATGGCACCTCCTTCAAACCAGGCTAAGCTGATAAATCTTGCCACCTTCTTCCCTCCTGCGGTAGAGGGCAAGACTGTCCTTGAGACATCCACTGAAAGCAATCAGAAGAAACTGTAAGAATTTTTCATTCTGGAAAGATGTATGCTACACTACCAGCCTTGTTTCATGTTAGCAGGGAACGATATTCATGTTACCACTACTTTTTAAATACAAGAAAGAGGCTGTGTGTAGCAAAATTTCTGAGAGAAATCTACAAGCGTTTTTGCTGTGTTGGTACCTAGTAAAACAGCAAAGGTGGAAGACTTATTCCTTCCAATGTGAGGTGGATGCGTACTGTACGTGCATCCTGGAACACTGTAAGATCAGCAGCACTTCACAGCCTCACTTAGAAGACGTCTGAGAAAATTCAGATCCCCAAACGTACAGCTTCTACTGAGTTCCTTCCATGGAATTGTCTGAGGGTGAAAATCACTCCTTTGCGAAAGTCCAGCACAGGACTGGGAAAAAAAAAAAAAAAACAAAAAAACAAAAAACAAAAAAACAAACAAACAAACAAAAAAAAACATAAGCCTCTCTTAAACTGTCAAAAGAGGATTTGAAAGGGTAATAATTAGATCACAGGTACAGGTAACAAGCAGCCCCCACTCAATCGAAAGCTCCGTGCCTTTAGTCTTCAACACCGTGTATCAAATTCTCATCCGATGGCTGTAGGTATCCAGTACAACAGGTTACTTGTTATAGCCTAAAGCATCTCTGTAGTAATGTTTATTATTTTTCAGATCTGCATGTTAGAAGTGCTGGAAACACTCCAAATATTTCTTATTTTAGCCAGAAATTCATACATCGTCATGAATAACGTTTTACTTTCTAGGTGATGTTTTGTTTCAATAAGAAATTGTTAATTGCCTGAGATTTTTGTCCGTATTTCTCAGCAACAAGTAACACTACCTTAACATTTTGGCCTGGCTTTAAAAAGGTACTGGGCTTTCACAAAGAGGTAGAAAAGGCAGGTAACATTTATCAGCTCGAGCGAATCCAAAATATAACTACTTCTCACATAATAAATAGAAGGGAAATGGCACAACTTTGACCTTTCAGAAATTTTGCTTGCAAGAAAATATCAAAACTTGAAGGAGAAACAAAAAAAAGGAAGAGTCTAAACTTTATCTACAGCATGAATTTTTGTCCTACAGTAATATTTCGATTTGATAAATATCAGCAAAAGCCAAAACTAGTAATGGATTGCTAAACGAGACATAAAAAGCAGGCTTAATAATGGTATTATTGAGAGGATAACCTTCCATCAACACAGGCCTTGGTAACAAAGGCAACAAATAGCTATCTTGTTAGACGTAGACAAGACCAATATTTGTACCTTCCTCTCTTCTCCCCACCAAAATTTAAAAAAAAAAAAAAAAAAAAAAAAAAAGATATCATAAACCAAATAGAAGTGAATAGCATAAAAAATAAAAACAGGGTGGGCAGGCAGTAAACCCAGACACTTTGGTAACATAATTTAAAGGATTTCCCTAGTCCCCATCTTTTCTAGATTTATACTAGTTACTTTGCTTAAGCATTAGCTTAAGACTTGGTGTCTAAATCACAGGCAAAAATTAAAATGGCCAAATATTGAACTTGTCTACCTTTACAAAACACTTCTGTGGGTTTGGGGGTTTTTTTGTTTTTTTTTTTTTTTCTTTACTTAAAATGATTGCAAAAGCATCATACAGACTTTTCAGCTTACTTCCCAGAAATATGGCACATTAACTCGACTAGAAACCATGGCATCTACCTTTTCCCATATGTGATGCATATAACTTTACCCATTCATAGAATGCTCGGACTGTCATTTTGGCAAGAAGCTGCAATGCACCAGTCTGAGCATGAAGGACGTAAGATATGGTTCTTGCAGAATTGGTTATTAACAGAATAAGTACGGCTATTTTTTTAATCTATAATATTTACAGTATTGCACTTTACTGCACTTAATTGCATTTCACTAAAATTAATGCTGCATCAGTATTATGCCTTAAAACCATATGTCCATCTTTGTTGTATAAGTCATTCTTTCTACATCCCGTAAAACAGCAAGATTTTGATTCAAAGATCCAGACATTTGGAGGAAAAAAAAAAAAAAAAAAAAAAAAAGAAAAAGAAAAAGAAAAAAAATAGAAAAATTGACCTGTTTCTATGGCACAATGCATCTCATTGAGTTCAGGTGATTCTGGCAAAACAGGTGCGTTTCTTATTGTTCCCATCTTTCAAGTTATCACTAATAATTAGCAAATTCTAGTCTCTCTGTTTTTCTCCTTTCAAAGGACATAGCCATTTGAGACGCACATTTTTTGTTATTGCTGCTTTTTTCCCTTTTTTTTTTTTTTTGGAAAGAAAAGAAAAAATAAAAAACTGCCTTGCCTCAGATCTGAAATTCCACATTTAAATTCAAACCAGTTCTGCAGCAGCAGCTCCTCAGTGATGGAAGAGATTCATGGCAGTGAAATAATACTGTTGGCAACAAAGAAATGTCATCTTTAATGGAGACCAGCCCCAAGGATTTATTATTTATTATTATTACTATTTGTTTTGTTTAGTTTCGTTCTAATATATTTCTGATCTTCAAAACGTGTTTAGTTAGACACATGCACAAGGTAGCAAAACTGACAGCAGCAGATGACGTTATGCTGGAGCGATCACTTTTGCCAGGGTCAAAAAATCCAAAGTGTCCCCAATGTTCACAGATTAACATAATTTAGAGATCGTTTCCTTTTTTTTTTTTTTTTTTTTTCTCCCTTCTTTTTGTGTTTTTTTTTCAGGGTTTTTTCCGGAGGGGGGGATGGTTTTTTGGTGGTTTTTTTTTTTTTTTTTTTAAACTCTCTTTTCTCTCTCCTCCCACCTACTTTATCCTCCGCGGAGTCTCTGACTCGTGGGTGCGTGGGTGCGCCCCTGCGTGTGCGTGTGCCCGAGGCGGGACCCGGGCGCAGACACCCCCACCCCCCCCCCCCGGCGCCAACGGCCGCCAAGTCCCTTGGTGGGGGGGGGGGGGGGGGGGGTTGAAAAACGAGAGGGCGAGGAAAGCGGCGGGAGGGGGGGGCCGCCACGGAGATTTTGGGAAAGGGGAAAGAAATGACAAATAATAATAATTAAGGAAAAAAAAAAAATATATATATGGGGGGGGGGGGGGGGGTGTGTGGCAGAGCGGCGGTCCGTGGGGGTCACGCAGCCGCCCGCCGCGGGCACCCGGGGGGGGGTGTGTGTGTGGGGAGGGGGGGGTGTGGGTGTGTTTGGGGGGGGGGGGTGGGGAAGGATTTGGGGAGGGGGGGGGGGTCTGGTCTGAAGCGTGTCAGAGCCCCAGGGCCTCGGCGTGCTTCCGGGCCTTGAGCCGCAGGTCGGCGATGCTGGAGTTCTTGCTGTTGCTCTTGGCGGCGGCGGCCACGACGGCGGCGGCGGAGGCGGATTCGGCCAGGGAGGCGATGGGCAGCCCGAAGGGCGGCGGCGGGAACATCAGGTAGGGCGCGTGGGCCGCCAGGTGCGGGTGCAGGTGCGGGTGCGCGTGGGCCACGCCCTCCAGCTGCAGCTGCGCCTGGACCTGCGCGGCGGCACGGGCGGAGACAGGGGCGTCAGGACCCACGGCGGACACTCACCCACGCACTTCACTTCACCCACCCACCCACTCACTCACTCACCCACCCACCCCACGGTCACCCGCCTCGCCGGCCGAAAGCGCAACTTGTCAGCGGAGCCCCCCCCCCTCCCGCGCGCAGGGGCGGGGCAGGCGCGCGGCGCAGCGAATCCCCGCTTCGCACCTCGCCGGAGGCGCATCCTTCCCCCTCCTCGCATTATTATTATTTTTTTTTTTTTTAATAAATAAATAAAATAAATATGCGGCCCAACGCACGGGCGCCAATAAGTGCTAAATAGCTAATTCCCCCACACACCCTTTTTTTTTTTTTTTTTTTTTTTTTTCAGGGATGTTTATTCATCCCTCGCTAAAAACTCTTTGGCCCCGCGTCCCTTATATACCGGGCCGGTGTTTGCTTTGGAGGTTTCTCGACCTACACAAACACGTTGGGGTTGACTGAGAGATTTCAGCTCCGGGTGGGTTCGGGGAGGAGTGGGGGTTAGAGTTTATTTATGTATTTAATTATTTTGGTCCAAATATGTCTTTTAAAAATCAATACAATTAATCTGTCAGCTCCACGTGTCTCCGAGACGGAGAAGGTGGTGGAGGGTCCCTTTGGGCTGGGAAAAATCGATTCCCCGATTAATTGACCTAAAAAAAAAAAAAAAAAAAAAAAAAAGGCGGGGGCGGGGGGGGGTGGGGGAGAGTTACAGGCAGCGGCTTGGGGGTGGCTGGAAGCGGGACGGAATTTCATCCCCTTCGTGCCGGGTTTCCCCCGGGGGGGCTGCGCCTCGCTGAGGAGGGACCCGGTGCCGGCTGGCCAGGGCGGCGGGGAGAAGCCTCCCCACGTCCCGGGTGGGCTGCCTCCATCGGAAAAGGCCAGGCCTCGACAGCCCGCCTGAGGAGGAGGGGGGAGAACGACAGCTCGAGGGTCCGCATAGTTATTTGGGGGGGGGGGGGGGTATTTGTTTTGTTTTCTTTTTTCGCCCGCCGCGGGGGACACCGCGCTTCCCCCCCGGGGAAGGCGATGCACCCACCCACCCCCACACACCCGGGAGGCCAGCCCGCCTTTGCCACGTTTGCGGGCGGTCCCGGGGCCGTGTGCCAGCCCGTCGCACGGCCGCGAGTGGGGACACACACACACACACACACACACGGGCCGGGACACCCTTAGCACCGGCGGCGCCTCCCGGGGCCGCGGGACCCCCCCCCCCCCCCGTTCGGACCCTTCCCCGGGCCCAAGGGGCGTTGAGCTCCCGGCAGCCGGGCGGGGGCTCCTTCACGAAATTTTACAGCCTGTTTTTAATACGTGCCAACTTCTATATAAATGGCACTTGTAAACGTGTCCGGCTTCCTCCCGTGCGAACGAAAGGGGGTCGGAGCTTGCCGGGGGGGGGGGGGGGGGGGGGGGGGGAAGGAAAATAAAACCAGAGCTAACTACCTGTTGGAAAGGCATCCTCAGGGCTCCCATATTCACATAAGGGGCCACTCTGCAGGCGTCTAAATGGCTGGCGGTTCCCAGGATCACACCTGCGGGAAGAGACGGGGCCGGGTGAGCGGCGAAGGAGCCCCGGGGCTCCCCGGCTGCCACCCCTCGACCGGCCCGCACCCCCTCGCCCACCTTTGTGCATCTGGTTTTCCTGCTTTCGGCACTTTGCTCTCCTGTTCTGGAACCAGACCTGTGGAAAGAAAACGCAAACAAACAAAAAAAAAAAAAAAAAAAAAAAGAAAAAAAAAAAAAAAAAGAAAACACAACAAAAAAAAATGGAGGTAGACTAGGCAGCTGCTACGAGAGTGTTATCTAGGGGGTTTGGGATGGAGGGGAGAGGCGAGGGACTTCTCACAACTTTGCTGAGGTCTCTCCGAGGGGGAGAGCTCAGCCCCAGGCGGAGGGAGCCCCTCTATGTGCTGTGATAGATGGGGGGGGGGGGGTGCTATTTGGGAGGGGCTCTGCTCTTTGGTGCGGTTTCTCAGCGGGAGCTGAACCTCGGCGATCAGAAGCCGGGGAAAAAGGGGGTGTGAGGGGACTGGGAGCCGCTTGGCACCCACTCTCCGAGGGCCCCGTGTCTCCCGGGCGGGCAGTGGCGATCCTTGTGCCACCCGTCCGGAACGAGGGGCCGCTTTCCCCAACGCTTCAAATAATAACCCCACGCGCGGGCCGGGTGGGACCCTCGCTCCCTCTTTCCAGTCCCACCTCGCCACGCCGGGGACGGCCAGCGTGGGCCAGGTCAGACACGGGGGTTTGGCCCCTCAGCGACAGGGCTGTCTGCTCCCTCCCGAGCCGGGCTCGGAAGCGGTGAAGACCTCAGAGAAGATGCGAGATACTGAATTTGCACAAAGGGGGGCGGGGGGGGAATCATTCCCACTTCCCCAAACGTTAGGAGAAAACAAAACTCGCTTCTGCAGACTTCTGGACAGACAAGAGCAACATCTTTGCGGGCTGGGGTGTAAAGAAGGGTTGAAGCCCCTACCCGAGAAGTGCCTGTAATCCAATAACCCTGCCCCAATTCCAACCGTTCTGACTCAAAAACCAGCGCAAACTTGCCGCTGCGCCTCCCCTGCCACTTTTCCAGGGGCATTTCAGACCCTCGTTACTTTTCCCCCCTTCCGAGGTGCTCGGGTTAGCAGCTCTCCCCCAAGGACCGTCAGAGGCACGGACCAAGGTGTTTTGCGGACCCTTACACCGAAACCTACCGAGATCTGGACAAACATTGACTTTCAGCGCTGATAAAATCTTGTAACAATGTAAACACCTACAACCTTTGATGTTCTTGCACTTGCCAAGAGATCATACGGTTAATTAATACTAACTGCACTTCCTACATCAAATTTTCCCTTCAAGCTTTCTTCAATTGCCTTAATGATGGTCATTTACAACGGAGTAATTAGTGCAAAGAAAGGCTTCCAAAGGCATTAATTACCTCGGGTACCTCAGTGATTTTCTTAAGTAAGAATTGGCTTTTTCTGATTTGGAGCACCGGTTTCCCTGCCTAGGGTTGGCCGGGGCGGGGGGGGGTTGAGAGGGGAGATGAGAGCGCAGCGGGCGGGCGGCTGCGGAGACCGACGGACCGACCGACGGACAGACCGATGGACGGCGCCTGCTCCCCGCGCTGCCCCGAAACGCGCAGCACGGCACAAGCCGGTTTTTCCCTACGAGCAATACACAAATATTAACAGCATGCAACGCTTCTCCTTTTAACAGGGCCGCCAGGGATTTATATATATATATATATATATTTTAAATTATGAGCATGCAAAATATCATCGTGCTGTACCGACAATAACACATCTTTTTATGGTTGTAAATCCTTGCAGGAAATCTCCTTGTGTGTGTTCCCCACGCCCCCCCTCACACACACACACCACCCCCCCAAAGGAGTATAAATTGTCAGGAGGAATTTAAGCAGCGTTTAAACAACTTCTCTTGCAAATCAGAACATCTTTCAAACAGAAATTATATTTAAATCTGGAAAACGAAGTGCCCTTTCCCTTTAGCTATGAAAAAATAAGGTTATGAGGAATAAAAGTGATGAATTAGCCACTGCGTTAAGCGATAATAAATCAGGCTTGGTGTGATTCACGATCAATTCCAATTAGTCATGAATATGCTAAGTAAAGCACAGTACACTGTTTTAGACAGTTATTTCTTCATTAAGGATCACTCAGTGATTTCTTTCACAAATGCTCTAATCTGATTTCCTTTTGATTTCCATTAGAGACAGTGAATAATGACATTTAATTTAGCCCTGCACCATAAACCCAAAGATATTTGTTGTAATTGAATTACTGCCTGCTCCTCACTATGGTCTCATAACTTTCAATTATAACCCTGACAGCTGGGTGATATGGGTTTCCAGTACAACACTAAAAATAAAAGGTTAATAAGGACTAGCTACCATAGGAGCTTCAATTTATTTACAGCAAATTTCCACACTAAATTGAAACTATATCCTTTAACAGCAAGGGACAAGCAGTTCAGATAGGAATTAGAGAACAACTCTGAAAGTATTTAAAAAAAAAAAACTTTCCCTTTCCCCCCCTTCTCCTTTTTTTCTGCTTCCATTTATTGATGGATATCAAGCGCTCTGCTTATTTCCTAATTAATTATCCATTTCTCCTCTTTTCCCTCTTGGTATTTCTTTTATTTATAGTTTTATTTTCATCCATGCAAACTTCTTTTGTAAGATGATTAAAGGTATTAATTTTTTAAATCTCTCTCATAATCTCCTCCTGGATCAGTTTGGGGTTGGGGTTTTTTTGGTTTTTTTTTGGGGGTTTTTTTTTTTGTTGGTTTTTTTTTTTGGGGGGGGGGGGGGGGGGGGCTGGGTTCGGTTTTTTTTGGTGTGCTGTTTTAAGATCTGTAAGCACTTGAAGCACCAATTTTCCTGTAACTATGAACATCCTGTTAAGGTGCTGCTCAGTAATAAAGTACTTGAAAGAAAGAGTGCAGAATTCAATTACAAGTAATTTATTTTTATAGAAACAGTACATCAAGGCCTTGGAAAGATATTACAGAGCCCAAGTAAGAAGATCTGGGAAGATGACATAAGAGTTGATGTCCCCTTCAGCAAAAGTTTAATCTTTTCATTAATTTATATGGTGTGGTTAGATCAATCTTCCAGGAGAAAGTAGGCCAGCAGCACTCTGAGCCCCTGCAATATCCCCAGCAAGCCGCCCTTCCTAAGGCGTGCGCCCAGCCCATCGCTCGCCCAGCTCGGTTCATACCGAGAGAGGCAGGAGCCGAGGGGAGAAAAGAGCCTTCAAAAAAAAAGAAAAGACAAGGAAAAAAAAAAAAAAAAAAAAAAAAAAAGAAACTCACAAAACAAGAAAGAAAACAACCTGGCTACTCTATTTATTTCGGGAAATGCCTCCGGAGGCAGTTGTTTAAAGCGAGGTAGTCGTTTACCCAGGCACAGCCCAGCTGAGCGGGATCCCACCGGGTGACTTCCCGCCGTGGGTCAAGTTTAAATTTGGGGGGACACACACATTCACACACACGCAAGCCGAGCCCTCTCCCCACGCCAGCTCGGGAACGTGTCTCTTGTCTTCCCACTGTGCCCTGGGGGCGAGGACAGGCCCGGGGACGCGCACCTATGCCCACACACCCCCACCCGTGTGCACCCACGCTCACAAGCCGATGTCCATATGCATGAGCATCGCTTATCTCCAGGGTGTGAAGGCGGTTTGTTCAGCGGAGGGGTGGGATTGATGACTTTTTCTTCTTGGGTTTTGGTTTGGTTTGGGTCTGGTAGGCCAAGCACAGAGCTATAACCCAAGAAAAGATTTCCTTCAGGTTTCTCCTGCCCTAGGCCTGATCAGAGAGCCACAGGTTGGTCTTATTAATTATTTCTAGGTTTGTTTGGGTTTTGTGCTGTGTTTTTGGTTTTTAAATGGCATCTGTTTTTGGGGAGGCATTCACTAGTTGGTTTAAGACGGGGTGAGGAGGGTGGTATTTTTCCCCTGCATCAAACCGAAAAGCAAATTTTAAAACAACCGATGTAGAGCCACCCAAACTGTTTGGGTCTGATGACACTAAGAAGTACAGCAACGCGGACCTCTTTCCAGGGTTTCGAAGGCTAATTGGTATTTAGCTGTGTCTGAAGCGGGGATGGGCGGGCCGGGGGGAGACTCCACCAGATGGGTGCCATGCATTCATGCGCTTGCTGCTCGGGCACCTTTCCCCCGGCTCTGCCTAATCCCATCCCTCAGCACCCAAACCGTCTCGCCTGATTCACGGCGATTGTTTTCTGGGCTTGCCATTTTTTTTTTTTTTTTTTTTTCCCCCCCCCGTAATGGTCTCATAAAAGAAGGAGGGGGAAGAAAGCGAGGATTAAGGGATATCTAATGGCACGTTTGCAAAGAAAAATACAATGATTTTTTAAAAAAATAGCGAGTTGCTCGGTTATTAGAGGCTTGTCAACAATATCACCACCCCCTCCCCTCCAAAAAAAAAAAAATAAAAAAAAAAAAGAAAATTAATAATGTTAAACCGCCTTCCTAGGAAATGCAAGGCACGGGCAGATATTCCCAGAGCAGAATTACTGTGTGGCAGGACAGGTACAGCGGAGTTGCAAACAGCTTCCCCATCACACGTGTCGTCTCTGCCTTCACCTCCCCGCTTTGGATGAAACGGGGCACTGTGCTAGGATCCGCTGGCAGTTAGGAAGTGAGGTGAGGACGTTTCCAGGAACAGAGCCTTTCTCTTACCTGAACCCTAGCTTCAGACAGTCCCAGCCTCTGGCTTAGTTCCTCCCTCATGAAGGCATCCGGATAGTGAGTCTCATCAAAAAGTCTTTCCAGCTCATTCAGCTGCTCTAGTGTGAAATTGGTTCTGCTTCTCCTTTGTTTGAGCTTGGTCTGTCCATCTTCATCTTCTGATTTCACATCTTCCCTCTTCTCTTTGCATTCGTAGATCCCTGCCGGGGGGGGGGAGAGGAAGAGAAAAAACGACACTGAGCCTCTCCTCGCACCTCGCCGAAGTTTCTCTCCGCGGCGCACGGGGGTCTCCCCCCCCCCCCCCCCCCCTTCTTTTCCTCCCCAAACTCAGTACAACCTGTGGGGGCAACCGGCGGGCGGGAGGGGGGGCTCCGGGCCAGGCGAGGGGGGCACCGGGTCAGGCTGAGTCCCGGTGCCAGCTCCGGGCCGAGGGAAGGATGGAGGGAGCCGCGCTGCCTTTCGCCGGCTGATGTCCCATCAGAAAAACTATAACTCTTATTTTCGTTTCTTTCCAGGGTGAGGAGGAAGCCGTGCCGCCGGTTGGAGCGGGCGGTTCGGGGAAGGGGCTGGGAGGGAAAACCGCCGGCCCCCCCGGTACCTCCAGGCGGTGGGAAGAGGCGGGGGGGAAGGGGGTTTCTCCGTCGCCTTTTTCTCCCGAAGTAAAGAAGGTTATGCAAGAAGCTCCCCACCGCTGTCATGGTGAAACCACGGTGAAAAATATTTGCCTCGTCAAAGAAACTTTCCAGGGGTCTGAGACCGAGACCGAACGTCCCTCTCCCCCTTAGCACCGCTCCTTCCCCCAAAATACCTGCCGGCGGGGCGGTGGGCCTGCACGGCCCGGCGTGGGGGAACGGACTCAAGGACCGTGGGTACCCCCCCAGTCCCTCCAAAACAGCAGACACCCCCACGGCCCCCACGGAGCCCAGGAGAGCTCGGGGCGAGCCTGCGGCCGCTGTGCGCGCTTATCCCGGGCGGAGGGGAGGAGGGCTGGGGAAGGAAAACAGTTGCCCGGTTTTGTTTTGGCCGGGGGTATTGGGGGGAGAAATTTCTTTTGCTTTGGCAAATTATCTTTCTTTCCTCCTTTTTTTTTTTTTTTTTTTTTTTTTTTTCTTTTTTTCCCTCTTCTTTTCCCCCATTTTCCTTAATGCCAGGCGGCCTAGCGCACCGGCCCTCCTTTTCAATCCGGCTAACGAAAAGAGGAGAGGTGCTGGAGCAGGGGGCACCTTTGGAGGCTCAACCGGTCCTGCGGGCCCCCCCGCCCGCTCGGGCCCCCCCGCCGGGGTGCGCATCCAGCGCGGGCACCGGCGGAGTCCCGGGACGAGCCTGCTCCGGCTGCCTCCTTTGTCCTGCTTCACCTTCTGGGCGGTGTGGGGCTGGGGGGGGGTGGTGGTGGTGGTGGAGGGAAAGCCACATCTGCAGATGATCCCGAATTAAATCCGTTTTCCCTCACCAAACACACACGTATGTTATAGAGAGATATATATGTATGTGTGCGTGTGTACACACACACAAACGTGAGCATGCGCCTATTTTTAAACCTATATACTCAGGGGCATCCCAAAAGGCAAACGACTAACTGCAGATCGTAAGTTAATTGAACGTAATATAACGTCCTGAACTGCATCTGTGCCCCGACAAGGCGCGGACCCAAGCCGAAGCGCTCGTTTTCCCTTCCGAAATGAAAACTGTCCCTGGCCGTCATCGCTCCTCCGGGCTCCCCCGGCTCTGGGCTGGATACCGGCCGCATAAAACTTTGGGAAGGGTCTGGCCTCGGGAAGGGAGGGTGTTCGCTGGTTGGTTTTAATGGCGTTTTGTTCGCATTCCTCTTTACAAGGGGAACCCCTGCGGAAAGACGAGGGTGCTAACCCAGCAAATGCCTGGGGAAAATGAGACGCGTTCAAAAGCTCTGTCTCCTTTCGGAGATCCGAGGCTACAGCATGTCCGTGATAGGTATAAAATATTAACCAGCGTATCGGTGGGACTGAAATCACACGCCGGAATCAGTTGAAATTAGACTGAAACCTGGCATGAATTTAAACTGTCACAAGCATCTCAGCTCTTTCCAACTCCTCCCTTCCATCCCCACCCCCAGCCCCTCTCCATAGATTAGATTAACTAAACATACAAGCCATAATTTCGATACACAGGGAAAAGAGAGACTAGCAGAGATTAATTTTTTGTTGTTGTTGTTCGTTCGCATGATAATATATTTTTAGGTTTTTTTTTCTTTTCCTGGAGCATGCCCTGCTTTCGTTTTTAAAACCATCCCCTGCGCGAATAATTCCTCTAAACTGAACCCTCTCGTTTTGCGATCTCTCTACCAGAGAAGGAAAATCAGCAGTGCTGAGCGGTACCGGCTTGTGCAGAAATACGGGTACCCGAATATGTGATTATACCCGGTCGTTCTGTTCGGGGAGGGAGTGGAAGAGAGGAGGATATTAACTTAGCGTTTGGGCTGTAAATTAAATTGCCTTTCGCCCAATGTTATATTAAACAAGATCAAACGGTAGGAAACAGCTGAAAGACTGGTTGTTGTTCCCCAACCTATTAACCGTTTTTTATTACCCCAAGCTAGCCAGTAGCTCCCCAGGCAGGTCCACCTGTTTAACTTGCCTAGAGACACTTTCTCAACTTTCTAATCCCCCCGCCCTTTTTATTTTTCTCCTTCCCCTGCGAGCCTGTGCGGGGTTTTTAGCTTGCTCGGTTGAAAATTATTTTTAATTTGAATTTCTTTCCGCTGCGAGAAGGAACGGCGTTTTACCCCTCGGCCGGCGGTCCCCGCAGCCCAGGGGGAGGCGGTGCTGCCCGGGCCCGGGTGACAAGGACAGGCAGGGGACCGGGGGGCAGGCGGCAGGGCCGGCCGGTGCCTCTCTGCGCAGGGATGCTCCGTCTCACCCGGGCCCGGGCTTCACAGCCAGGGTCCTCTCCTCCTCCTCACCCTCATCCTCCTCCTCGCCGGCCGCAGCCTCTGGCTAGGACAGGCTGCCCGACATAAGACAAAATGTCCAGGGAGAGCCCTCTCCACATCCAGCTTTCTCCCAGAAGAAGCAGCAGCATCCTGACGGCCCGGAAGCAGGAAGAACAGGTCTCCTAAGGCATTAAAACTCCCCGGACAAGGTTTCCTCGTACAAAAAAAAAAAAAAAAAAATACAGATAGACAAAAATGTCTGACGTCCTGCGCTGGCCCCTTCCCCCGGGCGAGCGGACGCCTAACGCACCGGCTCGATTTCGGATGTTGAACGGGGGCTGGCGGGTCGGCGTGGGAAGGGGGGGGGGGGGGGGGAGGAGGTGTGAGAGGCCACGACACCCGAAGTTGCGAGTTATTTTTCACGCCTAAGCGCACGTTACGCGTGCGGGCATATGCGCTTCTAGGCGTTATGTTCCCGCCGCTGCGGGAGGGAAGGAAGGAAGGAGGGAAGGAGGGAAGGAAGGGGGGAAGGAAGGAGGGAAGGAAGGAGGGAAGGAAGGAGGGAAGGAAGGAGGGAAGGAAGGAGGGAAGGAAGGAGGGAAGGAAGGAGGGAAGGAAGGAGGGAAGGAAGGAGGGAAGGAAGGAGGGAAGGAAGGAGGGAAGGAAGGAGGGAAGGAAGGAGGGAAGGAAGGAGGGAAGGAAGGAGGGAAGGAAGGAGGGAAGGAGGCGGCCGGAGGAGGGAGGCAGGGTGCGGGAGGCGAGCCCGCTCGCCCCGCCGGGGCTCCGGGGCCCCCGGGGCGGCTGGAACCGGGGTCCCCGGGGCCGGGGTCCCCGAGGCCGGGGAGGCTGTGGCCGAGGCCCCCGGGGCCGGTTCTCCCCCGCTGCGGAGCGCCGAGGCGGGGGGGGGGGGGGGGGGGGCCGGGGCTGGCGGCGAGGGGCGCGGGGCGGAGGGCGCCCGGCCCCGCTCTTACCTTCCGCCGTCCTGCCCGTGCTGAACTCCTTCAGTTTGTCCTTGTCGCTCTCTACGTGGTCTTTGAAAAGATGTACCGGGCAATGGTTGCTGCTCTCGGTCATGTCCTGCAGGTTAGAGTCAGAGTTTCCAAGCTCCCTAGAGCGAGCCAACCCACTCTCCAAAACTTCCCTGTACGTGATCGTCTCCTTCTTGTTGCTGCTGCCACTGCCGCTGCTGCTCTCTTTGCTTTTCTGGTCAAAAGATTTGGATACAAAAGCCGTAAGTTCTTCCATGGCTGCCCGGTGATCTTATCCACAGAGATCCACTTGTTTTCGGTCGGAGATGTGGCCGTCCTCCGCACGCTGTTTTTGCACGTAGAAGATGGGCTGTATAGGGTTAGATCACTCCTGCTGTTATTTATGCCTTTCAATTTGAGATCACACTATTTATACATGGCTACCTCAGCCCAACCCCCAGCTCTCCCTGTCTCCAGCAATTACTGACTGCTCCATAGTCGCAGGCGGACTCCTAGCAGCTATCTCCCCCACCTCAGTCCAGCAATTGGCTTTCTTTTCATTTCATCACTCTTTGGCATCTTTGCACCTTGATTTAGGGAGGCAAAGAGGCTCAAGCGAAAAAGAGGGGGAGAGAGAGGAATAAAAGGGAGGGGGGGAAAGAGGAAAACACGAAAATAGGTATCTGCATTCTGTAAATGGGTTGCAGAAATGAAAGTCGAGGAAGACTTAATTGATTGTAAGGACATCCTGTGCGTGGCAACACTGTGAGTAAAACCGGACCTAGCTAATCAAATAGCTGTGCTCCTGCAATTAAATGTATCGCTGTCAAGAGGAAAAGAAAATGAGTGTTCAATAAAAAAGGTAATGAATAAAAAGCTGGAGATGTGCATTTGTTGCAATCACTGGAAATTCTACCTGATTTGCTATTTAGCTAATTTCGCTGTAATTAAACGGTCAAAATAACCGGCGAACCAAAAATGCTGGTTTAAAAGCGTTGCCTGTTCTGGCGGGTGGGTGCGCGGAGGGGGACGCGTGTTGCAGTTAAACAAGTGGCGAGGTGTCTCGGAGACCCGTGTCGGTGTGCTCGGAGGGTTTGGAGGGGGTTGCCTGTCTTGCGGGGGTGCGGTGGGCTGTTATCCCTAGGTGGGGGGGCTCTCCAGATGCGTGTAAACATTGCAGGATCTGTTTTCTTGTTTACTGTTATTATGTCGTCTGAAGATACTGCTGAGGAAAATTAAAATCTAAAATGTTTCTTTGGATGTAGGGCTACCCTGCTGCGTGCAGCGGAGGGGTAATTTGTTAACACGGGAGTTTGTACACGACAAATAGAGCATCGAATCGTCATTCTTTTTTTTCTTTCTTTCTTTCTTTCTTTTCTTTTTTTTTTTTTTTTTTCTTTTTCTCAACGAAACATATCCTGCCGGATTTAAGATAGGACTGGCAATAATTTCCCCGCCTTGTCCTTGCTAGGCTGCTGTTATTTTTATTGTACTCCCGGAATAATTATTATTCTGTGAGCTTGAATAGCTGCCTGAAATCCACCTCCAGATAACAGCGCCGGCATTCCCAGCGCCTCTCCGCGCCGTTTGATCCTCAGTGGAGCCGACTTCCCAGCTCTTTCTTTCTACCTCCTCTCCTCGGGCTTTTACGCGAAGGGTTATTTGGTATTTGGAGGAATTTTGTCTTCTGGTCGTTTGGCTTTTCCCGTCCTTCTCCTTCCCTCGCCTCGAGTTTGAGATAATCAGAGCCCATCATCACGCCACCCTCTGCTCTGAATCGCAACCAAAGGAGGCTCCTTGCTGAAGCGAAGGGCCATTGTTTCTTTTCCGGGGGAGCGTGGGACCGCTCTGAAAATTAGCAGAGCGTTAAAACACTAAAAATACGTTTAATTAATCCAAAGGTGCCCCCAGCACCAGAGTTAACACCTCCACAGGAGGAGGGGAAAAAATAATAATCGAGGAAGCAATTAATAAAGGGCTTTAAAAAAAAAAATCAATCTCCCCCTGTGCGAATTTAAAATGATTATCTAGGGGACAGGGATTGATCATTTGATCTCGGCACTGCGGATATCCCTGACATTTATTATATTGTTGTGTCTCGGTGGCATCCTTCCTCCAGAGTTCATTTAACAAGCGAGGGAGCCGAGGAAGCCTTACAACTTAACAAACAGGTCTTGTCATCGCAAACGCCAATCAAATCCCAGGCTCTAATGTATATCACACGGCACCACATAAATAATAAAGGCAACCGATAGACGTGGAAGTAACGTATGGCTAAGAAAAGATCCCGGCGCGACACGCCGCTTGCTCCTCTCTCACGCGGTCCGCGTGTGGAAGGGTTCGTGGTGGGTTGTGGCACACGCCGGCGGCGCGGTGCGAGGGTGGCAGGGGCACACGCACACGCGGGGACACGGCCGCCCGCGCTCCCGCGGGGGAGAAGCTCCGCGGGGCTGCGCCGGGGCCGAAGCCGGCGCCGGGGCAACTTTCCTCAGCCCTCGGCTCGCCCGGCATCGCCCCCCCTCCACCCCCCCCCTCACCCCCCACCCCCCAAGCCCCCACCCGTGCCCAGCCTCCCTCGCAGCAAACAGCAAATAAGGATAAATATTTACTGACTCCGCTTCCCCGGCGCGGCGAGGTGCTTTTCGGCTTCCCCGAGCTGCCGGAGTTTGAACCCCATCCTCGGTATCCCCCCCCCCCCCCCGCCCCCCCCGCCCCGACTCCTTTCCCTCCTTCTCGCCCCCGTCCCGCTCTCCTCCCCCGGGGCTCCCCCCCGCGCCCGGCTCCACGCCTGCAGCCCACGCGGGCGCGGGGTCGCGCTTCTCCCGGAGACTCCCCCACCCCGGTCCCCGCCGGGGCTCCTGCCCCCCAGGACAGGGGCAAATCCAAGCCCCCCCGAAACCGAGGGGGAAAAAGCCCTGTTGACCCCCCCCCCCTTCCCCACGCTACCATCCCTCCCTCCCCGCTTCGCGGCAGCGTGGGGGCGCCCGGTGGGAAAGCCGGTTGCCCCCCCTCCTCCCGGCTCCCGCGGGGGCGCAGCTCGGCGCGGGGCAGCCACCGGGCGCGCAAATTGCGCGGCAATCCGCTGCCCGACGCCACTCGCCGCCCTCGACGGCAGCGGGGAGGCGGCCGGGGGGGAGCCCTGCAGACGGGGGGAACTTGCCTCAGACTCGCTCCGAAAGCGAAAAGCGAAACAAAGCACCGGAAAGGGAAAGGGAAAAAAAAAAAAAGGGGGGAAATAATACAAAAAAAAAAAAAAAAAAAAGGAAAAAAAAAAAAAAAAAGCGGTGCAAGTCGCAAACCTCTCCGGGGATCCGGCCGCCGCCCCACGCCGCGGACTCCCGCGGGGGCAGGCGGCGGAGGGCGAGGAGGCGCGGGAAGCCCCGCGGGCGCGCACGGCTTCACTGCGCGCTCCGCGCAGCGCGGAGCTTTGCGGGGGGCTGGCGGGCCCGGCCCAAGGGGGCGGCGGGGAGCGGGGGGAGGCGAGGAGCGTCCCCGGGCCACCCCCTCCCCTCCCCGCAGCCCGCGGCCGTCGGGGAGCTTGGGGCAAGGTGGTGCGGGTGTGGGCAAAGGCGGGGGGGCACTTTTGACCCCACCACAAACTTTGGCGGCGGGTTCAGAGGGGGATTAGGCTTATTGCTGCGCCTAAAAATGGGCTGGGGAGGAGGGAGGGATGGATGGAGGGAGGGAGGGAGAGAGGGAGTGAGGGAGAGAGGGAGGGAGGGAGAAAGGGGGGGGGGGGGGGGGGGGGGGGGAAGGAGCTGCCGTCCAAACCCCATTCCCTTGCAGGCACGGAGCTCCCGGGACGCTGTCGCAAAACTAAACAGTCGCCAGAGCCCCTCAGAGCTGCCCCCTGCCCAGCTGGGCACCCCGAGCCCCCCTTAGCCTCCGCACAAGCCACCCCGCTCTCCCTGACCCACCCCCACCCCACCCCCCAGCCTCTTACCGGATTCAACCCGGCCCCCCCGGGTCACCTGCGGGGGGCTGCGCCCCCCAAATCCTCCTCCTCCTCCTTCCCCACCGCCCCGGGGCACCGGGCGGGAGCCCTCCATCCTGCTGGGCATCCTAACTTGACAAAAGGGGGGGGTCCCGCTCATTCCACGCCCCCCCCACTTTCTTTCCCCTCTCCTCACCTTCCCCCGCCCCGGCCCTACGGGGCTGGGTCCCCTCCGCAGACCCGAGCCCCCCGGTACCCGGGAGCAGCCCCCCACTCGGTACCGCGGAAAGGCTTTTATGGAGCGCGGTATCAATACGTGTGTTATTTTTTTTTTTTTTAATTCCTCTGTCAAAGGGACCTCTTGACCATTGCGCTTTTTCTCCGAGTTAAACGAGAAGAATAATTATGAATGAGTTTAAGCGTTGCATTAGCTTTAAGCATTTCCAAGACGAAGTATTGGATTTCATATTTATAAGAGGAATTTACATTTGTATATTGACTCATGGTATGACGTAGGGCGAAGCTGATTTCCTCCCCCACCCCGCTTCAGCTTATTTTGGTCGAAATCGGGCAAATAAGCAAACAGAAAAAAATAATCGTTTTAATCCACGCTTTAATAAGCGGTGACCCGGAGAGCAAGATTTTGTTGAGTAGATAACTGAGTCCTCTCTCTCCATCTCCCTCCCTCCCTCCCTCCCTCTCTCTCTCTCTCTCGTGATTAATTCAGAGACTGTAATCATGGACATTGTACATCAAACCTTTCTGCTCACGCTACAGGCTCCTGCAGATTTTTATTGGTTTACATGAAAGCGAGTAAACATATTTCAGAGGATGCCCTTTCAATCTGGCTCCATTTCCACAGCACATAATTCCAAGGACAATTTGTTTTAATAATAAGAATGGATGCAGTGTTAATGGTTTTCAATTTGTGTTTAAAAAAAAAAAAAAACACTAAATATTTATAAGTATCGATCGAGGGTTTCAGGATTTTACAGACGTCTTAACACATTTCATAGATGGGATTTTTTTTTTTTTTAATTTAGAAACCTGCGTCGTATTCTCTTTTATGCTGTTTATTGATTTAAGCAACATCCGTGTCTCAAGCGAGAGACTAATAGATTTTCATTAAAATAGGCTCTCTTAATCCTGATTGTGAATGGATATGATTGATCCATCCAGCACACTACACATCTATAATATTAATAAAGGACATTATCATGGCAGGACTTGCTTTTCCGTCATCAGGGTACTTTTTCTTTTTCTTTTTTTTTTTTTTTTTTTTCCCTCCTTGAAACCTTAAAGATTTATTTGGGAGCCGTAAAATGGCCCACAGGAGGGAAACGTATTGGGAAGAATACATTTTTATATTAGATTTTTTTTTTTTTTGTAGCTTCAGTGGAAAGATTTAAAAAAAAAAAAAAATCTACAAGCCGCTGTAGCAACATATGGTGAAAATTAAACTGTTTCCCCGCAAATCTAATCTTAAAACATTTATGTTGAGTTTTATTTTTAGAAAAACATTTTTAAAGGAGAGGAAAACAATCTTGTATGAAAAGTAAAATAAAGAACATTTGAAAGGCTATAGTTTAAACTAACAATAGCCTACTTCCCCGGCTGAGGCTGCCGGACGGGCGTCGTACCTGATGAATATGTTACGAAGCGGTCGGGACAGGAGCGGCCACAGTAATTAATGGAGTGTGACAGAAATGCTAAGGGCTTAATTGTCTTTATTCCGACTTCTAGCAACGTAACCAAAGGGACGCATTAATGCAATACAAAAAAGCACACAAATGCTCTCCTCCCTCCTACACGCAGGCACATGCAAACACACACGCACAACGTCTCTTCTCTATCACAATTATTATTATTTTTTTTTTTTTTTAAAGCTGCATCTTCCCAGCAACATTAATTACTCATATATTCATTACAGGGATCCTAGACGCGTTCAAATCCTCATCTACTTTTCCTTCTGTAAAATTAAACATTCACGTGGCGAATTACAATACGCAATTGCCTTTGTGTGTAATTAATTACAATTTAGTGGGCGAGCATAATGGGCGAGTAGCCTCCTTGATTTCAGTCGCCCCGGATAACTCGAGCAGAATTGCAAGAATCTATCTGACAAACCGCAGAAAAAGAGGGGAAAAAAGTTGTGAGCTGTAAAGTTTGCGCTGATTTTACCAACACAAAATACACACAGAGAGAATTGTTTGCCTCCTCCAGTAATGTGCGAGGGACGCTGCAATTTTGAACTCTGTAATAATGATTAATAAGTCAAAAGGGCATATTTTTCTTTTATGGTATGCAGCGCTCAAGGGAATATTCCGTGTATGTCTCTAAAACGAAGTAGGAATATTTACACACATGCACAGAGTTAGCAGCAGCACCAAAGAAAGAAAAAACCCCACGAATATTTCAGTGAACTATTACATTTTTTCAATTATTTCCCAATGAGTATTTCAATGAACTGTTACATTTTCCCAATTCACAGGGAAGATTTATGGGATTATTAAGATTTCTAGTGGAAATATTATACAGTGGAAGTTTATCGTCTCTCAGGGATTGTACACCATTTGATATCAATTTCCAGATGTTATGATCTTTTTCAGAAAATAATTGAGTATATTAACTTCTTTCCTACAGGAGACTATTTAGGGGGGGTATTTATTTATTTATTTATTTGTTCTGTTAAGGGCACAACTATCTCTATTTTTTCCCACCCCCCCCCCCCCCCTTTTTCCCTTAGCAGAATGAAATAGTTGGAACATTAGAGTGAACTTAAATCAGGTAACAGTTTAATACTCAAGGGAAGGAATGATTCATGCGCCAGTTTATTACAAGCAGAAGCCCGTGGATTTACCTATAAAGAAGAATAAGGTACATCCCGAGAAGACCCGCCTGCCTATTTCGCTGCCCGCAGCCGTGGGCAGAGTGGGAGGCGCCGTGGCGCTCGGTGGGTGCCGGAGCCCACGCGGGGTCGCGGAGCTGTGGCGGAGGTCGCCTGCGCCACCCCCCCCCCCCCCCGGCTGACCCGCGCCCCTCCGCAGCGGCGTGAGCTCCCCCGGGACTGCACGGTTAAAGCGAGTTGGAACCGACACGCGTGTTTCGAAAAGGTCTTTTTCGAGGTGGCTCCCACCTCCTCCGGCAGGAGATCCCCGAGTCCCCGCAGAGCCCGGGGGGTGCGCACACGCGTGGACACCCACACGCACGCAGACGGATTTGTGCACACGGGCGTGCCCACACACAGACACACGCGCGCCCAAGCCCTGCGACACCCACCCACCCACCCACCCCCCCCGACACGCACACACACACTCCGCGATCCGGAGGGGCTCAGCGGCGGGATGGGCCCCTCCCCTCTCCCCGCGCCGTCCCCCGGCCCGGCCGGGGGCTCCGCCGGCCCCCGCTGCCACGCGTGTCGGTGGGGGTGGGATGCTGCCCTGCCCGTCGGGGGGAGCGGGGCCGGGGGGGAGGGGTGTTGGGAGGGGGGCGTCGTAATGGCAGCTTTGCAGCTGCGGCCAAGAGAGGCGCAGGGCCGACCCCCCCCCCCCCCCCCCCAATCCCCCCCCCCCGACCTCCCGTCCCCACTTCCCACTCGTGCAGGCTGCGGGTGGGCGAGATGTGCCGGCCGGCCGCTGCTGCTGAGCTGCTGAGCTTTGCCCCGACCTCCAGGTCTTGGGGGGGGGGGGTGGTAAATCTGTGGGTGCCGCCGAGGCGTCTCCCCCCGAGGGAGGGTCGAGCCGCGTCCCCCCCACCCCCTCCACTCCCCGCTGAACAGGTCCCGGCCGCGGCCACCGCCACCCCCCGCAACCGTGGCCCTCGACGGGCAGAGACACCCACACCCCCACGTCCCCCCACGCCCCCCCACGCTCCCGCCGTCGGAAGGGATGGGGCCGGCCGGAGCGGGATTTCACCCCAAAAAGAGATTCAGGGCTTCGGCGGGCTCCAACGCCACTGCACGGCGAGGCGGGCAGCGAGGGGGGTAACATTTCACAGGTTCCCTCGCATTTATCGGGGTAGTTAGAGGGGGAAAAAAAAAAAAAAAAAAAAAGAGGTGCAGGAGAAGGAGAGTGAAAGAAAATCAGCTTTAAGAGACTCCGGGTTTAAATAACAGCCTTTGATATTTTGACAGTAAAATGGAAAACACTTAACAAGAGTCAAGTTTTGATGTCTGAGGCTGGCAGCGCCCCCTAAAATTATATTGTCTTGCCTGCTGCTTCAAATTGGACCCAGGACCTTATAACGTCTCTCCAGGTCTTTATCTGCAGCCTTTCTGATTGCAAAACCATAATTGTATCGTTTTACACCAGTCAACTAAGCAAGTGCCAGTGGAATAAAATCCACAAAGTGCACACACATACCAGCTCTCCGGCTAAAGCAGTCTGTTCTTTGCAAGTTGTAAAGGCCTGCAAATTAAATACCAATTACTGGAAGCAATAAAATGTTTTTATTGCACGAAATCTACTTAAAACAGAAAAGAATAGTTGTTTTATTTTCGGGAGGGGGGAGGGGGGGTGGGGGTGCCAGCTCACGAGGACATATATTGGCAGAGAAAGATTATATACAGCGCCTGCACGGGGCCACAATGGAGACATTCTACGGTGGGAGGCAGGCAGGGCTTCCCCCCCCCCCCGTGTTATACAGAGAGGGGTTATGCAGAGGTGCTTATGATAGGGATTATTGTAGGTGAGACCCGGGGATGTGGGAAGCCCGGGAACAGTAGCTCTAGGTAGAAACAAGTGGTGCAACCAAGTTATACGACAGCAGCCCGATGTGCTTTTAAGCCCCTCGCCAAACGAGGCTTTTAGGGGTGGGTGGTGAGAATAACACAGAGTGAGGTGGAGGAGGGGGGGGGGTCTGCAAGGTAGTACAAGAAGCAGCCTGCCCTCTCCTCCTTCCCCTGCTCCCTCTTCTTTCCCCTCTTTGGGGAAGAAGGGGTTACTGGCTTTCTACCTTGTGAGCATCAGAGTGGAAAGGCTCCTAATTCCCTACCGTACTCTTCCCAGCCCCCTTGGTGGGGTAGCCCGACTTGGGGGGGAATGGGGGGGGGGGGGGTTGCAGCCAGCAGTGTCCCCTGGGGCACCAGCCCCACAGCAAGGCTGCCGACCCCTCACGAACAGCCTCAACTTTCTACTACGGAGCAAAACATCGGCAAACCGGCCGGCGGGAGGGAAGTTTACTCCGATGAGACACCCTCGGCTTTGCCTGAGCTCGGCTGCCCTTCGCTGCCTCACTGCCCCGTGTCTAGCACAAAAAAAAAAAAAAAAAAAAAAAAAAAAAATTAAAAAATGAAGAGTGGAAGTAGTCAGAAAGCCATGCTCTGGCAGAGGAAAACCAGTGGGCTAAGTGATACAACAAACTTCATTTAATATGCTCAGCCCTTGAATTGCTCATCGAAACGTCTCTCAGATACATGCAGCCCACTCCTAATTTCCCTAGTGATTCATTACTCCTGGAACATCCCGTCCTTGTGGTTTTCCCTTATATTGTGCCCATGCTTCACCCTTGGCTTCTCTTCACGCCGGGAACTGCCTGTGGACGGGACAGGGCACCGACCCGGGGAGCACCTACCACGCACCACGGGTCACGATACTTCTGCTGACAGGGGCTTGCGTTGTGCCTCTGTAAATAGGATTTGAAGGAGCGTTTTTTTTTTTTTGTTGTTTTTTTGTTTTTTTTTTTTTTTTCAATGACAGAGGCAATTTGAGGATTGCAAGCTTGTTTCTTAACATGACCCCATTCTAAGTGAACTAAATTCTCCAGCTCACCAGAGCGTATTATACAGAGCCAGGCTGAGGCAACAAAGAAATCTTCCGAGCTAATTACCCGCAAGCGCACAGGCTTTCTGTAGATGAATTGGATTTAGAAATGCTTGAAGACTAGACTTGACTAGACTTAGAAACACAGGGAAAATTGAAGCTCTGCCATGTGTTTTACTGCCATTTCAAAGGTTCCCCGCGCTTGCCGTGTGAAATCCCCAACTTTTTGAAACGACCGATTTAAGCCACCCCGATGCCGCTCGCGCTGCGAGGAGAGCAACGGTGCCGGCGGGGGCTCGGGGCTGCAGGTTATCCGCAGCCTTTGCCTGGCTGAGGGGAGCCGTGACCCCCAGAGCCTGTGCCATGCAGAGAGAGCCCTGGGCTGGTGCTGGCCTCCAAAAAGCCTCCAGGGGCCGGAGAAGGTGGTGCCTGGGTCACCTGGCAAGTCGCGGGGCCACCCTCCTGCACCAGTGGGGCCGCTGCACTGGTGGGGCTGCAGGCACCAGAAGCAGCAAAGTGGAATATTTTCCTTCTTTTCCCCAAACTGGAGGGGCTTTCGGGTTTATTTCTAAGAGGATATTTTTTTTTTTTTTTTTTTTTTTTTTTTCACTCAGTTCCACTTTCCCCCCCACCTCTGCAGCGAGAAGTGCCCCGCCAGTGGTTTGCCCGGGGTTCACTCACGAGGGCTCAGCTGCTCGGCAGTAAGGACGTGGCCTTCAGAAATAGTTGGGTCTCCTGATATCAGCCCCAAGGAAATGGAGGCCCAGGGCTGACATCTGCAGGTCCCTCTGCTGCACTGGGTCCTCATTTAATGCTGAGTGAGGAAAAGCTGTGGGAAAGAAAAGGCTTAATGGCATAGTAATGCTGCTCCTTTTGGGGCTGGGGGCGGGAGTCACTGTCAGGGAGAAGAGCGTTTATTCATTCATTTTTCCTTAAAGAGGGGAATTCTGTCCTCGACTTAGCTAAATAGTCAGGACTTAGGCGCGCCCAAATCACACCATGTGCTCCCGTTTACACCCCTCAGTGCACGTCCACGCGTGCAGATATTCACCCATTGACGAGGCTGTGGAGGTTTCTGGTTTTGTTTAAAAATTGGCCGCCTGCAGCCTCCCCTTAGTTCCTCTGGGTACGCGTGAGCAGCTGTGGAGAGCTGCAAGGCTAGCCAACAGACCTTGTAGCCCCCACAGATGTCAATTAGTTTCTCTCGGGCTTCCTTTGGATACACTGGGGTCTTGAGACCTCCATGTGCTGACTTATTTGTAAAGCATGAGTTATTCACTAACTCCGTGTTATTAATTAGAAGATTATCAGCTCTCCGTGGTTCGCCTGCCTGCTGCAGGGAGGTTCCAAGGAAATCCTTGTATGGACCGCGCTCAAGGAGAGCATCAATTGATTACTGTGGTGGGACAGGCCTGTTTTCCACATTAAAGAGCAACTGGAGGGATATGAAAGGCTTCGGAGACCCTGAGTGCCTTTCCAGGCTGGGGTAACCCAGAAAGCAGCTTGCTGCAGCTGCATCTCCGCAGGTTGGTGAGGGCTGGCCGGCTGCTTGTGGAGGCAAGCCTGGGGACAGGGGCCAAAGGTCTCGGGGAAAACATGCAAAGAGCCCACGTTGGGCTGTCGGGGAAAAAAAAAAACCTGCATAAACCCTTCTGGCAGCTCGAAAAAGAGAAGGAGCTGGGTGCTAAAAGTGCAAGGAGGAAGAGAACAGTTAAGTACATCGCCTCTAGATACCGCAGATTTTTACACTAGTTAAACTGACAGCGCTCCTCTGGGAACCCGTTTTAGAGGAGGCAAAAATTGAGTGCATCTTTAATTTGCCTAATTTTCTTCATCTTATATAGTTTTTGGATCCTCCCTGCGCTAATGAATCCTTGCTGTGTTCACGGGGAGTGAAACCTGTTAGTATTAGCAGAGGTCACCGCGGCCTTTCTCCGAGCCATCGCTGTCCTTCTCATGACTCAATCAAGTATTCAGGAGGGTCGTGCTGGGGAAGGAGAAGGGTCAGCTCCACCCGTCTGAAGTTTAACCACTCACCTTTGAAAGAAGGCACACTTTGATCTAAGGTGTGGCATGAAGTGCAGTATATAGTTATATATATATATATATATGTATGCTTTTGTACAGAAAAAAATCAGGAGGGCAGCTCTGCAGTAACATGAAAGTCTCGGTGCAGATAAAAAGCACCAGTGAAATCCAGAAGGAGAAAAGTTTGGGTACAAAAGAAGGTTTGGCAATGAGGATGCTGAAGGCCTGGAATATCTGCTGTTTGTTATCTGTGGCTTTGCAAGGGGTTTCCCACGTGCTGTTGAGCGAGTCACTTTTTAATCTTTCTCTGCCTCGGTTTCCCACCTGCAAGATGGGAATTAAACCAAACATTTTGTCTTTTCTTCATTTATCTACCTTATCTATGCAGTCTATAAAGTTTAGGACATTGCTTTTACTTTTGTTATGTCTACTTCTTGGCAGTTTCATGCTCCTTGGGACTCTTAGGCATTTTCCATAACAGATAATAAGCTTAACAGGTTCTCTCTTTTTTTTTTCTGCCTTTGGCCACAGAGCTCATCACATCTTGTTCTCACCAGCCAAATGCAGGAAGGTATCTTCACAACGTCTCTGTGGGTTCTCTGCTCCCCAGCAAACAAGGTTTTACCAGATTACATGGAAATAATCATTTATAATCACTGCTGACCACCAAACTGACCCATCTTGTCTGTTCTGCTTGGCAGATTGGTCTGAACCACTAGCGACCCAAAAATAACTGCTCTTCTTTAGATGGAAACACTAAACAGCAAAGTGGTTCCCAAGATTTTTGAAGGGATGGTTCGTGGAAAGAGAGGACCTGTGCAAGATGTAGACCTCACACCTGTGTGATGCAGATGCACAAATTCTTTACTAGGGTGGCTGGGAAGGGCAGAGCCCAGGCTTTAAAAGTGGCCAGTCATTTACGTGTCTCCATTCCCTCCCTAATTTGAGGCAACATGTCCAGATTTAAAACCGTGGCACGTGGTGTCAATTCCTGTTGTCTTCAACCCTAGTAAGCTGTTAAGTACCGTGCTCCTTAAAAAGTCATGTCCCGCATATCTCCTAAATCACCAAAAGGTGAGGCACCTCAAATTAGAGAGTGCATTTGAGAGGGTAGGTTTAAGTAATTACAAATTATGGTGGGATTTTTTTGTTTGGTTCCCCCCCCCCCCCCCCCCCCCCCCCCCCCCCCCCCCCCCCCCCCCCCCAGCCCTTTACTGCTAAAGAGGGGTATGATTAGATTGAATCTGGCAGACCTAGCTGGAACAGTTTAAGAAGTCACCATCACCAGCTGTTTATTGCTGCTCCTCTGCCAGGGGTTGCCTCCTTCTCCCACCTGCAGAAAGAGCGGAGTGAACTTGGCCACCGAAACACGTGGGCTGGCACCTTGCTCAGAGCTGCTTTCACCTCGTGTGCCCATGCAGCGTGGCACGCAGGGAGTAAGAACCAAGGACCGCTGTGTTCGTAGTTTGGACAGTCAAATGCATACACAAGTGTTTGGGACTGACTAATTCCTACATTTGATGGATACTCGAGTAAAATGCATTGGTGTGTTCTGAATAATTTTCCTTATTTAAATTTTGATGTAATAGCTCATGTGATTGCTTTTCCAGAAGCACACAGATGCAGTTAATTTTAAAAATAACTTCCTAGTAACAGCCGCTAAACATGGTTGTGTTTTTTGTCCCTTACTTTCTAAGATTTTCCAACCTTTTTTTTTCTCTGTTGTTTTGTTTTCCCATGGCAAATATTCAGGCTCCGTGGACACAGACTTTGTGCTGCTTGAGGGAGGAGATACAAAAATGATATTGTCCTTCAGAGAATCATAATGTGAATGAGAGACAAGAAAACTCCCTTTGTGGTCTATTTGTGCATTACCAGGCAGCCTTCTTATGCCCCAAGATCCTTCATGTTCAGATACATCATCCTTATGTAATAGATAGATTAGATGAAATGTCAAATGTAAACTGTGCACACTTCAAACTTCTATATACTTCTAAAGTGATTTTAAAATAAAACAGGCCCATTGGGAGCAAAACTGTATGAGTACATTTGCTAATCCTAAATTGTAGTTTAAGAAAGATTTTTGGCAGGAATGGTTGAACAGATATTTCTTAACATTGATTTGGTTTTTTTTTGTTGTTGTTGTTGTTGTTGTTGTTGATTTGTTTTGTTTTGTTTTGTTTGTTTGTTGTTTTTTTTTTTTTTTTTATTTATTATTAGACAATCAATCAGTAAAAAAGCTCACCAGTAACCAGTTTTTCCTGTCCCAGAGTTAGATGTGTGAGGCAAACCAGGTGACTTCATGTGGTTCTCCTGCTTGCCAAGTTGAACAGAAGATGTCAGAATTAGTTCTGCTACTGGACACCATTTTCAACATGTAGAATGACAGAGTAATGACTTTCCAAAATGATTATAAAAAACTCTGAAGTTTGTTTGCCAAGCAAAGCTATTTATAGAATATTAGTAATGCTTTCTCAGATTGTTAAAATTACACTTTTACACAACTAAATAGACTCCTAAATCTACACCTTCTCTTAGTATTAAACAAAGCATATTGTACAGGGGGAAGAAAATTAACATTCACTAGGAAAATACATATATAGTCTTCATAATCACATTCTTCAAAAGAAACAATAAGAAAGGGTTATATGGCACACACAGCTGTAAATGCATACAGGTCAGTTGCAAAGCTGACCCCATTTAGAGCTGGACTGGATGACCTACTGAGGTACTTTTCTACTTGAATTATCTTCTGATCCTAAAAATCACAGCTCACGATTAACCGTGCTTCTGATGCACATGCAGGCCACAAGTCCCCAGTGTAAAATTTGAAAGCCACCAGTATCACCATTGCCCCCAGACCAGAGCAGCAGAATACTCTCTATCCTTGAGTGAGATGTTCGTTGTGGAGCTGCCCGACACTTGTCAGTGGGAAGTGCATTTAGATGCATCACCACGCTTGAAATACTTAGTAATTGCCTGCCTGCTTCACTAGATGTTTTCAAAGGCCTGACCTTGGGAATTAATTTTCAGATGGGTTCGCATGCCACTCTCCCCCTTTACATTTAAGAGTCCAAGCTCAGAGCTTGGACGGACATCTACACTGCTGAGTGTACCACCATGCTTACATTTTTCATTTGTAAGGCTAGTCTCACTGCCTCACCCAGGCTTAGGGACATGTCCCTCAAGGGGTCTGTTCAAAGCAACTAATTTGGCGTCTTTTTCTGAATCTCCCTCTATCCGAGAATACTTTCATGAAGAAATTTTATAAATATCAACCTCTTAATGTTAGTACTTAAATCAGGTATCTATTGTAGCCCATCTCCACCCCTCTAGTCGTAATCCTTCTCCTTTTCTCCTCCCTGCTCCAAAAGAAAACAATGCTGCAGCCAGTCCATACTGGGCACAGCCGTGTGTCCAGCACCAGCTTTTTGGCTCAGACCAGGAATGTGCTCATCCCATAACTCTGATGACAATCGGGCACCACTGGAAGCTGTGCACCAGGAGCTGACTTGGTGCACACCAGTCAGTAGTGGGGGTTCATTCCCCAGGACCTGGCTAGACACAGAGCAAAGTAAGCCCCCCAAAATGCAGATGACGTGTGTTGGGTTCCCAGCACCATTTTTCTCTAGAGATCAATTCCTGCCAGGATGGGCTACTTGCTAGTGTAAACATATTCCAGATATCCTCCCCTCCTGTGCTAGTACAGCTACCTCTGTCACATCCCTGCTGGCAGATAGAGATGAGATGGCTCCCCAGAACTTCTGCATGAAGTACTGAATACTGGATCTGTTACCCCGCAGAAAACTGTAGGAATATCTTTGTTTATTCAGATATTGTGCTCCCTACAATCATCCTTGTCATGCCTTTCAGTGAATCCAGCGAGCAATGACATCTCGCACTAAAGGCAGCTCAGTAGCAGTACACGGTATAAAAATGAACTAGTTCTCCATTATATAAAGTACACAGAGGAGCAAAGTTTCCTTACCCCAAAGCAAGGAGCCATGTAACTCTGTGCTCCTTAAAAATGAGAAGCTGAAGCTTGCAAAGAGATACCAGACATAAAAACATCTGACCAATAAGCATTTTAATAAAGAGAAATTAGTCATTGGCCAACGTAACATCTACTCTAAAGTGACAGTTGCACTAATAATTGTTATTTCTTTGACAGGATCAAAGTGGTAGGACTGTGAAGAAGAGCAGAGAGAAGATAATGCAAGCAGACCTTCTAGGCCAAACACACCGCTCTTCCACTGATGACAAATACTTTTTATAATCAGGTTTCTTTTTGTGCGGAAAGAGACCATCAAGGACATGCAGCCTGAGTGGAAACATGTGAAAACGAGCCAATAGATTTGCCAGCCTTGTTACTGATAGAGCTGCAAACCCTCATTCAAAAGGCTTCAGCAGTCGAAGCGGGTGTAAAGGAACAAGCAGACGGACTGGAGGGGATTCACGGAATGTCACATAACTGCTCCCAGCACGGTTGAGCAGAGATTTCTGTGAGAGTGATGCAAAGCTCAGAGCTCCACTAAAAAGATCAAAGAAGGAATAGATCACCAGAGAACTGCAGAGATCCCTCATGGGAACCACCAAGGTCTCCCACAGTTATCTATCGTCCTGAATGGGTAGAAGTCTGTAACAGAAACATTAAATTCCGTCTGGCTGGAGAATGAATGGAAATGGAGTGCGAGAGCACCAGATGAAAGAAAAGGTAGAAGTGATATGTGTTTTTGGCACCTAGTGTAGCAGGTCATCAAAGTCATGCCAGATCTACATGCAGCTTCTCACTTCTGGAAAACAAAGGAGAACCAAAGACAAGGGGGGAGCAGAATGGGACTGGAGCCTCAAAGCATTCAGAAAGAGGCAAAGGAGAAAGAATAACTCCCAGTGATGCCAGAGGTGGGATAGGGAGGAAAAAGAGAGAAAAGATGGTAATTGTTGATAACTCCTAAAAGGGGGTCCATCCAAAACCAGAACATGACTACCAGTCTAAAACCCCAAGAGATGTAACGAGGAGTCACCAGGCAGCACCTCCTGTTCTGCCTGCCAGGGAATCAGGAATCCAGGAATGCCAGCTGGGCTGTGTGGACCCAAGACTTGGGGCTTGGGATCCTGTGGGATCCCCCCCCAAAAAAAAGGTATTTAAAATTTCAATAAAGCCTGCCTATAATGTGGTTCAGAGCATGAACCAGCCAGACCAGTTCTGCTGTAAAATAAAAACCACCTTCCCTTCCTCTAAGGTCTCAGCTTGAGCTCTTGCTACCTTCTTGCTGCAAGGCTGTGGCAGTATACCAACTTAATTAATGGAGAGGGGAACAAGTAAGCCAACATTTGGCACAGAGGTTTTCAAGGGAAGCTCGTTCAGGTTCCTGCATCCCGCAGAAAGTACTGACTAAAGTGTGGAAGCAAACAGCTGTGGTGAAAGCCAGACCCAAATCAGGCTTCTCTTCACCCCTAGCAGCGATATACTGCAAAATTAAAAGGGTGATTAATGAAGATGGCATTACGATAGGCAGCCCTTACAACTCATACATAATTCAAAGGATAAGTTGAGATACAGGTGTTGATAGCTTAAATGCACGCTGACATGGAGCGTGCTAAAGCGATAGTGGAAAGGAGCTTTTATCAATGTTGAAAACAAACTGTGGCTCGTCACCGGGGTGGAAAATGCAGAACTGTAACTAGCTAGTGAAACACCGGTGTTAAAGCCGATGGGAACCAGAAGAGACTTAGCTCAATGGCTGAGAAGGCTTCAGACCATCGGCGGGGTTTCAGGCAACCAGAGCCTCCAGGGCCAGGAGTGAGCACTCAGTGCAGATGCCGATGTTCAGATTTGGAAGCTTTTGCTGCACAACTGGCCTGTGTCAGGGACAAAGGCTATGGGCCAGAGGTGTTTCTGGCTCCCACTGCTCTTCTCAGCTCCAGAGAGCCATCTTTTTAATGCAGTTTTCCTTGCTTATTCATTTGCTTCGTGTTTAACCTTAGCAGAGATTTGTTTTGACTATTGGGAGAAGCGGAGTAAGCTCAGGCAGGTGCACAGGGCTTAACTACAACTTCAATGCACTTGGTTATATATAGGTATGTTAACAAAAAGAAAAAATTAAATTGTAAGAAAAATGCAGGAGACCAAATGTTTTAGTGTTAGGCCATATGTCCTTAATAATTATCTTTTGCACAAGTTACTGGAAGCAGTCTGGAGATAAGAGTATTGAACTATGGAGCCTGCCAACAAAATAAGTGAGACTTAACAATGGAATGAGTACATATCTTTTTAACAATTGCAATTCTTTTGTGTTTGTAATTCATCAGTAAGTAATTCTCAACTAAAAAAAAAAAAAAAGGTATTTAAAATTTCAATAAAGCCTGCCTATAATGTGGTTCAGAGATGTTTCATTGATTTGAGGTATTCTCAGATGGGTAATATATATAAAAACAAAACAAAACAACAAAAAAACAACCCAATCAACCAATCAAAAAAACTCCACACACAATTGAAAAGTGTCTGGTAGTGATTTGAAAGGGTAAACAAGACAAGAAGGATTTCAGGATTTATTTTTTTTTTAGGTGTATCTATTTATTTAGGTCTTTCCTGTCCTTCTGACAAAACTCACCCTTTTCAGGGTCCTCTTTTTCCACAGTTTTCCCCTTATTTGGCCCAATGTCATCCACAGCCCCTCATTCATTCCGCAGCATTTCCCCATGCTGAATGTGTTTTTACAAAGCTTTCAGGGTTCCACACGTTTCCAACTGCTCATTTGGGGGAAATAAAAGCCCTAGCTATTTGAACAATAGGAAAAGCCATAGAGTTGAATTTGTGTGAGAGAGGTGTGACAAACAAACAAGCAAAACTCCTCTTTCGAGTACCCTGGAAAAGATGTAATGAAATTCCACAGGAATAAATGGAATTACTCCACATACAGACTCCTTCAGGAGGCCCACAGCCTTATCCCCAAATGGTAAGAGTAACCCCTGGTTATTCAGGGTACATGACACCCTGGTATAAACAGTCATAATAATGGTGACTTGGGGAAACCTGTAGCCATTTTTGTAGGGTGGACTTTTCCCCCCAACACCTGGCTGCTTGATAACACCCAGTGGCAACAACGGGGACTGGGTGCACGGACTGCACGTACAGTTTCCCCACAATATTAAACCAGGACGTTGTCCTGAATCCCCAGATGTTCCCCAGACACGACAGAGCTGCGTTTGAGCACTTCTCAGAGCTCACCGACGTCTGCCACCCGTTACCCGAATTCGGTGTGCCCGCCCGGGCAGGCTGACCCAAGCACATTTACTCACACACGATGTACACTTATCACCTATAGACTATACGCAAAAGTCTCCCATGAAAAAAAAATGTCCAAGGGACTCTGTGCCACAGAATGCAACCAGAAAGAGGGAATTATTACATAAAATATCAGACTTGCCTGTTTATTTTGCCTGAACTGGGTGAAGCCTAAAAAGTAAACTGAGAGTGTAGCAGATGAAAACCGACTAACCACAGTTTAAAATCTAACACTGAAGGTATTGGGTAATGAGAATTAGAACTGCATTCATGTCACTTCAATTTACTTACCGAAAAGTTGAGTGTCCAGTTACGCTGGTGGTGTGGGCTTCCTCTTCTATAGTATATAAAGAGGCTACCTCCCCTATGGAGGAATTTGTCCTGTTTCATTTATCTCACCCATCTCAACCCCTGCTGCATGCCTCAGAGGGATGGCGCAGTTTCACTTTCTGAAGGTCCTTCTTTGCTGACTCCAGAAGGATCCCAAGCAGCTCTCTCAGAGTCATGCTTAACTCTAAAGTAGGATACGACCAGTCTTACCCTCCCATGCAATACCACAGAGCTGAAAGTTATTGCCCGTCATCTTCACAACTTACTGGGAGTAGCTATAACACAATTTTATCCTGGTAGCCACGTGCACAGATGTGGCCCATGCTCTACTAGTGACAACATCCCACAGTTTGAAAACAAACCCCTTCAGTTGTTATAACAAATGTAAATGCACCTATTGCCTTCTACTGAACTGAAAAAAACCCACTCATGTACGTATCAGCCACTATACTCTTAGCTGCTTCTTCATTATTCATACATGGATTACTATGTGCACATAAGCATAGAAAAAAAAATGATTGCATTTGTATACTTTTACATTTAAGTGTTCCTGAATGTGACTAATATAAAGAGAGCTTGCAGAGTATGGACCAGTAGCTTATAATTTGAGGATATCTACAAAAGTAGGTAATTTACCCTGTATTTTTCAATAACAGCTGTTTCACAATCTCTGTGGCTTTATCTCCCAACTATCTTGCACTGTCAGGTATTGCTGAACAAATATCAGATTTACTTATACGTTCTTTTTTTTCTACAGCGACGACTTACACTAAGGAAAACATTAAAGGTGCATGGCTCGTTTAATCAGCAATTTTGAGTGTTTTACTTATGTCAACAACGAACAAATTGTTTTTAGTGTCTTCCATCTAGAATGCAGCATGCAGCATAAATTATTCAAATCAAAGCAGCATAAATCTTTGTACAGCAAAGGTGAAGCTGCAGAATTCATCGCTGTGTATTACAGCTTTGGATAGGACAATGACCTCTAATCAAAACTCCTCAATACAGTCCTTACACTTAAGATGCCAACTTGCCACTAAGGACCTGATTATCTATAAATTTATGGGAACCTGCAATAACTGGTGTTTGCCTCCTGATAATGTTTTCTGACACATATCAGGAGATTCAGCTGATCTGTGTTAGAGATTATTGTACAGAATCTGCAGTTTATACAGGCAATGAGTAGACAGAAGGTCCATTTGAGACCTTTAGCTATAGAGAAGCACATAAGGAAAACTGTTTCCATAGAAACATGCCCCACAGCTGTAGTTAGTATAGGAAAAATAGTTTTATGATTATTTCAATGAAGTTCTACCTTTTGTTTTCAATACAAGATGTTTACAATGGGTTGTTTCTTAGTGTGATCTCAGTGTAGCTAAGGTCTTACATGTGAAATTCACCCCAAAGTGAAGGACCCCGTGTTTCTTTTATGTGTTCCGAAGAGTTTTATTAGATTGTGTGCACAGCGTCCACTGCAGAATTATTTTTACATATAACAATATTGCTTTTCAGTACTTATTCTTTGTACGATAGTCGATTGCTTTTACATTAACTCACAAAATTGTACATAAATTTACCAGAAATTCCAGATAAAAGGCAAAGGACCAGATAAGCTTCCAACAAATCCATGGGAGGGATGCCCAGTGATTCCAGGAGGAGATGAGTCAGGCCAAAGGACAGCTATAGGGAAACGGAGGGTAGGCATGAATAATTTACTAACAGTTTGGCAACATCTTTTTTTTCCATTCAGGTCATTTCCGATTTAGATGGAAAATTTCTAACCAGTTCCCTGGAAATGACAAGGTTGGTGCATCTCCAAACTAGTTAATCCAAGCCATTTTTTAAGGAGAGTTTTTGGTACTGCTCCTTTGCTTGGCTGCAAAGGCACAAGGCAGAATCCGTCCGGTGGTGGTAAGAATGCAGATCCGCATGTCCAGTTGAGATTTTTCTCCCTCTCATTTCACAAGTGTTAACAAGGCTGCAAATTCCCCCTTCCTGCCCGGCACGAGCGCGGACTTTATTAGCTGCTTCCACGTGCATATGCAATGCACGGAGTAATATGATGCTTGGATTTTTTCGTAATGAGTTTGAAATTAGTAGAGCAGCATTGCACCAAGTCCCACTACAGGCTGGGAGGTGCAGGACTAGGAGCTGGATTTTGTGCATGAGTAAGCGAACAAGCCCAATGAGCAAGGATCCAAAACTGAGTGAACTGAAATCTGTTGCCATGTCAGCTGTGGCACAGGCTATGTGTGTTTATGATAGCAAGAGTAGTTATTTTGTTTACTCTGTCATTTCCAAACAGGATTGAAAATACATCTTCTGGGACAAATTTTGCGTGTGGGCTTCGTACGCACACAAAACCCGCGCAAGTTGGATGGATATCTGTCTCAGTGCCTCTGAAAGGCACATTTTCCAGAAACAATGTTCTGTCCAGTGAAGGAAGACAGAGCCAGGTAAAAGATATTTAGACAGTAATATATAATATCTTACAGGGAGGGAGGAAAGGTTCTTAAGTTAGATATGATCCCACATAGTACTTTACAGAGCTGTGCTTCAGGGGCTCCATCTGCCTGCCAGCGGTCTCGGTAGGATACTAAGTTTTAAAGTTACATGCTTAAGTTGGTGCTGAAAAGTAGATGTTGTCAGTACACCCAAACTACTCAGCCCTGCGTCAGAAGCTCTGTCCTACAATCCACCAACTCTATAGAAATTAGGTTCATAAATCCCAGGCAACTGATACAGAAACTGATCTCTGTGGCACCTGTAGCATTGCTGCCAATTTAGGCAAGTAACTTCAAAATCTCTCTCCTTGAATGGTAAGAAGAGGCAAGCAGTGGCTTCACGTTTGCTAATTCTACAAAATCCCACAATAGCACTATAGGAAAAAAAAAAAAAAAAAAGAAAAAAAAGAAAAAAAGAAAAAAAAAATTGAGTAACATTTTGTGCACTGTTTTAACAATAACATATTAAGACCATACCAATATGAATTGGTTTGGTTACAGAGGATTTAAAAAAGTACATCAATAAAAAGTAACTTAATAATGCATAGTTCAGTAAGACGTAACAATTCACATGTACCAGGCAAATAAACACTCCCACATGCCTCCAAAGCACCTCCAAGGAAAAATTTCTTTCCAAAACAGAGATCACTAGCTTAGTAATTTTCTTTTCAAGTTTGCAATATGACCCATCTTGGCTTCCCAACAACTACAGCAAGGCTTCAAGAAGATTTTCCTCATAGCATTTAATTTGTTAATGGGATTTGCATGCACCCTTCCAAAAAGTATCAAGAAAGTTGGCCTCATTGTTCATGATGGCCAGACAAGGGGAAGAATAATTGTGTCATACAAAATCTATCCATGTTCTCCCCACAGAGACATAATTACACGTTCAAAACTAAGAGAGGTGGAAGAGCCAGCTCGGATTCCACCTAAGTCTGAAGGATTAATCCCTATGTCAATTCTAATGGTACAAAAGATCTGAGTGTAATTTCCTCTTCTGCCTTGTGGTATACCAGATTGCAGAAGATTGCATGTATTATTTTAAGGTTCTCCAGAGAAAATTTCCCTGGGTTTCCCTACCAGGACTTTCAACCACAGTACAGCATTTAAGGGGAAGGGCGTTAGAAGAAAGAGAAACAGGGTACTTAAAGAGTATAGGAAGCAAGTTTCTGAGCAGGCAGAGATGATAAAAGAGGGATCAAATTCATGATGGTGTCTGAAGATGACAGAGGAAATCTTGGCCTGATGAAAGGAAAAGGCAAGATTCCCACTGACTCAGTGGAGTCCAGAGTTTGTTCCAGGAGGGAAAACTGTGCTGTGAGGGAGAACTGTCAGTAAAAAGCAGGAGTCTGAGATACATGAGCAAACTGAATTGCCACAATTTCATATGAACTTGAGTGCCACGAGCCAGTACTGGTAGATGCACAGAAGAGAGCTGCAGTGGAAAGGGTCAATGTAAACAACTCTTGCTGCTGGCAGAATCACCAAATACAAGAATTGTTATAAAAGGTGAAAACAGAAACAGCTTTGATTTGGGGGACCCTAGGTGCAGGCAAGGCATAAGCTTGTCCTCACTGTAAGTTGACAGAATTGAAGGAGCTGCAAGGTAACCTTGCAAAGGGACCCAGCCTGCTCGGGAGCCTCAGCCATTGATCCGGGCACGGCTGAAACTTTTGTTCAGTGCAGAGGAGCCAGATCCGCAGCCACAGCTGCTCCAGCTGAAATAGCAGCTCCATCACGACAGAGATCCCTTTGGCTGCTCATTTCATGGGGGTTTCATGGAGGGGGGGGGTGGGGGGTGGTTTGCCTTCTTTGTTTTCAGGAAAAGCATGAAGTGACTTTCCCCCCTTCGCCCTCCCCCCCTTATTTTACAAAAGGAAAAGAAAAGAAGGAGATCTGTAAATCGAATAAAAAAAAACCCCAAGTATTTCTAATGCTTCTGAAATCATTTCAAGCACTTAGGCAAAGCTAACACAGCTAGAGGCTTCTTAGAAAGCCACAGCAAACGGGGACTTTACCCCCATCAGGCACATGTGACAGTCCCCCACCACGGGGAGAGATGGGAAACGGCCAACGAGTTTCGTGGTTCTTTCACCAAGCCTTCTCCTCGCTTTCTATTTTGACTGTATTGCAGGGGTCCATTTTAACGTGCTGGTTTTATTGTTTTGTTTTGGTTTTTATTTGCAGTGCTATCCAGTGCCTGACTGGAGAAGAGAGACTTGAGAAAAGCGAAGCCATTTTGCATCAATTGACAAAACACCGCATTTCCAAGGGAAGGGAAACGACTGCTTTTTAAAAACGAGGCTGTGCTTGTTTGTCTGTTGGTTTGTACAGAACAGTTATCAAGCCAAAGGGGTCCTGGTGATTGTGTTTTGCCAGCACAGACAGAACAAAGGATTATTAAAAAGAATATAAACTGACGACATATGTTACCAGTATTAAAATTGATGCGCATTCCTGCGTAGCGTAGGGGAAGCCGGGAGCTGGATTTTATCTTTATCAAAGTCAGAAAAGAAAAGCAAACCATTTCAGTCTTATTACCTAGTCTAACAGGGAGGTAGTCCTTTCTGTCTGCTTGGGGATGAGAGGTAGCGGGGGAGCAAGGTTTGGTTTGGGCAAAACTCTGTCAATCTTTCCCCTGCCAAAAGTAGATCCATCCTGACACAGGTACTTCTGCAACTACCTTCCCCACCCAAAAAAGGTGATGAAACAAAGCCGGATGACTGTCAAAAAGTAGCAGGATCGGACCCACCATCTTCAGACACAGAAATGCACTTCATAAGATATTTTCATGTCAGGTATTAAAACTTTTTCACGGTGGTGGCATATAGACATTACAGCCAGAAATTAGAGACCCTTTGTCCCAGCCATGAGATGAATAATTCCACAAAAAGCCACCCCTGCTTCAGAAAGCTCTCCCACCTGGCCTATGACTTCTGTATCACCACAAGCAGTTTGAAGCCATTCAGCGAGGTCTTTCCCCATGTTGCCCCTTAACCCATGCTCACCCAGTCTTTTGCATGCTCTGGGAATCTTCAAATGAGCCTAGGTTTGCAGTTGTGCTCTATGCCTGACCTTACGGTTCCCACAAAGTGAACAAACTTGTTTGTAATGCTCGCACATTACGTGGGGATGGCGTGCTGTCAACACATGCAGCATTATGGACTGGAAAATCCAAATACAGTTCGCAAAGCCATTGGAGGTTTTCCACAGAGGACTTGCAAGGGCCTCTCCTAATTGAATTTGCCAAAATTCACATGAACTCAGATTTAATCCAATCAGTTCTACATCACATGTCTTTCAACATTGACAAAATATTTTTTTCTAATTGTGACTCTCTTATGGAACCAAATGAATCAGAAAGGGACTTAAATGAAAACCAGTCCAGATTGTTCTACACTTTAACCTTACATCTGTGCTTAATTAGGATGCTCAATTTCCCTAAACTCAAGTCATAAAATGGAAGTAATCTGTGGCCTGTTTGTCAGTCATTATAGGGCAGCAGACCTGCAAATCAAGGCAGGCTCAAATGCACAGGATCCTGTTCAGCATGGCCATTGAAGGAAACACGGGAGATGTTATTGTGCAGCAGGCTGGAAGGGAGTCGGGAGAAAAGTTTGCCGAGGAAGACGTGTGCGAATGACCTGCGTGCTGAGAATGTGGCTGAGCCTTGAAAGAAGGGAGCAAATGAATGTGGAAAACATGTGTGATTATTTAAGGCTCCCTCGTTCTGGTCGCATGAGGCTCTTATGAAAGGCCTGATAATAACTGCTGCTGGACAATATCTTCAGCCACGGAAAAGACAGCAGCTGCCTCCTCAAATCGAAACTGCTCTCTTAGGAGCGCCAGAACCTTTGGCTGGTGTAACCTTTTCGGGTGTAATTTCAAGATGTTACAAGGTCCTCAGTAGCCACCCTGCTCCCCCAGCCCTGCTCTCTGGTTCTGGCCCTGCACACCAACGGGGGGTCACCCATCCTTCCCTCCCGGTGCCGTTGTGTGAGGGGCTGTGCTGTAGAGCCGAGCAAGAAAAACTCCCCACGACCCCAGGTTCCCCTCTCCGAGGGCTTTTCTAAGGACCTGGGTTTTTTTTTTCCTGGCTGTTTCACAGCCCAGCCCCACACGGGCAAGGGCGGGCTGGCATCTCCTGGAAGGGCTTTGGCACCAGCGGCACTGCCGCGTGGAGGGGCACCCTCAAAACACCTTGTCTCCTCGCAGCCAGCAGAAGTAGCCGCAATTAACCCACATCCTTAAAAGTGTGAGAAAGGCTTGTCATCTACAGTTGTTAAAGATGCACTATCCGGGGCTACGGCAAATCACTGGAGGAACAATAAAACCCTACCCCACACACCAAGGTCTGTCATCATTCATTTCAAACATGCACTTCAGAGTGTTGCTGTTATGTTGTTTTTTGACATCTTGAGATCTGCATGAGAAATCCCTGTGGACGTGCTGTAAATCCATATCTACAGCAGTAAGTTTTCATTGCATCAGTGTTATTAAATATATATATACACTTATATATATATTATTTGGAGATGCTGAATGAACAATTGGCCTTTAACTCCTCCTAGACTATTAGGTCGTACTATAGGTCAGTGAAAAAGTAATTTTCCCTAGATTTGTAATAAGGTCTGGGATTTGACCTACGACCTCAATGTCACAAGGTATTCATTATCTCCACACAGATGATATACAGGCAAAGAAACATATATTTTTTATAGAACGGGAAGAATTATATTTGATGGATACATTTTATTAGATGGATTTTATTACCTGAATAAACTCAATTAGCAGACCTCATTAATTTCGAAAATGTAACTTATTTACATTGAGTTATTCTTCTTGTGGTCATTAGCATTCAAAACATAAAAACTTGAGCTCAGGGCACAGTTGAATTTTTTTGGTTCAGCGGCCAAGTGAAAAAAAAAAACCATAAGAGAGCGGAAAAAAATATTCTAACCAGAACAGAAAGCTTATTTTGTATGAATGCAGAATGCTTCATTTAATATGTAATTAAAACTTTTTTCCCTGCTTCTTAAGCTATTTTTCTTCTCTCATTCTTAAAAAAATATTAACCAACATTCAAAACATAATTTCCTAATGAGAAGCTGACGTGTTTTTCTTCCAAGGCAATAGAAAGTAGCACTTTATCTTTTTGGGGTGGGGAGGTTGTTTGCTTTGTCTTCATTTAGTAAATCATTTCAATCTCTTGCCTCTGCACTCAGGAAACAATTTCACTAGTTTGTGAAAACATTCCACCCACACTGAGTACCCTTATTTACAGGAAAATATTAGTGACACGTGGCAAGCGAAATGCAAAGGGCTAAAGACATAATTGAAAGGTGTCTGAATAAAATATATCCATACCAAAATGATACATGTTGCAAGGGCTTTCGAGAGGTAAAGGATGAGTCTGTGAACTACTTGTCCGTACAATATTACCCCTCGGCTGATTCCCAGCTGCAATTCCGCCACAGCCATGAAAATTTACCCTTTGTATGGCAGATGCCTCTCTCCCTACAAAAAAAAAAAAAAAAAAAAAAAAAAGAGATGAGGAGATGAGAGGCCATCAGCAGAGGATGGGGTTCATTTCCTAATGTTAGGCTTCTTAAAGTTGGATGTTCAGAACAAGCTATGCTTGGAGATGGATAAAGCTCCGCCTGAGATGTGCCCATGGCAGATCCCTGGGTGGGGAGCGTGACCCTCCTGCCGGGGTCCCTGCTCCTGCCCCCCGGGGCGGTGGGAGCACAAGCAAGGCTTGCAATCCCAGTTAGGGGAGGTCAATCCTGTCCACCTGCGTCCTGGGAAACATTAACAACGATGGTGGTGGCCCAGAGCTAAATATTCAGGATGACGTTCCCTCAAATTCGCTTCGCCCAGTTCCTGCGGCCCAGAGCTGCTGTGGGCAGCGAGGTGGGAGCCCCTCGGTGCAGGGGAAGCTGCCAGGGATGTACGAGGTGTGATTACAGCTAATATTGGGAAGAAAGGAGCACAGGACAGTGGTATGGCTGCTATCTCCCAATGCAGAGCACCTCCTCTGAGGGATTCTCCAGATAACTCTCACTTAAACCAGCCGTAAGGTTTCAGCAACCGCTGCCTTGGCTCAAGACTTGTGGTAGGGTTGCAACACAGCGTAAATAACTACCCCACAGGTGCTGAGGATCCAACTGCCAGAGCGAGGTCCACTATTATTCTTAGCACCATGAAGTGGCTTTTATTTTGAGACTGAACTACTCGTGTGTCCATCCACTGAATTCCTGTTAAAAGACTAAACCTGCTAGGGGATAAAAAACCATTACAAGGGAGAAGAAATTTACAGTAGAGAATTGACCTATAAAACCAGCGCATTTCCATCGCACTAATCCAAAACATGTTTCAGAAAATAGGTCTGCACTCTGAAATAGTTCTTGTTAAAACAACCAACCTGTTAAAATTACGGGCTTAGTGCAGCAAGCCTGTATATTTTAACAGGATTTTCACGTGTTAGGCCATAGTCCTAGGAAACTTTCTAGGAAAGTGACCTCACTCCTCAAAAAGCAGTGGGAGATTTAAAAGCAAGGCACATCCCTGGGACTTCAGAGCAAGCAGCTTACAAGGCTCCCTGCCTCTCAGACTTCTTCCCCTCCTGCTTATTTCTTCATCGCTTCTCGTACTGTCCCTTGGAACATTTTGGCCTCTTCCTATCTGCCAGTTGTTTTCCCTTCTCCATTTTAAATTCCTCTTTCACTCACTAACTCACTTCCTCCTGACTTCTTGGGCCTGGGGCCCCTGTTCTCCCACGCTGAAGTTCCCTCACTCGGGGGAGAAATCCAGGCGGCCGGGGGAGCCCAGGAGATGTGCACGGATGCACGGCGGTGGGGCGGGTGACTCCCCGCAGTCAGGACAGAAGCATCTCGCATCACCCCAGAACGTGCCTCTTTTTTTTTTTTTTTTTTTTCCAGGACTGGCCCACAGTACTTGAACCGAGATCCTCCAGGACTTGCGTAGGAGAAGTCAGAGGCTCGGAGAGGGGAAGAGCAGCATCCAGCTTTTCAGGAAAGCCAACTTCAATTCCTGAGGGCTCCAGGTCCTGCTCCGGAGCCCACTGAACTCCATGGAAGGAATTCCGTGGGCTTTTGGTCACCTATGGCTGGAGGGTTGCATTTTGGCAGAGAAACAATGAGGTGCTCTTGTGTAAAATAATTCTGCCCCCGATAAACTATTTCAGTGGAAAACATCGCCATGAGCTGAAGAGGATCACAGCGACCACTGGGAAGCCACTGCATGCTTGTGCTTTTTTGTTTTCTACCAATACAGAAATACAACTTCAACTCAAGTCCACTCCTATTATTAAGTACATCTAGAGAATAAGAGCTGGAGTCAAAATAAAACTAACAAATCTTTGGGTTTTTTTCTCTTTCTATTCTCCTGCTTCCAGACGTTGCAGTCATGCGTGCAGAAGATTCTTTAAAAATGGTAAACATGAACAATTTTACAATATAACAATTCATGAGTGTGACAGATTACTTCATAGCAACATGTTTTATTATCATATGGATAGTAGCACAAGGGTCAGATTCAGCAAAGAGGCAAAGGCATCTATTTCTTCCTTGTCTGTGTCCACTGTCACTAAGCCACTTCTCCCATTCAGCAGTGGGCTCACATTTGCCTTGTTCATCATTTTACAACCAATGTAGTCATAGAAACCCTTCCCATGACCCTTGATGTCACTTGGAAACATTACCTCCAGGCAAGGTTTGTTTTCCCTGCTGCCATCCCTACATGACTGGGCCACATTTCTAAATTCTTCTTTCACAACATGTTCCTGCTTCCACCCCCTCTATGATGCTTTTTCACATTTGAGGTCTGCCATGAGCTCTGTTTTCCCAAAGGAGTCTCCTGATACGTCTCCTTGCCTTCATGAGGACCTTAATGGACTGTTCTTGTGCTTGGAGTATGCTATCCTTGAAAATTTCGTGAGGTCTTTTGCCTTTGGGAGCTGTGTTCTCTGGGACCCCCACCTACCAGTTTCCTTAAACGAGCTGCAATTTGCTCTCCTTAAGTCCAGGGTCTGTTCTCTGCTACTCTCCTTCCTCAATCCCTCCAGGATCTCCTACCTCACCATTTCACAGTGACTACAGCCAAGGCTGTTGCCAATTCCCACATCCCCCAACCTGTTCTCCCTTGTCAGTGACTAGCAGATGCGGCTGTGGGTCAACCCTGGTTGGCTCACCCAGTACCTGTTTCAAGAAGTTATCCCTGACGCACTCCATGTACCTCCTGGACTGGTGGTGTCCCACCATGCTGCCCTTCCAGCAGACATCAGGGAGGTTAAACTGCCCCATGAGAACCAGGGTCTGTGTTTCAGAGTCTTCCTCCAGTGCTTTGAAGATGGCTTCATCCACATGTTCACCCTAACAGTACATCTGTCATACCTTCCCATCATGATATCCCCCTTATGGGACTCTGCCTTGACCCACAGGCTCTCCACCAGCCCATCATCCATCCCACTGAAGAGCTGTTTGTACCCAGGCAGCTCCTTCACAAGGACAGCAAACCCCTTGCCCCCTCATCTTCCTTGCCAATCTCTACTGGAGAGCCTGTACCTGTCCATCGCAGCCGCCCCAGGTGTGCAGGCTGGCCCACCACTTCTCAGTTATTCCAACAACATTGTAGTTAAGTAGGAAAACCTCCTAGTTTCCAGTCTTGTTACAGCATCTTGGAGCCTGTCCGTTTTTAGATCTGTCCTTGCAGGCAGGGGCTCAGGAAGAAAAAAAAAAAAACAAAAACAAACCTGCATCCTTTGGGTACAACAGAAGGATGCAGCACCAGCCACAGCTTTTGTCGCAAACAGCTGCCCTCTGCCTTGCAGAACACATAGACACCGCTGAGCAAAGGCAGCAGCAGGGTCAGTTCCTGGGGCAGGGGGGGCTCTGCTGGGGTCTGCCCGTGGCTGTGCCAAGACGCGCCCATGCCCCTTGAAGCTCCCCCCACGTCTCCCTCGAGGCCTTGCTCCTGGCAAGGATGGCAGAAGTGTGCGTAAAGCCAGAGAGGTCCAGGAATTTCCAGAGGCAGCTGGAGAGGCCATTTGATGCTCGATGAGGGTCTGGGGCTGGATAATTCAAAGCTGAGCGGGCTGCTGGAGTCAGCAGAGACGTTGTGGAAAAGCGCAGGCCCCACTATCTCCTCCATGCTCCAAAGCACGTAGTATGCCTTTCTATCAAAAAGCTCTGAACTCCTCATCCATTCGAATGGCCAACAAATGTGTTTGATTATGTAGCAAAGCAGATTTTCATATGTTGACACAGCCTTGTTAATCATGAGAGCAGGGCTCTATCTACAGAGATACAGAATATACAAGGAGAAATTTCAACACCTCATTAGAAAAATAAATTAGTGTCTTTTCTGAGATTGTGGCATGGGCAAAACATGTCCTCATATGGTAGAAACACTTGGTAGAGATGAGCTTCATAACTTTACCATGATTTCACCACTGGAGAGTGAAGTGGCCATCCCAAACTGACGCAAATCAAAACTTTATGCTACCCTAGGACATGTTGTGTCTCCCCTTTCTTCTTATGATGATCTCCATCAACCATCAAATCATATAATTCAATATAACACAAAATCTGGACCTCTTGACACAGATCCCCTCCTGCATCCAAGGAGGGACAACTCTAATTTTTACCAGATGGCTTCAGACTATAAGAAATCCATTGCCAGCTGAGGGCTAGCCAAGCACAGGTGTGCCCCACCCTGTCTCAAAATGTCTTGTCCTATTCTTCTTTCCACCCAGGGAGGAACAGATGTGGGAGGGAGCTGGGAGCACTGCTCTGCACCTGCTGAGAATGATGCCAAGCCCCAGTGAATGCACCCAAGTGTCACATTCGAGACGCTCTGTACAGAGGTGAAAGGACAAAGAATCTGCTCTTCTACTTTAAGAAAGAGTCACAAACCAAGGGGAAAAAGAAAACAGCAAACTTTAGAATTAAATGCATGAGAACGTTTAATATATTGCCAGAATGTCGATGAAAATGAAGAAGTGGATTCCAAGGAGTCTAGAGAAAATGATCCCTTTGAGTCAAACATTAATAAAAGTTTGCAGTGATATAGAGATGATCTCATGCTCATGGTTATTTCCCATTTGCAACTTTTTTTCTCGGTATATTTTTTTTTTTCTCCCAGATGTTGTCAAGTTAATTACACAATCACTTGTGTATTACAAAAAAAAATGAATGAAGAATATTGGATGCACATGAGTCACTACAGTGCAGCACAAAATAAAGGAAAGTGATCTTCAGAAAAAGAAAATGTATACATAGCATCAGAGCTGAAATACTTCAGTATTCTTCAGCCAGATCCTTCTTTTTGCAAGGGAGAAATTTTCAGATCGGGTTGAAAATTGCTGGGGGACTCCTCTGTGCATGAGCTGCGAGAGCAGCACAACCCCAGCTGGAAAGTAGTGCTTGCCAGTGAAGGCTGGTAAAAATACAAACACATCTAGAGGAAAGTCTTTTCTAGACCAATATGTCATAAACCCTCTATTCACCGTGTTTCGTTGTGCCACGTGCAAGGCGAGATGTAGGGAGCCATGTCCTTTAGGGCCCACTTTTTTGGGGAAGCACAAGCGCTCTAAGTACCGTTGGCATTCACACAACTCGTCTCTGCAGTGCAGAGCTCTGCCATCAGCCTGGGGCTGGTGATACATCGAGTGACCCAGCGTGACTGCAATTTTGGAGGAACCGTGCATGTAAATATGGGTGTGCAGGCTCACAGTAATGTTTGGAAAGGGTAGACATTCCTCCTCCTTTCAAAAAAAGCGACGCATTAAAAGTTATTTAAATAGTACTTAGAGCTTGCTTCAAAACATGAATTGAGCTGCTTAGCCAGCTCTTCCGAAAACATCCAAAAATATTCTGGTCCATTTCCTCACTGGAAAGAGTATACCTGTGGGCAGAGACCAAAGAGATCAGCCACTAATACATTTACTTTAAAGAAAACACCATGCTTGTTGAAAGGCAAGCAGCCACCCTGGTTTGGGCTATTCTGTACACCAACTTTTTAGCTGTAGCACATGACCAAGACTCTTTCACAAAGATCTCAACTACACAGGTCCTTAATATCTGTCAGAGCAGGGAGGGGACGATTCTCATGCTGGAATGTGGTATCACCTGCCATCGATGGTAAAGGCACTTGGGTGTAAACTCCAAGAGAGAGGACTGACTTAATTTAAGGCAAATTCTGGAGGTAGATAACATGAATCTGACAGTAGTATCTGGCCTTCGGTGACTGCATTAAAATTAGGAGATACTTTGTCTAGTAAGTACTGGTGAAAGCCAAGAGGTTTATAGAAAAATAATTTATAGATTCAGAGAACAGGAGGCACAGAGTTTCTCTTGTCATTCAATTTCTCAACAACCATTTTCTCAGCTTTTTCCTCACTTTCTTCTGAAGGCTAATGGGTCATCTTTTAGTACAGAGGATGACAGTTCACTACTTCAGACTATTTAAAGTTAACTCTTTGACTATGTCATAAGGGCTTGGGGGATTACTTAGTAAAAGATATTTTTAAAAATACTTCCTACTAGATTTGTCAGGTGACAAGACATTTTATTAACTTTGTTGCTACAAATTTTTATCAGGCCAATGAGGAATATTCATTCCTAAGGGGTCTGAACTAATAAAATTGTAAAATGAAAAGCCCTAACAAGTGCTTCATCTCTTGATTGCTGTTTTTAAAACAGAATCTCATCCTAGTATTTCTTCTTCTGAAAATAATTATATTTGCTTTTGTTGCACTGTGGTTTTTAAAGCCCTGACACCTGGAATCCTGCGAATATGTAGGAAACCAAATTTCATCACAAAACCAAAATGAAATTCTCAAAGTGTTATACAAACAAACATACAAACCCGTGATTGATGTATGTTCCTAAACTGACCAGTTTTAGAGCCAAGAGGGACTGTTGTGATTGTCTCACTACTTTCCATATAATCGAGCCCCTAGAACTTCCCTCTATTAATTCATGCTTCAAGATTAAAAGCAGTGCTTGCAGCAGAGAGGCTCTTTTTAAAAAGTGTTTCGTTTTGATTTAAAAATCTCCGTTAATGGAGAATCCAGCACAATTCTGAGTAAATCATTCCAAATTATTATTTGCCCTTGCTGTTAAGAATATGCACCTTTTTTTCTGGTCCGAATTTGCCTCACTTCAGTTTCCAGCCATTGGTCTTATTAGTCACTGTACCTTTGTCTGCCAGTCTGAAAAACCCTGCGTTACCTACATCTTTTCCTTGTGGAGGTACTTACAGGTTATGACAAAGTCATTTTAACCTTCTCTCTTGGAAGTTACCTAAATCTTTTCCTATTAGTCATCCTTTAATCATTCTCAGAGCTCCTCTATGAACTCAAGACAGTTTTTTTACATTCTTCTTGAATTTTGGGCACCAGATCTGGACATGCGACCCCAACGAGCACACTGAGAACAGTGGAAATACCCCCTCTCCCTATTCCTTTTTTCATACTGGCAGGAACTGATTTAGCCGTTCTGGCCATAGTTCCGTGCTGGGAGCTTGTGCTCAGGTGATTTTCATCCTGACCACAAATACCATTTCCAAAATTTTCTACTTCCCCAAGCAGATCTCCCCTGGAAGGTCAACCTGCACTGTGTTGTTCCCAGACCCATCATTTCACATTCATCCACCCCAAAACACTTCTCATTTGACCAGGTTCTGCATTTTCTTTCTGTATCAGTGACTGTCCCCAGATTGCTGTCTCAGCTGTGAGGAGCGTCAGCCTGACCCTTAAGCTATGCTAAAAGGGGGAAACAGCAAGAAAACCAAAAAACAAGGAATGCAGCTTCTTGATGGAGGCTCCCTGTCTACAGTCAGATTTGGATGCACCATTGAACTCTGCTTCAGTCTATTTAATGTGTGACATTGATTTTGTAACATTCTGCTTTGTTACTCAAGATGTGCGGTCCCATATGCAATAACATTGGAATTTTATTACATTGCAAATACTATTACTTCTATCAACCAATGTTGTAATCACATTAAAATTTATTCTGAGCTAGTCTGACAAGATTATTCTATAAATAATTATTAATGATATTTCTTCCTTTAAATAATTATTAATCCGGTCCCATATCTGTTATTCCACTACTTTGTCAGGGAGTTATATCAGTCAGTTTTGATTATTTGAGGTATTTCTTCTGCTTTTTCTGAATATGGGTGCATCTGTATTTTTTTCTGAAGTCTTCCTGTTTCCCAGAATTTACTGAAACTCAGCATTAATGATCCACTATGTTTCTCAGCTCACGACCTGAAACTCTTGGACATGATGATCTGAAAAGGCCCTATTTTGGTATCTGTAATTTAACACCATCTTCTGTCACAGAGGAAGGGGGATGTATTTTATCATTATTGCATGACTTAAACACACTATCTGTTTTCTCCTTCTCTCTTTTTCCAGCCAGGGTATAGAAAGACTTATTGAATATTTCAGCCTCTTATTGACAGTTCTGCCATGTCTAATTAGTTAGTGAAACAACACTTTTATTGAGATTCCTTTCACTCTTTAGATACTCAAAAACTCCTCTACTGCCTTACATTCCGCTGGCTATAGCTTTCTCTTTGTGTCCTTTTTCTCCCCTTACCAATTTTCTTAATTTCATAATTTAGCCTTACTGCTATCCACTTTCCTTTTTTCCATATACTGGTTTTTAATTGCCATGCATTCTTTCTCTTCACATATGCACCTGCCTGGTTTTAAGCCTTCTTTCTTGCCTTTAGGTTTTTAGTTCTTAGATAATTCATAAAACATTTAAAAGCGCTCAGTCGTTCATATTTTACCATTTCAGTTCTTCCAAGCTAACTCATCTCTTAATTATTCCAGTTGTGTAAAACTGGACTCTTAGGAATTCTAAGTAAATATAATACTGGTATGAACTTTATATGGTTTTCATAAACAGACATAGTCAATCTAAGTTTAAACAACCACTGGCTTCTAGTTCTCAGCTCAGCTTCTATCTGTCAAGATGAGGCCCAATCCCAAATTGTCCTGTGCTGGTTGCCACCCTTTCTGAGCTAGAAATTTGTCATCTATAATTTTACAAAATTCCGAGGGTGTTTTAATACTTGGCAGCGTGAAACTTCCAAAATATGTCATTCAGACTGAAATCCTCCATGATAGCACAGCTTTTCTTTTTCTACACCTGATAGATGGGTGTTTAAGTAGCCATCCTGCTCTCTGGTGTGATTTGGTGAGCAGTAATAGGCACCAGCAGCCCCCCAACTTCTGCTTTATGTTTTGGAGCAGGAACACATAAGCATTTAAGAGCACCTGGCAATGATTCAGAGACAGTTGATGCCATTTTCAATGCAGACGGCCATTCTCTGTCCTTTTATGCTAATTTGATCAGTCCTTGAAGAAAAAAAGTTTTGTACCACTGATTTTAATGTTCCAGTCACACCAATTTTCCTTTCAGCTGCTTATAATACCAAGTGGAGTGTGTGTGCACTAATCAGTGAGTAAGTCCCTTTCCTTTTGCTTATCACCGGGCTCCTTGCAATCCTTGAAGGCAATCAGAGACTTTTCCTCAGGTCTCTGGCACCTTGATTAATTTTGTTCTGGGTATCTTGATTTTTCTGCTTTTTCTCTCCTTTGTCACTGTGTCCACAGAGGTCATTCCTTCCCAAGCACGCTCCCCATCTGGCTGCTCACCAGCGGGATCCCTGGCTCCTCAGTGGAGTCTCTGGGAACACCACGTGCAGGGATGCCGGGTTGCCCTCTAGGATTTAGGCAGCCCAAGTCCTCCCTGAAAAGTACGGCGCAAGTTCAGGCAAACATAGCTGGAAAATAGACTCCATTCCCTCACTCTCCTCCTGGAGCTATAGAAGATATTGAATCACAGAAAGACAGAAAGGTTTGTGTGTGTCCAGGCAGCCTCATGGCCCAGCTTCTGTAGGACCAAAGGTTGAAATCTTGTTGCTTTTGCAGCCTGACAGGTCATACTGGAGCAATGGGTATTCCTTGGGAGGTATGTCTGCAGCACAGCAGCTCCAAGTGAGACCTTCCTTAGCATGCAGGAAATTTTCTTCCTTGTTTGTTCACCTACACAACAGACAGCTTGTACCTTAAGATCATTCTTCCACTTTTATTTGTTTTCATTCTGCTATTTATCTGCTTAACATCATACCATACCACCTTCTATGTGCCTCCCTGAGAATTGCTGGGCTTTGCTGGTTGTCACTGACTTTCCTGCCAAGCAGAGTTGAATCCTAGATTCTTTTTGCCTTCTCTGTTTTTTTTTTTTTGTTTTTTTTTTTTTTTTGTTTGTTTGTTTTTTTTGTTTGTTTGTTTGTTTTTGTTTTGTTTTGTTTTGTTTTGTTTTGTTTTGTTTTGTTTTTTCATACATTGATTATATCAGTAGAGTGAAAGAAAGAATTACAGGGAGAGACAGTGTGGTAAGAGAGGCATTGGAAGGGAAGTCAGCATATATTTGTGCTGTCAGTTTTAATGCATCATTTGTTGACTCCGTATATTTTATGTGGTCCAGAAATAGTTTCTGCATATCTTGTCCAGCTTCTGTTTTATCCTGCAATTGGGATGTTAGTGTTCCATGTTCTTTATTGAGTTTAGATTCTTTTGATTCTTGGGATAGATACTAGTTTCCCAGGTCTGACAATTGCAGAGGCTCTGTGGAATGGCTAATTCCTTCTCCTGACAGGACTTTTTCTATAGTATTTTGAGATTATCATAATGTTGTTTCAACTTCCCAATTGTGTTTAGTAATTTCTTTCCAGAAACTGCATAGCACAACCAGCTCCAGAGCAGAGAAGGGGTGATTTTGCAGCCTAAAGACTGACAAACCCTACTTGTCACACACACGGATAGATCCCTTTAGTCATTAAAAACTGCTGCTCTGTCTCTTTTTAAATAGGGAATAAGGACTGGGACAGGAGGAGGCTTCAGGAAGTGAAACCATGAAAGTGGTTCTTCCCAAATAATGTTAAATCCTCAGCAAAAATATATTGGGGGGAAAAAAAAAAATAAATCAGACCAAGCAAACAAAAAAATTTTCCTCCTTCAACTCTTTGGAGAGCAGCTAGAGCTATTACTGGGAGAAAAATAATCACAGTGCATCCTGTTAACACAACTTGTTGACCACTGCTAGCAACGGCAAATATTCTCTGTGTGAGCCTTACCCAGCAGCAGCAGACAGATCCAACCCTCCGAGCTGCTGGCACCACGTCTTTTAACGCCAGTGTGCGACAGCCCATGGCAAGAGGGACCAAGATCCCCTCACACACAGGTTGACAGCAATGCTGTAAGACCCTTGTCTTATGTACACTTTCACCTGCCTTTTCAAGAGAGCCTATTCAGCGTTTTCTTGTAATCGTTTTACAGAGAGAGAAACCGAGGCAAGGAGAAGATACAGGATTTTTCTACACTTTATACAACAGAACCAAAAATAGAACTTTAATTTCCCAAGTTCCCTATAAGGCGGTCAAATTGCACTCCTTAATATTTCTGCTATTCGAATACCAAAAAAACTGCTCTGCACATGGGCAATGGGACAGAGCTGCACAGGTTGTCTTAAAAACACCAGCCCAGACACCCCTGTTAAATGCCTCTTTCTGTGTTTGCCGGTAGTCATGATGCTTCGACATGAGCATCACACCCAGCCCAGGTAACAGAAATACATTCCAGTTCCTGGAAAACCAGGCAAGCATTTGTAAAAGAAATGGTGGGGGCAAATTAGGTTTACCAGATACCTATAAGGATTTTTTTGGAATTATTTTGGAATTTTTTTTGGAATTGATGGAAAAATTATGTGTTTATTCTAATGGGCTGAGTGTTTCAAATGCAGCAAAACCAACAAAACAAGAAACTCTTGGGTGATGCAGCTCGCAAAATTACCATATGAGACTGAAATTCAGAAAAGCTGCTTCTACTGTACTTACAGTGCCCCAGTGGAGAGCTGTTGACTGGGGTAACACAGCTTAACAGATGTTCTGTAAGGGACTGGTTTGTAAGCCATCATGGGCGGAGCAAATATATTTGTCCCTCTCAGGGAAGGGCTAGAAGAAGAGGAATGATGTTTTACCTTTGCATTTCAGACAAACTAGTCACATCAGTCAGGTGTTGCTATGCAGCTTCTGTTGGCTGAATCCTGTGCAAGCACATGAAGGGGAAGCTGCCTGCAGGATAGATATACTGGTGGCAGAGAAGAATTTCAGAATTTTATTTCCTTTTGTTTTGTCCTGCTTTCTGAGAGGTAGATCTTGCAAAGATAGCTTGAAATGTTCACAGGCTGAAGTGGAAAGGAGGAGCGAGGTGGGTAGCATTTATGCCTGCAGAGGAAAACCAAGAGAATAATAGATGTCAGCTGTGGAAGTTGCAGACTGCCTTTGTCATCCTTTGAAATACATGACTAGCTGCTACACGAATGGACATCCAGGTAACCCAGCGAAGGAAACTGTGCAGGAAGGGAATGAACTCAGTAGAAACCCATCTCCAGGAAAAGCTGGAGAAAAAGAGTTGGAGCCAAGGCTACTGGTCCCTAGTCCCTCCTCTCCTTTTGATGCACCGTCTGACCCTGTAGAGATTAGTGCCAGAACCCCACAGACACCTAAGTGCTCACTTCCACTGATTCAGTAATCTGGAATCTGGTAAAGCCTCGCAGATCCATGTTTGTTTTTTTTTTTTTTTTCTGCTGTATTTAATAGGAGCACAAAGAAGCTCAGCATGAGTATTGTGGGTGTTGTTCAGAATTTAGAAAGAGCTTCCAGATATGGTAGATTTCCTCAGCAGAAGAAAAATAAAAAAGTCCCAAATTACCAACATGCCACTTTAAAATTATGTAATTAGGAGGCTTTCTTGATTTTTACAATCCTTTGGAGCAACTAAGCAAGATGTGCATTATCAACAAAACAAGAAACGAAGTGGGAGGAAGGAAAATATAGTATCTATATACACAATAAAAAGAAAGAATACAACACTGATATGACCATCCATTATAGTTCACTATTTGCAAATACACTTATGGAATAAATTCTCATTAAAGTTAAAAAAAAAAAAAAAAAAAGAGGAGGGAGAAGTGGAATAATTGCCATTATGTGTCTGAGAGAGTGTTTTTCCATTAGCTGCAATTAATACAGTAATGGTAAATGAAAATAATTTCCCATTTTGCACTTATTGTGAGGAAACATTAAAGAGGAAAAAAAAAAAAAAAAAAAAAAGAGAGAGAAGTGAAATGAAAGAAAAACAAAGCATAATAATTATTATATTGATGATTTGGCATCATCTCTGACCTGATCGATCATCATGAGGTTTTGGTTTTATTTAATTAACGTATGGTAATTCCATACAGAATCCCAGTGTGCCGACGAAAACTGGCGAGTGAAAACATTGACCTTCTGCTCACATATGCAACGTCTTCTCACAGTGCTAACAGCCTATATGCATCAATGCTAAAAGGCTCCCGTCTCACAGGAGAGCCCCTGCATCAGGGGGATGTCATTACCGCCTACAGCGAGATCAGAGTTTGGCTCTTGGTGCATAGGAGCCTGGGGAACGAAAGGGACATCGGGTTTAGCCAGAATAATAATTGGGTGCTATGAGATTATGGAGTGCTGCCATAAACCGAAAATGAACAGACAAGTTTCTTTCTGTTTGTTTTATTAAATGCTATTATTGTTATTTATTACGCTCTTGGTCATCAATTTTCTTGGAGTTGCTAACAAAGTGCTGCATAAATCCAGCCTGTCCCTTTCTGACCCTTAAAACATCATGCAATTCTCCTCATTCACCTTTAATTTGAGATCTAAACTACTGTGAAAGCATGCGTTTTATTAAATGGCAAGTTTTCTACAAAATACATTTCTTTTGCAGTAGGAAGCAACTGCATTAGAAATAAATATCTCAGCCAGACCTCCTGCATACTTCTCCCAATACATAAGCAAAAAAATATGTTGTGGTCAAACCTACATTGTTCCATTTGCCAGTTGCAAAATAATAATAATGTTTGATGGGCAAAAACTCAGCTGTCAGGAGAGAAGACAGACGATTCTGCTTATTGAATGCTATTGACTTCATGGGGCCAATAAAACAACTTGCAAATAAAAGAAAGAGGAACCGATTCATGTCCTAAGATTGTGTGACGTAGCCTTTTTCTGTTTGTATAATGTTGTGATTAAATATGGTGGGGCCCTAGGGAGTGAATTTTTTATTTGAAGGTTAAGCCAATATTAGCAAAAAATAAAATAAAATTAATCAAATGGCCCAGAGCATCACAGCCACAGTTGATTCCAAGAATGTTTGGTTACAAAATGAGCAACTGACTAATTGTGTAAATGCTGTTAATTAGCTGTGCAGAGCCCCTAACTGGGCTTTTCCCTGTAACTAATAAGAAATCAATTAGCTAATGAAGTGGCCATTAAATGCTATGCTAATCTTAGCTGGGATATTTTTAATGTTTCTTCTTCTTCTTCTTTTTTTTTTCTTCTTTATGATCCTTCCTAATTGCCATTGCCATACGGAGCTCACAGCTTTCAGCATGTCTAATGAAACATCATTATATCATAACTGGCATTCTTGGAAGAGTTAGTGGCAAACCTGCTTCCCAATTATTTTTAATTGCCAGACATACTCATAACTGGGCCTTTTACCAAGTAGTTCAGATCCCTGCACTGTCATGTAATATACCCAAAGACTGTGTTTCCTTTCCTTTGCATATGGAGAGTAGCGGTAGCGTTGGCCGCAGCAAGGGATGCGCGTAACACCCTAAACAAGGAACCCAAGTGGTTGCCTTTGCTCTTCCTTTGATTGGAGCCCGGGGAGACTCAGCATCGCCTTCCCACTGAACTGTTAAAACCAGACAAATCTCGAGGAGGTTCTACTTTCGTCTGAAAAATTCTTGTGCCCGGTAAATATTATTTGCCGCCAACTATTCCAAGCGAAAAAGGTAACTGTAGCTTCTGGGCGCTAATGCCAAAATACTGCGATTTATCAAGTATTAGTAGGATTAGCAATTGAGGAGTGTGAACGTCTTCAGTAATTCCCACAGATTTTGTCACTTTCTAAAAGAGTTCATGATCACCATTTATTTAGGCCTATAAATTCCGACTTAGAGAAGGCATAAAATGTATCTTTTCTTTAGGTAACATGGCTGCAAAATCAGCATCTCCTCTTTAACAGAGGTCACTGTAAGAGAATGGAGACATGACTGAATCCTGGTTTTTAAAACGCTCCTGTAGCTGAGAGTTTTTATTTACCAACCTGGCATCTATCTGGTAATGGCATCATATTTAAACCCTGAATCTCAATGAACTTCTCTAAATCTACTAGCGCTGAAGTAGGTTATGTGTCAGGATTAGGCTGGCTCCTCCCTGCCCCCCACAATACAATAGTCCTCAGGACATCTGTGCACAAAATACGTGCTTTTTAAAAGATTGTTTTCAAAAGGGAGACTTGTCTCTCTCCTCTCTTTTTTTTTTTTTTTTTTTTTTTTTTTTTTTTTTTTTTCCCCCTCCTCCCTCCTTTTTTGGATAACATGCAAATTGAATTGGTTAATTCTGCACCCCAGTTTCAGGAAATCTGCCACCAGCAGCTGCCACTGTTTCAGATGTCAGGAGGATGCAGATACACTGTGACATTTTGTTCATTAAATAAACAAACCAGGTTCAGGCTAACAACATTAGGTAGAAAGCCCCATCAATTCTTGTACATTTAGTTCACATAATGGGAAGTGACAATTGTTCCTTAGCTTCATAAGCACTATATTGAAGAACAAAAGGAAAAAGCATACATAATGTGGCAACAGCAACAACAGTTGCCATAAAATCCTGCAAGGTTGATTTAGATTAATGAGGCACATAACTTTTTGCCCAAGGCTACTTAAAATAAATATGGCTACAAACGTGGCTACTAGGGGAGAGAAAAAAAATGTCAGGATTTTTTTTCTCTACGTATGGTTTTGGTCTTATTTATTTGATTTGACTATCAAATAAGAAGACTACTCCAACAATAGCCCCTCTGTAGGTGAATGAAAAATATTTGCACAGTGTAATAGTGTAAAAACAAACAAACAAAAAACCCACAAAAAATCCCATTTCTGTACCTTTCAGTGGCCTGACATTTTATTAAAAATAAAAGTTAACTAATATGCTGACCATAGTTTAAAATGGTAGAGATATTAAAAACTCAAATTAAAAACCATACGTCTTTGCCATTGTGACAAATCAATCTATCTGAAATACCAACATTTCTGTCTTTTGCATCAATTGAATCTATTCTAGCTTTTACATCTAGGAAACATTAAATAGCCAAGACAACAAGTACAATTTGTCAGCTCTACATCATATAACATAAAAGTCACTAAACCAGGAAATTCAGTAATACAAAAAAAAAAAAAAAAAAGGATGATGCCAAAGAGGGAGAAGAGTGGCCAATCTAAAAATCAGATCATCCTAAGGCTTGGATATCATAGATAAGGCTGTCAGTCAGACTTAGACTGAAAGGTACAGACAATAGAAAAAAATCCTTGCACATTAATATGTATAGCACCATGATGTGGCTTTTAATATTCCAAAGGGACTTCAGCAACTCCATGGGAAAAAAAAAAAAAAAAAAAAAAAGCCAAACCTGCGAGTGGCTGGTGTAAATCCTCGCCGCCGGCGGCAGCCCCTCTGGAAGATGGTCTGAGTGGGCACGCCAAGGTCAGCCCTTCGCACCACCAGTGTTTTTTCAGGTCCCTTCCCCTCGCACGCCCACCCACCCCGGAGGCGGCTGCAGCCGGGCGCTCGGGGTGGCTGCCCACGCGGAGGCTCGCCCCGTCACGGGCAGGGGCTGCCGACCCAACAGTAACACCAAAAACCCCCTCCACACGCTACCTCCAGGATTTTTCAGGGAGTTCCTGTCCCTGTCCTCCGTGCCCTGGTCCCTGTCCTCCACGTTACCAAAACTCTGGAGCATCTCCCAAAGCCCACCCCACGCCTGGGAAGCCCGTGGGGAGATGGAGGCGCCGTCCTTAGCGTCTCCCTCCCACGGTACACGTGGGATGCCCTGTCCCACACAACCGGATTTGGTGCTGGCACCGCATTCAGCTGGTGGGTTCCAAAACACACATTCATCCAGACCACTGCCCAGTGCCTCCACCGGTGCAGAGGCTGGAAACATCACGTCGTTACAGGGCAGGCTGGTGTCAGTTTAAACGCGGGGATTTTTCGGCCCTTTGATTTCTTGCCAGCGTGTTCCTGCATAGCATCAGGGATCCCAGACTCCTCCACTTGCCATTTGGGCATCCCCTCCCCGCACGGGACGTGTCAAGCAGAAGGCCCACCTTTTCTGGAGGAGGGTGATACCTGGTGCAAGATGAGGAGGGGAGAAGTTCAGCAGCAGAAGTGCAGATCTCACGGTGCCCTGGGGGCTTGGAGGGCTCTTGGGTGCCAGCAGAACCCCAAACCAAGTGCTGCTGAGAACAGGCAGTGCATTTTCAGTGTCAGCTTCCTAATGACCTCAGGGTCAAGCAGAAGCCAAGGTGAGGTCCCTCTTAAACCTGCAAGTGGAGGACAAGCAGATGCAGTGGCTCAGAAATGGTGAACGCAGCACCTGTAATCTTGCCTCTACTTTCTTCCTCACTCACTTGCACGAAGGGTCCCCCTAGGTGAGGTGTGAGTCACAGATGAAGAACAGACAATTTGAAGAATGAGGTGGTGGGATTGGCAGCATAATAATCCCCCCACCTTGGACTAGCTGCTGCTGGGGAACCATGGAAGTTGTTTTTGAGGGTTTTCCATCGCCACAGACTGTAAACCAGCCTGAATCCTAAGATGATCTGTATTTTAACTGAAGAATGTCACGCATCCAAAATTTAAAAAGAAAAAAGCTAACAGTTATTCATTGGATCATTCTAGATTACATTGACTTTAGCAGTGATGGAAGGCTCAGACCGCATCAGAAGCAAGCCATTTCTTCATTTCTGTAGAATATTTTTCTTCGTGACAAGATAAACATGTTCTTAACTTTATGTATTCCCACCTCTTGGAATAATTGTTAAAAGGTTCCCCCTCTCCGTTCCCCGCCCCCCCCTTCCCGATTTTAGGATGGTGGGTATTCTGCAGCAGATGAGTTTTTTTCCTTTTAGATGAGCCAATTAATTTCCCTTGTGCCGCACTGCCCGAAAACACACAGTTTGTGTAAATATCATTCCCATAACAGTGACATGCCTATTTCCCATAAAAATATGAAGATAATTTTCATTTCCTTGACATGCTTTTTAAGTGAAGAAGTGCGATAGATGATATTATGCAAACTGAAATAAGTGCTTCAAAACCTATGAAAAAGGTCAGATACAATGACAGAAGAAATGGATCAAATTTGGAAGACCTCCTATTAGAAAAGTAACCATCATTCTGAGTGGCATTTCCAACAGACAATAAACTAGCACTAATTTTGCAGATATTCTCTTGGGTAGGTTCTTTAATTAACTGGTACTTCAGTAACAGATAGATGGACCTTCTTTCCCCTCTCTTTTCCTCCTCCCTTTTAACTTCCCCTTCCTCTTCCAGCATCAGGGGGTTTGCCAGGTTGAAGTCATACACCCAACCCTTGAATTTTCTCTGGCACCAAAATCTGAAATTTGCAAACCTTCATGAGCTTTTAGATCTAGACATACTTTTTAAATGTGGTGTTTTAAAAAGTCCCATTGGGAATCAGTATCGTAGGGACAAGGAACAATTTTGAACGCTACCTGTTTGGGAAGCCAAGTACCACAGAGTGGGTGAGGAACAAAGAAGGGAAATATAAAGGGGAGAAATTTCATCTGGAGAATCTGTGGAGTTTACAAAGTATGACTGAATGTCCCAGTCACTGTGGATAAAAAGCTGCCTAAGTATGTAAGGTCTCAGAGTGGAATTTATATAGATTTATCTGAAACTGGCAAAATACCAAATCAAAATAAACTTATTTAAGCAAGGTTCAAAACTAGTTTACATATGCCTACGTGAGGGATTTGCTCCAGTACCACCAACTGGATATAAAGTCATCTTAGTTGACAGCACTGCAGCTTTTCTAATGTAGATGGGTGTGTTCATCAAAAAGCATTGTGAACACAAACAAGTTAAATGAAAGTTAATTATTAATTTCAGAAACAGTTTTCACACTATGGGCTATGCGTCACTAGGAAAAAAAGAGATAAAACAGGAATACATGTAACCAACGATTTGTTAATTATTATTTCTTTTTACTATTAAAGTCCAGTCTTTGAAAAGTGCTGAAATTACCTCCAGAACAAAAGAAGGAGGAAAATTCACACTGGACCTGTCGTCGCCTCCCAGCAGACCCAGGCCACCGCGTTTCTCGCAAGAATTGCAGAGCTCAGCAGAGGAGACCTGGGACCTTTGAGACACGGCTAGTGTCTTCCCCGGCAGGAGGGTACCCCCTTCCCCACAGTGACTGCAAGTTTCACAGCCAGGTGTCTCCTTGATTCCTGGAGATCTATCCCATCCTCATTTCTCGAGAACCAATTAAACATATCCCTACTCTTTGTGCCTGTAAGATTTTTAGCTATAAAAGCTGCCTTGTGGTACTTTGCCTCAGCCAGCCTCTAATACTGCTCTTTCAGCAAGAATTTTTTTTCAACAGATCTGTGCTGGTGCTGTGTGCCTAGCTAACAGCTTCCCCCGAGCAGCTACGGAGATTGCCACAAACTCCTGGGGCTCGTGTGTACATGGGAAACACAGTCAGGAAATTAAATTTTCCCTCCCCATAATTAATAAGAGCTAAACATTTGTGGGTTTGTTGTCACTTTTTAAAGTACTGGAGCCAAGTCGAAAAAATACGAGCATTTCCAAATAAAAAGTAAATATTTCTTACTAAAGGAGCTAAAAAAATCAAATGCTGTGCTATCACGCAATCAAAAAAACACCCGTTTTTTTTTTTTTTTGGAAGTTTGGTTAAGGAATTCTTTAATAGTTGCTGTGGGCATATTTTATTGCCAAGGCTGATTCACTACAGTATGTAAGCATGCATTAAATGTTAAGCACATGAGTTATCTCACTGACTTCAACGTGCCTGTTTTCATTCTGAAAGCGAGCACAAGCTTCGGAGCTCTGCGGAGCGAGAGGCTAAGTTCGTTCTCCTCCTGCTAGGCATATTGCTAGGAATTGCACATTTTGCAGAGGTCATTACACAGAGTACCGTACTTATGAATAAACCGTGATTTTTACGAGAACTACTCTTACTCTGGAAATTCTGGGACCGTACAAATGCTTGGCAAAGCTGGAGAAACAATATGCAACTGATCTGCTTGACAGCATATTGCCAGCACATTTTTAGGTGAAATGCACTGAGCCCTGAAAACAGATAATCGACATTCTTTCTCTGAAATATCCAGAGCATCTCTCAGAGCGTGGCTTGGGCTATGCTGTGGAAGCAAATTCTGAGGACCTTTTCAGTTCACGTCTCATGTTGCTTCTCTGCAAAATCTTGCATAATATTCAGACTCTTTCAGGGAGAAAAAAAAAAAAAATCAAGTGTTTTTTTCATAAAGAAACTTGATTAGAGATTGGGGTGTACCTCATTCTAGCCACTCTTTCCATCATCTTAAACAACTGTGCACTAGAAGTTCCAAGTTTCTTTTATAGATTTCATTTTCTAAATCAAAATCTTCCTATTTTAGTTCCTATTAAGCCTCCATTTTGAAATGATACTATTTGTTCTCTGTTTTAAGCAAAATGAATGCTGGATCCTGCATGAAGAATTTGTAAAATCAAGTCTAATATTCATCTTTAACATCAGCTGCCATATCATTATGATTAAAATATGTAACCTACGGAAAGATGGACTATCAATTTGAACAATTCTGTCTGAACTCACTTAAAGGAGACAAATATCAGAACTGATAACTAAGATGTGTCAAGGGATGCATTTTAAAAAATTATTTAAAGCTATATTACACCATTGAGAGCTGTAGAGAACCCATCTAAAATTTTGGATAAACAGCCCATTATATGTCGCAAACATCATTTCTGTAACACACTGAGAAGAAAAAGTACGTTTTGTGCTTATCCTATTGATCCAATAAATTAATACAAAATTATTTTAATTACCGTTATTGAAGCACAGTGTACACCTAAGTCAGTGTGTATATTATAAACAATAAATAATAAGTATTAGAATTAGTTGAATTATTCACTGAGGATAAATTATCTGACAAATACAGACTTTTTCTCTGCTTGTGACTTGTTTATGAGCAATCTTGTCTTCTCTGAATCTATTCCTTCTTACATGTTTTTTGAATGAAGGATATTCAGCCAAGGACTGCCAACTGCTTGCTTAGATTGCCCCCGATCTGATTACGTGTGATTATTTGTGAGACGTGACTACGTCAGTCACGCGGGTCTGGTTCTGGATGAGTGGCTGGTGGGTTAGAAGAAGGTCCCCAGGATTTGGGGAGGGGGCCAGGCATGGCAAAGGCACAGAGGCACCTCTCTCGGAGCTACACCTCCACTGCTGCTCACCCAGCCTGTCGTCTGCGTTCGCAGAGTGTCATGTACAGTCTCCCTAGAAAGCTGATAACGCGACAGGGATCACAAGCTTAACGGAATCAATGTATAATTAATAGCTCATAAAATCTTCAAGGAGTGAATGAGGATCCCCACCTGGGGATGAGAGGGATGAAATGAACAATTAAGATGGGACATGGAACCCTTCACAGCCAGTGGATTTGGAGTGAAGGGAAAATAACCCAGCAGCACCCTGGGTGACACGTCCCTTGTAGAGTTGACGTGGGTGTTTAGACAGGTCACAAACTTGTTGGCTATTTATCCAGAGCTCATAAACACCCAAGGCTCCAGATTGATTGATCCCTATAACCAAATCCCTAACCCCATAAAAAAGGATATGGGGCCGGGGAGGAGGAGGATGTGAGGGTCCAGACCTCAGAGAGCTTGTGAGGACTCAGCCTGCCTCCATCCCCAGATGTCCCTGCTGGGATGTAACGTGCACTGGCCCTGGTGGGGCTCGGGGGAGCCCCTCTGCTAGGGCCTGGCGTGGATCTGATCCCCGGGCAGGATGTGCAAGCTGGTGGGCAACCCTCTCCCTGGGTCTCTCGCTTGCTAAACCCTCAGGTGGGCTGGTTGGGGTGGGTGAAGGGAGTCAGGGCGCAGATATCCGCCACAGCCGCCAGCCTAAAGCCGCGTGTGCAGGCTTGACGGGGGACCCCAAAACTGGGCAGCTTGAGGGTCTGCTGCCAAGGTGGCGACCGAGTGGCTGGGAAGGAGGTCCCTCTGGTGGGCATCGCCCAGCCCGGGGCAGGCTGCAGAAGGACATCCCACAGCTCTGGGCAGTCCCAGAGTGTCACAAAGACAAATGTTGGAAGGCGAACACTCAGCCAAGCGAAAGACAACAATGAGTGCTTCAGTTCGCTTGCAGATGCCTTTGTCTTGGCTGCTAACACGGAAGTTCACTGTAAGAAAGGCTATTGTGCTGACAAAAATGTGTGTGAGCAAATGTTTACACAAAGCAAGTAGAGGAGGGCAGGCAAACAGCAAAGGGAAGGCTCCCCTGGAACCGGGAGGGTTTTCAGGAACACCACCATTTCCTGCGAGTTTGCTCGCTTCTGATTTTACTGCACTGAACCAGTTCTCGTAGTGGCAGCGTGGCTCCATGCCACCCAGCCACAAAGCCGCCGCTCTCCGGAGACGTGGGGTGCAGGTGGCATGAGGGTGGCCCCAGCCCCCCCCCCCCCCCAGAGCCCTCTGGCGCGGTGTCAGATGTGCAGTCTGTGGGATGGAGGGAATACACCCCCATCCTGCACCCTACTGCCAAGGCCCCTGAAATTAAAAGCAGTGGGTCAAACCCTGCCTCTAGGTCCGCCTCTGATTTTAAGCAAAGCTGGATGCACGTGGATTTGTGCCAGATTTGGCCCTGCCGCCTGCTTGCTCCTGACGCGGCAGGAGGGATTTGCTGCCTTTTACAGCAGCTCCGGAGTGCCACGGGTCCGAGGGATGGGGAATGCAGCACAGGTGAAAACCTGCCAGTTCCCAGTATGTCAGGTAGCCAAAACCTTGAAAGCCACGTTTTGCTGATGTTCTCTTTCATTGAAGATTAAGCCTCCATTTGTTTTCCAGCATTTGATGTTTCATTCCTAATGATCTCTAGACTCGGTACCAAAGTTGTCTTCCTGACAGCAAATGCCAAGTGCGATTACTCGCCCGGCTACGGATCCTCACCTCCATCCGATGGCTGTGCTCAGGGAATGCATCCCGCCAGCCCCCACGCTCCCCTTGCTCCTTCCCTCCCTCCCTCCCTCACTGCTTCTCCTTTTTTTTTTTTTTTTTTTTTCTTTTTTTTCTTTGGCTTAATATAACTGCACAAAGGCAACACTAAATAAGGAAAATATGCTTCCCAGTAACCAAAACTGACAAAAACAAAGATGACATGTTTATATAATTACTTACACATCTAACTTTTTTCAGATTTTCTTCCTTTCAAATATCCCACAACAACTGCGCAGTCCAGGCTATGAGTGAAGCTGAAATAGATGTGGAGCAAAGAAATCGGTCTTTTTTTTTTTTTTTTTTTTTTTTTTTTTTTTTTTCCCCCCTAAAAACCATTATAGACCTTGGGTAACTCCTGAATCTTGGAGTCCCTCTGTGACTGCTTTCTTCTCTGAGAGCAATTCATTAAAAGTTAATTAAAAGGTGAAGTTCAATATGCAGTTTCCTTTAGCTAATCCTCCTAAGGCAGCTTCATATGGCACTAATGTATCCATTTTGTTGATGTTAGAAAACAAAAAGGCAAGATTGTCTAATTAAGAGGTTGGTGTTTACAAGAGAGAGGTTTTCTAATTGGTGACTCTGAGTCCAAATTAATCTTAACGCTGCTCATTTAAGCATTCTCAATCTAACTTGGACTTTTCCCCAACAAGAGCTTGCAAAACATGAATCATTTCCAGGACCTCTGATATAATAGTATTCAGCCCACTTACTCCTTCTGTGTTCATACCCCTTTGGGGCCCAATTCTGACCCCCCCTCACTGCCTGAGCTGCTTTCCTCTGGCGCCGGTGCCCGAACCTTCTTAAGGGCTTTGCTGGGCAGCCTGACTCCTAAAGGTGGAGTTTTATCTCTGTCTTTTAACATGTTTTCACTCAAATATCTAAGAATGTGTTTTATTTCCACACACATCAGTCATTTTTCTGGTAATACATTTTAAATGTTTTACAGAAATGAACATGCTCCATCTGATTATGTTAGTGCCAAACATATTTTTTGTGTCTAATAAAAGACAAAAGCATAATAATTGTATTCCTACTAATTCTGGTTTCTTTTGACAGTAGCTGCTGACTTCCTGTCCTTGCAGTGAGAATACAGAAAAAGAACACTGCCCCCCCCCTTAAAAAATATTAATTTACACTGCTCAGACACACTTATGAGAAACGGCAAAAATATCCTAAGCTGCTATCACTCAGCCAGTTTTGGCCACCTAAACTTTAATTTTGGAGACCATGCTTGTAGCAATACGTGGAAGAAATCTACAGACCATCACAAAAATAAAACAACTACCTCAGGAAAGAAACAATTCTAAAATATAGGCTGTCCAGGATAATTATTTCCTTTTCAAAAAAAAATGGAGATACTAACCAGGATGAAACTTGATATGTTCATCAAGGGCTGTCACAAAACCAAATTAAAATTGTAACTTGCTCAGAAAAAGAAAGTGCCATCTCAGGGCTAAAGAAGGTGCCTTTTTTTTTTTTTACAGTGTTTTACATTGATTTTTGTTTCTGCAGTCATCACTGGTTACTCTGTCCTCCAGTGAGCCAGTGTTTTTCTCTGCATATAAGACAATCTGCTTTTCCTTTAAAAGAAGTCATGTAGGCAGAACACTTTACGCTTTTATCTCAATGTACCTTATGTGGTAATCTTATGCTTGACAATAGCATCTAAAAGGTAAAAAAATACCTCTTGCCAACATGACGCTTTTCCTCGACATCTCTACCTCCTCTTGTTTCTTCCTTCTCCTTTGTTAATTTAAATTTCTGGGCAATGATAGCAAAAAAAAAAGAAAGAGAAAAGGGTGAAAAAAGCAAGAGAAAGGCCTAATTTCTTCGTAAAACCATGGAAGCCCTCGTATGTCGGTTTGCGCTGCTCGGAAGCTGCAGACATGTCGCGCCGGATTGAGAGTTGTGTGGTTGGAAACTATTTGCCGCCCGCTAAAAAAACTCTACTGGATACGCCCTTGCATTCAAGGTATGGAAGCTAAAAGTGGGACTGGCCCTCCACAATTCTAGCTTGCAAAGTACACCCAAACAAAATAAAATAACAAAAAATTAAAAAAAAAAAAAAAAAAAGGGAAAGAAAAATCCTTGATTCCCATGCAGGAACGCCCAAGTCTTCCGGTTTGTCCTCAGCGCACAAAAACTAGATGTACTACAGTATTTCTGGGAGCTGGAATAGAATTCTGGGTATACTGAAATTAAGAGGGCTGGGCATGTTTGTGAGCCTGCCGCATTCCTCGCTGTATGTTTTCCAAGACAGAAATGTGAAAGAGTTTCCCAGTTATAGCTCCCATACCTTTGCTGAGAAGGGATGCCACAAATCACGTGAATAATTAGTGACACTCTTAAGCGTCTAGCACTGTGCCCATTTATTTTCTTGGCACAAAATGTATTAGTTCTACACTATTCATTTAGTCTGCATTTAGCAAGAGATAAATTTTAGTCGGAAGCTGTACTGAAAGACAATATATACTGTATGTTGCAGAAAAATCTATTTTCTCTAGGACCATAGATTTCTCTAAAAAAAAAAAAATTCAGTAGACATAGCATGGAGTTAATTTATATGAAAACCTAGTTTTTGCATAGCTTTTGATTGTTCAAATCTCCTAACTAAATGGCCTGCAGTGACCTTTTCAGGAATGCCGTACTCAGAGTTAAATTCTCACCAAAAAATGCACATTTCTGTGATCCCCTCATTTGGATAATAGCTCTGTGCCTTTTGCTATAAATGTGGAGTGAAGGGAGGGAAGAAAAGAGAAAGTTTTTCTTTCTCCACAAATGTTAATGAGACTTTTGAACTATGCTGTTGAGTGGGGGAACTTAAGCCTCTCTAGGTGTTTCTGTTTTTCAGGCTTTGAGCTCTTGCTGTGCCTGGCTCTCTCCATCCCGCCTCTGAAAGGCCCTCAACAACCCATGGCTTTGTCTCTCTGCATTTTTCAGTTTAAGCTACATTCTACCAGGGCCACTTTTAGCTTCCATATTTCAGCAGAAAAACAAACAGAAGCAGAACCCGTTTAATGTATTTAAAGTAGAGAAGGCCAGTCAAATATTTTTTAATGGGGATACGAAGCCTTTCAGCCAACAGAATACTGGTTCAGTTCCAGCCCAGATGAGGAACAACTAAAAGTTGATACCTTCTAAAGGCTGTTAAAGCCTTTGTAAAGCAAGTAGCCTCCTAAGTACCGTTCCCAGTGCCCACATCACAAAAACACACTAACAAGTAAGTCTGTCTTCAGCTTCTTTCCTGCTGGTTTCCCAGGAAGAAGACAAGGAGTGAACAGCCAGGAGGACCAGTCAGCCTTTCAAGCAGGTTATCAACACTCCTGGAGGTTCATGCACCAAGCTGAAATCTGCCCAGAGCCTCTATCACAGCCTGGTATGACGTGCTGGCAGGTTAAATTGCATGAACAGATTGATATAAGTAGTCTCTTCTCTCTCGCAAGCCCTCTCTGACAAGTTAACGGGTGTAAATCCAATAAGAGACAGGTTCAGAAAGCCAGGCTCTAAGCGTGCCCCCAAGCCCACAAGAGAAGAGATGGCTAGACTTGTAGGAGGCGTGTGGTCCCGTCTACCCACGCAGGTACCAGCAGCAGGCGTGGGCAGTGCCACATCCCGGCACGGTGGACACAGCACCACCCCAGCAGGCCGGGAGCCGCTCTGCAAAAAACAGTGTTAGCCCCAGAAAGAAAAGGGTTGTGCCCAGGGAAGGCACGTGGCCCTGTACGGAAACCCTCCTCCCCAACATCAGCACGTGCTTCCCTCCCGCAGCTAAAGCTTCGTGTGCTGACAGGAAGGTAGGCAGGATTTTTCCTTCAAGGACTACAAGTTCAACTGGGTAAACTCCGTTTTACCCACACGCCTCTCTGTAGTGCAAAATGAGTGAGAAGGGAAAAAGCATGGAGCAGGAGGCTGATTCGGGAATATAGGAATACAAACTATGTTTTCATGCATACACACAGGCTTGTTTGCTGAAAGTTTCACAGACATCAAATTAAAACAGATAAAGCAACAAACCCAGACATCGTTTACCCATAGGGAATGCACTCAGCCTTTATTTAGCCACTGAAAATTTACTCCTGCTTGTCTGTATCGCTAACCTGCTTGGGTAGACTGATGTTTTGATGCCAGAATACCCGTAGGGTTTCCAGAGAACATATCATAAGATTCACAGCTACAGACACATCCTTGTAACAAAGCAAATTGGACTTAGATGGGAGCCTTGTGCAGAGCTGCTCAGCCTACAGAGGACTGAGGGCATTGGCAGAAGAAAGCTTTAGCACCTCAAGAAGTTTGCTGTCAAAACGTGGATACCTGAGGTCATGCAGTACTTCTAGAGCTCGGAAGAGAGAGGAGAGTTCGGGATTACATTCTGTGGTTTTAGGGCAGAATTCAGGGGCTACAAGTCACACCTGAGGCTTTTAATCCTTTTATGAATATGGCCCTGTATCTTTCAGTGCCTTTGACGTGTCACTGAAGGCGTTTTCCTGCCTCCCAGCAGTGTTATAAAAACAAAAATAAATGGAAGGTTGCAAAGCACATGCTAATCACAGGGCCAGGCTTTGGACCCCATTTCTGCATAGCTTGTTTTGTGCAGGGTAGTGGCTGTAAGATCCAAGGTGTAAAGGTCCCACGTTGTCTCTGTTCTTGTATGGTTATAAGGGTCTGAAAACATGCAAGTAAATAAACTCCAGCCACATAAGTGGTCCTGGAGAGCTTAGAGGATAATGTTCTTCCTACTGTGTCTGCACAATAAGACACTCAATAAAGTTGCCTCAGTGCTGAATGACCTGAGCAAGCACGACCTATAGAGGGATACACATGGCAAAGATGCTTTTAAGTTCTTTTATTTGAGACTTAGGATTGCTTTAAAGTTCTCCATTTTTTTTTTTTTCGTAATGTAGAACGAAACTTAAAAGTGGCCCCAACTTGTAATGAAATCTGCAATGAATTTTAGCAAATAAAAAGCCACTTAAAGAAAAAAAACACTACTGTCCTGGCTGGGAATTTTAATAGTGCTGCACTCACAGCCAGACTGCTTGTAACTTTTCTATTAAAATGTTAAATCGAGAGCATTAAACAGCTTCCAATTAAGGGGTATATTATCACCTCGATGCACAGGGAGTTTCACACGTAAATCCCTACGTATTAAGAAGAGAATATACCCTGTGGCTTTTTAAATAACAAATAAAAGTTAAAAGAGATTTTGCAGGAGGTAGAAGAGCCATGAAATGGCTTATATTTTAACACACTCTGAGTGGAAGAAAACTAATGTTTAAAACTCTATAGAAAAAATATTTATTTTCATTTTTTCCCCTACTATTCCCAAATATTTCCACTGGGACCTACTTACTAGGTATTCATATGACTGGAAGTAATGATTTTTGAAGAATTTTCATATGAACAGGCTGGAGGTGCTATTGGTCACGTCTTTTTAACACTGAGGGCATCCTTCTCATTGCCACAGTGCCTACTCTATGAGTCAAAACTAATTTCTCTAAAGCAAAGGCAAATCTGTTAATTAATTTGAGTTAAATTCATGGTTTGAGCTCAGAGGGCAACTGATCACCACACAGCCTCTCACTCCTCCCTTCCCTCCCAGCGATGAGAAGGGACAAATAAGTCAGGCTTGGGATTTGAGACAGGACCAGGAGGGGCAAATCACCCGTTATGGTCACGAGCAAAAGGCAGACTTGTTAGGGTAAGAAAAAACCCCACACATTTATTACAGACACTAACAACAACACTTAACAGAGTAAGAGAGTGAGAAACATTGCCACATCTTGAGAACACCTTCCCCCCACCCCTCCCTTCTTCCCGGGCTCAGCTCTGCTTCCGATATCTCTACCTCCTCCCCCAGTGGCGCAGGGGCAGGGAATGGGGGGTGCAGTCAGTGCTGCCTCTTCTTCCATCTTCAGTGGGGGGAGCTTCTGGAACTTCTTCCTCCTGCTCCAGTGTGGTCCCCCTCTCACAGGAGACAGTCCTCCACAAACTTTCTCCGACATGAGTCCCTCCCACGGCTGCAGCCCTTCCCGAGCTGCTCCAGCGTGGGACACCCCCGCATGCTGCAATCCTCCCAGCACTGAATTACAGCAGCAGGGCTGCCTTTTCCCATGAGACTCCGGCCTTCTTCGGGTACATAACCTTGATCATCTGAGCAGAAGCAACAGGCCATAATTCAGTGTCTGCTCCACCGTAGATCTTCATGGGTGGCAGGGGGGGCGCCCTGCCGTCTCCCCACAGGATACAGGGGGGTCTCTGCTCCGGCACACCTCCCCCCTCCTTTCTTCCTCCGTTCCTCCACTGACCTTGGTGTTCACGCAGCTGCAGCAACTCCTCCTCACCAGTCCCACTGCTCCTCACCACGTCCCTTCTTAAATACGTTATCGCAGAGGCGCAGCTGATGGGCTCAGTTTTGGTGCAGAGGTGGAGCTGACGTGGAGCTGGGGGAGCTTCGAGAAGCTTCTCACAGGGGGCCGCCCCTAGAGCCCCCTCCCCTTCTACCAAAATTCCCCACCACTCACTCAAACCCAGGACAGTTATATTACTAAAAAAAATCAGAAGCAATTAAGAAATCCCCCCTTATAATTTCTCATGTTCCTCAGGGTATTTTGAAGTCATATGTGAAGAGCTGCAAGCCTGCCAGGCTATACACATGCTTAATTTTTTTTACTTTAAACTCAGGGAATAATACACCCTTGGAAAAATCAGACAGTACTGACAAAGTTTGTGAACAATTGTTCATGATTAAAGCCAGAGGCAGTTCAACCACGATTGTTCACTATGATCATAGTGATACCAAAAGCAAGTCCATCAGCCACTTTGTCTCTTGATCTGTCGGTGTAGCTCAGTTGGCTTGGTCGGGTCGAGGCAGGGAGGACACAACATACCAGTGAGAAGAATTTTCAGACAATTTGCTCACAGATGTTGAAGCAAGAGAGACATCGTGCACTGACGCTAGGTCCAGTGAATCTGAGTGGCCACTCATTCCTGCTGGCCATATCACCTTGGTGAAGTCACCTCAAATGACTGCACCCTGATAGTGTCTGTAGTGAAAAATCCTAGCAGGAGCTGATGTTTGTGGACTTCTGCTAAGGAGCTATGGCAGTAGCTGCAATGTATGGGGTTCTCAGCTGTTTGAAGGAGACTTCAAATTCATGTAAGGTAATTTAAAATGTCATACGGCCTTCTGTTGCCAGACTAGATAGATGCACCTCTACTGGACCAGCAGGAGAAAGTTTGGTCAATGCTTTGAGCTCCTTGCTCTTCAGTTAGGCATTGCAGACAGTCAGGGTCCATGACACCTTGTCAGGTACCACCTCAGAAGTTCTAGGTGCAATCCCATTTCTGTTCTTCTCTGCTTCACTCGTGCCACAGTACAACATGTGAAGGACTCAGGCACCTACATGAAGGCCACTGAAACGAATGGTCTCTCCCAGCTGATGCAGGGGTATAAGTATTTTATGCAGAAAAACTGAAGTGTCCTTGGGCCACAGAGCTTCTAGGATGCTACAGAATAGGTGCCCATGGTATCCCACAGTGTGGTAGGGATAGTTGTGGGTTCCCAAAAGAAAAGCTTTCTTATTTACACCAACCTGGGGCTGGTCATGAGTGAAACCTTGTTGGCCTCTAACCACTGACAGAAACTACTGCTCCAACACTGGACAAATACGTGTAAGTGGAGGAGCCCACAGTACATTTTGCTCAATGCATGGACTCTTTTTAGTTCAGAGAAGTCAGTAACCTCCTGCACCTATTTGAAAGAGGCTTCCCCACTTTTCTGGAGTTTAGAGTTCTTCTAAAAGCTTTGATAAAAGAGTTTTAGGAAAGAGCAGTTGATGGAAAAATAGGCTGACAGAAGTTCACTCCTCGTTGGGGTAGACATATGACAACATTTGGCTTATTAAGGCCAGGTGGTGACCCCAAGTTTTCTTTCAGCTCTTGCCAGAAGGAACGGCTTGGATGCACGAGGGACGCAGCACTGAGACATCTGAGAGAGCTTACTGGGATGCACTGAGATGTGCTGAGATGATGCAGCTTGCTGGGAGGAGGGAGGTGGTGGCAGATGGCTGTCTCCCCTTGAATCCAGGCCCAGCTATGCTGCTGCACTATGGGAGAGGAAGAAGCATGGCTCCTTACTGCTGTAGTTGCTCTCCTCACTGCCCCGTGTTGTTCCCCCAACCTCGCTCTGCTCTGACTACACATCTCTTGCAGAAGTCAGTAGGAAGGAGCTACCACAAGCACTTTCCCTGCAACTCTTCAGCATCCCCTGCAGACAGATGGTCTGGATGAACAAAGGTAGGAGGATGACCACCTTCTGTGGCAGCATGAACACTCTCTCTGAAAGCCACTGCCTTCAAAGGGGATAGGGAGAGGAGGAGCAGCCTCTCCTCTTCTGACCCTTTCACCCCTAACAAGTGCCCTCCGAGCAGCTTCTGCACAGGAGCCCGTATTACAGAGCTGGCACATCTTCCTCTGCTTTGCCAAAGGCAGTATCCATCTGGTCCTTCTCCTCCCCTTCATGGGACCATTGAGTTTGGAGGTTGCATCCATGTTCCACCAAACAAACACAGCTATTGTTTCCATGTTAATGTGGTATTTCAGCAAATGGTATGACAAAATTAAAAAATAGCATTCAGGTGTAGGTCTCAGATGGAAGCAAAGGAGGCTACCTGATTTCATATTTGAGTACCATATACTTGGGAGTAAAAAGACCTGGAAGTTCCCCCACTCTGTTCCACTACAGACACCCAAGGAATATGACACCTCTAAAAGCTTTGGCATAAATCCTTGGGATTGCCTATATTATTCATTAAGAGTCATCGTTTATTCAACAGTCTTGAAAAACAAGATACACCAACACAGACTAAGGTAGATAACTTCAGATGCTCAGTTTTTCAAATCATGGCTTCAGTTTGTTTCCTTGAGATTTTTACTAAACTAGGCTTTTCCTTTCTTCCTTTTCTCTTTTCTCATTTCTCCTCCTCCTCCTCTCCTCTCCTCTCCTCTCCTCTCCTCTCCTCTCCTCTCCTCTCCTCTCCTCTCCTCTCCTCTCCTCTCCTCTCCTCTCCTCTCCTCTCCTCTCCTCTCCTCTCCTCTCCTCTCCTCTCCTCTCCTCTCCTCTCCTCTCCTCTCCTCTCCTCTCCTCTCCTCTCCTCTCCTCTCCTCTCCTCTCCTCTCCTCTCCTCTCCTCTCCTCTCCTCTCCTCTCCTCTCCTCTCCTCTCCTCTCCTCTCCTCTCCTCTCCTCTCCTCTCCTCTCTTCTTTCTCCTTATGTTGTTTCTTTAACAAGTAAATGCTGGCTATATCCTGTGAGTTTAGGGTGGACTGTTGGTAAACCTGTTATCCATCAGAGTAATTCACAGAATCTGGCATGTACCAGATGGACAATATTCCATTGTTTAAAGTGAGCTCTGTCAATCTTTGCCATTGATATTAAACAAAAGTCAGGATTATTAAAGCATATGGGTACATGGCCTCATACACTGGTTAAGCCTTTGCTTTGAGAATGTGACTGCTGTTGTTGAGCATTCTGAAAATATATATAGTGTGCTATGGTACACAGGGAATCACAGATGTCAAGGGGAAATCATATGTGAAAGCAGCGTACGTTTAAAAATGCAGCAATACTGTACCTTCTTAAAAGAAAAAGAAACTTTCCTCCTTCTCCCTCCTTCCCCCTGTTGCCAGTTAAAATGAACTGTCAGAGCCTGGATAAAGATACAAACAGGATTGCATACCTTACCAAGCCTACAGTGACTCTTAGACTTTGATCTAATTCTATTTGCTGCTTTATGATGCATGAAGCTGTCAGATAAAGAGGTGTTCAAAAAAATCCACTCGAGCTGTCAGGGCTGACAAACCCTGTGATGGATTACAGAGAAAACAAAAGGGTTATCACCTTAACCACAAACATTTATATCTTTTTTTCATAAGGGTGCTTCAATCAACATGTAGTTACCAGGGTGCAGGTTGTTGTGAGCCTGTAGGAACACAGATCCAATGACACATGTTGAAACAGCATTTAAAAAGTACAACACACATGCATTGGCACTAATATGCTGCTGACATGGTACAGTTGTGCTTACTTAGATCAAAGATAAGAACCCTATAGTTTCCTATATAAAAAGGATTCTTTTCTGAAGAACAGATTTCCCCCTCCCCACCCGTCTTTCAAAGATTAAACACAGTCATAACAGTCTGAATGGGGTTTAACTCAAAAAAGCCCAGTACTTAAATATGCCCATATGATTACTTACACAATAGAAACTTCAGCACAGAATGAAGAGCAGTTAGCATTTGGCTCATGTAGAAGAAACAAAAAAAAAAATTGCACTCGCTCTTTTTTCAACATCAGAAAGCAATCTCATGGCCCATTCATCTACCATCTCTTCCCCCCTCCCTCACAAAAGTCTATCAATTCTTAAAAGGCCACCGCAACAAACAATATTGGACCTGAAATTTGTCAAACAAAGCTCATATTTTACCTCTAGCACTGCATCTTTGACACTTTAGGGGAAAGAAGACAAGAAAATACATCAAGATTCTTACCTGAGCTGGTAATACAGGCATTTTACCTGTGGTTTACGCTCTGGATCAAGACCAGATATATTCCCTTTCAGTCAGTATATTCCATATGCAGAGAGTGACCAGAGGCTAATCTATAGGCTATTATGACCATGTTTATTTTTTCAGTGGTTGTTTTCCCCCCTATTTAGTGATTGTGATAACAAACTTGGCTTAACACTAGCCCTAACTGAATGGGATGAAAAAGGAATTTGACATTTTATGGTAGCTACAGAACAAGACGATCCTTGTCTGGGAAGTCCGGTAAATATCCAGTTACAGATTTCTTAAACCTGGGAATAATGTCAGGGAAAAAAATTGTTCTGTGATTGTCCTACTTCCTTATCTTTTCCCCCAAACCTGTTACTGGTTACCACCTAAGAAAGGAACTAGGTGGACCTTTGGTCCAACTCTTTATATCTCCCTAGTTCTAAACAAGGGAACTTGTATCTCCAGCAGGAAAGATTTTTGCCAGGATATATATGTATCTTATGTATATCATGTACACATATATATGTATGTATATAGCCTAGATGAAGTCTGTGAAATTAGTAATGAGCTATGGAAGTTAATTTCATGCCTTGTATATGGAAAGAAGGTTAAAGATGAGACATCTTCACACATCATCTTATGCACAGGTGAATTCCTGATGTTCTGGGTGGGAGAGGAGGTGTCATTTTACTTGGCAGGGCACGTCTAACCTGAGAAAATCACTTGGGTTTGGAGTCTGGGGCAACAACAAAACCATTCTGAAGCTCCTCAAAAGGTGGATTGTAAGATTATAATCAGCATGCACAGGCTGTTAGAAGGTAGAAGGAAAGAAAACAGAGAATCCCAATAATAACAGCACAGGGGCAAGTTCTGTGTTTCTGTACAAGACTATTGCTCCACAGTGCATCAACCTGGGCTATGTCCTCTGTGAAACAGAGCAGAATCTAACACTGGAACGGGTGTATCAGAGCAAGACAGAAGCAAAGAAAGATCTCACAGAGAAGTGTTTGGGACAAGATGAAGAGCTGAGAGGAAAGGACTGCCAGAAGGACTGAAAAAAGTTCTCTCACACCAATGTGGACTACATGACAATCCCAATAAATCACACCAGTATTAAAGTTCTCCTTTCTGATGGATTTCCCGTTAACACCTACTGCCTAAAGAGAGGGAAAAAAAAAAAAAAGAAAGAAACAGAAAAAGCTCCAAACTCATTGCTTGCAAACCAAAATTTAGAGGCACTCTTAAGCCTTTTCAACTACACCAAGATTGGACATGATCTTGGTTAGCAGCTGGTGGGGGGAGGGAGGAGACCACTTCTTCAGTAACTCTAGCAGGCTTTTAAGGCTGTTTCTCTTCTCAGCTCTACCTCTCTGGCACGACTTGCCAAGCATTAATAGACACAAGCGTTACTATCATTCATTAAACTATATTCCTATGCCATAGCCGTCTAACAAACCAATAAAATTCCTTTTCAAAAAGTTGAAAGGCAAGCTGGTTCAGATAGGCCATTATTAGTATGCATGGAGTGTACGTTCACAGGCAATAATACAGTGGGAATTCAGCTAGCCTGAGCATAGGCTGATGTGAAGCATATGATATTACTTATGTAGGCATGAAAGCAATCTGCTTTAATATCAGACACTTTAGTGCAAAGAATGTCAGGGTTACCAAAGGTTAAAGACAGGCCGCTGGATTTTTTCGTTGCCTTTTTTTTTTTTTTTTTTTTTTTTTTTCTTTTCAGTATAAGCTGAAAAAATGTGGGACAACTCTTTCCATTTTCAGTTTTCGGGGGCTGCCGAGTAAAACGGTAATAAATGATGCGAGTGAAAAGCAACAACAAAGTAAAAACCAAAAGGCGGAATGTGCCACAAAGCATGATATCCAGGGAAAAAAGGAGAGTGTGAGAAATGGCTGGCTGCCATTCAGCTAATGTTGGGAAGTGTTGCCCCAGCCCTGACGTCTCCTGCAGGGTTTGAGCACCGTCCCGTTGAGCCAGAGACTTCAGGGAGCGTTGGGTGGAGGCACAGAGCTTCAGGGGCCAGATTCCCACCCCACCGTGCCACCTGGAACCCCTTGGTGATGCTGGGAGCCGCCGATTTCCACGTCGCCCTGCCGTCACACACCCCACGAGCGTCTGGCCTGGCAGGGTGGGGGACAGTTTGCTGCGTTTCCCTTCCCGGGAGTTTGACACTCTGCCACACGGCTCGGCCACGGTGCCAGCCAGTGCACCCCACGAGGCTGGCAGGCTGCAGGATCAGGCCCTCCCCCCCCCCCCCCCCGGGTACCCCGCTGGCCCCTGGTCCCTGCAAGCCCTTGCTTGCATTCCACTGCAAACAGCTGCTGCAGCGCTTTGAACTTTCACTTTTCCTTTACTAAAATTAAAAACCAGGCACAAAACCAAGCTGAGAGCTCCCAGAATCTCAGGTGGGAAGTATTACTGAGAACAGAAGCCAGGTGGACCGTTTTTCAGAGGCTGATTGCTTTTTCAGAGTGTATTAGCATCTATTTTTCTCCCCAGCACTGGAATCCTTGGGTATTGGGGAGCCTGAGAAAAGAGGGAACTGTCATGCTGGAGGATAAGGAGCCAAGACAAAGAACAAAAAAGGAACAGAAAATGAAGATGTTTCTCACATTTTTCTCAAAAACACCGTTCTGTTTCTATTTGATTCCATGTATTACGGAAGATTAAAATTATAAATATTGAGGAGAAATAACGCAAGCCATTATGAAACCATTTGCTTTCACAACCTACTGTGAAGTGACTAAATCCCCTTTCTATACTGGTAGCCTCCTCTCAGGCTGCTGCTACCTGTCTGTTAGTCCTCATGCAGGACTGTGCGTATAGTTGACAGTTTATGACACATGCAGAGAAAGAAAGAAAGAAAGAGAGAGAGAAAGAAAGAGAAGGAAGGGGGGAGCATGCAGTGAAAGGAAGACAGATGGGCCTATCAGTTATGTATATTGTGACCCACCTGCCAGTCACAGCCCCATGGGAATGTGGCATAATAAATACTGAAAAATGGAAAGTAGGAATTAAACTTAAAAAAAAACCCCAAACCCAACAACCAAACATATTGAACAAAGTAAATTGTCTGAAAGGGAGAAGTGTAATAAAGATTTTTTAGGAGCATATAAATCAAAATTTCAAAAGAAATTTGCCAAACAGGGTCTCAGCTCATGTGCAGTCAGTGGTAGGAGGGTGTAAATTGTGGATGATTGCCAGCACGCCTAGGTATGAGGGGGTTGATTCAATAAATATTCATGATGGCAGCACGTATGCTCTAAGCACACACCCTACCCCAGCAAAACCAGCTCGACTGAAGTTCACCCCTCACACCCCAGGAGCCTCTGCATGTTCTTGCCTAGCCCTCAGTTGAGTCTCACTGCTTTTTGTGGTTGTGGTCGTGTGTGTACATGTGTGTGTGTGTGCAGATCTATGAGCCCAGAGCCTGCAGACCAGACCCTACTTATTCCTCCCAGCCTTATCTTATTACCTGCTCCCACAGAGCTCGGTAATAAATTCAGTTGTGAGACCCTCAGCTCATCATGACCCTCTAAAACATTCTCACCAAGCGAAAAATCCTTCTTGCTAAGATCAGGAGTAATCAAAACCCATTCTTCCTATGCTGAGTAAGTGTTTCATGAAAAACCTTGTTTCCCTCCTCAAACAATGTGAAGTCCCGAGGATCATCTCTTGCTTCTGTTACACATTTCCTTCACTCCAGGCCCGAAGGAGTTTCTACAGCTTCATGGAAATCCCATCCACTCTCATGCCAAGTACATGCTTCTCCAGACTCCAGAGTCTCCCTGATAATTCTGCATTTTGTGGGTATTTGCTTCACAGAGAATCCCTAGCCTGCACATAGACCTGTGAAAAAATGTGTTTCCCCCTTGGTAAGAGACTATTGTACATTCAGAGACACCAGCACCTGCCTACCTGTTTGTTGCAAAATCTCACATCGGTCCGTGGAGGTGACTCTTTCCTGCAAAATTCTTTCACCTATTTAACAAGGATGGGTGTACAGTGGCAGAAACACTGTTTTCCTTTTCCTTCTCTGCTCCCCTTTGCCATCTCTGAATTCATACTCATCCTCTGCTTTCTGTCCCCCTCCTGTCACTGAAGTCCTTCTCCCTCTCCTCCTTTCGTCTCTCATCCATTCATTCCCCCGTCAGGGAGATATGCAAATGAACTCTAATTCTAATTTAAGGGCCTCTTTGATGTAGGCTCTGTCTAACCAGAAAAAAACCCCTAGCAGTATCTGAGTTAGTTTCTGCTCTGACCTTTTCACTACTTTTAACCTTAAGAATTCTTTGTCTTCACATCACAGGCAGGGAGGCAGGGCTGTGATTATTTAACTGTTTTTAACAATAGCTAATTACCTAAGAGAAAATATTAGCAGAAAGGGTTTTTTACCTTTCTGAGTAAAGGAAACCGCCAAACCTTCCGAAGGAAGAGAAGTGTGTGGTTGGAGAATGCTTTTGTCATTACTGGGCATTCCCACCACGTGTGGGGGGACCGCTGATGGCTCACAACATTTAATGGAGCTCAGGAATCATCCAAATAAAGGTGGTCTCTCAGCGTGATTCTCCACCTGGGCAAGTATCACCTGGCTGAGCAGCCGTGGGCAAACCCACCTCTGATGACATCCTGTCAAGGTTTTCTTCCTGAGATCTAAGTCCCCACATAGAAATAAATACCTACTCTGGTGCTCGTGCTCATTCAGCATCTCTTTCCTCACAGTCTTTGCCATTACATTTGCAAAATAACATGTCTAGTTACTTTTGGCCCCAAATGTTACCGATACGTGAACATTAAATTTCAAGGGTTTTCAGTAACTCTGTACAAATCTTTGATCCAAACTCAGTAGCACAAAACCAGCTGAGTCAAATATATCTCTGAACTACTGTAGAATATGCCCACACACGAAGGCAGTTCCCACTTCCAACAACACATTGGGGTCCTTTGTCACACATTGGGGACTTTGTCTTGTGGCTTGAAGAGTCAGATCAGAAATTTGCCTAGTTGGCTTTTCGGAATGGTCCCTCCACAGGCCTCCACCATTAAATACAAGGACCTAAATATCAACTGTTCCATATCAGTGATGTTTCATACATATGAAATCTGAGGCTCAAAAGCATCCTACAGCAAACACATGAGATGACCACAGGAAGCATTTTCCCCTGCAAAAGGAATAGCTCAAACCTCATGGAAATCAATGGTCTTGGAGAAGATTGACAGAGCCAAATATGGAAACTGGAGAATTTTACTGGAAAGTGATTGCAGAAGCATGAATATAAAGGATATACAAACCTCTGCACGCTGTAAACAGAGAGAATGAAATTATATAAAGGCTACTTGAGTGAGGTGTGTTTTCTAATGAGATATAAACAGATACTGAATAGTGTTTCAACAAACACAGTTGAAAGCACTGAGGCTGTGGAATAGCTTTTCAAAGGAATTAAAAGAAAAAAAAAAAAAAAAACAAAACATGAAGTTAAGGCATGGAAAAAGCTCTGCTTTTGTGAAGGATGAATTAAACCAGCTGATGTTTCTCCTGTACACATTGCTCAAGCTTCAGGGGTCGAAGTTGTATGGGATGCACACTATCTTTTCAAAACATGAATTCTGTGGTGTACTTTGAAAGTAAAGTTACAAATATTGCTGTGTTTGTCACCAACGTGTGGCTCTCCCTTGTTTCATGTGGTTCGTGAATTATCGTTCCTCTTTGCTTGATCTTTTATACATAATCAGACATTGCAACAGGTAGTGAGACCTCCTCAGCTGGCAGAGAGGGTGCGCGCTCCCGTCTTCCCCCTGCCTTGTAGCAGCCCTTTCTTGATCAGCCACTTCAGTGTATGTCAGTTATGCCAGTGTGCCCCTGATGAGACAGGCAGATTATTGCATCTAGGGAAAAGGCGGCCCATAAAAAATACTCACCAGTGCTCCACAAGCCAATGGTTTCCCTATTGAGGCAGAGTGATTTACGGGTGATGTGTGCAGCCTGGAAGATTAATCTAAGTATCAGCCTGACAGTTTTCACACTGGATAAGAATAAAATTGATGGATGAAAAAATATAAAAATATGTGCTGCATGTTTAATATATTTTCAATCTTTCCAAAAATATATGTAGGAAATCTATATGCTCCTTCCTTGGAAGAAAAATATGATTTGATCCTTCTCTAAACTACCAGTGCTGCAAGCAGACATCAAGATGGACACGGTAGATGTGCAACGATTAATTAATGCTACCACTGGGACCTAAGGGACGAATGCAGGAGGCGAGGTCACATCCAATCCCACATCTCTATGATTCTACAATTAAATCCTGGCGTTCAGGAGACAGTGCCATGTGTGATCCTCCAAAGATATTTAAAATACAAAGTCTTAGGACTTAGGAAACAATCGCAGGGAAAAAAAAGGAAAGGGAAAAAAAAAAAATGGCTTGTCAGTTTTCAAACTTTTACATTAAGAAATTGTTTCAGTGAAGGAGGGTGTGAAAGTAACAGAGGAACAGGAAAGAACATTTACAGTGCTAATACAGCAAACCCAGTGACACCAAGGGCCGAAGATGAAAAAGTACAAGGCAATAGATCTTGGGACAAATAAGTCACTCTGTCACATCTACACTTCATTCTCAGGAAACAAGAGGAAAGGACTACATTTCAGATTTTATTGACTCTGCAGTCCACGCGCTGCCTCTGCTTCACAGAGGAACAATTCCTTTTGCAGGTCCATGCCGCTGCCATGCACTGAAGAGCGTGGATGGAGGCAGAGGTTATCCCAGCTGAGGAGCGCGGCCATCCCACGCTGGGTTTGTCTACAGTCAGCCCGGAGGCTGCCTGTAAATCCCACCGTGAAGGGTGAACAGCCAGCCAGTTAAGATACAAGAGCTCAAGCATGGCTGGAGCACACTTTTTGGAGCGCAGAGGGTTCTGCAGCTACAGGTCTAGCAATAGAACTTCACGCTACCCAGGCCTCAGGTCGTCCACAATTATGTCTCTGCAACCATAAAGCTGTTATTTGGGTGGGAAGCAGGGCAAGTGGGAGCCAGGTTATCCCATGTTCACAGTCACTTCTGAACCCACTTTTTCCCAGTAGTACAGACAGTCCTCAAGAACACCCAGCGAAAGATCCACTGGGCAAAAATTGCCTTGGGATCTTTTTGTGGGTTGTGGGTTGGTTATCATTTGGTGTTTTGGGGTTTATTTTCTGCAAAGCTAATTATTCATTTTTAACTTCCAGAAATCAGATTGGACAAGCCACAGATTGCTGCAGGAACCAAGGGCAACGCAGTTTGCATTCTCCATCGCAAAGACAATATTAGGCTGAAATAGCAGTGAGTCAAAATGTAGAAATATTCACACAACCTTCCGTGTGTTATTTGAATGTTTGTATTATTTTTGCAAAGTCAATGAGAAGAAAATGCACTTCCTCAGAAAGTAAATCAATATTGTGTGAAAGTTAATATTTCTATGCAAAAAAACCCTGAAAAATTATGAAAAATATCTTGAAAAATATTCTTGGAGTAAATATTACTCACATTTTTACAATTTAGACAGTAGTCAAAATTAAGGTTGAACAGGTCATTTGTAATTTTATTCCTCCTCTCTCCCCTTTTTCCTTTTTCTCTTTCTCTTTTCTTCTTTTCCCCTCCGTCCTTCATCCTTCACAAAACACCACCCATTCTGTTGATTGTAGAATAATAAAGAAAACAAGAGTTAAGAGGGGTAAGTACTGGTCAGCTGAGGGAAACACTGAACACCTCATTTCATTAAAATGGGAAACGTTAAAACCTAATTTTCATCATTTTAATTTCTGTCCTCTTTTCAGGCCTGATTCTGCAATTTTCCTCACATGCATCAGGTTTAAACTGCTTGTCCTTGACTCAAAAGCCCTGTGAGATGCCAACCCAGCCTTTATCTCAGTTCCTTGGAGGAGCTGGGCACTGTTCTGTAGAGAAAGCTCAAAAAAAAAGAAAAAAATGAGAGATCTCACCAAAAACATTTTAGCTGCATCAAGGCAGAACTTATGTAGGCTTGTTTATGCCCTTAATGAACTTCCCTCCTCTGTCAGTGGTGTTAACTTTATTCCTGGTTTGCTTTATTCTTTCATTCCCTCTTCCATGTTTTTTTCAGTGCAATCCCTTATGCGTGAAATAGTCTCCCTCGCTCTGACAAGATACTGTAAATTGCTCTGATCAATTACTGTACCTTCCTCCTTTGCTTCTTCCTAATGTTATAAGTGAACTAATCAAAACTTCAGGAACCCAAGTTTTTTCCATTGTTAAATAACTAAGTTACTTTTTCCTTCTCTACCTTCTTCTACGCCTTTGTCTTCACAGCCCTTCTCAGTTGAGTCTCCCATGCAGCTTGCTGATTTGCCTTTTGCTATTGATCCATGCATCCTCTTGGTGGCTGGACAAGGAAAATTTGTAAGGCCTTGGAGATTCACTTCAGTATTGCACAGAGCCAATTACATCCTGTGTAATTAAAAGAACCCCAACAAGTTCATATGTGGGGGTTATTATTAATATGACTGTCCTAAGAGGTTGAAGTGAAAGATCAAAAGAAAGATAAAAAATATGTTTTTTCCCAGCTTGCTTACTCTGTTTATCTCAGCTTTATGGCGCTGTTGGCAGCAGCCTTCCCTTCCCTAGGTTCAGCAAAAAGAGTTTTAAATGAAACATCAGTAGCAGAGCTAAAACAGAAAGAAAACAGGCTGTGGGCAGCACACAGTGTGTACAAAGAAACACACAGGAAAAAAGAAACCTGCACCACTGTGGTCAAGGTTTCTGGAAAAACAGAAGTTCTGTTACTCTGCAAATAAGTAAATCTGAAAGAAAAAGGTGCTTGATTTAGACAACTGGTTGGTTCAAAAATCGCCCTAATCTAGTTGGCACATTTCTTTTCATAAATTCTGTGACAACTCTCAGCACCAGCAGCACGCAGGTAACTTCAGCGGACCTGCTAGACGTGATAGGCTTCGTATTCCCCGAGTTGCTGGCACCTGGAAAGGGTAAGGAATTAATCATCAGGCACAGAGCCATACCAGTTGTGGTTTGCTTGGTTTTGTGAAGCCAGATCAGAGTGATGGGAGCTTCAGTTGTCTTTGCTCTTTTCCCATCCAGCAAAGCTCCCTCAGTTCACAGCTTATGGAGTATGACAGAAGTATGCCTTAAGTCTCTAGCTGAAGGATTAAAGCTTTGCAAACCTCTTAAAATCATCCAGATGGCTATAGCACTCATTAAAGCTTTTACCTCATTTCAAGCCTGGGTGCTCCCCAAAACTGGACTAGCAAAAACATGCATAAAAGAAATCTCTTCATCTCACTGTAATAGAGGGGAGGCCTGTTCTGCCTAAAGAAATTACTGGCACTACCTTGAAAAGTACAGGAGAAATGTAATGGGACGTTTGCAGCAACTTGCACGAGGAAGGTACCGAGGTGATTGCTATGTCCTGTACTGCACGCTAGGGAAATAACAGAAAAGGCTCTGAGCTTGTAAAGCTGAGCTGGTTTCCTAGTGAAAAAAAAAACAAATATAGCACTTCAACTGCAGCTAGCACCATAGCCAGGTACCTACAGACCGATTGCACCGCGCCTCCTCCAAACACTTCCTCCCTGCAGACCTCTCCCAGCTTGATGCAAATTGCTGAGTGCTTTCTTCTAACAGCTTTTATTGGTCTGATTCGTGTGCCACCACCTCCTGACTTGCAACACGGAGCTGGTTAGTGCATGGCTTCGTTTAAGGTGAGCCTGTAATTCCTGGCGTGGTGGGCCTGGCAGAGCCCCTGAGGCTTGGCACGTGCCGTGGAGCTGCCACGGAGCCCTGTCCTTTCCTTGGAAATCCAAGTGTCCCCCGATGCGACAACAGATGTGGGCGCAGCACTTCCAATACACCGGGTCCCTTGATCTATTTCCTTGGCTCCATTGAGCTTGAGCTGACAGTAGGGAATTTCTTTCCGACCTTTTGCCAAATTCATCACTGGAGGGTGGGGAGATTGCCCCGAGACTTGGTGTTGCTCCTGCCTTTAGTGCCGGCCACAGCACACCAGCACCCTGAGGTTTCTGGGGCGCTGCTTGCTTTTCACCGCCCTTTGTTCGTGTTTGGTTCTACTTCGGCAGCTCTCCCGTTGTTACCTGATGTCACCCACATCCCGCAGAAGGTGGAAAGGCTGCTGTTGGTCCTCTCCTTGGGCTTTTAACCAGGGCTGCTCCTCAGGGCTTCTCCCTGCTGCCGAAGCAAGCCGCCGGTTTAGCTGGTTGTTTTTCTTGTCTGCCTCCACCCTCGTTCATCTCCCCCATGCTGGTTTACAGCAAATCATCCTTATACCAGGCAGGTGCTTTCCACACTATGCTAGGCCAAAGCCCAGGCTGTTCACCTTCCAAAAACTAATCATCTACCATCATGTTTTCACCCTTTAAAGAGAACGAAAAAGATAGAAGGACAGTTTTTAGCTTTTCTCAGAGCCAAAGAAGCATCTCAGAGAGTCTTGCACCACTCCAGGTACATTCTCGTCTGGACATTTACTCCCTGACCCACAAACACAGACCTTGCTTATTTGAAATATGCCTCTGTCTTCAAGAGGGGAAGGAATCAGTCTAGCTCTTAAGGTCAGGTGTTTGGGGTCCCTTTTTACTGCCCCGTCCACTGTAAAAATACTACATCTTGTAGACACTTCTTATCTGCTGCCTGGTAGCAAGATTGGTTTAAAAACATGTATGAAAACAACCACTTTTGTTTTAATTGCATTTAAAAGACTCAGCATTTTGTTCCTCTCAATCAACCTGTTTACAATTAAAGTTGAAATTGTCCCCAGTTATCTTTAGCCCTAAATATAATATATGTAAACAATCAAATGTAATTAACATAGTCCTTAAACAAGCACACACTTGTTGCTGTGTTAAAGTCAGGTGTGTGAAATTAAGGAAGTCTCTGTCTGAGCATCAAAACCCAGCTGTTGTTGAAGCAGTAAACCAGTTCTTGGCAGGGCTAGTCTTTTCTGCAAGTGCCAAGAGAAGAGTTTCTTCATTTCGGCTTACTTCAACATCAATTCCAAATAACTGGCTCGTGCAAACTTGAGAAATGACGGAGAGCTGAAAACCAGGAAATCTAGTTTTCCTTTTCCCATTGAAGAATACAAGTAATATATAGAAGAGTATGAATTGTTATTTCTAAAATCTTAAAGGCCATGGATAAGCATAAACAATCAGTTCCAGAGTTTGAAATGCAAGACTTGCTGGCTAAGTTACCTTTTTTCCTCCTAGCTGTGAAATGTTTCATTGGCCGTAACACGGTCCGACAACCAGTCACCTTGATGGCTACAGCCTGGCTGGAATCACACCGATCCCTGACACTGTTTTCATCCCCTCCCTCGGCACTTCCATCACCTTTGCTGTTTAGAGGCATGTGTCCAGGGTAAGATGTGTTTCTTACTACAGTTCCGCGAAGAAGCACATCCCACATAACACTCATTTCTGACCAGGAAGCTTTTGACTTACACCCCCAGAGTTACAGGCAGACGTCAGAATCCACCACAATAACTCCTGGCATCGTGGGCCCTCGATGGTACCACAAGTGGAGTCAAAACATATCCAGAATAACAACGTAGTCTGTAGATTTATGGTATTTGAAAGGAGGCCAAAACCTGATATTGGAAATCTGTGTTGGACTAGGTTTCGATACACCATATTTGAGGAGACAGAGAAAATTTTTTAAGTCTGAATTTGTCCTAAAGGAGAGCCTTTAGTGGTTTATTTTTCACAGTTTCATGTGGAAAAAAAAACAAAAACAAAAAACAAAACAAAACAAAACAAAATTTGCTGATTATTTTATATTTTAGCTGAAAAAAACCTGCAAATCCATTTACTGAAGATGCTGAATGCTTTCCTGATGGTAAGAACTAAAGAATTTTAAGGGATTTCTTTCAAGGAAGACTTGAATGCTTTTTTTTTTAACAAAAATGTCCATAAAAAATTACATGTTCAAAAGAACATTTAATAACAGCAATCTTAGAAACTACCTGTTTCTGGCACCTCACCCTTAAATCCTCTTAAAACTTGCAAGACTTACTTCTGTAGTGGACCCGCCATGCTAGGAGGCCAAATTAAGAAGGTCTCAGTCAAGAAACTATAGTTTGGATGTTGTTGCAAGTAATTACTGACACAGTCAAAACAGCAAATTATTTCACACTGTGAATTAATTATCCTCAGCATCACTGGCAGCTCTCTTTGACTTTATATTTATGTCATTACCATTATTATTACTCTTTCCCATCTGAACTCTTCTTTGACTGAATTTGACTTCTAAGGAACATCTTTCCATGTTGCTAAAAATCCATCACTAAGTGAATCCCCAAGCAATGAATGGCACTTGCTCATATAAATCTCAGTGTTATCAGCCCTTGAGAGCTTATTTCAAGCCTTCTGGCAGTTAACACTTTTCTTAAAGGTTCAGTTCCAGGAATCAATTACTTATATGAAAATTTCAGCTTCAATTTAAAGAAAAGAAGCTTCTAGCCCTCCGGATTGTATGGAGAAGCTTGAAAGCAACACAAAGAAAAAGGATTAGTTATCATAAGGCAAATAAAAATATCCATGAATGATTACTTTTAAAAATGATATGTTTACGTCAGTCTCTTGATTTTAAGGGTCTTGGTAGGTGACATCTGGAAGGACATTTGTGCTGGAAGCTGTCTGTCACCATCTTCCAGGATACTCTGTGTCTGCTATTAAAGGGGATGTTATGAATAATGCACTCACCTATTTTTGCATTTGTAAAATTTTTATCAATGCCCTACAGTGTTTAGTAACCAAAACCAGAAGTTAAACCCACCACATTTTGTTCCACAACAGTCTTGCTTTTATTATTCTTGGAGTCAGCAATGTAAACCAAAGCTTCTCTCTTTTTTAAAATATACCCTGTCCCTAATATCAATTGATTCTTCTGTTCTTCATCTTCTTTAAATTATCTGTGCAGAAATGTGTTGTATTTGAGCATGGAAGATCAACAGACAGCAGAAATGTCCCAGGACTTTGGCTAGTAAGACTGCAAGGATTCATTTTTCTCCCTCCTTAACTGTCTCTTTATTGTCCCAATTAATTCCCTCTGTATGTTCTGCAGCAGTGAAGTATCTTTAGTGTCATTTATGGCCTTTGTCCATCTTGGAAGTGCCTGCTTTTCTTTTAGGAAAAAAAAAAAATAGTTAATCTCTGCTCATTATGTGCGATAATTGTTTATTTCTTGGTTATTGTTCACCCAATGGTAATACTGAACAAAAATCAGGTCTTTATTTAGCAGAAATCGTAAGTCAAACCAGTGACATATTTAGCTTCCAGGTGTCAGTTTGTCATTTAGTGAAACAAAACTGCTCTTTTCAAATATCGTCCTTCTGCATTATGCACTTTTAGTGCTTTAAAGTATTAGATTTCTGCCTAACACTGCAAATATGGATGTGCCTTGAATGCCAATGCATTCAGACATCTACATCAGCAGTAAAATTTGAATTCACGGTCCTTAAAACTACACTGCATAATTTGAATTTGTATACAGCTTCCATCTTCTATCTTGTGCACAATTTACCATGTATATCTGAAAGTAAAATGTAAATCCAAAATAGCTCTCAGGCTGCTTAGAGGTTTTAAGACTTGCCAGCACTGTTTTAGATAACAACAAATGGTTTTCTGCCACTTTTTAACATATGGGGCATATTCTGGATAGAGCTGAGTTCACTAGATAAGAAAAACCCTTGTGACTTACTATCTGTATTTCTTGCCTCTTTTCAGCTTCTTGAAATTAGGTATCAGCCAAACCAAAACTAATGTGGTGACTTCAGAAACCTCTGCCATTATATGTTTAATTTCCAGCTGAAAGTTCTGCGATTTCATTTTCATTCCAACAGGAAATCTCCAGCATTTGTCTACATTACTTTGTTCTTATTACTAAATTGCTTAAGTTTATCCTTGAAAATACTATTTTCACCACTGAAGAGAACAACATCAAAGTAGTAGTATTGTTACTAAGACCCTAAAAAGATCACTTACCACTTTCGGTCCAGTGCCCCCTTGACAGATCTATTAAAGGCATCAACTGGCAACACATCACTTTTCTGAATTCTGCTTTAAGGTTAATATTTAATGCTCTTGGCACTGATGTTTTTCCTCAACAAAAATCAGAATGAAGCTCTCAGATCATGTAAACTAACAGCACTATTGCCAGATCTGACTACAGATCCATCTGAAGATCTGTCCCTCTTTTATTGGATGTTCCTCATAAGAAATCCACTCTGTATATCGTTACATACATTTCTTTATACTATACTGTTTATAGCTCAAAAAAAAGATACCAAAGCAATGCCAAAAATCATCCTGTTACCACATGCGATGAGTCACCATCTGTAAACTTTTAATGTGGCCAGTGCATCTTCGTATCTGAACAATCTCAACCAGTTGCTTTTTCATTATCAGTAAATCAAAGACCCGCGGTAAACCTTCCAGCCTACGTGCACTGTTCGTTTTTTCCTAGGAGAAGCAAATGATGTGGAGATCGGTGCGTCACAGCAACAAATGGAGCAAGGCATCCAGCAATCAAGCCTGCTGGGTTGGGTAGCTGGCTCCTGCCTGGGCTGGCGAGCGCCGACCCTCCTTCTGCCCTGGCCCGCTTAGTCACTGCTCTCCGGGGCTCCAAGTCTCCCTGCCCCAAAGTCTGAACTGGGGTGCACTGGGCAGCGTGTTAATGTGAACTCACAGACGTGGCTGTGGCCACCTAGTCACAGGCCCGCAGCGTTCATCCCACGGGTTGCCCTAAAACTTCATCCAGCAAGCGTGAAAAGCAGCTCAATCCGCTGTTCCATTTGGATAAGGATCGGTGCTTGCAGCGACGGTTTGCAGCTGCGACGGTGCCATCGTTTCTTTAGCACGTCTTCGTTTCCATCAGACATACCACGATTTGTGGAAGCTGTGAGCTCACAGGCATCTTTGCTTTGGAAGGAAATGACTGAAGCTGATTTCAAGCTGTCTTTTAGCATAGAACGCAAGAACAACTATTATAGCAGTCTCAAACAAATTTATTTTGCACAAAGAATCTAAGATGGACCTTTTCTCCCTCTACCAAGGGGATTTCTTCATAAAGCTTAGAATTAACTTAGAAAGATTCATGAACTCATGAGACAATGTAATCAAAAAAGGAATTACCTGAACATTTACATGCAATATAAATATTTATCAAAAAACACCCATTGGACCAATATTAAACATGGATACTGGAGATCTGGAGAATAAAGGATTTAGGCTACCACATGAAAGAAAAACATTTGGAGCAATGCTAGCCTAGCCTCTCAAGGGGTAATACACAATCTGTTCTTGGTCCAAAAGGTGTGAGAAATGCACTTGTCATTTTGTCATACGTACTTTGACAGAAAGGTCAAAGGAAGAATTTATGGGAATAGTACAGTCATTAATGTGTGCTACAGAGAAAAAGTGATCAATCAAACCACAACCCACTGAAAACTCCTGAGCTCTGTGTTCTTCTTCTGTTTCAAATCACAAAGCCTTATATAATGCAGTACCTTCCCATCTTCATCATCTGAAGCAAAGTGGCAAAAATAACAAATTTTTTCAACTCCAAAGATCCCAGCTAACATTCTGATGACATTCTCAATCCAAAAGAATACCTTTTCCTGTTTTTCTCTGAACCATGACATATTGCCACTTTTAAAAGGTCATTTCAACTGACGTTCATGAGTACAAGAGAGACTTGTTCCCTTGTAAAACATTGCAGAGACTTGATTATTGTTTCACCTCTCAGCATTTTTTGTTGAAGATGGACCCACCAAGCCAGCTAGGTTTTCCTCTCAGGTCTTCTTATCCCAGCCATTTTTCAGCAGTGGCCTGTCTGTCAGAAGTTGCAAGGGATCTGATGCATGGATGAGCTGAAAGTCATTTTGTGTCGATAATCCTAATGACCTTTTGCAAGCCAAAGAAACCCTTGGTTCTGGGAGTCTGTGAAGAGCGAAGAGAATGAGCCTTTATCCAAAATGTAGAGTATCAGCAGAATTACACCCCTTTTCCTTCCTTTGGGAAGCAGCCATTTCCCAGGGAGAAGCCTTTAACAAAAGAAGAGAGGGATTCTGGTTGCTAGAAATGTAAACTAATCAGTTTAAAAAGCTCTGAACAAACAGAACTGTCGTGAGAATGGTAAAGATTACCTGCAGTAAAAAAGAAGCCATATTTTAAAAGTTTCTAACTAAGGAACACGTTAATATTTGCTGCTAAACGTTTTTCCTCTAACCTTTAAGCTATTAATTAAAAAAAAAAAAAAAAAAGAGTTGAAGCCTGCTTCACAGCCACCCTCTGGACTCTAAGCATGAGAAGTCCAGTGGCTTTTTACCCAGAGCTGCCCTCCATTCAGAAATACCAGATGCAATTGCCTTGCTATGCCAGACACACTAATGATGACAAGCGCTTATCTGGGAGTCTTTTGGGTGACATACAGTCCCCACCAAAGAGCAGCACAAAGCGTCAGTGCCACTGGTTTCCTTCGGGTTTGTACGGGAGGTTGTGGATGCCAGCAGCTCCCGTGACAGAGAGGAAAGGCAACGTGTCTCACCCGCCCTGCATTTCCAGGCAGGTATCATAATAAGTGCGTGAGTCTGGGAAGGGAGGTGAGGAGGAACAGAAACCTTTTTTCTTTCCCATCTTTGATGCCACACTTCAAGTGGTGAGGAAAGGGGAAGACCGAGCTGCTGTGTCTAACAGATTACTTTGTCTCTCCTGCAAACTCTGCTGCGCTGGGGAGCTCACAGTCTCTCTCCTTTCTCAAGGGAGCATAACTCTATCCAGCCAGTCAGTCTGTGAGGAGATCACAGTGACATTCGGTCAGTGACATGCATATGGAGAATGAATAACTCGAGCCAGATTTATAAATGCAGCATTTTTTAAAAAAAAAAATATACCTGTGCTGTTGGAAGTAAATTCAGTGGATGGGTCAGATGGAGATGATGACTATTCAAGCATAACTCAAATGAATAAAAGCCTTGTCATAAGGTATTTCAGATAGGCAGGTAAGGAAGAAACTATAACAGAGACACCAATGTTTCAGAAGAGGGCTTGTGTTTTGAATCCTCGTGGCTTACACCAGCACAAAAATACATAGCTTACCTTCAAGAGTAAGAAGAAACCAGGATTAATATGGGGAATTGGCCTGGGGTTTCAAAAAGGCTATTTACTGACATTGGAAGATGTGATGAAAAAGGACAGCTCCGCATAAGCTGGGAGTGAAAAACATGGGAGCACGGGACTGTTCACGCATCGGCAAGTGGGCCAGGAATGACTTCTGAGGAGCAGCTCTGCTGGAAAGAACTGGAGAACCCCGGTGGGAAGCAAACTCAGCTTAGTACCCACAGTGCATCTTAGTAGATGTGAAGCTTGACAGCACTCTGGACTGTATGAACAGCAGCATTAGAATGCATCTACGTACTTGCATCCAGGTTTGGTCCTCCCAGAACACGACAGACATGGTGCCGTGGTTTGGGCCTGGTTGGCAGCCAACCACAATGCAGCAGGTCTCTCTCCCTTCCCCTCCGGCAATGAGAAGGGACAGAGAGCCAGGCTTGGGGTTCGAGATAGGACTGGGATGGGGAAAAATCCCCCTTTATGATCACGAGCAAAAGGCAGACTCGTTAGGGGAGGAAAAAAAAGAACATACATTTATTACAGACACTAACAACACCTAACAGAGTAGGACAGTGAGAAGCATTGCCACATCTTGAGAACACCTTCCCCCCACCCCTCCCTCCTTCCCGGGCTCAGCTCTGCTCCCGATATCTCTGCCTCCTCCCCCAGTGGCGCAGGGGCAGGGAATGGGAGGTGCAGGCAGCGCTGCCACTTCCTTCATCTTCGGTGAGGGGAGTGTCCGAAACTTGTTCCCCCTGCTCCATCGTGGTCCCCCTCTCACAGCAGACAGTCCTCCACAAACTTTCTCTGACTTGAATCCCTCCCACAGGCCGCAGCGTTCCCCACACTGCTCCGTCATGGGTCACTAACTTCCTCCGACTGGATTCCCTCCCACGGCTGCAGCCCTTCCCGAGCTGCTCCGGCGTGGGACTCCCCCACATGCTGCAATCCTCCCAGCGCTGAATTACAGCAGCGGGGCTGCCTTTTCCCATGAGACCCCGGCCTTCTTCGGGCACAGAGCCTTGATTATACCAAGCAGAAGCCACAGGCCATAAATCAATGTCTGCTCCACCGTAGATCTCCATGGGTGGTGGGGGGGGCTGCCCTGACGTCTCCCCACAGGATACAGGGGGGTCTCTGCTCCAGCACACCTCCCCCCTCCTTTCTTCCTCCGTTCCTCCACTGACCTTGGTGTTCATGCAGCTGCAGCAACTCCTCCTCACCAGTCCCACTGCTCCTCACCACGTCCCTTCTTAAATACGTTATCGCAGAGGCGCAGCCAATTGGCTCAATTTCCCAAACAGAGGTGGAGCTGGCTTGGAGCTGGGGGAGCTTCGAGAAGCTTCTCACAGGGGGCCACCCCGATAGCCCCCTCCCCTGCCACCAAAAAACTCCACCACTCACTCAACCCAGGACACATGGACAAACAGGAGAGGGCTCAGAGGAGTGGGTGCTGGGGAGTGGAGTACTTGTCCTGTGAGGAGCTGGGCTGGGTCAGCCTGGAGAAGGAGTGGTTTTGTGGGCACCTAATAGTAGCACTGCCTACCAGTGCCTACAAAGGGTCACCAAGAAGATGGAGCTGAGCTCTTTGTAATGGTGTATGGGGAGTGGACAAAAGGCAGCGCGCAAAATTGCAACGAGAGAGATTTAGCCAGGGTATAAGGAGAAGTTTTTTCCCTATGAGGACAGCCAGGCAGCAGAGCAAGTTGCCCCAAAAGGCTGTGCCATCCACATCCCTGGAGGTTTTCAAAACCAAAGCAGACACAGCCCTGAGAAGTCTGGTCTGGCCCCAGAGCTGGCCTTGCTTTGGGCAGAGGTTTGGAGTAGGGACCTCCAAGGCCCAAAGTGAATTATTCTGTAATTCTTTGAAAGTTAATGGATCAGTGAATCATTCCAAAGTTTCATCTTGAGCAATATCAAAATGTTTTAGCGAAGGTTATATTAGAGTAAAAAGCTCTTGAGTGCAAAAAAGAAACTAGGCTCTCATTTCAGGACTATATATGCAAACTTCAATTTGAATTGAATATACTAAGGAGCAAAAAGTGAACAGAAATAAACAATAGCTGCTGCCTCTTTCCCTTCAGTTTAAACTTTCCCAGATGTTTAGGTTAGAGGCTACAAGCAGGTACCTTCACTACAGGGAGAATGCCTTCTGCTTTTATTCCCTTTGAAAACACCTCCATCAAAGCTTCTTCAAAGCCCCAAAATGCAAAAAAGAGATTTGACAGGGAAATGTGAAGATGTCTTTGCTTTCCTAGAGAAAGAAAATACCTGGCTTCTCTGGTCTCTATAGCAACAATCTGTAAATATGATTAGCATTAGCAAGAAAGCATATCATCTTGGGTGAATCTTTAATCCTAACTTACTCTTATAACTCATTTTAAAAGCCATTCCTGGTATTATTATATATAAGACCTTTATTGCACTTTTGGAAAACTCTGTGATTCACACTCATTCCTGGTATAAATCTACTGATTCACACTAACAAGAATAAATATGCCTCTAAGTCTATGACCAAAGAGACAAAAAGATTTGCTTTAGAGTTGCACAGCAAGGGCTGCATGTTTATGAGAATATTCGGCTTTGAGGGTTATTTATCACAAGCAACAGACTTCCCAGACTGCTGAGCAACTTTATTACAAGCGAGTACACACCAGTCTATTTCGGTTCTACACATTTCTCCCACATCGTAACAAGACTAAAATGATGTGATAAACCTGGGTTTGGCACGCTGAGCCATCAGGAAAATCCACAGCACTGTGGTGCAACATCTCTTTTAGATGCACTCCTGTGACTGTGTGGTTCCTCCCTGGTTTTTTAACTGCCTTTCCACAGAAGCGGCTGGGTCAAGCTCTAGGGGTGAATTTCAGGGCCAGGCAATGGGGTGTGTAAAGGCTCTTAATACCCCAGGATACAAATCCAGTCACCATCTTCCCTATGCAAACACAAAGGCACTTTCCATGGGAAAAGAGGATTTTCATCCTGCATTCAGGTGGACAATCTTTTAGAAGGACACGTGCTGGATTGTCAGAGATCTCCAGTGGGAAGGAAAGCATCACACACTTTCCACTTTAGAGAGATTGCAACGCAGTTGGATGCCTTCCCCTCTCTGTTACAATAAGTGTGGTTTAATTACACACGCACAAGTATGGATGAGCAAATAGATCCTCTTGTTTATTTTCTAGGAATTTATACTATTACAGGTGTTCCCAGTGGAAAGCCATTTAAGTCTCGCTGTTTGTGAATTTGAGTCATTAAATCCTTATTTATACAAAAAGATCTGCTAAAACACAATGGGAGCTGCCTGTGTGAAGGGGGCTGGCGAGATCGCTGCCTCTACATGTCTTGAGAAGTGCAGCTTACATTGCAGTTGCTCAGACTGAAGCACTGGTCTTTTCAGTTTGTATTAGGCTGTGCACTGTTACGCATCGTCAAAAAGAAGGGCAACAGACAGGGCAGACTTCACCAAGTCTGATTGGCATTGCACTTTGTGTTCTGACCACTCTTAATAGAGAAACATCACAAATTACCAGTTAAGCTGGCAGCATATTAAAGTCACATGCAAATAGCTACATCCACTTCAAGGCTGTAAAGAATCGGGCCCTCGTGTTTCCTACTAATCAGGCTATGTATCAGGTATCCTCTTGGCAGCAAATGGATCATGTAACAAAGAGAGAACATGCCTAGTATCTGAGATTAAAAAAAAAAAAAAAAAAAGTAAGAAAGCTCCATTTATAACATGCATTGGCCCTTTTGGACAGTCTTTGGAGCATTACTGATGTCAGTCCCATGTGCTAGTTGCCTTTTGAAGACCTTCATCTATTTGAAGCTTTTCAAACACTTTTGAAAGAATGTCTACAAAGTCCTGCAAATGCCAAGAGCAGTTGATTTAACACGACTCTAACTAAGGCAAAATGAACTGAAGCAATTTCTCCTGTCCCTGCAGGTACTGTGTTGAAATATTTTATCTGAAGTCTTCAGAACTATCCCATTGAAAATATCTTTTAAGAAGCTTCAGTCTCTTCACACATCAAAAAAGTGTGCGGTGTATTTGGAGGGAGGGGAAAATCCCTAAAATCAATGTTGTTATTGCGGTCCTAATAGGCTCTGCCATATTCTAGGCAGTCTAGTTTTGATAGCGGCAAATTTCATTAAGATCTGTCTTGAGACACCACACAGTTTCAGAACTCTTTAGAAGTCAGGGTTTTCCTTCAAAAAACATTTCAAGTAAAGGCTATAAAAATAGTACTAGGGGTCTTTTCCTTGATCGCAGTAGTACCTCTGGGAAAGCAGTTATTACTCCCTTTGTAGTTCAGTAATAAGGGGCTACTGTCCGTCCTTTAAAGTGATTTGAGTCAGACCCTCATTTGTTGCATTATAATGTGGTGCGTGGGATGTCTGTTTATTGTCTCTATCTCCTCCCACATACACCTCTGTTGTTTCTGCTGATACTGTATTTTGTTCATTTTTAAAGAATCCTGTCAGGTAAGGATGTAAAAAATAGAGAAAGATATAGTCACAAATGTGGAATCTTCATGAGAACTAAGCAATTTGCGATTCACATGATTGAATATATATAACATAGTCTAAAGAACAGTATGTGCATTTCTGTGAAGTGTGTAGTGTGTAGGGAATGGGAATTGCTGAGAAAACTTTGGAAAGTCACATTAAAAATGACAGCTTCTAGGCAGAATAGGAGCAGTCTGCAAAAAGTATGTTCTCATCCTGGAGGGGCGAGAGGGGTTGTTATTAATTTACATCAGCTTAGCAAGATGAAGGGTCCCATAGAGGAAACAGACCAGAAACCACTCCTTTCCAAAGGGCTGTTATTCAAAGCACACTCCAGGATATTCCAGAATAGTTTTGAAAACTTTTTACTAAAGCAGGTAACTTTCAGTCAGACTGTTGACCAATTGTTGTTGTATTGTGCTTTCATAACACTGCAGTAACTATGCAACTTGGGAAGATTGCATTATGTCCTCAATTTACTATTAAAAAATATTTCTCTACTAACTCATTACTCCTTTCCTTAATGACGAAAACCCCTCTCAGTTAACCTCTGCATATCCTATTTTCCAACGAGGATAAAACCATCTTCCCACCTGAGCTCAGTCCTTAATTTCTTTGCTGTTGGTCTAGTATGTCTTAGAACTATGCTACTTCCAGGGAATCACAGCCTGCCTGTAGCTAATGCTCCACTACTGAATACTAGCCCTCATCTTTTTCCAAATGAACTCTCACGCATACATCTTCTCCCAATATTTATCATTTGCAGGTGTGACAGTAGCTTTAAGGGGTCAACTGCTGCAGATGAAGGCAAGGTCAAGGAAGGTAAGGTTAAAAAAAAAAAAAAATCATCACAGTAAAACACCTTGCCAAAATTTCTGGTGGAGAAACAAAATATCATATTAAGTCCACACTCAGCATGGGATGCAGGCCAGCTTTGGCCACAGATGCTAGCCAAGAGCCCCCGTAACATTGTTATTTGCCATGAAGAGGCAAAAATGAAAAGGCATTTGCCAAGGAAGATTTATGGTCATAGTGATGCAGTGAGTTGGGAAACGTGCACCAGGTTGCTGTTTTGTGCCACCCTCATCCCCAAGGCAGTGCCATCACAGAGATTCAAAAAAAGAGCAGGCATCCCGTGTGGGGTTCAGCTCAGTAAAGGCGAGGTTTGAACGGATGCTGTACAAATAGAAAGTAGAGAAACGAGGAAGCACGCAGCATCGATGACTCCTTCATAACAGATACTCCCCCTCTGATCTCAAATGAGATGCTAACGTGATTCAGATGGAAAACCAGAAATTTTGTCAGAGGGGCCCGCGAAGTCTTTATGGGATGCAATAGACAGCATCACTAGCTTACCTTTTTCTGTTAACTGTGGGGAAGAGAGCAAAATAATGCCCAGTTTTTCTTGCGGCAGACTTTAGAGTACCTCAATATTAACATCTAGATGAAATGACTTTAGAGAAATTGTTGTTTTATGCAGGTTGAATTGTCAGAAAATCTGTATTAAAATCCTAAGAACCTGTTGTTGGGTTTGTATCTGTTGTTTCAGAGGCATAGGGTGTCTATAGGAATAGATGCTGAGAAATGGCTCTCAGTGAGCTGACTGGAACAGAAACTGTTGCATTAATGAGCTGCAATTTTTTAAGACGTGCCTTGAGTTGTCTTGTCATACAATTTTGCTGATATCATTTGCTATCTACCTAGATGAAAATTATTACAGTGCGTACTTCATTTTTTTCATTCAACTTCTTTCACATGTTCTTTTCTATATCTGTTACATAGTCAATTACAAGTTGGAAGCTGTATTTCTCCTTTTTTTAACCGGTTCTAAAAAGTGAAGTCATGAACTACATAAACAACTGAAGAGCTGCATTGTGCATGTAATTGAAAAATTATTTTAAAGTCAACTTGCTGTGGTAAATGGCAAGTCTATAGATTGAGAGCAAGAAAAGCTCATTCCACTTTCAGATCCTCTTTAATTTTACTTATGAAAATTGCCTCGTAGCAGTTCTTTAGTAATTTATCTAATTAGATATATCGATTTATTTTTTTTGGTGGCAAGGAAGAGAAATCATGCTCTTATGAAGTAATAATGAGCTCAGCAGAAAGTCTTAGCTATGGTTATGTCAACAGTTTAGAAGTAATCTGTATCCAAACTCAATAGAGGGTTTCATTTACCTAGAAAATATCCGAGTGGAAAACAGCTTGGTGAGGGCATTAGTGAACACCCAAATCTAGGGTGGATTTGCATACAGTTGAGACAATTAGAAAAGTGGGTCCTTATCACTTTTATGAAATCGAGCCGAATCACCAGAGTACCCCAAATACACAGGCTGGCACTGGGCACCCTCTGTTCTCATACTTCACAGGGTTTGAAGTAGGTTTCCATTTCGTTTTGCTTATATTGCATCAGACAGCTTTGGAAAACCAGAGAGAAATAAACCACAATGCCACAGTAGTGGAGAATATTTTGCTGCATTTTTTTTTTTTCAAAAGACAGTCTCCTGAGCCAGGCATTTGAATCATAAGGACTTCTGGGATGGGATTTTCACTCGGAGATCTCCATTCTTACGTGGATTAAGAGGATTAAAAACCATTAAATGACCATCCTCCAAGTCCCTAAAGCAGATTTGCCTTTTTCTATCCTCCTTCAACCGGGGCAGATTTGGGGGTAACAAAGTACTGCACAAAAGACTCCCTTAGCATGACAAAAGGTGAAACAATCCACTGAACTGCCAATGTACCAGACAATGAAGTCGGTGCAGTCTACTCAGCTCATTTTCATCAGAACAAATGGTATCAAACTTGGCAATGGCATTGTTCTTAAACTTGAACATGGGGCTCTTTTTTTCCCCCTCTTCTTTTTTTTTTTTTATTTTTTATTTTCCCATCCGAAGCTCAAGGTGTCATATTAATTATTTAAATCTTCAGAAGATTTCAACTGTATCCTCCAAGGCTCTGCTCAGTGCCAGAAGGTCTCCAATCTGCATTAGCTTTTGTTAATTAGAGCTGAAACAAGGACTTTGATCTCAATGAATATAATAACAAAAAAAAAGCAAAACTTCCTGTGTGATTTATCTTTTACCTATTTTCTGCCTTTACTGTTTTTCCACTCTATTAGACTTTGATTTACCTTGTCTGAGTAACATTAAACAACTAGGGTACAAAAGAACTTAAACAGCTTCAAAAGCCTGACTGAAATGATAGATAAATGCTACATGAAGTAATCCCAAGCCTTTAAACTTTGAAAGAAAATGACACAATTTTACTTTATTTTATTTTATTTTTTGTAAGCAGGGGCTGGCATGGGGGGGGGGGGGGGGCGGGGTGGTGGTGGTTTGTACAGCATGGATGCTTGTCTACTGATGTCAGATATCACAGGTTTTCCTGTTGGGATTGATCTTTCCTCATTAAGAGCCTTGTTTCTAGAGCTATAGCACCGATAGAACAGAAGGCCAGTGATATTCTGCAAGATGTTCCTCATGCATCAGACTTGCCCTGAGTTTGTAGCGCTGCTTAGATCCGAGGGGGTCACTGCCAGGGCTTGCCTTGTTAAAATTTTTCTCATTAACATTTATCTTATTGAATAGCTCTGAAAGGCAAATTTTTTGAGCCCAAAAAGAAAAACTAGCAAATTTTAGTGTCAGATGAGGTCTAGTTGTATATTCACTTGAGCGGGGACTTATCGTTATGGCCCCCTAATATGAAAAAAATAATCAAAGAATATCCAAAAATGCTGCAAGTGAAATCTACATCTGAGTTTTAGGAGATACGTGAGGGTAAATTTTCATTGTGACGGACAAAGAGTTGCGCACACAGCCTTCATTAATAACAACGCACAGTGCTGAAAATGTGCCCTGTGTCTTTTACATAAGGCTCACTACAGAACGACGCAGCCCCAGGAGACTGGTCACTCGTGGTTTATCTCATTTTAGGGAGAATAAATTAAAGGATATCTTGTGAATTCTGGACAGAAAGTAAGAGAGCTGAAGTGAATAGTCTTAAAAATAATAGCTAAGAATTATGATAGCCTGATGGAGGTACCAAATGAGACAAAGGAAGTTTGTCTAGAAAGGAACAGGATTTTTTGGGGAAGTTTAAAATGGATTCAGTGCCTGAGACAGATGCTGCAATGCCAAGCTCTGGCTTCATCCATGGGACCAGGACAGCCTGGGCAATGGTAGCACAGACCCCCTCTGTTCACAGCTTCAATGTTCTTCAGCTACAGGTCTGTAAACAGGTTTGGAACTGAATCATAGTCTGATCCACCCACTTCCAAAATCTATGGCAGACTTTAAACCAGCTTCAAGAGTCTCCCCGCCAGGCCCTGCCTCACTAGGGATGCTCCCACTGAGTCCTGGTGGATTTGTGATGTGAACATCCATCCCCTGGTTGACTAAGACAACTTTTTCCTTATTTCCATGCCTTTTTTTCTCTCTTGCCAGCCCATTTTGCATAGGTTGGTGGTGGCAAGTAACAGGCATGTTTCTGGTCACACGTTTCGGCGGGATATCATAAAGCTGCGCTGAGCAACAGTTTTGGTTAATGATGTAAACCACGAGCCCCATTGGTTTTCATTCCTGCACCTTTTGGAGTAGAATTGAGGTTTTTGACAAAGCCAAAGAATGCTACCAGTCAACTGAAGGCAAAGTTTTATATAAAGGCAAAAGCTTCAGGTCTGGACCATATCTTTGTTTCCCATGTGGAGGTGTGCCTGGGACAGGGAGGGTCCTCGTGGATCAGTTAAAAGGGATGTGAGAGTAATGATGTTGCTTCGCTATTCCTCTTCCATCTAGAATCTGGCCAGGGAAAAGGGAGGAGCAACAGATTGCCTACAAACACGGATATTCTGTTAAACCAGGATTTTTCATCCCACCATGCTGACCTGCTACGACCACTCAGCACACATGCCTTGAAAATCCAGACGAAACCTGGTAATGCCCAGCATCTTCTCAGCTGCCTTCCTCCACCCTTCATACCATCAAAGGTTCATGAGTTCTGGAGCTTCTTTAAAAGTGGGGGATACTTCAAAGTAGGAAAGATAGGGTGGAGTCCAGTAGCCCTCAGTGAGGGTGTGTAAACTGCCACCTTCCTTGGCGCACAGTACCCAAACACAGCCTGCATGGTTTTGCTCAGCAGATGTTGCCTTTTACGGGACTGAATCCTCCTTCTGACACAGTCTTAAAAGGTGGGAGCAACGACTGAACATTTTAAGCAAGAAATACCAAAAGCATGTAGCAACCGTGCCGAAGCTACTGCAGCGCAGAGTGATGGCTGAGTCCAGGGCCCTGCTCCGTACACCTGGGCATCCCATCTCCCTCGCTGCCTCTCCTTGCTCCAAGAATATTGATTCTGGATTTGCTTCACTTTCATCTGTCAGCACAGGTTAGTTTAGTTCATGTCAATGCTATCATAGCCATATGCTGATTTTTTTGCTCGCACAGGGTTCTTCATTTGTCCCTCTCTCTGGGCTCAGTACCAGTGCCAATTGCTGCTCCATGCTGTGCTCCTAAGAGAAAGGGGACTAGTGTCCCCCACGCACAAAGCCAAGACCCCTCCTTGACAGTCCAAGAGGGCACAAGGGTGCAGGAGGGTGAGGCAGCCCGGCGGGCGTGGGCTGGGGCTGTGCCCACTGCTGTGGGTGTTAGCAAGATGTGTACGAGCCACTATCCCCTCAAAGCCTGTGATCTGCTACTGTATTCTGACTGGAAAAGTCCTACAGTAACTAATTCTCAGAGCTGTCTGCTGCCAGAAAGGACAGGAATTCCAAAAGATTGAATAAACGTCCCCAGTACTGTTCAAAACTCAAGGGGTGCTACCCACTGGCCTTCAAAAAACTTTCCTAGAAACAAACAGTTGAAGTTTGCTTTGAGGTTTAGGTTTTGGACCAAGTATCTTTGCTGTTTACCCCAAGCTGCCTTCTGTTTGGCAGAAGTCAAAGCTGTGATGATAGGATGGGTGGTGACAGGCCATGGAGGGTGTAGAAAGTGAGGACAAGTAACTTAAGTTCAAGGCAAAAGAGCAGAGAAGAGCAGAGAGTGCCCAAGGAAGGAAGGAAATCAAAGTCATGGACTTGGAAAATTATCGTCTCTGCAGCAGTTTTCTGAATGGATATAAAGGCAGGGAGATTGCATTCATCGATGCCAGAGAAAAGGTTGTTGAAGCAATGGAGACACAATATTATCCCCATGAAAATCAAACGAAAAATACTCATTGACTTTAATAATAATAGCATCAAACCCCAAAGCATTGAAGGTTTCTCATAGGCTTTAAGACTTCTGATGTTTTACATAGTCTACTTTTTAGCAGTGAAAAAGATAAGCAATTGTCTATTATTTTAACATATTGATCTTACATTTCCCCTAAATTCTTCTTTGGAGGGAGAAATGAATAATAGTATTTAATTACTTGATTTCTTTTACAGATTATCATTTTAAAGCCTTATTTTCCTATATTTATTCCATTTGAAACTCAGATGATATATCATCTTATTATGACTTTTTACAGCTATTCTTTTAGATGGGCTCAACAGCATTCTCAATTTAATTCAGTACACCTCCATATAAAACAAGTGTGTTGTATGTGCATTACTTTATTTGAAAATGATGTACACGATAATATGTTTCTGTCTGCAGATTGTGTCTGATTTAGCTGACAAATGATTGCAGCAGTCATTGTGGCCAGAAGCTATTGGAAAGCAGCCAGCATTAATAACAAAATAAATACAAAGCAGAAGCAAGTGATGCCATAAAAGACAAGGACAGTGAGTTACACTTTTCTGCATGAAGTGGCATTGCATCACGCATGCAGCATATTCACCAATAGGGCAAAAAGCAACCTCTGGCTTTGAAATTCTCACACCACTAAAGTGGCCACATTCTAAGGGGACCCTCTGGACTCAGCATAGCCCTGCCTCAAAAAACAAACACTTCGAACAGTGACAGACATCACTGTGGTGATAAGACAAGTTAGGAAGAAAGGATGGTCTAACTAAAAGCTTCCATGTAAATAGGATGGCTGCAGAAGGAGAAGCACCTTATCCACGAAACATTTAATATGAAGATCTGCTGTTTGGACTCTTTTGCTGTTGCCACTTATTGTAAGTACTTTTTTTAAACTGGGAAAAGCCTGATGCCTTGAGCCTTGATAGATCCAACAGCACTGGCTGAAGCTCAACTTAAAACCTAGGAGGTAGGAAAATGCAGATTACCTTCTAGACCCCCAGAGCAGTGGACACATGGCAGAGGAGTGGATGGACTCTCTCTCTCTCAGTCCCACAGGGATTTTTTCCTGGGTACATTATGAAATTTTCTAGTGATGTTGTTATGGGGGAGAGGAAAACGGGAGTCCTACCAACACAGGCCCTAGTGCTGTTGCACGACCTACTACTGCACCAGTTCCCTCTACTTACATCAGTGGTTTGTAAACACCAAAGGTAGACAGAAAAAGCTCTTCTTGTAGTGAGGGTCTAGTCCTCTGCATACTTTGAAATTGAAGTTATCTGCAAATGCAATGTAGTGGGCTGCCATGGTTTAAGTCAGCTACAACTTTGTAATGTCTTTGACTGCCAGACTAGAGTATGAAGCTTTGCTGCAGTCTAGTCTCAGAAGATGTGCATAGTTGCACTCAGGTCTTTTTCTTCAAGGACAGGAGTTTATGTATTTTGCTCAAGGTGATAGACAAACACATTTCTTTCATTAATGTAACCCTACCAAACAAAGTGTAGCAACTGCACGGCTTGGCACTCCACCACACCTGCTAGGAGCATCCTACCGACTGCACGGCTCTCCCAGGAACTGGTTTTGAAATGCTCCTCAGTGCTCGAGGACATAACTGTTTTCTCTGAGCTGCATTTGATCCAGCTTCTCTTCAACCACATCCTTCTGTTTCCATGATAACTGGAGTCAGTGTCTGCTTCAAATGAGAACAACATACAACATCAGCACACTGTCCTTATTTGTGCCTGCAGCATTCCATAAAGTCTTCTGGAGGTTTAATGTTGATATGGAGCAGATGTTGACTTCGTTGGGATTGCTCAGTTGTAACTGGTAGCACAGTTTGGACACACTCCTTTACCTTGAGCAGCAATAGTCTACTGAATTAACTATTAGTAGTTTATTAGTTTTGAATTGCAATGGCTCCTAGAATAAGGGACGCTCATTGCCCCACAAAGTTTGCAGTTGTTGGATGTAGCAATTAAAGATGGAAGAAGAAAAAATGAGGAGGACAGGGAGATGAGAGGAGACAAAAAGAGGAGACACAGTAGTTTGTTAGGATAAAGATCACCTTCAGGATCACTGTTAGGACAGCCTGATCAATTCCTATTGCTTTGAAGGACTGTGGGGAATCTTAAGGAGTGGTTTGAAGAACTGCAATTTGTTAGGTGCTTTTATTGCGGGCACAAGCATGTGGCAACATGCAAACAATCCAGAACATGTTAAAATAAAAGGATAAACCAAACAAAGTATTAAAATGAAGACTACTGAAAGAGAAAAGGAAAGGGTGGGCAGCATAGCAGCATGTTCGGTTTGCTTTGGACAGCAAATTAGTCAATAAGTCACCTTCGGGTGTTGTTTTTCCTCTTATTTTCAAGCTATGTCATCAAATCAAGACAAATTCACCTTCATTTGAACCACATAATGAATTTTATTCATCTTAAGGCAAGTTTTCTTTCAAAGTATCCTGCCTACTTGTTGAGCGACTGAAATTAAGAGCTATTCCCCCTTGTTTTCCCCTTACCTGCAGATTAAGCAGCAACAGCTCCACCACTCTACTTCATTTGCCTTTTTTTTTTCCCTCAGATCTCTCTAAAAGTAGAACAAGTTCTCAGCTCTACCACTTTTTTTTGCCTCAGAAAGGCTTCCCTCCCTCCTCTCCTTGCTGTCTTGATCATTCTGCGTCCCTCAGCTGACCCGACAGATTTATTATGGCATGTGTCAGTGATCAGTCAAATCAGCTGCCATGGGAACATCTCTGTAGTGTCAGATCTCTCTGAGTGAACCACAATTGCAAGTGCCATTGCTGAAAGACCTACAATGCTTCTGTGCTGGTTTACGTTCAGGATGCCAAGCTGTGCCACTTCCACTCATGACTCCTTTCCTGAGCCTCTAGCCATGCTGGGCCAGATGTACGTTTCAGTACTAAATAAAGTAAAAAAAAAAAAAAAAAAAAATTCTTCATGCTCTTCTCACTTGTATTGGGTACACAGGAGTTCTCACCAATGAAATACACAGCTCAGTAATTACATCAGAGTTGAAGTCAGAAGACTTTATCACCTTTTTCCCAATGATTTATTACTCATAAGGTGGTAGGGACTGGGAGTGTCAGAGAAGAAATGACTCCCCTCAGGTCCTCCACAAATGAGAGTTATGGGAGATAGAGACCCTTCAGAGGGTACTTCTTTTGGGTTTTAGCTCGTTTTACAATGGGAACAATCATTGCCTGGAAAATCTTATTCTGTATATTCTATGTGCGGTACACCTTAAGAGATTCTTAAGTTGCTCCTTCTTCTAATGACTGAAGAGATGAACAGACATATCAAGCAGTGAAGGGACTAAGGTCTAGTCAGTCACTTGCTCTACACAGCCATACATACAGCCAGTACAGAGAAGGCTAGAAATGTCAGACACACAAAGTGTTCCCCTCCACCCCTGCCACCAGCCTTTTAACAGGCAAATAATCTCTCACACATAAAGCTTTTGGGAAAAATTATTATTCTGTGTCTGAAAGTTCTCTGCAAAGAGCAGGAATTTTCTAGAGTGAGGATTACATCCTTGGAATACATCACTCAGCATTTTTATCCTGGTACTACCTTGAAAGCCCAGTCAACAGCGCAACCCTATTATATCAGCTCTAGGCAAACACAGAAGAAATCACTGGTCCCTTCCCTAAAGAGCCTCTGATATTATGCAACAAACCAAGATGAAGACCACAAGGAAATGTTGTATAACTCTGCTGTATCTTCTCCAGGTTCTTTCAGCGTCCTCACCGCCATGTAACTTACATACTTTTCAGCAGAGTCCTCACCACCAAGACGGTCATCTGCTGCTGATGGACACGTCTACATTGCACATGGCTTATTCTTTCTCTCAGACGTGCGTGACTTTTGGAGAGGAGCATGAAATTTATGATAGCTCTAAGTTCCTCATGGAGATTGCAAAGAAGTTCTCAAGAAAGCTGGTTTTAGTTCATTGACATGCTTCACCCTTACGGTGAACAGCTCCAATTTTACTTAAACAACAAAACTACCATCCTGGAACATAAGTGCAGACTTCTAAGTATAGTGAGCCCAAGACTTAATTTGCTATGGACATAAAGATAAAGCAGTGAGGAGGCAGAGGGCAATAAATGTGCTGTCTTAGAAGGTGATTACCAAAGTTTAATGAACTGGGATCACAGCATAACAGCTACTAAGCCACTTTTTTTTAGGTTTAATTTTTTTTATATAGAGCTCATTCTGTCTGGCTCATCCATCCATCCATCCATCCATCCATCCATCCATCCATCCGTCCGTCCATCCATCTGTCCATCCATCTGTCCTCGCATCTGTCTCCATGAAAATACAAAAAGTGGGGTGTGCAGCAGACAAGATGTTTGGTTAAAGCCAAAGTAAATCCTCCTGTTTGACTTTTGCATGTTTTCATTGTTCTGTCCCTAAAGATCTGTTTGACTGGGTATTCCCTACCCTTTCTTTACTGAGATCAGCAGGCACCCACCCAGTGATCTGCTCTGCTCCTCACTCTGTCCTCGTGAGTGAAGATCTAGGCCAAAAAATGAGTGGATTCACCTTCTCTTCCTGTAGCTCTTTGTGCTCCTAAGCAGAGGGAGATCCTCTCTCCTCTGACATGAAAGGGTCGTGTCAATCTCCATCACTTTACAAGACAGATTAGAGAGAGTAAAATGGCAAGGGTGTCAGAAAATCAGAGGATAAGAAGCTGTGTTGAAGCCAAATGGGAGCTCCTCAAGAGAAGCAAATATGGTCCATTCACTTCTCACAGTCCTAAGGTCCTTTCTTCTCACTTTTGCCAAAAAAAAAGTATGCAGTACTTTTTGCACTGGTTGCTTAACAACACTAACACTGTTGCTTCCCCAGCTCACCATACCCACACCCCAGTCTCGTCCACCCTGCCACCTCTGAGTTGGGTTGCATATTAAACTGTTGCCTTCACGTTGCTTTTTTTGGTTGTTTTTTTTTTGGTTGGTTGGTTGGTTGGTTGGTTGGGGTTTTTTTGTCTTTTTGGAAGGGGCGATGAGCTGGGGTGGAAAGATCAATTATTCCCTTAGTCAATGTTCTTATCCAAGAGTTCATTTAACCTGGTTTGAATGTGTTGCTGACTCAGAGGAATTAAGTTGGAAGATAGCCAAGGACCAAAGAGAAAGTTAAGACACAATGAAGTTAATAGGCTCCCATTGGCTGCTATTGTTAGAACTAGTCTTAAAAACAAAAACAAACGCACATGCAAGTCTGGTTTCCTGTGTGGTAAGCTGAGTGCTTTACAGGGACTTCCATTATGTCATGATTCATTATTTCCTCCTCTCAGCCTAAATGGAGCCTGAAAGTAGAATTAATAGCAATAGGATCTTCATTAAACCAGCTCTTCTGAAAAGGAGCAGATGAGGATAGTGCCTTTAATGGCAGGGTTCTCGTTTTAGCACTGTTTCTTTATTTATGGAGTACTGTACCTGCACACAGCACTTTAGAACATACCCCTTTTGAAAACGCCTGGTAAAGATGGAGATAATATAGTTCAGCTGTAATTAAGTAGGCTTCTGTAGGAACAACGGTGGCAATAGAATAAAAAATGGGAAGTTTACATTTCTCCAGACTTGTAAAGCAGTTCTGTAAAACTCAACCGAGAAGTAAATCCCTGCTGTAAACGATACACAGAGCTCAAAATTATTTAGAGAGTTTTACATTCTGTATTAAATTCTTCTTCCCATAAGGAATGAGACATGATCTCTTCATCCGGGAGGGTTACAGTCTACATGTAATAACATTTAGGCTTTGCTTTGTAAGTCAAAGATACGGCACTCCCTACAAGTACTCCAGACCATATGGAGCACTGTCTGGTAACGATTCATACTCAGCTCTGCTTCCACTTAGGGTTCAGACCCCAGGGTGGGAGCTTTGTCTGATCAACAGGATTTTCAGTTGCTTCCCATTTGGAAATTCATCAGTCCGAGGTGGAAGGCAGAGGGAGGCTGAAATCAACAGGATGTGCCACTGTCACAGCTGAGGTGTCCCTTCTTTTCCCTCTGCAACCAGTTGACAAAAACCCCATTTTTTCAGATGGTCTGTATGCTGTGCAAGCCCAAGAACTGTGCCCCCAATTAGCCTCTTGCCAATTATAAAGGTGTAAGGACTACTAAATGCATTTGTTTCAAATTCCCATCTCAGAAGAGTGCTTTTCTGTACGTCGCTTCTCAGAATCCAGATTTTCCATTTTTGTATTGCAGTTTCCCTAAAACATTTGTAAGCTTTTTCCACATCTCTTTAAAAAGAATGGGTCGCTGTTTAATCATAGCGCATTTTCCCTCATTGTTGTCTGCCTCAGCCAAGCCCGTGTTATGAAGCACTGCTGGCTTAGTACGGTAAATAAAGCAAGGTTTGGTTGCTTTTGTCCCACCAGTCATCAACCCACTTTTCAGTCCCACTCAAGCAGTTGTGAGTGAACTAAAGGATACAGAAGATTATCTTGCAAGACATTTGGCCAGCATTGCTTTCTTTTGGAAAATTAGTTTTGCTTGTTGGATGTGCCAGTCCCCTGCTCTAGGACCCATCTCTACAAGGAAATCTTTTAATTACCTCTTCCCCCCAAATGACAGCTTTCACCACTGGAGTTGAGTTCTTGGACATTAGCAATTGAATAGGAAGCCTTCATACTGTATATCATTTTAATCTTTCATGTTTAAGTAAGCCAGATGGCTTATTATTACAAGCTCTGTTTCAAAAAGGCACAAACTTTCTATCAGAGGATTTGTAAGATGATAGTAAAAAAGGGAGATTTTGCATCACACAAAATAGCCTGAATTTTAATTGCACATCATAGTTTGGCAGCAATTTTCCCGTAATTACCATTCCTGCTAAATGAATAGGTGGATTAAATGGATAACTAAAATGGCATTGAAACTTCCTAGAATGGAGATTTATCCTCTAATGTATGGAATAGCTAAGTAAAGTTGTCAGTTTCTTGGGTGTAATTCACGCAGTTTTAACGTTTCTCCTCAGCAGAGGACCTGCTTTACTAGTAGTAAAACCTTGGCTGTTACTGGTTGGACTTTTTTGCTATTGGTATTTTATCCCAGCATTTCAGATATGTCAGATGTCATTTAGCATGTTACACACAAGAGCTTTTGATCGATGAAGTTGAAAAATAAAAGATGCTTTCATTTGGGCCTTGGCTGTGTTTCTTCCAAACAGATAAGAATATCATTCCTGTTCTCCCTACTGAGGATATAATTCCACAGTAATTTATTCTTTAACATAGCTCTTGTACACAGTTATGTCTGTAATCACAAAAAAGCCAAAAAGGACAGCTCTGATGTGTCGTGCTCCTCCTGTGCATGAGCAATGGCAACCTGGAAACCTGTGTGCTTTAAACACATGCAGAAACACGCTAATGTTGCCACATCAAGTGTGGAACAATTAAATCATTAGTGAGACCCCTGGGATGACAGAATATATTGCTCAAATGCATATGGATTTTTTAAAAAACATGTACACTGAAAAGACAAAATATAACCTAAAATGTGGATTCATGGAACCATGTTATATCTATTAGTCCTAACCAAATATCATGTGATTAATAATAAATGCTACTATTATTCATCTGGTCTAACCCTCACAATATCTGTGATCCATCCTACATCCTTTGAATTCAAGGATAAAATTCTCTGGGCTTCATTTTCTCTTATACAAGACCAGCGTTATGACGTTCAAGCAATGCTTAGATGCCCTAAGGTCTCTTTAAATGTTATTTACATTGTCTGTGTGACTTGTTGCCACCACCAAAGTGGGGTAAAGGGCATTGCATGTCAAACAGAATCAGGTCATTTGACAGAATGACTGTCATTGACTGTCACTAAATTTGTGATACATGGTGTGTAGAGCCAGGTATGACAGCACTGCTGAGCTCTTGGTCTGAGATATTAAGTTCTTCTTTCACTGGGAAGATGTGACAGTGCTGATACACTTGCACAAATGAAATTTGTATCTTAATCATTACATCTTATAGTTAGTTGGGTGGCATTCATCCGTTTAAACCAGCTGTGTGGACAGCCACTAGAGTAAACAGAGGAATTCATACCTCAAGTCTAAATTGTAGACATCACTTTTAGGATATGATGAATCGTCCTGGGTACATGCTAAGTATAGAGGCTGCCTAGATGATTGTCATAGACTAGTTTCCTATGCCTTAAGTAGCCAAAACAGGCAAGAAAGTCAGATATACATCATACCAGGTGTGCTATTTTAGAACTCCGAAGGGGTTGGAGTTTTGCACTCCTCCTATGACTAACTACAATCAGTTCATGAAGAAATACATATCCTTCTCTCAGCTGAAAGTCAATGATGAGTAAAAAGGGTAAGTGCCCCTAATTTTCTGTAAAATTATAGGCATATTACTTCCACTATCTGAACATCTGCCATTCAGCATCACTGTTTTACTTAAGGGAAAGAGGGAAAGGGGACTTAGCAGAAAATTCCAGGCACAGTTAAAATGCTTCACTGAAAGAGCAGAGATTTTTAACAGGGCTTCCGAGGGACTCAGTGTTTCTTGTCTACCACCTCCTATTAATTTTGGAGTGTCTGGAGTAATTTGAAAGGTATTTGACAGAGCAGGAGATAGCAGCCTCAAAGATACTGTGTCGCTGTCAGTGCCACAGAGGTTGGTGGTCAGGCAGAAGACAAAAAACTAAATCAGCAGCCCCCCCCCCCCCCCCCCCCGGAGAGCAAGGCTGGAGGGGGAGTTCAGCAGCAGCCCAGCATGCATGGCCGGCGACAGTCAGCCCGGGGGCATCCCCAGGGCCACGCAGCACAAAACAGGGACCTGCCTTACCCAGCTGGGGTGTGTTGGGCTTGCAAGGGGCTGAGGAAGGCCCATGCCAGGATAGGAGTCAGTCTGTGCCTCAGAGCAAACCCTCACTCTCTCCCACCATCAGCATCGTTCATCAGTACCTGGAGAAACAGTGGCTCTGGATAATCCCACGCTGGGCTCCAAAGAAATGAGCCCATGATGGACTTCCTAGTACCTAAGGCATTGCAGAAATAAAGCAAAACAAACTAGCTGTCCTCCTTTATCTTAGGCAAAGCAGTCCATAAAGTCGTTAAAACACCTGGACTGACAAGAGCAATTTTTTTCCCAATTACAAACAGTTATTAACGTAACACATCATATCCACTGTTAACAAATTGCCTGAGCCGCTGATCCGAGGACGTGGTTGCAGTCTAGCAGTTTGGGTTGTAGCTTTGTAAGGACTCATTCTGCTTGAAAAAAATAATTGATCACAGAAGCGGCTTACACAGTCAAAAGCTTAATGTAAATGTTGGCAAGCCATCCAAAAACTGAAAGAAAAAACTTTTACGAATGTGTTTGAAATGATGTAGTTAATACTCTCGGCTGCCCAAGCCTTATTGTCTTAAGATGTTTAAGTGGTCCCGAAGTCTATTTTCCGTATTAACAAAGAGTTTATATCACTCCCAGAGACGGTGCTTTCCAAGGGAGATACGGCACTATAAAGTGAAGCTTATTACTGCACCTCTGGGAACAATGACACTATCAGAGATTTCAGCTCCAGCTCTCTCCTCTTTCCAGACAGGCACACTGGCTGTAACGCAATCGCGGCAGTGAAGAGGCAAAGCTCTCCTAAACTAACAAATCCGAGAGCAGCCGCTTTCCGCCGCCACCTCGCGTTGTCACGGCACAAGAAGTGGAGAGGTAGGTTAGGTGCTCTCCACCACGGCCACGCTCTCCTGGCCTGCCAGCCGCTGCCCGTGCGACGGGGGTGCCGCACACGCGTGGGCACCGCTCTTGTAAATGCCCCGGGTAAGCTCTGTGGGGGGGTGTGGGGGTGTGCGCCTTCCTTTTAGAAAAACTTTAAAAATATAATCTAAAATAGTCTCTGGACCTCACTCAGCATATGAGCCTATCCGGGACTTACCGTGCAAGCCTCAGTGGGGAAAACAAAAAAAAAAAAAAAAAAAAAAAAACCCAAACCCAAACGTGACTCCTTTTTGAAACACTGTACAAAGTATATGGGATCTTTTGCAAACCGGCTGATCTTCTGGATCCACTGACACACTGGATCTGCTTGCAGGACCGGGGATAGAGTCTGTACACAGACTATTTGCCATTTGGAAACTGATACAGTTAATGAGTGCAGTTCCTTTACTGCGGGTGCGGTTATGCCAGAAGTAACCCTGTTATGTGGTTATGCTGGTAGAAAGTCCTGTAATAACAAGATGTGAAAATTCAGGACACCCTTCAAAGGAGCAGAACAATTAGAATTTGAGAATTTTAGGGGCTAGAAATACATACGGTTTGCAAATCTGAGAGTCCACAATTTCTTGAAAATACCTATTAAAATAGTTTTGTTAAAACCAACTAAGTATTCCCTTGCTGTATTTGCCGTCCAAAAATCCATCTGTCCAAGTGTTTTTAACTTCCAGCCGTCACAAGGCTCACTGAGTGCCATCCACAAAAAAACCTACAGCAATTGCAACCTCCTGTCAGTGCATGGGAACCAAAGAATGAAATTAACTGGTGGTGACCAGAAACGAAATTAAGTTCAGCAGTCTGTAATATTTTCATTGTCCAATTAGAAAGATGTGAAATTGCAGGTGTACAGCACACAGTGAGAAAGAACAAAATCTGATTTTAAAAAAACTATTTCATTTCTGATACTCTAAGATACTGACAGTGGTTTAGGTGAAAGAACTTGAGGGGGTTTTTTCTTTCAAGCATATATGTTTTCTTTAATAAAATGAAATCTTTTATGTTTTCTCCTTTAAAAAAAACTTAGATCCAGCCCTTCCTGCATGTAGTACAAATTCTTGCATAGAGTACAAATTTGCACACAAGCCAGGACCCTTTCTCGGATGAAATAATTATTATTGAATGTGACTGTACAAGAAGATAACAGGCAAAATAAGTTGTTGTAACAAATTAAGCGTACGTACCTGCATGGAGCGTTTGCCTAACCCACTGCAAAGCTAGAATTATGTGCCCAGAGATCTGCTTTTATCTGCATTTTTCTCTCAACCTCAGAGAAAAAAAATCTCCGCTCAGAGTGAACTGCAAATTAAGATGGCAAGACAGGCTCCGATAGAGTATGTAATTTTGGCAACATCCTTCCCAGGAGCTCATAAGTTAAAAGTGCAAAGCCCGGATGCCCAACACTTGCTCCTCACATCTGCCCGTCCCGTCCCCCCCCAGCAGAGTTTTCCGAGGATTGCTTCTCTCTCTAAGTAACGGACATGGACAAGGGGGTGACACACAGCCAAAGCAACCGGGGAACGCTCAGGCACTCCCGGTGCGGCAGCAGCGGCCGCTCGGTCTTTGTAAACGCGGCAGAAAAAGGCGAAGAAGCCCCTCGGTCTCCTGGCCACGAAAAGCAGCCAGGGTCACAGCCCCTCGCCGGCCACCGGCGCGGAGACGAGCAGCCAAAGCGCTTTGGCGGCGGGCGCTTCGTGTGCCTACCAGCGGGTAGATGAGGCTCCCGGCAAAGCAGCCCGGAGTTTGACAGAAAAACCAATTCTTTCTGTGGCAATCGGTGAGGCCTGGCCTATTAAGGGACAAGTTAAATAAATCTTTCAAAGGCACGCTGCTGAAGTTACTTTTTCAACAGCTAACCTTCTTGGAAATCCCACACCAAGCCCCATCTATCTTGATAATGCAGAGTATCTACAGCTGAAAGCAGTTTAGCAACTGCAAAACAACTGGTTGCTGAAGGGGGAAAAAAAAAAAAAACTGTAATAAAAATAAAGGAGGCTTTAGGGAACAGAAATCATTTTCAAACATTGTAATAGTTAAACCATTTTAACCTTACATCCATTACTTGCAAACAAATGTGACATTATGAATCAATTGCAGTTATGTTGTTAATAGACTTTATTAATACCAAGGAAAAATAATATACAGAGTATCCTCAATGGATGTATAACTACCCTCTCAAATGGAGTTTCCTGATATTTTAAATGAATGGTGGGGTTTATTTTGGCAGCAGCGTCACATAACTAATGTTTCATATTACATACAAAAATGATTTTGGTGCCATTCTTTAAATGAAATGTTTCATTTCAATAAAAGCTTGTAATTGTAACACTTAAATGCTATCATTAATAGCAAAAAGAAAGTTCTCCCAGTAACATTAAAGAGTGAACTTCCCCATTCTTTCCTCTATTACAGCCAATGTCTTTTTATTGTCTGTTTTCATCTCCATTTTACTTTATCTGCCAAACTACTTTGCATTTCAAGACATTTCCACTCACCTTGAGTTCTTGGTTCAAAAAGAAACAATAAAGTTTAATCTTTTCACTTGACAATGATGTATGGGTCTGCTGAAAAACACTTTTCAGGTATTATCATTAAAAAGTCTCTCTTTTTTTAGTTTCTCTTCAACTCTTGATACACAGAGAAATACAAGATGTCACGCATGCAAGGGCTTTTATCAAAGCTTCTAATAATACCACTTAATTAGAAACCAAAGCCTGCTAATGTGCCTTCTGAGATCTCCTCAGAGTAGTCTTTCCCTAGCTTTCGTTGTTCCTCTTCAACTAAACATTGTCTAATGACTTTATTAGTGATTTCAAAGGCTAGCAAAGGCTACCACTCTGCTCTTTTCTTTCCAGATTACATCTTGCTGGTCAGGGAATTTGCTGAGCTCTACCATCACGCAACTGGTTTGAATTAGGATTTTTTTTTTTTCCCCTCTCTTGCAGTTAGCTACTTATTAGCATTTGTCAAAACAAAGGGAAAATGCAGCCTCTGAACGTTTAATATTGTTCAGCATTCTCTGAGAAGCACAGTCAGACAGTGAAAATACACCAATTGTTCCCTTCACTGGAACGTACAGTACTGTTGAAACCCTGCTGGGGTTACTTAGACTAAATGCTTTAATTTAATCAGACTGATCACATAACTGTGTTAAAGTTATTTAACTTTTTGTATTTTTATAAAAGCTTTGGAAAGAATTTTTAAAATGTATGATTCGTTATGCAGGAGCCATTCACGAACACGCCAGCCAATGCAAACAGACTGCCTCACCAAATAAATGAAAACTGCCTGACTGATAATAAAAAGGTTTGGGTGGTATTTTATTTTTTTTTTTTTTCCTTGTGAAAACTGGCACTTAAATATATAATGTTACAGATTCTATTTCCAGGTATTTACCAAATCTGGGGACATCTATTAAGAAAAAGAAAAATGCCGTTTCGACTGCAGGCTCTCAAACTCACATCCAGCTACGCAAAACTAAAATACTCGAAGGGTGAGAGCTTGGTTTCCAAAGCGGATTGATTTCCTTAAGAACATAAAGACGGTTGCACTCATTCAGTTGCTTATGCTAAAAGTCACTGTTTTATCCTAAACAGAAAAGCAGAGTTAGATGCTGGAGGAGAAAGAGGGACTGTGGCAGAGGATACATTAATGATATTAAAAAGCAGATTTTGCTCTTCCAGCCTCCCGAGTGTGAGCCGTGGATTTATCATTTCGGCCGAATGGTACATTCCATTCTGCACAGCACTGGAGCTGAACTCCCTCTCTCTCACTCATTTACTATTCAGAAACACTTAAGAAATTATTACCACATGTCCAGGAGTCACTCATGATGATGACCACTAATGCCATTCCTCTTGTTACAGTATTAACTCAAAATATACCACTGTTGTCTTTGATTAGCACAAGCAAAGCTAAGAACAAAGACATACCACTGACATAATGACAGTTTTATGGCTCCCGTCTGAAAAAAACTGTGCTCATTAGCATTCAAAATATAAAACACTCTCTTCAATACTTCAGCGCAAAACGACGTAATCTTCTTTTTGCTGAGAAACCTCAAAACCACTGACAAGTTACTTATTTCCTGCAACACACATCTGGGGTACTTGCTAAATATGGAAATTAAAATATCAGGTAAGCTGGGCCAAACAAATATCCCTCCTGCAAGCTCAGAACAAACCCTTTCTTCTGGACTGACAGTCTCCCCAGCGCAACCGTCATACAAAGATATTTAAGCAGCCTCGCTGCAAAGCATCTACAGGTGTCTGCAGGAACCAGCCCTTTGTAAACTCGATCCCACTGTGTTCACCTGGACACAGAACAGCCCTTTGGCTTCTGCTAACGTGCATTGCAAAACAGGACACATTAAGTTAACTTCTGTAAAATCTTCCCCTCTTTCCCCCACCTCTTGAAGAAGAAGCCTTACGGATTTCCCACCGGGTCCCTCTGAAGTCTGAATCAATAACCTATTTATAAAATGTTTCCTTTAAGCATGACAGAAGCTGCTATTTATTTGCTCCTCAGTGTTTAAGCTAATGACTTATGAGCACATCTGCAATAACTAGAAATAACGCGCACCTCATTGATATTAATTAGCTGACTGGACTCCCATCCAGAGATACTTAGCTCCCTTCTTTATTCCTTTGCTCCATGACGAGATCGACCAGAAGGGTGGGAAGATCAAATTACAGAGTTGAGGGCCTGTAGCCAAGAATACTCGATTTCTGGTCCCCAGATGTTGCTATCCAGGGAGCCCTATCTCCTCACTGCCACACGCAGACATCTCCCACAGTTGTCCTAGGGAGTTATGTGCATGCAACAGCAAAGTTCAGCAGGGCCTGGAGTCTGCTAGTGAAAACATCAGCATGAATGTAGCACCATCGATCTTCGGTGCCACAGTGGTTCATCACATAGCCCACATAGGGCTGTAAGGATCAAAACAAACATATTGAGTCACATGCAGAAATAAACAGAAAGAGAGGGCAGCCACCAGCAAAGAGATTTTACATGTTGCCTACAGTTAATGCCAACAAGAAGGAAGCCTCATTTTGCACTTGTCTTGGCTCGCAAATTGAAGATGTACCATGTGCAAACCCTCTGCAAGTGAAACTGCCTGATGCTTGAATAAAGCAACGTTGCACTTGACCTCTCCTGCCAGTCCTACAATCAGCCGCTGCCAGATAAAATCACTCCTGTCGGTGAAGTAAGCCAAGGGCTCTCCAATCTCTTGTGTGTTCCGTCTTCAAGTGAAGGAAGTCAGCAGACAGCCTGCTAAATGCTATCCCCAATAAACTACACAGGAACAAAACTCCTCTATGGGTGAGTTTGTAGGGGTGAGAAGCTGGGAGAAGGCTGGTGAGGTGGTGTGGCAGTGATGGCAGCAGTTGGGTGAGCGCTTGGCGTAGGAGTCCCGGACCTTGGGGGTCCTGCTCTCTGAGCTCTTGGGAAAAAAATGGGATTATGGAGCTCCTGACCCCTGTGGGGCAGGAGGGGCTGTTTCTGCAAAGAGCTCTTGTGAATCTTGTGCAAATGCAGAGTCCAGAGCACTTTTCACGAGGACTGTAATAAAGAACTCGTTTTGCCTCATCAGGTATTTACCTGGCAAGCAGGACAGCTGCCGGAGAGAGATGGGAAGGGAAACTCTTCTGGGGGTACAAGGATCCAGAGGGGCTTCTCTTTCAAGTAAAACAACAAAACAAAGGCAGACTGAGTGGAGCAAAGGAAGGTACCCCAGATTTCTTCAGCAGATAGGCTTTAGGTTCTGCCGTGAGGCCCAAAAGAGTAAGAATCCCCCCAAAACACATTCAGAAGAGCATCAGCCACCCTTTGGAGACAGGCCTGCCGTGCACAGCCCGCGGCGCACACCCAGGGTGCGAGCAGGAGGCATCCCCTGGGAAAGCAGGAAAGTGCTGGGGTTCTCCAGAGCATCTGGGCAAACAGGCAGTGCCCTGACAGCTCGGTTAGCAGAAAAAAAAAAAAAAAACAAACAAAACAAAACAAAACCTACCCAGTTTGAGTCAGCCCAGGTGTCGTTCTGACAAACAAGATGCCCAGAGCCTACTGCTCCGCTCGCCCCTACGGCAGGAGTGAGCTCCATTTGGGGATATAGCTACAAGAATTTTTTAAATAATGTTCTGCTTATGAATAAAAACAGTGAGGAGTCCACAGTCAGAGGAATCAATAACCTAATTAGTAATTAGTGCTAATTAGAGATTTATTAGCTCAAGCTACTCATAAATGTTCAAGTAATGCAAAGCCACTCATGAGAATACCAATACGGCGTTTAGTTAAAACAAAATACCATGTGTACTGCTCCCCAGGATTTGAGCTTTCATTACCACAGGCTCCAATCTTTCTTCCAAACAGAAAAGACACTAATGAATGGTATACAGATTGTGTGTGAGAAGAACATCAGTTTTTATTCAGCAAGATGAGAGAGACTAAAACCAGAATTAAAGATAAATTACAGGCGAGGGATCAAGTTTTGCTCTCATTTACACTGATGTAAATCTGGAGTTGCTCTGTTAACTTCAGTTGTGTTGATTTCGATGACTGCATATTTATATTAATGATACTGAGCAAATACTAAAAGCAGTGGGGGAAAAAAAAGACTAGCATTTTTTCTTTAGCAGACTCTAAGTGTCATCTGCTGCTTGGAGTTTAAGAGATCAATTACTGAATTTTTGTAGTTGAAATGTTTGCATGTGTCAGTTGTAATGAGTCCAACAGCTTGGTTTCAAATGTACAGAGCCATTTACAATGTTCCAGTTCAGTGCATAGACATATTATCTTATATGTCCAGTTTTGATAGGAAACGGTACATTTTGAGACACCCAGAATCTTCTGCAGCTCATATTATTGGAGTATCTGCGGAGGCAGCAATGATAGTTCTTTGAAAACTAGCTCCTGAGAAACCACCACCATAAAAAAAAAAAAAAAACAAAACAAAACAAAACACAACACAACGAACAAACAAACAAACAAACAAAAACCAAAACAAGCCCAAAACCATCCCCTCGCCCCACAAAAAAAAAGACAAATAAAGGAAATGCGTTTAGAGGTGAAACATCTCAAAATAAAGCAGGAGCCAAAAAGAAACCCCAGCAGAAACAAAAGTAAAACCAGGAAGGTAAAACCCGGGAAGTCAAAGCAATGAAGCCTTCAATCAAATCAAGAAGTTTCAAATTTACACTGGGTGAGCTTCCTGGCGTGCAGACCCGGTAGGATGCACACGAAGCCATTCGGGGCGATCTCCCAACGCCGGCACTGGCCAAGCTGCGGGGCGAGGTGCAGCCGCCAGCAGGGAGGGTCTCTGCCCCACACGTGCCATGCCGTGCCGTGCTGGCCTGCCCACGTGGATGTCACCACTACCCTCCTGCAGCCCAGGTGTCCCCAGGTGTTACATGTGGGCAGCCGAGTCCCCCCGGGGAGATCAACCAGCACTTCCCTGAGAGGGGTGCCCTTCTGGGAGATCGATGTGGGGCTGGAGTATACTTGAGAAGCTGGGATGCTGCTGGTCCCACAGGGACGTGGACCTGTTTAAGCAAGACCCCGTGTGGACTTAGGTCTGTCCCCATCTCTGACACATGATTCCACTGGCTGCCGTTGATTGCATGCATGCTTTCCACATGGTTCAAGCTCTCCCAGGGAGACATTATCTCAAGGAGAGACCACGGCGGACAAATGAGCATCTGGGCTGCCTGCTGTGTTCCTAGCCATCCAGCAAATTCACACAACTCTGTATGCAAACACTAGGAAACAATAGCTCCAATGTCTTACGGACCCACTTCTCTTCAATTTTCAGTAATGCAGATCGCCGCTAATTAGCATCCCTCTGCCAAAGAGAGTAGATGCTTACCAGGCTCGTACTTTGAGAGGCAGCTAATGATCCTCAGTACCATGATGCACCTGAAATACAGAGGAAAATCAGACCCACAGTCATCAGGTTGCTTTAGATACAGATTTGGGGCCGCCACAGTTTCCCCACACACTGTTCCAGCGAGCAGAAGCACCATCCCTCAGCCTGCTGAGCTCAAGCAGCTTTCCCCCACTGCCCCAATCATCACTTTAGAGGAGCAGAAACCGGTGCCAGGTAGGGTCATGCCCTTCCCAGTGTCTCTCTGCCTCTGCCAGCACCTTCAAGGCAGCAGCAGGCAGTACGCACCTACATCTCCAACCTGGGCTGCCAGTAGGTGCCGCGGAGCATCCCCCCACGTGCCCTCCCCTGCCCTCCACGGAGAAACCCCCCACAAGCTACGTTCAACCCACAGGCCACCGGGATGCCCCAGAGCTTTTGCAGAGGATGCAGATACCTAATCGTAGATAGCTCGCGGGATTGTTGGCATGAGATTTCCATGTGAGTGAAGGGGCTAGGTATTTTTGAAACTTCCCCACCTAGATCAGCCTCTATAGGCTAGGAGATACCTTTAAAACTCTGTCCCATGTGACTAGCAGCTGTGCATGAAAACATCAGCAAATGTTGTGGGGCCCAACCGTGGTGGGTAGAGCTCACTTTGGAAATCACTGAAGTTGGTGTCCTTATGAACACTCAGAGGGAGTAAATCTGTTGCCACTAATATTCCAGCTTGCTGCTCTGCTTGTTTCATTAATCTCTATGCAGAACCGTGCATAAGATTTGTGATGTATAGCTTTTAACAATCTGCTTTTTTATGCTCTGATCTACTCTTATGCTTAGATACCACAGCAATGGGCTACTTAAATAGAATAGCCTGAATTCTTTGTTCTTTTGAATCCCTTCTCCATATATAATGCAATTAAGTGTGTTGTTAAGGCAGTCCAGATGGGCACTGTGTTATCCTCTGATATACCTAAATATCAAAATGTTAATGATTGTATAACATTTCATTTGCTTTGTTTTTCCCAATTTCCTACTAGCAGCAGATTTTGAAGTTAAAAAGACTAAAAGAGGAGGGAAAAAAAAAAAAAAAAAAAAAAAAAAAGAAATCTTACAGAAGTTACAGTTATATGAAGGATTTGATCAAAATATAGTTAAGTAAATAAAAGCTCAGCTTGTTTCTGCTTCCTTTTTCTGGCCAGTCCACAGGAGACATGAGCTTTACTGTTCCCAGGTCCATGGGCAAGAATATTGCCTGAAGCTGTGGAGGGTTTTGACTTCCAACAGAGGAGAATGCTAACTCATTAGGCAAATGTTGGCTGGATTCATTGCCTTCTTTGTATGCATGTACCTGAGGAAAGAATTTGGCATCTTATATCTAACTGGATGAAAATCATTCTTTTCCTAAAACCTTTTTTTTTACTGACATGTGAACTGTTGAGTATGTGATATCCTTAAAGAATTTTAATTATTTTTTATTATGGAAGTGCAGTCTCCTTTGCAGTAGGAGACAGTTCCTGCCTCAAAACCCATACAATCTAAATATCTGAGACAAGAGGAATCACTAAATGATGGCTGAACTACAATCAGGGCTTGACCCAGTGTTGAAGTTCCATTTCCTGCTTCTCCCCTTGTTTGAACAAGTCACTTTGGATGTGATTCAGCTCAAATACCTAAATTTAGCAATTCAGCTCACATTAAAGTAGACACCCGTCTTAGAGCAGCTGAGCAGCCCTAAAAGCTCCACTGACTGGAGCTCCGTTGGATAGTTTCCCAGCCAGGGAAATACGAGCATCAGCTAAACGTAACAACACCACAGCATCCCGCCTCTGCAGAGGACACCGTGCGAACTCAGCCTGCCCCGGGTGTAGGAGCCAGAGCCGGTCTCTGGTGCACCTACCAAAGGCTGTGGACATACACAAGAAGGAGGTGATTTAGAGCAAGAATGTGATTTAAGTGGGCTGAATCACCTGCTGGAGGACCCTAGCTCTCTATCCTGCATTGCAGAGAGGCCGACCCCCCAAATTAAGTGGTGTCAGTACCTCCTGACAGACCGTTTTCTCTTTTTTTTTTTTTTTTCTTGTAAGTACCACCAGCGCTGCCATAGACCTACAGGAACTGCAGGAAAATTCCTGTCTTCCCTGTCTTTACCCATGTTGCACCACAAATGGGAATGATCCAGCAGCGATCTAGCTCCCTCTGAAAGATAAATCAGTCATAAATTTAAGCCCTCGGTATTATTGTTCACTGGGGGGTTTTTTACCTCATGAAGGACCGTACAGCTCTGCTGGAATCAGCACCAAAACCAGCACAGCAGAAACTTTTCTTTTGCGCACCGGCCAACCGCACAGAGAACTGGAAGGCGACTGGAGGAACCTGGAGAAGACGCGGGCTCCAGCCCACGGCCCCAGCGCGCGGCTCCGCTTCTGTCCTAGCTGTGACGACGAGAAAATGACGCCAGCAAGCTGTCCCCAAGCCCGTCACCAGTTTCTCCCACTCGATGGGCCCTTCCCGCAGCCTGCGGCAACCCCGGCCGCTTGCCGGGCTCTGGGGACGGGCTGGGAGGCAGCTCCGGTGGCCCCTGCGTCTGTGGGCTCCCGCCGCCGTGCTGCCGCATCCCCCCCCAAATCCTCTCCTCCGGGTAGCCGAGCAGCAATCCCCGCCGCTGGCCGGGGCAATGCCCAGTGGGCACAATTAAGCGGGGCCAGCCCGCCTACCGCCACTGCCCGCGGGGATGCAGCTCCCCGGGGAGGTAGCCGGGCCCGTCCTCCCACAGCCAGGCCAGGCCAGGCCAGGCCGGGCCAGGCCCCCCCAAGCTCCGGAGCCTGGCAAAGGCCGCGATGCAAATTTGTTGTTGACAGCGCCAGTGGCATTTTAAAAATATTTAGCAAGCGACCAAGGTGGTTGGCTCGGCCCCTCTTTTCCTTCCGAGCGTCACTTTTAAATACGAGCATGGGCACAGGGTGCAGCTACGTTAACAGAGGCCTCCCAAGCGGGAGGCCGCTGTGCATAATAAAACTCCCGTTGGAAAGTGCCTAACGTGCAAGTTCACTCGCCACTTTTTCTGTTAAATTACCGAGCTGTTTGACCTCTTTCTTCTTTCTCCCACCCAACCCCCACTTTCAAAATACCAAAAGCAATTAGAGCACATTACAGGCTAAATCACTTGTTAAATTTCAGTTTTTAAGTCAAAGCCAATTCTGAATTATTGCGAGCAAAAAAGTACCTTAATTGCAGTAAAGCTTAGGGCACTTAACTGGTCCTAGCTGCCAGATTTGAGGAGGATTATTGCTATTATGAAACAGAGCAGCAATACGGCAAGGCAAGACACCGATAACTTCCCAAGTGGGATGTGAAAAGAAATGGATTTTTCCAACAGTTGAAATAGAGAATATGATGCTATACTACATTTATAATGATTGGTAAATCAAACTATGCATTTAACTCTCTGAGTAGATTTCAGGTGGGCACAGAAATTCACTTCAGGTTATCCTCCTCTTCCCTCCAAATGAATTAACAGCCTGAGGGGAAATCCTCTACCTGTCTGACACTAATGCAGACTTTCCCAGCTAATACTTTTCACCTATGACAGTCACAGGTCAATCCCAGTGCTTGGCACTTGGGATAGAGACGGCCATAAACTAACATTTTCACCGTGGGAGAATAAGTAAGTCTGGTGCTGTGATCACCCGTCGTGTTTTGCATGGCAGAAGGGCTTTTTGCGCTTAGATATTAGCTAAGGGGCCATTAAGTAAACAATAAAAAAAAGTGTTGTCTTCTTCCTGCCCCCCTAAGTGAGGGTGGTGACTCCAGCGTTGTAGCTGGAGCCAAGTCTCAGGTGAATTTTAATCCTTCATTATTCAGGACATACTGTTTTTTCCCTTTCCCTCTAAAATGACAGTCATGCTGTTAAGCATAATAATTGTTCATGAGTGAGCACTGCTTTTTGTCCCTCTTGATTTTGCCTCTAAGGCAGGCTTCTTACTCAGCAGAGGTCAGGGGTCACCTGCTAAATCATGCATACCCACAATCCCTTGTGAATTATGCAGTTGACAAACTGCCGCTAATGATTAGTACAACCTGCATTAAAACCCTGGCACTAAATTGATATTACTTGAGTGATGGATTACACCTCTAATGAGCGGATTATTGCCACAAGTGACCTTGTCGGCTGAAAGAGTGTTTCAATATAACTAACATCTCTCACATTCTCATGTCACAGTGGTTCTAAAAAAATATTCTCTCTCTTTTTTGAGTTTTTTTTTTTTTAATTCCAATGTTGCTTTCTAGTCCCTCAAACAAGAAGGTAATCTGTAAACAGCACCTCTAATGGGATTAGTCATTAGACTGCACCCCAATTAGTATAGCCTCCTGCCTCTGAAATACCCAGTGCGCAGAAAGATAATTTTTTCTGATGAAAACTGCTATTTTTATTTCGCTCCTTGTTCTGCAGAACATTGAAGTTCACTTGTGAGTGCCTTCCCTCGCTGCTGAGGGGATCACACGGCCCCAAGACATGAATGGATTTGTTGCCGTTTTATGAAGAAAAAGATGAAATGATGGCTGCGAACTTCAGGGCTCTTTCAGAGAAATTCATCACTGCTTAATCGTATCGATGGGACAGAACACGGTCAGAGCATCTTCTTTATTGAAACACCCAGCCGGAGTTGATCCCCTGCACGGGTCGATCGCGTGGGGTGAAACCCTGAGCTCTTCGGAGCAGGGACCTTGGGTTTTGTACGTGCTTGTGAGCACCGGAGACCCGCGTCCAGCTACCCCGGTGTTTTGTAGGACACGGTTCAGACGGCAGTGCCGCCGCTCACCAGCATCTGAGTGGCGGTTAATTCACCAGGAGGGAGGAAACACTTTTCACTAAGTGTTTCACCAAATAAGAAAGCCCTCCTGCAAAGGGGCTGTGCCTCAGCCAAAGCTGCAGTCTGTCTGTGGAGTTAATAGACCCCTCGTGGTGCCTCCTCACGCCTTTGTCTGGACACAGTTAGTGGTATATTCACAACTGCCTGTCACGCTACACAAGTGCAGATGAGGCTGGGGGGGACCGTATATTGATGGAATTAATTGAGCATAAGCCATGCTGACTGGCGGGGAAAATCACATGAGAGAAACAAAACACACGTGCCTCACCAGTTCTGTGTTCTAACAAAGAATGAGCAGCTACAAACAAATAAAAATCGTGGTGGAGGATGTCAGCACGAGCTCTTTATTATCAGTGGCATTTCATTCCCTGAGGGACCCGCACACCCCTCAAAAGCAAGGCTCATTCCCCCAAAGTCAGTTGCGTTATACCAGAGAAAATCCAGTTTAAATAAATGCAATATTAAGTCCTGTGACAGCCTCTGACAGGGTCAGATTCAATCGCCTGGTCCATATTGCTTCCCTCTGACCGCAGCCTCTGCCTTCCCTGCTCCTCCCCCCTCCACTCCGCATGCTATCTAATACGTTTGATGTTCTGCAAAATGAGAAAAAAAAAAACCCTAGCGCTATAGCTATAATGAGAATGTGTTCTCGGGATGCCCATTAATTAATCCTGGGAGACCTCTGCTCCCCTGTTAAAGCTACAGGCAGCTCAGATGCTCTTCCCGGCAGCTCCCAGGGATGCGGCAGAGGTGGAGAGGAGGATTTGCAGGGCCCTCCGAGGCGATGGCTCTGCGCTCCCTGCTCCCCTCTGCCCACCCGAGCCCTCGCCTGGGCACATCCAGCCCATGCTTGCTTAATTGGTCGTTTGACCCGGCGGCATAATGGCAACGGTGGCTACTCCTCTCTGCCATCGCAGGGTGCGAGAGGGGGAAAGGTGCGGTGGGTTGGCATTGAGATGTTTCACCGAACGTCAAGGCTGGGCGGATCACCCCGCGCACATGACAGCTGGCCCAAAAATAGCAAAGGCAGTAGGAGTCGGAGGGCCCTAATGAGCCTCCTCTTCCCTCACTTCAGCGTTCACGTTACAGGCAAGGCCAGCTATATTACACTTTATTTTTAATACTCCCAGCTCGCAGGTATGCTTTGGGACAATTCTACAAAAAGAGGAAAAAAAAAAAAAAAAAAAAGTCACGGTTTGAAGCTGACAGATACATTCATCCTAATATTGCCACTGAGAATCTGGCAGGGGGAGGGAGTGGGGAGAGGGAAAGACAATATTAAAAAAAAAAAAAATAAATCTCCAGCAAAGAAATTGCCAAGTGCCTCACAACACCCAGCTTTATTTCCTGATGTTCGTAGGAGAAGTTAACAAAGCAACAGAAAAATATCCTGTCACCCCGCTCCGCAGCGATCACAGCATTTACAGGAGCTGTGAGAAGCTTCCGCGGACAGCAACAGGATTTGCGAGGATGCCAAGAATAAGACAACTCTGTCACCTCAGTCCGGCGTCGGCGACGCCAAACGCCGAGCGGCTGTCAGGCGCGTGCTTCAGGAACCTGACGCGTGATCAGCGCTGCGGGGAGGTGCCGCGGGCTCCGCACCGGTTCAAGGTGACGCAGGCGAGGAGCCAAGGCCACCTTCCCGCTGGCGGGGACCTGCGGGGACACCTTCGCAAAATACAGCGGGCGCCGCCGCCTCTTGCCCCGCGGAACTGCCCCTCATCTCGCCGCCTGCAGGGTAATCCTTCACTGTTCATAAACGTAAACCTAAAAAATATCCCGGTTTCAGGGTCGAGAGACCGTTACGGACAACGCTGGTGAGAAAACTCGCGCTCTTTCCGAGCCCGAGTCGCGTATGAGAACGGCGTCCTCTGCTCCCCTCTCTCTGCTGCCTGGTGTGAAGCCTGAATGCATTCCAAAATTATAAAGAAAACATATACAGACATTTTTTTCTTTTTCTCTCCAGCTCTTTTCCATTCAGAGTCAGCAGGGAACGGGCTTTGTTTGTACTTATTTATAATTGCGGTATATTGAGGAATGTTCAGAGAGATGTGTTTCACATCTCGCCTCAGAAGCCCATGCCTATTTTGATCTTTTCCAAACGCAGTATCAGATATGTCTTTGGTTGCTGAGAAAGATTTGTATCCCACACACATGAGCTCTGTACTGGAGGATGGCAGATTTGTGTTTCCCGTGGAATTCAAGCGGTGTGGGTCGGAAGAAGATTTTGGTTATACTGCTCCTTCCAGTAAATTAGTCATTGCCTGGTTTCATTTGTTTGAAGATGTGGCCCAACACCTGCTATGTCCTATTATGTCAAATAGCTTGCTGGAGTAATATGTTTTTGGCAGCAACTTGCAGAGATGGGCGCTATGTGCTCAAACAATTGTGCCGCCCACTTAGCACATATTGCCCTAATATTTTTATAGCTATGTACACAGAGGAGAGCTACTCAAATATTTTCCATAGAAAAACAGTTTACTGACGGTTTCCATAAAATGCTGCTTCTTTCCAAGGAAAATTCTACTACTGGCTGAGAAACTAAACAACTGAAAACTAGTGGGCTTTTAGTCTTGGGGCAATAACCAAAAAAACGTTGATTTAGAAAAAAAAAAAATGTAAAAATGGCAATTCAGAAAGAAGAGCAGCTTTTTCTGCAGGAAAGCTTTATAAAGCAGTCAGTGCTTTACAGGATGGGTAGTTTTTATGCTCCTCTTTTAGGTACAGGGCTTTTCATCTGACCTACTTCATATATAATGTGTGGCAAGCAAAAACTTTCCATGATGCAATAAAGAGAAAATGCTGTGGCACAACAAATACACAAATATTTGAAAGATCAGTCACCAGTGAGAGAGAGAAATCGCAGTGTTACATTTACTAACTCGTCCATTGTCAATCTCAGATATGAGGAGTTTTTCCGGAGTCATTTCAATAAATGGACAGTCTCTGCTTCTATTTTAAAAGTAATAAAAGGTTGCAAACTCTTGTAGATGTGGAGGAAAGGCTACTAATGGGCACTAAAGGCTTTAAAAAACATTGGACAAATAAAGAAAGTTCAGAAAATATTCTTTTTCAGGTATTCCCTCATTTTGAAGACAATTTCTAACAAGACATGAGGGGATATCTAGCACAATTTTTCTCACTGCCTTGAGCTGACAATTCTGGAACTATTTAGTGTGATAAAAAGTAAGAGAAGAACATATAGCTTGCTGAAGCTAAGAAATGTCTTAGCTTTACTTACAATCAAATTGATTTGCTTAATTTCCCGTGGTTGTAGAAGCACTAGTGTTTGAGGCGCTTTGAATTAAGTACAGAGAGTCAAGCCAAGAAATCATAAAAACCATGAATCACTGTAGTTATGTTCAGATCCAACAGGTTGGGGCATAGTTTTCTAAGTAACCCTATTACACTAAGAATATCCTAAATATGCACACTGAAATCCCGCACTGGCGGAAAAATTAGATGACTAGGTCTTTTCCATCTACACTTTCTCCAGTTCCAGACTTCTGTGGTCTTATTATTACAAATTATTTCAGGAATCATTTTTCCCATAACAACGAACATACTTGTTCTCTGTTTTAATCACGGTGAGACACAACATCCCTAATTTTGTCGTATGTTAAGTAATTGAAACACTTGGCCTTCAACTGTGATGATACCCCAGGAGCTTGCCCCTCCTGCTGGGCTGTATCAGTTAGACTACATAGCTCCGATACATTTTTCCTCTTTTGGAGGAACAGAGTAAAAGACTGGCTAAAGGAAGAAAAAGAGGAATCAAACTGTAGGGCTTTTTTTCCTTGAGCTTTTAAATTTTTCAGCTGTCTTTCTTCTTAAGACTGTCAACCATTCCAGCTATTCAGAGACCACACCAGTATGAACCCCATGAATATATGCCTCGAAGGCTAGCCAATACTAATAGGGTCCTCACATTTGGACAAAACTATGGTATTCTTAATCTTGATGAATAATCTGATTTGGTCTATATCCACCAATTAAGTTGCCTAATGTCAAGAGCAATAGGGAGCTGGAATGAGCTACGCTTTGAGGACTCCATCAAACCCAAAAGGTGATATGAGGAGTAAAACACTGCCAAATGCCAGGAAAAGCATCGCTGCATGTTCTTTTCTGAACAAAGGAGTCTGGAAAACTCATGTACTCTACAGATCACAGTGGAAGCCAGGTAGAGATTGAAGGAAGCTGCTTTGCTTTGCTGCTTGGAGTTCTAAAGCCCAGTGATTTAGACTTCTCTACCTCAAGCAGCTTTGGCTTAAATGAGTGATTCTGCTGCAGTCACAGGGAGTATTTCCATCAGTATGAGTCTGTGGAGCTGAACCTCAGTATAATGCCCATGTTAATCTGAGCTGTCACGGGAAAAAAGAAAGAAAGAATGAAAGGAATATGCACAACTAAACCTGAGAGTCATTGTAGCTGGCCAAGGTAAAGAGTAACAGGGTATTGAAATGGGACCAGTATGTTCGTAGAAACATCTATGAGCTAAGAAATACACAAAGCGAAATGTGTATTATACTCTGAGCATTAAAATCTGGTGCTCTGCTTTAATGATTCCCACAGAAGCAAGCCCCACTTTTTCAATGTTTGCAGTAACCCAGTGAAAGTGAACTGTGGCAAGACCTTAACGATGCTCTCTCCTTCCAGTAACAACAGATACAGACAGTGCTGTTCCTTTTTTCAAAAAAAAACACTTTCCTTTTTTTTTTTTTTTAGATTCTTTATGCCATGCAGCACAGAACATAATTACTTTACACTGTAGGCTCAAAAAGTCACTAAGCAGCTGATAAAAGGCAAAGAAATCAGTACGATTTTCTAGCTGAAAAAAGGGCTTTTCTTATTGGAGCTGATAACTCTCACCAAGGGCTCCAGGCTTTTGTTACATCAATTTGAGGAACTCATAATCTCTGCATTATGAATGTTCAACCAGGATATTTCCTGCTGTAGTGCATCAGGCACCTTCAATATCACAGCTCCTGTTTTCATTGTTGGGTAAACAGCTTTTGACACGTTTTCAATATGATTACATTAGAACAAGTGGGTCATGATTGATAACCTAATATTCAGGCCATGCAAATCATCAATCACAGGAAGTATATTAATTATTCAATGTAACCGTCTAATGCAAGAATCAATGTTGGAAATGAAGAAAAGAAACTCACAGCTCCCAGCAGAGGCTACACCAGATAATAAAAACGGAATACTAAATAATCTCAGCCCATAATCCTGTTTAATAAAATCCATTTATTTAACTGTCAAAACATGATACAGTTATTTAAAAAAACCCAAGATAATGAAAAATATTTTTACATTTTTTTCTCGTGGAAAAGAGACTTTGCACTTTTATGCCGTGATTAAATGTGAGGTCTAAAAATACACTGTAAATAATGAGAATAGCTGTGACATATGTGAAGCAAAAATATCACTCAGAGAAAACAGGTGTTCTCAGTTATGCTTAGTGAGGCTAAATCAATTATGACAGTATGACACATGGTCTGCAACAATCCAAGAGCCATACAGATCCCCTACACATCACACACACACACACAGAGTAACAACTCTGCATAGGAAGGGATACATTCCCTCCTTAAACAATCTAGAGTCAAAATGACTTAAGTAGTCAAAGCAGTCCTAGAGAGAAGGACCCTTGCCATGTCTGCCGTACTTCTAAAGTGTCAGAAATTGTGACCAAAAATGTTTGTAATGCAGAAACGGGGAGGCATAGCAGGCAATATTGGAAGGTGCAAACTTAATGACTCGCCTGGCTGATGTGTTGCTGCATGGTGGAGAGGGGACTTGACGGCACGGACCTGAGCAGGTAGCTCTCTGCAGGCACTTGTTGACCCATATTATCTGCTAGATTTGACCTCAGTGATTTCCCAAATAATTCAGCCTGTTTCAAACAGCCCAGAGCACCTGAAACATAAAAATCTCTGGTAATTAATGCTGTCATTATCAGCATCCACTTAGGCAGGAGTCTATGCGTGGACTCCTACATTTTCCTTGTAATATGATCCTACATGACTTCCACTCCATCCACTTTCTTGCTGGTTATTTCCTCCTTTCATCGCAGTGCCTCATCCCCAGTTAACAAGGCCCTTTGCAATTTTTGGCATAATGCCATTTAGACTATCACTAAAATGATCGTCACATAGCCACTTTTCTTTTAATGTTAGCGAGGAATCCCTTTTCCCACATGATTTCCTTCTGCATTTTAGCATCATATTTTCAAAGTATAGCTTTTATTCATAGGATCTGGTTTTCTTTCAAAGGAACCATCAAAACATATTGGTACCTCCTTCCACCCCCAAACAGAAAAGCGGGAGATTTTTCACGAAAGCTCCACCACACCAGAACAAGGAAGAAAAGTAAAGACAGGAGCATTTGACTTTGCCTGTAAATACAGAGCAACCCTCTTGGAGCTTGTCCTATTTAATTTTGTCTAAGGTCCACATGTACTTCCTGAGTGGCAGGTTGTGACAACCTGCAATAACAAGTCCACCAGAATGAAATGGTGACCATCACCACTAACATTACCCACACCGTGCCAGTACACCTGCAGAAAGGCAACAATCATCTTAATTTCATGGCTAATATCAAAGACATTTTACCACTGCTGAGAAATAGATAGTGTCTATCAAGAAACACGGCTTTTGAGGTTAGATGCAAGAAGGACAGTGACAGTCACACCAGGCTCTTGCGAACAGCTCCAGGAAGCCCTGACTCTGGTGGGGCAGCAGCCTCATCCACAGTTTCTGCCCGGTGAGATACACCCGAAGATTTCACTCAGACAAACTTACAGACCTTGTAGTTTATCTTTCTGCTAGGAAACGGCGTAATAGTTTCAGCATCTGCTCACTTAAAAGGCAGAAGGGTTTGGTAATGCCAAGCTTAGGCTTGTGGAAAAACGCTACGGCACAGCTTGCGATCTTCTTCGCCCTACAGATGGAGAGCCACGGAGGCATGGTGGGGGCAAATCCCCACAGAACCACTCACCCCCTTTGCCTCAGTGGACTCATTAACAAACAAAGTCTTGATTTTAAAGCAGGATATTCTAAACAAGCTGAATAAGTGAAAGCTTCCCTCATTCCATAACTGTATTTTTAAATGTTGTCAAACTGGCTGGACTTCTTGGTTGGGCAGCCACCCAGCTGTTGTTTAAGCCCCCAGTATTGGGCTCTGGGTCCTAATCAGTTCCCAGGGGTCTGCATGTCTCCAGTGCTTCCTCTTATCTCGACATCCTTTGAGTACATTCTTTGAACACCGGTTCCTATCTGTGACCCCTCCACCAATACCCGTCATAAAAGCCCAGATACCTTAGGTGCAAACTAACGTCAGCCCCAGAGGAATTTCAGAAACTGAAATGCAACCTTTCTCCTATTTCCAAACCTCTTCCATGTTCAGGGACACAAAAAATACAAAGCTGTTATATATTCAAAGGCAATCCGGTTTTAGGAATGTAAGATTGGAAAGGACTTCTAGATTGAAAGTGCAGTCACTTTCTCTTACAAGGACTATTCATACAAACCTTTTCATGAGCCTTCTTCATAAACTTATCAGGTTCTAAATTAAAAAAAAAAAAAAATGCACATGTACATACATATGTGTATGTATATTTTGGGCTTACCACTGCTACGGGAAGATTGTTCCATAAACTCACTGCTGTAACAGATAGAAACTCTATTCTAATTTCCAGTGACAAAGCATTCATGAGCAATTTCTCCTCATTTTTTCTGGTCTTAACATTGTTCTATAGCTCTTTGCTTTCCCTGGAAGCAAAATACTGCAGAAAATGCAGAGAAGCGCCATATTCAGAATGGAGTATACAGTTTAAGGTACATAGAGATAGGAAGTCCCAGTATCAAAAAAAAAAATCTTAAATTGTATATTCTTCCACAAATTGTCACATTAATAAAAATTCTTGTGTCTATTATCTAAAAAGATAGCAAAAATAGCAAAATATCGTTGAATAGCAAAAAATTGTTAAGCCAAAGCTTTAAATGTTGAACCAGTTCATACTGAAGGTCTACTGAATCTCATAAGTGAACACAGACAGTTGTTTTACAGGAAAATGAAAGCTGAGTATGTTCAAATCTTTCCATTCAGTCTGCAATAGAGAAAAAATACAGATACAGAGACAAAGCAAATGTGTTTAAATAACAGTTTACCTAGCCAGTGCATCAGGCAGTTATTTTGGAGGACATGGAAAGAAAAAAAAAAAAAATGAAGAAGAAATAAAATCAATTCATCTTTCCAGAGACATTTAAAAAAAAATTTTTTTTCAGCACTGAATACAAATCACAAACAGGTGGAACTCTGTGCTCAAGCAGCAGTATGACTGGGCTTACTCATTGGTTCTGCCATCACCCCAGCAGAGCTTCTCCCAGCCCACTGTCCTACCACTCTGTCGCTCTGGGTTGTCAAAGGAGAGCGTTGTGGTTCATCAGAGAAGAATCAGCAAAAGATGTTGCAAGCAACTTTCCACTGTAAGATAGGGAGGCACTTTGAGACTCTATTAAAACAAATGTTCTGCTCACTTATTCAAGCACTTGGAGTTCTTCTTTCAAGGCAAGAGGAACAATGGCACTGAGCAAAAGAAGTTCAACCATAGTTACAGCATTTTGATCACTACAGAAGATAGTGTTGTGCAGGCCGTCCTGATTCTTGCCAACTCTTGTTAGTACATTCAGACTTCTCCTTTAAAATATTTTTAGTATATCTTTTACATTTAGTTCTGAAATGCATTGTATTTACCCAAGAGATCAGACCAAGTCTCCCCCTCCAAAACATTTAGACAGATTTTTTTTAAAAAATTGCACAAGAGACCAAACCTCATCTTCATCTTTCTGGTTTCCCAGTCGATTACATATCTAGTCAGTCAAAAAAAAAAAAAAAGAAAGTTTTTTTCTTCCATACCCCAATGGACACTTGATTAAACACACATTATATTAGCTGTGGATTATCTTTTCAGTTTTTAAATCAGAACACATATAGTGGTAGCTACCTGGCCTCTTGCATGCAGCAGTGGAAATAAAAAACTGGTCAAAGCACGTGGGGCCAAAAAGTCCATAAAAGAATAGAATTTGGCCCACAGTGTGTATCTTGAAGTTATCTGTGGCAATTTATCCACAACAGTTTAGCTTTATCTCATTTTGAAATCTAATTGATACATTGATTTTAACCACAGCATAAATTTGACCCCACATCTCCAGAAGCAGTAGACAAATTCTGCAAGTCTTACTTGGTGTTAAAAAGCTCTTGGACCAGACTTCCAATGTTGTTGCCCTGTAGCCAGATGTTCTCAGCATAGCATTGAATCTTTCCCTCAAGCCATCATCCATTTTCAAAGTGCTGATACTTTAGCTCTTCCAATATTATGATATTGCTGGTAGGAAGAAGAACAGAACAACTCCAGCACGTTACCATGCTGATGCAGCTCCGCGGGTTTTAGGACCAATGCTGCTATCTCCAAATGGAGATGCTTCTCCTCACTGTGCCTCAGGCTCCTCACGCAGTAGTACCAGGACACTCGGAGCACTAGATGCTCTCCCCAAGATAGCTGTCTAAACCTTTTGATTCAAAATCTGAGATGAGGTCGCTGCTTTCTCTCATGACTCCATCAGAATTTTGACAACATGAGCCACCAACAGCTAGGAGGACTGGGCTCATTACTTTCTACTTGATGGGATTCATGTGCCTTATTTCACAGGTGGTTTTCACCTTCTCCCTCGAGGCTATTCTGTTGAGAGAAGAACACAGGTTCAGCCCATCCTGGAAGCTTCTCCATTCTGCAGCAAAGATGTGGCTCCGAATGGCTTTAAGTATCAGGTGAATCTGATGCTAGGTATCTCACACAGACAAGACAAATTCTTAGCCGCCTTTTTGAGGGGAGGAGGATGAGGAGATGGAGAGGTACACGGCAACTATATTTTGTGCAGAACCCAATTGAGTTGGTATCTTTGGAGAACGTCTATTGGGTTGAGCCCCTCAGGCGATAAAACAGAAGGGACACCTCATTTATGGATCCAAACAAAGTTGAAGCATGAAACAGTCTCCGAGATGCTCAGACTGTCAAGACTGAGGTGCCTCTGAGAATGCCCAGAAGCAGAATTTAGGTTCCTGAAAAACCCAGATGTCAAAAACTTAGGCAGCTGCAGACTTAAAGCAGTAGCCGAGCAAAATTTTTGAGAATCTAGGTTTTGGACTAAGATTCCAAAGCCTTCTTTGGAAACTTTGGTCCCTTCATGGATGTGGCTCTCATTTTTTCAATGCCTTCATTCCCCTTTTGTAAAACAAGGCTAACTTCTCTAACAGGAACGCTGCAAAAATGCACACAGCAAATCTGTGAGGTGATGAGCCCTACGGGAAAAGTGCAAGCCTTTGAAAGAGAAATTACAATTTATAGGTGGATTTTGCAAAGTAGGCCTTCAGCAAGCTCCCAGAAAAAAACCATTTTTACTCTTGCACCTAGCCCAAGAGTGTGCTGGCTGGACAGAAATTAGTCTGAGCTACCTGATCACCAGTGTCTAATCTGTAATACCTTGTGTGTTGTTGACTGTTGTTATCACATCATGGTATACACAACTGAATATATTTTTTCTTGTATTGGAGACAAAACACATGCAGAACATATTAGTCCCTCACTCCACCCTGCTCCTACTTTGAGCTGTCCATATAGTGGCAGGAAAAAATGCTGCTCCTCTCCCAGAAGAGCCTTCTTCAGCTTCCTCCATCACGGAAACTGTCCAGAGTTCCAGAGAAATGTTCGCAGGCATTTGTTGCATGCAAATAGCTGCCAAATAAATCATTGTATATTGCAGCACAACCCCTGAGGGGTTTTGTACCTATGGAACTTGCTACTGTCACTCCACTTCCCCATATACCTTAATCATGTTATTCATTCAGCAAGAAGGATGAATGTTACAGCGTGAGACTTTAATCCCTCACTGCTGAGGATCTGATTCTCAGAGAGAGAGAGAGAGAGCAGAAAATCCAGAGAAAAAAACTTTAGGTAGGAGTCAAATACCATTATTTCTCAGCACTGGGTTTAGGCAAGGAATGCATTATAAGAACATCTTCCTAAAATACTTCAGGAGAAATTTACTGTGTGAGCACACATTCACTGTTCATGCATGTATGTACGTACACACATGTCAGTAAATACAGGGCCTTAGCAGCACCTTTAAGGGAGTGAATTTGAAACCTTTTAAATCACCTGAAAAATTCTTATCTTCCCTCTACCTCTGTGGGGTAGCATGACGGATCACAAAGCAACGTTACAAAAATGTTTCCTCTGTCCTCTAACTCTTTGAAATTTTTCCATAAAGACAATAAAAATGAAAAACCAGCAGACATCAGAGGGAGATAAGCACAGCATTTAGTGTAATCTAAGAGCCTGTCTTTTTAGCAGCCCCAGTACCAGTTTTAAAGGTACCAGTTTATTAGATATCTCTGCAGTCAGTGCTCTCTCTATGAGAGGCAATGCCTATTTCTTCATTCTGGCCTTGACAGAAACCCCAAACGGATCCTTTCCACTAAGATTTAAGCTCTCAGGCCTCTGTTAAAACTGCCAGAAAATACTCCAACTGCCAGGTCCTAGACAAATCTAGACGAACACTGAGTGACACCCTATAATCCCCCCTGAACTGCTATGATATAACACTAATGGCGATTGATACTTTTGCTTACCTATGTCCAGGGGTTGTTATAAATCAGCAGCTGAGAGCTACAAGGCTATGTAGTTCATTACATACTAGTTCCTCCAGCAAGCCAGCTTCCAGCTGATCACTGTTATTCCAAACTCAACTAGGAAAGCACAAGTATTGAACAAAACAGTGCAGCTTTGCGTATTTTCAACCAAATCAATGAAAGGAGCTAACACAACATAGTCCAGTTTAGAATTTATGAGAAGCACATCTAAAAAGGTTTTTTGTAGAGCTTTCCTCTAAGCATGATTGAGTGACATCTCAATGAGCTATCTTCCTAATGCCAGATCTACTTACACAACCTGAAGATGCGCTCTCACTTTATTTTCTAGTACATCTTTCTGATCTCAGTCCTGCTTGAGGGATTGACCAGTAGTAATTTTCTAACTCCATTTTGATGTAAGTTGTCTGCAAGCCTGCTGTCTCCCTTCTTAGCCTCATTCCAGGCCTTATGTCCATCAACATCGGAAAGAGCACTGCCTTCCTTGAAAGCCCCTAATTCTGAGAAGCAGCAGAAGGACAGAAGTCATGAGTTATTGAAACAGGATATGACAGAGGTCTCAGCCCACCGATCAAGTCACCAGTTTTAGCAATTCATTATAATAACAATATTACAGCTGATACTCGTGAACTGCATTGTCTTGATCCAGGAAGGGTGTGGAAAAATCACTTTTTTATTCAAGCTAATGAAAAAGATAGAATTTTATTCCAAACCCTCACCTATCAATCAGATTTCCCAACTGGTTGATGAGTCTGGGGGACTCACTACCATATTATCACTATTCAGAGATGTTGTGGTACATTGACACTATTTTCATTCTTCCAGTGCTCACCAGTGTCCACCAGACAGACCGGACCCCTCTATCTGTTCTGTAAGCCCCACATGATCACTAGTTTCCCAAGTGGGAGAAACCTGGAGTAAAAGAATAGGACTGAATCCCATTTCTGTTACTGCCACGCAGTTCTGAGTAGCCACGGTGTGCAGCATAGTGACAACCATGACATTCCTGAGTCACCATGGATTTGCTGCAGAAGTTTAATAGGGAAAATACAAAAGACTGTAATGGGGACTGGTGATACAAAGCCCTCCACACTTCCTTCTCACCATCCCTGCTAAACTAGGGAAGAATAATGGTTTATGGACAGTCTCAGTTTACTCTCTTGTCCTTTACTATTAATCACTCTATGTCAATGAATGAAAGTACAATAGTCAACATTACAGATTAATTGCTGCAGCTTGATCTATAATTAAGGGATTACATGTGTGATAAGATTTTCAAGCATGGGAATGAGAAAGAATGTGATGAGATACAGTATTTGGCATTAAAGTCTTGCTGACTGCGCAAAATTAGAACTCAACTTTGAGCTGCTACCCAAAAGTGCCGTGTCATCTCAACTTGTGTTGAACACAGAGGAATGAAGGTAAGAGACTGTATAATCTGAAACACTTGCAAGACATCACGGAAACCAAAGCCCATCTTAGGCATGTGATGTGTGAATTAGGATTTTTTATTAGCCTCCTTTTTTACTGAGTCAAATGAATTGGGAAATGTCAGCATTTTACATTTTCACATAACCCACAAGGAAAGTAATAAAAAAGGATGATTTTACACCAAGTCTTTTCTACACTGTACTCCACAACATACCATAGTCTAGATAATCACGCTTCATGAACTCTCTGTCGATGGACCCTGTCATGGTAAACCTCACAGCCCAATTGCTCGACAGCCACTATTCTACGTCATGGCCAAGAACAGCAACTGTATCTTTGGGTCACCATATCTGATTAATTGTCCTTGATCCCAAAGCCTTCTGCTTCTGTCCCAGTGCTTCTCCAAAGGAGAATGTTGTGACACAGCCCTGCGGCTGCTCAGCTCATCCCCTTTCCCAACACCAAAAAGCCTTGCAGCAAGACGGAGCAAGCTTTATCTGTACAAGGGAGAAAGGCGGTGGCTGTATGTTCTGGTTGTCTGCATGAAATCACAGTTGTGTGGGCAACTGACAATCAGCTGTTAATTTTAAACGCAACACGTGCTCAATGAAAAGGTGACTAGGCTATGAAAATATGCCCAACCTTTCCAAAACTGGAAGTCTGTGCGACACGAACGCGGTGAAGGCATTCACTGCTGAATGGATTGATCAGATTGCAGGCACTGGTTTCAAGAAATGTGTGCAAGAAATAGTTTTTTCATTATATGTCTTTAGGCAGATTATTATCCTGGAAAAATACTAATTTAAAAGTGCCAGTATGTGCTGTTGCAGATTAATGACAGTTACTTTCTGAAAGGCAAAAATATTTTACTGGAAAGGGATTTCTTATATTATTCACCACTTTTATGAGGTTACATTATTTGGATTCAGCTCTAAGTTTAGGACTGAAATCCAGACACAAACACATATGCACTCTTAACCCCTAATGTCACCCTGGACGTAAAGGCTATTAGCATTTTTCTCTTAATTATGTTTCTGCTGGTATAGCCTGTATTTTCAAAGATGTTCAGCACTTTGTTTTATATAGTGTGCAGATTTTCATGAGGACACATACAAACTGTTAAATTACAGAGATATTTATGATACGCACAAAATAGTTGTGTACTCATTTTTTCCTTTTTTTTTTTTTTTTTTTTTTTTTCCTCCTCCTTTCTATATTTTCATAGTTTGCTGGCCAGCATCAGCATAACAGCTATGCTGTCAAAAAAAAAAAAAAAAAATTCCAAGCAATAATAGGCAGAGTCTTTGTACAGAAATTCACCCTATTCTGACAGGCCATTTCCTTATTATTTTTTTATCAGGAGAGACATGTGTTTTACAGGACAAATAGGAAGACACAAGCATTACCGAGTGACCTTGCAATCCAGCTTTTGCAAAGCTGTGAAGGTGAGATGCCATGCCATAGACCAGGCTTTTATTCTTGGCTCTGCCAGTAGCCTGCTGGCAATGCTGGGCACTCACCTTGGCTCTCTGCACCTCAGTTATCTGTGAAACAGGGATAATGGTATGAAGTACACTTAGATATACAGTTGACAAGAATAGTGCAGTATAATGGCAAATTTTCGGAGGGAATAAGTGTTATTCCTTCTCGGAGCTTGAATAAATAGGGAGGGCATGTGGGAACACCACTGACCAAACTGAGATGGATTGCTCCTGCAAAGTCATCAAGCACAGCTCTAGCCTAGGGGTCTGTGACGATGTGCCCCCCTCTCATCCCTCCTGTGTGAAGGAAGAGTCTCCCAGAAGCTCTCTGCTTCTGGGACCTGGGCTTCCCCCTCACTTCAGAGTGCTCCTGCATAGCAGCAAAATGCCCCTCCGCAGGGCTATATGTACGGCCAGCCACAGGCTGCATGTATGTCCTGGGCTGAATGAGTGGTGGAGTTTTTTGGTAGCAGGGGAGGGGGCTATCGGGGCAGCCCCCTGTGAGAAGCTTCTCGAAGCTCCCCCAGCTCCACGTCAGCTCCACCTCTGCACCAAAACTGAGCCCATCAGCTGCGCCTCTGCGATAACGTATTTAAGAAGGGACGTGGTGACGGGCAGTGGGACTGGTGAGGAGGAGTTGCTGCAGCTGCGTGAACACCAAGGTCAGTGGAGGAACGGAGGAAGAAAGGAGGGGGGAGGTGTGCCGGAGCAGAGACCCCCCTGTATCCTGTGGGGAGACGGCAGGGTGGCCCCCCCCGCCACCCATGGAGATCTATGGTGGAGCAGACATTGATTTATGGCCTGTGGCTTCTGCTTGGTATAATCAAGGTGCTGTGCTCGAAGAAGGCTGGGGTCTCGTGGGAAAAGGCAGCCCCGCTGCTGTAATTCAGTGCTGGGAGGATTGCAGCATGCGGGGGAGTCCCACGCCGGAGCAGCTCGGGAAGGGCTGCAGCCGTGGGAGGGAATCCAGTCGGAGGAAGTTAGTGACCCATGACGGAGCAGTGTGGGGAACGCTGCGGCCCGTGGGAGGGACTCATGTCGGAGAAAGTTTGTGGAGGACTGTCTCCTGTGAGAGGGGGACCACGATGGAGTAGGGGGAACAAGTTCCGGTAACTCCCCTCACCGAAGATGAAGAAAGTGACAGCGCTGACTGCACCCCCCATTCCCTGACCCTGCACCACTGGGGGAGGAGGTAGAGATATCGGGAGCAGAGCTGAGCCCGGGAAGAAGGGAGGGGTGGGGGGAAGGTGTTCTCAAGATGTGGCAATGCTTCTCACTGTCCTACTCTGTTATGTGTTGTTAGTGTCTGTAATAAATGTATGTTCTTTTTTTTCTTCCCCTAACGAGTCTGCCTTTTGCTCGTGACCATAAAGGGGACTTTTTCCCCATCCCCGTCCTATCTTGAACCCCAAGCCTGGCTCTCTGTCCCTTCTCATTGCTGGAGGAGAAGGGAGAGAGAGCTGCTGCTTTGTGTTTGGCTGCCAACCAGGCCCAAACCACGACAATGTATAGCCAGCCACCTTTGTTACAAACCTGCTGCCACAAGAGAGGGAAAGGGTCACAATTAGGCATGAAGAATTAAATATAGCAGACTCAGCCATACCACAACAAAGCACACACGTGCGTGCACACACACACACCACATACCCATGCTCAGTGAGGGTCAGGTCCTTACCTTTATTACTATAGCACACAACTAATGCAATTTTTTTTTTTTTAATCTGTTTCTATGCTCTTACGGCATAAGATCATCAGGCGCAATTCTTAGCCCCTGATTTTATGTCATTGTACTAGCTGTAGAGCTGTCTGAAGGGATGTTCCAAAAGTCATCAGCTTAGAGAAATGCTTGGACAGTTTAATACCATGACAAGAAGTTTTATGCCGCTAACCAGGACTAAGGGGCCACGGTCTGTTCCAGCATCCTAGAGTTGGTAGTGTCAGACTGCTAATGAAAAGTTTTCAAATTCTTTTAACAGATGATTGTCAAATAATATGGTCAAGAAAATGAGATTCTTTCCTGCGTCATATAATAACAGCCCTTTCCACCCATAAATAGATCTTTCTATCCATACATATCTATATTTTTCAATGGTAATGTTATTGCCTCAATAACAACAAACGTCAAGGAATTGCATGGGTAAGTCATGCGGTATCTGCAGATAGTGTTTTAAGTTCACGTGGATCATCCCTTGAAAGAGCTGAAATCACTAGAGGTCTGTGGGTGAGGCAGCCTCAGCCCAGGCTGAGATAATCCCTCCTGGGGGTCTGCCAGCCTTGCTTGCCCAAACACACCTCAGCTCTGGCACTACGACCTTGCCTGACCTCAAGCCTTAAGTAGATTCAACAGGTATGAAAGAGGGAAGTAGCATGGCAAAGAGATATTTGCCCATCAGATGTTAAAACTAGGCAGTAGGAAGCCTGGTTAATACATTTCTACCAAAGCCTGCTCAGGAAAAAATATTTAATTATTATTCATAAAGATATTCTATTTACCAAGCTAGGGCCTAGCTGTCTTCTTTTTTTTTTTTTTTTATTTTTTTTTATTATTATTATTAGATTTCCTTTTTGCAAAAGGGGAGGGGAGGAGCAAAGAAATTATTCAATAAAGGCTCTCAGAGACTGGACCTTATTAGCATATAAATTTTGGTGCAAGTTCTTTGTTAGTTTAAAGAGGAACTGACAGGTAGCTGAACTCCTGTAGCCCTATTCTGGGCTTGCCCTTGGTAGCCCTATTTTTCATGTTAGGAAAAAGGATAAATAAGAACCCATGATATACCTATTTTATGTCCTTCATCATTTTATATGCTTACATCAAGCTCCCTTTTAATTGTTTGTTCATGCTGGAATCTTTTACTTCTCCCTGGATACAGAGTTTTTGCAAGGCCTTTAATAACTTTCACTGCTTCTATCATTGCCCCTCCTACTTATGCTCTATATTTTCATTTATAATTATATGATGACATTCCAGTATTTTCAGTGTTCTCTAGTCCCTGATTTTAACGTTTTTCTTGCTTTTTCAACACCACAATTCACTGATTTGTCCACCAAGCCCTTTTCTGCAGCGGCTGCAGTTCATTTAGAACCCAGCAATGTGAACAAAGTAGATAAAATTATTCCTTCCAATATGTATTACCATATATTTGTCAGCACTGAATTTCACCTGACATCACGTTCCCCAGCCACTTATCTTTGTTAAGTCCCACCAGAGTTCCTCACAGTCTCATTTTGTCTGGACTAACCTAAATAATTTTGCAGATTTTGTGACCTCGACATTTTCCTCCCCCACTTCTTACAGATTATAAATGGATCTGCTACATGCCTGGGATCACACACAGCAACATCATCATATCATGCAGAAAATGAATCATTTATTCCAACTCTTTTCTGACCTCAAAGCCAGCCTTGATCAGTGACAGAATTTCACCCCTCTCCTCTCCCCTAGAATGACAGGATTTTGTTGACTCTATTTTCTTAGCAGCTTTTTAAGAAATGAAAACTCTATCTGCTAGTTCTCAGAAGCTGAAGACAACGTGTAGTCCCGATCAGACTCTCAGGTGCTGAAGGTATTAATTTGGATGCATACCTCATCTTTTGACACCTCCACTTCCTTAGTCAGGAAAAGTATCCCTGAATGCCTGCCCTGTTTTATATTCTTCTCTAGGCATCTTCTATTGGCCACTTCTGAGACAGACGGCGGGATAAATGGGTCCTTGGTCTAGCTTGGTACAGCCGTTCTTATGCAGTAATCTCATCTTCATTATCTGAAATATTAGGTTTCAGGTTGGGTTTTCCCCAGACACCCTGTGATGACGAATGATTTAAAGAAAACATTAAGACAAAAATGCTCGGAAGTAGCTGATTTTGGATGGCATAGGATGACAGCTTTGTATCATGTCTGAATGTAAATGACTTCCTGCTTACTCTCACCTTCCAATCTTTAATGGAGACGGTAAAATAAGACAAATCTTATATTAGTATACCCTGGAGCCCATCAATCATTTCCCTTCCTCAACAGAATACGATTACCTTTGTTTATGATTTTTCCTACAGTTTTGAATCCACATGACAGTGTCCATACTCAAACACCTTTCAATGAATTAAGAGAAAAATATTTTTGAGATGCATGTAATGTTTCCCATGCTGTTATTATCCATATGCTCTGAATTTCTTTTTTTTTTTTTTTTCTTTTCTTTAAGGAATAAAAATAGCAGGCAAACACATATATAAAGCAAATAGTTTATAACTCTATTCCTGTGGTCAGAGCTCCACAGAAGCTGTATTTCTTTCCTTCCTTGTCATATCTGTTGTTTTACAGTGTTAGAAAGACGAGTTAGACAAGAGATTCTGTCACTCTTCTATTTTGGAGATTATTATATCACTTGCCGTTATTTAACACTAGATTTGAGAGGCTCAGTCCTCTGATATGAGTAAGAAGTCCTCTAGAATTAACACTGGACTCCACCTTGACTGATATTTTAAATTAGAAGCCGGAGGGTCTGGATGAAGGGCAAGTTAAGAGCATTTGCGTTGAGTTGCTCTTTGTACCAAGGCAGATGTGTATGCTTCTGACAGTAGGAAGATTAATCAGGAGTGGCTATTTGGGTAATATTCCTCCTCTGGGCCTGTTACTTGCTGCCAATTTTTCAGAAATATGTGAGGTTTAGAGCACTGGTGATTAGGCTTTGTACTTTTGGCACAAGGTCTGACATCTGGACCACCCAGGTGGAAGTCCACTGAAGTTCAGGAATCAGTTGACTCTAAATGCCTGGGAATGTCCCCTTCCAAAATGATGTTTGGGGGCTGCTCTGTGAATTCTACATATGCTGCAAACATCTGCTTATGCTCCAAGCTCAGAAGAAGACCTCTGAAAGAACAGAATCAAAAAATCCACCACAACTAATTTGTTGCTTCCAGGAGCCCAAACCCTAGACCCCCAAATCGGAGCATTACAAGGGGAAGCAAATAAATAAATAAATGAATAAATAAAAGGCAAGTTAAGGCAACTGCTCAGGGATTCTTTATCATTTTCGACTGCCATTTAGCCTGGAGATGCCATGTTCCACCCACAAATCACATGTTCAGTAACCAATCCACCCAGCCACAGCCAGCCAGTAATTGTTTGCTGCACAAACTCTGTAACACTTCATTAGTTCTGCCACACATCTACTTCCACTGAAGGTAACTTTCCAAAACGAAAAAGCACAGGGCAACATTACAACTTCCATCTATTTTTAGTGCAACTTAAAAAAAAAAAAAAATACAGGAAATGCAATTGAGGAAAAGGTCTGCTCGCACTATAGTTTACAATTTAAAGCAAAAATACGGCTTGCGTTTTTTTTTTTTTTTTTTTCTGTCAATCTTACATTTCTCCAATGAGACTGTGAGAAATGTGCAAAGTTATGTGATCATTTCTGACAGTTCTTGGCAGCTGGGCAGGCAAGCATTGGAAAGGATATCTCTCTCCCGATCCAAGATTAAATTTGGACTGAAACACAGGGCTCATTTAGGCAGCAATTAAAGGACCTTATAGACTGAGGGAGAATGAAATGATAAATGCAAAGAGGCTTATTTAATGGGGATATTAAGTAAACTGCTGGTAAAAATGCCCATTTATCATCCACTGATTCCTAATTGGTTTCCTGTTCCTGCCTGCATGTGGCATTTTCAGAAGGAATTACCTTCCTTTAGTGCGACTGTTGCAAATGCAATAAATCAAGCCCATAGATTTCTAGCTAATTTAGATGGAGACTAAATTGGAGCCAAAGCATGCAAGAGTGCTTGCAATTAATGTTCATTACAACTTTTAGCTTCAAAAACAGGAAGGATCATTTTAATGCACCATTCCTGAGCAAGGACACTATTTCAGGACTTGGCCACCCTTTGTATGCTCAACAAAAATCTCTTGCCTTTGTAAGCAGCTGGCCTTCCTAAAAACTTCCTAGGAATCCAGGTTGAGGCATAGCAACCCTTTAAACAACTGTACTTCAAGATTCCCTGAGTTTTGCTTTCATTGCATGCCTCATCTGTCCATGAAGGCCAACATCACACAAAAATAGCTTACATTCACCATATTGTTATTGATCTCAGCCGCCTGATCCAGCAACATAAACTTTATTTCCACCTGGTAGTGTGAGAAGATAACAATTTTCCAGCTGAAAAATCAATAAAGTTAACTGCAGTTTCCCAAGCAACAACTTCAGTAGATGGTCTCTGGTCTTTCAGCATATTCCTTTTCCAAAGGTTCAGCTTTGCAGAAGAGAAGAAAAAAAACTTGCTAGCGTGGGAATTTCTTTGTTTTGCCACTCTCACAAGGTGCTTTTGAGATGGAGTCTGTGTATCATTTTAAGGCATTTTATTGTTTGATACAGCAAGCTACTTTTCAAAACGCACCCAGTGACCCAGACTTTTTGCGGCTTTTGGCATTTGCTCCATTTGAGTGTAGCCCTGACATGCAGCATTGGGAGCATAAACAAAACTTGGTTAGCTGTTGTGAGTTCCAAACAAGGCAAAAAGAACAAAAAAATCTTCCACTTCCTGAGTCCACCAAAGTTCATGGCACTCATATATATTCTATGGAAAGCAAATTAGTTTTACCGGGTATTAATCTCCAGAAAGGTTTTTCTATATAGGATAAGATTCTCTTTATTTCTCTCTACTGAAAGAAAGGATTGTTTGTTTTGCTTCCAAAAATACAGTTGACACAATCTAAGTACCTTACAGCCATCAAGAGAAATAGATTTAGAAACACTCTCTATCCTTGGTGTCACAGAACAGGCAGCAATCTCTCTCATTTAGACTTGAACTCAGCTACAGTCAGGTTTTTTGTTCTGTATTCTGCTTGGTCATTTAACATTTAATTCCTTGTTTTCATTTTGGATCACCGCTCACTGAATTAACATTCAGAATTTACAGCCTTCATAGCTGGCATGTTTGTTGCAAATGATCAGTTTTGAGTGGGATAGGTTGAAACCCAAGTGGGTGATAAAGAAATCCATTAACTTACTGACACACAAATCTTCCATCTTCCTCTGTAATGTACCCATGAATGGTTAAAGGCAGTACCCTGGGGAAGACGAGGGTTACACTTATTCTCCTCCCCCAACCATATGTAGATAAATATTCATTGGGAAAAAAAAAAAAAAAAAAAAACTGACATGGAAATACAAATGTTGGTATTAATGCCCATACCCAGAGCCCATGCCGTGGAGGAAATGGGCTGGCAATCTGAAGATCCAATTTCCTTTTTCGAGGCTCTGCTACTAACTTACTATTTCACCATAAGCAGAACACTTCATATTTCCCATGCTCCATCTTCTCCCTCACAAAAGCGTGACTGCATTCCACATATGGGAATTACCATATACAAGCACTAACTACTTTCACTTGTTTAATTTTAAGCAGCTTCAGGATATTTACCCTGAATGCCAGGAGCACAGAGAAACATTGAGGCAGGCCTGGGAATGCTCTGCCATCACAAAAAGCAAGGAGTAAATGTTCCTGAAGTGAAACAGCCTGTCTAGCTCTCGCCCCAGTCACACTTATGTTTCAACACTTGCTGCACACACAACTGAAATGACATACATAGTGTTAACGGAAAGTGCGGGTTATACAGAGAGGGAGAGCACTGGAATTTGCCATTCTCCCTACTGACTCCTGTTGGTTTGATATCTGATGAAGCCACCTGAGGTTCCAGACAATGGAAGTTCACATTTAATTTACACAACACTTCAAACAATCGACATTTACAATTTAAAATGTACTTAGTTCCTTTTATTTCTCCTTTTACATTATTCTAATATCTTAATACATCAGGGCCTGCCTCTGTCTTGATTGTCTCTTTTCCCTGCTCCCAGCCAGCCCTGTGCACTCGGATGGTGACATCTGCCGTTTGTGAGGATTTGGCCCAACCTTCACCAAAGCAAAAGCAGATCCTCTGTGAGGCCAGCACCCCTCAAGGGATGACATGAAGTGGAGCCGATGTCCCACTTCAGATGTCCCAAGCCTTGCCTCTCCTCGGTATCAATGACTGGGCCACAGCCAGCAAGATTTGCCTGCCTGCTGCAAGCTCTCCTCTCTTCCAGCCAGCCTACAAGGTGAAACTAACTCCTTTCCAGTTTCTTCTTCTAACGATTAAAAGGCCAGAAGCAGATATTTCCCAGCAGAGCATATGAAGCTGTTGAGGCCTGGTAGACTGAGCTATTACACTTCAAAAGGCAGGGACGGCAGATCTTGGACTACAATCCTCTCAATTCCAAATAACTGACCAGAGCTTGATCTCACATTCATGGTTTTTATACAGTTTTAATGCCACTGACTCTAGTGGAACTACAGATTTTTTTTTTTTTTTTTTTTTTTTTTTTTTTTTTTTTTGTTACTAATGCAAGTAACATCAGAATCAAGCCCAAAACCTTGTGTTTGGTAGGCTCTCTTACCTAACTAGCTCAACAACATTTTTAAATCCTTCTCAACATACCACTCTCAAAGCCTCACAGTCTTCAGAAAAGAAGATGTTTGGGTTTTCTTTAAACCAGATGCAGCTTGTCTGCCAAGCATTTAGTCCAATTAAGTCCCAATTTTATATTATTTTTCAGCCACATGTTACAACAAACAACAGAGTAGAAACCCACATATGGTTTCTGATATTGGAATAATGAAACTCAAAGAAAGAAAGAATTGAATTTCCTGTGGTTCCTTTTAAAAATATAAAATGTGTAATATTTTAATGGACTAAAATCAGTACACATGGAATATTACTTGGTCCCAACTGAATACAAGGTTGTACATTAATGGAAAAGTCCTGCTGATGTAAACGAAGAGGCAGAACACTGTACTAAATAACTTGGAATTTATTATTCAACCAAAACCATGTAGAGAGTTGGTACAAGTCAAATCCACTGGCAGAAGGAGAAAGCATGTTCGTGTTAAAAGCAGCTGCCTGTAGCCTGTGGTGGTGGAGTGAGCTGACTCTGATCTCACATGCCTACAAATGAGCAGTAATTCCAGTGTTTTCACAGGGGCTGCAAGAGTGCAAAACAGTTGTGGAGAAACCTTAATCAGCCCACGGTGTAATTGGCTCCACCAAGTCCTCATGAATTCATCAGAAGAACACATGTAATACTGTAGTCAAACAGATAGGGTCAAGTACATTTAATTTCTTCTAAATGACATCCCTGTCCTGTAAACAGTCCGTCTGCCCGGATATCAATTTGCTGTCTGTTTGGTTTTGCTCTGCAGTGCATGGATTTGATGAGGGAAGATTAACACTGGTTAATGCTCTCCAGGTCCTTGAACATGAAGGCCCAGTAGTGTGTGCTACTGGTCTTTCCCCTACGCAGATTCCACAGAATCAATGACCACCCGGAGTGAGAGAGGTTTCGCTCAAGCCGTAGCCATCCATCCTGTTGACATCGTTGGTTCAAACCACAATGTGTCAATAGCAATGCCAGCAATCGTACATGCACCACGGAAAGACTCACTTCAGGGGGCAATGGCTAATAGCCCCAGGGGATAGCCTTCAAACCTGGATGTCTTACAGTAAGCCATGAAGACTAAAAGATGTTCAGGTGCAAATTATTTATTCCCTGTGGGGCTGGAAGGGAAAGAACTGCAGAACCCAAAGCCTCTCTTCTCCCTCCATCTCTTAATCGCTTGTTATGACTTAGGAAACAAAAAAAAAAAGTGAAATAACAGAGTGACCTGTTTGACCCACCTCAGAACAGTCCTGTGTGAGGAATGTACCATTTTTAACCTTCCCTTTGGCATATATTTATCCACTGCATTCTTCACATCTGTAGGGTATCAGACACAGGAGGGAAACAACTGCAGGAAGCAGAAAAAAAGCACAAAGTGAAAATACAATCCGAGTCTCCTGGACAATAGTAAAATGCAGTAATCCACAGGGGTAAAGTGACCATTTCAAAATTAACCACAAAGATTTACAGCTGAGAATTAATTTCATCTCTATTATTATGTCAAGTAAAATAGTCACAGTTATACACTAATTTATATGGAATCACAAAGGAAATCCTATTTCATTAAGTGGATTAAGCATTAATGTATTACCCTTTCCATTTTTATCTTCATTTCATAAAGTGCCTAACAGGAGGTCAAATTAAGAGACCAAATTAACATTTAAAAAAGTCATAGTGAATGCTATACCACAGTGATTCTAACCACACTATTCTTTATCATGATGGTATCAAGGCTATTTTAGCCTTGGTACTGGAAATTAATAACTGTTATTTCCACGGGGAACCATTTTTCTTGAATGTAAATCATTCAGCAAAGTCGGGCAGAAGAAACAAAAGCATTACTCATTTCATACAAAGGTGTAAGCAGAACAGGAAGAAAGCAGTGCTAAATCAGCTCCCCACTCTCCCTGCACGAGCCATATGAAGGAAGTCCTCACAAATCTCACCTTGCATTTGTGACTGAAACCAACAGAGTCCTCCCTAAGCCAGTAAATTGTATCAGCTATTTTGAAGGCCCTTCTTTAATGACCAATTATTCAAAGCAAGATGACATGACCATTGCCCACGTAAAAGCACATGCACACGCAAAGCCTTATACACAGTTACCCACTAGAACAGTTCTCCAAATCAAATTCCAGCCACAATATTTTGTTTGTTCTGCTTGTTTGTGTTTCTTTACACCACAGGCATTGTTCTGCTAACACAGTTTCCAAGTCTGTTATTTGCTCTTGGTAATTCATATTATCCTCAACTAACATTAAAGGTTTATCACTCCAGTGTTATTAGATCAGTTTTCTGAGGAATTTCTATTTTATTTGTGTAATGGTGTTTATATGTCAAATATGTGTCAAGTCTGAGGGCACTGAGAGTTTAATAGCTTGGAGTAACTAGTGAAGTCACATCTGGAAAACAGCATTTGTTGGAATCTGAATAATAAACTCATCTTACCATAATGTCAAACAGGAAAGATTTCCGTATAGAAATACATAACTTTGAAGAAATATTTTTTGTATTCCAATCTTCAGAAACACCAGTGCCAGGATGTAGCTGGACCATTCAATTTAATTAGTGCATGTATTCACATCTGCTTTTTTCCCCCTTTGCTCATAATGAGCTTTAATTTGAAATGCTTTTATACACCGGTGAAAATAGATTTTCCACACCACATGGGTAGGGAAAGGAGTAAGAAGAAAAGTACCAAGTACAAATTGAACCTGTCCTCTACCCAGGACTTAGCTGTGCCATCCTTCCACCCCCTTTTCCCACCAGCAAGCAACCCACATCCTCCAAGTCTTTTCCTAAGAGACGCTATTTCTGTACAAGCCATTTCACAAACTTCCTTTTCCAGCAGCGGCTGGTTTCTCCACCATCCTCCCACTCCCACATCCAAGCATAGTTTTTCTGTTGGTTGATATTCCTCCTTCTTCATATCTCTTTTTTTTTGAGGGTTAGACTTCCTTTTCATGAGATTCACCTCTCTCCTTACAGACTTCCCATGCTATGAAAAGAACACAAAGACAGCTCTGACCTCTCTCTGCCAAGCTCTCCTTCTTACTCTTCCTCTATCTTTCATTAAAGGGCATTCTGAGTCAGTTGCCAGCATGCAAAAAGCTGGCTGATAACAGCAGCTGGTAGATCTATCAGGAGAAGAGAGGAATCATGACTGGGGAAGCTAAGAGAAAGACTTTCCTGGCCAGTCAGGGTCTGAAAATGTACCTATGGGTCAGGTTACAGAATTTCTGCAAGTTCAGGCTACATTTGAGTAATCCTGAGGTTTCAAAAATAGCTTGCCAGATTCACAAATATTTGTATCCTTTAAGTTTTATAACTCCATAGCTGAAAAATTATTCCACTGCTAAGAATTATTGCTATCATAATGCACAGGAATTCCAGGAAAGGAAGGGCCAAGTATGTCTGAAATGCCCATCTCTTCTTATTCAGCGTAGGATGGCTTCCTAAGCACCTTTCAATGTCTATATTGCACAGCTACTTTTAATATATGTGGACTTGCAGAGATGTTTAGGTAAGAAGTGCTAGGTTGGTCCAGCTGGCAGGATGAAAAAATTGCCTAAGGAAAAAATTCAGTAAAGTAATTGTTTTAATTGTTCTGTCACAAGTACCCTTCAGAGTGAATCAGTGTTACTTAACCTTTACCTAGCCAGTTTGGCCCACGGTACATCAAGGACAAAATGCAGTGCATGTCAGGCAAATACATCACCAAAATTGTGGGATTTTCCCTCTGAACGTTTCTCTCTCTCAGCTGACTATGGAGAGTGGCTCAATGACTAGTATAGACCATCTGGATATTTAAATGCCTAAAGTGGGAGAATCAACTATGTTTATGTCAGAGGCCATGATTAAATCAAATACCATTTTATACTGACACACAATAAAAATATAATTTTGTGCCAGCCCAGCCAGTTCAACCCAGCAACACAGAAAAGAAAGAAGACAATAAGATGTTACTAGTTGTATTTGGCACAGATAATCCAGCCATCTCCTAGTCTTGAACAAAACATTCACAGATATGTAGGTGGGAAAAGGAATCAGGTATGCATTGGTACTGACTTACAGTGCATTTGAAAAAACAAAGCTTAGGGAAGGCATGTTCAATAAAAGTCACATTCTTCCAGGTCAGGGAAAATTTCTCCCCCCTCCTTTCCATTTCACCAAGAAGTCACAGGGCTGGGATCACAGATGGGACAAGATGAGGACAGTCACTTCAGCAGTTCAGGAATGCAGAAGAGAGCTTAGAAAATTATGCTCAGTGTTTTAGAACTTGCAGAGTCTAGTGTGGGGCAGGCAGATCACAGATCTAGCAGGCTGAAAAACAGAAACTGGCAAAGGGGCAGAGGGGTCAGGGGTCCAGAGAAGCTGCTGAATGAGGTGGGTGTCTGATCATTTCTTCACAGCTCTACTGACCACGTGGAAAGTAATGCCAGAAAAGCCAGAATGGCCACCCTGGCCAGCCATCCTGATGGCAGCCCTCCAACAGGTGGAGTGGATTATGGAAGGAAGAATGATTTGTTTTGTACAAGTTATTGCTGGATAGTTCCCAGATGTGTTAATAAAGCTTCAGGCTATTCAAAGAGCATCTCTGGGTCTATCCTGGCTCCTCCTCTACCTTTACCCTAATCTTGAAAAAACTAGACTGTTAGGTAAATCAGTGACTGGCTTACTTAAGAAGTCTCACTTTTTCCTGTGAAATAGACCAAATCTTGTTTGGAAAAAAACCCACAAAATTTCCAGGAAAATCATGAACTAATGGGATTAAGCTGATCAGCAAAAATGGAATGACAGACACTTGACACAGTTCCATATACAAAATATCACTGGTTTCCAGAGCTCAGAAATCCAAAAGAAAAAAATGACTTTTTTACGTAGGACCACGAATAGAAGTCCAAAAAATAGTTTTGTACAAAACTGTGTAAGCTTGCATGGGTCTGATATAAAAATACGCTTCTTTCATGTACCAGCAAAACGGCAAGATAGCTTACTGAGCTGTGGCTTTCTGTTTCACCCAGTGAGCTTCCATTCTTTCCATCTGTGACTGAACTACAAGTAAAAAATGCCTTTCCAGGTATGGTCCTTGTCAGCTGTTTGCTTTCCTTCTGCCAGCTGAAATGAGGCAGCTAGTCCTGGCTTTTCAGCAAGCCCATGACCAGCAGAAGTCAGGAAAGCTGGCTTAGTTCATGTTTTTCCTAAGCACTGAAAAGAGACATTCAGGCACAGAGAAAAATCTGCAGACATCGTAAGATTAAGGTATTCCTGATGATTTTGCTGCATTTTCTAAAACATCGCTTTTGTTTGAAAAACAGTGAAGTTTATAGCCCTCTTTAATGCCTTCACTATGTCAACCAACTGACTCTGTGGCCAAACAGACTGAAATAATAGCTTCATTCATTTAATAGGGTGTTAGCTTTGAAGTTTAATTATCAGGGATAGGCACTCTCCACATTCAGGGAAATGCAGACTGAAGTATGAAATCCAGTTGGCTGCAGATCATTTCTACTCCATGTCAGTGCAAGGAGGAATTTCGGTTGCGTGCCTGCCGAAGTGAAATCAGATCTGTAGACTCTCCTTGTTGCCTCTAACAATCCCAATATCCGATCCAATCCATACAACCTCTTGTTCATTTCCTTCCAAGTCCTAACAAATTCTACTCCTCTTTCCCCAAAGTGGCCCCTGGGAAAGAGGAACTTGACTTGGATTGGATTTTTCCTTTCTACTGCTCTCTGTACTACCCTTTGGTGTATCCAGCATTGCAGCTTTGGCACAGACATCAACAACCACATCAAAAATCTTGAGATTTTAGGAACCATCCCAACTGCCTGAGAACTCTCCCAGAAGACAGAGGGACATCATCTGCTGTTTAGCACATTGGCCACTCATCTCACCTCCATGAGAGTCGGTGTAACACACTCTCCTCCTAGTGCAACAGCAATCATCACTTGCATTGCAGTGATGTAAATTGGGTTGATCAATCCAACTGGCAGATCTGGCCCGTACAGTCCATCCATCCCGCTGCCTTTTTTCCCATGGCCTCAAAGGAGATCAGGAACAGTTGTTAGGACAGCACACGGAGCACAAAAGCCATTTGGAAGCCTCTTACACTTTCAGCACATGGTTGGATATTTGGAGCCATGAGTGGCCACGGCCACATCAGACATGGAGACAGTCCCCAGGCTGGCATTCAGCCCCAGCCTGACTGAAAAAGTTGAGACACTGTGAATTTTAATGATCCCAGGGAGGTAAGGAAAGAATGACAAAAGTGACCTGTCTGCAGCAAGACAGGTCTGCTTGGGAAGAGACTTACTTCTCAGGATTTAGGGCTCTGTGGACATTAAACTTCAAGGTTTATAAACAGGATTCCAAACCTTCTGTGAAAATGCCACTGCACTTCATCGAAACGATCCAAATATGGTGACAATCAAACTGGTCTTTTCTAAATACAGCAACGGCCCTTTCTCCCAGTGCCCATTCTCAGCTTATAGGCTTAAGCACCAGCCAGTTTTCTTAGAACCTGGTTCTCAAGCAATGCTTTAAATGTTATATTTGTTACAGCACACAGAATTTTCCCTTTCGCTCATCTCCAATACCTCAAAAAAGAGTAAGGATTTAATTTAAACACTCTAAAACTGAGGTGTGCACCTAAAAAGTGTTCACTCCTGTTCCAATAAAATCAATTAGCAAAATTTCTCACACAAATGATTTGAAATCTCAAGGGTTTTTTAAAAAGTCATTCTATATAGTTGAAATACCACAATTATTTTCACTCAGCTATCAATTATATCATAGTAAGTATCTTATTGCATTATTTTAGGACTACAATAGGTGAACATGTAATAGTGGTATGAAAATACAATTTCATTGAATTTGACAGCTTCACAATGACTCTAACCAAGAATTTTAAGACATTAATCGCAGCACTGATTGAACAAGAATATGCAAAGAACTGTGCATACAGCATTCATGGTAAACAGCTCTGCAGCTTCTCCTCCAGTATTAAAAGGCCAGGTAGAAAAACAAACATTTTTTTTTTTTTTTTAAATCTCACTTCTGACAGATAAATCCCCTTAAGCTAAAAAAAGGCAAATAGGATACAATAATTAGGTTGAGTTATCCAACATGCAAATCAGTTCCCATGGATTGATCTAGAGCTGCTGACGGTTATTCAGCAGGTTATCCAGAGATAGTGGATTCCTTTAAAAAAAAAAAAAAAAATTAAGTCCTGGGAAAAAAGCACAATGGAATGAATAGGCCCTGCCCTTTCACAGAACATCTAGCTGACATGTAGCTTGCTAAAAAAATGTAAATGATTTAAAGAAAGGCTAAGCAGAAATGTACATCAAGTGCCATTATTTTATCACCCACTTTAATCACAGGCTGCTGTTCAGAATGGCTTGGGATGTTGGTTGTTACAGAAGAGATTTCTGTACCATTATTAGTACCTCTGAACAAATGCGGTGAGCGGGGGGAAAAAAAAAAAAAAGACGGCAGGGGGGAGAGAGTGAGAGCGAGAAGGAAAATGTAGCAGCGGTTAAAGCATAGTTTAATAACTCCAATCTCAGTCACTTTTTTCATATGTATTGTATGTGCAAGTCCATAGTACAGCATAATGTGTCATAATTTGGCCTCCAATTCTGACAGCACTGCTTGACTTGGGCATTAAATCATTGCCCCGAGGAATTCACATTCTGGCAATTCCTGATGGTAGGACTGTCATCTCCTCCCACACATGACCTATCATTTTTGACATGATTGAATCAAAATTAGTCAGTACATTTAGATGTAAATTAGAGACATCCAAGAATAATAATGAGCACAAAAATATAGCTCTGTGTAATTGACACGGCAACAGCTTAGTACAGTCTTCCACAGTGTCCTCGAAATTATTAATATCATGATAACAGAAGTACTGTATCAAAAAAGTGAGAAAACTTTTCCTTTTTTTTTTTTTTTTTTTTTTTTTTTTGGGGGGGAGAGGGGCATATTTAACTAACCCTGAAATCCTGAGGAAATCTCTTAAGCGTTCGCTCCTCTGGCACTTGCACTGTCTGGACGGTCCTAACCAGAGACAGAGGTAACCACCCGGCCGAGGAGCAGGCGAGGGCTCCCCGCGTCCTGCCCCACCTCGCGTCCCCTCCCTCCGCCTCCCCCGCCATTTCCCCTTCCACCAGCCTCCACCTGCCCCCGTCCCGCCGGCAGCGCTGCCGGCCACCCTGACAGGGATGGCCGCTCGCTCCAGGAGGTGACACCTTCCAAAAAACGAGCAGGACCCTTGTGCACTTCCTAGCGCTGCCCCGCAGCGACACTGCCCCCAGTGTTTTCTCCCTTATAAGCCCTTTTTTTGTTTTGTTTTGTTTTGTGCGTGCATCCGCACCGATGCTGTCAGGAAGGCACCAGAAGCCGCTGGCAGGCTGCCCCACAGGCCCAGCTCTCCCCACACCTCCCACTACACCCGGCCTGCCCTTGGGCTCCCTCACCCCTTCCCAACCCCGGGGAGCCGAGGGGAAAATCCCCATGGAGCACGTCAGGGAGGAGGCCTGAAACTCTTGAAGAGAAACTACTCCAGTCCTTCCCCAGAGCTCTTCCCTCCACTGGGAAAAGGGCCCTCCATGTTGTCACGGCCTGAGGGAGTGCCCTCACCCAGGGTGGGGGTGAGGGCTAGGAGAAACAGCCACCAACTTGAAGGAGGAGAGACAACCCCAGCTCTGTAAAAAGTGCTGCGTGTAGCACCACCACCCCTACAGACCCCTAAAGTATTCTTTTGTCAGGCGGAAAGAGTGGTGAAACGGGAGAAGCTCTTGGTTTTTCTCATTTCCCCATTTCCAAAAGGGTCGGCTGCCCTCAGGGCGGCCAGGTGCCTGAGAAAAAAGACAGGACTTAAAACCAGAGCCGCTGTACATGCCGGGCTGAGGCAGAGCAAAACAGGCACAAAACTCAGAAAAAATTTCCAACCAGCTTCAGTCTTTTTCCTATGAAATGCCATCTAATGTTTCTGGTGATGGTGTTTTGTGCATGGGGTGTGCCAGCGCCACTGTCCTGGAGAAAAGGTTGCCTGCCATCAGCTGTCCCAGAGCCACAGGGCACATCACGAGGGGAGACCCTGACTTTGTTCCCGTGTACCCCACAGGAAAACAGGTAACTGTTTAGGACCAAAACAATTCAGTGAGTCCTTTTTTTTTATATGGTAGGAACATTTACATGTGTTAATGTGGCACTCCGTGATCTTGATAACCCAAGTCTGTATTACTACCTTGAAACAAACCTAAAATCTCCTGGGGTCATGCCAACATCTCAATGGTTGCGTACTGAGTATCTCCATAAAGTCTTTGATTACCATGTTGCCGGGGGAAAAAAGAAATTAGCTGGAACAATTTCTATGTCAGTTGTCTGTGATGAAAGAGGAAGTGCCCAAGATTACTATGTCCTCGATGTGCTTGCCATACCTTCACTCAACAGAGATGTTAATATTTTGAGTAACCAGGTGAAGCAAGTGTCAAAGCTGTTTTATTGGAATATGTTTTTCTGGAAGCCACAAATCATAAAACCATTTCTGAAACAATATTGCAAACACTACAAAAGTTTCCTTGTGCAGAGCACATATGGCCAGAAACACTGCTTAGTGAAACAGGTACTGGTAAGGAAGAAAACTGTCTACCTCTTGCAACTCAGTTTTCAGGGCTGGTTAGTAACTTGCACGCTGACCACTGCAGTTTTCAGGTGCTTAACACCTCTGAGAACGTGGCTAATGAGCATATGTAATTTGTGAGACTTAAAGGCCAAAGCTTACTGAGTGAGGAAATCTCACAGTATATATGGCCTCGGTAGCTCTGTTTTAAATAATAAAAATAAAACCCAGATATATTTCTTTAAGAGAAGAAAAACACAAGCAGTTTTTATGTACTTCAAGAGGATGCGCAGCGCTATTCTCTTTGACAGGAGTTGAAGGTAAAATGCTGTTTTCTACTTGTTTTTTACCCTAAAGTGTCACTGGATGGTTACTGCCTTCTGAGTTAGCCATAGCACCCAACGTGCTAAAGTATCACATCTCACATTCATAATAAATTCAGTACAAGTTGCTTCTTGGGGTTGAAAATTATCTACCCGCTCACAACAGAAAGCCAGAGCAAGTAAACCTAAACCCAGCTGCAGTTTGTGCCAGCCTTGGTTGGATGAAATTAGTTCTGTAGGACCTATGACAAAGTTCAACTGGACTCAGAAAAGGTGGCAACAGTTAAAGTAATGAAAAGATTTGTGCACTATACAAAGATTCACAGTCATATTAAAGTATCTATACTAATTTATCAAAAATGAAGGGCATTTCAAAATACTGTTTGGATTTGACACAGAATGCTACTAAAAGAACTGGCATTTGGGAATGCAAAAAAAATGTTCCCTGATAACAAAGAGCTTTGAAATCAACACAGAATGCCTGGCTTTCCTTCAAGGATTGTGCCTGAAAATGACTGTCATCTGCCACTTCTTCTTAACAGGAACCGACTTATTTAAAAGGCCTGTCTCTTTTCTTCTACTCATGAGATATTGCTTCTAGTAGAGATGACCACTGTGGTGGGAAGTGACCACACTACATGGGGAAAATGAGTTTAAAAAAAGGCATGAGGCGTCCCTTTTACTTCTCTATGGGGAATGAATTGAAGAAATAGAGGGCAATGAAGATTGAGGAGAAAATAAATAAACTAGAAGATATAAGTAGGACTGGAATGCTGTCTTTTCAGCTCAGCATTACTGGGTGAGATTCAGAATTTTCAGAAGAAGGAAAATTTAAGACATTTGCAAAGGACCAAGTGAAGCACTTTTGGCAGGATGCAGCTGATGCTCAGTAAAGCTTCAGTGGACTGCTAGTGGGAAAGAGCGTGGAGAGGGAAGGCTTGCATTTTATCAGTGTTACCAGAGGTGGAAATCTGAATTCACCATCTATAAATTCAGGATGAGAACTTTTCATGAAAATTGAAAACAACTAGGACGTAACCCCCACACACACAACTGACAACATTCTATTTTAATTCCTTGTATTTTGGGAATGTGAATTATGTTCTCAGCTTCTGGTAACACCCCTTCTGGTAAGACCCCCTGCAGTCTGCACTACATCTAGCAATCCAAAAACTTAGGATAGGGGCAGAATTCAACATCTCCAAGCAGGCACAGAAATGAAATGTTGTTTCTGAAGTTACTTGAACAGACTGCTAGATGCTACAATTGCCCAAACTACAGACCCCATGCATTTGGAACTGTTTGACTGTCTTAGGCATAGAGATCTCACATTTGAGCCCTACCCCTTCAAATGCCTTAGAGTGTTAAAACGAATGGATAAATTGCCACAGCAAACCTCACTTGTTTTATGTCCTGATTCCCCACACAACAAAGCGTAAAATGTTTCTTGCTCAGCGAGAACACGAGTGGAATTACCCACAGGAAGTATGAGAAGTGCCCTGGTGGGTGCCTGCAGAATTGGGGCCCGACTCTTTAGTCGTCCAGCTGGTTGTGTATAGTTTGACAGATGAATTGCCAAAGCAACACTTACAGTTTTGTATCTGCCTTTTTTTCCTGTCCTACCCTAATGGTACCAAGGAAACCAAATGCAAAAAAACAAAGGTATTAAATATTACATTATAAGAGAGAGCATAAAGCGCCTTGATAAGGCTTGACAAGTCAGCCTTATGGGGAAATATTACAAAAATAATTCTCTTGAAAACTTTAGCTATGTTCTTTTGAAACAAGTCTTCAAAAATTAAGGCAAATCCCAACTCAGTTTGACATGCAACAATAATAAAAGACATGCAAGATATACAAAATTTCTGTCTGATAAACAGATCAACCAAGATACATTACATTAGGTAATTAACAGTTTGTCAGACATGTTTAGGGGAGCAACTTGACTCTTGAAAGTGTCATTGTGCATATAGACAATCTCCTCTGGCATGTCTTTACTTGCTAAAGAAGAGCCTGGTACAGTTAAAACTATAAGGTCTCAGATATATTTTGAAGGAGAGGGTAAGGCAAACTATACAGCTGTATTTAATGATTTGGCTCTACATTGTATCAATGACTGGTCTAACTAGGACAAGGTGAAAACCCGCCTCCAGCTCTGTAGAGGCAGGAAAGCAGAATGTATGTTTATTATCACCCGGGTGAACAGAAATTCACAAGTAAAATAATCATACATTGTTATAAATAGGGCAACTCAAAATCCACCTGCAAAGAAGAATACCAGCATCTTACAAAAGTGCTTTGGCAAAGTAAATTATAAATCGCATGAAACAAATTCTTTGGCAATAGGTATTTTAATCTCCTTTACATCACTGGGTATTTTTCCTTTTACTTCCACTACAGTGATTGGGAAATATTTTGAATATTCTGAAATATTTCATTTTAATGGTCTTTCTCATATCAGGGAAAAAATCTGTTATTACAAAGCCCTGCAGAGGTGATAGAAAAACTGACTTAATCCCCAGATTATGTTCTGTTTGCCTCAAGTAACCAGGTTTTTTGAATGGCAAGATGTATTCAGCAAAAAGCATTTATCTTAAAAAAAAAAATTTAAAAATAAAAATTTTTCTTCCCCTTCTTGCCTTTGAAATTAGCTGGCATTTTCTCGTTTACAGAAGGTATCATCGAATGTTTCTTTCTGTGACACTGCAGGATTTATGCAACCCCTGATACCGGCTGTGTCACAGAAGACTGCACTCTGGAATTTCTTTAGCAAATTAACAAACACCAAGAGGATTTCACAGGAGAGAGAAAAACTAAGTTTCGTACTCGAATGGTTTCTTATGTATATTCCTCAAGGTGGTTCATAAAGATATTCTCACAGAAGTCTAACATGAATTCAATTTTCCTGTTAGCACACCTCATCTTCAAACCATGACTGAGAAAGAACAAATTGTTGTCATACTGTATGACAATTTTTCAGTCTCACATATCTTCTTTGTTTATAAAAGTGCGTTTTCACAAGGACTGGTGCATTGTCTCAAAGATTTTGGATAGATAAAAAGTTTGCAGAGGAACAGTAACTGGCTTTATTTGCAGTGCTCCAGATCAAAATATTTTCTTCAGACCATGTTAGGTCTTACCCAGATTTCAAAACCTCCCCTTCATTCACACATACTCAACCCCAAAAATTCAAGACTGAGCCTCAGGAAAAGATCATCCTTTAATTCCCTGGACTACCTTGGAATATGTTAGTTTAACTGCCAGATTCTCAAGTTTTCCCTGAATCCTTTACACACAATGTACATCTGCATCTCAGATAACCTTGTTCCTGAATGCTGCACCTGCTCTTAGTCCAATGCCACAGATGTTTTTTACCAGATGTTGAAAAAAACTGTTCTCAATTTGCTGCAGTACAGTTGGTCTCATCTAGGATATTTTTACCTTAATTTCTTTATTTCTTTATTTATTTTAGTTAGTTCAGCTACAAACTGAATGGGGGAAAAATGAGTAGTTCACACGAGCATGCTGTGCACATTTCCAGTTAGAAGGCGAGCTAGAGAACTTAAACTCAAGCCAACATGCATCTCTTTTTATCATACACACAATAAACTAGAATTTATCCCAAGTTACATTCTTTTGAGTGTAAAAAACCCCAGAAGAACCAAAAAAGTGTGACCGTTTCAGAACAAGCTCCAGTGCCTTCCATAATGACACATGTGGTTTTTTATGAAAGACGGAATTCATCATGAAGAGGAAGACAGTGGCTTTTGCCTGGCAAGAAACAGAGGGTCATGTTTGAGGAAAAGGATCACATGGAAAACAACAATCACATATTTTAGGTTTGGAATGATCTAAAGACACTAACCTCTGTTGATCATTTCTCTTGTTTCTTGCATATTTGATCATAAGTTAAATAATAGCATTAATTCTGAGACAGCCATCATTAGGCTTCAGAGTCAACAAGATATTGAAGTGAAAGGAGTGAATATAGGCCATTCTGAGCTGCTGTCTCCGGTTATTACAGAAGCTAGAGGCAACATGGCATCAATTTGCTGTCAGTCCAAGTGGGGAAGGCTATTTTTGCAATTATATGCTAGAGGCTATTTTTAATGAAGGATTAGAATTTGGAGCACAAGATGACAGCTTCCTAAAACAATAGGGCTTGTTCAGCTGCTGTGAGCCAACATCATTCATCCGCTGAGTCGTGGCCCTGATCCGTCAAAGCACTGGATCTTCAAGGAGACTATTTGCATATTTTTCAGTTTTATTATTGGAGCACCTGGGAGCTTTTTGTCATGGGCAAGGATGCCACGGTGAAAGGCACTGTATGAACACTGGCTAAACAGCCTTGTCCCTAGCACCTTACAGTCTAAGCTTTCTTCAAGTTTAGAGTTCTGTTGGATCAAGGATTTCCTGTGTCTCCTAATCCAGTTCTGGTAATGCAGATGTTATGAGACAGTGTGCAAGCATGGCATTTCTCTCTTCCAAACTGCATCAGTTTAAATAAATAAAAAATTAAAAAAAAAAAAAAAATGAAAAGAAAAAGAAAAAGAAAGGACAGGGAGGAATTTGAAAATTACAGTAGGAAATTCTTACTTGGGCTACAATGCAAGTAGGAAAATGCAGTATATCAGCCCATAATGCTGAATCTAAGGTGGCATTTTCTGCACTTTAAGAATGTGCTCTGTAATATTCTATTTTAGAAAGTGTGCTCTCTTCTAAGGAGTCTGCAGTTTGGCTTCCAAAGCCACCAAGTCCTCTACTATGTAATTAATATACTCCATTAAAACATACTGCAAATTCCTTGGCTGAAGGCAACAGTCTTATTGAGGGGGTGAGCTGGATTCTCAGCTGCCAACCCTTAAGCTTAGTGAAGTAACAAAATTAAAATGGGCTGAAATTGTCTTTTTGGGAAAAGCACTGTTTCCCTTAGTGTTCTGGCTCATCACAACACAGACTGTTGACATGCACAAAAATCTAATGCAACATGGTGAGTCAAATTATTTGGCTAGTGTCACTCTGCAGAAGTCTGTCACTGTGTTAATACCCAGATTTGATAGATTTTGGAAAAATGTCATTGTATATCCAGTGTTCAAGCTCTTTCTGCTGGGAGTGTAGTGAAAACTACTGGACCTCTTACGTTACATAGAATACTCTAGCGGGCAATTACCCTGAAGTTTTATGGTCATAATTTACCATGCAATTACGGAATATTACACAGAAATGTCTGCAGATAAATTAAAATAAACAAACTCCAGTGTGACTGCAGCTCAGCGGGAACTCAAAATGTATTACAGTGGCAAAAAAAAGCACAGCTCTTGTTTGCTTAAACAGGGGAGGCAGGAACGAGAGGGAGGGGGTTTATAACACTGGTGAGCAGATATGGTGTCCATACTCTAAGAAGGAAATGGAAAAAAAAATAGAAAATGTGAAGAAAGCATCTCAAGAGCTAGAGAAAATGCTTTACAAAGAGACACTCTAGGAGCTCAGTATATTTATTTTATCGAAGTAAGACTGAGAGTTTACATGCTTTCAGTACGTACACACCTTCTCAGGTAGCAAATACTGTGTAAAACTTTAGAAGAGAGAAATATAGCAAGAAAGAATAAATGTATCTGTTTTTAATGTTTCAGGACGGTGATTAAGCTAAATCTGCACCACTAGAAATGGTAGGTTTTTTACATTTCTTGGCTTTTTCTATGTAAGACTGGTCACCTTTCTGAAGATATTATTTCACTGACGTACAAGTTATTGGGTTCTATATATGTAATTTGGGATACGTAATGTTCTTTGATAATACAGAAGGCTAGACAAGTTGATCACTTCCTGGCCTTCAACTCTACATGTTCTGGGAAAAGGACAGATACAATTTCTTAGAGCAAGGGTTTTCTCTCGGCACTAAAACATTCAAACTTATAATAAACTCATTCTTAAGTGCCTAATTCCATCCACTGAGTAAAATGGGAGCTGAGGTTGACTAATTCAGGTTTGACTGTGTAATATTAGATTAGAAAATTCTGCCTACTAGTAGCCAAACAAGATCACCATCCCACTCTACTCAATATTATATAAACAGGGAATAATAGATAAACACTACTCCCAAGAGCCTACATTTCAAACCTGACAAACGAGGGAAAAGTATAGCATTATGACAGCAAATGTTCTGTTAATTCTGCAATTGTTCTGCATGAAAGCGCGGTGTAGTAGGGATGCTACCCTCCTAAGGATACAGCTAACTGCTTTGTCTGCATCACCTTCAATCTCCAGAGTGTTAGCAGTGGGACTACACACCAACAAGGGGGAAAAAAGTTACAGCAAATAGGTGGAAGTCATATCTTCCTCCCAGTACTACTCAGTGTCCACTGTCCAAAGACATTTAATTCAGCCAATAAGTAATTATGGGTTACAAAGGAAAAAATAACAGTACAATAAAGCATAGTTACCAGTCCAAGTTCTGTCCAACTGGGGCATTCCAATAGTATTAATCCAGAAAAACATCACTGAATTCCCTGGATTGGTTTTGTTGCTTTCACTGGATTTGCGCTCCTGTAACTGGGAACAGAACAGAGGATACTCTGTGTAATCATTTGTTTAGCATAAGAAATATAACGAGATATCTATTTGCTTTCATTTTTTTCATTTAAAAAGAACACACCTTGATGAACAAACTGACACTTTGTAAGATATGAGGCATCCCTAAAGATTTCAGGATGAAGATTAAAAAATTAAATAGAAAATGTAATTTTTATTTTACTTCCTTGTACTGTTCTATTCTATTTACTGGCTGAAAGACAGCTTTTTGTCCAACTCAGCTAAACCAATGGCTGGCAGTGAGGAAAATGCACACAGCAGACAAATGTCTCAGAATACCGCTCTAAAATATTATTTAGAGCACAATTAAAATAAAAGTAATTGCTATCCAATGCAATGAAAATAACCTTTAAGTTGTTCTGAAAGTTCAGAGGACGAGGATGGCAGAAGGCAGCAGACATCTAGAAGGACATGTCTTGCACTCAGGGTCCTGTTCCCTCCCACTGAGCACAGGACAGGCAAAGGAGTGATGCCCTTGCCTGCATGTCATTACAGGAGTGTTACAGCTCCAGTGGCACTCATATGAATTACTCTGTACAGATTTTCCCCCGCTAAAAAGCTGCACCATAAGTACAAAACCCCATAATTGTCACATACTCCCAGGTTTTATTTGGGTGATACATGATGTAATTGGTTACGGCAAATGAACCACCCCTAGAAACTATAGTTGTTGCCATTCTTCAGCACTATATTTGCCCTAAATGCTTCCTGTGGTTTCCAAGTTAGCTAATATATTTGCCTGGTGTAGAACGTTGTGATTGAATGGACATTTCTAATTGGGTGTGTGTATAGCATTAACAGAAAGATACGCAGGAAATGAAAATGTAGTAAAAGAGAAGAATTAAAATATATCCAGTTAAACACGAAGAAACACACACGCACACACGAGAAAAAAAAAAAAAAGTGTGCAGAAAGAGGTATTAATTTTAGTATGAGAATGACAAAATAAGTTTTCCACAGAAGCTACATCCCACATCAGGCCGCCAGTGGCTGCCGCTGGCAGAGAGACAACCCCACAGAGCACCTGGGGCACCCGACTGCTCCCTAGAAGATGCTGGGTTCCCCCTGAGAGGACAGCCGAGGCCCCACACCCCGACTGCCGTGAGTGCACTGCCCCGTGCGGTGCCACAGCGAGGGAAGGGTTTCAGAGAGAGGCTTTGGCTGAGCTGCATCTGCCCCATCACTCTAGCTGGAGAAGCAGACAGGGTGGTTTGCTCCTCCATGCATATAGTGAGCAAACTGAAAACTCTGGCAGATGTTTGCTCGTTATGGTTGGTTTTGCCTGAGTTCCACCTAGATCTTTATTTCCTCATCAGACACTCCTGAGCCTGATAAGGCATGCCTCGTTTGGGGGTTTTAAGTTACAAAACAAATTACAATAGATATAAACCGAGTTTTGTGTCTTTTGAGTGCAAGACTTTCAAAAGTGATTAGTGATTTTGGAAGGCTTCCATATGACATATGCATGTCCAGCAGAGACCTCTTTAAAGTGACCCAACTTCCAGGGATCAGGCACTCTTCATTTCCTTGAAGTCTAGTACCTTTCAGAGGTCTCAATATGAGCATTATGATGCTGAGAAACCTAACATCACTACATTGTTTTGAAAAAAATTGAGCTAAAAATGTACCTAACCACAAGAGATTGATTTCAGCTGCTTGACATCAAAACCCAACAGTTGCTTTTTCTGAGGCCGAGAGCAAGGCTTACTTTCTCTGATAAAGTGTTCTCCAAAAGGAACTCATTGCATCTGACGGAAAATTAACACAGGGCAAAGAAGATCACAAAAGACTATGACCTTTCTCCTATATAAATATTTAATCAGGTACTTGACCTCACCGGATTACAAATTAACAGTAATTGGGACCCAAAAGGTTTCCTCCTCTTAACAATTTCTTTTCAATTGAACATGTTATTAAATTGGTTCAACTATTTTTTTTTTCAGTAGAAAGGAATTTGTTACTTACAAAAAATATATTGAGGGACATTAGGAAGACTGCCATCCCTCTTACCAGTTTTCTGGATCCATGCGTTCCTCTTCTTCTGCATGAAGAAAGTCTCCCATCCTACTTACGCTTCACTGGAAGAGATTGTAAACATGAGCCAATGTTGTTTGTCCTGGACCCCAAATCCCAGACAGTAGGTGAGATGCTTAGGGACCTCTGTTAATATCCTTTTCTCCTCGTACATGTACACAACAGAAACAGGGAAACCCTCCAAAGCTTTTGAACATTTCCTGAAGCAGCAAAGGATGCATTTTGAGATAAGCTGGGACCTCAGATCCATTGAAGACAACGATTTTCCAGCCTGGGAATTTTGTTTGCAACCATTCTCTTAAATAACATGCACATGTCATAAAGATTATATGGGCATTCCTGTCCACTCACAGAGCTCATGAGTCCATAATCTGCACTCAGGAAAAACTACAGTGGTTTCCAAGAGGATTTTGATTTGCCCCAGGCTTTCTGACTCAAAAAAAAAAAAAAAGTTACTTTCTTTCTTTGTTAGTGCAGCAGTTTCCACTACTTATGTTATATTTTTATCAACAATGCAATTACTCACCCTGCATTTTCAAAAGTTCATAAAGCATACGGAAAAAATTGATATGAAAGGAAACAGCCGGAATGTTTTGGGGAGAGGACTTCTACTGGACATAAAATAATTTGGTTCAGTTGTGTACAAGTTAAAAGAGAAAAAAATGCAAATATAGCAATTTTCTGGGATCAGCTGCTTTTTCTTTATATCTGTAATTCTGAAGCAGCTTTGAAATGACAACTCTGTCTTAGGACAGAGATTCATTCTGATCTACAAAGTGCCGTGGGCATGTTTAGTGTCCTGCTCCACAAGAAAAATCCCTGTGTCACAATGATGTCTGCCCTTCCAAACAAGAAGAGTCTCGTCCCCTGGGACTGCACACCTGCAGCTTCCATTTCAGCAGGAGATAACGGTGCTCAGCACAGCTCAGTTGCAGCCTTTCCAATCCAACACAACTCACTTCTTTGGATGACCAGAGGCTGACCTAGGTACAGAGGTGAAGAGGAAGCCTGTGGAAGGAATAGCTCAGAGTGATCCTATCAGTGGCAGCAGGAGGTGGTTTTACCTGTGAACTGGCCACAGCATAAGTGAAAGACCATTTAAGGAACCTGACGGTGCACAAGTCCATGGAACCTGATGAGATGCATCTGTGGGTCCTGAGGGATCTGAGAGATGAAGTGGCTAAGCCACTATCCATCGTATTTGAGAAGTTGCAGCAGTCTGGTGAAGTTCCTGCTGACTGGAAAAGGGGTAATATAACCCCTATTTTTAAAAAGGGAAATAAAGAAGGCCTGGGAAATTACAGGCCAGTCAGTCTCACCCCTGTGCCCAGCAAGACCATGGAGCATATCCTCCCAGAAAGTATGCTGGGGCACATGGAAAATAAGTAGGTGATTGGTGGCAGCCAACATGGCTTCACTATTGGTAAATCATGCCTGATGAATTTGGCGGCCTTCTACATGGGGTTACGGCGCTGGTGGATAAGGAAAGAACAACTGACATCATCTTCCTGGACCTGTGCAACATTTTTGACACTGTCCCACATGACATCCCTGTCTCTAAATTGGAGAGACATGGATTTGACAGATGGACCACTCAGTGGATAAGGAATTGGCTGGATGGTCATGCTCAAAGAGCTGAGGTCAATGCCTCAATGTCCAGGTGGAGACCAGTGACAACTGGCATTCCTCAGGGGTCAGAATTGGGACTGGCACCATTTAACATCTTTGTGGGAGACATGGATGGTGGGACTGAGAGCGTCCTCAGCAAGTTTTCTGGCAACACCAAGCTGTGGGCTGCGGTTGACACGCTGGAGGGCAGGGATGCCATCCAGAGGGACCTTGACTGTCTTGAGAGGTGGGACCGTGAAAACTTCATGAAGTTCAACAAGACCAAGTGCAAGGTCCTGCACATGGGTCGGGGCAATCCCAAGCACAAATACAAGCTGGGTGATGAGTGGATGGGAAGCAGCTGCAGAGAAGAACTTGGGGGAACTAGGGGGTGGAAAACTATGAGCTAGCAATGTGCACTTGCAGCCCAGAAAGTCAACTGTGTCCTGGGCTGCATCAAGAGAAGTGTGGCCAGCAGGTTGAGGGAGGGGATTCTGTCCCTCTGCCCTGCTCTCCTGAGACCCCACCTGCAGTGCTGGGTCCAGCTCTGGGGCCCCCAACATGAGAAGGACATAGGCCAGCTCAAGCGGGTCCAATGGAGAATCATGAAGGTGATCAGGGGGCTGGAGCATCTTCCTTATGAGGCCAGGCTGAGAGAGTTGGGGTTGTTCAGCCTGGAGAAGAGAAGGCTCTGGGGAGACCTTATAGCAGCCTTTCAGCGCTTAAATGGGGCCTACAGGAAAGATGGGGAGGCACTCTTTATCAGGGAGTTTAAGAACAGGAAAAGGGGTAATGGTTTTAAACTGAGAAGGTAGATTTAGATTAGATGTAAGGTAAAAACTCTTTACTGTGAGGGTGGTGGGACGCTGGCCCAGGGTGCCCAGAGCAGCTGTGGCTGCCCCCTCCCTGGAAGGGTTCAAGGCCAGGTTGGACGGGGCTTTGAGCAACCTGGGCTGGGGGAAGGGGGCCCTGCCTGTGGCAGTGGGGTTGGTACCAGATGATCTTTAAGAACCCTTCTGATCCTAACCATTCTATGATTCTATGGTTCTGTGAAAGGAGACCTCAAATAAATGACTGTGGGAAACAGGCTTTCAGATTAATTCAACTATTCCCTAAATTAACCTCAATGCAAGAGCTGATGGAAGTACTAAGGTGACTTTGGGCTCAGCCTTGACAAGTAAGTACCGGTGATCAAAGAACCATGCTGTTCTTGAAACTCTTCAGTGCCTGTTCTTCATGTCCTGAAGACCAAAGACGAAGGTCATGCTCACCTTCACCCTGTCAATAGCTGAATCCATGCTAAACACCAGGCCCCTACACACCACATGTGCTGCACCAGGCTTGTGCTGGGCTAGCTAATCAGGGGAATTCTCCAGCTCTTTCATAAGGTGACTGTAGCTCTAATTTAAAAAAGAACAGGGATATCAGCCAAATACCAAAGTCTAAATAAGTTTTCCTATAAGCATAATATCGAGATGGTAAGCTTGCCTGTGAAGTCCATTTACTGGCTTCAATCCCAGAATGTAAACCAGGTGATGTATCTTCACTCCTCTTTTCTGACAGCAGTAATCTTGCCAAAGTCTGTATTTCTGGGCTGTGGCAAACACCTGGTGACCGTTACAGTTCTGTGTCCATTTTGGCTTCCCTAGGCTGTTTGCCAAAAATCACAGTTATATGTCGTTCTTTGATTAAGGCTTGTCTCTACATCTCAGATATCTATGCAGGCTTCTGTGGTTGATTTTCCCTTTTTTTTTTTTCACTGGGTTCTCTTGTGCCAAGTGTTTTCTGAGCAAATTCTTCCTTCTGCAGAGAGCGTGCTCTGGTTTGTCTCTGGATATCTATGGTTAAAGACTGCTTTGAGTTGCTCACATATGGGTACCTACAGGACCCAAGATGCCCTAGGGCGTTCATCATGGCCTCCAGCTGACACTCTAGTAATATATAGGTCTCCTTTAAGTCCTGCATCATTCCTTGTGGATGTTTCAGATATGCCTGTGCATCTTAAATGGAACAAGAAGCCTATATGTGGGCACGTGAATCAAGCCTTTGATGTCTTATGTTAAAATGCATACACTGTAGAAGCATTTGGGAGTTCAGAATTAGTGAACTGGAGTGCAGTAATATCTAATTCCTTACATAACAGTTATGCATCAGTTGTAACACACTTGATCATAGCTAAACCTGTGGTCTTTTCAATTAGTTATATGCCTTGAGAGATGTTATGCTTATCCACATAAATCATGTTTCACTTCTGATTTTGGAACCTGGAACATATGAATAATACAGACATTACCTTCTAACTTAGAGATCTACTTGATGCAGCTAAACCAGTCTTTATTTATTTTCACCATTTATGACATCTCTCTTCATCTCTGACTAAATTACAGTTTCACTGGTATGATTTTTGACTCATCATTCCAAAGTGTCCTTGTTGATGAACTTCTTCCTTATATTTTCTTTTGCCTTACAGTGACAACTGCCATTCTTGTACTTTTTGTGACTGATCTCCGAATGATCCGATGTGAGTATGAGAAGTGCTTTTTATTATTCTCTGCGTATAGTTCATATGACTACTTGCATAACTCACCTCACATCCAGGGTAAATACAGAGCTTCATACATTTATAGCGGTCATACGCTCTGTTACAGCTCATTTCAGGTCACCTGGTTGCATGTCATCAAGCAAAACACATCATCTTGACAGCACGCTTACAATTACTGGTAAATGTCTTAGCTGGACCTCCACATTCACAGCCTCCTCTTAGCCTTTCTGAGAAAGAAAATTCAGTAAGCTTGCAATGTTTCACCGAGTCCTTTCTTGTGTTCCATAGAAAGTGATCTGTGCTTAGCGTCTTGTCTTTTGATTCTAGACAGAATCACAAAACTTTCTGTGGCTGTTGCATGTTCTACTCGGAATATGCATTCATACACCTGTCCTGTGTCACTGTCATAGCCCCTGAGGCTTCTACTGTAGATGAGTTAGGCATCATTCATTTTGTGGTCTATTTCTGTCGTTACCTTGAGATTGACAATTTGGTGTTGTTCAATTTAAGGTTGTTTCTTCTTGCAATTTCCAGTATTCTCCACAATCATTCCTGATGTTCAATAGTGGTGCTGCCCCTTTCTATTATGTCATTCACATGTATTTTCATTCCTGGGAGACCTCCTAGTGTTTGGGTCGTTGTGCTGCAATATGCTTCTGGTGCTAAATGGATTCCAAAAGGCAATCTGAGGAAGCAGCATCTGCAAAATGGTGATTTGAAAGCAAATTTCGAAGCATTCATTGTCCATGGGAATCTGCCAAAACCCTCCCTCTGTATCTAATCTTCTGAAGAACTTGGCTTCTGCCATCTCAGCAAACATTTAGTTCCTTGAGAGCAAATGGAAATGTTTCCCTTTTTAAATGATCTTGTTCAGCATCTTGTGGTCACTGCAAAATATAAGACCAATCCTTTTTGCTATTTTTCTCCACGGCTACAAAGAACAAGCCTGTTTTATTGCCCTGGCTGATCCTATGAATGAAGCCATCTGTTGTCATGTTTTGCTGCACTTTTATTAGTGCCACATGTAAGAGATTCTGCATCTTCCATTAACTGTACCTTGAACGTCACCAGGTGACCCCTTTTTTCTGCAAGCACACTTCACTTCACGCGTTGGCACATTCACGTCTGGTTCAGGTTTGTTCCCAGGGCTATGAATCTACTGGGCTTTGGCACACATTCCAGTGACAAGACCAAGCTTATGCCCATGGACTACTTGCTCTCTTTAGTGCATTATCACAACGTCTTGTTTCACTCTTTGTGCCTTTGAACATCAGTGACACTTCACACTTGGCCAGGCCTGGAATTTGTCCCTTGCTTTCAGATTTCAGTCTCACCTTTGACTTCTCCAACTTTATACTTTCTTTTGAACAAGCGTGCTTCAGTTTCTCTCACTTCTTTCATTTGTGCTCCTGGGCCTAATTTATGCATCACATGGAGGCCATTTGTTTTATTAACCATTCTTTTTACTTTGCAGCATCTTTCTTTGCTGAGCAAATGCACAGCTCGGCTCTGCACGCTATTTATTCATTACCTGCTCTAGTCTGAGTGTTTTTGCAAACGGATGGCTTCTTTTCCTTTCTTGATATTGGCACATATACTGGCCTTTTTTATATTCATTCCCATCAGCTGACAAAGCTATTTTTGACCTTTTAGAAAAACAAAGTACCTGCATTTCTCCTACAGGCTCATTTGACTGGTGTTCACAGTCATAGGCTCGAACATTCAGTTTGAGTGTTCAGAGAACTTTCAACTGATCCACCACAAAGTGTGTAGTTTTGAACAAGGGCACTTTTCAATGCCCTAAATTCACAAGGACAGGCCTGGTAGTTTTAAGTCTGTGATCAATTATTGTTCCATCTATATAATCAGTAATGCCCCTTCTAGAGGCTTTTTATTCCCCTGGGGGAACTTTGATGATCAAATGTCCATTTCTTCCACTTGTTCTCATGAAAAATGTGGTACTTCTATGCACCGAACCCAGTCAAAAATTGTATCTCTCTTCTGTTCTATTTGCCTTTGCAGCTTTCATATAACCTCTACATACTTGCCTGAGCTTTCTTCTTACCTTTTCAGCATTCACCACAATTTTAAAACACTGGAGACTTTTACCTACTCCAGACACTGGATCTTTAGTAGGGATTAAAATAAACTTCGATTTTTCTGCTCAAGGAGCAGCCCCAGTTGGCTTTGTTTTTGTTTTTGTTTTCCTAGACCCTGAAATAGATCCTCTTGGTGGCCTGCTGATGAAATTGGGGAGCTACTCCAACTGTGTCTCTATGTGATGAAAGTAACATCTCCCATCCATAAATCAGAAACAGCCCCATAAGCCATCCTGTGAGCGATCACTGAATTTCCAGCCCTTATGACTCTACAGGCAATCATAGAAGATTTGCAGACCTGCCAGCTCTCCATCAGTTTGTGAAAGTTAGTCCTAATGAGGACAGGAAAATGTCACACCAGATTACACTTCTCTGGATTTTTTGCCAAATCTGAAGTACTCTGTTTCACTTCTCTCTTCCTCTTACCATTTCTCCCCTTCCTTGGACTCTTAACATCGTGGTTTGCAATGCATTGCACAGGCACACCTTCAGATTGGTGTGCCAGTAAGGCAAACTACTAAATTTGGAGCTACAGCTGATATGGCAATGTTATACAACCGGCAACACCTGTAACTTCATACTTTTAGTAATGTATTTTCAGGGAAACCTGGGGCATTATTTTATAAATCAAATGAAAAGGACCATGAAAAATGATGAAGCTGTGCAACAGAAGATTTGAAAGACAAGCTAGCACATTTGGATCCAAATGGATGGGCAAATATTTAATACACTGCAGCTAACCTGAGCCAACCTAATACAGTTTGTCTCCCCCCTTTCTCTGAAAATGCCTTGCCAACCTTCCTGCCAGGCTTTACGCAGAACCATTTTTAACCAGAACAAAATTGATTTGTCTCCTCTCCTATGTAAGAAAAAAACCTCACTGATTGTCATCTCCATGAGTTATTTCTGTTTCTCTTCTTGGAGTTTCTGTTCCACTCGTTCCTTTCCATATTGATACTGAGCTTTGCTTCGTATTTGTTATTAGCACACTGACAGAAAGTTGCATGCATGAACCAGAAATAGCTGAGATGTTTGTGTTGGAGTTGTTTTTCTTTCCCCGTTTATTGCTTCCTTTCTCTAAAATGGAAAAATTGTTGTGAAAGTAGTAAACTGATTTCTTAACAAGCCTGTTGTAAGCACTCTGAAGTTCACTTGGAGCCTAATCCTTAGTACTAAATTAGGCCAATTTATCCTGGAGAAGGACTTGCCATGTAGCTTTGGGATTTTAACTGTCATAATGTTCTTCAATAATGTAGCAGTCAGTCAAGGGCTGAAGTATTATATTCAGCCCTTTGAAGTATGCAGCAGGGTAGGTTGTATTGCTGAAATGAAAGTGAGCATGTCAGAGGGGTTACAGGGTGGGTGGAGTGCTGTGGTGATAGGGAGATAATGTTAGGACCATTGTACTGTGTAGAGTTAAAACCTCATTTCAAACTTGAGGATTTTCTGGTGTGCAGACGGCTCTGAGGAAGCATACTTCTGATACTTTATTTTAAATATAGATAGATGTATTTAAAAAAAAAAAAAACAAACAAAACTGTTCCAAAGTATGCACGCAACGATGATCCCAAATGATAATACTGATGTACTCTAATGCTCTTTGAGTAGTTTGCTCATTTGTCTGGTTTTGGAAATGAAAGAAACAAAATTTCAGCATCGTACATCAGATAGTGTATTGTCTTTCATGTTTAATTTTTATTCTCAGGGTTTGACACTATTTTAAGAGTCAAAACATTTGCACCCAAGAAAAAAGTATTAATCTCAAACCAGCCCAGTTATATACCTATGCTTTAACACTAAAGAATCTCTGGTTACATCATTCAGAACCACCCAAGTGACTTTAGTGCCTGCACAAATTTCCAAGATGGAACTGAAGGATCTGGGGGTGAGGTAGGAGGCTGAAACCTCATCCAAAAGGAGGCATCAACTTTTAATTTTGTATACCAGAGTTAAACCCTAACTTAAATTTAAATTTCATTCTATGTAAATAATTTCAAAGATTTTGTATTTAAAATGTCAATGATAAGTGGGAATTTTCTTGAAGACACTACCATCTGGGTGTTTTAGTATAAGAACAGCAAATCATGAGCCATATAAAAAAGGCTTAGAGGCAAAAATGTAAGATGAACTAGTCATACATGTTATCCAATAGGGATGAAAATATAAAACTAACACAAATGATGAAAAGCCACTTCTTCCCAACTCTTTACTACCTTCATGACATCTGAGAAGCGTATTTTTAATTTTGTGTATCATTTTATCTCTGATAATCTTCCTATAAGGATTGTGCTTAACTTTAACAGTATCCACAGTCACACCCTTTATGCTAAAAATCCTGTTCTTTTGCATGAACCTCTCTTCTGTTAAAGTAAAAATATGCCATTGCCATGCACGCAGCCCATCCCACTGTGCATTTCACTTGTGCGTTGAGTGCTCTCTGTAAATAAGAAAAACCTACAAACTCTTAGCATCCGAACAATTGTTTCTTTTAATGTAGAAACCCAAGCTAAGGTCTAGAATAGACAGATATTAAAAACGATTAGTCTAAATATATGCCTAAGGACAGTTTTATGGTAATTCGATGCCCCGCCCCTTACACAGTCCATTGAGTTAAAAGCAAAAGCACAAGCATGAGGGAAACATGGAAAATACCATTACAATATTTTGAGAAAAGCAGCAAGCCAGTGTCTATGAAAATTTAATAACCATTGACTTTTTTTTTTTTTTTAATTTCTTACTGTGAATCCAGGACAAACTTTTATTTGACAACCATATGTCCTTTAAAAGAGATCCATAAGTCTTCAAATAACTCAGACTGTTCTTCCCCCTCTCTTTCCCTCTCCCTCGCTCTCTCAATCTCTCTCTGTCTCCCTTTTTAATGCCCACATCTCCACTATCAGGAACAAATATGATTTCTGATTGAACATCACTTTATTTGCCAGTTCTGTGGTCTTTTCTTATCTTGTTCCACACTTCTCAGGCTTTGTGGTTAAATTATGTATTAAGGTCAATGTCAAAACACGGAAGATCTGTAATCTACAGGGAGCTCCCTTTTATTCGTTATTACAGTGAAGGCTGAGCGCAACTGTCAGGGAGCTTGGGATGTGCTCAGCATGGAGGCTTGCTACACAGCAGGGCTCTACAAAGCCTCTCTCCTTGTTCTCCCAGGACGAACCCTTGATAGATTTACCCAGATAACCCATCTCACTTTAAAGCTCTCTTGTCTCTGCTTCAATCTGAAAGCTGTCAAGTGCACCTATATAGTAATGTCATAAATCAAACGTAAAATGTGTACACTGGAGACACTGCGAGTGTCATGTATTCACTTGTACTTTGAGATCTTCTAAAGTAAAATGGTGTCAGAATAAGGAAGGCTGGGAGGAATGTTTTTTTTCCTTAAAAACGACAGAATATTTGAAAAGGTTGGCTGTAAACTTTTTTAAAAACTTTTGTTGTTATAAAGCCAAATTCTGGTTTATCCTAAATTAATCAGGAATAGTTATTTAGTACACTAAAAAAAAAAAAAAAAAAAAAAAAAAAGAAGTTGCAAGATATCTATCTGTAAACAATGTGATTTAATGCAAGACCATGTATTGATTTTGTTTCTTTGGTTTTCTTCTTGACAAGCATTTGTCAACACGGATTTGTATTAGTTCCCAGGTTTGTTTATTAAAGACGCATCATTCTTTCCCTGAACTAAAAACAATTCTCTTGCAGCAGGAGTACAACATCAAAGAAGAATCCTAAAACAAGATGCCAAACATGACAAGAAAGGAAAGCAGCCCTCTATGTGGAATGTACCACCACTGAACTTAATTTTTTTCTTACCTTCAGATAAAGAGAATTTTAATTTTTTATTGGCAGAAAAGGTTTGCTATTTCTTATTTAGTGGAGTCTGCATTTTTTTTTTTTTTTTTTTTTTTTTTTGTGGGAGGAAAGGGTTGCATTTGCAACATCCAGGTTGCCTCATAATCAGATAACTCAGCAAAACATCCTACAGAACCGGTCCTGCAATTCAGACTTTCTGGACTTTAAATGTTCTGGCTCAAAGCATATCTATTTTGAGGTCAGTTTGCATATGATGTTTAATTAAGGGTACCTGTGAATCGTACTGTATGGGGAGGTCATTGATCCGTGTATTCCATGCTGCATCCCAAACAAGTTTGACAAGTTTACATCATTAATCTGCAAAAAGCACTAACATAACTTTGAAAGACTCTCACCCACAGAAGCCCTGAAAGAGGATTGTCTCTCCTTTTAAATCATTTGGAAGTGAAAAGCATCCAGTTCAGCTGGGATCCAGAGCGTGTGTGCTTTCTGGTGGAGGGTGAGGGGAGGCCCAAGAGGTGTTCAGCTCTGGAGACAGATGTGTGAGTTTGAGCTATAAACCAGCTGGTGCCAAAGGTCACCCCATAGGGTGTCAGATTTTTTAGGCTGGGGAACCACCCCGAACAGGATGTGATACTAGTTTTTTCATTCTGTCTCCTAGTGCTGGCTGCAAATCTCTGCAGCTCCTTCACCAAACACACCTATGGTCTGCCTAGGTTCATGCAGGTTCTTGTATCTCTTGAAGTTATAAGATCATTCATCTTTATTTCTGTGTTCATCATACAATATTTCAAAAGGCTTCAAGTACAAGCAGTGACTTTCTCTGTAGTCCACACTACTGAGACATCTTTGCTACATGAGGTGCCACTTTTGCACTTCCCTAATCTATACTTTTTGTCTTGTTTTCATTGAAAACAAAGGCCTTTCTGAATTATAGCATCTGTTTCATCCACTTGAAATTTGAAAATGATGCAGAAGTGCTTTGCCATCAAGACCTCAACATGACCTCTCAGGAACCATAATACAAGAATGTAAGAGTGACCATACTGGGTCTGACCAGGGCCCCACTTGCTCACTCTCGTGTCTCCATCTTTGGCCAGCCAAAGAGCACAGAAACAAGTCAAGTAGTGATACTTCCACCAAACTGCTCACGGGCCCCATCAGTTTGTCATTTAACAACCTCCTGAGCCAAAGATCACACCTTTATATTGAGTAGACGTCAATGGATATTTCTCCCATGGATGTGTCTGCTCACTATGTCACTATTTAAATTTAAGCATCCACCGCCTAACTCCACTGTGTTAAGAAAAACTTCACACTTTTGAACATTGTACCCAAGATCCGTAAGTTGGAAAAAGAGTAGAGGAACACTGAAAAGCACCTGCCTTAAAGGGAGCTAGGAAGCATTAGGGGCTGTCTTGTCTTGTTGTCATCATCTGGAATCTTTTGATTATTCCAAGCAGGACTTTGTGCTTTGTACTTTGAAGTGCATCTAGATATACAACTCTATTAGTGATGTTGTGTAGAAAGACAAGGTTTTATGAGGAAAGCAGTCCCAATCTGTGCATCTCCTTTATATAGGAGATTTTTCCCTGTTCCCTCTTAAATATTTTATTTATTATTGGAGAAAGTCTGAAAAAATCTTTTTTCCCGTCATCCTTCACCCAGAGTTCTTCAGGGTGATCCCCAAGTAATGGCAATACTCTGCGCTACAGAAAAGTAAATGACTGTGATCTCATCAATTGTATCTCTGCATTGTAAGTTTAGATTCTACTAAAAGAGGCATTGGCTATGAGAAAGAAAATATCTTGGCTGGATGCTTCAGTGTATAAATCTTTGTACACCTTTTCTTTCTCGGGCAAGTAACATTCTACTGAGGCTGGTTATTACTAGAATTAAGGATTTGCATGTTGACAATCATGATTTTCCAGACTCTTGAAGTATAGAAGAGGTAAATATATCTGTGCTTTTTCATAAAAGTATAGTTTAAAATTTCCATAGAAAATGCACTTTTCTCCAAAGCTGGTCATTAGAATTGAAATAAATTCACTTTTTTTAACTGTCCAAGAAAAAAATACCAATGAAAAAATACTCAGCCCCTCCTCACAGAAAAGTTCTTGTAGCCTCTCAAAAGTACCTCTCGGTTCCAAGAGTATCTTGAGCTTGTCTGCTTAATATAGTAACTAGTCTAACATTACTTTTTTCCCCTTTTTTGTTTTTAATAAGACAAGTAATTTTGTTGTTCAGTGTTCTTCTTCTTGTAGAGGTCAGAGGGTATACCCTAAAAGCTGGTGGTTACGTTATTATCAGCAGTAGCTGATCAAGAGAGGAATGAACAGTCAGAAATACAAATCACATTATCATTCACCATCCATATTTTGCATCTTCAAATTCTTTTCAATGCCAACATTCCTAAGCGGTAGCAAGAGTAAAGAAAACTCCCTGAAACCCCTGCAGATTTTTTAACAGGTCACTCCAGAGAACAAGTTTAGGGCTTTCTTTAAATTCCTGGTTTTGTATTCTCAAGACGTTGAGTATCAGGCTCACCACTGCTTCACTTTACATACATGCTTTCCACTTCAGAAGGAAAAGCCATGGTGCATCTGAAGCAAACCCTATCTGAAGAGCCATGAAAATAACTTCTGACTACCAGGCCTAATTAATGCCTTCACACTGACCTCTACATCCAGCCCATATCAAAAATGTTACAGCAGAGCTGATTCAACATGAACTCAAGATCAGGCAAGACCTGGTACTAATGAATACTAATGAACAGTAATTACTGGAACTCTGCCACAGAAACCCACTGCAGAGACATATGCTAATGGGCTTTACGCAGCCAGTCACAGGACTTCATATCCACTAAGAAACTTCTGCTAGACTAAGGAACCATATGTCACGCACAACCTTGGTTGCACCCTTTCCGTCCCTCGCCCCCACATTCCTGACATCCAGCCTCTGTCCCCCACACAGGCCAGCTCAGGTCTGGCTTAGTCCTGGTTTCCTTGACAGGCACAGGCGTTCATTTGCATCAGCTGGGCTTGCTTTTCTTCTCCTGTTTCTCCCTCAAGATGCACAAAACTACCTACAGAGGGGAAAGGGGTTTTAGTAGGATGGGTCTTGGTCTGTAATAATAGTGCGGATAATATTACTTGCCTGTGGGAAGGCATAATGGGAAGACAGATCAGAGTATGACATCTGGACCTTCTCTGATATATTTAATGGAAAAATTACTCTCCGGAAGGAGATATTTTTAAACATGGTGGTGGTCAGTTTGACAAGCCTCCTCCCTTCTGTAATGCCCAGTGTTGGTCCTGCCCCACTGAGAGGATGCCTGGACCTCAGTGAAAATTGCATCTGAGATGCCCTTGGCTTTCTCCTAATTTCTGAGGCCTAATCCTGGCAACAAAGTAAGAGTCACAAGAGTAAATGCAACATAATCAAGCCCCTGAGTGAGCTTTTTATGCAATAAACTTGCTATTCTGGGCTAGTGCAAGGGGTCAACATGAGAAAAGCAATCAGGCTTGGGGCTGGATCAAGCATCTAAAGCTGTGAGTGTTGGGCAGCATGGAGCAAGAATACCCCAAACTGAAGATTGACGAGGGATTATCTTTTCCTCTCTGGACTCACAGATACTTGATTCACACAAGCTCCATGGTGCCTGTGTTTTCATTGAAGCATCATCTCCTGGAATCATATAATTAGGATCTCAGCTTTCATTTTACTTAGTAAGCAATTTTCTAACCCTGGTGCATGTGGGCAAAAGCTTGTACATATGACCCACATGAACACTAACGGCTCCAAACCAGAGTGCTAATAAAAAAGTCTGATGTTCATTGACTTGTTTTAACTCCGTGATTTAAGACAACCTCTTCTTTGGAGTAGATGTTGAACTGCAACGCTCAAAACTTAGGACTGTGTGTAGGCTGCATAGAAATTGTGCTGAGAGCGCTGCCTGCCAAATGATTTGCACACATCTTCGAGCACAGCACACAGTGACTGGTCGTGCTCTCTCCACCCAAAACCCCTCAGTTACCAGGTTGTTGCTGGTCATACCTCACTCAGGCTTCTTATCGTGCCCTGAATTTGCCAGGTGTTAGTGGTAGCTTCTGTGCTGGTCCTCATGTCCATAAACATAGGAAGCAGTTTCTGGGAGCAAAAATTAACCATCCCCGCCAATTTCCCTGGCGACAGAAAGTAAAAAGAAAGCACAAAGGCACACAGCAGGTTTACCTCTTCACTTGACTGCATGATCCTACCCATACTTTTTAAGATTTGGGAAGGTTTGACTTTTACCTAGCAAGAGATGATAGCATAGCACAGGATTACCTGACATAAGGAAGACAAATGACTGACATGACATGCAGCCACATGCTGGGTCCTGTAGGGTCAGGAACAGTAAGGAACACAGGGAGCTGTGATTAGCACTGCCAGTCATCACGTACCCAGCCACTGGCTTAGCTGTCATTTAGCACTCTGTCCATTCAGATTTATTGTTCTTTGTGACTTTCTGGTGTTCAGTTCTTCTCCAAGAGTTTTTTTTCCTGTCTCTGATATTCTGTCTCCACCTCCTTCCCGCTCCGTTTGCCCCTGCTGTATGCAGAGCTGTCCCAGTAACTCATGCTTCCTCTGGCTTTAGAATCCACTGTTTGGTGAGCTGGGAATTATGAGATTTTTGTGTTTTGAGGGGTTGTTTTTGCTGGTGTGTTCACTCAGGAAGAGTGCTGGTTACATTTGCTTATATTTAAATGCTTCTAGCCTTCTGGCTAGAACAGAAATATTTCAGGTTTTTCCCCTACAAATAAAAGCCTAACCTCTATAGAATCTGAACCTACCAGATCATCCATAGAAATGTATCAAACAGTAGAGAGTCATCCCATGGGTGAGCTGTTTGACATCTGGTTCTTACTTCAGTACTTTTCCGTCTCCTCTCCAACCTCCTCCCTTCTCTTATCCGTGCTGCGTTCATATCTTGCTAACTGAAATTGAACTAAACAGGACATCACGATGTACCTGTAACGGTCAGCAGAACAAGAGGTGTATTTGTCAGCTGTAACTATTTAGGAAAAAGATGCACCTGCCAGCTGAAAGACCTCAATACACTTGACCTTCAGTCTGAAACAGCAAGCAACAGACTTGTTTTGCTACCACCCAGGCAATACATGAAATTCCACATCCCTTGTTCTCTAGGATGTTAGTGGAATCATCTTCTTCCTAGAAGCTAAGGGGTCCTGTACCTTCCTTGTCTCTTGACCAGCACTTTTCTGCCTGGCACTCTGGAACAGCTCTTGCTCATTTATGTACCTCTTGATACTCCCTGGGTTGCAGAGTTTATGGAAAGGGATGTTTGTTTTTTTTTTTTTTTCACAAGCAGAAATGTATTTTTTTTTTTTTTTCCTCACTGTCTATTGTCCAAAAGTAAGAAATCAATTTAACTACAGGTGCCTGGATCTGACTGGATTATTTCTGGAAAAGTTCCACACTACCTTTAATTAGCTACTACAAGCTGAAGGAAACAAATGCAGTGTCTGTCTGCTTTGGCTGTAAAGTTGCTCCTCTTCATCTGTTCACCAGAACAAAATCTTTTCTATCAGTCAGCAATCAAACCGTTAAGCTAGAATTAGGTTTTCTTGATCAAGCATGTTTTACATAATTTAATACATTAGCATTGTTGGTCATCATCAATACATGCCTTTCTTCCAGGTTTTTCTCATATAATTTTCCAGTAGCTGATATATCCAATGCAATTCTCAGTGATAATAGGCCAGACTTCAGTAATACAAAGGAGGTGCACACTCTGTGAAGTCTCTGAATTCAACCATAAGACATTGTAAGCATTCATTACCATTTTTCAAACTATTCAAGAGCAATCAGTGAAGTACAACACCTATTAAAGTCAACATTTAAACACCTGCTTATTTTAGTGGAACCAGAAAGTACCTCTGCTGGAAAGCGCTCCTGCCACCAAGGTCATTTACTTGTCAGGCATATAGTCCCACAGATTGACAATTTATCCTTAGAGCTGTTTGGTGTCCAGGTAGACTTTAAGGAGGTGGGGTTGAATCTTTTGATATATGAAATCCTAGAGAACACTGGCCCTAAATCTTGTCAGCTGTCCATTTCTTCTAGCAGAGGGGGGGGGGGGGCTGCATTTGCAAAGTCTGTAGCAGCAAAAGTCAACTTTAAGAACAATTTATTTCAACCTACTACTTACAAGACAGAGGTGCAGATTCACTAGAGGACAGACAAGGACAGCAGCTCTCAAACAGTCAGGGCCCCTAGAGCACAGGCATACTCCTAGTCACATTATGCTACAACAACTACATAGCTTTCCCACTCACACTGCAGCTGTAAATGGCTCTGAGAAATTGTCATATTATATCAGCTTGTCCAGCCAAAGATATTAGTCCCCCTGACAAATTTCCGCTGACTTGTAACCTTACATCCACAGAGGTACCATAACAACTATTCTTATCATATAACAACAATTTCTTATCACAACTAGTTTAATATTAGCAATATACCTGAACTGTGTATCCACTGTTTTGTTTGGGTTTTTTTGGTTTTGTGTTTTTTTGTTTTTTTTTCAAGAGGTGTTTTGGAATTGCATGTAGGGCTTTAGAGTTCATTAAGTCATGAAAAAGAAGGTGTTATGACAACTTTGGTACTACCTATACCCTTAAGTTCCTTTAAAAATATGCTGCGCAGGACTGGAGATGAAAAATGTGAGTTTAATCCCTTGAATACTTTGATATCAACAATGCAAGAGCCACATATGAGCAGAAACAGATCTATTTGTGCATGAGCAATAAGCATTCCCAGAAAGATCCACATCCCACCAGATAGCCCTTTATTATATCAGAAGACAAAAAAAAAAAAACAAAACAAAAAAAAAAAAAAAAACAAAACAACAAAAACCAACAAACTCTTTTCTAACTTATCCTGTAGAGAACATGTTAATTTGAGAGACTCTTGAAAGCTAGCCTCTTTCAAAAGCTCACTTGCCATTTCTGATGTCTTCCTTTCTACATGTGGTAAAACTTTACATGTATTTGTGAAGGACTCCAGGTTTCAAGGAAGCTTAGAATAGCTGCTGCTTCATTGCTAACAAAAAGATTCTTTGAACGATTAATAATCAGTTGCTTTCTACTCATTTTGTTCATCAGCATGTGAGCTGTATGTTAAGTACGTGAAATGCCTGAATGTTTCAAAATACAGCATCTTTTAAGCCTAAGTAGAACTAGCTTCAGCCTTCAAAGTCAAAATAAAACCAACAACACTGGCAATATGTAGTGTTACTCTCTCCTGAGCCTGCTTCCCAAGTCATGTTCTTCAAAGAGCTGCACGAATATTAAAGAAGCTCCACATTTCTCTGTAAGACCAGATATCATTATGGACTTTTTAAATATGGTAGAATTCATGAGGGATGAAAGAGTTAAGTAATTTTATCCACACAAATCATCAATTCCAGGTTGGGACTTGAGCATTAAAACTTTACAGCACCAGGTTGCAAGTTAGCTCAACACATCACTGACAACCTTTAAAATATGTGGTAAGCATGAAAACTTTCCATGTCCCAGCATTGGAAACAAATCAGATGCTCAGCGAGCAGGATTTTGCACAGTATTAGTCATGAAGCGCTTGAGCGATTCATAATTTAATGAAAGATGACAAGGTCTTGTGTTTGAAACTTGAATCCTTGAAGACTAGTCCAAGGTTATCAAGACAAAGGTCAAGTCAAGGTGAAAAAGCATAGATCTTGCAACGCAAGTCACAAAGCACTGCACAACTGCAATACAAAGCAGAGTAGAATAAAATATAAAGTACGCCAGATGTAGCTATATCAAAAAGCTAAGGAAAACTATGATCCTACAAATCTTTGGCGGACTTCATTTCAAAACTAGTAGAATCCAACACACCCTTCCCATTACTAGCTGGTTATGGGCGTGTTAAGCTGTTAACAGTTATTATATCATCAAAGAAGACATTGCTTTAACATGCTGTCAGAACAACATGCACCCCTTAAATATTCCATAAAGAAACGAGAAGACCACTGTGATGTGGAGCAAATGGTATTTGAAGATACATCTTGATGGTATCCTTGTATTGCATCATTCAGGGCTCAGTGAGCAGGTGCTTAAGTAACATATTGAAGTCACTCAAGTTTCTGGGCTGGAGGTGGACCAAAAGATGTGTGTCATGAAGATGAATCGCTCATCTTTTACACTGTGTTGTAGACAGCAATGAGAAAGATCTGGACTTGATAGTCAGTGCTGAAAATATTTTATGAATTCTGCAGATTTAGTGAACGGTAGGAATGGCTGCTTCTCATGGTGACTGCTTTGAAGACCACTGCCACATGCAGATGGTTGCCTAAGTGAGTTTTTTCCACTGACTTCACTGAGCCATAGTCCAGGTCCTACAGTGCTGGAGTCTAATTTAGCTACAGACAGATCAGTGAGTTTTTAAGTGAAACTTTAAAGCTAAACTCATTTAGGCACAGTGTTCCCATGCTTTATTCGATCATAGCTTGGTACTATTGCTTTTTACTGCTTTTGACAGGAAATATTGACAGCATTTTAAAAATTATTTTCAAAGGGAAGTCTTTGGACATTGTCTCCAAATTCATGCTATGTTTGAATGCCAAACTTACAGAGAGATAATTTCTTCCCTCATTAATTTCATCATCTTCTTTTATCGTTCAATTTCTTTCTTTCTAAATCTGCTGCAGATAAAACTCACCTGGAGTCACCAGGTCATAATATATGTAGTAACCTGACAGTCAGAATTCTTTATATTTCATTAAAGCTGTTATCCTGCAGTGTTGGAGAAGTTTCTCAGTAGTTAAGTCACAGTACAATAACATGGGAGAAATAATTCTGTCAGGAAACCCCAGATTTCCAGGCTTGTTCAGGGAAAAGCTAATTGGAATGTTATCATCAGACCAGGAAACTGCTGGATCTCACTACAGCCCTGCCCAGAATCTTGCTTACACCCTTAGGCCTCTTTTCTCTGACAGACAGCACATTTCACAGCAGGCAACGCAGGGACAGCCTCCAAGTATATCCATGTTTCCTCACTGAAGGCATGCATGTTCACTGTTGTAGGCTGTTGCTTGTTACTTGTTCACCCCTACCCTAATGAGGATGGGCACCTGTTAGCATTAGCAGAGAAACTATTTCTTTCATATGCTCATATACCCTTATATTTAAGGAGTTCCAGGCTTAAGACAAACCTGTTGAGGCAAACATAAAAAGAAAAATCATGCGTGTGTATGCGTATGCTGCAGACGTAGCAACTTTTGGTTGGTACATACCACAACAGAAGAACCTACTTGAGGTTCTTCTCTTTCCCCATGGTCAGCTCCAACAGTTATACTCTACTCTTCTGGGCAAGCTGTATCATCTAGCAAAGTAAAACATTCCAAAATACCAACAATTTTTGCGTTCATCTCTGTTGGGAGACTGGTGAGGTGAACGATTATATTGCAGAATGTGACTGCTGATGTGAAGGAAAAAAATAAGTAACAAAACAGAACCAAAACCCCTGTTTAGTACTCTATTTTAAACACAAAAGCAGAGAATAACTTCACAGTGCTTTTCCCCCACTCCCTGCCCTGCTTGGAATACGCAGCTCCTGGAAAAAGTCACTGCCTGGTGCTCTTTCTGGTATTCCCCACCAAAATTTCCTCTTTCTGAGAGCCGTATGAACACTCACCTGTCTTCTAAGAGTGGAAAAAGGCAAAGAAAGGAAATGAGAGGGAAAAAAGGCTGCCAAGACATTCAGAGAGAGCTTGTGGCAAGACCAGGATGAGAATTGAGCTGGAGATCTGAGATATCAGATCTGTTTTATCTGTTGACAGCAGTGGTCAGGTCACAGGGGGAACCTGATCAGTGGCACCTCCCTGTCTACAAAAGAAAATTAAAGCAAAGGGCAAAGCCTTGGCAGAAATCTGTGCTTGCCAGTAACCCAAAGCCACTGAGGCTACGTCCTCTTTGGACATGTGGCCATTCAGTTTGTGTTCCTTTTTTTTTTTTTTTTTTTTTTCTTTTTTTTCACAATGCTCCTGCCCTGTTCCAGAAGTGTTGCCAGGCTGTGCATACAACAGAAATCTCCAGAGCTTTGGCACCGACCTTCCATGTAACGCCTCCCTTTGTTTTGCCACTAGTCTTCCTGTATGCCTGCAAGTACTGTGGATGCAGGGTACAGACAGTGAAATCCTGCCACCCAAAACATAATGAAGAAAGAGCAGAATTTACCCTTTAGTCAATCCCTGACTGTACTGTGTTGTCCCTGCAGATATCATTCTGCTCTTTTCCCACTGTATCCATACTGTCAAAAGTGATAAGCCAAAAGCTCTTTTTTTTTACAGCTGAAAAGATATATTTCCCAAGTCTCCTTTCAGATTTGATTGTACCATTATCACAGATGAGATTAATGTGTATATGCAAGCACTCTTCATTCTAGATTCTTTATTTTTTATTAAAACAACCATTTCCCAATTTTTCAATAACTTCTTTTTACTCTTAGCAAAGATCTTCCTGATTCTTTCTCTGTTTCTTTTCTGAACTCAAGTATTCATTCCAATTAAACTGTCATCTTTATCTGGTATTTAGCATGTGAGAGTCCTACTGTTTAATACATGCAGTCATCTCTTTCTTCTGTCCAATACTTAGTTTTTTCTTCAACTGTTTGTACCTTGAGGAAGATACATATTTCATCAAAAGATCCAATAACACATTAAACACATACCCCCTCCTACCTTCAAAAGATCATACTTAACCCCCTCTTAATTTGGTGAGGTATGCAGCCTTCATCCAGTTTCTACTGAAGACAATGAAAATACAAATTCTGTCTTTCATGCAGATAATTCAAGCCCTTGACAAGCAACTACAGCAAATCCAAGGCATATCCAGAAGGAGGCATAATTTTCATAAATGGAGGAAGACACTGGTCTTGAAGCTATCAGTCTGATGCTCTTATGTACCTAAAATCCATTAAAACTACTCCTTTAAAGAAATAAAGATAAAAAGCTCAGAGTATCATGTGACACAGTATAACCTATCACAGCAATAAATCAAAGATTCTGACCATGATTACAGATATTATCTCTTATTACCTGCAAAAGAAAATATAAGCCAGATATCCTATTTTGTATCCAGAATGTCTCTAGCGGCTTAGCAGATTTCTAATGAATATCAGCTTAAAATAAGCTCATCTCCTTAGAGATCTGCTTCTGTGAAGGCAATATTCCCCAAGAAAACCCGTGACTGCTAAGTAACCTTTGTTATACTCATATGGCAATGATCTATTGGCCTAGGAAGCATGTACATTTTGTATAATTCTCAGTAAAAGGTAACTTTTTCCCTGGGAGGTTTTAAGAAAATATCCCTTTAAAATGTTGATGTAAAACTAATTCTCTTTCCCGACTGATTAACAAAAAATATTGCTACTGTGGAGGCGAAATGTCAACGAATGTGACAGCAACCTGGGCTTGATTTGAAAAACAGTAGAAGAACAGTGGAAGGCTGTAAGAAAAATATATAAAGGTAGCACTTTTAAAACAATCTACTTAGATGGCGTGAAAGGTTTTAAAATCTTGCATGAGAAAAAATGAGTTTTTATCACTTCTGTGTACTTTGCACCAATTTATATCAAAGAATCCTAGCAGGCTTATGATGCAACTTTTGTTCATCCCACGAAAGCTGTTAGCAAGTTACCACGTAGTACCTTTTGCTAAATAAATCATATGAAATGAAAACCCATTATTTTACTGCACTTTTCTGACAGCTACAGTGCAGTAATGGGAAACTTTTTCAGTAACTAATCTGTATCCAGCATAATTACAATGTTTAATAGTTTAGTTTTGACATATTTGTTACTTACCTCATTATCTTCCTATAAACCTAGATCATCACATTTAATGATATTTCAAAAATCCTCTATCCGTGCTGAAAAGTTTTAAGCAACAGTCTTCCTCTTGCTCTTTCAGTACCTCTGGATTCTGTTGTTTGATTAGTGGATGCCCTGTCCTCATTTAAATATGCTAAAATACTCACCTCTTCTGATTAGCGGAGTCTGCCATGCAAAGCCTTTGTGTTGCACTTTCTACTGATTTGTACTGTATTACACCAAGACCCAAGTACGTGTCTGCTCTTTTCTATTGAACTCATTTATCTTTGACGGTCAGCCTCACATCTGCATTTGGTGTCAAGTGCTGGAGAGAGGAGCAGGCACAGACATGCCTCTTCTCCTTGCTCTTAATTTTTTGCACTGAAGGGAATGTGGATTCAATGCCTAGCAATTGCCTTTCAAGTCAGCAGCAGAACCACAGATAATTATCAGAGTTTGGATTTGAAAACACTGTGCCAGACAAAAGGCTTCTTGACAAGTCTGCCTCTAGGGGACGGGAAAACGTAGCAGGATGAAAATCATAGTGGCCTAGTACAATGAGGATGAGTAGTATACAACCAGTTCTGGGGTCAAGCTCCCACAGCAGTTTCAAGATATTGTTGGTACCATTCCCCATCCAGAGTAGGGGAGGGCTGAATAGGTGCTCTGCGTCTTGCTGTGTCAGCATTTCTAGGGTTTCTAATAAAACAAAAGGACTTCTGGCCTTTTTCCTGCTGGTTATCTTTCGTTCCAGCTGCTTTCAATGCAAATAAAGGGCCGAATCCATAGTTACTATACACATCCCCCGTTCCAAAATCATAGGGTAATACCTGGCTTTCTGAGGCGGTCGATAGCTCAGGCAGCAAAACCGAAGCCTCCAGCAGCCCTTTATCACCGGCACACATTCTGCACTAACTGGGCAAATGTGGCAGGTCTGCACTGAGCAAGGTGTCCAAGCAGGCAAGAGGAGGTGAAAAATTATGCTTAGAACTATGCTAAGAACAAAAAAAAAAAAAAAAAACACAAAAAAAAAAAAAAAAAAAAAAAAAAACAAACCAAAAAAAACCTGGACCTGTCTCCAGGTCTTTTGTACATGTTGCAAATCTTTTGAAGAGTGGTCAGGTGTGTCTCTCTGCTGAGAGACAGTAGAGCTGAAATCACTCAGGTGTCGGTTCTGCAACTTTACTAGAAAGACCCTTAACACCAGCTCTACTAACATTACCAGCTTCGTGGATCAAACATCAAGTAGGTACACCTACTTTTTTATCTAGCGGTTTTTCCTTGCCTCAGACGAGCACTCATGGAACAACCTGTGTTAGCCCTGGAAGTTGCACAAGACACACGGCACGTCTTACTGATCCAGAGGCATCACACCAGCATATCTGAGGTCAGAACTGAGCCTATGGGCTGTAAAGCTCTGTCAACAATCGCCGATATGGGGTTCAAACCACTTAGTTGCATTGGAAGCATATGTGTGGGCAGCACACTGCGGTCAGGATAATCCGTGCAAAAAGCATATCATCTGCAGAGCACCCAAGTCCCAGACTTGCAACTATAGCTCTGCAGCTCCATTACATCAAGACCAAGAATGGTCAGTCTTCCTCTGGGATGGAGGGGTGACACGAGCTGTCTTTAATTCTGAGCACGTTGCCTGAAGCTTTCTTGGCCATTGTGGCCAGTTTTGCACCACCCGGAACTTGTAACAAATGCTTGGTTCCCCCAAACACATTCAGGTGACGTGGAGATAGTACAAATCCCTCTTCAGTCCTTTCATCTGTGAAAATAAAATCAAGTTTGGTCTTAATGGGCAGTCAACTAGAGGCAATTAAGAAGGGGTGGAGCGGGACGGGGGGATGGGGCAGGGAGGGAGGAAGGCCATCCCAAGCTCACCGATTACTCTGTGACAAACGAACCAAATACCAGGGAATTACTCTCGGAGGAGAACGCTGAGTTCCCATGAGGCCGAAAGTGGCCTTTTGGGAGGGAAACGTTGGCAACCCTAGCACCTGAGTGTTTCCATCTCTTGATGAAGGTATTATTTTTCAGTGTGCAAAAACAATGAAAAAAGAGGAACCAAAAGAAAACACTTTTCGCCTATTAAGGAAATCTGATAAAAACTGTTCTTTCATCTAGCATTTGATACTCAAATGCACTTTCCCATTCACAGTTGGATGGAGATTTTTTTTCAAGTTCAACCCTAATTTATTTATCTTAAAGCAGGCAACGTACTGCAATTTTACAATAAAGGACTCCCAATCAAAGCTTACCTTATCCAGAGGTAATTAATACAAAGATTGTTGAATTAAAGATGTGAGTCTTGACACTTTGGCGGGGGGTAAGGGACATGGTCTCAGAGGCCCAAATTATGCCTGAAACAGACCAATTAACACCATGTATCTTCTTTTATGTTAACTTCAATTAGGGTTTCTTAAAATTTTTAAAGTTATTTTCTTCTTTACAATCTCAGAATGTCAGAAATGTACATCAAAGAAAAACGCTTCAGTGTGAACACCATAGGTAACGCTCATTTGCACACAAATCTGCATATTGCAAAGGAGTTCAGAGCCCATTTTGCATGAATTATTGCCGGATGTGAGTCAATGAATTAAACAGCTAAAAAATAACAACCATCCAAGTGATGATAAGCTGCACCTACTTATGTTGACATAATGAATTTCAAAAAAAAGCACATCCAAATTTTAGTTTAGTTACAGTAGAAATAAAGAGGTGATTTAAACTAGGATTATATTCAGGCCCGTGTATTTTAAAATACTTTTCAAATTAATTTTGCTTACTATGATTCACAATGGCTGCACTGGAAAAGAGTATTTTTTTTTTCTGTCAGATGAAACAGAAATAGATAAAATTTTACACTCGTGTCTCTCTTGGTTTTGACAGTAAATCCATTGACTTTTTTTTTCAGCACTACATACAATATGTCATCCATGTAGCTTTTATTCTGCAGTCATCCATCTATAAGATCACTTTGTCCTTGCACAATTCCTCTTGCAAGATGCCATCTCTTCGTTTGCCATTGATTTGCCCACACCTAATTCTTTCCCTTGTGCCAGTGCAAGCAACTTATTTCTGAAAGTGTCACAGAGAAATGGAACACAGGCTAGCACAACTACTGCAGAAATAGCTGACTCAGAAATGAGTTGATTCTTCAAAGAGTTAAATTTTAATCACAGATAAGTCACCAAGTAAAAAGCAGAAATCCAAGGGTTTTCAATGTAAAAATCTTGTTTTTCAGAGTTGAATCTATCCCTTCTAGAACCTGTATGTAGCTCCCACCGACTCTAGTGTGCTCACTCCTAATCAGAACAGGCTGCAAACAATGGACTCCTCTGCTGGGGCCTTTTCTTTTCTCCTTCACAAATTCTTCACACATGGAGCAAGATTTTTTTTTTTTTTTTTTTTTTTTTTTTCTGAGCTTGTACGCTCTTTGTAATCGACTGATTGCTTGTATGAATATATTTCGGTTTACGGATTTTCCACCAATATTCATAATGAGTGTTCCACAGGGCTTTTGCCATTTAGAATTCAAACCCCAGATTGTCACTTGGTATGCTGCTTCTCTCCTCGTCAGATGACATCCCTTTTATAAAAAGCACGGTAGCTTGAGAAGTCTGAAGTTGACTGCATTTTTCAAAAAAAAAAGAGAAGGGGCTATAAGAAGAAAGTGATCGGTAGGATTGCAAAAATTCTGATTGCACAGAAGGGGAAATATACCACAGTAAGGGTGGTTATGAATGGGAACAGGCTGCACAGAGAGGCCATGCAATCTGTCTGTCCTTGGAGACACTCAAAACTCTTCTGGAAAGGCCCCGGGCGTCTGATCTCACTTGGAAGTTAGGCCTGCTTGTAGCAGGGGGTTGGACCAAATGTCCTCCAGAGGTCCCTTCTGACCCAAATCTGCCCATGGCTCTAATCTATGACTCTATGGCCTCAATATTAATGGAAAAAGAATTGCCAGGAATTGACTGGGCCAAAAGCCTGATGCAGTTAACAGCAATGTCTACATTTTCCCACATATTCTCTCTGCTTTCCTAATAGCTGCCGCACTTATTACAGTGTTTAAGCCAGTGAAAACCCAGAACACATGCCCAGAGCAGAACTTGGGTGTTTCTGTGAGTAGTAAGTCTACTGTGGGTTGCACTTTTCTATAGTTTATTACATTTATTACAGTAATTGTAGCAGCTTGTCTTTTAAAGAGCTTTAGGAGAAGTGGAGCATGACCCCAGCTTCCACTACATTAAAAATGGCTTAATCATTCCCAATCACCACAGGAACAAGTAACGGTTAAGGTCAAACACAGGTTTTGTATGCACTTTGCTCTCTAAAGACCCTCAAGAGTTTGGAAGTTATAATAAATTTTACACCTGTATTACCTCCATCTTTTTATGTTTGTGATCACAGGGCAAAAAGAAAAAAAAAAAAAAAAAAAAAAATAGGAAGAAGAAAGAAAAAGCCAGCTCAGCTCAAACTGTAAGGGCTCAAATTCCATCTGTTTTAGCTCATTTTTTTCTCTGAGATGTCAGTGTTTTTTAAAGACCAACTGTGATAAAACTTATCTTTGATCAACAATTCTGAAAACACTGGCCCTTGGCCAGAACTCATCTTTTTCTCAGTTTGGGCTCAATTCAAAGTTCTCTGCTTTTTCATGAACTCTGCCATAAAACTGCGAAAGAACTGCAGCTTCAATGGGAGGGAACCATCCTGTCGGGGTGAACAGGAAAACTGTGCTACCCTTGCTACCTAAGCAAGCCCTCTCCTAAAATCAGTCACACAGCCTCCCCCTTCTGAGCATTCCAAATCTCACTCATTGGGACGAAAGGAAAAGCGTATTTGATTAAGAGTGAATTTTGGCCTTAGTAAAGGAGACATCCTAATCTCTTTTGGTTTAAAACCAAAAAAAATTTCTGCCTGTAATATGGGCGCTTTGTTCCTCAGTCACAGACATTTAGTCAGCTGATGGGATTGTATCAGCAAGTTGGTGTTTTCAGTGAAAAGACTGTGTACAGGCATTTAGCTGTGAGGAACGCAGGTGGTCTGTGTGCTACTTTAGGATGGACAGTGGACCAGTATCGAAAAAGCTTGGAATCACTGCTTAAAACAACCACCATTACTGCAAAGGGAAGAGAGCATCCATTTAGCACCTCTGCTCAAGAACACACCACCTGACCAGGAGACCCAGCCGTTAGTGTTCTGCCACCATAATACTGATTATGAGTCCAAATTCTGCTCATCCAACCTCAAAGGAAGCAACAGAGCTACAAAACCAGAAAAAGACTGTATCCTTCTTAAGCATTCTTGCCCTACCAAGACATAAATTTTAAGTATAATCTATGTTACCCTGGATCATCTGCAAAAAAGATTGAGAGAAGGCCACTGGGCAAGTAGGGCAATCCTACACCATATAGAAGCAGGGCAGGGTAGCAGAGGAAGGACTAGCCAGCTGTGAATATTCATTTAGGGACAGGTTATTAAAGCTATTTAAGCCCCTAACCTCCCATTAGAAATAAGCTGTGAGGAACCTGAATTGGTGCATTCAAACCTCAGGAAAAACTGAATGCTTTAATTTATGGCCAAACCCTTATAAACAGAATTGCAGAATTCAGTCTGCAAACATCATCATGGACCAAAACCTACAGAATTCTCACAATTATTACTATTAGGCCAAGTAATCATCTCCAAAGGTAAATGATGGGAGCACTGTTACTTCAGTTATTTAAAGCTAGATTGGACAATTCTCCAGGGAATATTTTTGGGGGAGAAAGTGGGGGCTTTGTTATGATTAAACTGAGGCTATAAATAGGAAGACTTTAATGCAGTGCAGCATTACTGAAACAGCAATGCTGTTTTATGGGTTTTTTATAATCTGAAACTAGGGAAATTCTCACTTCCCACAGCAGCCTCCGCCATCCCCAATTGCTCCCATTACATTGACCAGTAATAACACCCTGTGGCTTTTCATTCATTCTGCAGTGCTGTAACTTCTACCTTTCTTCTCATCGGATGTCGGGAACAGGGAGATCTTGTGCCTTTCCCGTGAGCCTGTGTGTGGCTTTTGATTCCAAGGTTTACAGCCCACATGCATTTGGTTGATCCACTAGGGCTTGGAACGTAAGAGCAGAAGTCTTAGAGCAATACGGTAAAAATAAGCACAATTTGGCACCTCTGTGCTGTACCTCCAGAATGAGGAATGCATAAGAGAGTCTCCAGGTCTCTGCAATGAGGAGAAGGTGAAGATGCGTTCCCCATCCCTTTAAAAGTAGGTAGCGTTTCAATCCTTAATTTAATAGTCTTTGGAAGGTGCCATGTTTCCTTCTGGGTGGCAACATACATTTTGAGTCAACTAGATGGAAAAAGAAGTTCAAAGTTAACAAGATGGGCACCTGGAAATAGTGGAGTGTCTCCTCAGCTCGCTGTCATTGTGAGGATTTACACGTATGCAAGCGAAGACAAAGTAGAGGTCGAAAATATTTCCAGATCAGAAACATATATGGTTTGTCCCTCCTACCTGAATGTTCTGACATGCACCATGTACAAAGCATAGAAAAGCCAAACTTTTCAGGCAATATATGCTACCCACAAAGGCAGGATCTCAGGGGAACCCCTATCAACAAAAGAGTGCGATGATTTGAGGAACCTGCTCATCTATTTTTTCTGTCTCTTTTTTTTCTTTTTTTTCTTAATTTTAGGGTGAATGCTTCCTTTGCTTGACTTCTGCTTGTTTGTTTCAAGAAGAATTACTTGTCACTTCAGAGACAGTGAAGACTGTGGAAGGTGCTTCTTCATCTGTTGGATTTCTAATTCTCATCCATAGCATCATTACAGGCACCAACACAGAGTACAGTTTATCATTAAAACAAACCTTTTCCTCGAGTGCTTTCTTCAAATGGGGTTCATGTGCCTGTCGACAGAAGCCTGAGTGGTGCCTACGTGCACCTCTGAGATCTATAAGCTTGATTCTGAATTCACCAAGAAAATGGGACATGACACCCAGCACTGTGGGATATTCAATCTTTTCTGACCCATCTGCACACTTGGCTTGTCAAGGCCATGTGATTCTGTTCTTCACCAGCTTTTAACAGCCCTGCAAGCAGCACCAGGAGTGAGAGCTTGCTTTTATTTTCCTCTTAGACTCTGGTGTGTAGGTTTAAGACAAAACTGAGGAAAATGTTCCATGGGCACATGCACTAGAGCTGGGCAGATAGCTTCAACAGGCTGGGTGACACGCACACATGCAAACAAACATACTTGAATGCACACAGGAAAATATTCAGCTGGCCTAATTCCCGTCCTGCTCTCACCCATCTTTCTTGTAATGTTGCTACGCTCGTCACATTTTCCTGCGGGAATAGCGGGTGAGTTGTGTGGACAGGTATGTGAAATACCTACAGGAGTGCTATCAAGAAAATCACTGTTCATGAAAATAAATAATAGTAGCACTTCCGCTCTCCCCATGAATGCACAAGGGGACACATTGTGAAACATGTCAAACCATTTACTAGTTCTTGTCTCAGTTCTTGCCGTAGGTCTCGCTGCTTCTTACTGAATACTAGTCCTTTTTAATGGTTCAAAAAAAAAAAAAAAAAAAAAAAAAATCCTTGGTACCGTGGCATTCCAGAAAGCACAAGCCATGCTCAGACCCCTCTTCTAGCGCAGTCAACATCTTTCTTCTTCTGCCTGCGAGATGGTATTTTACTGCAGCTCACACAGAAGAAAAGCTCAGCACCCCCAGCCCTGTGACAAATAGACCCTCAGAGGCAAAGGCCCACCCCTTCCTGCCACTGATGTGTGTGGCCTTCGGGCTTGAAAACGCTTTCTTTTTGCCACAGTCACTACGTGTTTGAATCCAGAATTTCACACCAGACAACTGAAAGAAACAACGTTCTTCTAAGTATTGTTTAAGCACCCAGGGTGAGGCAGATTCAGTGCGCACGATGCCACGGAAGCTCCCTCTGCCCCGTTTCAGCCACTTGCAGACGCCGCACACAGAACTGTTTGTGGCATCTCAGCAGAAGACTGCAAGAAAGCTCGGGAATCACCCCAAGAGAAGAAATAAGGACTTTTTTTTTTTTTTTTTTTTTTTTTTTTCCCCATTCTGAAAGAAAGCTTTCTAAAATGCCAAGACTTGCATTTTGCTTCCCCTCAGTCTCACACATGGTCGAAGTTCTTTCAGGAACAGCAACTTGATTTTAAGCGCAAGAATGTGCAGAGTGCTTCCTCCCCCTGACCTGCACATACAGACGTGCCACAAGACATTCTCCGAATCTCTCCTGCTGAACCTGCTTTAAAATCAACACACAAACAGCAGAACACAGGCTGCGGTCGCTGTCCACACTAACAGCTTCTTGTTGAAGACAGAATTAGAAGGAAGGCACTTCCCCGTTGAAAAGAGGTAAAAAAAAAAAAAAAAAATCACTGCTGCTTTTTCTGTGACACAGACTCTGAAACACCGCTGCAGGCCCGTTCTGGTCACTTTTATTTCAGGTGATTTATCTGAAGGATCTCTTAGTTCAGCCAAATACAGGTTCCCAGAAGAAAGCAAACTATAATCATAGAGTCAGCAGGCCCACTCTTATCACAGCTTAATCTTATCCAATGTATTCATTTTTTCATTTCTATTCAGCGTTATGGCCACATATTGATTATTTCCCATAGTTCTAATTCCATACATTCGTAGCATTGGTATTTTCAGAGCTGCAACATCTGCCAGGACAACAGTGCAAGGAAAAAAGAAATTCACGTCGCTGTCAGGATAAAAACATTTAAGTCTCGCAAGAACTTATTTAGCAGCGAATATTGGTGTCAGTGTTCAGTGTCATTGCTACGCTAGGACTTTGATCAGAGAAATCAGGAGGCTGCTTTTGTCAATACCATATGATCTGTCAAATTGTAAAGGTGATCTTTGGAAGGCAAAGGTAGAATTTCCAAAAGACCATGTTAGGAAATAGAAGCTCTGCCTAGACTGGTTTATTGCACTGCTAACTCTCAACCCCCATCAGAGGATTTTCATTTGACACTTCTCAGCTACTCACTGCTCTTCATCCCACAATTCCTGTACAAACCTGAAATTCTAAAGTAAAAAAAAAAAAAAAAAAAAAAAAAAAAAAAAAGGGTTATTTTGTAGTATTTGGGGCTTTAGATTCTTTGTTGCTTTTTATGATACAGTGAAAATCTGTGGTGAGTGACTCTTGTATCAGAGCTTCACGTTTTCACAGCACTGAGCAGCCTAGAAACAAACATCAGCCGCAAAAGAAGGTGCAGTAATTAAGTAAATTCTAAAACCTGTTGGTCTTTGAAATAACGTTTTCTACAAAAGCTGCGCAGCAGAAGGGAAACCAACCCACAGGTACCCATCCCAACCAGAGCTGTAACAGCAAGGCTGCTTCTGCTATTCAACCACCCTTCTGTTCTTGCATTTAGTTTCTTCCCAATACGTTTTGGATAAAACCATGCAATTTCAAAGCTGCAGTTAAGAAAAGTAAACATAAATATTAAAAGGGTGCAAACGGTCTTCTGTAATTAGCTACTTTTTTTATATTAGTTATTCAATATTTTTGCAGAACACAAGGCAGAGGAAGGAGTGAGGTGAATAGAAGGAACATCATTGTTTCTGTTTATCAAAGAAGCCCCAAGTTCACACTAATCACTTTTTCTTTAACTCTTGTTTGAGAAATAAGTCATGAAACAAGCACAAGACAAAACATACTCATGACTCAGATTAGGTTAAAAACGGTAGAATATTTTCAGTCTCTTTTTACACCAGTTTGCCAGTGTTTCCTTGGGGTGATGTTTATGTGTAAGGTAATTAGTAAAAAGGGACTTGATTCGCCACTTCTTCCTCTCCTGCAGACACTGATATCTGAATAAAAAAAAAGCCCCATCAAGCCAGAAGGACAACACACAGTGCAAATGACTACTAGAGATGCCAGGCAGCATTAATGGGAGCTCAGGGAGAGATTCAGAGGTGAGTTACACCTAAGTAATTAGTAATCTTTATTTCTTGCAAGCTTTTTCCTCTAGCACTTGCCCAGGACTTGTGGACAATATTTTTGCCCTTCCAGGTAACAGGATTTAGGGGGGGGGGGGGAAGGTAGAGCACATCATTTTACTTTCTCCTGAAGCCCAGTGGGCTCTGACTGGATCCAGCAAAACAAGTCTAACAAACTGCTAGGGCAAAGAACAAGTTCAATATTGTAATGTATTGAAATGCTGATTTAGGTACCGTTATCAGTAGATTATACTGTCATCTAGTGGCAACTACTTAGCTTGCATCCCAAAATACTGGAGACCAGTCTGCAGACTGCAGATACCTACCAAGGAATTTTCTCTTGACCAGCTTCCTAAAGCAGCCAAACGATCAAGGGCACTTCCAAGGGATATCATCGTAATAATGGAAGACAGACACACACTGTGGATTTGATCCTCCTGCATACTTTGAAAATAAAAAGCCCCTAAAAAACCATCTCAGAAGGTGCATAGCCCACCTAAACTTATCCTACCTCCCAAATAGTGGAAGGTAAAAACCACGAGCTGAAAGTTAGAGAAAAGCCAGAGCCCTCTATCAGGATGCAAAGAAAAACATGCAAGTCCCTAATACATCACATTAGGGACTAGCTGGTGGTATTTTACTCTTTTTTATAGGAATGCATTTTACTGGGATGTCACTGACATAAGAATGCATAAAGTCAGATATTAACTTGGAAATAGATTTAGCAATAAAGTCAAAGGAACTTCCAGATGTTCAGAGAACAGAAGTTAATGGAAGGAAAAGGACAAATTCATCACTAGATGAATATAAGAAGTGGTTTAAGCGTGATTAAGAACCCACAGGCCTGTTTAAGAGCCACAACTCTAAGCATTCACCCCATTCTAACATAAAACTGCCCATAAAGTATTTGATTAAAGGATTGTTAGAGTCAATCCACTATTGACAGAGCCAGACAGAAAGAGTGTAGTGGCATTGAACAGTTTATCAAGCTAAAGTACTGACTGCTCTGCTCAGAGAAACACCAGATTTAAACATCAAAGCACAAAATTATCCCCTGCTTCAAAAAAAAAAAAAAAAAAAAAGAAAAAACATGCCAAAAAAAAACATTTGGATTGAAGATCACTGTAAGAAACTAATCAACACCTTTAAAGTAGGTGGAAGAAACAGGGGGTTTCTATTTCCTTATGTCACCAACCAGAGCATACAGGTTGGAGTAGTCTGCTCTCTTATTTTTCTGAAGGATGGTACAGATATGAAAGAGAGCCAGAAAAGAAGTCCAACGAGGCGACAGCAGAAACCAGCAAAGAAACATCAGATTTAGCCCGAGCAAACACTGAAGGATGGACCCAAGGGAAAAACGGACAAGACCTATGGGGCCAGATGCTGACTGAAAGTGAGGAGTGTGGACCCAGATGCTGTGATTTGCTCTTCGATTCATTTCTGGTGTCCAGAGACCGGGATGAGGAAGACTTGGGGGAAGGGAGGAAGCACCGTCCCGTGGCTGTGACCTTGTCCTGCAACACAGACCCCCTGCACCCTCCTCCCACGGATATAGCTCTGCCTGCCCAGGCAAACAGGTGTTTGTACATCCAGCCTTGCACCCCAGAAGCAGCTGTTCCTATGCCTGCAATACCACGGATTTAACCAAACTCTTTTGGGCCAGAAAAGGGTCATGACTCTTACAGTCACGTTTCGCCTGCAGCGCTGCGGCAGTGTGACCATAGCTCACATATAAAGCGTCTGTGTGAGAGAAAGCAGGCATGAAAAAGTTATTTCTAGCCTCCACCAAGAAGGCAGTCTTTGAGAAACGCTGCTGCTGTTGTTGGTTGCTTTAGGGTTTGTTTTGGTTTTTTTTTTTAAGGCAGATGGTTACGCTGTTTTTCCAAACTATTTTATATTCCATTTCTTGCATATCCTGATATTTTGTTCACTTTTGTGGATTGCTGTGGGAAAGATACTAATGTGTGCTGGACTAGACCTTTGGGTTGGATTTGTGCAGATGTCCTGGTTGTGAAATCCTGTGTACTCCATTATCCATTATATATTAGCCATCTCCCAAGCCATCCAGTTCTCCAGTGAATTCTCTTTTTATGGCTGTAACAAGTAAATTTTCTGGCTTTCACAACTCATGAGGAAAGACAGTGTTCCCTAATTTATTTATACTTATATTTTTGTAATTTGCACAAATGAAATGATCTATAGGAAGGGATTCTCAGTAGTATAAATACATGTTATCATGAACACATTTGGAACAGCATTAAAGAAACTTCAAAACTAAAAAGCATTTTGATTGCAGCAGGCCATTTAATATGCATACCCCTCACTGAAATTAAGCTACATTAGCTAATCAGTGAAGAAATAAGAGAAGCAATATCTTGGTGTGAATTAACAATGCTGGCTCTGAAAGACAGTTAATTGAGATCTGAAACACAGGGAATTACAAACAAGAGACCAAAATATTCAGAATGAGCACGTATTCTGAAGTTCGCCAGCATTTCCACCTCACTAAATATTTCTTGTCTTTTAGGTAGAAAGGCGGGACCGAAAAATCAAACGCTAAGGGGTGACCATTCATCTAACAGAGGCTGCAGAGGTTTACAGAAGAAGAAAGTGAGGGCAAAAGGAGAGGCAATTTTTTTTCACCCTGTCCTTTTGAAAGCTGTGTTATCATACGGTTACTGCTGCCAGCACTCGGTGACACAAGAGCGGCAGTCTAGGCACCGCACACGAAGAGACAGGCTTCCCTGAGATGCCATTCAGGAGCCAACAGACGGACAGAGACAGACCACTGATTGCAAGGACAGAACGAGCAGGCAGGAGGGACTGCAGAGCACCTCGCTGGGCTTTGAGAACAGCACTTAATCAAGGATCCTAAAACCCTCCACAACGAGATAATCGGATGGCTCGCCTCCACTTCACAGACGGTGAGACAATCTCGGCGAAAATACTCCCTGAATAAACACACGTTTTAGACAGAGAGACGATGATTCCTGTACTGCTTTTGGGGACCCGTGTCAGGGAAGCCTGCGGTGCTCACAAAGGTGCCTCACCGTCCAGATAGAATGTTCAGAAACCAAAAGCCCTTCAGCACAAACACGCAGCTGTGCACACGTACGTCTCTGACACATACTGCCCGGCTCGTGACAGGGCAGAGGACTGGCCTGAGCCTGCCCATCCTCAGCCCCTCGCTTTCATTAGTGAAGAAGGTACCTCTGCAACACACATCCCTCTGCTACAAGCTTATAGTTCAAGACACAGTACTAGCTAACTTCAATTTTAACCGCTGTAACACTACAAGCATTATATTCCTATGGACCAACCTAATGTTCACTTTGTATGTTCTTATAATCTTGTATTGACTACACATTGCACTTCTTCATTACTTCTTATATGACGAACTCTCAATTAGCTGGGGCAATGGGGGAGGCTGGATACAGAACAACCCGGATAAAGCAAGAACCTGGGTAACACAAAACAGATGTAAATTAGGTTGTAAGAACAGAATAAGTACATTTAACTGTTAAAAAGTTGATAAGAAGAATGAGGTAGTAAACATAATGAAAATGAGGTGGCAGGGGGAAGTGGTTAATCCACAACTCAAATAATCTTCACACAGCTAGTCCAAAGTTGATTGTCCGTGTTTACACCTGCAGTAAGCCCTGCTGCTGCTCTTCTGACCAAAAATTCCAGCCCCTGGCTTGTGTAGGCCTGGGACAGTAGCAACTACAGGAAAAAAATGAAATCTGATCTGTCTTGGTGAGGGAGATCCAGTCTCTCATGGTTATAGAGGTTCTCAAATTGTAATTAGTGAAGGTGGAAATCATGACTGGTACTTAATGCTTTGCAGGCCATAGATTTCTAGCAGACCACAGACCTCTGGAGGTGGAAACTAATGGAAAGCAGTTCCCAGGCTCCACGTACATGCTGCACTTTCTTCAAAGCATCCTCACCAATTGCTGGACTGAGACAAATTCCAGCCTGGCTAAGCAGACATTTTTGGTGCACTTCTACAAAATCAAGATGTGCTTTAATCCCTCAGAATTTGTTAAGGGGAAAAAAAAAAAAAAAAAAAAAAAAAAAACAAGAAACCAAACCCAAACTTTAATTCTCCTGTCACAACAAACAAGAAACTTTGCCCCATCTCTTCACACTACAGGTATCGGTTCCTCTGTCCTACCAGTGCAGTCAGAGATAGGTTTCTGTGCTCCGAGTTTTGTTCTAATAAAGAAGTAAAAGCAAGAAAATCAGAAAAGCCATGCAGATCTTACGATGTTTTGAAAGTTGCTCTGAAAACCCTGGTCACCAAGGCCATCCCCAGAAAACAAGGCCAACGAAGAAATGACTTAAGAACTTGGTGCCTGTTTTCCATACCGACTGAGAAGGGCAGGGAAAAAGTGCCACAAAAACTTAATTCAAGAGCTCCTTCTAGTTTCTGGAAAAAAACAAACAAAAATACAAAAACAAGCTTATTTCAAGAGGTTTGGGGCATTCCTGAAGAATCAGATTTATTTATGTGCACTGCTGCGAAGAGCTTCAGAGGAAAATGGGAAATGTGCCTGGTGCTGGATGAAATCTCAGAGAATTTAAATCTGAATGGATGGGACAAATGCATCCCGGTTTTACAAACATGAAACTGAAGCCCCGAATTATACTGAAAACCCATGATAGAGCTCAATATTCAATTTACATTCCTGAACCTGATTTAATGCCTTACCTACGAATATCTTTGTCTTTCGATTGTGCCAATTTACTTTATAACTTGCGTCATTTACAAAGATTACTAAAATTGACAACAGAATGTAAAACTGATGCAGTTTAAAGCATGCAACAGGAGAACAAGCAATGCAATCTTGTGTCCAGTGCAGATTCCTACAGCCTAACTTCTGCTGAAGTTCACCAGCGCAGGAGCTCCTCTTGACAAGGTACCAGTGGTGGCTTATAGCCAGCCAAGGGACACTAGATAGCAATTTCTGGCTGAGGCTGGTACAAAACGAATGTGATTGCAACTGCGTGCTGGTATATTGAGACTTGTCCTCGTTTAGACAACCTCTCTTACGAGAATGAACGCTCTTGAACTGAAATATATTAGTTATGAGAAAATTAGCGATGGCAGAGGTGAAACAGGACCACGGGCAGCGTTAACACGAGCCATACATATTTAAAACTTACTTCCTTAGTTTATGTGAACACATCATTTGTATTAGGAGTCTCCAAACAAGACGTGATCAAGTCCTTTCAAGTTCCATTACTTCCAGGAAATGGAGAAACAAAAACCACTTCACCTTGCGAATCACACACATCAAATTGTCTCCTGTAGGTTGGTTCCTTCTGCCTTTTTAACCTGAGTCAGCCCTTGCACTGAGTGCATTTAGACGACAAGGCTACACCCATCCACACCTGCCATCACTGCGGTACCACGTCACACAGCCACCCGAGGTCAAGAATCGTCTGAGCTGCACGTTGCTGAAGGCTGGGAGAGCAAATCCCCCAGTACGGATGCTCCTTTCGCACTTCTGCCCAGGGACCTGCCTTGGGCTTATCCGAGTTCCCTTTTTTCAGCAGTGGCCCTAAGCAGCTCTTTAAAGGGGAGTAAGAGTGGGCCACATACATGTGATGCTTCCCCCCAAGCTTTTCCAACCACCAACTGTTTTCAGTTCAGACAACTTGATGTGGTTTGTCAGTCTGGTAACCCCAATGGATTTCTCTCCTGAGTACTTACTCAGTCTCCCCCTGAAACTCGTGTAAAATTCTGGTTCCCACTAAGTCTACTAACCACTGCGTGAAGAACAACCCCTTTCTGTTTGTTTTCAACCTGGCTATGGAGCCACGTGGACCCTCAATCTCACCCAGTACAGCTGCTCTATATTCTTGCACTAGACGTTTGGTTTGTGAGAGAAAATCTGCAGCTCATACCTAATTTTACCATGAAGTGCGTGGAAAAGAGCCGGCTGCTTCAAACGGGATTCTCAGCAGCCATCTGGCCCACAGTGTTATCGAAACAAACTGATAGGAAAAGCTGGAAGGGAGGGTGTTTCATAAAAACACGGACTTTTCAGGCTAAGGCCTCTAAGGCCCCAGGGAAACATCTACGTCGGGTGAGGATTCATAGCCCTCACGCTTTTCTCTCTCACCATCTCCGTCATTCCTTTCCAAGCTGCAACAGGCATCAGTTTTGTTTGCCACGCTGCAAGAGGAGGAGCGATTTGGCAGCATCCCTGGAGATGGGATACTAGTTCGGGATGAAGGAAACATTCAAATCCTGCCTTAACCTTCCACATCTCTTGTCTCCCAAGGAGAGTGCTCCAGCCACCCAGCAGCAGATGATTTTAGTGGCAAAATCCACTCATTTAGGCACCGTGGCGGGGGGAACTCCTAAAAAATTGACACCTGGTGATTGCAGGCGGCTGCTCTGGGCCTTCCCCACCCGAGGGATGGGGAGACAGAACTCCAGAGCCTCTTCCAAAAGCTGCTTCTGTGTTTCATGCTAAGCACCTTGGGCAAGTGCTCCCACCACTAAAAATTCCCGAGTCTTAGGCACGAGAGAGACACAGAGATGCAGATACGTGCCAGGGTGGGTTCAGTCCCTGCCATTCACAGGAGCAGAATCTCAGGTGTTCGCTGTCCACCTGTCAATATGCAGTGCTACTTGAGGTGCTCCAGGGCACCCAGCCCAGCCTCCCCGCCGTCTCTGCAGAGAGAGTGTCTGCCCTAACACCCGAGACAGGATTGCCAGGCTTTGGGCAGACGTGGCTGGTACCCACTGAAATGTTTCAAATGGTGTTCAACGCCTGGGTGTGGGCAGCCGAGCCGAGCCCACCTCCACCTTCCCCCGAGTCAGTGGAAACTTCACAGTCGATGTTGGACACCGTCAGATCAGGCACAGGATCTGAGCTCTGCACGTTGCCTAAATACGTGAATTCTCCTTTAAACGCTCTTGGGGAACCTGTATTCTTCCACAGAGCAAGACCTTGTTGGCTGCCACATCTCATATTGAGGGTGCAGGGCAGGCGTCCTGCCGTGCTGATGGACTTTCTCCTCTACGTGGTGTCGCTCTGTAAATGAAAGAAACGTGGAAAGCACTTTCTACCTGATGTGATTACGTTTAGGAGTCACAGGCTGGTGTGGCCAAGAAACTCATGACACTGCTTCAATTTTTTCCCTACTCCGATCGCAAGAAGTTTCCTATTGTATTAATAAACTATATATCTTTAAAGTGAGTGCTTAGAGTAGATTTAGATCCTAACGGTCAGCGCTCAGCAGAAGAGCATTATTTTTCTCTAGGGGATAGACCCACCAAACACGCATGAGGTGACATCCTCATGGAAGTTTTGTTCTAATAAATTACCAGACTTTAGCTACGTATATATAAAGGACGGATTTTGTTACTAACTGGAGATTGATCCTGCCTGTGAAGGATGTGAGCTTTTCTGTGTCTGAATTTGCTGTTTGTTCTTACTTCAGAGCTCACAGATTGATCTGGTCTCTCTGAGCCATGGAGAAGATTTGAGCCAGGCACTTCTGGTCAGACATGTTCCAGAGCTACGTATCTTTTAATAGTCACAAACCCCACATCTCCTGCAGAATATATCAAATGATCTAGTTTTAGGTAGTCCTGCAAGGAGCAGGGAGTTGGAGTTGAGGACGCTTACGGGTCCCTTCCAACTTGAAGTATTTTATGATTTTCATTACAAATAAAGCATTTGATACGTTAAGCATTTTTCCTTGATTATGAACCAACTTGTATTTCTGCTGATGTCTTTCTTCTTCACAAGTTGCTGGAAATAGCTTGAACAAACAGGAGGTGGTTTGCTTGGATCGTTTACTTTGAATATTTGGCATTTGTAATTTACACTGGGTGATCCTTACCTTAGATCAATACTCAGACATTTCTCCTTCTTGATTAGATTATAAAATTTAAGGAGAGAAAAAAAAGGACAAATAGATAATAATAACTGCTTACATTAATATTGCATTACACGTTACCCCCAAACTCAGACATTAACAAATCCAATGTCATTGACAAGCCACAAACAGTTTTAAGAGGCGCATAGACATTGTCAAATGCAAGCTGAGTGTAATCAAATTTTTTCCAAGTGCCTTTATTGTAGCATCCAGGCAGATCTAGCCTATACTGATGTGGTGTGTCTAAAAAAATAGCATTATTTGTATACACAATTGAGTTTTTTGTAAGCCACAGGGACACAAAATTGTAAAAGTCTCTTTTTTCCTCCCTCTTTCCCTTTCACCTAAAAATTACACTAATTCAGTATATTTCTGCAGAAACTTTACTTAAGATTTTCCTTAAGTACCTTTTTGAATAAGGGCCAAAAATCATAAAATTAAGAATTTAGGACTACAGAAATCAAATTAATAAGCTAGTGTACCTGGGGGAGCATATAAGAAACTACCATAAAATAATAACAGCAGTAATGCTCACATCTGCCATACGCATATAAGAATCTGGGGGGGAGTGTGGGGCGGGGGGGGGGGAGGGCCTTGGTGCACGTGTGTGTGTGTTTGTGTTTATATTTACAGCCTCTCTTGGAAAGGTATATTCCACAAGATTAGTAAAGCATCCATGAAAATTACTTGTAGAAGCCCCAATAGAGGCCATACAGAAGACACTCATATTAATAGCTGTCAGTGATAAGTTCATGCATTAGGTACACCCTCTCTCACATCATGTGCATCTGATGGCAACTGCTTGCAGGTCTGAACACCCAAGGTGTGATGAATTTTTGGGGAGATACTTGCTGGTACAAAGGCACCACACGAAGGGATCTTCACAAATCTGTGGAGCTAGCCCTCCCTTCTTCCCGGGCTCAGCTCTGCTCCCGATATCTCTACCTCCTCCCCCAGGGGTGCAGGGGCAGGGAATGGGGGGTGCAGTCAGCTCTGCCACTTTCTTCATCTTCGGTGAGGGGAGTGTCCAGAACTTGTTCCTCCTGCTCCATCGTGGTCCCCCTCTCACAGCAGAAAGTCCTCCACAAACTTTCTCCAACATGAATTCCTCCCATGGGCCGCAGCGTTCTCCACAGTGCTCCGTCATGGGTCACTAACTTTCTTCAACTGGATTCCCTCCCACGGCTGCAGCCCTTCCCGAGCTGCTCCAGCGTGGGACTCCCCCGCATGCTGCAATCCTCCCAGTGCTGAATTACAGCAGCAGGGGCTGCTTCTTCCCATGAGACCCCGGCCTTCTTCAGGCACGGTCACCTTTATCATCTATGTGAAACACAGGCCATAACTCAGTGTCTGCTCCACTGTAGATCTCCATGGGTGGCAGGGGGGCCACCCTGCCGTCTCCCCACAGGATACAGGGGGGTCTCTGCTCCGGCACACCTCCCCCCTCCTTTCTTCCTCCGTCCCTCCACTGACCTTGGTGTTCACGCAGCTGCAGCAACTCCTCCTCCCCAGTCCCACTGCTCCTCACCACGTTCCTTCTTAAATACGTTATCGCAGAGGCGCAGCTGATGGGCTCAATTTCCCAAACAGAAGTGGAGCTGACTTGGAGCTGGGGGAGCTTCGAGAAGCTTCTCACAGGGGGTTGCCCCTACAGCCCCCTCCCTTGCTACCAAAAATCCTCACCACTCACTCAGACCCAGGACAGCCTCTTACAGGGAAACTTCTTAGGACCTCTGTTACTCATAATTTATATATAAACACTTTCAGGGTCCTGATCCAGAGTCCACTGAAACACTGAAAATGTCCATTTCCTTTGCTGAGTTTGCCTCATTTTTTCGCTAAGTTCATGTATTAGTTCAAGTCCAGCTCAGCCATTCAACTGTATGTTGGCAAGCCCCAGTTTTATAAAGCTTGTTCACAGCTTCCAAAATTAACTTCCTAGCTAAAAATGGTAAGACCTTCAAATAGTCACAGCATGGAGTGTTTGCCTTTTGGTTTTTGGAGCCTACAGATCCAAATGTACTTACACTCCAGCTTTAAATTGTTCCTACATCCCTAAGACTTAAAAATTCATTTTGCTTTTGTTAATAAAAACAGGGTCTGTTGCATAGACACTTGTTCTAAGGATCTAAGGCTTTAAGAAAGACATATTTAATGAAAGCACAAGGGTTAGCTTGTGTTTACTTGTGGTTAACTTGTGTTAACTATGCTAAATAAGGCTGAGCCAAAGATCTGGAGGAAATAGTATCACTGAACAGTAGATTTGGCAAAAACTGATTTTCTAAGGGGTGAGAATATTTGCCAAGTCACATCAACTCTTACAGACTGTTTTAGCCAACAAAAATGAAGAAGAAATGTCAAAAATGTCAAAACACTTCTCAACATTTTTTGAGTGAAATGTTTTATTCCAGCTTGGATGATACCCCTTGTATCCTCATTTTCCAAATAAGACACTGAAATTTTCTATTTGGAAAGGCACTTTTTGCTTACAAATTGAACTGAGCTTCAGAAAGGAGGCATTAGAAAGGATTACATAACCAGATAATTAAAGACAAGGAATTGCCTCAAACCAGCTGGTCTTGGCATTGTTTTTTAAACCCCAAATCCTCAAATCCATTGTAACTAGTTGAGAGGAAACCCATAGCTTCTTAGCTGTGAGGAGATGGCTTAGTAGTTTGAAATGATTAGGAAGGACTTGTCTTCCTAAATTTGACTGCCAGTTTTGACATTTCCTCAATGACCTTGAGTACATCACTCAACGTTCTATGCTTCAGCTTCCTCGTCTATCTATTTGGATTTTACTAGGATTGTATTGAAATCATCTCATGTCAAGAATATTCATTTACCAGTATGGATTGTCATTTACTTATCAGTTTATCTGTGACAAGGCTGTCCTGTAATGTCATTGTCATCTTATTAACTGGGAAAGTAGAGCTTCAGGTGTATTTTTATCCCACTATGGATTATAGGAGTTTGGTTGGCGTGGTTATTTCCATTCCTCTAAGTAATCAAGTGATTTTTCTATCGTGTTTGAATGCACTTCTAAACTATTCCAGCTCATATTTGCCCCTAGGTAGCATTTCCTTCCAAAATAATTGTATTGAACTGCAGAAAATAATAAAGAAAAACATCATCGTACGCATGGTGCCGCACAAGATTCCTGCCCTGATGGGGGAAGGTTACTCACACAACCTACTGCATGCTCATGCTTTTTGCTTTCCTCACAAAGAAATTAAATGGGGTTCTACACCCGAGCTTTAACCATCAGTAAAATACCAACCCGCTGGCACAGGCCATTACCAGCAAGGCGAAGCGGCTCACACAGAAGCCAGTTGTTGTGCCTAACCTGCGCGCTGGGACGACTCCGAAGTTTTACAGTATCAATTACCGGGACTAAGCTGTTGGGAAGGTATTTGCACAGAGCGAGTTTCCAAATTCCCTTTCTCTTTGCATCCCGCTCGGTGGCCCCTGGCAGCCCACGGGCCGCCGGGTGACACCGGGACGGGGACGACACGAGGCCTCTGCTCCCAGGGGACCCGCCTGGGATGCAGCATGGCCGCGGGGAGCAGCAGCAGCCCCAGGCAGTGCAGTTTCTCGAGCATTTGCTGACCCAAACTGTCCCTCTTCTGGCGACAAGCAAGGAGCAAAAACGTTAGACAATTCCCGGCACCCATGAGTTTCATTCTGTAGCAAATGGAAGCACTTTGCTCCTAAACTGTAAGAACCTGAACAAATGCATTTTTCTAACTTACGCACAGATCGTTTTCCACAATGCTCCTAAACTGTAAGAACCTGAGCAAATGCATTTATGTAACTTACGCATGGATTGTTAATGCAAATGACCTCTGGCCACATTCGCACTGTTCCTAGGATCAGGAAAATCCTCCGGCTCTGCCTTGCCGGGCTCTGCCTCAATTCCTGAATAAAACAGCCCAGGGACTATTCCCTCTCACATCTCCACCATTAAGCTCTCCCCAAGCCAAGTCCAAACTGCCTTACGGGAGCAGTGGGGTGCCCAGGAGAACACTTGGCTGCCGCGGCCAAAACCCAAACCCGGCCCCTTGCTGAGGCTCCAGCCCCCCGTACAGCTGCTGAAGCATCTCTGGGGGGTCACCAACGAATTTACCTGTGTCGTGGTTTGGGCCTGGTCGGCAGCCAACCACAACGCAGCAGCTCTCCCTCCCTTCCCCTCCGGCAATGAGAAGGGACAGAGAGCCAGGCTTGGGGTTCAAGATAGGACTGGGATGGGGGAAAATCCCCTTTTATGATCACGAGCAAGAGGCAGACTCGTTAGGGGAAGAAAAAAAGAACATACATTTATTACAGATACTAACAACACATAACAGAGCAGGACAGTGAGAAGCATTGCCACATCTTGAGAACACCTTCCCCCCACCCCTCCCTTCTTCCCGGGCTCAGCTCTGCTCCCGATATCTCTACCTCCTCCCCCAGGGGCGCAGGGGCAGGGAATGGGGGGTGCAGGCAGCGCTGCCACTTCCCTTATCTTCGGTGAGTTTCCGGAATTTGTTCCCCCTGCTCCATCGTGGTCCCCCTCTCACAGGAGACAGTCCTCCACAAACTTTCTCCAACACGAGTCCCTCCCACGGGCCGCAGCGTTCCCCACACTGCTCCGTCATGGGTCACTAACTTCCTCCGACTGGATTCCCTCCCACGGCTGCAGCCCTTCCCGAGCTGCTCCGGCGTGGGACTCCCCCGCATGCTGCAATCCTCCCAGCGCTGAATTACAGCAGCGGGGCTGCCTTTTCCCATGAGACCCCGGCCTTCTTCGGGCACAGAACCTTGATCATTCAGGCAAAAAACACAGGCCATAAATCAGTGTCTGCTCCACCGCAGATCTCCATGGGTGGCAGGGGGGGCCGCCCTGCCGTCTCCCCACAGGATACAGGGGGGTCTCTGCTCCGGCACACCTCCCCCCTCCTTTCTTCCTCCGTTCCTCCACTGACCTTGGTGTTCACGCAGCTGCAGCAACTCCTCCTCACCAGTCCCACTGCTCCTCACCACGTCCCTTCTTAAATATGTTATCGCGGAGGCGCAGCTGATGGGCTCAGTTTTGGTGCAGAGGTGGAGCTGACGTGGAGCTGGGGGAGCTTCGAGAAGCTTCTCACAGGGGGTCGCCCCTAGAGCCCCCTCCCCTGCCACCAAAAAACTCCACCACTCACCCAACCCAGGACAGCCTGTGAGGGAAAAGCAGAGTAACACCGCTACCATCCCGCGGACGGGACGCTGACGCTGGCAAGAGGGAAATTACTTGCCCAAGGTGGCAGCAGTTGCCTGTGGGAGAGGTGGGCAGAGGGCCAGGGCCCGGCCTGGCCACCCGAGAGCTTTTATCACGAAACTGTCGTCTGAAAATGAAGAGCCCCCGGTAGGCATCCTACAGCCTCTCCGGAGGATCAGTGAGCACTGCAACACTCCAAAAGCATGAAGGGGTAAATCTGCAGGTGGTGTGAATTGAATTAAGCTATGGCAATGAGCACTAGGAGAGGGTCTGACCACGAACACACACGCTCAACCAAGGGGAAACCCGGGTCACCTGTGGGACGTCACTTCTCTTTACAGAAAGCAGCGTGGCTACTAGAGACTAGGGTGTAAGAGCTGATTTCACAGCTCCAGGACCATCTGCTTCATCTTTTCCAGTTTGTGATGGCAAGCAACAAACGGAAAAAAACTTCTTCCAAGCAGAAGTACATATATGTTTTTTAGGAGGTTATTTGTTAAATACTTTAAATTAGAAACTGAGTTTGGTTCAGCGTAATGTTATATGTAGCTTCACGGTTTTTATTCAAATCCAGTGAAGGTACCTCACAAAGGTTTAACTTTAACAGGACTCCAGTCCAGGCTTACCTGCTTTGCTGAACAGAAGTGGGTTTCATCATCCAGCTAAAGGTAAGCAAATACTTAGTTCCTTGATTTCTTCCTGGAAAAGAGGTCAGAAAAAGCATGACCTTCTTTCTCAATCCCAATCAGTTCCGATTGTATTATTCTTTCTACCAGGGCTAGTTCCAGATTTTTCTGTCCCTTGATGAAACATTTACAGAAGATCTTCTATCATCTCATCCTCTTACAGAAATAAAAGATGTGTTTAGAATGAAAATCTGTAAATTTGACTAGCCATTGTTACATTAATTACTCTACCTTACAGTGCAAGAATCTTCTTTCTGGAAGGGGGAATTGTCGTGGTTTGAGCCCCACCACTCACTCAAACCCAGGACAGGATTATGCCCAGTTTTCCAAACTAGTAATGTGTATTTTTAACGGGGCATTGTATTTTTTGACAAGGGCTTTGTTTTCTAAGGTGATACCCTCTGCAATAGTCATACAAGCTTAGTTTCAAAACCACAAACTCAGTTCCTGTTGAAATCTACAGCAAAATTACCATTGAATTCTCTGCTAAATTTCAGCACCTGCCTCCTTTCACTGCATGCCAGCATGGACAGCTTTCCATTCAAATACTTAAACTGTGTTTACAACCTCCCATATTTTTTCTGAAGATACCACAGAAGACTGAGTATTAGTTTATGTGCTTCGGCTTTTTTTTTTTGAGTCCCTATCACCGTACACTGGGCATTTGCAGGGTTCCTGTTTGTCCCTGCTAGGTACCACCAGGTCTGCACGTATGATTGCTGTGTTCTGCTTGCTATTATGGTGTCCAGGTGTTGTTTTTAACATAAAAAGACCTCGATTTTAAGTAGACTAGAGGAAAGCATTTTGATCAAAGGACCGAGTTTTGCAGAGCTTGCTAATTCGAAGCATGAAGTAGCCCTGATCTTCAGAGACTCCAGTTCCTATGAAGGGACATCTCCCAGAAGCAAAACTCCCATCACTGCTTGTGGCCCGGTGCCAGGCCAAATCCCAAAGAATTCCGTGGAAGCTCATCGCCATCGGCCCTAAGGTTTGTCGTCCACTGCCTTGACGATGTGGATGAACGAACTATCGGAGATGCCCAAGGAAACATTCACACAGTTGCTGCTGCAGAATGGCAAAAGCAGGACACGTTAACACCCACGCCGCCACTGCTGTGCACTACACAACCCAGCAGGGAAGAATCTTAAGCAAGAGGGATTTTTCTTTGGACATTTTATTTGCCTCAGGCTGGCTTAAAGAACATTTTTCTCAGAGCACATGCATTTTTTTAAAAAAAAAAATGGCCATTAGCAGAGCAGTGCCTCTGCAAGAAAAACATTTGGTAAGGAAAAAAAACACCTGAAAGTTTGTTTTCTTCAGAAATTCTGTGTTCTCCAGCACCAATGCTGATTTTCTTATTGGCCTTGAGGAGGCACGGCTATAGGCATTTTAGCTGGTCAGCGAAACCAAGTAAGACTGCCAGGTACTTGAAATGCCTGTGCATCTTTTCCATTACACCAAGATGAACGCTGCTCTCTGCTATAAACGCAGGGTCTGGTCACGTTCCCATCAAAGTCAGAGGCAAATTTCCCATTGACTTTAACAGCGCAACACAGAGCCTTTACAAAACAGACAGGGCACCTTTGTGTTTCCTACTGAACGTGAAAAAGAAAAGCCTGAGTACCAAAGGCTTTGATCAAAAAGAAAACAAACACATCTTATGGGCTTTTTAATAACTTTTTCCCCAATAAAAAGACTAAAGTTGGCCTGAAATTATTATACTTGTTTGAACAGAAAGCATATTTTCTTCCTAGCTAGACATTATATCATTCAATCTATGAACACAGAGATGTAATATAAAATAATAAAGAGGAAATACAACATAAAGAAAGATTTAGACATATTAAATTGCTTAATGAAAACACAAGAGAAAAGGAGCGAGTAGAAAATATGGTTTCCTTTATTGAGAAAAATTCCTTTTCAAATGCTTAATCAATAATAAGGTTCATATTTCCTGACTTGAGATATTTTCTACATTTATTTTTTAAGAAAATTATTAAATATCTGTAATGAATATAGATTGTAATTTTTCTGCAGCCTGGCCTGGCAGCATCCTGGATAGATTGTTCTCTGCTTACTCTGTTTCCCTTCTGCAGCTGACTGTTCCAAACAGCGTGTTTCATAATTTCATGTCAGATCATTCTTGTCACTGAATTCTAGCCCGTAAATGTAAATATATATATATATATAATATATGTAAATATGTATCATGTTTCTGGTAGTCTGGAGATGAGTCAAATTAACACGGAACATTTGTTATCACCTAACATTTTTATGTTCTTTTACTGCAGACCAGATTGAGGCTATAAGAGGCTAGTGTAGTCAAACTGCCAGTCATCCTGTTTCCATATTCTTTGACTCAAATTCCCTGTCCACAGGCTATTAAATACCTGGACTCTCGTGACCAGGATGCAAGAATGTAAGACTTCCATCAGTGCGTAAGGCCTTCAACCCCCCTACTCCACCATCTTCTGCCCGAGTATCCATGGTACAATATGTTCTGAAACTTCTTACTCCGGGGGGGTGGAATATCTGAATTATCACTTAAAGTAGCTGCCACCCCTGGGAAGCTGTGGAGCACTCATCTTCTCTCAGGATCCTGCAGGAGCTTTACATTTCATGCTCGGCACGGGCAGCTTTCTCCCAGAACAGGACTGCAAACAACCAGCGCCAGCACGGCGTATTTGGGTAAGACCCAAACCTTTGCATGTAGTTCCCAAAGGAGGGGGTGGGGGGGAAGGCATGGCAAATACGTAAGATGACTTTAACTGTGGTATCAGCAGCTTTGGAGACTCTGTGGCGCTGGCAGACTCGTAAGATGCAGGTTCTGTGACGCAGGGAGCTATGGAGGTCACCGAGAGGGAACAGAAAATTCCCAGTGCCTGGAGAAGCTGGGAGGGAGAAGGAGGCCCAAGGTATCTGCAGGGATGGTGCAAGGAAAGAGCAAGAGGTGGGTGTGTAGATAGGCAGCAGTCAGGCATGCCGGGAGGAAAGAAGTAAGCAAGGAGTAACCTCTGAGGAAGAGGTGTTGGGCACAGAGCGGGAGAAGTGCAGGTGGCTCTCGGCCATATGAAGATGTCACAGTCTGATCACGCCTGGACTAGCCTAATTCTTCTCTGTTCTATGGTCTGACGTCAAGACAACAATCCAGCTCTTACATATAGGTGAGAACTGCTGGTTTGGACAGTAGGTATCCAAAAAAAAAATGAGTCCAGGGCCAGCAGACACAACAGAGAACTTATGGAAGATGGTGGTCCTTCTTGCTTGACATCTGATTGCCATCTGGAGGCTTCCGGCATGGCATCATGGCTTAGGCTGTACTTATTCTTTGTCAGCTGGTCCCAAATTTAAAAAAGAAAAAAGGCTTCTATGGTGATAACAGCTTCCACGGGGTGTGTGACCTGCAAATAGCCGGACCTCCACATTCCCTCACCCCCCGAACACTGGGGATATAAACCCACCACTCCCCTGAACAGTACCCCGCGAGTGCCTCTTGAGACATCAATAAAAATTAGTGAGTATCAGCTGAGGTTCCTTACACTGCACTCGAGAAATAAGGGGTGGGAAAATCACAGTGTGGAGAACGTGGAGCCTGGTTTGAGCTGCAGGCGTGGCCGAGCAGCAGGGAGGTCGGGGGGGCTGGAGCCCCCCCACGCACTGCCCAGGCCACGCGGCACCGGCTGCGGGGGAAAAGCAGCTCCTGGAGACGCTTCGGACGGTCACACTGGGGTGAGGGAAGTCACAGAAGGGGGCCAGGCAGACAGAGAGTAATCCGCCAAAGAACACTGAAGTAACCTTATTTACATATCTGAGCTAAATTTGGCTAGTTTCTAAGGAGCATCACTACAGGCAGTATGCACGTATCACCTGGAGCATCATCTCCTTCCATTCTAAACCTCTAATGATGGTTTATAAACAGAAATGCGGTCAAGCTAGAAATAAGCTGTCACACAAAATGCTGACATCTCTAAATACCAAGAGTATCCGAGAGATTTTTTTTTTTTTTTCCTCATTAAAAATACTGCATTTGTTTTTCTCAGAGAAAGTAGAAGCCATTAGAAAAATCAACATTACGCTACCTAATCTTTCTCATTTTCATTTTTAATTCCCCCAGCATGGGGCTGGGATAGCTCCGCTCCTTTGCACTGAGTGCCATGACAACCAACAGACCCATCAGGTATCTGCATAGCCATTCTGCTTGTTACCTGGGGAAAAATGTACACACCAAACGCTCAAACTCTTTATAAACCTATTAAATATAAATAACTAATCTGATTTGACCTAGATAGCTGAATGTAATGTATCATAACATCCCAATATAAAAAAAAAAAAAAAAAAAACAACCCTAAGTGTAAAAGCATTTATATACATTACAGAGACTAAGTAAAGTTGCTACAATGAGACATCAGGTGTATTATGTTTTACGAGAAGCTTTCCTTAAACAAAATGCTTTCAAAGTGAAAAATCTGAGTACAGCATTCAAGACCTGAGGTACTAATTCTATGCTGTAAGTACAAACTCCTATGAATGGTGTAGTTAAAGCACTTCGAACGTGTGTACTTTCATAAATTATATACATCGCAAATCTGGATAATTAGTACTGCCAAAGAAAAATGTATTTTAAGTTGCCCATAGAGCTCTAGCTTGTGCACCTTATTGGAACCTAAAGCACACAGGTAAAATACCATAGGTTTTAGCAGTCTCCATCTATGAAACAAGCTGTTGTTACAATACACGTTCAAACACAGATAAGCAAAATAAAGATATCTGAATTTCTTGCCACGATCCATTACACAAACACCAATTATGAATAAGTATATCCAACTCAGCTGCCAGTCTTGCGTTTCCTTCATCGTGTAGTTAATCAATATACACTAGAAATTTTATGTGATACTGTCATGGTTTGAGCCCAGAGGGCAACTGAGCACCACACAGCCATTCACTCACTGCTTCCCCCTCAGGAATGGAATGGAGGAAATAAAGTAAAAGGATCCAGAATCCAGATAAGGACAGGGAGGGGTCGCTCACCCATTACAGCCACAGGCAACAGACAGACTCCTTAGGGGAGGAAGAAAGAGCATCGCTTTAATTCAAACACTAAAAACAACACTTAACAGCCAAGGTGGGAGAGTGAGAAGCGCCTCCACATCCAGAAACACCTTCCCCCCCACCCCTCCCTTCTTCCCCCGGCCCAGCTCTGCTCCCCATCTCTCTCCCTCCTCCTGCAGCAGGGGATAGGGGTTACAGTCAGCCCAAGGCTCCTTCCTTCTCCGGATGGGGGATTAACGCTGCACATCCCTCCCTTGCTCCGCGGGGCTCCCCCCCCACTGCAGACAGTCCTCCACGAACCTTCTCCTCAGTGAGTCCCTCCCCACGGGCCGCAGCCGTTCCCATGCTGCTCCGCCGTGGGTCCCCCCCGCGTGTTCCAGCCCTCCCAGCGCCGAACCACAACAGTGGGGGCTGCTTCTTCCCTCAGAGTCCCGGCCTCTTTTACGTTCAGATGCCTGGCCTGGGCTCCTCCTCAGGCTTCAGGTCGGCCTTGACTCCACTGTGGCCCTCCATGGGCGGCGGGGGGGGCGGCCCTGCCGCCTCACCACAGGATACGGGGGGGCTCTCTGCTCTATCCCATATCCCACCCGCTTCCTTCTCCTTCTCTCCACTGACCCTGGTGTTCACATAGGTGTCCTTCTTATAACTCCTCTACACATCCCAAACCCCTCTCAGGTTCCTCCTCTTAAATACGTTCTCGCAGAGGTGCAGCCACCGTCACTAATTGGCTCGGCCCTGGCCACAGGTGGGTCTGACTTGGAGCCCGGGGGTGGGGAGGGCCCTCCCCACTACCAAAAACCTTGCCAGAGAAACCCAGCGCAATGTCCAGTTCGCATATGATGTGGAAACACCAACAATATATCCATCTTTACTTCCTATCCTTATAAATGATGTTATTTTCACAGATAACCTATTTAAATGTCCTAACGTTTTCCCTCAGAAGCACCATCGTTCTGGCAGCTGGCCTTTGCAAGAGAATGTAAAATTCTCATCAGAAAAATGACAAAGTTTCATACTCTTCAGCTGACTGAAGGCTTTAATTTAATTAGCACATCTTTATCTCAGCCAAATTTAAACGAATGCATTTCTTGGTATCGCAGGAGGAAGGCCTAGCACTTGTACTCTATGACCTAGGTAAAGAAACTGCTTTAAAGATGAAGGGTTGGTGGTTCTCTGGCTGATTTTAACTTTATTCAGTTTAATTAATTCTCCCGTTCTCTAATCAGTACTATCCCATTCTATTGCAGCTTCCTCCTCAAACATCTATTATTCTTCCCTCATATCACTGAATTCCCAAAGCCTTTATTTCGCATTTGATTTTATTTTCTTCCCTTAAATGTCTCTCCAAACACTTAATGGCTTTTTCAGTTTCCCAGATAACATCCAGAGATGTTCAAACATTAATGGCTTTGCTTCCAGCTACTGACCAGCCATATAAATCTGTTCACACACCACAACTCTCTTCATGAAAATTGGGTTCAACTCTGTCCCAAACTTCACTACAAAATCTGTTTGAAATCTGCTGATTTAAACCAGTGTGCCACTAAAAACCACAGTTGTCGATGCAAAACGACCACCTTCATGACCCTAATGTTTTGACACATTTGAATCTGTCAGGAAGTCCAAAACAAATGAATTTCATTTGTAGCTGGGAGACAAATAAAATTCATTTGGGTGGTGGTTTCCCCATAAACTAACTCCATTAGACTCACTGCTGCCTTTCATCTGGTACCACTCTCATTCATCTTTTGCTCAGAAACAGGAAGAGGAGGCTGCTGCTTCTGCCAGACCTGATTCAGACCACATGAGCTCCACTGAAGATGCACAAGTTGGCTTGAGGCTAGAATTTGGCCCACAGGAGCTGGCGAAATCATTTTTTCTCTGCTTGAGACCAAACTACCCTCACAGAAGTGCAGCAGAAAGAAGGACTGTAGGAAAACTTAACTAAACTGCTTGTACACGTTGTCCTCTGTGGAATGTTCTATAATCTATTAAGTTCTTATTCCTCTGCTTCATGACGGTCTAAGTGGAGGAAAAAAAAGATAAGCATTTAACTAACATGTGAGAATACTTGTCAAGGTCACCCCAATTTATGATTAGGGCCTTTTTATTTGGTTTGCAACTCTTGCAAGATAATTCCTTTTACTGAAGTATTCACTGGGTGCAGTTTCTAACAGAAAATCTATTAACTGGAATTAAATATCAAGACTACCAGGTATGCAGAGCTGCACTATAGAAATGTGTATTATCTGGTCATCTCTAGCATGTTACTCCATTTTTTTTTTTTTAAGTTTAAATGAGTGTTCAGAAGGGGAACATGGAGGTATAAGATTGAGAGGAAAAATATGTAAAACCAAAGCATCGCACAATCCCTGCTGAAGATATTTAAAAAGAAACCAAAACAAACAAACAAAAAAAACAGAGAAATGAAGCCCCATATATGACCCAGGGTTAAGTGTACTCAACTCTCTATGAAATATATGTATATTTCTACGAGCAGAAACAGAAGTCTGAGAAGTGTGTTTTCAGCAAACGAGGAAGACTGAGTGCACGATGCACAAGCACCTTTAGCCACAGCCCTTGGAGCCCCAAACCAAACAGATCACTGCTCATATGAGAAGCAGCTGGTAAATAGGATAGAAAATGTAGAAGCTTGACGAACAACAGGACTACGGTCTGACATCGAGGGGATAATAAGCAAAAGCAAGCAAGGACAGCAAGTGATGTCACGGGTGATGATGATGTCATCACATGCCCCGGCAGCCATACGCAATTCTGGGAATTCTGTATTTTGGGACTAACTGGGAACTCTTTTTGCTGAACCAGTGGCTACCAGCTCTGGAACGGTGATCCCTTTACAGGCTTGCAATATTGCTGAAAACCAGTTTGGGATTTCAACTGGGGGTGTTGGCAAAAACCAACAGGACAACCGACAGACGGGTAGCATAGCCAGTCCCCCTCCGGCCGTCAGGTACCCGCAGCCAAACTTCTGCCAGCCCATACAGCTCCAGCTCTGTGCACGGTACTGACGGCGGGATCTCCACAACAAATTCTTTTCCAGTTCTTTGGCACCTGGTAAAATACTCGCTTCTCCTTCATGCGCACGGTGTTAAGGTTACAAATCGAAGTCACTCTGGTTTACCCAATACGCTGCTCCCTTTCCTACGTCGCTGCTGCCCCGCATCGCCCTAAGCCCGGGGTCACTCTGCGTTTCCCAATTTGTCAGCCGTCAGGGTCAGGCCAGCCTCTGAGCCCTGTTTTAGCCCAGGATGGGGATCACGTGAAAATAATTCAATGAGAAACTCCTCACCCTCCTTCGGACGCGCAGAACCAGACTTTTGATCGGAACGATGCCAGGGAGAGGACACCTCACGGACTGCTTCTGTGTGCGAGGAGCCTTGAGCCAGGCTCTTGGGAGCACACGAGGGGACAGACGTGCCAGCCAAGCTTCCCAAACCCTCCAGCCCCAGGTGGGCGCCAGGTCGAGCACCGATCACGTGTATCCTGCCCCCTTCTTCAGTGCATGCAGCCCACAGCAAACCAAGATATCGGCAGAGCTGTTTTCTTGCATCACAGCGGGACAGTGCTCGGGCTTCTCTGTCTCTTACCTTTGGCAAAGCATTCAGTCTACCAGTGAGAACCCTCCCTTGGGGCTCAAATGAGAGGAAAATGAGGCTTGATACGGTGTTTCCTAGGGACAATGTATGTGTGAGAAAGAAAAGAAAGTCAATTTCTGCTGCGTTTAAAGAGACGGACTTTGGCATTGGAATTTTCCTCTTCCCTCTATCAGCCCAATGCTGCTTCTAAACGTGTCCTTTTCTGGCTGTCTTCATTTTCAGTGCACTATTCCTCTGTCGTTCTCACTGTCACAAGAATCAATAGATACTAACAGCATTACATGGGCAGGGGTGTTAGCCTCGCAATAACTTCTGGAGACACGGACATGTGGTTTATTAGTTTATCATGTATCTTTGACCAGCTCTTTTCCCCTTTGCCCTCTAACCTGCCTTCCAGGGCCTCATGCTAAGACTGCACAGCACCAAGAGGCAATAATCCACATCTTTGTTTTACTTAGATCAAGTAGTAAGGAAAATGTTTTCTGTTCCTACAAATATAAAATCACCTTTGCTAAACATTACACTAGCTTGTACAAGGTCTAGGAGCGATGAAACTTGATCCCTGGTTTGTGAGACAGACATATATATATATGTACTAATAACATTCCTGCTTAAAAATTCAACAACTAAAACCACTGTGACAATGAGAGTATTGCCACACGGAAAATGGAAGATTGCTAGTTTCCTAGCAAGCAACAGTTCTTTCTCCTAGCCCTGGAAGAAGCCAACAAAAATGCTGAGAAACTATTTACAGTCACATTTACGGTATTTTATTCAGTCTTGTAGCACAGTGCAGTTAGAAGTGGGTGGGGACGTGACTCTATTACCTTCTTACATGATAAAACAGATGGACTGAGAAGGCAAAAACCAAAGAAGGTATGTTACTTGAGCTTCACATAACAGTATTTCACAAGCAACAGCTTTTGACACACTTCTATTCCTACCACAAATGTCTGTGTAAATGAAACCAGCTTATACCAGGAACCACTGACCAAGAGCACCTGCTACTCCTAACAGCAACCGCCTGTTGTATACACTGTTTAGGGACCTATTCCATAAACTGCAGTTATTTCTGTTTATCAAGGTTGTTTATGCGAAACTAATTAAAAACATCAAGATCATTGTTTCATAGTCACTAAGACACAGACAACCGAAATGTCATTTTAAAGACAAGTTAAATCAAACACTGGTTTGCTTTTTTCAGCTCTGGCTGCCTAAATCTGTGCTTCCCATAAGGGTACAGGATCAGGCAGACTTGTCAGCTCTGCACACCAGCAGCAATAAAGGACACAGAATGACAACAATCCTTCCACATAAATACCAATTTTATTTTTGCTGAAATCTAGACTTCTTGTTTCATGGTATTTTTATAGAACACTTCATATGCATTACATTACAAGAAGCAGTTATGATGCAAGAATATTGTCACACTCCCATTTACAGTTATATTACGAAATAGTGTTAAATGAAATGAGAACACTGCTTCAGTAGACCACTGAGACAGCACAGCTCTTCAGGAGAAAATAATAGTCCAGACCTTGGTAGCATTCAAAAAAATCTTTCCTCTGCGCAATCATGGGGTTTATTTAGATATTCAGAGTAAGCAATATTCTGCTCTAAGAGACATAAATGCTATTTGTTACTGGGAGAAAAGTCTTTTATGAATGCTTGTGTAAGACAGGTTTATGTGCCTCCAATATACCACTTACCTGATTGGCCATAAATATATTGCTTCTTCAGCTACCTCAAAAACTGCAACAAAAACCAGAGGCATGGTCAATCCCCGGAGCACACACATGTTGCTGCCTCGCAAGTAGCTGGAAGGCTGAAGTTTCTGTTAGAAGAGAAAATAATTAAAGCAATAGATTGGAATTGCTAATTTTAACTCTGCCTACCCCATCCCAAATAATACAAAAAATTCTCTTGTGATTTGGAATTTACTACCCATTTTAAGTGAATGAAGGTGATGAAACATTGCACGGAGACAGAGAGGCAGGCACAGGTCTTTTTATATGACAGGAGGGTATTTATATCATGTCATTATCATTTGAGAAAGAAGGAGAGATACCTGTCCGATGCATTGGTTTTGCTAAGGAGAGGTGATTCTTCCTTCAGTGAATACCTAACTTGGATATACACATATTTTGCTTAATTTGCAGCTACAGATACACTTTCATGCCTCCTCCTGATAGTTGGTGATGCAATTTATATGCTTCACTTCAGAAACAGGAAGTCTAATATTCCCAGTAAAAGTTTAGGAACTTCGTAGTGCTGACAACGTAACATTTCACTACAATAGTGACCTAGAGTCACTGCAGCAGCACTATGGGAGACACAGCAGGTGCAAAGCAGGTGCCAAAGAGAAGCACAAAAATCTTTTCCCTTTGGCAGGTTCACCTTGTTCCCACTTCCTAAAAGACAGGATTAGGCATGTGCCAGTTACACCAGCCCCTACAATGTAGGGAAACAAAAAGGATCCCTGAGCTGCGGCAGTAGTGGGAGATTCTTTATATTTTTCTTTACTTAGAGAAACATTTTGGAAGAGGTGTCTTGCATCTGAGGGCTGTAAGTGAGGTCAATACAAGTTTCCACCTGTGATAAGTGAAGACTCATGGGAAATGGAAAATAACTTTCTTATTCTCTTCCAAAATGCAGTTCACCTGGGAGGCCTTTGGAGACTCTAGACAAGGACTGGTGCTTCACTCCCTTAATATGGCTAGAGGTATCTCATCTGGTTTCTACAGCATCAAGAGGAGCAGGTACCACGGTAACATGCACAGATCCTTTACATCTTAAGTTGTTTAGAGCAGATGAATGCGAAGCTTCCTTATTGATCCTGAGAGGATTTGTCTAAGGAGTTCAATATTCACAGTAACGTATTTTTAAGCAACGCACTTAAAATTGTATCAGTAGCATACCAGCTGGTGGGTGTTTTATGCCCTGTTCATATAAAAGCTCGATTCAACTGTGTTTCAGCCTTTGGGGACAGTGGGAAGGGAAGGTTTCAGTTGATGAACTGCACAGTTACCACGGAGGAATCCCTGCACACATCTCTAGCAATATAATTTTCACATTCTTTCTTCAAGAAGACAACAGCGTGGTCATTAGAGAATACAAGAAAGAGTTTTCCAAAGCTTGACAGGCTTCTCCTTCCCACATCTGGTGGTAACCTGTCCACAGTAAGCCCTTGTACTTTACTATGGGCCCACCAGCGTGGGTTTGGTCTACTTAGTTTAGATGTTCTAGTTTTTCACACCAGCTGTACCTTTTATGTCTCAAGAGGATGCTTGGAAAGTCCTACCCTGTAGAACATCATCCGGAGTGCAAAATTCAAGAGTTTTCACACGGTGCTCAGTTTTTCCCTTTCGCTTTCTCCAACTGGAACCTCTCTTCCCATCAGGCAAGGCCATCATCATGCAAATGTATTATTCTCAGCTGAACTGTGTCTTTGGCTATCAGGTTGTGGTAAATGAAAGGTATGGCCTAAAGAGGATTCTGCTTAGGTTCTTGTTTGCTTGTGAAGCAGAGAAGAAAGAAAAGGACGTTTCTTCTCTCTTTGTAAGACCCAGGTGCCAAAAGAAATAATTAAGTGTGGAAATTCTATATGTACTAATCCAATACCTTTTCTATGAAAGATTGTTCTGCAATACACTCATGCAACCCAATTATATGATTGAGTTTATCTTCTTATGTGTATTTCTTTCTTTCTAACATCAAGCTAAACATCGCACTCTGCACTCATGCAAAGCAACTTCTTGGACAAATCCTGCTTGAGAATTTTACCAAATGACAGCTGTATTTCAATAACCCCCTGATCCAACAGACAACAAAGTAAACAGGAAAAGCTCTGCTGGAGCCAGACTCTGGGCTTTTCAGCTGTTTCTGTATGTAAAATGATTAGTACATGTGTACATATTCATGCATGGGGGAGAACAAGTTCAGCTTTAACTGTCAGTATGCATAGGTGCATACCACAGTATGCAATTTGTTATTAATAAAAAAAGCTAATAAAGAAGGCTTTGTGAGTTTACTTTTCATTAGAAAAGCTCAATAAACACAAGACCTGGCTTTCTCCTAATCTGCTCTCACGAAATAACCTCAACATAACTTATTCTACCCACTGAAAATTTTCACTGTTTATCAGTTTAAAATTGATCACTCTTTTCTTGTTTACTGTTGCAATAACGGCTCTCCAGCAGAAAGAAAAAGGGTTTTTTCTTTTAAATAAAAGGAACACAGTCGTATTAATGTTAGGATATTTCCCTCATATTATAGAGCTATAAAAATGGAGAACAAAACCGTTGGAGGGAGGGGGTTGCCACTCTGCAAATTTCTATTAAATGGAAGAAATGGAATTCCATGGAGTATGCCTACCCAGTTCTGGCAGTTTCTGCTTGCTTTTATCCCACTTACATTTGACTGAATAAAACTGTCTTCTACTACACCTGCATCTCTGACCTAATAAAGCAGTATCCTGCTGGTTGCAACAATAAGTTTCGCTGACGACATTGATAGCTCAAAGTGTTCAACATCTCACTTAGATTCTGATCCAAAATATACTGAGAAAACGGATGTATTCTTCTCACCAGAGTACGTTTCACACCACAGTTCCCCGGGCAAGCCCTTTTTCCACCAGGTGGTCTGCTAAACTCTACACCATTTGCACACTTGGCTGTTCAGAAATGGTGTTGTTGACGTATGAATAGGAAATTCCCCCACACCCGAGGTATACACAACTGCACGCTCCTCGCTAAGGCCATGCTCCCTTAAAGTCAGAAATTACTCTTCCAGCTGGAATGGATCTTTTGGTCAGCATGCCACGGCCCACAGAAACAACAGTGCTTGTAAGCTGCTGAAGTTGAAAACTTCAGAGGGAAAAAAAAGAAAAAAAAGATATGTATTACATGTGCTGGCTCAGCCATAAAAAATTTTCACTCACTCAAGTGAGTTCCCTCCAGGTGTCCCTCTCCAAAAATACCTCTTCTACTCTTTGTGGACTTTTCTAAGTATCTTGGTAAAACAGCAGCAAATTTAAGAACAGCATTAGAAAGGGCAGTCCCATACTGTTAAGCATCTGATGCTTATTTTCCATGAGTCCAGCAGGGGTCATATGAGGGACAGTGACTTTTTTTACGCTTTTTTTCCCCCTCCATTCCCTCACTTCTCCAGGGGCCGCACAGCCACCGAGGGACAAGGTGGGAGTTGGAACAGCTCCAAGGAGCCCGGCTCGTTCCCTGGGCTGCCGTCCATGATGCAGAGTGATAAAAATTGCACTGGCCCTTCAGCAGCGTCCAAGCCTCGCTGCGGTTTGGCTCCAGTGTTGCCGGCCCAGGACCTCGAGGGGCATGCAATACCACACAACCATGCCGCTCTAGCAAAGTACCTTGTCTCCTGTTCCACCTGCGTGATATTTCCCCCACAGTGAAATACAACAGGGCTGAGCTCGATGCCTTACCCACTGGGAACTCCTGACTATGGAACGCTTGATGTCGTTATCCTAACACTGTGTGCCAATTTGATAATCAAAAAGCCTTCCCAAAAGTATTTAAGTAGGTCAGTCTCTTACCTAGGTGACATATTTCCTTCGCTTTACTACAGAGCAGTCATTAAGCTGCACTCTCAAGCAGTGTTTCACCATCTGAGTGATTTGCCTGCATTAAGCTAACGAAGACATGCGTGGCTGTTAACTGTTCATCTCCGGCCTTCTACCTCACCGGTCTGGCCTTGCAAGCGCAAGCTGGTACGCAGCCTCAACTCCCACTGACCACCTGAGCCGAGGATCTCCAGCATCTTTCAAGAGCCACACGGCGCAAATCACCCACAGGCCCCCTGCATAACCCTTCTCCTTTGTTGCCTACATCTTCTGGCCCCTCCATCCTTAAAATGAGAGCTCTGCAGGGAAGCGAAAGTTTTCTGTTATACCTTGACGCGTTCACGATGCACGCGTATATTTGCATAACCTCTATTTTGCTGCATTCTCCCAGCAGCCTACAGTCCATCAAAGTTAGTTAAAAAAAATGAAGTTCCTCTCTACAGTCCAGGTGGTTGACGTTGGGTTGAATTCCCTTTCCCAGATCTTAGGATTTAATCGTCAAATTTCGATGGAAGGTCTACCCCCATAGAACTTTATTCCCAAACACCAAGGATTAAGTTTGCTTTGAAACATTTATTTTATTTTTCATTTATTTTTCTAATATTTTGGTAGAATTTCTTTTAATTCTGATAATCACTTGGTTCAATTTTCTGCACTGTATCTATTTTCTTTTGTTCCCATCACCCAGGCAATTGTTTAATGGTTAGCTATAAATCTGCATTTGTTTGATCTCCAGTGTCTTTCTGCCTAAAGAATTAATGGTGCTTTTGATAATATATATTCTAAAGGTATATTGTTTTGAACAACCCTTTTGACCTACTTGTTTCCATAATGTTTGAGGTTTCTGTCAATGTGATTTCTCTTTATCATTTTCCTTCCTTCCCTTTACCAGAGGCTGATTTTCTTCTAACAACCTATTTCAGTTCAGTTCAGTTCAGTAAAACTCCCTTTATTTTTTAATTTTCTTAGGTTATTGAAGTCCCCAGATTCCAAAAACATTAATTTTACATTTTGCCAAACAGGAGGACGTTCAGTAGATTCAAATAGAACCAGACTGAATAATCTTACCTATGTAATGTCCTTTTCCCTTCACTTTGAAAAATTCAGCTACTGTGGATGAAATTCTTGTTCCTGCGATTGGTTGAAAAGAAAATTAAAGTCAGTCTCATTTCATTAGATCTGAACTATAAAACTCTTTGTCACTTTTCAAAAAAATAAAAATTATTCAAATCTCAATATAAGTAACATGCAGACACTCCTGATCCATCTAGTAGGAATTTTATTTTACAAAGAACATAATCTTGCAAGTCAGGCTAAATAGAACACCCCTTTCACTTCCACTGAAAGCCAGTGAATCTATTAGGCACTAGGCTTACAGAGATGTTCTGGCACTTAGAAATAAAAACAGGTGCACAGTAAGATCTTAAAAAATGTACAGAAAGTGTTCCCACTGAAATAATTCATTCCAGCTCTTTTCAGTGTCAGAACCCATTACACACTAAATGAAACAAGCCAACAAAATAGGAACGTAATTTTGTTCTACAAAAAAAAAAAAAAAAAAATCCAAGAACTGAGATTTCTGTCCCATAGAAAAAGAAAAAGCTGCTTTGAGGGAGGTCTGAGCCATGCATTCCAAAGGACCTCAGAGTGTGGGGGAAAATTATTCATCTCTATAAACTGTGTCACATGTTCAGAGATGTGCTGAGTCCTGCACCATCGTTTCTGCTTCCTAACCATACTGAGTGCATGTGCTCACACAGCAGCAAAAGGCCTAATTTCACATCTACACGTACAATCCTTGCACAATAAAGAATGAGGGTTGTGACTGCTAATTTCAGTTTTTCAAAAAGAGATTATTTTGTTGAAAGGTCACAGTCAATATAACATGCTTTTAATAATTATACAGTACTACAAATACATCCAAAACGCAATGTTCAGATTCAGGTTATTACACTGAGTTTGAAGATTTGCTTTCCAGGTTACATCTCAGAGACGACTGCATTTGGCTTCAGGTGTAGCAGCATTTTCAAATTATTTTTCACAGAATATGAGAAATTTTCACTAAAGTCTAGCCAATATGGGATCCAACCCAAACTCACAACTGGTGCTTGCAGTATGAAGTGCTCCTTAGAATTAAAATATATTTGAAAGTTTGGTTATATACGGTGCCATCTATTATAGCCGGACAGACTATCAACAGTTATGTAATTATAAGCTATTAAAAATTATCATTTACCATATATAGAAAGGTTTCTGTGCAGACCACAGTAATTTTGTCTTGTAAAGAACGAACGTTTAGGAAATGACTGCAAACAAGACTGACAAGTGTAGACACAGGATGAGAACTCCTGAGCTATCTCCAGTTAATTTTGTAAATCACGGTGTAATTTACGCAGCAAGTTCAGGAAGTTGCTAAATGAGCACTCTGGGATCTGGCTGGAAATCTTTCCTCTAATATTATCTCAAATGCCTTTAACAAGAGGAAGCCTATCCTGCAGAGGCAGGTGTGCTGCCAGCAGCGACACCGGTCACGCAGCTCTCTGCTAAACCCCAGCCTGTGTCTGCGTGACTGTCGACGGTACAGAGGTGGCCCCATAGGACAGGGTCTAGTTTATTTCGTAAATTCTTGGTATCTACACTAATAAATAGAAACACTAGAATAAATAAAGAGAAAAGCAAGCATTTTTATGGCATAACACCACCACGTTTCTACAATTATTCTGAACATTTGTCACTCAGCTTTATGAGTTAAGGAGGGAAAAGTGCAGAAATTGCTATTGCAAACTGTCCTAGGGGGGAAACTGATTATAAATATTTGACAATTGATCCTTCTTAACAAGACAGTTTTATTCATATAAATTGTTGCAATTAGGTAGTCATTATCTCTCCTGCACTACTGATTAACAAGCTAAAACTGCTATAGTTAAGGCTATGAAGAATTGGACACTCCATGTTCAGATGGACTTTTACTATCTCTTTATAACTGATTGAGAATGTTTTCTGATTTATAGTAAAAAAAAAAATTTAAACTGCTTGACAAATATTTCATTGTCCTCATACAGCTCACTGCTGCCACTTGTTTGGAAAAATGAAAGGTAAGTTGAAAAATGCACCTTTTCCATTTTCATCTCTAATTGAATTCTCTCTCTTGACCCCCTTATTCCCCATGGCTGTATTTCAGGTTTTGATGATAAGAAAAAGAATTTTGTATTTGGATAATACAATTTTCTCACTTGCCTTCAGCGACCTTCAGCTCAATTTCCTCTCCCCAGAGACACTGTATATTATAGAATTGAATCAAATTCCTTATTCATAGAAAAAAAGTTCCAATTTAATCTGAATATTCAGCATTTTACACTGGTCAGGGTGATGGATGGCAAATTGAAATGCTTTTGGTTCAGGTAATCAAATGGTAGAATTCAGACTTGTATTGAAAAAAATAATGAAGTCTATTCAATATTCTTGTGCAAAAAACGCACATTACATGGTAGAACCAGGGCTTTTTCTTATTACCTAACCAATAACATCTCCATTGCGAAAAGTATAGTAAAACATTAAGAATTTATGTAGGTTAGAACATGTGAAAAGCGGCCACTGTTGAGGGAAAACACGGGCATCTTCCGAAGAGTGCTCAAACGAACGAGTACAAAACGGGGAAAAACAGATCTGTTCCCAGTATTTACCTGCAACATCCAATGCTGGCTTACTGAAGCCTTTTAATAAGTTTTTAAATGCCTTTAGAGAAAGCAACACAGCCTTCTTAACCACTTCAAGTCATCTGATATATACTAAACTACTGTAATGCTTCATTTCCATCCCCAAACGTTTTTGTCAGGTAACATTATCAGGTATCTCATTATTCCCAAAGGACTACCGGTTTCATTTTGGAAAAGGGTCTTGCTGCTTTTGAAGCTCAACCTCAAAACAACAATTGCTTTGAACAACTTTGGCTTGCCACCACCCTACTGAGGCAGCATGCTTGGACACCTGGACACGATGTCTCCAGGAAAACAAGAGGATAACGATGCTGCATAAATATGGTTTGGTTTAAAACCTCCATCAACAGTTCCTTTCTTCCCTTCTAGAGATGCATGGAATTACTCCGTTTGTTTATTAAATATTGTATGAAAGTTATTTCTTTTCTATTTATTTGGAGTATTTAAGCCACAAGGAATGCTTAACTGTAGGCACCACCAGCGTTTAATTAAAACTGCAACGCAGCAACCTCTATGTTAAGGCACTGTGTTAAAAACGTGGTCCCAAGCTGCCTTTACTGATTGTACTTAACATGCGTGGAAGGGGAAGCCTCCTCCATCTCTACGCTCTCACCTCACACGTACCCACGGGGTGCAGAGCTTCCCCCCAGCCCGGGCTGACTGGGGGGAGCTCCCCTTCAGAGTAACCTCCCCGAACCTGGCAGACCTGAGGTGGCCTTTGCAACTGGGGGGGGGGGGGAATATTTTTCCTTCCCAGCCATCACAAGCAGCTCAAAGGGACGGTGCTCAGACTCAGGCTTCCTACGTGGAAACACAGAGCTCTGCTTGATGCCGGGCGTGCTGGCGGGGCATTAATTTTCTGTAAGTAACCTGTCGATGGGAGTTCACCTTAACAGCTTGTGCAGTTTCACCACCACAGAGTAAAGATGGGGTGTGAGGCATGTGGAAAAAGCACGTACAGAAGCACTCTTAAGAACAAGGTAAGTGCTCAGACTATCAAGGAAAAAGGCTACATTAGAAACATTTACAAGTAGAAGCTCTTTAATATAGAACTAACTCTCCCAAATTAAGAAGCATTGGCAGGAAATGGTGAATGCTAGCAAGAACAGCAACTTGTGATCCACCAGCAGTCATGGGAGAAGAGCTGAACCTCGGGAGACACACCAATATATTGATTGCAGTCAAGCAGCTGATTAAAAAAAAAAAAAATACTGCATTTTTCCAACCGAGCCCTGCAGGAGCAATTTAGGAACCAAACATTACATGGTATCACTGTATTGGTGTAAGGGCAGCTCTGCAATGGACACCACTAACAGGTACACTGATGAGTAAGAAAATAAAGCCCAAGTACTGCTCCCTGGTCCCTCACCCCTTCAGGGCTAGCAGGAATAGAAGTCATTAAAGTGCATTATTTTATAGGTTAAAGTGAACATATACCAAATAGATACACAAAGGAATAAAACGTGGGGTGTTTTACATAATGAGTGTTGTGGTTTAGGCCTGATTGGCAGCCAACCACAATGCAGCAGCTCTCTCTCCCTTCCCCTCCGGCAATGAGAAGGGACAGAGAGCCAGGCTTGGGGTTCAAGATAGGACTGGGATGGGGAAAAATCCCCCTTTATGGTCACGAGCAAAAGGCAGACTCGTTAGGGGAAAAAAAAAAAAGAACATACATTTATTACAGACACTAACAACACATAACAGAGTAGGACAGTGAGAAGCATTGCCACATCTTGAGAACACCTTCCCCCCACCCCTCCCTCCTTCCCGGGCTCAGCTCTGCTCCCGATATCTCTACCTCCTCCCCCAGGGGCGCAGGGGCAGGGAATGGGGGGTGCAGGCAGCGCTGCCACTTTCTCCATCTTCGGTGAGGGGAGTGTCCAAAACTTGTTCCCCCTGCTCCATCATGGTCCCCCTCTCACAGGAGACAGTCCTCCACAAACTTTCTCCGACATGAATCCCTCCCACAGGCCGCAGCGTTCCCCACACTGCTCCGTCATGGGTCACTAACTTCCTCCGACTGGATTCCCTCCCACGGCTGCAGCCCTTCCCGAGCTGCTCCGGCGTGGGACTCCCCCGCATGCTGCAATCCTCCCAGCACTGAATTACAGCAGTGGGGCTGCCTTTTCCCATGAGACCCCGGCCTTCTTCGGGCACAGAGCCTTGATCATCCGAGCAGGAACAACAGGCTGTAAATCAATGTCTGCTCCACCGCAGATCTCCATGGGTGGCAGGGGGGGCCGCCCTGCCGTCTCCCCACAGGATACAGGGGGGTCTCTGCTCCGGCACACCTCCCCCCTCCTTTCTTCCTCCGTTCCTCCACTGACCTTGGTGTTCATGCAGCTGCAGCGACTCCTCCTCACCAGTCCCACTGCTCCTCACCACGTCCCTTCTTAAATACGTTATCGCAGAGGCGCAGCCGATTGGCTCAATTTCGCAAACAGAAGTGGAGCTGACGTGGAGCTGGGGGAGCTTCGAGAAGCTTCTCCCAGGGGGCCGCCCCGATAGGCCCCTCCCCTGACACCAAAAAACTCCACCACTCACTCAACCCAGGACAATGAGAAACACAAAAATGAACTTAAGATGTCATTGAACACAATTTAAGCATGTGATTTTGAAGTAATTCAAGTAGAAGCTTGCACTCTATCCTGGATAGGATGGGAAATAAGCACATACTTCCGAGTAGGTTAATAGCTGCACTTTAAGGTCCAGAACGCTAAGGACATTGGCTGCATGCTCTTACTTCTGTTGACATTTCTTTGGAACTCCTTTTGTGAACACCTCTGCGGGATTATAAAAAGTGCAACGCACCCACGTGACAGAAATTCGTACAACATCGCACAAAAGGAAATTAGAAAAACGTTTTAAATTGTGGAAAAGTTGCATTCAGATATCGATCCTTCCAGAAGGGTTCTTAGCACCCTTCCTTGTAAAAGGGCTAAGTATGGAGTCAGGACAGCAAGGCTACGTGAGGAGGCACTTAAAAGTCCGGAAAGACCAGCATTAAAATACTAATGCCATCTGGTTTCATGTTACCATGGGGACTATTCCCAAAGGCCGTATTAGCATGTGGACACTAAGCCCCACAGGGGAACTTTCACAACCAAGGGATACCAACAGGCTCTCCTGGAGGGCGGTTCGGATCAGGGACCCAGCTCAAGCCCAGGGAAGTCTGAATCACCCAGATAACTGTAACCCCCGGCGAACGCTCCCCATACATTCAAATTATATTCCTTAGCCTCAATTATTTTCCCCAGGATCACGTGAGACACTATGCAAGCTTTGTCTTCTTTCGGCTTCCACTTTTCTCATTTCCATAACAGTCCAGTATTGCATCTGTATCCTGGCAGTTGCTGACTGCTGTCACATTCATTTCTCTTTTCAGCTGATAATATTAAAAGCTAAACATTAATCACAGGGACTATTTCTCTAACCTTGTCTCTGGGACAGAATATTTAGTTGGGAACAGTATAGTCCATCACAGCTGCAGTCTATTTGATAAGTGCTTCTGAAAAGCCAGACTACTTGTCTGCTGGGTACGCTGTGTCACTGACAACTGCGGGACTTGGGGGCTCTTAAAAGGAGCAACTTGGCTCACGGTAGCCATTTGGTAGTAGGCCTCAAGCGCCTTCTTCAGAAAGAGGGACAAACATCGCTGTGACAGTGGGCAAAACGCTCTGGCCCAGCATTCAAAGGGCTTTTGTTCTTCCTCTGTGCGCTAACCCCGGCGAACGCAGAGGGGAGCAGAGGCTCCCACGTTAGCTGGCACACCACGCGTTCGCTGCGGATACGCCGTGTCTTGTTCACGGTGAATGTAAGCCAGCTTGGGTAGCAATTTAATAAAGCAGCTGAAGCTAATGCCATTTTTTGGCACCACATAAGAGAGTTTGTTGTAGGGTCGCACATATGCACATAAGGGGTCATGTACCAGCAAATTTTCAGGAAATAGTAGACATGCACATTATTAGACTGAATTGCTGTCTGGCTCCAATATCTAAAATATGTAACCAACTCTTAACCCTAAGTCTCAGGGCTCTGATGCATTTAAATCACAAAAACGTGTAGGGTTTTTTGTGTCTTTAAGTTTCTAGAGTAGGAAAAGAATAACAAGAACAAGAATGCAGCACCAGATCCTACACAGAAATACCTGAAGAGCAATATTGCTGGAATTCGTGTTGCTACTGACACAATATTTAGATTAACAAACACTTCTCAAAAATCTGAGATTGCTTCTAAAATCTTGATTTTAAATAAATTCATCTGCTGCTCTTACACTTTTTTCAATGAGAATTGTTGAGCCGTTAATTTTCTATCTCCAAGACTTTCTTTGCAACCACAAGGGCTCTTTTTAACTTACACATTTAATGGAAGATAGTATTATTTCATAATCATGGGACTCTGGAGCGGAGCTTTGCAAGAAAAACACTAAATCTTACTCAACTTGTGATAAAATTATTGGTGTTGGCAACCTTGCAGACACATGCCTAGAGCTGCACAGTGTTTTCCTCCTCTAACTACTGTAACTAAAAGGACTTTAATGAGAGCAAAAGAATGTGGCTCTGTCTGCCCAAAATCTTTTGGAATTTTCACTTTTCGCTAATGAAAATGAAAATAAATACTTTTCTTTTTTTTTTTTTCCTGTAAGCTTTTATGGACATCTGAACTGACTTTTGTAATGAAGAAGGATTAAGCAGACTCAGGGAAATGATAAATGTGGTTTGTATTAGTGTACTAATTAGCTCATAAATTTAGAAATAGTTAATCTTTTAGTTTTGCTGAATTAAAATAGCTGTCAAATTGCAGATCAGGTCTTGGAACTGGAGTAACGCAATGGTGAATTAAAACCCCCTGAGCATAGGTGTCTGATGCCATTCATTGGAAATTTTGCTACTGGCTTTGAAGAGCATGAAGTGAATTTAACCAAAGTTGTAAAATATTACTCGAGCAGCCAGATACTTAACAGATAATAATGAAAAAATGTGATTTATTAGGTGTGTGCTTCTCATTGTGTTGTAATCCAACGATTAACTACGTTAATTATTTTTAGCTCGGTGAACTAATTAGAGCACTAGTAGCTAGCATAAACCTGTGTTTTACTGCAGTTTCCATTTAATGTATCTATGTATGTACACAGATATTCAAAGACCGTGCGCTCAAAATACACATATCATTTCAGAAACTGCTTGCCAAGTGATAAAAATATACTTGCCCATTACATGATTCACACTTCTTCAGAACTGCCAAAGCAGAAAAAGAGCACAGGCACTATCTGTTTTACACTGCCTTCTCGATAATCTAATGAAGACTGCTCTGATGAAACACTGAGAAACGTGTGTTCTATCCCAAAACAACAAGTTAGGGTCTCGGTTCCTCAGAATGGGTCCTAGCCAGGTGGTGGAGATGCAGGAGCCAAGCACCCCGGCACGGTTTATGGTATGGTAGCAGACAAGTAGCTGGCAGACACCGCAGGCTGCTGAATACAATAGCTCAGAGTCTCCTCTCCCTTTTAATGGTTGCACCAGGACAAGGCTAGAAGAGAACTGGGCTCAGTAACACTCAACGTGGAGAATGAATAGACTCCCATTCTCACACCCCATAAACATCCTCATGCACACCTTGTTAAACACCACCCTAGAGACTGCATTTCAAGCAGTTTTCCATAAACTCCATGTGACCTGGATACAATGCTAGATAAAACCATCGGATAAAATACAGAACTAGAAATATGTGAACCTGGGATTAGAAGATCAGGGTGACTTAATGAGGAACCAGCCTTCACATCTGGACTGCTGTAAACATTGCCCAGTCCAAGGTCCCTGTGGAAAAAAACCCAACACACTGATAGTAATTCAGTAAAATGTACAAGAAATGTTCATTGCTAGCCCTGCAGTGATATCCAGTAGGAATTAATTTAAAACCATGATGGCAAACAACTGCTGAACCAATCTTCTTCTTTGGCTTGTAATGCACCTGCTCTTATACTCTCTTTTTTTTCCTTGCAGAAATTTAAACATTTCCACATTAAACAAACTGCTCGAGTCCAGAGATAGCCAGCAACAAGACCTTAGTCTACCTACACGGTATGATAAGGAAGAAATAAAATGTGTCTGCAAGTACAGAGTGTTTAAATGCCTGCACTCATGACCGAAGCTGGCAAGTTACAAAGCAATTTGTAATGATGCCCCTGACTTGCTCTTAAGGAGTTGTGCATCAGCAAGCTGTTAACCAGATCCTATATTATTGCAGTGTTCCACCCCAAAGTGGTAGGAGACAGAGAAAATTCAAGCCTCAAGTTTCACTATCGGGCTCTTCTGAGAGCATTGCTGGCTGCCGAACACGTGCACTAAGTCAGCATTGCTGACATTTTTTTGTCTGCATATGATGCTACTTCTGGAGGCCATATGACCTGCAGTTCACCATCCTAACTCTGTTTTTGGTAAGCTGCTGCAAGAAAGGGTGAAGTGACATGGTTAGCCACTACAGGTGCATAGTTTAAGGGATTCCCAGTTATTACCATTTTCTTAGCCTTTCCCTTCAGTTTGAGGCTGCGGAAGGCACCCGAAGTCCTCTCCATTGCCTCCTGAAACAAGCACTAGCAATTTCTGAGTGACAGAAAACTAGATTTTATCTTTCACTAAGTGGAAAGCAACATTATACTCTCCTGATGTCTGTCTGACTGCGCACCACAAGCACGTTTACAAGGAATATCACCTTGGCAGCGCAACCTCAATGAGCCCTTCTGGCCAAAATTTTCAATTAAGGCAACTTAAATAGAAGTGACCAGCTTGACAGAGATATTCAGCACACTCGCTTCCAACTAAGTTAGCACATGAGGAAATCAGGACACGGTTATTTTAGTGCTTATATATAGGTTAAAACCAAACTTCAGATGCCAAGGTTTGAAATTTGTGAAATGTGTCAGCAAAAGCATTATAAGAAGCCTGATCAAAATGCAATATTCTCCTTAAAGCAACATCCTAAGGAGGTACAGTAGTTCTCTTCCCTATATGACAGGCATATGAAAAGCTCTAGAGGAAGGGCTCATAAAGATCCCGCAGTGAACTGGATTTTGATCTCAAGCACGTGTTCCACCTCAACCTCACTCTCTGTGGAATGATGACGACTCTACTTCTGAGACTAGATGAGCCTGTATCTAACACTGCCCTGTGAAACCAGGTAAATGTAATACTGCAAACATTTATCCTACTTAACTTTAGACTTTTAAAATGGGGTTGTGTATCCCTGATACCACTCGGGAATCTTATTAATTAGTGGAGAGGAACAGATACTTTTAAGTCATGATACATCCGACCCAGGTCAGACATCTACCTCTGGGTAACATTAATCAGGCCTTAGAAATGCTGCTTTACTCTCACCAAGTACAGAGGGACTGGAGACACCTCCTTCATACCTATACATCTAAGTTGTACGTACCCAAGGTTATCAGGGAAGAAGCCCAGCCCTTGTTGCAAAATGCTGATTTGGAGCATGAACATTCCCAATGAACACCACTGCCCTGTGTCACCGTAAGAGTGACAAATAAAGGCAAAGAAGGACTTTGGTATTTAGCCACTAGCGTATGTTGGCAGTACTGCTAATAACATCTCATGTGACAAGACCAGTAAAACAAGGTCAGAAACGAGCTGTAGGCAACAGAGCCAACAAGAACTGGAAGCCAGTGTGGCTCTTCAGTCTGTGCACCGGGGTTAGTGCCTCCACGCACCACACGGAGGGAGGTACGGTGCTACGTGGATGTACTCGTGTGGGTATATTAACTCCACTGCACCCGAATAGTGAGGCCCAAGCACTCCTATTACTAACTGGTACGAATTACACCAATACACTACTTTCTTGCACTTGTTAAACAGATCCCTGCCTTACCTAGTGTAGTCTGCATGCCTTACAATGCTAAGTGCGACCCCACCACTTTAACTTTCAGGTATCAGTTGCATATTGCACGCTTTTATATTTAATAATTATTCAATAGACTTTTAAAGGATCCCGTTATTAAACCAGACAGATACACTTCACAAATTGTAACACACTAGAACAGATTTCTCTTTTGATTTCTGTTTTCCATTCATAGAAAGCAACACAAGAAAGGTACATCTGCTGTACTTATCATGCCAACAAGAAAATGGAAATAGCAGTCAAAAAGGAATTTCGAACTCTTCCACCAGTTCCAATTCTTGCTGGAAAATCTGAACAAAAAGGTTCAATTTGGGTATTTTTTCCACTTTTGGCCAAGTTTGGGATCCAGTATCTCTACAAACACACATCCCTAGCAGTAGATACACTGCTGAGTAGACCTGATCCATCCCGAGACATGTGCAAAATATCCCTGTCAACTGCACGTATCATTAGGACCTGGTGATGATGCCCCAAAGCACATTCTGTTTAACAGAAGACACACGGAATTGATTCCTCTCATACCAACGTTAATCATGACAAACTCTAATAAAGTCAGAATTAGAAGTGCTTTGAATATACACTAGCATACACGAGAGAATACTGCGACTGTGTGCATTTCTGAGTTTTTTTTTTTTCTTTTTTCTTATTTCTCTTGCTCCTCTGGGAGATCTCATTGCCAGTTTCAACAAAGGGCATCATCTCTATGCAGATGATATCCAACTCTACAACTCTGTCAACTCACTCTCTGATCCCCTCCTTGCCACCTGTCTTCAACATGTCAATCAACAGATGGCTACACCATCACTAAGGAATGCTTCAAAGGCATTCAAAATGTTTTAAAAGTCCTCTTTGTTCCATGTCTGTGGCTCTGCTATCAGTCTTCTTAATTCAGCCCTTCAGTTCTCGGCCAAAAATCTTACTGCTATCCATAACACTGGGTTTTTGTTTTATTTTCCCCCGCATTAAAGCTACTTCTATAATATTTACAGATTTATCCAGACTTTGACATCTGCTTCCTCTGTGTTATGTTGAATGCTTTACTCCAGTTTAAAATACTGCCATTTTGTCCACTTTGGTTTCTAAAAACATACTTTCTAAGCTTCACCAACCAATGGTCAGGAAACAAGAGTACTACTCTGCTTCGAAAAGTTGAGACTCCCTCAAGAACTTTCAATACTCTACGGGTTTTCTTGAATGCAGAATCTCATTTTAAGGCTTGTGAAAATATAGTTGTGTCTACAGCAGCACGTCAGAGCCCTCTGATGTACTTACAAGAGTAACACTGGTTTGTGCCAGATGATAATACTTCATCAAAACATAACTGTGCTGAACTGCACCACACCTCTCATGTCATCTAGCCGTTTGCTTCTCCTCAGCCCTTTCTCTTCTCAGTGTTTACTCTCCAAGCCCCCAGAAATGAGAAAGCAAGCCCATTCCTTCACTGACCCTATTTTAATCTTGTTGGCATTTCCAGGTCTTCCCTTCAAACCACTGTGACATGCAAACGGTATAATCTGTGGTACAGCCTCAGTTTCACGGTAGCAACATTCCAAGGATTTGTGATAACAACCCGTCATAAATCTGGAGTGCCCCTCACAGCGAAGGAAGGGGATGAATGTAAAACAAATGAAAGTGAGGTTCAGCCATGTGAGGAAAAATACAGTATAGTGGAAAAGAATTATACGGGGCAAGGCTCAGCTAACAGCCCTGGGACAAGCGCACCTAGGGAGCCTCAGAGAGTGCCTGTGAAGGCTGGCAGCCCAAGCTCCCAGTGCGTGTTACTCAAAAAAAAAAAAGGGGCTGGAAACAGACTGGCACCCACTGTTCCCTTCATAAGGGGGGGTATTTGCTACTGCCTCCATTTCCCCTTCCCTCCTACCACTTGTAATCCCTTAACGCAAGTGGCAACGACACCAGTTGCTCGCGCAGAAGCGGCGTTTTGCGCTCCCTTTCAGCAGCCGGACCCAGCAAAGGTGAGCCCACGTCCTTTGCCAGCTCCCCTCAGGCCACCCGGCAGCCGCGGGCCGGGCACCGAGGCCCCGCCACACCCAACCTGTGAACGCGGCACACGCCACGGAACCGGGGAGCCCCTTGGGGGGCCGCGGCAACCCCCCCCCCCCCCCACTCCCCCCTCAGCAGCCCGACCCGCAGAGCACCGGCCCGGTTCCCCCTCAGATTTTTGGGGGGGGTGCGCCCAAACGACCGCCCCGAGCGGCGCGGCGCAAAGGCTGATGGGAAACGGGAGTTGAGGGAGGGAAAACCCGCCCGAAACCTCCGCTGTGACGCCCGCTCCCCCCCCCCCCCCCCCCCCGGTCTTCCCGTTACCATAGGGACCGCCCGGCGCGTCTCCGGCGGGGAGGAAGAGGCGAGCTCTCGCGATACTGCCGGCGGGCGGGGCGGAAGTGAGGCGCGGATTTGAAGGCAGCGGCGGGAGGGGCGGGGCGGCGCGGCGGCGCGCGGGTGAGTGGTTGCGGCCGTTGTCCGTTTGCGGCGCGCTCCGCTCGCGCCCTCCCTGGGGCCGTTCGCCCGGCGCGAAGCCGCGTCGCCTCAGAGCGGCTGTGGGGGGGGGCGGTTGTCCCTCCGCTCCCGGGGCGGTTGTCCCTCCGCTCCCGGGGCGGTTGTCCCTCCGCTCCCGGGGCGGTTGTCCCTCCGCTCCCGGGGCGGTTGTCCCTCCGCTCCCGGGGCGGTTGTCCCTCCGCTCCCGGGGCGGTACTGCTGCCCCCCCCCCCCCCCCCCCCCCCCCCCCCCCGGAGCGGCGGCGGTCGCTGCGACGCCCTGTTCGGTGCCCGCCATTTTTTAAACGGCCATGGCGGCCAGCTGGGCCCCCGGGGGGAATGGGCGGCACCGCTCTCCTCCTAACCCGGGCACAGGCCGCCTGAGGCCTGCGGGCGTTGGTGTGGAAAACGAGCGAGGCAGCGTGACTGAACAGCTTAGCTGTTAAGTTATTAAACATAAAGGGTTGGAAAGCTTAACCGGTGCGGTACTAGGAGGTTTATGGTTCTGCTGTGGGATGAAGGCTGGGCTTTGATTTTAATAATACGTTAATTTGCCAGGTGTTGCTTGTTTCCAAATTCAAGTGCTTATTTTAAGGCTTCTCCAGCGAAGTATTGGCATATCTTTGCTGCCTTCTACATACGGATCAAATATTGATAAAGGCTTAAAAAAAAAAAAAAATGGGAGGAAGCTTCAGGTTTAGATAAACTGTACCAGATCAGCAAGTAATTTGATTGCGGAGGTAACAACAGTACTTTGTGCGTTGTTCTCATTATTTAGGTTCATTCCTCTGGCTTTCTAAAAAAAAAAAAATATATATTTTCTTTGTTTCAGGTGAGGAACTGAACCTGAAATCATACCATCCTAATTCCTGAGTCACGCTGGGTTTCACATTGGCTTTAAAAAAACCTCTAGAAGTGAATGTCAAATAGATCAATTCTTAAAGTATCAAATGACTCTGTGATACCAAGTGGACAGGCAAATCAAAGAGTGAGGGAAGATCTGTGGGATTTCATCTGGGCATCACTCATATGGGAATGCATCCTGGGCTGCAATATGCAGTGCAAGATTTTTAAATGAGAAGCACAGACTTCTGAATGAACATTGAGCCTTTAGTCTTAGCTCTAAATACCCTGACTGAAAGGCTTGCTTCTTAAATCTTAGTTGTACTATCACCATGGCTTTGCATAAACTGCTTAGACATTTTGTTCTTAGCAGGTTTGATTATAAGTATTTTATTTGTCATAATATATGTGGGTTTTAACACATGTTCTCAGAGAACGTTTGTTAGATAGTTCTTTGAGAAAGTCTGAGTTCAGTTGCTTTCTCTCCAGTCTCCATCATTTACACAGTGTGCTTTAAAAAGAACTTATCCTCAGGGTTTGACTCTGATGAATGGCTTACACCTCACAAAATGTTGTAGTCATGTGTTAGCCTGTATCTCACAGCACCTATTGGTATCTTGAGGGTATAAATATCAGCAGTTTGTTAAAATTGTAACATTAAATAATAGTGGTTTTCTTACCAGGAGCCCTGGAGTCTGTGAAACACTGAAAGTCAAGTGAAACAAGTAGATGATTGTCAAACCTTTATTTTGAATCTGATCCAACAAAAAGGGAAATCTGTAGAAAATGTCACCTGGGAAAGTTTTGCAACCTGTACTGAAAATGAAAGTGGATGAACTCTTTTTGTGCTGGTTGAGTCAGCCTGGAACTCAGCTGACACTAAAGGACTGTTTGAGAAGAATCAAGAATGAGGAGAAAACAGAGATTGGTAACGGACATTCAGGAAATGGTAAAAATGAGAGGTTTGCTAATAAAAATTCCAATTCCACGCAATGCATATTAGCAGATACCAGACTGCCTTTGATGTCTTTAAGTCCTCTTCAACTTTCTACTACTCTTCCATTGGCAACTCCTGCCAGCCAAAGGAACATTTCTAATGTTAGAGCAACACGTCGATCCTCAGGAACCAGAGTAGTAAGTTTGTTTCTTACTTATTAGACCTATTTGTTTGAATGGAAATTAATTCTGTGTTTATGGTACTGGCAAATTGTGCAAGTAATTAGCTTCCCCGAAGTAGAGTGAAGCAGCAGCACTGAACATAAAATGTCAATGTTTGTGTGCTGTTAGCATTCATGGCTAGGTGGCCAGAACTTCCAAGAGTGTCTTGGCTCCTTGCAGCTCTCGCTTCTTATAAGCCGTGCATGCCTAATAGAATATGAAAGATGAATTGTTTTCTACTTCCAATAATTTTTCTGTCAAGAGCAATATTGCCCTTGTGCTTTAAAACTGCAGAGTGGAAAGCATCTTAAAAATTCCATCTCCAGTGCAGCTGATTAGATTTGGTATATCTACCCTGGTTTTGAGCTATAATGTCAAACATTGTACAATAGTGATGTGTTGCAACTAATTTACATGTTATGTTTGCTTCGGTGTGTGCAGCATAGATAAGGAAAAGTCAAAACAAGTGGTTCTTGTTTTCTGAAATAGTGCCTTGACTATGCAATAACGTCAGAGCTAGTATCTGTATTCTTGCATTTCTTAACAGGCATGAACAAACTAGAAGTTGTGGAAAAGCTAGGAATAGCCTTATAATAAAAGAGCAGTTTTCAATAATGTCCTTGTGTCCACTGAGCAGTGCCCAGCGTGGGGAAGGGCCCATATTTAGAGTCAGAGAATGAAAGATAAATAATTGTAAAAGCCAAAACCTGGATACATAGGTCAGATATCCATGGCTATCCAGGTGTCATTTGTAAAATACATCTCACAGTTTATATTGATAGAATGCTAGGTTTTTTTCTTTGAATGTGTTAGTTTACAAAAGTTATTTAGTTTACTAAATAGTTCACAGTTGCTGGATACCTATGGCTTAACTTACTTTTGCCAGAAGTAACCCAAACCAGGTGTTGATGCTTCAGATGCCACAGTTTCAGTAACAGGCCCTTCCACTATTAAATGCAATTTAATTGTGGATAAATCCCTATGGATAGTCCCTGTGTGTGTTCTCACTGTTATTTTTATAACATACAGCCTTGACTGCAAATATTCCTTTGTCTAATGATACCAGGCACTATTGTTAGTACAAGACTCAAATTTGGGTCCACTGAATCTGCATATTAACAAAGTAATTGTTTTGGTACTGCATGGTACGCTCAATGCTTCATTTCTAAGGAGGTCTTGATTTATAATAAACAATGCCCTCTTTGCAAGAATGACAGCCGGGTCCACAACCTGAGATTTTTTTTTTTTTTTTTTTCCAACTTGCAGTTCAGTTCAATCTAATTTCTAGAACTCTTTCATAAATTGGTGTTTAAAAAAAAAAAAAAAAAAAGATAGAAAACCATGTGCTTATGTGACAAAACTAAGCATTGCATATATGATCTGCCTTATACCAAAGGAATTGTTAAGAGACATGCCGTTTCTGCTATAGGACTACAAAATCATATCATTTAATAATACTGGTAAGATATAAGTGGTCATGACTCCCAATCATTCTAAATATTTTGGTCTCTAACTCAATGCACTGGCCAAACCTCCTGGTGTCCCAGGGAAGCCTGCTCAGGTTGGTGAGGGTGGGGAGGTTAGAGCTGAGGATGTTTAAGGGTATCGGTTACTACTTGTCTGTTATTGCTGTATATTGAATGTATGCACTTACCTTTTGACACCCAGGAGTAATAACATGACTGCTGTTTTACACTAAAACATATAATCTGGTGTTGTTTTGATTTCATAAATACTAATTTTCCAATCTAGCTTGACAACTTGACAGAGTATTTTCTCATAGAAAGCAAGATACACCACTTCTCCTGCTCGTGCATCCGTAAACTGCCTGCTGCAGTGTCAAAAGTAACACATCTGGTTTTGTGCACTTAATCATGGCTCACAAATTGAGAGACAATCGTTTTACCTACCTCATTCAAGTTTGAGGTTCTCGTCTCATTTCTATAAATGGAAGAAAATGTTAGAGAGCTTTTTTAAAAAGGAAGCTTGTACTGTAGGGCCAGTAATACAAATTTAAGTTCTAAATAGCAGTCCTAGAAAATGGTAAAAGTTAATGTGCTTAACTCTGTGTGCCTGAGGGTGATATTAGGAAAGGGCTTTTACATCCAGCCATAAAGAGCTGGAGAATTATTTCTTTTAGGACTACATAAGTCAATTTAGGCATCGTCTTATTAAACTTTTCCTTTTTTGTATCCAGGAATTATGATAATGCAGCATACAAGCAGTAAACTCATTTTGGCAGGCTACATTTTCAGTATCACTGAGCTGAATCACTGCATTTGATTATGGGTAAGGTTGCTGTACACCTTTTCCCGTTTCCTACAGTGTTCTGGCAACTTCTTTGAAGCACACCAAACAGTAAAACTGATAACAGAAAACTGCCATCCTCAGGTTATTACTAGATAGCAAGTATGAATGTGTAGGAAACCAGCTTTTCATACTGCAGGTTTCTGTACTTGTTAGAAAAACATGTTTTGCAGAATGGGGAGCGTTCTTGGAACACTGGTCTTGAAACTAATTAGATATTTAACACCTTAAACAGCAGTGCATGAGCAAAACAAATTGGTGTTCTGATGGTAACTCTTAAGCATCATTAAAAGTACTGTGGCTGACAGCTGTTGTATTCAAGGAGATCTTTTTTCAGAGGTTAGGTTGTACTTGAAGAGGGTTGTATTTTTATCTGAAATTCAGAAGTTGCCACATGTTTTTGGTGAAACACTAATGTCTCGTCAGAGGAGAATTTGTTGTCTTTCAAGGTCTGTCCAAAGTACGTTCTCAGATAATGAAAGAACCGGTGTGGTCTTTATGTTAAACAAAACTGAGGAGCTTCCAATGGGAGTTTGTTGGTCTGGATGGTGCTCTTAAAGCCAGGTTCTAGAATAACACTAATTCAGAATAAACTGATGGCTTAGTCCACATGCACATTGTCATATAACAGTGAGGTTGCTGTCTGACTTCATCCATTGTACAAACACTGTAATTGCAAAGTTCTGGTCATCTTTGTTATGTGATGTGAAGTGCTTGCTAGCACTTAGTATTCTGCAAGTAGGCTTGTGATTTGTATGTACTAAAAGTATTAAAATGACAGAAAATCAGAGGCACAGGAAAATCTCAGCACTTAAGTCGTGAATATTTTATGACTATATTGTTGTAAAGAAAGGAAATTCTAGAGCTGTAACTTTCAAACTTGAAGAATAGCTCTTGTAGCTTTCTTCTAACCCTTATCACTACTGTACATGCATTTAACAGTGTTTCTGGCACTCTAGATTATCTTAAACATATGGAGTATACACAGTTGTACACTGTTCATCACATTGTCAAAAATGCCAGGCCTCAAGGCTTTTAAAAGGTGCCGCAGGCAAGATGTTTAATCCTAACCAGCTGGTGTGCAAGGCATCTGGGGAAACAATTCACAGAATTCCCTATGGGCATTTTGGGGGGTGGTGGTGCAGAGAGAATGTGATATGATCTGAAGTACTTCAAAGTTATTTTCCGTTTCTCTGCAGGGTCAACCTTTGATACAAAGGTACTTCTTGTATTGCTTTCTGAATATCCCTTGCTTGATAAGCATACTGTTCCTGCTTGTTACCCCATTACAGTTATCAAAATTCATTGTCCTGTACTTCTGTAATTTGTAATTTTTTTACTACTTTACTGTATTGCTGCATATCTTTTTATCACCACTAACATCCTTCCCAAATTTTTGTTACCAGTTAGTTGACTCAAATGGAGTAGTATTACTACAATCCATTTTAGTCTAAAGGGAAACTAGAATGAAACCTTTTAACGTTGTCAGAAGTTTGAGCGTAGTAGCACTTGCTTCTTGAATCAAATAAGTTCTTCTGAGGAGTGGAGTCAAAGGGTAGCTAGGCTTATACCTCTATCCACTAGACCAATGGTGGACTATTTCTGTGTTCTACAGGTGTGCTGTAGGTTTTTGGGGGGACCACCTTTCGGTTGCCCAAACCAGGACAACCTTCTACTAGCAAGGAGAGAAATGATGTTCATAAAACATGAGAAAAGTAAGAAGAATGACAGTTTGAATCCTGACAGCTTTTCACAACTAGTTTTTAAGCTTTGGTGTTGGCCTTGACATTTCAAGTGCTTAGTCTTAGGTGCTGTCTGCATCTGAAATGCTACCAAATATGCCTTAATGCTAGAAGCAATGCTAACTACTAAGTCTGGGTTACGTAAGCTGTATTAGCATTTTCCGGCACACCAGCCTGCAATGTGCAGGACTGAGTGTGGTCTAGCACATACGCTCCCTAACTCGGTATTATGCAAAGCTAATGTTAATAGTGCCATGTCCCATCACTAAGTGGGGAGGATGGTGGACTTGGCTTCCAACTCAAGCCCGTGATTTAAAGGCAGACTGTAAATAACCTGGTATCAAACTGATGTACTTTTATGATGATAACAGGCCACTATGACAGATGTCAGCACTAACGTGTTCGCAGTAAGGCTCTTTCTATGGTGCCAGCAAAGGAAGGGCAGCCAGAAGCTCATATTAAGGTCTGGAAGAGTGCAGCTATAGGTGTTCCTAGAAAATCATTATTAGTTTCAAGTGTGGCGAAATAATAGTAGTCAGAACAAGCAGCACTGGTAGTATGTTGTGTTGTTATTCTTCAGCTTTGCTGTACTGAATATCTTCAAATAGAAGAATCGTTTTTCAGATTAGAGAACCAACTATTCATTTTATGTATAAATGAGAAACTGAAAGTTACTCTCCATTGTAGCTTTTTGGTTGTGCTCCTTATTCTAACTGCATCTTGTACCCTGGAATATAAACGTTACACTTTTCTTAGCAGTAGTAAAAATTCTGTTTACACGTTGTGCTTTGTTAGAAGAAATAGTGATCTTTTGTCCTCTTTCACCGTGGCAGTTGCACTTGAAAGAGAAGATATTTCTGTCCTACTGGAAACTCATAAATACTTTTTATATGTTGCATCCAGTCTTAAGAGGTTTAGGCATTTCTAGTGCTGAAAAATTGAGGTCAGACCTATACATGGCTTTCTTCACATTTAAAAATTACCTGAATCCTGACACAGGACAAATTCAAATGTTTGGGTGAAATTTATTAATCACAGGCACTCTCTTCTGTGTGAGTAACTGTCACTTAAAAGCAAACCAAAAAAGTTTGTAGATGTAGGAGATGATTACTTACTTCCAGTTGCTTCTCTCTGCCCAGTCTTTCAAAACATTTAAGCTTAATTATAGCTTTACATCAGTCATTTAAACAGTTCATTCTTTCAACAGGTGGTCAGTCTAGGAGGAAATTAGATATCGATACAGAGGAGATAGCTCTCTTTTTTTTTCCTTCAGCAATGCTTGAGAACCCATCCTGTATTTTTGAGAGCCTCTCCATATGCCCTACACTTACTCCATCAGCAAGAAATAAGCTTGAGGCCAAAAGTTTGCATGGGCTTACTTCAGTACAAAATGATTAATGTCGTTCATCCAGTGAACTAGCTTGTCCACTGATAGGCCTGTTCAATGACTGCACAGAATTTTTCAGCAAGCATTGTTATGAGAAAAATACATAGAGTACCAATGGTAATATCATATGGCTGTCTTGCAAATTTAGAGGCTTTCTACACACAACTGTCTTGAAGAATTCAATGAAAGGCAACCAAAGTAGATGCATTGATCCAATAAGCTACCAGTTAAGCGTTCTTGTTGTTTTCTGCAATCCACAACAAATGATTACTAAATTTAGTGTTCTAACTGTGGCATAATATGTAAATAACTCCTTTCTTCTTGGGTTGGATTAGTGTGATGTTCTTGTCTTGAAGTTAACCAGATGGTACTAATGTCTTGGTAGAATAGATTAGTTTGTATCTGTTGTTCACAGAATACAACTTAAAATGGGTCCATAGAAAGCTAACCAGTGATCAAGAGATGGTTTTAAAAGCATGTTCTGGTACTTTGTTAGATGTTGCCTCTTTTGCGTAGCAATCACTATGCAATCACCAGTCTATATTAAAAATAGCTAGAAACTGTAGAGCCACCCATGTACCCTTTCTTGACCCTAGGTACTTGCAGGGATAATGGACTCTTAGGGCTGTTGGCATATGTGCTTAAATAACCTTGTGCATAGTGCTTAGTTTCATTTCATATGGAACCAGCTTTACATATTTGTTTCATCCAGATCTTACTAGAAATTTTGGTGGATTTCAGGCCACAAATGAGATAAAATGAGTTGGAGGACTACAAGGAGGCTTTCACAAAATCTATATGCAGGGAGAATGCATGGAGACCTTATGATTGGGTGACGTGGGAAACGTTGCAAGATATCTATAAAATGGAGTTGTAGAAGTTCCCACCATGAAAAAGGTTTGATTGGACTTCTTGATGTTATCTTGACAAAACAAGGCTTGTAGAGCTTAGGAAATGGCTTGACTCAATCTAATTTTAGAATTTGCCAAATCAGGAGAACAGTTTCTAAACAGTTTTATTCCTTTAGAAGCTAGATTTGTATTGATAAACAGTCAGTATTCTAGATTTTTTTAAACATTTATACTAGACATGATTATCATTGATACATTGTAAACTGTCTTCATCATTGTGGCATATTTCATTGACTAAGAAATAAAGCAAACTATTTGAAATTAAGTGATGTTGAGAATACTTAATGGGCTAGATTATTCTTCCATCTACTTAGTCTTCATGAATAATTACCGTTTACAGCAAATACTTTGTAAAGGTCTTCTGTTTTAACTTAAGATTTTAAACAAAAGATCACCAATTTTTTTTGTCTTGCTGTTAACACACTAAATACCTCCTAAAACTTTGACTACTTGCTTATTTATCAAGTAACAAGTTTAAGCTTAATATTTTAAAGATCTAGAATGTTTGAAAAAAATATTTCAACTTCACATCAAGACTTCCAGTGATAGAGAATGGAGGAAATTGCTAGTCAGAAGTACCATTGCTGCTCTGACAACGTATTTGTTGTGTTATACCTCAGTAAGTTGTTTTATTACTGAAGTCTTAGTTCTTCATATGTAACAGCTGCCCCTTTAGTTGTCATACTGGAAGCTAAAGTTCAGCTGGTTACAAGTGACCAGCTTCTCTGCTCTGCTTGCTTGCTTTGCTTTGTCCTTTACCCCTGTACCCTAATTGCAAGTTTGGAAGTACATGGCTTTCAATTTAGCTCTGTAGAAACCAGTGTAGTTTGTTGCCTCTCCTTTTCCTATATCAGCAATGATTTCATACTGATACACGATCAACACAGCTGTGTTAGCTCATCAGTAAGTCTTTATAGAAGTTCTACCAGAAATCCTATTGTTGGTTGTGCGATTTTACTGACTGACGTGTAGAAAATGGTCTCTATCTTAAACTTCCTGATTTGTTGGTTTTGCTTTAAGATCTTTGAGGAGAGAAATCTCAAGTGAAAGCGTAAGCAAGAAGCCGTCCTGCAGCTGTCACTGACTTAAAATTATTGTCTTGTGATTTCAGGGACTAAATTACATGTCGTGTTAGCCTGTGATGTTGGAATTAAAGTAGTGGTTGTACTTTCATACACCAATCATTCTAGTATTGGAAATGATGAAATTTCAAGATATAAATGTGGTTTTGAAAGGATTAATTGAAAATTCAGTTCATGTCAAAATGATGAAGTACTGAACAGCTGGTGCAAAGCGTAAATAAGTTGCTGGACAGTTATAAAACATTGTCATTCATGTTCTTTATGCCAGATTACTCTGTCAACTTCTAAATTAAGGTGACACAAGGTAAATAATAGCAATCTGGAAATGACTAAATATCCAAAATGGCATGTGTGACTTCGAAAAGTTGCATAATGCATAACGTTAGACTCCATTATAAAAGCTGTTGTCTCCTGTAGGAAAATCTGAGTGGCATTCCAAATCAGCCTGAACTGATTCTTCATTTCAACCTATTCTGCTATTCAAAGGCTTACCTTGGTAAAGTTACAGATGTGCATGTTGTAGATTGTAGCTTCCTCTGGATAGTCTCTGTAGCATCATGGTTCATCTAAAATGTAAAAACCCAGCATCTTGTTAGAGCAAGTGTGACTTAAATTTGTGCAATCCATCCTAGAGATTTTGCTTATGTCTCTCTCTGTTTAATAGCCATCTCAGCAGCATCAATTTGGGTGTACCTGCTTTTCATGGTCTGGTGAATAGGGTTGTATGAAGATTGTGAGTAGTAAATAGGCTCCATCTGTAGAACACCATTCCAGCATACCTGTTTCCATTAAAACTCAGTTTATGCTATACACAAATAAATAAAATATAAACTGATAATGTTCTCCCAAGATGGCAGAGAACATGAGAATTGTTATGAAAGGAATATAAACCATCCATTAACTGTCAGGCTTCAATTTTTATAGTATCTAGTGTTGACGCTTGCTGAAGTTAGTCTGCCAGATGCAGTTAGCAATCTAAAAAGGCCCATGCTATGTCTTTGGAGTCCAGGCAATGTAATCATAGCAAGGTGACATGTATCTTATCTTGCTTATAATCTGATAACAGCCCATGGCGTGGTGTACATACATGGCATTCTTTTGGTAATGCGCAGAGAATCTGATCAGCCCATCCCTCCTGGGCTACCATCATGACCATATATCTCACCTCTAACTGGGGTCTTTTTATGCATTGTCTCACCTCCTAAAAATTCTGGATTCTCCTAGCAACTGTGAAAAGAACCTCCAGGCTTTGCTCTGTCTAATCCAGGAGTACTGGAAAATTCATATAGCTATCAGAGAAGGTATGCACATGCAACACTTCTGTTGGTTTTAATTGTCTGTGTCTTCTATGAGGGAGGCATTGCATCCTCCGAGAAAAAAAATATGCATCTGGACCCGAATTCACAAGAGCTTCCTTCCAAGGCCAAGGATCAGTTTCTCCCTGTGAAGGTAGATTTCTTAATTACACAGTGACAACAGCTAGCAGTTCACCAGTGTAGCGCACCATACTCAAAACACCGTCAATAACTTTAAAGCAATCAGTTTGTGTAGCTGGGTATGAGCATAACTTGATTCCTTCTGTGATCGAGGCACTGTAGACTTCATCTCCCTTGGGTTTTGTCAGTGTACTGCTGAAAAGGGGTGACTCATCCAAAGGAGAGTTAAGGCTGGATAGTAATACTTCGTTATTCTATTCCTCTCACAAGTGCATTGTCCTCTTGTTCACTTCCCATATAGAGCAGTTAGAAATGGGAAGTTACTAGCAAAAAGCAAGTTAGTGTTTAAAGAATGGGGAAAATTTTTTTTTGGGGGCCTCATTAAATCCCTTTTCTTATCCATCAGTATAAGGATACATAGGTTTTAACCTCGTGCTTTCTTATTTCAAGGCAGTCAGGGATTTTGAGAAATTAAAATAAAAATCAATATTTGTCAATTCAATATTGAAAAATCGGTATTGGTGAATTGCCCCCCACCCCTGAGGAGGTGGCGTTATCAATAGTTGTTAATATTCTTGATTGCTTAGACAGTTATATGGATAAAAAGCAGAATTTTCTATGTTACTTCGCATTTAGTTTTATATTTTCCCATTCTCTAGACATTTCATGTTTTATAGTACCTGATCTAGTAAAATTCAAGGTCAGTAAATCTTTCTATGTGCTGTAGTCTCCTGAGAAGGGAATGTTTTGTTTATTACTCATAATAATGTAAAATAACACATTTGGACAACTGAAACTAGTCCATTGCTATATAGAGGTTTTCCTCTGCAAGGGTCTTTTTGAAGACTTGAGAGGAAGTTTTAGAATTCTTTCCAAAGAGAAGCACTATCATTCTTCATTCATTTATTTTAGACTATGTCAGCACTGGGCATTACTATATGTAGTGTTAAAGAAAGGTACTGCAGGTGCTACCAGGCGTGCCTAAGTTGTATTTGCTCACTTTGTAGGTCATAGAATCAAATCTGACTGAGATAGACATTACCTTATAATCTTTCCCCTTGTTTTTTTGTCTGTACCTTGAGAACTACTGTTTCAACAGTGATCTGCAGGCTACCGCTGGTCTGCAGTAATAAATTAAAGGTCTGCAGACTAGTGTAAATAATGCATCTACCCAACAAGCATTTTGTTTACAGAAATGCAATGACACTTGCATCTACTATTATGTCATGCATTTTGCAGGAAATGCGTTAGGTTTGTTAGAAGTTCAGTCTGACTGTGGAGCTTTGATCTAAGGAGTGGGAGGCCAATTAATTATCAAATGCCTAATATTTATGCAAATAATGGGGCATATATAGTTCCAGCATCTTTCAGTATATCAAAGGCCAGGTATGGACTATCTGGTCTACAAATAACTCTTGATAATATTAAATAAAGGTGATAGTCTAGTCACAATCTTTGTGAAGACTGAGGGGAAAAAAAAAATAATCCAGCATTCCAGAGATTTTTTTATTGTTTGCTTGTTTTCTTAGTCTAGCAAAGAATTGCTGCTTTCATTTGTCTGTGTTCTAGTATAATTATATAACTCTTTGTCTTTTCTGCTGCATAATAGCTGTGTTTCACTTAACATCATTAGCTGCTTGACTTTTTTTTAATATGTCATCTTGAACTGTTTGCTTGTACTAGTAATGCCTTTTTTTCTACTTTAAACATCTGAAATATATCTTTAGTACTAAGTCACACTGTTTCATCTTTTTTCTATATTGAGAAAGATGCTACCTTGCCTTAGTTATCTTAACTGCTCTGTTCAGCCCCTCACTAACCGGTTACTTTTGGAAAGGGTTACACTAGTTTCCTAACTCTTTACACTGACTGTTGTGGAGCTATGACAGTTCTCTTTTCACAGTTAACCCAGGAGCCACTCTAATTTCTGCAGCATCGCAGGCTGGGGGATTCTATTAGGTCACACACTGTTGCCATGAGGCTTGCTCATCCAGCTTTAAGCTGGCTCCAGAGGCCAGACAGGCTTTCTGTCATCTTAGTTTACGTGTTAGTGGGTTGAAGATTGGATCCCAGCAACTAAAGGTTTTGTATGGCTGATTGCATCCTATTACATATTTAATTTATTGTCCTGGAAGCTTCCTGTAATGCTGGGGTGCTTTTTTTTAAACACTTCAGGTCAGTTCCCCATAATCTCTTAAGACTTTAAATCTGCTGTCAGTACATGCTTCTGACAATAAAGTGCACTTTTGTAGGCAAATACTGAAGGGGTTTTTTAGGTATTCTTTAGGTTTCTATTTTCTCCGCATTCCCCAAAATATTAGTGATCCTCATCTTCATCTCATTTGAATACTTTTGTGTTAAAACCACATAAATATTACACTGCTATTATTTATGTTCAGATCTCTGTTAAAGTGGTAAACTCTTTAGCCACAGTTCGTTGATTCAGATCCATTCATAGTGTGTATCTTTAGCTTTGGAAGGAAGCTCTGAGCATGCATCTTCCCCTCTGTTTATCTAGCTAATAATAAGCTGCCACGATACTTGAACAGCTTTATGGCTGGCATCCAGACCTTCACCCAGGAAAGCATTTTGCCTTAGCTTTCACTGGAGAGAATTCAGATTTAGAATAAATGTAACACTACACCTGAACACTTCAAGTTCGATCTGGATGGAAGCTGACTTTCCCTTTCCCCTGTGGCTAATTCATGATTGAAAAGATTAGAACAGATCTTAGGGGTTTCTTGACCACATTGCTTTACAAATCCTCCATCTCCTTAAATGTGATACAATAAAAAACTCTTTTTTCCATTCAGATGGTAAAAAGGAGGTGGTCAATAGCTGCCAGTGTACTTACTTCTCACAGTGTATTGCAACCAAATGCTCAATTGTATGTAGGTTACTCACATGTTGCCACCTGTGAATTTCCAACATCTATACTGCATACAGGCATGTAAATGTCTTGTTTTCTTAGTCTAGCAAAGAATTGTTCAGAACAAGCAGCAGTTCAGAACGCTGATTCCTTACTTAGAATTTAATTTCTTACTGTGGATCCTTCAGCAGGTTCAGGTGAACTGGAGCTCTCCATGTGGCAGTCACTCATCTTAATGACATGCTACAGCCACCCCAAACAAGACCATGAAAATAGTAGTGAATGGGAGTGCATCACCTGGTGAAAAGAGTTGAAAATAGAAACCAGTTTTGGTGAGAAGATACCTTTCCTTATGTTAAGTAAGGCCTATTTTGCCTGATCTGAAATGCAATCTGCCTTGCAATACAACCTTCCTGACCTTCCCCAAACATCTTGGTCTGGGACGGGTATCTGTAGCCAGAGTAGGATTCTTCTCCTACTCTAACACCTCAGTCCTTCGTCTCGAGTTCCAGGCACGCTGCTGTTGTGTGTGGTGCACTCAGCTCCCTGCCGGCCCAAGGCTTCCCTGTGGCCCCAGGGTTATCACAGGTTAGTTGATTTGATCCTCCTAAAAGACACTGAGTGACAGCCAGTTTTGCTCAATGCAGTTTGATAGTCTGCTTGTGCCAACCACAACATGTCTGACTCTTGCCTTGTCAATTCCTTTCTTGTTCTCCTACTTCCGAAAGAAATAAATATCTTCATAACAAGTTGTGATAAAGAAACAGGGGACGGAAACTGGATACTAAATTAGAAACAAGAAAACAGAGTTTTTGACATCATTTACTTTCTAACAATGTGTGCCTAAACTGAAAAGGATCCAATTAAGACAAATCCCCCCTCCCTGGAAGTATTCAAGGCCAGGTTAGATGGGGCTTTAAGCAACACGATCTAGGGGAGGATCTCTGTGCCTGTGGCAAGAGAGTTGGAACTAGATGATCTTTAAGGTCCCTTCCAAACCATTCTATGAAATCATATTTCGCTAGTACTTTTTTCAATCGTTGCCTTTTCTTCTTAGAGACATTTACTGTGGGGTTTTAATATATTGTTACATGATAGAATGGCTTTGAATGGATGAATAGGGCTAAAGATTATAGATAACACAGCGTGGGGGTAAAATAATGCTGTACAGTAAGAGAAATCTCAAAAGAGTTGTTTTAGTGTTTCTTGGGCTGTGTACAGCTTTGTGTAATCAAGAAAGTGACCTTATTTAAAGCATGAGGGATGAAAACAGAGTAAGAATGGCCAGATCTTTCTTTTTACACTGTTAGTAACTGAATTTGTGCATGACAAGGTACAGATAATAAGTGGACAGCATACCAAAATCTTAGAGAACTTCTGGGGTTCTAAGAGTATTCACAGCTTGAACTGGAATAGCAAGAGTTGACATTCCAATAGCTGTAATGGTGATATTTGGGAAAAAAAAAAAAAAAAAAACTTCATAAAAGTAGCAGCATTTCCTGAAGATTGCTATGGTAAAAGTATACGCATTTACAATGTGAAAATATCACCAGTTATCAATTAATGTACTTAAAACTGCAAAGGAAGAAGGAGAGAAGGTCACTGTAACTTCCACAAAAGCTTATCAGATTTCTGTTTCTGTGAAGAATGTTACTGTAGACTAAAACATGGCCTCATCCCCCCCTCACCCCCCCCATAAAGTCAATAAACTGACAATAGTGGTAGCTGATGAATGTTAGTACTACTGAAATGTGACAGGTATGCAATCTAGTATGTGGATGTTAATGTTTATAAAACTCCTCTGTAAGATAAAAAAAAAAATGTATCCTGTCAACTTTTTTCAGACTTTGTTACATCATTGATATTTCTAATGTAGCTTTTCTGTAAAACATGAGTTAAAGCAGCATTTCATTGTGGTAAATTCACCTCATTGCCTACTGCTTTCTGCCTTGGCATTTGAGCGATTAGTTCGTGATTATACAGTAACTTAGATCTAGATGACTGTAAAAAAAATCTATTTCATGAGACTGTGAGCCACTCTGAAAGTCTTTCTGCAGCTTTTTCTGTTGTTGCCTTCATTTTCCCAGTGTAATAGGGTTCCTGCTAAAGGACTGAAGAGTTTAAAAGGAATTTAATTGCTGTGTAACAAGCCTTATCCTTTGGTGAGGTACTTCATTGAAGCTAGACAGTGAGTGTTTTGTGACAGAAGGAAAAGCTGAGGGGGATGGGAGGAGGAGGAAGCTACGAAATGACCACGGCTGGCCTCTCTGCATTCCTGTAAGGCTTGCTTTTTTAAAATTGGAAGCTGCTTTTATAGATGCTCCTCCAAACAGGTTTGTTTTTTTCCATACTGTCCCATTTAGACTTTGGAATGCATGTATGAAAGGGCAGGCCCCCAAAGTGACTTTCCAATCTGTTTTTGCGATTCAAGCCAAGTTCCCTTTAATGTATGGAGCAAGTGAAGTTGAGCTGACTCTTATAATATCACAGAACTCGGGCGCAGCTGCTGCTTTAAGTGGCACTGTGTGATAATACAACAGCTCTGCTATTTACTGGGACTCAAGTGCCTGGACTGGCACACAGAGACATTATATGAAATCCGAAAGCATGAGGATAAAGGAGATTTCTTTGCGTCAAGATCCTGATTTAAGAAAGGAGTTGGCGTTGCTAGCTCGAGGATGTGATTTTGTTTTACCTTCTAGATTCAAGAAGAGACTGAAAGCTTTTCAGCAGGTCCAGGTTTGTCTTTCCATTCTTATACAGTTAAGTTATTGTTGTCAGTTGTAGCTTCACAAACACGCAAACTGCTGAAAATACGTGAAAGTTCATCTTAAACTAGCAGGATTTTGATAAATTGTTCCACATACAATGATATTTTCTGTGTTTTAGAAGACTGCAGGTAGTTTTCTGCAGGCAAAAAATGAGTTCACTGAAGCATGTAGCATAGATAAAGTACAAAGTTTGCACAGAGGCATATGCAATGGCAAGTTGGTGCGTTTAATGCTATTAGACTTTTAAAGGCTGTTTTCTTTAATCTGCATAATCACAATCTGCATGCATTTCCCCAGGGGGTTTAAATTACCTTTTGAAACTGGGCATACAAAATACACTGAAATAGTCTGTAACTTTACTAACTCAAACACAGTATGTTAAAAGGTACTTTCATACTTATATGATGATCCTGAATTCCTTTAGATTGTTTATTTTGGATGAGATCAGTTGTTGCTACATGGTTCACATGTGCCTCTGCTGTTTTGCAGCAGTGAGTTAAATCCACCATTTTAGTGAGCTCATAATTGAGAATAGAAGCGTTTGAAACGTGTAATTAGAAGAAAAACTACTTACAGATTGAATGTTCAAAGAGATTATCTTTTGGGAGGGGGTGAAAAGTGTACAACTGTTTTATTGCAGAAACTGAAATTAGGTATTTCCTCAAACTTTAAGGCTTTTTAGTGATATGTAAAGACTTTCACTTTGTCCTTACCTCACCCTCACTTGTCATTCATGTACTAAAGATATATCAGTGATGGTGTCTGTGACACTTTTTACCTTTGTTTTTAATTCAGGAAAGTTTAGCAGTTGAATAAAAATTACATTATTTTAGGATTTCTGGCTTTTAAAATCATTCTAAATATAGCCTGCTACTTAATTTTGTATTCAGTGCACTAGTGTACCTTTTGGGTGACCTTCAAGAGAGGGCCATGGAGCCCTATGACCCTAAAAAGGTCTTAGCCTTCTGTCTTCTGCGTTTATTATTTCAAATTTGTTTGAGCTGAACTAAATAAGCAATGTTTATTTCTTAGTGCAAAGCAGAATGCAAGTGCTGACCCTGCTGTTTTATGCCATTCCGCATAAACTTGTGAATGAAATGATTTTATGACTTTTATCTTCTGTGCTGAACTGGAGACAGAAGGAAACTTGTTGACTAGAACCAGCAGAAAAAAGAAAATGCTACCTTAATTACTCAAAAGTAGCGGTATCAGTTAATATTAGGCATCTCAGAGCATGAGGCAAGTTTAGTCTAGTCATGGCATGCCGTTGTAAACAAACGCGCTATTACCTTGTGTGGTGCCCCTTGATCTGTCTTTCATGGAATGATAGTTGGATCACTTGCACTTTTACAGAGCTTTTTTATGTTGAGCTAGAAAAACATCTCAACCTAGCACGGTATTTCATATCTACAAGCAACTACACTTGAGAAAACAGCTTGTCTAATCTGGAGGGGATTTTTTTCTGTTTTAGCATGCTACTTGCTATAAATGTACATTGCAGACAATGAACAAATGTTTTTCATTTTTTAAAGAAACTTGCACTTCTTGGGTAAATAGCAACTGTACAATAATGTATGTTAAATCATTTATATTACAGACAACAATCTGTGGGCAAAACAGACTTAATAGCAATATAAACCTAAAATCTGATGTCTGTCTTTGCTCCGTTTAATACAGGGTATTTTATCTGAGGTTCCTTTTTTTTACATGATATTCTGCTTCACCTTCATGATTTTAAAGAGAACTTTTGAAAGCACCTTAAAAAAAACCAAATATGAATACTGATAACTCTTGATACGGAAGACATTCTTTACCTGAACACTTCATGTTAATGTTAATTTTAACTTGCCCTCATAGATTGGGTGGATTTCAAAGAACAGCTATTCATCATCTGCATAATAATTGAAGAAATTTCATGTTGAAATTAAAGACTGCTTAGAGCTTTTGTAGAATGACTTGAAATTTTTTTCTCATTTCAGTTGCTAAGCTTCACTGCTATTAGAGTTTACAAACTCCTATACCACTCTAATATTGACTTACAGACAGAACTGTTCATGAATATGATGTAAAATTAGAACTTTAAAATCAAGCAGAAATGGAAGCCAATCTGTTATTCTATACTTCTGCTACACTCTTACAATTTTTCATATCCATGCACTTTCTCTGGCTTGTTAAACAAATGACAGGTTTTCCTTGAGGTTTAGTGCTATTAAAGCTAACCTCTAAAATAAAAAGAAATGTCTAATGGTGGTGAATGGTGAAGTAACATGTGGCTCAACATCTGCTCTGAGTTGGAGTGACTGGATTTTCCACAGGTTCTAGGAATTCTAAGGCAGTGGCTTTTTGCATAGAGCCATGGAAGTAATCTGTGTAGGTAATCAATCTCCTGTGTTCTGGAAGGGGTGGTCATTGGGGAGTAGCAAATGAAGTTTTGTGAAAAATCTTTAAATAGACAACCAGTAGTGAGGTGGGTGGCTCTGGGAAGTGGTAGAGCAGGCTGTTTCTTAGTGGTTGCATTTATTAATGAAAATCGATAAAAGTGAGCAAAATAGAGCTTTCTGGAAAGATCGGTATCTCAAAAGGAAAACAAAACAATACACAACTGCTGAAATGTTCTCTATTACTTTGGAGAACTGAATTTTTTAATAGATAACTCTGCATAAAACTCAGTAGAGTTTCAGTCTATCTTCTGACATTGGCAGTAAGAAAGACCTTCCTTAGGTAATTTAACACCTACAGAATACAGTGAACTAGAAATGCAACACTTGAAGAGGCACTGTGTCCATCTTGCTCATCAATTTATCTGAAACCTTGGAGGGAGAAGAAACTATCACCATGTCAAATGTACTGGCACCTTAAAGATGTGAACTGAAGGGCTTATTATCTGCTGATAGCTGAGCAGTGTTTTAGCCAACAGCTGGTGACATCCTTACCTGTCAGAGCTGGAATGTAAGTAACATTGTTACCCAGGCTATGTGAGGAAAATATGTCTGAAGTTGGAAACAAAATGATGACAAAATAGAATACATCTGTGTACAGTGGCATGCTTATACCCCTGTAACTCAGTGTTAGCCAAACTAGGAAAATAGGTATTTTTTGCTACTTAGAGGCAACACCATGTTGTAAAACAATTGAGTCCTAACTTTAAAAACTAGATTTTCTTAAAGTCAAACAAACTTGTGCTGAATGTAATCATTTAAAAAAAAAAAAAGGAAAAAAAAAAAAAAAAAAGGCCTAAATCTTGAATGAATCCTCTAAATGTCAGTGCCATAACTGCGTGCTGGTGTATCTTCTGATATTTGAACTGCATCATGACTTTATCTGCTGTTACTAGTTGGTGATTCCTGTAGTTGCATGTGTCACACCTTAGTGTGGAAATGGAGAACTAGTAGTTCCATGACCACCTGTTAATGATACTAAATGCTGCTTACACATGCTATTTATGTCAGCTGTATGAGAAATATTTCTCTAACTTCTGCAGTGCCTCCCAAGAATTGCTTTCCTTCGGAGTGAAGTAAGTTTAGACATTAGTGCCTCTTGATCACTTTTGCACTCCTCTTACTGAAAGGCTTCATAAATGCTTGTGACATGTTCAAGAAAGCAACAAATACAGAGCCTGTAGGTGCTAATATGTGCTGGGTTGGTGTGTAATTGTGCTGTAGCTCGCTAATCTTCATGACTGCAAGAATAACCTTGCCAGCTGTGAGGTAAAAAGAATTTTTAAAAGTTTAAGTGAGGCAGTTGGTTTTACAGCTATAGTCACAGAAGTAAGTTGTGTAACAATTAGAGGTCTCTGGCAGGCCAGCTTTCCTGTTAGCATCAATTTTCTAACCTAACATCATTTGGAAACCTTTTAACACCGCAGAGGGAGGACCTGATGACCATTTTTTTTACATAATAGTTTTACATCGGACACACAATTGCTTCTTTTAAAGAACAAAACCCAAGTGTTTGCGGGGGGGGGGGGCAAGATCTCATTCTGACTAACTAATAGTTACACTTGATGATAGTTTGCTGATAGAATGCAGTTTTTCTGGAGCATATGCCAACATTTAAGATAGCATGAAGACATCTGAAGTACCTGCTGAGACTGGCTAGTTAAGATGAGAGGTTTTCCATGAATGGTCCCTTCCTAATGGGTTGCTAGGTCTTAAGCTCTAGCCTCTCAAAGGAAGCTGTAAGCAAACTGGTAGATTTTTACCACTTCTGCAATGGAGACTCCTGGTTTGTATTTAAAATGTACTGGTTGCCCTGTGGTAGCAGCTTCTCTACCTGTTCCTGGCTGGTAATAAATTTATGCAAATGTGTAGTTTCTGTAGAAAAGCCAATCTGGTGCAAGTTTGTTACAGCTTACTTTACTTTCATGCATAATTTAAGAGTCTAGATGTCAGTTCCCTCTGCAGCTAAGTGGTTTTTGACCCAACAATTCAGACATTGAAGAGTTCCAATTTATTTATTTTTCCCTTGGATTAGAAGTATTGCTAGTCTCTTCTCCATTTTAACATACTTCCCATACCTTTATAATCACTAATGCTACTAATAGCAGATGTTCTATGACTGTTGATGGCAGTACTTTGTATGCTAGAAAGCCTGAAACAGTTTGGCACATCTTCGTATAAAATATCATTCAACTTTTATAGGATCAGGGGGATTTGAGATTGTTTTTGCAATTGTCCAAATCAGAATTTGTTGGGGCATTGCCAGGCAAGAAGTTAACAGAATACTTGCTCCAACTGTTGACTCTGCAGCTCAGTAAGGAGGCTGAGCTTGTTATTTTTCTGGTTTGAGTGTATTTTTCCGAAGCCAAATTGCATTGAGTGATTGAAACTTGTTTTGTTGTAAACATGGAAGGATGAGAAGCTACTGCAGAGTTTAAGAATTAAGTAGATGTCTGTCTTAGCCCTATTTGTTACTTTTGATGTTGAAATGATGGCCTGTCCTGACAAGAGCTGTTTTCTGTAGACAACTGTTAGAATTGCCTCAGGTGTCACTGCCTGTCAGTTTTTCCCCATTAAAATAATGTTTAGGCAGTCATGACTCCTTTGCAGGTAGAGTCCCAGTGTAGTCCACTGGCTGCATACAATCAAAACAATCATGTGCTAGAAGGATCTTACCAACTTGTCTCCTGAAAACAGTTGGGGTAACAGAATATAGTGGTAAAGAATAGGAGTACTGATTTAACCTACCATCAGCGTATTTTCCAAGAAAACTGCAGCTATATGACAAACTGGATGTATTAGTAACTGGGATACTTGATTTGACATAATTCATAAAATGGAGGCTGACAACAACTCACAGCTAGTGACTAATATTTTTGCACCATTTCTGTCTTATCACAAAATATAGAAGAAGTTGCCTTTCACGGGCTAGATGAGATTTTCCTGAAGAATCTTGCTTTTTTTCCATTTTATAATCTGTACCTTTTTTCCTATTGTAAATTAGCAGGGCATGTGGAGGGGAGAAAAAGTATTTTCACTGGTCAGCCACAGCAAACTGTTAAGAGGATCCTACCTCTAAAGCCTTGGTAAAAGGTTTGTCAGCCAATAAAGCAAGTTACTAATGGACATGACTGTGATATGCAAAGGGCCTGTGCTCATGGTTTGGGGAGGGAGGTAACTACCTCTTCCTTTTTCTACTCCATCCCAGGGCATTTCTGAATAAATCATTAAACTCTTTCTAATTGCACAACTGGAACTTTTTTGATGCTGAAGCTCTATGACTGTACCTCCATGTTTGGAGGTGTTTTTACACAAGTAATGCATTTGCAATAGCATCCTTAATCCCAGCAGGACTGCATGATCTGTCTGTCAGCTAAACCAAACTGCAAATCAGGAAAATCCTGGTATTCCCAAAATCAGAGTTGTAGAACTTGGGTAAGAAATCAGTTAGTGCAGCGTATGTATTACTGAAAGTGAGAAGACTGGGAAGCTCATGCTATAATGGTTAGGTATCATGCAGAGAAGTGATGCTTATTTTTCTCAGGTGGAGAGTTCAGTCTTCACTGAACTAGTGAAAATCAGGTTTTGATCACTCTGAAAGTTATTCAGTGTTTGTTTATTGCATGCTACCTTTGTGTGTGTGTGTAATATGACTTGTCTGTGGTGATTGTTTACATGTGCTTTTAGTTGAATGTGATTCTTTTTTAATTTTTAATATGGTAGGTGGTGTGTATGGAATGTATTTTATAGTTTGGGGTGGAAGCTTTTCCTGGGTGCCACTACCTACCATCACCTACATGAGAATTAACACACTGTCCCAAATAGGTTTGTGTAAACGGTCCAAAGTTTGCATGCTCTGCTGAAATACTGGCTTGCTCTTGAGGCTCGTTTTGTCCATTTCAATAAGACTTGGTTAAATTACAGGGAAAAAAGTTACTGATAGGTGTGCCGCTATCAAAAAATTTTTGAAATAATTGCTTAAGCTTTAGTAACACTTTCAAGACTATCCAGGGATGGCCTTTACCACAGCAATTTCACTCAAACTGGGTGGGTTGCTTCCTTCCCTAACTATTGTGCAATTAAGAGTAACTGAACAACTTCTTACTCTGCTGTCTTGAAACTTAAAATAAGGGGAGAAATTAGACCCAAGTAGCAAACAGCTAACATTTTTTTTTTTTAACTTCAAAATCAGAGGTTACCATACAAACAGTATTTCAGTGACAAAATAGACCTGAATTCTAGTTTGATAATAAGCTGAATTTTTCAACACCGAATTGTAAAATGAATGTAGATTCTTATCCCTGCTACTTTGTAGCCAGGGATATACTCTAAAAGGATTGATATTTTGATGCTGAAGTTGATGTTTGCTCTCAACATGAACCACGTTAGTGGTGAGTTCCAGTACTAAAGGTATAGTAGGATTTGATACTGAGTGATTAAAAAAATAAAACCACAAAACACACAAGTCAACTAACTCTTCTGAGTTTTCTATATGTAGTTTGGCTGCCAGTTGCCCAGACCAGGAAGGCTTTTGCCTGAGTCAGGTTGTCAGTGGACAGAAGAGGGAACAGGTCAGTTAGATTCACCATTTGTTTTACTTAAGAGTAACAGTGTCTGCACTCTGAACTTCTAAACACAATGAGCTTGACGTAGGGTTAAACTAAATATACAAAAGGTTATCCCTTCTTAGAGCTGGTTTTATATGCTTATAGCAAATAAAAAATTGAATGTATTTTTAGACCATGGAACTCTAGTTCTAACTCCCTCATATTCCTCCTTCCTTCTGCAAGCTGTAGTACAAGTTTAGGGTCTTCCTTAGACTTATTTAGTCTTTAACACAAAGAAGGACCGTGGACTCCTGACTGCTCCAAACCTCACTGAATCTCTTTCGAGCTGTTTTAGGAATTGCTACTTGCTGGAACATGTCAATCCCAGAAAGTTGGGGCACTTTAATTCTACCTAAATGGGACAGAGCAGCATATGGCTCCATCTCTGAAGTAAAGTTAATTTAGCAGAGAGGGTTATCATTTGCTTTGAATCACAAGACCAAATTACCATAGACTTTTATACAGAAATAGGCTTGAGAGTAAACTGCCAAGGTCATGCATGAATGAGATGAGAATGGTAGCAGTCAATCTGTGTAAAACTGAGGTGAGCGCTCAACCTGGTGCGCGGGCAGGAGACTCCCAAAGTGTTTGCTTGGAATGTGAAGGTGAACACGGAATTGCTAACTGGAACACAGGCTGCATCGGGAGGGTTGCTGAACCCTGTTCCTGTGTCTTAATTCAGGTGACCAGTATGTATAAAATCAGAAACAGTGTAGTTGGAAGTACTACTTTTCTTCTAATGATATATGGCTAGAACTTTATGGAAAAGTGTATTTTTCCATTTCCTTCCCCTCATTGTAGCACAAATTTTAAGTGACTACAGACTGAACTGGATCAGAAATTATCTGAGTTAAGGCTAACAGCAAGAGTAAGCTAGTCTAAAACTACATCAGCATTAAAATTAATAGATTTGTATCTCTTGCTGTGGAAAGGGGAGCATGTGTAACAAAATTAGCCTTTAGTCTCTGTAGCACATCCAAAACCAGCTGCCAGTGACTAAAGGAGAGCAAACTGAAATCTGGGATATGGAGAGGCAACTGGGACTAAAATGTTTATTGCCAGAGGAAAAACTTTTGCGTATCTACCCCAACACTTGTTTTTAGCATAGCTTCATTATCTGTAGGTGTCTTCCTGAGCTTGGTCATTCACATATGTCTTAACTTTCTGACTAAGTTAGGCAAGACAAATCATGACCTTAGCGTGGTTTAAAGCCTAATGTAAGTTTATTTCAAACAGTACTGCCACAGCATTCCTGTAATCTTCCTTTTGTTAAGGATCAGAACCATGTTGCTTCTAAGTGCAGTCAACTGAGATTGGATGAGGACAAATAGGTGGGGTTTTTAACTTTGCTTTTTAGCTGTCTGGGTGACCTGAGGCAATTCACCATAGTGTTTCATTATCACTAGTACTGACACACAGGTCAGTAAACTGTATGTGGGAGCAGGGGAAGATGCAGATGTACTGTGGTGTAGTTTTCCTTATGCAGTTCTGTGAAACTTCAGTACTAACCTTTCAGATTAATTTAGTGTTTTCAAGCTATTTTTCAGGACAATGACTACATTTTAGAGAAATCTAGCTTGGAAAAAAAAAAAAAATTGAAAGCTTTAAGTTGACAGAGGATCATCTTTCACAGAGGAAAAAATGCTGTTAGGCATATCATCAAACTGAATGGGAATTGGTACAGTCAGTGAACTCTTGCAGTACTAAATCTGTCTTTTTAGAAAGAGGCTAATGAAAAGCATACAGAGAACATGGGAAAAAAGTCACTTATTTAACATAGATAATTGGGAATCTGAATGTCTACCACAAGGTCAAGAGAGCTGGTGATACAGAAGAGATGTTTCTCTGAGCTTGTCCTGAGGGAAGTTCTGGCAGTAAGTTTACTTTACCTGTTTTTGAAGGCACTTTAATATGCCAAAATGTTTGAGGTGTTGGAACAGATTTTTCTAAATTAACGTCTTTTCCTTCTAAATGAGACTGAGCCCTTTTCTAGATGGTAGTAGCAGAAATCTTTTACCTGGTGTTTTCAAGATTTAAATTCCATAAACTACTGATCATGTCGCTTGCTAATCTAGAGCAAAATATTGAGTTTCAGTGTGCAAATAGATAGTAAATCAAAGAAGAAACATTCCTGTGACTTTATTGGTCAGAATTAGACTGATGGCTGTAAAGGAACAGCAAGATGGGATGGCTGGTCAGGTCCTCCTTTAGAACTTGCTTACTGACAACATTTTCTTATATTTGCAACTACCGTTTAACTTTGATAGACTGTAGGACACCTTGTATTCTGTAAGAACTTACTGAATTTATTAAAGGAGGGACTTTTAATGAAAAAAAAAAAAATAACATGAGCTTAGAATTTTCAAGTTTGTGTGCAGAATAGTATTTGGGTCTCATCACTACCACCCTATTGCCCTTAGGGTCTCTGTGTTGACTTCCACTTTATATTGTATATCAGGGAACTGCATGCAGTATCTGCTTTTGTTGTTGGGTGGTTTATGAGTATTTTATGTGGGTGGTTGCAGGGATGTTAGGATTTAAAAGGCTGAATAGCATACCTCTGTAGAAAATACTCATAGCTTATTATGCACTTTGTTTTACCCAGGTAAGATTAGCACAAAGTGTGATATATAAGAATAGATGTAGTCTATTGAAGAACTAGATTAATTTATGCATTGTACATTTGAAAAGTATTGCAGCATTCCTTTTTTTTTTTTTTTAATTTCCTACTTAAAAATACTAAGGATTTGAACCAAACTTTTATTTATTTGACAGGTAAAAATCTCTTTATAGTATTTCCCATATTTAATGCCATTTTTTGTTTGGGATTGTGGTGTGCCACTTCACAGTGTAAGCTTAATGTGAAGTTGGGTGTAAATATGAACTAGAATTTTTTGGGGTTCTATTGTCTTGACCCTGTTGTATGTATTTCATTGACTTTTTTCTAATATGGACATCCTTGTGGAAATTTGTCAAATAATACAGCAAGAACTGAACGCTAACTCTCTTAATACATTCTAAATGTTGTTTTCACAGAAACAGGCATAACAAATGCTGGTGTCTGACAGATACTAGAAAGCATCAGCATTTCTGAATTAAGTTATCTTTTTCCGTTGTGTCAAAACAATTGAAAATACCAAATCAGTGCAGTGAGCTTGTGTCTTAATCAGTAAGCTGCCTATAAAAAAAAAAAATATTACATTCACAAACATTTACCTTGTTTCCTTTTCCATCAAGTCCTTTTCAGGAGAGGTTTCACTCGCTTGCATTTTAATCCACGTATTCAATTCCTTTGGGATCAGTACTTCTGGTTGGTAGTCTCTACATGCAGATGTAGAGCTAGACTTCACTGAGTGTAGAGTCTTAAAATATATGGGAACAAGCACTCCCTTCCTTTTTATTTCAGAAATGCGTGCTGTCATTGAGAGAGAGGGAAAAGGGCATGTCATTTTAAAATGCCTGATGTCTTAATTTTTGCTTAGAACTAAGTTAACTGCCAAGTGCAACACATCTGTTGGTAGATATAAGAAGACTGTCTAGCAAGAAGACTGAACTCCTCTGTTTGGAATGAGGTGTATCCATGTTCTCTGTTATTTACTAATATATTACTGTATCGTAATTATAATAATGGTTTCATACCATTATTAGAAACAATTGCTGGAAAACAGTTGGAAAAGGATCTGGAGAGTTGCAAAATAAAATCAGAAGCGTGCCCTTTGAGCAGTGAGCCCAGTGGGATATAAACTTCCACTTCCTCCTTTGTAGAAGTCAAGGCAAATAAGTGTTGGATAGCTGTGGACAGTCCTTATGGTCCTGTATGTCAGGAATGAAAACTGGTTATGTATTAAAGGTTTTCTTGAATTGTCTTATAGATGAATCTCACGTAAGTTTGTTTACATTATTACAAACAAGGAATTTTCAAGGAATCCTCACTTCCCTTCTTTTACATAAAACTTAAACTGCAGTGGCAACTTCATGATAGGATTACAGTTTCTGGACTTTACGTATACTTACTGCAAAGGTTAATGCGCCCTTCAGTCCTGACACTGGAGCACACATCTACTTTTGAGTTATTTATAAGCTTATACAGCCGTTATGCCTAACTCCAAGCATGTTATTGTTTGTGGTATTTCTTGGCAAGTTGCGGGGAAAATCTTCACTTACTAAACCAGTTTCTTTTGTAAGTTTAGCTTACTGGTACCAGTATTACAGCTTTAAGTTAAAAGCTTTAAGAAAACGTAGATTACTTTCTCAATGTTAAATTGACCACTGAAATGGAACAGTTTGTAAAAAGAATAACGGACTGTTGCTGCAGATTTTCCAGTCAAAGATTTGGTGTTAGCAGACTTCTAGCAGTTCTTGTTAATGAGGAAATTCCCTGGTTAAAGTTATAATTAATTTTACGACAGCTTAATCTCACACAATTAATGCATTTCGGTTGCCCTGAAATAACAGAACCGACTCTTTTTTTTTTTTCATCAGATATACATAATGTGCATCTACAGAAGTAACTAGCTGAAATTAGAAAGGAGTGAAGAGCCCTTTTAGCGTCACGTGTTCCTTCACTAGAGCACCTACAGCAGGGCAGCCTCAGCTGTACAAGGAGCCTTTTACTGGTCAGAGGGGATTCAGAGTGCCAGAAGAGAAGAAATGCTGGCCCTTCTTGGGCCGGGCAGGAGGGAGAGGAGCTGCAATACTCACGTCGTAGTGCATTAGTTGGAACTGATAGTTTGGGACAGCCTGTTTCGTTCTTTGGTAAAGGCCCTTATCCCTGTGTCGAGGGACAGTAACGGTACAATTCAGTGGTCCAACTGCAAGTTGCCAGTGGGGTTCGAGAAGCGTGAGCGTGCTCGGAACATCTGCGTGGCCGACGGGGCGCGAGAGCTGCGCTCGGAGCTGGCTGCTGGACGCCACGTGGAATATTCAAGGGCGGCTTGGCTTGTGCCCTAGATGGTATTCTCACTAGATGCCTATACGTAGGCACCAAATAAATCTATCGGAAATGACTGTGAAAGGAATCATACGCTTTCTAATGCAAATGAAGCATTTTTATAGCTTCTTCTTTCACTGGCTTTGAGAAGGCCGCGTGTAAAAATAGACAACAACTTGCAATATAGGGAGAGTTATTTTGTCTTGCAGTGAGACATTTGTATTCAGTACATGGTTTTAGAGTTGAATAGGTATACCATTTTACAAATTAAATATTATATATTTTTAAGCTAAGCGTGCTGAATTCCAAGTCACGCTTAAACATAACATTTTCATATTGAAAAAAATCAATTTTCTTCACCTGTATGTCTATCTTCAGTTCTGAATCTGTTACTTAACTTCTTCCTTATAACCACGGTCTGGAACATGTTTACGACAGGCAAAAAGATGAAAAATAAATAAAAAAGCCTTTACTGTCTAACTTTTAAATAACACTCAAGGAAGTTACACATCCTAGGATAGGTCTTACTACAAATCCTGAACTGAGATCTCCACATGTGTTTAAGAACAGCTTTTAACTTGGACTAATGGAAATAATTTACTGTGTACTCTGAGGTATGTGAAGTAAATTAATAGTTTCTGAAAAAAAGTTTCTGACAAACAAATAATTCTGTGGATAGCCTTTCTTCTTTTCTTGGGACCTGTTCCAATGAAGTCTTCCCTCTGCCCCTGCCTTTCCTTGTTTTAAAATAAGCTTTTTTTTTTTTTTCATTCCGATACTCTAAATTTTCCTAGCAGTGGATTTTCAAAAATACCTCGTCTGTCTGTACTAGGTTTTCTTGAAATACTGATTTGCCTCAAGTTACCTGAAACATTCGGGGGACGTTAGCAGTCTATAATTGCCACGTACCCTTTCCTTGGAGGAGGCCCACCTCGTGGGGCATCTCTGAAGAAGTGGAACGCCTGCAGCTTCAGTGGCAGTTTGAGCAACTCACATGAGAGCGGCTGTCCAGGCAGCTCTTGTAAATGGGAAGAAGGGGAAATAAAATTAAATAATCTAGCTGTTTGGAACAAATATGAGAGTTTGAATCTGTTAAGTAAAAGATGGCTTGATTGCTGATGCTTAAAAGCATGCTAGGTGTCCGGCTGTGTGGTACCAGTACAAGAGAATAGGTCTTTAATCCCCTTTTTCATAGCGTAACTCCTAGGGCTCTACAAAAGTGCTGATGCTGGGTTTCTAAAATGAAACATGGTGTTAATCTAGGTATGTACGTTATTTGTAGTGCCCGTGGTAATGTTACTTAGAGAATAAAATGTTGCTGTCTTTATTCTTCCCAAAAGTTTGGAAGTCTATGGTTGGAAGGGATTTTCGATGTCCTGTGGCTCCCTTGTTCTAAGCTGATGCCTCATTAGCTGGACCACTAAACTAATGACGAAGTATCAAAAGTTGTAATTTACAGGATTCTTAGAAAATGACAGGCATTGACTCTAAGTATCACAGTGTCAAGGTAACTTTTTCCTCTATGAAATAAAACTTGTAACTCAGTTGAGGTAATTCTGCAGCTGTGAACAGGAATGCTGGCTCAAGTGCGGAGGAGGGGAAAGAAAGGTTAATTCAGGCTTTTTTTAGCATGTGTAGCATTCCAGTGAAGGCTTCTGGCTTGGAACCCTGCAAATTAAAATCTACTGTCTGTAAGCACCTAGTTCTTTCAGTGACTTAAGGGTTTTGATTGTGGTAGGATAGCTGGTATCTTCACAGGCACTTTGACAAAAGCGATAAGGAGTAAAATGAGGGTTGGAGTTTTTGTTTTGGTGTTTTGTTTTGTTTTTTTTCCCCAATTCTAGTTGGAAACGAGAGATGGAATTCAGGATCTCGAACTTATTTAACACTAGGATGAGCCACCTTATAGCATTAGCCATTGTTTTTACTTTTGAACAGTGGCCTGGAGATAAAAGACTTCATGTCTAATTGCTAATTTTGAGTTGCCTCATAACTCTGTTGTTACTTTGCTTGTTATCTTTGTTTCTCTGCCTCATTGGTCTATCTTTTGGAAACTAAGTACAAGTTAACTTCTTTACTGAAGCTAAATGCATTTAAATAAATAATGCTTCATGTTACTGGTCATTTTTTTTTAGTAGTATGGTATATCACAAATTCTTGAGAAACATTTTTAAGCTCTCATGCCATGATTATGTATAGTTTACCAAAAAAATCCCTCTGAAGGAATTATTTGCTACCTTTATAAAGAAGACAAGCATTTTTTTTTAGGATCAAAAAAACCCCCCAAACCATCTTCACTGTAACTAAATTAAACAGGTTGGTGGTTTGTAACAAAGTTGGCATGCTTATTTCAAAAGTTTGAAGCTGTAAAACTAGAAATATTGCAAAAGCAAATTCTTTCATGACCTGTCTGTTAAGCTAGAACTTGAAGGCTTTTTCTTCTGAAACTGATAATATAACCTGAGTTATTTCAGATGTCTCCAAGAAGCGGTCTGGTGTATTAATCTTGAAACTTGATATGTTGAAGGCTGAAGTTGTTTTTATTAAATTTTTAACATCCTAGAAATCTTTCTAAATGACAGTTTTTGGAAATACTTATGAATTTTTCCAATGTGCTCTCATTCTTAAATAGCTTATTCAGCCTATCGTCAAAAATATTAATGAAGGTGTGTTGTAACAGATAATACCAAGAGATTCAAGTCATCTGAGGATGACGAGTATACATTATTTCATTGTATCTGACTGTCAAATGTGTATTTATCTATTTAGGTTCAGACAAAGAAGGAAGAAACTTTGCCACCATCACTTAGTCAAAACATTCCAACTTTCTATTTTCCTCGAGGATGTCCTAAGGAAAAAGTGAATATAGATGCTGTGATTGCCAAAATTGAGAGAACTTTCTCTGAGTTTCCAAATGAGAGGGCAACGTTAGAAGACATGGGGAAGGTTGCAAAGGTGAGAACTTGCTGGCTGCCTGGTTTTAGTACTGTACACCTGTGGAAAGGAAACATGAGTTCTGTGTGCTTTGTTTTCTTGTATTATGTGTTTCCTCTCCTACAAAGTAGTACCAGTAAGACAAAACAGTCAGCATTGTTGATAGCACAGCTATGTGTGGAAATCTTTGCATTAACTATGTCTCAAATAGCCCTGCACGTTGCTTACAAAAATAAATAAACATTAAAACAAAAGTTGAACTCTTTTTTCAGTTGTGTAAACAACCAAATACTGAAGGGCGCATTGTGTGTTGTTCTGTGTTCTGTACTGACCAACAGACTTAAGGCCCAGAGCACTGTTAATATGCGTTTTCTTTTCAGGTGTCCACACTGTTTTTCCCTCATTCAGTAGTGTCATGAACCTCCATTGTAAAGACACTGAAAGACAGAATGGTTTGGTAACTCGATATAATAGCCCTCTAGTTATTACTGAAGTGCTCATTTAGAATTACGTCAGAGTGAGTGACAAAATAATGAGCTTAGGAGCAAATATTTTTTAACTTTTGTGCAACAGACTATAAGCTAGTTAAATTGAAATTTTCATTTTGCTATATTGAATCAATGCTGGAAATATTACTGCAAGCCATGGTTTTGGTAATCTCAGGTTTTCATCCCTGTTCCTGTCACTTTAAGTGCAAAGTCCTGAGTCTAGAAAATAGAAACAAAGACTTTCCACAGGAGCAGGACTTAGGGGTTCAGAAACTTTGCCTCACCAGAAGCGTTTCACTGCTGAGCTGAACAGTATTCCTACATTCCACAGCTCCTTTCCATGTAGAAGCGAGGAGAAGTGGAAGAGACCCTTCCCTTTCGGCAAGAAATGTGGAAGGGTCCAGTCCCCGATTAAAAGCACCCTCCTGTAGCATTAGGGAAAAGCCTCTCAGTCTGAGGAGAGTATTCATCAAACTCACTTTTTCTTATTTTTTTTTAAAGTACCATTTAAACTACTGCATGAGAAGTAACTGTCCTTTTGCTCCAGTGACCTTATACATCTTGCAGTATTTACAATCTTAGGTGAGAACCACATGAGATTCTCAGAGCTGCCAGCATGACTGACTACTCCAAGTAGAGGTCAGGCTTAGGTGAGAGATACTTACTCAGCTGTTACACCTGAGGAAACTTGGAGCAGACACCGAAGCAGCCTGTAGGTATAGGGGAGTGTTGGAGTTGTGAAGGTGTAACTGTTGGGTATCCTGAAGCAAGATGCTGCTGCTCAAAGTAGGCTGGCTTAGTAGCTAAAATTGGGTAGAAGGTGTGCGTGCATCTGCAGGGATGCAGATGAGTTGAGCCATCCTCCGAGACAGACCGATGTAACCTTGCTGCAGTTCAGGAGGTGTGTAACGGTACTGTCTTGGGCTCAGCTTAAAGAGACTCAGCCCTTTAGCAGAGTTTATTAACATGGACCCTGTCCCACTGCTTGGAGCGCGGACAGAGCAGGCATGTGGCTGCATTCATCTATTAGGAACGCTGCAAGTTGCCTTATGTTTTGCTTTCCACTTTTGGATTTCAGCCTAAAGCAGTTGCTTAAAATTAATTATTTTGGAAGGTGCAGTTGATTTCAGAAACAGTTTTTAAAAAAAAAAAAAAATGGTGCCTTAATGTTTTCTTCGTAACACTTGTAAAATTTAGTTTTATGAAAGATTTATAAATATGGGAGTAGCCCTCAGATAAGCAATCAATGAACTGACTTGATGTATACTTTAATTCTAGGCTTGTGAATGCCCGCTTTACTGGAAAGGTCCTTTGTTTTATTGTGCTGGAGGTGAACGAACAGGATACGTGTCAGTTCATAAATTTGTTGCGATGTGGCGGAAGTAAGTAGATTACTTTTTTTAGAAGTACTGCATTTTATTTTAATTGAAATGTGATCTTTTAAGCTCTGAATGAAATCCAATTTGTACAGGGGAATAAAATACATTCCCATAATCACCCATTGACAGCAAACTCCTACCCGGAAAAATGCAACTAAATCACTACTTTAACATAAACAAACAAACAAATCTTTATTTACAGGGTTTATGTATTTTCAGATGTTTGGTAAATGACTGGCTGTTTATGGGGAAAGTGAAAACCATGGCCCTAACTTGTAGATGCCAGTTTTGGACAAAATGGTTTTTATTCTTTCTAGTTCTATTTCCAGTTCCAACTTAAAAATGTCCTTTCATGTAATCAATTACATGGTGTACCCGCCTCCTTTAACGTAAATGTATGAGACAGTACTGCTTTGATAAGTTCACTTGGAGTGTACTTTGACATTTGTAATTAGCTTTTGAATTAAATGTGGTTGCAGTTTCATAGGCCTTGCTCTAGGGTGCCTGTACAAGGTAGCATGAGCAATTTTCTGTGTAGAGCATTAAATGGAAATATTTACATTTCAGAATACTTCAGACCTGCTATGATGATGCTGCAAAGTTTGTTCATCTTCTAATGAACCCTGGGTGCAACTACTTGGTGCAAGAAGACTTCATTCCTTTTCTACAAGTAAATTACAACTGAAACTAGTTCTGGAAACACAACAAAATGATGAGCTGACATAGCTGTGATTTTTTTTTTTTTTTTTTTTTTTTTTTTGAGCTAAACATACTTTTTTATGGTCTTCATTAACTTTTATTGATGATACTTAGCGTAACTGACTTTGTAAGGTCCACTGAGATACTACTGAGTGACTTATTTTACAGTTAAAAAAGACCTCATCTTATATAAAATTATTAAGAGCTACCATAAGATGCATGGATTTAAAATTGTTTGCAGGAATAGCATGTGTTTCAGAATCCTTACAGTTTAGAAAAGCAGTTGAAGTTATTTAAGTCAAGGAGGCCCTTTGGCAGGCAAAGGAAAAGTGGTTTATGAATTCAACACCTAATACAGTTTCTCCCAGAGAGCAGCAAACACATTTACTAATTAATGAAAAAAACCTAAATTGGCTTTTACTGAATAATAGTCAGCCCCAGAATTACAAGCTACAGCAGTCAGCAGTGTTCAAAATCTTCATCCCATCTAAAATACGGGAAAGCTCGTGTTTATCTGGCTTCTTCAAAATACAATTTTATTTTTAAAAATTCAACAGTTATTTACATGAAGCATGTTCTAAACGAAGTTCTCAGTAATGGCTGCGTTAGCTAATTTGAACCTTTTTGGTTAAGGAAGCAGATGTGCTATTCTGTGTTAATTGTTTTATACAGTTACTAATGAATAATGTTTGTGATGTTGTTATTCCTTTCTTTGTAGGATGTGGTGAACAGTCATCCTGGCCTATCATTTTTAAAAGAAGCATCCGAATTTCATTCTCGGTACATTACCACAGTAAGTGATTTTTATTTGTAAAAGCCATTTTTGTGTTAACTAAGTAGGAAAATAAAAAATATTAAGATTAGTCAATGTATATGATTATCTTTGTCCCTTGGGAAAAGTTGAATATGCTGTCAGTCTTCATTTCTACATAACTAGAAATCTAGTGAGGAAAGACTCAATTTCTTAAGAATCATAGTTTTCAGCAATTTCTTATGGAAGTTAAGAAGCTAATAAGAGAAACACTTAATTGTAATCGTGTAGAATAAGCTAATGGACATTAAATGAAGAGTGAAGTGTTATCTTAAACACTTGATTGTGTCTATAGACTGTACTCATTAGAATCTTGACCTTACTCTGGGCTTAATTAAATGGAAATTTGAAAGAAAGGTCTATATTAATGTGATTATGTTCAGTAGTAAGTAAAATAATGGTACTGTTGAAGCTGCTTGTGCCTCTGGGGATTTTTCTTTCTGAGCAGGCTTCATACATGAGAAGTTCCATTTCTCTCATCCTAAGTTATGTGACTGAAGTATTCTTTTTGTACCCAAGGGAAAAATCAGTGACAGTAAATTTTTTCAACTGTAGACTAGACAGCTGATTCCACCAAAGTCTCAAAAGTTTAAAATTCTTTAAAATGACATTCAGTTCACTTCCTTTGTGCATGCGAAAGCTATCTTAATGAATATTTTCCAATAAAAACCATGCAGTTGATCATCTTTTATTCATTTTATAGTTTGACCCAGCCCTAAACTGTGAAAGCTTTTTTGAAAGCGTTTGCTTTTGGTTCCTCCTATCCTTATAGAGACTGCCAGCCTATCAAGTATGTCCAGCTGCATTAGGTTTTACTTCTTGTTGCAATGATTACATGAGCTCCTAGACCTTTCCAGTCAGATGTGACTGGAGGAAATGTTCTGCCTGTGAGTAATTTTTTCTTAACGGATGCTGGGTTGTATCAAAGCCTACTCTGCTTATAATTGTGAAAGCTTGCTGCCTGTCCTAAAGAACCGTAGGAGGGGAAAGGTCTTGCCGTTTCCAGTTGCTTTTCTTTGGAGGAACAGCTTATTTGAATAGGCCTGAGTCTAGCAATATTGAATAAATTAGTGCTGGCAATACTCTACTAACAAAATTTAGGGTGGTCTTCCACAGAAATCCATGTTTAATCAAAAAATCCCAAAAGTAAACTAGTATTGTTGTGAATGTATCAAGAATGTTTGGAATGCTATGCTGCAGTTCAAAAAATGGCAGGACTGTCTGCCCTTTCTTGTCCTATTTTAGGATGGAGTAACTGTTGCTAAAATTCTGTTCTGCCAGTTATTAGTGATAGATGATTTCTCTCTAAGATGAAGGCGTTTCATACCTGCATTCAAAGTAGCTTTTACCCTGCTACGTGAAGCTTCATCTCAAGGATTTTGTAAGCATTGCAGTTGAAGACTTAATGCCTGTTCATGCCAACTTCCAGTTACAAGCTAAATGATCCATTTTTCTGTCGTATTTGTTTGTATCTTCATACATGTGTGTATATGAGTATGCATACATACATTGCATCTCTTTAGTGGAGCAGGTGTCTTGTAAGTGTTCTTCAACCATGGAAGCAGTCAGGTCTATCTGCTTGTTCTGGGTTGAGTGAGTGGTGGAGTTTTTTGGTGGCAGGGGAGGGGGCTATGGGGGCAGCCCCCTGTGAGAAGCTTCTCGAAGCTCCCCCAGCTCCACGTCAGCTCCACCTCTGCACCAAAACTGAGCCCATCAGCTGCGCCTCTGCCAGAACGTATTTAAGAAGGGATGTGGTGAGGAGCAGTGGGACTGGTGAGGAGGAGTTGCTGCAGCTGCGTGAACACCAAGGTCAGTGGAGGAACGGAGGAAGAAAGGAGGGGGGAGGTGTGCCGGAGCAGAGACCCCCCTGTATCCTGTGGGGAGACGGCAGGGCGGCCCCCCCCGCCACCCATGGAGATCTACGGTGGAGCAGACATTGATTTATGGCCTGTGGCTTCTGCTTGGTATAATCAAGGTGCTGTGCCCGAAGAAGGCCGGGGTCTCATGGGAAAAGGCAGCCCCGCTGCTGTAATTCAGTGCTGGGAGGATTGCAGCATGCGGGGGAGTCCCACGCCGGAGCAGCTCGGGAAGGGCTGCAGCCGTGGGAGGGAATCCAGTCAGAGGAAGTTAGTGACCCATGACGGAGCAGTGTGGGGAACGCTGCGGCCCGTGGGAGGGACTCATGTTGGAGAAAGTTTGTGGAGGACTGTCTGCTGTGAGAGGGGGACCGCGATGGAGCAGGAGGAACAAGTTCCAGGAACTCCCCTCACCGAAGATGAAGGAAGTGGCAGCACTGCCTGCACCCCCCATTCCCTGCCCCTGCACCACTGGGGGAGGAGGTAGAGATATCGGGAGCAGAGCTGAGCCCGGGAAGGAGGGAGGGGTGGGGGGAAGGTGTTCTCAAGATGTGGGAATGCTTCTCACTGTCCTACTCTGTTATGTGTTGCTAGTGTCTGTAATAAATGTATGTTCTTTTTTTTCTTCCCCTAACGAGTCTGCCTTTTGCTCATGATCATAAAAGGGGGATTTTTCCCCATCCCAGTCCTATCTCGAGCCCCAAGCCTGGCTCTCTGTCCCTTCTCATTGCCGGAGGGGAAGGGAGAGAGAGCTGCTGCGTTGTGGTTGGCTGCCAACCAGGCCCAAACCACGCCACTGCTACAATACAGGTAGATTGGTTGGTTGGTCAGTCTAGGGGTGAGGTTAGGTACATGTGTTCTAGATAAAGCTGAAATGTAGTAAAAATGTTTGCCCGGGCAATTGCGATACAACATCGAATCTGCAAGTATGCTGTGTGTGTATCTGAACTATAAATTCTTGAAATCATAATCTCTGTATTGTACCATTTCCTCTCCCTTCTGACAAACCACTGTGCAGCATAGTAAAGAAGGCAATTCTCTGACTATTATACTCTGCTTCGATTTGCTTTAGAAAACCTTTTTTTTTTTTTTTTAAGGCTGTTCCCAGTTGCCTTTAGCAAACGTTCAATTTTGGTTTTATTTTTAGACCAGTTAAATGTATAACAGATGAGATAATGACATGCAGATGGATTAAGTTGCAAAGCTAAGGCAAAACCTTTTCAGAAAAAATGGCTTTGTAGTATAAGCCAAAAATGGGCCTTTCCTAAACTCACAATTAGAATTAAGCTAATTAAGTTTCAGAAGTAGGCTAGTCTATTTTCCCTTCTGGATTTATTGAACCAGCTGTTCTTGCTCAAAGTAAGAGCTGCAGAGCTTGCTGCATTCTACAGTTTAAGCTTTAATTTAAAACTTAATGAATAAATTACTCTTCTATTTGTAACTTAGGAATGATTGGCTTGTTTAAACTATTGATTTACTGCAATTAAAATCTGAAGTGATAAAAAAATAATAAAGTCTTTAATTTGGAAGAGGTTTTATCTGGGGGAAAAGGATTCCTGAAGAGATGATTCTTTTAGCTAGTAACTACTGTGTAGCAAATGAAATGCTACACGTGCAATATTTGGTCTTGTTAATCAGGAGGTATAATCCATCTCCAATTAAGCAGTTATGGTTCATAATTTGTTTAGATTTTTTTGGTCCACTTTTGTTAGCACTGAATGACTCAAAATGTGTATCTGGTTGACTTAAGTCAAACTAATTGAAGTGAATACTGAATTCTGTGAAGAAACAGAAAAAAACCCTATTTTTAAGTCTCACGTTTGTAAACTAACACCAGGCAAATTGTGCTGAATGAATGAGTATACCAAAATAATGTACATGTAAAACTGATTTAAGCAAAACTATTGGTTACTCAACTGAATGAATTTGTTTCAGGTTCTGCTATAAGTCATGGCACAAGAACTAAACATCTTTCTTGCACAGATTTTTTTGTTGTTGTTTTTCAGTTAGAATAACACTTATGTACTTTTAATACTACTAACAGGTCTGGTTTTTTTCCAAGTAGCTATAAATAAAATTAAATTAAAGGGGGAGAAATGTATTCTCTCTGCATCTCCAGGAAGTTTTTCTGTCAAAGGTTGATTTGTTGTATTTGTAGACTTCAGAAGTAGCAACAGCCCCCTGTACTCTGTTCCTTAAACAGACCCAATTCTATTTCTGTAACTTCATTCCTTAAGTCAAATATTCTTATGGTAAGTATAGGTCTTTAAATCTGAAGCAATGAGATATATCAGTAGGTTTATTAGATGATATCCTGTAGATCTGGAAGACTGGGAGGTAGTGAAATTGCCAGTAGACGTATTCTGGATAGCATATTCTGCAACTTTACTGTGTGAGATAGGGGTATTGCAGCATTGAAGTAAGACTTACCAAGATTAGTTTAGATACAGACTTAGAAATGGTTTGGTAATATGACGCATACGAGAAGCATCAGCCTGCTAAGTAACGAGAACAACAGCAATAGGGGAAAGATGGAGTTCTGTAATGCAGCCGGACTAAAACTTACATTTGGCAAATGTTTGGGAGCATATTTAGTTACAGTACCCGAGATCACCTTTCCTTTTTCTCTTTCTTGCAGGTTATACAGAGAATATTCTACACAGTAAATAGGTCCTGGTCTGGGAAAATAACTTGTAACGAGCTCAGAAAAAGCAACTTTTTGCAGGTATATAATATCTAAAATTTTGCAAGACAGACGTTTCTGTAAGTTTAGAAACTGCATTAACTAGATGCTTAAGGGAGTAACTTAAGTAGCATTTCTTCCTTTTCCAAAAACTGGTGAAGACTCAATTGCGTTAATTCTTATAAATTAGAATATGTTTAAATGTCATCTTTTGTCTAGAGCTCTATAAATGCATGTGTGATTAGCAGAAGTCTGGCTGATCTCCTCATTCTTCTATGGACACGTTAGCTTTCTACCTTGTGAGTTCAGTCTTTGCTGTGATGCTGCATGGTGTGCACTGTCTCTGAAGATAAAAATTGTTCCACAGAAATAGCATTAGATATTAATTTGGTTATGAGCACTCGGATCATTCAACAAATGTCTTAATGTCTCACAAATTCTTTAATGTGTTCTATTTATCCTTCTGATAATAGAATGTGGCATTATTGGAAGAGGAAGCTGATATTAACCAGCTGACAGAGTACTTCTCATATGAACATTTTTATGTTATATATTGCAAATTTTGGGAGCTGGATACAGACCATGACCTCTATATTGATCGGAAGGATTTAGCTCGACATAATGATCATGGTATGAAAAATAAAGCACCTTTGTTTACATGTATTAAATGACCTGTAAACTTTGAACCGAGGAAGTGGTTAACTGCCAAGGCTAGTGTTCATCAGTCTGCTGGTACAGGTGATCCTCCTGACTGGTGAAATAAAGCAGGACAAGTTATCTGTGGCACTGCTTTGTGTCTAGCAATAACAAATTTGAGGCAAATTCTGAATCTGAATTGTGCTTTTGGCAAAGCAGCAGAGGAGAAAATAATTTGTAAATGTGCAGCCTAGATCTAAAAAAAAAAAAAAAAAAAAAAAAAAAAATCATTTAAGTCTTGGGATATTATAAATGGCTCCATTTGGCAGTTTTGGGTTGTTACCTTGGGAACAATCCATTTTACTGCTATTCAAGTAGCATGGCTCTTATGGCAAGGTATGGAAAGAGTAGAAAGGCAACCATACATTCAGGTACTTTGCTTATTTTAAAGTTTTGCTAACTCAGTTGCAGTACATCTTGTTTTAATACTATTTAGCAGCTTTACATTTTCTGTGTTCACAATATACAATGACTGTGATTCTGTAGTCCTGCACACTTGTACCTATTTTAAATACTCTTTTAGCTTGTATGGAACTGTTGGGGTTTTTTTGGATGCTGTGTGTCCATTGTCATCTGAAAAGTATTCCCTTCAGGACTGGAAGGCTTACTTAAGCACAAAGTGATTATGGAATATTGCCCCACATTAAAACGAATAACACAATTCTGATTGTTTCTGAAAACTTGCCCACTGAAGTCTGGCTACACTTTAAGATGAGGAAGGAAAGCTGCTTTTATTTAAGAGGTTGCTCTACTAAGTGCACTATAGAAAGGAAGCAGAACTGATGCTACGACACGCGCAATATAGTTTTGCATCCTTTAAACCGTGGAATGTTGGTTAAAGCTTAACAGCTGCTGCTGCTGAATGAGAGCTAGACTAAATAAGCATAAAATGGATATGATAACCCAACTTTAGTCTTAAACTTCTATTTTTTCTGCACGTCAAAATGAGATAATCTGGTTTCATAAATTCCTTTCGTACCGTCACTGGTCTAAAATTAGGCTAGGTCAAACAGTGTAGTAAGAAAAATATTAAAGTATGTAGCTGTTATTGAGAAGATTGAACAACTCCAATGTTTCAAAAGTAGATAAGAAGCAGCAGCACATATGTCTGAAACAAATTGACTATCCTGCAGTTCTGGGGATAAATATTAAGCAGAGACTAGTGTCCTTACTAGAATAATACGGCGGTAGCGTTGCCGTAAGTATGTAAACCAGATTGTTTGAATGGTTAACCACCTGCTTTAATTATCAGTGTTTTTACAATGCTGAAAAAATATCTCTGAGCTAGAAGAATGAGAAGAAATTCTTCTGTGAGAATAGTATCATGTGCTGCTTTGAGTACCATCCACAAATTCTTCAGGATAAATTGAATATCCTTTACAGAGGTGGTGCTCAGTTAAGACATGTCTCTAAAGTCCCTGAAACGGTTTTAAAATTAGAAACATGGATCAGAACCATGTCAGAAAAAGACTCGTGTCAGAATCAGATAGGTATGCTCATTATGTATTACTGTACCAATTCTGTTTTGGCTCTTTGCCAAAACCAAGGTCATATAAACTGTAATGGCACTTGAAAACATGATTTACTTGTCAAAGAACCTGGTAAATGCTATCTTACTAATCGCTTAATTTCATTACTTCTGTTATGCTACTTCTGCTGCTTCAAGTCCAAATTCAAAGCTGGTTGGTCCTAGCTTTGCCTTGGAGACTTTGTGTTAAGTGATCTTCTCCAAGAGAACTCAAAGGGATTAATGAGCACTACACTCGATCTTTCTCACAGATGTGTATACATAAGAGGTTTCCAATGAATTCTTCAACCAGACAGTACAAAGCAAAAATAACTTGTACTTACCTGACACTATTTTAAACCTTTTTTTCACAGCAATATCAAATAGGATGATAGAGAGGATCTTCTCAGGAGCAGTAACAAGGTATTTCTTTAATATTTATATATTTGCTTGTTAAACTAAGCGTGACATTCCCAGGAAAAATGCCTTCCCCTTGAAATGAAACAGCGAATTTCAAGATTTAGTATTGTAGTTTAAACTCTGGTAGTACTGCTCTGTTCTTGGAACCTTTGGCTCCGTCCAGGTTCTTCACTCTCCTTTCTTTACCCAAATGAGCACTCCCCATAGGATGTTGTATGGTTTAGCAGGGATGGGAATGAGGAGGGGAAGAAATCTCGGCATTGTTATTTTTCCATCCTTCAAACCTGTCAAATTTTCAAAGGGAATGGGGCTTTTCAGTACTACTTGTAAAATCAATGCTCATTGCATTGACAGATTGACAAAAATTCCTCCAGTTGAGTTCACATTTTTGACAGTCATTCTTCACTGTTCCCACTTGGATTGACTTACTCTCGTGTAGCTGTGGCGTTTAACTAATTTTTGAAACATTTTGCTAGCACGGTTTCTGCAGCTAGAAAGCAACCAATAAACAGAAATGACATAACAAAAGCTGAAATTAGTGAAATGACACTTGGCAGGCATACGTCTAGCGGTTACTCCTTTATGCGAGTGTTTTGGGAAGAACAAGGCATACATCATATTTTTCTAGACATCTCGAGGATAAAAGAGCTAAAAAGGGATTTTAGGAATGGAATGCAATATGTTTAGGAACTGCCTACCTGACTTTTTACTAGAAAGGTTGACCATATGTCTTCAGAAAGTATTTGAATGCTGTGTTCGGTGGTGTAAGAGTAGAAACAGACAGCTACGTTCTTGCCACGTGAATGTTTTTCTTTAGTTTTCATCTTCACAGTTCCATTCCAACACTTCTAGCCACTGGAGTTCTGTACAGCTGTAAGTTCTTGTCAGTTTTACCTGAATAGAAATTCTAAAAAGCATGTGTGCTTGTATACAGGTTTTGTTTTTTTTTTTTTTTTAAATTGAGCTATCTCTTCTGTTAACAATTAAGCAGTGGTACTGCTGCCCAGGAAGGAAAGCTGTAAGTCCTTCTGGACAGAGTGCTACTTCACTCCTCCAGCTGCTACCTTCCTCTTTAACTACCCGTTGTAGTAGAAACAGAACAGAGCACACAAGCTCCTTACCCTGAATGATCGAAGTAGTCTGCAACGAGTCACCTTAGGAACACTGTATCTTTCAGGAGATAAACAGTTAATATCACTAAGGAAAACAATCCTTAATTTTGGTTAGTAAGAGCTGAGTGTTTTTAAAAGAAATTTTCTATCTTTTCCCCCCCGTTGGCCATCAAGAGGTAGAAAAGCACAAAAAGATGGAAAAATTAGCTACGCTGATTTTGTCTGGTTTTTGATATCTGAAGAGGACAAGAAGACACCGACTAGGTAAGAATATTTCTGTTAAAACATAAATTCAAAGACTGACTTTATTGATTTTTCCAGTCTTTAAATAGGGACTACTGATGCTTAGCTGGAGCTGTAATGGAAGAACTTAAATGATAAAACCAGGAGTGGAAAACTGGCCCGTTTGTTGCATCATTCTTATTTACCAGTGTCTCCTGTTGTTGCTGCTGTAAAAGCCTATTTTAATGACTTTTAAGAGGCTTATTGAATGTTATTCTTCCATGTGCTGTGTGTGGCCTGCTTACAGACAGGGTCATAGATAAAGGAAATTGCAGTTTCATGATGCCAGGGACTTTGGGAAACTATATATCTAGCATCAGCCATAGGATACTAATAAGAAACCTGTTGTGTGCCGTGTCACTGGCTGGTTCAGGAAGAAAAAAAGAACTTGGGTTTTGATGCACAATTCAGTTTTTTATTGGCTCCCTTGAGTTTTTATGTACAGCCACATGTTTTAGTCATCTCCTCCCTCACCCACCCACAATGACCAAGTGTGTTTTCAAATGCAGTAATGCTTGGCATGACAAATACCAGAAACTCTTACCACAGTAGGTGTTGTTTGTGACTTTCTATGGCACTATGGAGTCTAGTCTTAAACGTAGTTTTGCATCTAAGCAGCGTAGCCTTTAAAACAGGCAGTGTAAATTCTTAAAGTTCTGTAATAAATTTGTGTAAAAAGTTCTTGGCTATTAATTACTGAATTTCAGCATTGAATACTGGTTCCGCTGCATGGATCTTGATGGGGATGGTGCTTTGTCTATGTATGAACTGGAGTATTTTTATGAAGAACAGTGCCAAAAATTAGATAACATGGCCATAGAACCTTTGCCATTTGAAGACTGTTTGTGCCAGATGCTGGATCTTGTGAAGCCACAATATGAAGGTAATAACATCCTTTTCTATCTCTAACTTCTGTTTCTCTGGATTAGGAGTTCGTGCACCTTTAAGAGCACTCAGTTGGTCGTACAAAGAATTTGCTCGTAGCCCGTCTTTTCTCGAAAGTCTGTTAGAGCTTATTAATTGAATGGTCTCCCAACCGCAGGCAGGCATTCACTTTCATACTAAAATTTAATATGCTGCTTTCCAAGTCCTTGTAGGCTTTTATTTTGGGCTTGTAGCCATATTTAGTCTCAAATGAAATCTTGTCACTATCTGGCTGAGATGATGCTTTCGAGAAAAGCTCTTGACCGTTCTGTTCACTTGCCTCTTACCTGTTCCAGTACTCATTTATTGAGATTTCTTCAGAAGGAACAGTTTCTAAGCAGTGTTTGTCTCTGTAGATCAGTAATGACTTCTTTTCCCGTAGAAGCCTAAGCTGCCCATAGGAAATTCATGTCAAGGGGCTTAAAAATAACTGAATACTAAACTGTTCTTAGTTGTTGGCTATTTTCTACATTCGTTTGAACCTTCACAGACCTGCATTCTACCCTCCTGCATTTGATGTATATGACCTTTAGCTGATGAAACTTCACTTTACATCTTAAACCTGAAAAAAATAGTTGCCCTTCTGTGCTGCTCAATCCTGAAAATATTTTTGCATCCCTTGGTAAACATATTACTGTGGTGCTGAAGAGCAGTATCTTGCGTGTTCATGGCCTCTACCTCTGTGCTGGTTTTGATATTTGTCTCTCAAGTTCATAAAACTGTTGCAGCCATGATGAATTAGTCTCCAGTGATTTGCTGAACTCAAGACAACTGAGGTCAGCCTGTATCTAAACTTGATGTTTCACCACTTGACCACAGTTAGCATTAATAACCCTTATTATGACTAATTCTTAACGTGAATTTCAGAGTGTAAAGGGGACTTGGCATGCAATCTGGTTGCTATTATTGTACAGGTTCTGCATTGCAATAAATTTAGAACTTGCCTATTTGCTCTTGAAGTGTTTTGATAGGAGTAGCAACCTCTATCACATATGCTAATGCTTGCTATTTTTTAAGGTAAAAGAAAACTGTTGACCCATCTTATTTAATGCTTTTGTTTAGCAAATGTAATGTTGTGCTAGTGTTTCACGTTTGGACACTTCTGGATGAAGCACTGAGGTTTTTTATTCTTGAATTTCAGTGACACTTTAGTTGAGTAAGAGGGTGGTTCTGTTTACTGTCTGTACAATGATGGTTAGAGAATCAGTTAAGGGTCTTGCTTATTGCTCACCTTCTTTCTAATGTTAAGAATATTTAAATTAAAAGAAAGTGAATTTTGAAAAGGCAGTTGTCTTTTATTGAGATACGATTTTTTGTATGCCAAGGGAATTGAAATCGCTCAAAACTAGAACTTAAAGCTTCATATTCTTATTTAAACTGAGTTAAAATGGATTCGCTAGGTGAAAACACTTTTCTAAAGGCAGATAAAAAGTGGAAATGAAAAAGGAGTATTAAGTATGTTTCGGCTGGAAGCTCAATCCTGGATACCAGTGGAATGAAGTGTTAGACCAACACTGTATAATACACAGGGGGTGGCGAGCGTTTAAAATGAAGTGAAGCAAGCTCTGAGGGACACCTTTGTTATACGGTTGCCTACAATAACCTCCCAAACTTGGGGGTTCCCTTCCAGTTTGGTACGTTACGCTTTCTGAGAGGCAGACATTTTCAATAATGTTTCTGTTCTGCATTTCAAATGAGACAAGATTGATGTATCTGTTCTATATCATGAAGATGATAAAAGGAGGCTGCGAAACACAACCAAGATGAGAGTTACTCGGGGCAACAAAAATGAAAGCCAGTTGTGAAGGGTTGATGTTTTCTTTATAAAAACTGAGTGACGTTTAAAAGGTGGATTAAGAAAAAAATTCTTCCGTTGTTTTCCTAGTACAAAAACTAGCAGCATAAAATGACACTTCACTTGATAGATCTGAAACAAAAGAAGATACTTACAGTCATGGCTAAACGGTGGTGCAGGTTGCTACCGGATGCTCTGTGTACCAAAAAGCGAATTCTTTAATTTGTGGAGACCTGAATGAATTACCGCAATTTCATTCTTTTGTTGGTTTTGGAGAGACAAGGGTAGGCACCTACGTGAGTGTTAGGTGCCTGAGCTCCCATTGCAATAAACGGAAACTGGAGAGCGAGTCAACGAACCAAATATAGGTGTGTAACTTAAATTGGGAGCTTATATAACTAGGATTCAAATCAGTTGCTTGGTCGCGGGGAGTTGCTGCCACTTGAGATGGCCCGGTACATCAGCCATCTGTGGGGGTCTGACAGATAGGACACAGGTGCCCTGAAGGATTCGTGTCCTTCTGGAGCATCAGCTATAAGCCAGGCAGAATACATAAAGGCACTTCAGATGGCAACAGACACAAGTGCAGTAACCATTTCCAAATGGGATTCTTATTTTTGCTTCTTTCTGATGTCCTTGAGTTATACTTTGTTAGAGACTGGGATGATATGCTGAGGAAATACTGTTCTAAGCCTGGCTTTTATTGAGCTCTTCCATAACATCTGCAGTTAGCCCCTCTTTGACAACAGAAGACCAGCCATACTTAAGGTGGTGAAGCAGTAAAGCAGTTTTAAGGATAGACATTTGTCTTCCCTTGTACGTGTGGTGTTTTTTAGTCTTTCTGCAGAAGCTTGATATTCAACTTTGAAACCGGGTAACATTTCTGAGCAACCTGACAAATACTTCTGATGCTTAATGGATCCTTTGATTTGAGTCTTCAAAGTATCGCTTCATAAAAACCAAACAAAACACCTCTGAGCATTTAGCTTTCCTCTCAAAGCAGTAAATATTGATCAGCCTGGACAAGTGTGACAAACTAGTCGCTATGAAAAATTCATTTGTATGAAGCACAGTCACACGTTGTCATCAGTCATACGTTTGTCTCTTCAAGTGAAGGAAGAGCAAGGGCCCCAGCCAGAGGAGATTCCTACCTGCTACCCAAGCACTTCTTGGGCAGGAATGGCTAGCTCACTGGAGACTTCTGTCTTTGGAGGCCGTTTAGACAATTAGCTTAAATGATTTTTTTTTTTTTTTTAATAACTGAAGCAGAGACTGCGTCTCCTTCCAACTTATTAAAGGGCGGCAGGATGACAGCTAAAGCAAGGAACAAATCTGAAACGTTTAAGGGTTTTGTCCACTCTGAAGGACACTTCTCTAGGTGTATATCTCATCTGTTTGCTTCTCTCCCATTGCGTGGAGCATCAGTGACAAATGTTCTTAAGCATAATGAGGACTTAACTTTTGAATAACATTCCTCCTTTTTGGAGAAAGGATAATTTCAGCTCTAAATACCTTCTCGTAATCTTCTTTACAGGAAAAATTACTCTGCACGATTTAAAGCGATGTAAGTTGACAAATGTGTTTTTTGATACTTTTTTCAACATTGAAAAATACCTTGACCATGAACAGAAGGATCAGTTTTCCATGTTGCGGGTGAGTATGAAGCTTTAAAAGTCTTTTTAGCTCTGTGCTTAACGATTACTACGTTTTTGTATAACTTGCAATGTGATTGTTTAGGATAGTGAAGGTGAAAGCCAAGAGGTCTCTGACTGGGAGAAGTATGCTGCTGAAGAGTACGATATCTTGGTAGCAGAAGAGGCAGCAAGTGACCAGTGGAATGACGGGTAAGAGCGTAGCAGGGGTGTTGGTATGAATCCTCTGCTATCGTAGAGCCTCACCATCACAGTCACCCTGGAAGTTCTCTTTGTGGAAGGCTGCTTGTTTGTTGTGTTTAGCTATGTGCTCGGTGAGGGAGGAAGAACCTTGCTTGTATCTTCGACTTAAGTATGCCTTGACAGCTTGTGATCCCACTGGTTTTCTCAAAGAAAAGGTCCTGCTTCACATTTTAGGAGGAAACAAGATTTGAAAAAAAGCTTCAACTCTAAACAAAATACAGAAGTTTTGTTACTGTGAGTTAGGCAGTATTAAACTTTCAGTGTTTATAGCTTGTTTAATCTCTTAAGGTTATAGACTAAGTTTGGGGAAGGAATAGAATAGGTATGTACGTTTGACACTCGCTCGAGACCGTAATGGCGAGTAGAATGGCTTAAATTTGATGAATTGGAAGAATGAACAGCTTCTACAGTCTTGCTGGCTGTGGCATGTTACTTATTTATAACTCTGCTGACAAAACTAGTGGGATTCTCCTAAACTGGTGAAGGATTCAGATTTTTGACCTTCTGTTTTACAATGCCTTTCTGAAATGAACATGTTTAAACCATCAGGAATCTGAATTTTTAAGTTACTGGTGGACTTAATCCGACCCCGTCAGGAGCAGCCTAGCCCCTGCGGTGTCTGCCATCATCTCAGTATCTGTCAGAGGTGCCCCCTTAATGGAACAGAGTAAATCAGTGCATCAGCAGGTCAACCCGAGAGCCCAGGCTTGAGAGAGAAATGAAGAGAATTCAGGAGCCCTGAGGTACCGTCAAAGCTGAACGTCTTAAATCTGAACTAGAACCGCTTTCCCAAAAGTTTTACATCCTTGTTTTCTCTCTCTTCTGCTGCTCTCTTTGTTTACTTCTATTACAGCAGTTGTGTGTCTCCACCTTCCCGTTTTAAAATTCTGCTGCTGCTGTGACTTTCTAGAATCTGAGTGGTGAGCCCATTTTGCCTATTTTCAGGTGTACAGAGTTGCAAAATTCAGATGGTTTTTGACTTAATTTGTCTCAAGCTCACTTGAGAGTCGATAGTTAAATGAAGATTTCTTGGATTCCATGAAGATCCTATTATTCTGTCTTACAGCCCTTAAAGCCTCGTACAGCTTTGCTGTGGAATACCCTGAGAAACCAGATACCTTGTCAGCTAAAATACGCTCAGGTCTGTAAAAGCTAATCCTGAGCTAGATTGCCAAGGAAGGATTTCAACTGTTTGTCTAGCATTCTGTCCTGAGACTGTGTGCGGTATCACGGGCAACTGAAACTCACTGGAGGCAAAATATCCTTTTCACATGAGCAGTAAGGGACCTGCATGTCAGGAATTCAGGTTACTCTGCACCTCTGATTACGGGTTTGAAATTGCCGGGCTGTTGTAGGCAAGTGTAATTTTATCAAGTTCTAAGATAACGTTTGGGCACAGTTTCACTCAGAAGTGCAGTTGGGGTAGAAAGAGCCTCGAGGTGCTTTTGTTCTGATTCAGTTACGAGTTTGTTGACTGCGGCTGTTTCTGAGTTCCGTGCTGTACTGTGACTGTTTAATCTAAATTATTTTAATTTTATGGGTTTCCCACTCCCATACCACCACCCCCAAGATGTCTGCTCTTGGTGAGGATCAAAGCTGCAATATTCACAGCCAGTATTCTTGGGGTCAGATCAGTTCTTTTCCACAAAAAATGTATTCAAGGTGTACCTAAAACCATCATTCTATGGCTTTACACAGAAAGTGGACAAAATAGAAACTAAAATACAAAATGTTTCTCGAGGTAAACTTTCGTATTCTACTTAAAAATTTACCTTAAATTTTCACTCTTCAGTAAACTTCTAATACGTCTTGGACACTTTTGGGTGTTTCGGGTACCTCCCTGAGGCTTGTTCTGTCTCTGGTGTGGGCACAGTCTTCTTTATATGTCCATGCAATTACAGTTTAAATAATACAGAGAATATTGCAGAATTTACAGTATGTAGAGCCGAATCCTAATAACCCCAAAACCTGAAAAAAATGCACCTTCACTGTGCAAATACACTCCTTAAGGAAAACCGGTGTGGTGTTGTAAAAATGAGGTAGTGGAGTGTGCTGGGACGTGAAGGCGAGATGATGTATGGGTGCTAAACCATTCAGTTTCTCATTTCTTTTGAGCCTGGTGTTTGTAAACTCAAGTGACTCTTCGGTTGTAGGTTGCCTCTGCTTCTGGCATTAGCAAATTGTCACAGACCTCGTAGGAAAAAACCCTGACAATTAAAGAAAAATACCGTGTTCTGTGGAAGCACAGCCCAAAAAATCCTGCGGTTCAGTTACTTTGTGTGTCCCTGGTTGGGTTTGCATAGGCCGTAGCTTGATGCTTGGCACAGGTGGTAACAGCTTTTATCCAAGTGTTCCCTGAAGTTTTGCTGCTTGGTTTCCTTGGAGGACAGATTGTAAGGCTCCTTGGGTCCCTTACCTACCGCTCTGTAAGGTGTCAGAGTGTTTCAGGTAGCTTACATCCAAGCATCTGTAAGATGTATTTGGCCTCACTATGTAGAAACAAGTATGATGCTTCATCTTACTGATTTCTGCCTACCCTTCTATCAGAAGCTAGTGAAGACTGTTGCATTTAAATGGTATTTTTATTTTTAATAGAGAGCAAAGTTAAGACACCCTCTAAATTGTATCTCAAAGAAGCAACAGCTTCTAAGTTGTGAGCAAACAGAAGAAAATTAGTTTGATCTGGCTCGGGGAGGCTTTGTCCAATCCAACTTAAAGTTTGAACGCTTTCTTTAAAACTTAATACCAAAGTAGGACTGTCCGAATCTTTTTATTTTCTTCCTACAATTGTTCTGTAAAATGGAGCTTATTTTCTCTTGCTGAAGCGGAGAGAAACGCAAGACTACTAAAAGTTTCCTCACTGCCTTTAGGAAAGTTTAATGAACAAAAACGTAAGCAAAAACATTAATTAGGAGCATTTTAAGTCACTGTGGTGTATAAAAACTTCCTTAAAATCCCTTGCTGTACTTAAAGGGTTGTGATGCCTGCCTGAAGTGACTGTTTGACAATCCGGCATGAATTTTTTTTTTTTTTTTTATTTGATTACCTCTGTGGTGAATATTTTCCTGACATTCCTATTACAACGTTTGGTCTGAAGCTTGGGAGTGGTGTACAGGGATCTAGAAACAGGCTGTTTGCTTTACATCTGCGCGAGCTTTAGAAATGTGAGGAAGTTTAACAAGGCCTTTCTAGGGGCGGTGTAGCTGGACGGTGTTGCATTTTGAATAAAAACCCGTGTGCTGGGAAGGAGCAGTCGCCTCTCTACTACTGTGAGGAGTAACTTAAGTAACTCCAGTGCTCAGACGTGTAAAACTGGGACAGCATTTCTAAATTTCCCTAACTTAAATATCTTGGAAAGGAGTAAAAGTGATATTCCACGAGGCCAGCGAAGCTTTGGAAGAGAGTGGTATTCTCATTTGGGCCAATAATGTTTGAATAACAAGCTTGTGAGTATAGGATGGATGGAAGCTACCAATAGTATCTGAGCCCTGCTCGTGCTGCCATTTTTAATGACCAGAAAAGCTGTTGTCACCTCACTGTGTCACTATGCAACAAAGAAACCCAAAAGATGCAGTCAAGATGCTTCAGTTTAAGAAAGGAGGGACAAAAAAAAAAAAATAGATCCTACTCGAAAAGATGCAATTAGTGGTGTAGAAGGCTATAAATCACAGGTGTGTGAGCCAAAACTGTTAGTTATGGTAGAATATGCATCTTTCTTCCAAATCCTTGTTCTCAACTGTGTAACTCGGTCGAGTGACTCTTCGGGTGACTTTTGCTTCCTGTTCGAATCGGGGGTGAACTTGTGGGAGAAACCCAGGGTATTGTGTTCACTGCCTGAGCACTGATCGGCGCTCACGTAATCGAGGATTAAATAGCCGTGGGAAGGGTGAAGTAACAAAAAAAAAAAAAAAAAAAATAACAAACCAAAACAGACAAACAAAAAAAAAAAAAACAAACCACACACACACACCAAAAAAAAAAAAACCACACACACAAAAAAAAAAAAAAAAGAAAAAAAAAAAAAGAAAAGTAGGAACTGGTTTTTACTTAATCTTTACCTGGTGTTATCAAAGTATCTTTATTAGATTTCTTTTACTGCAAATGGTGGTGAAGCTGGCTTAGTGTGTCGAATAGTTTATTTACGAACTGTTTGAACAGAATTGTATTCACAATTGAAAATGTTCTTCCTCCCGCCTCTGCTCCTGCTGTTTCTCTCTTTTAATGTCCCTAGTGGATTCTTAGTATTTAACTCTTCTTTGCCCTGTGTCTCTCTCCGAAAGAATACTTGCAATCACCACTGAACGCCGTTGTAAAGCCACATTTGAAGAACAGATATTTCTAAAGCTCGTTCTTTGCCTCGCCTTGTTAAGGGGATGGAAATAATCAGGTGCTGGGGGGAGACTCGGTAGTAGGTGGGAAGATGTGCAGGAGCCTGAGCCAGCCTAGCCCAGCAAAGGGTCAGTTCTTTAATCTGACATCCTAAATCTCCACAGAGCTTTACATTTAATTATTTTTTTTTTTTTTTAAACAGCTTTCCATTATAGAAGGATCTCACCTGAACAGTGCCGAAGCTGGTCTTTTTTTTTTTTAAATACCAGCCTTCGCTGACTTGAGCGAGTTCAGCGTTTCATTTCACAACCCCCTCCGTGCATTTGCAGCAGCAGCAGGTGCTTATCAGTAATTTCTGGTTAAACCATTGGCTTTTGCTTGCCAGCATCTGCTTTTAAATACCTCGGTGCTGTCGCTTCCTCGTGCTCATGCACATTTGAGTAAGACCTGCAATTCGGTATTACTGCTCGTTCGCTGTACCGACTGCAGGTGTAGTTTGTTCTTCCTGACTTTTCAGCCTCTTTTCAGCTTGCTGGAGCAGAACTGGAGGGGTTTCTGTCAAGTGCTAAAGTCTTGTATTTGACCATTTCGGACCCAGGAGCAGTCCTCTAGAGCGCTGCGTGCTTTGAACTCTTTGAGGCAAGCTGAAGCCTTACAGAAACCTGCTCCTGCTTCTGCTTACACGTTTCTTCGCTGGAAATGTAAAATATTGAAAATTACGTTCTTCCTGCAGGTGCCTTGTTAGGGTTCTGACTTTTAGGCACTCCCTGACGTAGCTAGATTCTTTCATTTTCTCCTTTTTTTTTTTTTTTTGTTTTTTGCCCACTCCCAGGTACGAAGCAGAGCTCAACCCTGCAGACCATCAGAAGGCCAACGCCCTGAAGTACCAAATGGAAAAAAGGCCGTTTTTTGAACTGCCTTCCCATCTGGCCGACGTAGACTTGGATGACTACGACTACGAAGAGGACTTCGAGTAGCGGTTACTTAGGGTCAACGCGTGCAGAAGAGAAGGGACACTCTGCAGCAGGTCTGCTCCACCCCCTCGTTTTCCCGTAGGTTTTGTTTCCAGGAAGCCGGCTTAGTTTTGCGCTCAGCGTATTTACTCCCTACACCACCTTCCCAATAAAAGACGCGCATTTGTATGGAACGATGAAACTTTTTGTATTTATTCCATAGCCTATAGTTTGTAAAAACAGATCGAAGTATTTATTTACGGATGTGGCAGAAGTCCTTTGGGGGAAGAAGAAGGATATTCGACTTGAGAGAAAAGCAACCTACTGGGTTTTTAAAGAGAACGGCCTAACTCTGGAGGTTGATGGGGCGCCGAGCGTCTCCAGCCCGTGGGCGATGAGAGGCCTCCTGCCCCCGGGGCCGTGGGAGGGAAGGGGGGTGCCGGGCTGGGGCTTTGCACCCCGGCAAGGCAGAGCCCGGGCTGAGCGCAGCAGCCAGCTCTCCCTTAGGAGCGGAGTTCTGTGGGCCAAGGTTTAGTGCACGGGGGAAGGGACGCGCCCCGGATGAGTCGCTTCTCTTCTCCGTCCGGTCCTTCTTTGCCCCGACTTGAATTTCGTTTGCTCTTTTAACCTTCAGCCTTTTTATGGGTGTGCCCTTACAAAGCGGTTATTTAACGACGAGGTCTGGTTTGGTGTTCACGCTCGCTTCAAACTGAGCGCGTTCGTTCGTGTAGAAGGAACCAATTTTTTAAAATCCTTTGTATAAATGTTATTTGATCAGTGACCTGCACTAATTTGTCGTGGGCATTCAGTGCTTTTGTCTGTTCCCCCCCCCCATCCTTCTGCAGTTGTTTGCTATTGACACATTCCATGGATATTCATCAGTGTCACAGCAGCTTGAAACTGTTGCCTCACTCTTGCTGTTAAACAGATTTTGTTTGGAGAAAAAAAAAAAAAAATGTACAAAAAGATGTAAGTTATTTTTTGGTTGCAGTGTAGATCCGTTTAAAAATCATGTTTGTATTTTCAAATAAAGATTTTTTTTTTCATACATGTAATTTAACAGTTCTAATTACTGCATGTAATGAACTTTAATTAAAGAATGATTTGAGAGATGGGTTACAGGGGGGCTGTGGTCTGGGTGGATAAATTACACCAAGCTGCACCAGCTGTAGCAGGTTCTGTTGCTGCTGGTTTGTTAGGGAACCCTACCAAGGAAAACTCCATCCTTTTAATACCATTCAACAAGTTCTGAAAAATGAAATCCGGGTTCATTATTCCAGTTTCAGTGGGAGCGAAGCGCTGTTGGGTTTCTCCAGTGGGGGTCAGATGCTACTTTTTCCTACTTGCCCGGAGTTTGGGGTTTTTAAATAGTTAAGAGACCCAAGAACACTTACGTTCAGCTGTTCCCTGGGGGAGAGGGAGGGACCAGCTGGTTTTTCCGGGAAGATGATCCCTGAACTTCTCCCGCTGGTTCAAGAGGGCAGGGACCTGCCCTGCCTGGAACCCCTCAGGTTAGAACCTTCCCCCCCCCCCCCCTTCTTCAGGCCGGGGCTGGTAAAAGGGGCGCGGTGCAGCCAAGGGCTTTGTCACCCCCGGGGGTGCCGTTTCCCCGTTAACCAGCGCTGTGGAGGGGGGTAGAGCTTCCCCTGCAGAGCTCAACAAAGTGCTTGTTAAATCCCACGACCCCTCCCGTCGATAACCAGGTCCCCTTCTTTTCCTAAAGCGTTTGCACAGATCTGGTAAAACAAAATAGGGGGGTGGGGGGGGTGGTGGTGTGGAAGTGCCTTTCCTTGCGCTGCACCACCTCTGAAGAGGATTGTATCTTCCCCCCCCGCCCCGGATCATCCCCATCCTTAGTCCTTGTTAGAACTAGAGCATCTGCATGTTTGATGTGGTCCAAGGTGGGTTTTGTCCAGCTCTATTCTGCCTACCTGGTAAACATCCAGGCCTCAATTCACAAATCCCAACGGAGGGGGGAAAAGGCCCCTAATCACAGGGGGGGGGGGGGGGCAGCGCTCTTTCTCCCCTCCCAGGCGCCTGCTGCAAGCACCCAACAGGAGGGAAAGCCGGTCCCTGCGGGCCGGACACGGGGGTCACCTCCACGGGCGCGGGGGGTTCACGTCTCCGTCCGTTTAATCTCAGCAAACTAACAGCACGGGTGCTGTTCTTTCTCCTGCTTTAGTGTGGGACCAGCACTCGCCCTCTCAGTACGAACGGATAGCAATAGCTCTGGTGGTTTATTTTTACACAGTTACAATCCAAAATATATATATATATATATATAAAAAAAAAAAAAAAAAAAAGCTGATTGATTGACAGGATTAACGCGACGTACAATTCCACGGAGCAGTGGCAAAGGGTCGGTGAAAGCAGCCGGCGCTCCCCAGACAACTGCCTCTGAAACACTTGAGTGAAGAGCAAATTCTTAATGGAAAAACTACTTTTGAAGGGCCGTATTCAGGGTCTATTGCCATTGCCTTTTCAGGCTTTGTGTTTTCCAAGTAAATACCACACGATCGCTGTGTGCCAAGGGTTTCTTCCAGAGGAAAACAAACTGCTCTGCTGTTTCTTTCTTTGTTCTGGAGAAGCCTTGATGCAAGCCTCCCGAGAACACGGCCCGAGCCCCCCCCCCCCCCGACCACACCTCTGCGAGCGCTGGAATTTAGGAATACTTTCACACAATTTGATCCAGGGTTTCCATTTTACAGGCAGGAAACGTCCCCGCTGAGTCCCTTGCCATCACCCTGCAGGTCACAGCGTTCCCAGCTGGGTCAGGCACGAGGAAACAAGTAGAAACCCATCTCCTTTGTCTCAAAGGGTGAAGAATACATCCAGCGGGGCGCTGCCCCCGCGCCCATCGGAGCAAACTCGTCCCCTCTCGTTTCCAGAGTCTTCAGCTTGGTATTTCTCAATACCCTGATTCCAATCCTTGGCTCGGGAACTCTTCCAAGACAGCATCAAGCACCGGGATGCAGCTGAGTAACGATGTTCCTAAGGCCCCCTCCCCACCCGAGGGAGCGCAACGCCCAAAGCAGCGACGCCCACGAGCGGCGAAATCACCCACGGGTGCTAAGAGCTGCTCCCGGGGTGGGTGCCTGCAGGCAGGGATTTGACTCCATACATAGCTCCTGCTGCCTTAGTCGACGCCACCACAACCTCATTTTCGGTTAAATAATTTGCAGGGAAAGACGGTAGCGTGGTCTTCGCTTCCATTTATCCCCTCAGCATCTTAACTGTCCTATACCAGGAGGAAAAAAAAAAAAAAAAAAAAAAAAATATTATTAAGTCAGTCTCATACTATGAAGAAACCATCATGGCAGAGCACGTAAGGAATAAGAGTGTAGCATCTAACCAGCTAGCAGCTCGGGCACAGCTGGCTCTTGGAAAGCACTGTATTTAGCTTCCACAGAAAGAAAGAGGCATTTCTGTGCCACGAGGAGCCCAGAAGCAGCACTACCGGGAAAGGCCACGTACGTGGCAAGTAGTGCATTTTCTGTATGGCTTCCACCTTGGTCCACGGATTTGAATTCTTTTATTATCTGCCTCCAACGGGAGCTGCTCCAGGCACGTGGTCCAAACAAGCAGTCTGCACTTCAACACACGTATGACTGGAAGAAAAGGTAGAAGTCCCTTTTTCCTTCTAGTCCTCTTTAAAAAGCCAAAACCACCCTCACCATTTAAGTATGAAAAGAAACCATTTGCTCAGGAAAAACTCATTTAAGAATTAAAAAAAAAAAAAATCTCATGCAAGGTCTCTGAATGTGGCCATTGGGTCCCTGATAACCAGAGTCACTGGAAATCGTGGCGTTGCCTGAATAACTGCAAAAAAAATGCCTGCCAAACGCTGGGTTTACATTCTATCAGAAGTTCAAAGAGCAGCAGGAAATCCTTGAGAAGAACCTGAAGGAACCGCTCAGCCCCTGGCAACACCTGACACAGCAAACCCTTAGAGGACGGGAGGGTTGTGATTAACACAGAAAACCTCACGTTTTGGGGGGTTTCCCCCCTTTTCTGTACAGTCGCTGCTGCCAGAGCCCCGGTGTACGACGCCCTCTCCGAGTCCTCGCGCCCCAAAGGGGCTCCAAGTCCTTCCCTGCTGCGAGTATCGACGCCAGGGCTGCGCTGCGACCCAGGCAGACACCTGCAGTTCTGCCCAACTTCCATCCCATCCCAAAGGCCCCCCCCAGGACAACCCCACACCCCCCCCGGGGCCACGCCGGCTCCCACTCCCAAGCCCACGAGGTTCTCGTGCTTCCCCTTCCCATCCCCAGCTGGGCCAGGGGACGGTTTCATCTCCCCAACAGCCCTGACTGGAAAAGGGCAAGAAACAAGGGACACGCCAAGCGAGAGCCCTGGGCCGCCCGGCGATCGGACACGGTCCGAGTCTTTCAACCTAAAGAGCACGATGCAAACCCCGTTTCTGAAGCTGCTGTTCCCGGCGGGGCAGGAGGCACTGCCACCTCTGCAGTGTGGCAGTGACAGGCAGCAACTGCAGCAAGCGGCTCTATCGATGTCCTGGGTTGAGTGAGTGGTGGAGTTTTTTGGTGGCAGGGGAGGGGGCTATCGGGGCGGCCCCCTGTGAGAAGCTTCTCGGAGCTCCCCCAGCTCCACGTCAGCTCCACCTCTGCACCAAAACTGAGCCCATCAGCTGCGCCTCTGCCAGAACGTATTTAAGAAGGGACGTGGTGACGGGCAGTGGGACTGGTGAGGAGGAGTTGCTGCAGCTGCCTGAACACCAAGGTCAGTGGAGGAACGGAGGAAGAAAGGAGGGGGGAGGTGTGCCGGAGCAGAGACCCCCCTGTATCCTGTGGGGAGACGGCAGGGCGGCCCCCCCCTGCCACCCATGGAGATCTACGGTGGAGCAGACATTGATTTATGGCCTGTTGCTCCTGCTCGGCCTGAATGATCAAGGTGCTGTGCCCGAAGAAGGCCGGGGTCTCATGGGAAAAGGCAGCCCCGCTGCTGTAATTCAGTGCTGGGAGGATTGCAGCATGCGGGGGAGTCCCACGCCGGAGCAGCTCGGGAAGGGCTGCAGCCGTGGGAGGGAATCCAGTCGGAGGAAGTTAGTGACCCATGACGGAGCAGTGTGGGGAACGCTGCGGCCCGTGGGAGGAATTCAAGTCGGAGAAAGTTTGTGGAGGACTGTCTCCTGTGAGAGGGGGACCACGATGGAGCAGGAGGAACAAGTTCTGGACACTCCCCTCACCGAACATGAAGGAAGTGGCAGCGCTGCCTGCACCCCCCATTCCCTGCCCCTGCGCCCCTGGGGGAGGAGGTAGAGATATCGGGAGCAGAGCTGAGCCTGGGAAGAAGGGAGGGGTGGGGGGAAGGTGTTCTCAAGGTGTGGCAATGCTTCTCACTGTCCTACTCTGTTAGGTGTTGTTAGTGTCTGTAATAAATGTATGTTCTTTTTTTTCTTCCCCTAACGAGTCTGCCTTTTGCTCATGATCATAAAGGGGGATTTTCCCCCATCCCAGTCCTATCTTGAACCCCAAGCCTGGCTCTCTGTCCCTTCTCATTGCCGGAGGGGAAGGGAGAGAGAGCTGCTGCGTTGTGGTTGGCTGCCAACCAGGCCCAAACCACGACAATCAAGAAGCTTCAAAGTATGTGGGGAAAAAAAAGGAAACTGGATCCTCCTCTCAATGCATCCAAGTTGGTGTTCAACCTACCGAAGGATGTCGAGATGCTACAATAAGAGTTGCCTTAAAAACGCAGATCAAGCTGAAGGAGACTACAGCTGCAGCTGGAAAGGGAAGAGGGGAAAACTCCTCAGCCTGAAAGAGGCTCCAAAAGAGCAGCCTCTTTGCTGCTAGATGGGTGCTTAGGAGATTCTGAACTCACATTCACCCATCTCATCTACAGCTTCCCTCGGAGCTGGAAAACCCAAGCCAGAATAATTACCTGGTCTGCACCAACCACATCGACATCCACATCTTCGATTGTGTCGTCTTCTTGACCCTCCTCTGAGGTTTCTGCCTTAATCTCATCTTTGCTGAAGGGAAAAAAAAAAAAAAAAAGAGAAAAAGCTAGGTCTTGAGAAATTTTATAACAAAGGTTGCACGTTGCACAGGTGGGCTTAAAGCAGAGGAGTTCACATGTTAAGATCTGCTGCCGAGATGGCCGTGTAAGGTAGCCCAAAGTTTCCTGCCCAGCATTTCCCGGGTATGAAAGAGGTTAGGCTCTGAGGAGTTTCCAATAAAGCAGTTCAGAAACAAAACGTTCATTTCCACAGGAGCTACCTTCGTAGTCAATAAATCTTTGTTTCATTTTGCTTGTATTCACCAGATCCATTCAACGAGCGTCCCAAAACCCGGAAAAGCATGCATCTCTCCGGGCTTTGTGTTTCATCTTTTAACCTACCACTATGGGAAATGGCACCTGACACCTCAGTAAGTCAACTGTATTAAAGGAAAATATCCCAACTGAGAACTCTGAGTGCTTTACCGAGCTCAAAAGTAGACTCCAAACTCCTTATTTCTGCCATACCTCTCTACACCCAAGTCCTGTGGGGTTTCTTTCACTCAGGTGTATGCATGCTGCACAGAGGCAATGCACCTCCCTAAAAGAAAGTCACCAACTGCGGAGCGGTTAACAGCAGATCTGCAGAGACAAGAATCCTCTTTCGTTTCCAGAGATGCAGGAAACGCTCATCGACCGGTTGCAGCAAACAGCCAGGGAGTGACCAACACCACAGCCCTCTGAGCAGGATCAGAGACGAGAGGGGTGGGCCAGGGAACCTCCCTCCTTCCTTGTCTTTTTCTCTGCACACCTGGTATTAGTCCAAGAAGGCACGGAAGCCCTGTGACAGTGGGGGGACAATCAGGCTAAAGCCAAAAATGTAGATATTGGACTGAGGAAACAAAAAAAAAAAAAAAGACGGGCGCGGCACACGCACACCCCTGCCACTGGAAGTATCACAAAAAACAGCAGAGGAGGATCGAGACGCCCCAACTGGCAACACCCCAGGACAAGTGAAGGAGCTTGACACAAAACCCTCACCAGCATCTTCTCCGCAGCTCTCCTGGACAAAGGAATGGCAAACGTTCCTGCAAGTGCATCTCTCGGGATTTCAGCCTCTTTCTGCTTTTCCCTGCCGCAGAGGCAAGCTGGGAAGCACACTGCGTCTCGGGAGCTTTGCTTGCTGCTTCAGCCTGGCTGGTTTCAGGCAAAGACCCTGTAACAGAGAGTGAACAGACTCATTCCTTCAGCCTCGCCCTCAGAGGTCTGGAGACAGACATTTCCAACACGTTCCCCACAGCAGTGAAGCAACGGGGCCAAGCTCCGAGGGAGATTTGGAGCAAGGCACTCAGTTATCGAAGGAGCCAGCTAAAAGCCACATGAAAGAAAATCCCTTTCATTTGCCCACTGGTCATTTTTGCAATCTAGATTTATGATCTTGGTTGGCCCCAGTCCATAGGTGCTATCAATACTGCTGAGTCTCTATAACCTTCAGGAAAGGAGGCCCTTTGGGACACAAAGGAACAAGCTTTCTGAAAGCAAGTCACTGAAAAGAAAATTTTTGAGAATGGTTGGGAAAGAAACTAAAGTTTGCTCTGGAAAAATTCCCTTTCCTCCACATAAAACTGCACATGTCCATAGCACTTAGCATTTTTACTGGCAATAGTGTTCATAATGGCTTTAGCACATTTAACTAAGTCCCACCGTACCCGTGGAGTGAACTCCTCATCATGGATTGGAAGTCCATGAGAGCTGCTAAAGCCTGGATGCAGCCCACCTAACTATAACTCTTTAAGTTAGGAGTATAACCTTAGATGCTGCCTAGAAGTTCAACGGCTAGAAAGACCCCAGAAGATCATTTGGCCCAGATCATCTGGGCTGAAGATCCGAACCAACTTCTGGCAGTACCTCTCCTGTCTCAGTTATTGCAGGGCCTAAAGCAACAATGCCCTCAACTTGACAACTGAAAGCAACGAACCAGGTCTCAGGGGCACAGACAAATGCCAGAGCCCAGTACAGAACAGAATTCAAGATTATCTGAATTTGGCTCACCCAAAGTCTCCAGACCAACCTTACTGCTATCGAGCGATGAAGAGACCTTTAACAACAAAAAAGCTGAAGGCAAAAACCACAGTTCAAGCTGGAAAGTCCACAGCGTCCAACACGCTGTGGTCGTGCTAATGCAAAGCATGAAGTGCACTTCAGCTGGGACAAAGTAAATACAGCTGAGCCAGAGCGGGGAAGCTTTCATACCGTTAGACAATTTCCTTTTAGAAGAAGAGGTCTTAGATGTGCCCACGGGGGAGCACTCTCCTGAACTGCTGAGAACAGAGCTCTCCTCATCTTCATTTGCCAATAAAGAGTTTCTGTACCAAATCAACGGCTGCCATTCGTCTCCTCTGCAAGGCAGTGGTTCTGCTATATACCTCTGTAAGTAAGCGTACCTGGAGGAAAGCAAAAGCAAGCATCAGAAAACTCAGCATGTATTTCCCCTCAATACCTAGGGAAGGTAGTGCTAGAAAGGCGTTTACTCTCCAAAGGTGCAGACAGAACTGTCGAAGAAAAAGGAAGGGCATCCATCCCTTTTCTCAGAAATATCCGAGATCTCCGAAATTTCTGAATGCTTCAAATGCAAATGACTTCAAAACTCAAAGAGTGCTTGAATTTTGGCATCAGAAGCAACACTAGATCCACAGGAATTACAGAATGACATCGGTCGCTAGAAAGAACTCCCAGTGCAGGAGGAGTCACTGCCAACTGCTGCTGCCAGGCGCAGCCTGAGCGGAGCAGGACTCCGCGAGGACGCAGCCCTTCTGCTTCTGGTGGCCCTTTTCTGCCTTGCTGGACTGCGAGGCAAAGGAGAGCCCGGGTGAGAGACGCGCCTTGTGATTCAGCAGGTAAGAAAAGGGGGGTATTTACATCACGAGTTCCCCGTTTTGTCAAAAAATTAAAAACGAGAACCACCAATAAACCCGCTTTTCCGCGGTATCATCTCCAGCTCAATCCAGTTCTCTCAGGTTCCCAATAAGATGCCACGTGTCTGCAGGACGCAGTTAACAGCTCTGCAGTTACGACCACACACGGGACGGGGGGGAACGTTGGTTCCAACCCCTGTCCTGCCTGATTCGATCCAGAGACTTGACACTGGGCCTCCCTGAATCCCGGGTGAAGCTATCACCTTCTCTGGAGCAAAGAGGTCTCCTTCAAACACTCCTGTTGAAAACCAGGACGTTTCCGACAAAGTCTTTCTGACCCGTTCCTACTTCATAACAATAAGAAAAGAAAACCAAAGTCCGACTCGGGATTAGAAACTGAGTATTCACCACATTTCAGCTACAGCTCATCACCTTAAAATCAAGCCCAGTGTTGCTAAAACAGACCCCACCTTAGCAAATACCACAAGTGACAGTTTTAACGCCGGCCTGTACAGTGTACTATTCTTTCTCTGATTAGGAGTGTGGCCTGGAAAATATCAGACATTTCATTCACTTTGCAAAACAAGAAAACCGGTGCTGGGAGGAGGTTAGGGTAAGCACTGACTCCAAAACAATTAGAGTTCTGGGCTCTGGGGGCCCCAGGGATCAAGAAACCCTGGTAATGGAATTTGTTGGTTTCAAACAAGCACGTATTGTAACTACTGTTTTAGGGTCTAATCCAACTGCTATCGATGGCAATGGAAAGACTCCTACTGATTCAGGAATTGGGCCCTTCGTGCTGCTTGTTATTCAATAATTCATCTCTCGTGCGCGTTTTGTGGCACAGAGCAATTGACAAGTCGGATATTTTACTGCTACAGCCTCGGCAATTACAGGGGAGGAGGTTAAAATCCATGTGCTTTGATGGTGTTGAAATATACTCCTTTCTAACAAATGCCCATATTCTGTATCTCATCTGTTACAGGTACATTCACATATGTTAACATACAGACCTGGACATCAATCCTATGATTAATAATAAAAATGAAAATAACCAGATGTTTATTTCTAAAAGTTCATGTTGACCTAAAACATTCCACCCAGTAATTTATGATGGAGCTAAATCTAAATATTTCTAAGAGGAAATACAATCTCCAGCCCCTGCAAGGCATTTTAGGCCTCCCAGAATAGAAACTGTTACTCTAGAAACATAGTCTGAATGTAGTTGTGGATAAAATTGCAATTTCCCCCCTTGTGAATTTTATTGTTTCCCATTTGTTCCCAGCAGCAGTGGGAAGGTCCAAAGCAGTAAGAACTGAAGTCAGAGTGCATTCCCTGCTAGGTCCTGTGTTTCCCACAAAAGCTTTCAATGAATAAACCTACATGAATGTATCTAATACATTCAGGAATATACTTCAGGAATATATCCTCTGGTCAAGAAGTTAAATATAGCACTAGGAAAAAAAAATACCTGGACCTAGCTTTAAATCTGGCCGCATCAATGATGAAATATTTTCCTCTTGTTTAATTAAAAATTACTCCTTGGAGGTAAATGAAATGACAAAGCTTTTCAAGTATGGATTAACAGAAATCTACTTATTGCAGAAGTCTCACCACACAGATTATAACAGCTCTTTAAAATCGAGACAACATAGACAGAGTTGTACAGAAACTGGAAAAAACAGGGGCTGGGGCAGCTCCCCTGGGGGGCCGGGCTGAGAGAGTTGGGGGGGTTCAGCCTGGAGAAGAGAAGGCTCCGGGGAGCCCTTCGAGCGGCCTCCCAGGGCTTAAAGGGGGGGCAGGAGAGGTGGGGGGGGACTCTGGATCAGGGGATGTAGGGATAGGATGAGGAGTAATGGCTTAAAACTGAAAGAAGGCAGATTTAGACTAGCTATTAGGAAGAAATTCTTTACCAGGAGGGTGGTGAGGCGCTGGCCCAGGGTGCCCAGAGAAGCTGTGGCTGGGGGAAGGTGTCCCTGCCCATGGCGGGGGGGGTGGAACTAGAAGGTCTTTAAAGGTCCCTTCCAACCCAAACCATTCTGTGATTCTATGCAAACCAATTCTAGCCATTGATCCCAAAGATTCTCTCCAAGAAAAACACAAAAATAGAAAGGGAAGTTATCACTATGGCCGATTATCCACATTAGATTTACCGGGGGGTGTAATCAGCACGTCTCAAATCTTTTTCTTCTGTATTTTGCATTTTGGGTTTGAATTCGTTTTTTAAAATACATTGTCTGGGTAAGCTGGCCATTGTTAATAAACCGTGATTGTCGTGTACCACTCTTGACCCTTGTTACATAAAAACTGGTTGATGATGCCCTTGGAAGGTAACCTCCAATTTAAGACAAAGTAAAACAGGAGCAAACAGATTACACAGGGTTCGGCCAGATGCGATGCTTGAGGGTTTTTTCCATTTCCACTGACTTCTCTGAAGTGGAACTTTTCTTGTCAAGTACTGGAGCGATTTGCTCAGAAATCTAAAAAAGGCAGATGTGTCTTAATGTTTCGTCTCTAAGTAAGAGACTGAAGTGCAGACATCCTGATCCAAATATGCAGTACTGACAAGGGAAGTAATGACAATATCATTCAAATAGAAGGAAGAACTTTACTTCCTTCTCAAAAATGACTGGGGTTGAGGCAGGTGAAGAAGGGAACAAGAGACAGAATCATCTGTTCAGATGTATAATGCCCCATGATCCTAAAATAAGGCTATTATTCTTACATGATTAATTGTAAACATTTAAAGCACCATGAAGCACGGGCCCAAGTGGATTGGGACATATTCCCCTCTAAATAGTAAATTCTTGAATTTAAATATCCACATTATGAACGGTGTCATGTATACTTCTATTCCAGATATTTTCCATGGAACTCACGTAATTGAGCCCCGAAGCTCTGGAATTAGGGCACTATCTCTCCCTCAATCTTTTCTGCTTTACTGTTCTGTGGAGGAAAGCATTCCTGCTGCTCCCCCAGCCAGTCAAGCTGCAAATCTCTTGCGCCAAATTAACACCGTCCTTCATTTACAAGAATTACCATTATATGGCCACAACTATGTCTAAAAAGATCTAGAATGCATACCGCACATACAATCTGAAATAACTACTGCTACAAAAGTCAACAAGTGTCTCTCAAACTCACAGCTTCAGGGCTGGATTGTTTTCAAATGTTCTCTGAAAAGCCCTCGAGCAACTTCTTCAACACTGAAGGTCAAGTGTCCCATACACAAAACACAAACTGTGTATGACAATGTACAAGAACTTAACTTACACTAGTCTTCTGTCTGGTTTTAGCAGCTTGTTGGAAAATTCAATGATGATTAACAGAAAGCTCAAGTTAGGAGGCAAGCATTTTCCATCTAATCCCATAGCTCCTTGAAAAGCAAATTCAATCCCTTCCCTATTGAAAGAAGAAGAAAAAAAGAACAGAGTAATAAACCAGACAACTAATCAAAGCAATGACCATGGACAAAGTGATGTTACGTGGCACATACTTGTGTATCATGGCTACAGATTCTCTAGATTTCACTTGGTCCCAGCCAAACGTTAGTGAAAAGCGACGAGCAAGTTCTTTCATGTTTGTGAAGGAAGCAGAGGAGAAGTCCACACCGCTACTGCTACCTTGGCGTTCTGTGCATGTCTGAAACAGCTGCAAAAGAAGTCTCAGATAAGCAACCATGTGTAATCCTACAGGCAAAAAAAAAAAAAAAAAAAACACCAGGAGGACACGGACACGTGCAGAGCAAGCAGCAGTTAGCTGATGCGGACAGAAGCCTTATAAAAGAGCAGGTTAAGTCATGTGTTTCAGAAGCCAGTGACTGGAACAACGACAAGTAAATTACACAAAGGACAATGTCGTGCTTAACAGAGAGGCACAGATCCAAACATAAAATTACAAGAACGATGTGCATAACCAGAGAACTGATTCCTGAAGACGATGGCTTCGCCGACCCCCGTCTCCTGTTGGGACTTCTGAATCGAGGCCCCGAGGTCTAACTGGCCTGAGGGCGTTTCAGAGTATCCGAATGCAGACAGAAAGCAGCAAGTTTGGCAGCAGCAGAGTCCAATTTCTGAGGGGGAGACCGGGTCGAAACCACGTCTTGAGCCCGATTAACTACGTTTTGGGGCTTTTTCCTACCAGAACACGGAGGTGGCTTGTTCTTTTCAACCTGTTAACTGTCAAGGTCAAGCAAAGGCCAGAAAAGGCCTGTTGTCTATGCGATACCTAAACACAAAGTCCTGACTATGTCAGCAGAATACAGGGAGCCAAATGCTGCTTAGCCTCATCTAAGCTCAGATTTCAGGGGCTAGTTCACAGACCTAAGCCCCTGGCAATGTGTGTGAAATAAGCAAAGCTCATGTGTCAGTACCTCCCGGGAGGAGCCTGCTCTGCGGCTTCCAGCACAACTCCAAGCTAGAAGCAGCTCTGGTCATGGGCAGAGCCGGCAAAAGCAGCTGCTAAAATAGCTGACTGGCCTCATCAGTCAGCAGCTGCAAGCCCCAGTCACTGCGACTCTTCAGAAGAACTGCAAGCCACTTTCTTCCAGAAAAAAAAAAACACTGAAAATGCTGGGTATTAGAGCTGGCCAGCCACAGACACGCGTGTGGTTCCTCAAATTCAATAGGAATTGAGGCAGTCTGTAAAACACAGAATAATATCCTTAACCTTTTTTAAGGTTAGGAGACACCTGCCGTGTCCCAAGGAACACTCTGTAACCTCACATTAGTCCTAACACACTGTGAATTTGAAGATTAAAACCAAGACAAAAAAATCACGCACAAAATTACATTTTAAAACAGAGGTAATGAGTTGAAAGGAGCTTTAATTATGACATGCAAAACCAGCATGCACATAGAAAGTACAGGCAAGGAAACAATTTCTTCCACTAAGTTTTTTAATGAATTTGAATAATTAAGGCAAGGTAGGTAAAAAACTCCAATATGAATACAGCTGTCATAAGGGCCCCTAGACTCTTGCTTTAATCTTAACCTTACCTGCTGCAGACAGAGAATCAGTGTCTTGGCACTCTGAATTTTGTTATTGTGCCTCGTCTTGCTTAACGTTTCTTTAATTATGTCTCCAAAATAATTGTAGGTCTATTAACGGCAACAAAACATATGAGAATTATCATTCCCCTCCTTTAGCACTGGGAGTACACAAAACACATGACTGTGATCATGCGACATAAATAGTTCATAAAACACTCTTAATATCAGAACCACCAAGCTAAACGATGAAAACTGGACTTTTTATATTATTTCATGGGTAAAGCAATGGTATGCTCCTTTAAGAGTAACACAAAAATTAAAGTTACACTGAAATTGTTAGGTAGTTATTGTAACAAAAGAACAAAGCCTCCTCGGGAGATAAACAGTTTTCTGTATTTAACCAGCGCTTGTCTTGGGCCCAGTGAAGTAAAGAACAAGATCCGCAGTCGGGCATTTCCAAAGTCCTGTTGGGTGACCCAAGGGAACTGCCCACTCTCTGCTGTTCTCGGCCCTCCTCACACCCACTTCAGACTGGCTGAAGTTCTGCCAGTTGTCTAAACACCGGGACTCTTGTGAAATCCGGGCCACCTGCGAATGGAGTGTGCGAGCTCTACGAAGGGAGCTGACTGCTTCAGTGTGAGAATCTCGGCAGCTGAAACACTCTCCCAGCCATAAACTGCCCCTCTGCAGCGGCCTCTCTGGAGAAGCTGAGGAGCAGATGTTCGGGCAGACACACCCTCTACACAATTTTCAGTCAGCCTGCAGCCAGGTACCCTTGCAGAGCAAAGCAGAGAGATTTGTCCCGCTCTCGCTTGAATTTATGGCCCTTCTGTGATTATACAAGGATTCTGAGCCGTAAGACTATTAACCCCACATCCTTCACAAACACTGGAGTCTCTTTCAAAAACTAAAATTCACTGATAGGCAAAGCAACCTTATCTATCACATTACCTTCACATAATACTTATAGATCTCAGCAGCCGCAGTCATCTCTATCACATTAAACACTATTAGCTTGCAATATGCTGCAAGAAGACTCCGCTTTTTGTGCAAGTCGTCAAGTTTGCAACTTTCATCCTCTCTCTCCTCCTCTTCTGTCAGGTCTAGGGAAATAAAAGCATTGAAGCTCTGCTCTACTACTTTATTCAAGATATCTCAATTTTAATGACCAACTTTCATCCAAATAGCACAGACTCAGCTGTTCAGTCAACATGCTAAGCAACAGATGCGAGTGCTCGTTCCTGTGTGCATTGGAAAATACAGGGTTATTTCCATTTCAAAACTTGCAGCTGATGACAGTGAAAATGAGTTATTTCCACAGTCTACTACTCTGATCTTCACAGGGCTTTCACATTTCTACTAGTCAGAATCTCCTTGTATCACACTGCTCACAGCTACGGAACAAAAGGCATGAACACACCAAATGGAAGAGACCAGACAAATTGCAACCACATTTTTTTTTTTTTTTTTTTTTGCCTAGAATAACACAGATGCTAGAAACACAGCAGATAACTCAGGAGAAACCCTACAAAAAGTTGCCATACACAGTCAACAAGAGAAGAGTTCTGGTGAAACTCTCCAAGTGGTTATGAACAAGAGTGAAAGATAAAAGTCAATTCATATCAGTAAAAACATATTAAGTCTCTGGAACATGGGTTAATTACTAGCTGGATAGCTAGTGGAAAACAAATACTCTTAAGAGTCTTCCAAAACGGTTATGAAGGTGCTTGGGGAAAGCTTCTTGCAGCAGGAGAGCCAAAATACACTCTTTCCTGCTGTGAATGTAATCTATCAACTGCCAAAAGGCTTCAGTCTTTGACCTATAATTTTGATGTGGACTGTTTCTGCTTCTAGCACGACTGTGTGGGCCTGGAAGCAAACAGAGGGCAAGCGACTGATCAGAAGTGTCTGCAAATTAAGAGTTAAAACTAAACTGGAGCAGCTGCCGGCTGCGTACACAGACAAGCACACCCATAGCACAACAAAATCACTTGTTCAAGAAGGAATCTGCAATGGGATGACAGGGATCCTTTATGGGGAGGGCTGAGACATTGAAAGCATCGTACAAAATGGGTTTGAAACAGATCTCAGGCCATCTAACCCACAACAGGATCGATTTTAGCAGTTTCAGATACATAACATACACAACCTGAAACACAACCTGCTTCAAAAACTCCCATGACTAGGATACTACAAGCTACTTGAGCAACCTTTCCTATTTTATCTCTACCTTTACCAGTAAGGATTCTCTTCTACTATCTCCCTGTTGCAATTTAGGCCCATCGCTTCCTGCGTATACAGGCTGTGACCTGAAGAAGTCTGGTGCCCAAAACTGAACACAGAACTCCAGCCGAAGGACAAGTTTGAAAGAGTAATCTAAAACAATGCTTGGTTTTTCAAAGCACGACAGTTTAACTCTGCCTCAAAACCACAACGAACTAACGATCTATTTTCAAAACATTCCCAAAAGAAACCGGCCTTCACAAGAACAGCCTCAATATGGTATCTGAATGTGTTGGAAACAGGCAACAGAGCAACAAGTGCTATTTCCCACTAAATCTGCCCCACACTCCCCAAATCAAAATCCACTAGTCCTGATGGCTTAGAAGTGGCTTTTTCTTTTTTTTTTTTTTTTTCTCTCTGATGGCTTAGAAGTGTCCATATGTTGACAGTCACACTGTAATACCACAAGGCCTTCCTCTGACACTGCCATTTGTACCGTCAAAGTCAGTCTACCAATGACTTTTACATTCTCACCCATCCCTGCACTACCCCAGCCCTTTTCATCCTACAAGTAAATTGGCAGCTATTTCCTGTGGTCGACCCTCGGTGGATACAGATCAGTGAATAACAGGCCTGCCACTTTTTTTGCAAAGGGACCCAACAAACAAACAAAAAGGCAAAAAAAAAAAAAAACAATCCAACAACAACAACAAAAAGACCAGCCCCTTTTCCTGATATGTTCAGCGCAGATGCCAAATGACAGCAAAAGTGGTAGATTGTTTCTCCAGTGATGAAGATGTCTCACCTTTGCTTTCCTCTTCTTCCTCCACGAAAACATGCTCCTGGATAAACAAAAGCAGTTTCTCCTGAAGTGATGCGCTAGGAAGATAATCTAGAAGTCCAACTTCTTCTTTGCTATTATTTGAATCCTGATGACTCAAAATCAGCAACCAGTCACAGAGTACCATGAAGGCCTGTATCAAGCAAACAAAGCCAAAGAAGGATTTAGAGACCATGTTACTTTTCACGCCAACTCCACTTTGCATCTCCATCAAACACCACAAGTCACAATCTAGCGTCTATCCCACTTCTTCCTTGCAAGCTAAAGACTTCTGTTTGTCCCTACCATGCATGAACACCACCTAAAGATTTCCAAACTTCCATGGGAAGGAAGCAGAGCTCTGTTACGCTAGACTATCTCTCTTTTAACATGTGAATCGTTGAACAATTTCTCCATTTTTTTTTTTTATTTTTGAAGTAATATTCGTAGCAAGGCATTAATAAAGCAATGATAGCAACCAGTACACTGATCAGTCTGATCAGAAAACAGTGATTATCAGCTGGCAAATTGAATCATTCAGATTCAGGTCTGGATTCTACAGATGGACCCATGCAGACACATATCTATGCTTGATTACAGCACTAATTTTTGCAGCATTTTAACTAACATAACTTTAATTTTCTTTAAGATAAATAGTTGAAGATTGGGTTTTTTTAAAGAGTTCTCTCTCTGCTGAGAGACAGAAATTAGCAAAAATCTATATAAGAAATACTAGTATGAAAAGAAAGGAGGGCATTTAAAAGGAGGACTGAGCGTGAATGCCAGTTAAGTGATAGAGAAACACAAACCTTTTCTCTTACATCTTTTTCCTTATGTTGCAGGAAGCACAGGCAAATCTGACTGAAACGTCTCAGTTCTCTTCTTAGTGCATAAAGAGTCTCCTAAAAAGTATTCAGGAAAAGTGACAGGACAAATATGTTGGGGACTATGAGTCAATAGAGAATTACAGAACAAACAACAGTCGCGTGTTTCTTCCACTGATACTACTCATTTAAGAGCACAGCTGATGACATTATGAAAGAAGCTGACATCTCACAGTAGCAACTTTAAAACCACGTCTTGTTTTTAGGCGCAGTAGCTGGGACAGAAAGGTCAATCCATAAAAACATATACTTCCCCCCCCCCAACTCTGGTGCAGAAATGTGACAAATAGCAGTAGGACACGTGCATCTAGTGGAAGGGGTTGGAACTAGATGATCTTTAAGGTCCCTTCCATTCCAAACGCCTCTGTGATTCTATGATATGATTCCATGATCTGTCACACTTGCAGCAAGTCACAAACTCTTTTGTTTCTCCATCTGTAGGATGGGCAGCTCTAACAGCATCTATTCCCTTACTCACTTCAACTTATCCTCCTAAAGCTGCGATAATGATTTCCGCTTCAGAGATGGAAGTAGAGTCACAAAAACTCTGGTCCATCCCACCTAATTTTCAATGGGAATTGCCTTCTGGAGGTCACTCTTCTCTCTCCCTCTGTTGACTACAGAGGGAATGCAGTTTAACTACGCTCCTAACTTTGGCACTCAGAAACTTGAACGTCTTTGTTAAGATGAATCCAGCAAGACAGACTCTTTGTTTTGCCCACGGCCACGTAGAAGACTTTCTGATCCTTCACCAGGTCCCAGCTGTTGCACTGCACTCAGCTTTGAGCAGTCAATAGAAGAGAAATGCCCTTACAGGGGGGCTGGATTTCATGCTGTGCAATTGTATCTATAAGAAAGGGGATCCATCCCAGAGCTTACTGAGAAGGAGCAGAGGGGGAGGCAAAACACTGCCTTAACATCACTGGGGGAGGGGGTGGAGAAACAGTCCTACAGCTGCTGTCCAGGAAATGTTCTTTTTTGCTCTTGGAACTTCCCTCTCTGCCAACATCCAGATTCGGCCCTGCGAAGTGGGCTGGAACACTGTGCTCCCAATCAAAATCTGCTCCCACATGAAAGGCCAAATTAAAAAACGCGCTGCCCCATTATCACTCACGCTAACCGCGTCTGGACTCAAAGGCAGAACATACTAGAACAGCGGGAGATGCAGACATCCACACAGGAATGGAAACGGGACGGGAATAGACAGTGAATCAGTCCCCAAACGGGTAGCCACCCAGCTAGCATTTCTCACACAAAACAAACGTCCGTGTCAGCGTCCTCTTCTGTACGCACAGGAGCACCAGGGGAAGGGGACAGAATGACAGACGCAGCAGCGCTCGGTGTAGTCAGAAACCACCATGAAGAGGAGCCGCACAGGTACACATTCACACGGGAACCAAAGCTAAAAAGAGCTTTCCTCTCTGGTGTCCTAAACTAAACTGTCTCCTGAAATACCTGCCAGAGCTTGGCACTTCTTAAAACCGATTAAGAAAGTAAATAGTCAGCTGATGAGAAAATTACCACTTTCCTCAAACTCTCTGCCGGAAAAACGTAAGTAAAACAAGTCGGTTTTCATTGAATATTCTTTCTTGCTTGAAACAAGAAAACAACAAACTGTTTGGCAATGGAACAAGTTCCTTATCTCCATCAAGCCCCAGGAATTTGATGCACATGTTTTACAGTAAAAATAGAGGTGAACCACAGTTCACTTATTCTCTTGCAGACTGAAAAAGCATAAACACTTTTTTTTTAAAAAAAGAGGGCAAATCAGAGGGAAAATGCTTCAACTCAATTTGGGTTTCTCAAGAAAAAAACACAGATTATCTTCTTAGAAAGCTTGGGTTTTTTCTGGCAATTTGAGAACAGAAAAGCAACTATAACTTCTAGAAGCACAACTCTGGGTTTCAAAATGACGTGCAGTGGCCAACCTTGGGAGAATTTTCTGAAATCGCAGCTAGTTGCCACAGGAGAGAAAAATAGGTGCACTGAAGAGCCGGCAGGATCATCTGCAAATAAAAACACGGCCTTTATTTACATGAAAGTCTCAATAGGAAAAAGCTTAGGACTAAACGAAGCATCCAAGCTTCTGCGTGCTGCTTGCATGACCATTTCTGCACTGTATTTAGACCCTCAAAATAAGCTTTATAGGTTCACATACAAGCAAACGTTGCCACCTGAGAAACTTCATTACTAAGGTGCTACTTCTGCAGAATTCTGACGTCTTGACAAGTTCAGGGGGAAAATAACCAAGTACTACAAAGGGTGTTCACAGAGGCCAACTTTAGCTTAGCTTCTCAGGATTTCTCTGCAGTCTCTGGTGGAAGGCAGACCCCTCCAGAGGGCAATTCAGAGCAGAAGCCAAACCTTGGTGCTCCAATCTAAAGGTGTCCACCTCTACCCACTGGCTGCAGACTCTCTCTACTCAACTACATTTCACCCCTTCACAAATAACCTCAAGTCCCCTCCTGAAAATGGGGTCTGATTAACATTCATTACTGCTAGAATTAATCCCAGGACATACATCTCCACCTCGGCACAGCCGACGTTTGAGTTGAGACAGCCAGACAACCCAAAGGCAGAAATTGCAACAACTCGTAATTACAAACCCTCTTCACCAAGAGTCAACCCGCAAGCAACAGGTCCAAAGTATTCCAATTTCTGGTTACATGCAATCTGTAAGGGGCTCCTCCCAGCCCCAACAATTTCATATGGACTGAAAGCAAGACTGAGCAATCAGTGGGAAGTACTAAGCATGACAAAGGATCAATCTAGATATCAGATGATTATCTCAGTTTTGGACAATCTCCAAAATAAATGAATCTATGACATGAATTTACCAATTCCAATAATGTTATGCCAAAAACAGCCTCAGTTTCTCAGATTGAGACAGTATCTTCCTACATCATAGGACACTGGTATATAAGCTTATTTACCATTTCCTAATTTTCCTGCTTTCAACAAGAAAAACCTCTTTCAATGTTAAAAATTGACAACTCACCAGAACAGGCAAACTCCCATGTTCTGTTTCAAACACCAGCAACCTTAAAATCTTGTCATACAGATGCCACTTGGTGAGATCATGGGCACTGCAAATGAAAAAGAAACAATAATGATACACCAAGCAAGAAATTAAATCTCACCTGACCAAACAGGTTAAATGTATCCTGTTTTTGCCTACATGTGATGTACAGCAATAACATTAAACAACTAATTAATTATAAGAGGGGGGCAAAATTAAATTAAGGTTTTCATGATCTAATGCTGTAACCTTTAGTCCACAGCTTTACAGTCTGCATTCCTACCACAAAACTGCAGTGTTTTGAGGAGGGGAAAAAAGAAACTTGAGCGCTGTACCTTTTCCTATACTCTGTCCACACTCTCTAAGTTCCCAAAAAGGTCTAAAGAACAATTTCCCCACCCCACTTTAAAAGATTGCTTTTAATTCTTGAGTGTTCACGACTCAACGTTAGACTTCTCTTTGCAAAAACAGAGCAGCCCTAGCAAGCAGAATAGGTAAAAGAGACACTAAGAAGGCCCCACTCCCCAACCCTCTACTATCTTGCATGATAATTTACTTGGTGAATAATCCCTGGAGAACGAAGCTTTTGAGAAAGACATCTTTTAAACAAAAGAAGATCAAATAAACTAAAACAGAGCTAGCAGATTACATCTGCTAGGACAAAAAAAAAGACTGCATTCACTATGCCCTCTTCGGACTGGCCCCCAGTGTTGACAGTAAGGCAGTGCAAAAGCTTCCAGCTAGGAGGGAGGCACCACAGAGGATCTTTGTGTCCACTCTGACATCCCAACTCTGTAAGCACCCACTTCTCGGCCACGTTAGGGCTGATGCTCCAACCTCATTACTGAGTCCAAAAAGAGTCCCGTATCCACGAGTCCTGTTCTGTTAAGAAGAAACTAAACCCTGCAGCACCTCTCACACGGATCAGTTTCATTCTCTTGTGAAAAACCTTATTAAACCCAACAAACAAGAGCAGTTCTCACTTTGCACCTGTTAGGTCAACACTTAAGAATATGGGGAAGTAAATTGTGTAAATAAACATCTCACTTATGAAAAGCTGCTACTCTTCTCAAAGCGGAGTGCATCTGGGAAATTTCTCCTGCATTCATACAAAATCCTTCTTCCTAAATTAAAAAAGTTTGAGAAAGAGAAAGGAATTAGCCAGTGTGGGGCAAGGCAACTGCTATCTTCTCTTTCCAACCAATCCGTAAGCTTGAATTTCTCTCCTCCAGCCCTCCCCAGTCCTTTCACCTTTAATCATGCTACTCATGTCTTCCTGTACAGTAAAAAAAAAAAACAAAAAAAAAAAAAAAAAACAAAAAACAACACTGACTACAGAGAAATTTTGTATAAGAAATGTCCCTGTCATTAATAAACCCACGGCAGCCTCCCTAGACTGCAGTATTGCTAACACAGAGTAAAAACCAGCAATCAGGCTAACACAGAAGTGCTAGCCCTCAGACTCGCAGACCATTCATGGTCCCTCCCACAGTTGTTAAAGATCTCTGGAAAGCTAACTGTTCACATGGTGCTGACTCTCCTTGCTTCCAGCTGCCAGATCACATTCAAAGATAGCTAAAAATATATTAAATACTTTCCCATAGATGCAATTGCTGTAGTTTCCACAAGTATACTACGTGATTATGGTAGCCAGTATATACAACCAGGAATTAGAAGGGAGGGGTTCCAGGAGAAAATCTCTTTATTTAGACATGGGTCACACTACGAAGGAGTTGAAGAATCCCTGGTCTAGCACTTACCCTGTTTCTCATAAGTACATTCTCCCACATTGACATACATAACTATTTAAGACCAGCAAAATAAATCCAATCTGAGGTTAGGGGATTTTTTGGCTTGACACATTTTACAATATCACAGTGTCCAATAAAAACCTGCCAGTGTTAACTCTCATACCATGGCATGACACCTGTTCGTGACGGCACAGTTGATCAGATCAGCTGCGGGCCTCTGTTGTTCAGTTCAGCCAGCAAGCTATTCATATCACCACCAGCTGTTTCTGCTTTTTAGAACTAATGAAAAACTTTGAGGGAGACTCTGCAGTCCTCCTTCAAGGGGAAAGTCATCATTTCAAAGACTCCAGCGCTATACAATCTGCATTAGACTAGTGGTTTGTGTGGTTTGTTGTGTTTTGGTTTGTTTTTTTTGTTTTGGTTTGTTTTTTTATCCTAGTACCATGTCTACAGCCAAACTGGCAGCACAAAGGGCATCTTGTGTGCAGTCAAATACGTAGAAGCACAGAACTATACCTTTCTGGGAAGTCCCATCACCTATGGATCCCCAGCACTTATTAGCTGATCTTGCACACAGTATCTTTGGCACAGTAATGGAGCAACTATGAAGCTTAGGTCCAGAATATTCAGAAGCCATAAAATGCCCTGTTGCTCCTGTGGGCTACCTCATTTACTATGTTCCCCACTCTATTCCTGCCAAAATACATCTGCTTCCTTAAAATGTAAACAGTCAATCTTTTCAGAGGCGCAAACCCATCTTTGGAAGTTCTGCTCCCCTCAAGCAGAAGCAGCAGGAGAAGAATAGTTTCATAACCCACTTAATTTTTTTTGTCTCCTTTTTCATAGGGAAATGGTCTGTTTACCTCTACAGTGAGTCACACTCACCTTTTGCCAGAAGCCATCTAGTAGCTGGTTAAGCTGTCCCATCAACTCATCTATCAGTTGAGTTAGGGCACGATCCACCTGGCTATAGATAGCAATTTCCTCACTGCAGAGGATATAATAAGTCTTAGAGGAAGCCTCAAGTACATCCATGTCAGAGTGTTTGGCCACAATGTCCTTTAGCTCTCTCAGCAAAGCATCCAAATGCTGCAGGTGAGAGAAGGGGTACTTAGGCAAATTGTACAAAAATCCACTTCTGCTTTAGATACATTTCACTAGGTCCATATATCTATATAGGTCATACAACCAACATGAAATAAATGCCAGTCTACGGAGAAGAGGGGCAGGATTAGAGGATACAACTTATTTTCTGGGTTTATAGCTCTTTCGCATTATTATTGTCTCTGGATCTCCCTAACGAATGAAGCAACTGCTTTAAGTTCTACTTTATCAATATGCATTTGGCACTCCATAAAAAGGACAAAAGTAGGGAATAAAAAAAATGCCTTTCCAAAGGACAGGTGTGTCTCCAACCAGTGGAAGTTGTCTCCCTCAGCAGCAGAGCTTGGGGATCGTTTCAGATCACGCCAGCAACTGAGGTCTTCACTCTCAGTGAGAGGAGGTAACTTCTGCCATTCTGCTGACTCTCTCTTCCAGTTAACATTTTGTGCTGGAATTAACCTAGGAGTGTTCGCCTAACATTGCCTCCCTGTAAACATCCCTGCTTAAGAACACATTCAGCTATTTCAAGGATTTCACCCACCCATTTCTGACCATCCCTCTCCCATCAGCAGATACACTATCTCCATTCTTATCTTTCAGTTACTATCATTCCCCAGCAGCTGGGAGTCAGTCTTCAAGGAGAATGAAACCTATTCTGTAGTAAACTCCTGGGAGACACCAGCTTAGACACATGGCATAACCCACCCTCCCTCCACCCAACAATGAAAAACCAAGGGCTGGGCCTACCACATGAAACCACAAACCATTACCCACCAGGGCCAGACACAGCAGATCAGAACTGACAAGCACTAGGGCTTCTCATTGGCAGCCCCAAATCAAAAAGAAAAGCCTGAGTAAGATCGCTTTTCCTCAAGGTATGAGACCATTTCTTTGTATTTCAACAGTCTCCTACTTGTTCCAAGTCCCAATGTAAACTCTGTACATTGTCACATAAATTCAGTACGTTCCATGTGAACCAGCTACCCCCAATTCCTATTCACCTTCTCTTGACGTCCCGTACTGTAAACATCTAAATCGTAATATTGAGGAATCTGCAGAAGATTTACCACTTTTTGTGCATCTGTTGAATACTGCAGAGAAAAAACAGGATATGAGTACGCTGCAGGAATTTTAATGAAATATTTAACATGCATTCACAGAGCAGCTGTTAGCTACCTTTGCCAAGAGCTGAGGAAGCACCATAATAAAGTGTTCGGTAATTTTGGTACAATCTTCCAATTGTATTTTCTTCTCTTTTCCTGACAGAATCTGCAGATAAAGCATTTTGTTTCAATTATAAAATCTCTTAGATTTGAGTGGAATTTTACATGTAACCCAAGGTTAACTCACATGCCTTTGTCTCAAGCATATCCAGCTAAGAGAAAGATACTTTTCCATGGAGACCACCAGATGCTTTTTTATTTTTTGCTAACCTTAAATTAGATGCAAATCGCTGAATAGCTGTATCTCAGGGATAAAATGTTCACCACTTGTCAGTAACATGCTTCAACCGGCTTTCCTGTAATGCTCATCTTTAACATCCACTACTAATAAGATCTAGAGGTCAAAAGACACCGTGTTGTTTCATAAAAATAAGCCATTTTATTTCCTAAGATATACGTACCGCTAGGAACATGCTGTCTGGCAAGGCACGTAAGGCAAAGAGAATGTGATTACAGGACAATAAATAAGACTAAGATGCACTGACTTTTTTGGCTGCACCTCTGCCCACTGGAGGATGACCTTCAGCTGCTTCTCTCACCGTTGCGAGGATGATTTCAATGAGAGCACTTTCATGGGCATCGCTCAGTGCTGTAAGTAAATCAGTCTCCTTTCAGCATCACACAAAAGAAAAATGAAGATGTAGCAACTGCTACATGTAAAGCCTACTCATTTATCTGAGCAACCGTGAAGGATGTTATAGAAAGAAAGAAGCAGTGTTGCTAAATAAACACCTAGAGAGTGTTTGATTTAATTTGAAGAAAATTATTTTCTACATTTACTGAACAAAAAACCAATTCCTCTTCTCACGGCTAAATTTTTTAGGGCAGTTGGGCTCCCAAAAACACAGACAGTTTTAACAAGGCCTGCTCCTACTGACTGCTATCTCATTTAGGACAAACCTACTTCTTAGAGTACCAAAATGCTTTAACTCCCTGTGTCTACAAACTTTTGATTTCAATCACACGACCACCTCGATCCAGCTCTACTACAACAATTATTCACAGAATCATAGAATGGTTTGGGTTGGATGGGACCTTAAAGATTTATTTAAGTTGAGTTTAAAGTAATTCTACAAAAAACTAAACCTCTGCAGTGTTAGATATCAATGAACTCAACACATTACTCATTTTCTTTTCAGGTATAAACAATAGCCCAGCAATACTGCACTTCAATCAATTAATACTTTTAGATTCTTAACTTTTGTACAGAAAAAAAGTGAATGCTATATAAACATTACGGCTTCATGATGAAAGCATTCCTGCAAAGTTTCTAAACTAACATTACATCAATACAGAATAGTGAATAAACCAAATATGTTGATATCAACATGACAATGGCAGTGCATTGAGCTGCATCTGCTTTGGGGCCCTTGGGGACCACAATCTGGGATCAAAGGGTACTGCAATACGGAATGGTCCTAAACTAGCTGAAGGCAAAGTTCAAAAAGAGCATCAAGAAATTCATTCGGACAAAACTAAGTTCTTTGCTCACCCACCTTCTCCATCTTCTTCAGCATTTTTCAACAGAAGAGTGGTCATGCACTCCCAGTCCTTCAGAAATTTGCCTGCCCAATCCCACAAACTGTCTATGAGGTATGCAACGTGTTTGTGTAGCTAGGGATAAAAACATATGCTTATAGAAGCAAACACATCATTAACAGAAATACAGCTTCATATGTTCCTCTCCCTTTTTCCAATTACAAAGCTTTGTCATTCACACCTATATTCACACATGGTATTCCAACATATTTATCTTGAGGCTAATCAACATTTAAATACCATGTCTTCAATCTGATACGAAGCCGGAAAGTGGCAGAAAAAAAGCAATAAGAGCAGGAAAAAAAACCTTTTCTTTTCTCTTTTTAGGATACCTTTCCTCTTTAATTTAAATAATTTCTTTAAAACTAGCTTCTGTATTGCTTTTATACTGCTGATCATAACTACAAACCCAACCTTGGGACTAGAAGTGAGTCGACATTTTAAGCAATGTCTGTGAAATTCTTTGCAGGCAGATTCAAAACCGCTGTGCCAGAGATGCTTTGGCCAGACACAGATCCGCACCACTGCAAAAGCCAAAGAGTGAAGCACGGCACTTAAGCTGATAAAATTCTCAGTAAAACTGCACAGCTCTTAATCAGCATAGAGCCATGGTACAGCAACCCGTATCTGCCTGCAGAAAGACACAGACACATACCAAAAAACCCTCACTCGGTGGCACTGGTCTTTCAGGTTGTTTTCAGAAGCTGCTTCAGCACTGATTCTCTCCATCAGCATAGTTGTAAATTAATTTTAATACAATAGAATAGAAATGTCCTGATTAAAAACTCATCCTAGAGAGCGAAAACATCCCAAACGCCAAACATTTCAGAGCTCACCACCAGAAATAGTTTTCAAAAGGAAGCCAGTAGTTGATTTAACACGCAGCACTGGATTTAAAAGGCTTACTGCAGGGGCTGTTCTCCTCACCTCACTCTCCAGGAAAAAACGTATTAATCTTTTCAACTGCTCAGTACTCGCCCCAAACTTCCCTCCTCCTTTGGGCTGAACTTCTTCATCTCCCTCATGACTAAGCAGCCTGCCAACAGAAAAGGAAGTCAGTCCAGTTCTGCCACATTCTCCTTATACTCATTTGCCAATCTAACACTAATTGCGTCAAGATCCCAAGGACTGTATTTCTTCCGAACGTCTACTTATTTATTCCAAATCACATTAGACTTTTTTATCAGATGAAAGAAAGAGAGATTAGATTGTTTTCCATTATGAGAGATCTGCTGTCCCGGTGGATGCAGAGACTATTGCTGACAGTTTCACAGGTACCCTGCCAGCTTTCTGGACAACAGATGCAGATTCCACAGCGATGAACATATAATGAGGTAGGCATTTGCTCATGCTTGACAAGGGGCTTGCTCCTGGCTGAATTTAAACCTTAACAACAGAGTAGAGGTATTACTACCCAACCATTATTCACATCGTGGTATATCTTGGAACTGAAGCTTCTTAAAGAAAGCACAGTATCTTATATTTAAGAGGCAATTCACTCAACTTCGCAAATATGGTGGAAAAAACGTTCTTCCTCTTCTGTCTGAAGTATGAAACATAATAGGACACTTCAATTTCCATTTCCCTCTTTATCCAAAATGACTGTGGCTGTACTGCTCATGAAAAGTGCTAATCCCAAAATCAAAACAGGAAGGCCATCCCCGCAGGTTAAGGCCCAAATGGCTTGGATTTTAGAGCAGGACCGCATTACTCAATGTCAGCAAAAGCTTATACTTTCAGAAACTGCTTCTGTTGGTATAATTTATGCCAGCTAAGTAAGTAACTTACATTAAAAATGCGGCCACTGAGGAGATTTCATGCAAACCAAGAAGTTGGGGGGAGCATAAGCATTTAGACTAAAACTTTCAGCAGTATGGCCATGGAAAGGGAACGGGTCACTAATATCTCTATCAAACTAAACCAAAGATTTTTATACTGGCAGAAGCGCCAGAGAGAAGAACTGGGCAAACAAGAACAAGGATGAGATTTACAGGGTCAAAGTGACCACAGTGGACTGGGAATCTGGGCAGAAAAAAAGTGAAGTTATCAAGGCAATCACTTCAATGGCAAAAAGGAGCAGTGTTCCGAGAGGAAAAAACACCTGATTTATGGTAGATTATTAGGACCAACACAAAAGACTAAGTAAGACTAGCAGATGTGATAGAAGACTCATCAAAACAGAAATTTATCTTCATTTGTCTTTCTGTTGGACTTGGCTCCACAAGCACCAGGATATCAGCAATTCAGTAGATGGGAAGAGACAACTAGGAGGAGATTCTGCGTGTGTGGAAACACAAATCATTATTATTTCTGAATTTTTCCCCACAAAAGTCTTGCCAAAATATTTTTATTTTCATTCTTCTTTATAAGGCAAAATTATTTCTCTCAGCTGTAGAGACGGAATATTTATTTCTTCTCTTTTTAGCACGCCAACTCCATTCACCTCATGCAACCATTGTTATAAGAAGCCCATTTATAAGAGTTACTCCTGGGGAAGATAAACCCTGTACTTCATTAACCCGACAGAAAATTGGGAGGGCTTTTTAATCTGCTGTATCTCCCATTATTCAAAGCCTTTACAATGTATACAGCAACTTCCAGAGGGAGAAGAGGAGGCCATTTTTGTGATTAATCACCAAAGCTATGAAAATCCAGCAGATGCCAGGTGATGAATTAGCTTGAGAGAAGCAAAGCAACAGGAAAAGAAAGTAGAAAGAAAAGGAGGTACACTCTCAACATAGCGTGGCATCTGTGGATCAGTCAGTTGTTTCATGTTCTCTGTGTTAGTCTTGCAACATTTCTCATGCCTATTGTGCCGGGACTGTGCAGGGGAACAAATGATTACCCTCAGACAGCATTTCTCTTCTGATTCAGCAGAAGAAAGCGTATTACTACCCTCGTGGTACACACTTCCAGCAGCAAAATGAATGCTTAATGTCCCTCTTAAATAAATCCACCTTTATTCTGAAACAAATGAGAGTATGCAAGAAGTAGGCATGCAGGGAGAGATACCTCTTATAAAGGAATTCCCCAGCTGCTACTGCAAGCGGACGGTGTGTGGTATAAACAAACTGGTATAACGTTTCACAGTCTTCAGCTGATAACACGTCCTCACAGTTCCTAGGCAAAAATAACAACGGAAGTTATAGTTCGGGTTTATCTGCAAAGAATATTATGAATGCTATGTTCAGCTTTTACCAGACCTGATTCTCCATAGCCATGCAACTTGTTTACACAGCCAAATTTTTGTAGGACACGTCTAAAAATGCTGTCAAACAAAACTGGCAGCATTCTTTTACTCCCTGTGTAGAGAAACAGAGCTCTGTGCAAGCCATGATGAATCAGGCCCACGGCATGGACACGAAGATTAATTTAATGTATAATTAAGGTTGATTAGTGATCACAGTAGAAAGAGTAATAGTAATCAAACAGGAAAATCATGCCTCTACTTTATGCTTAGATGTTCACCATACAAGACACTAACCAAGAGGCCTTCATTTTGCAGTACAAATTTTTTTAAATTATTTATTACGGTATTTTAAAACCTATGTTCTATCACACTAGGCTTTTACAGTCACACGTAAAAAGAAATCAAAGCACATTCTTGATAGCGTGCTTATGCCTGTGACCTTTCTGCCCAAACACACCCCAGGTCACAATTTTTTTCATTCAGCTACAGACCTTGAGAATACCACATGCCAACTAGGTAAGCCTAGAACACGCTGAGGGGTAGAAATGGTATTAATATCAACCTTTTACAAAAAGGAAACTGAAGCATCAAGGTTAAATAACCCACTGAAGAGGTACCAGAGGAATGAAGCCCAAAGCAAGGATTACAGTTTCCAAATGCCTGGTTCTTGCTGCCATAGCAATGTCATTGGACTAAGCTACTTCAGAGAATGAAAGAGCAATGTATGAGATCTTGACCCTTACTACAGGCAGGTGAGGGGAAAGGGATTTTATTTATTACTGCACTCAGTCCTCAGGTAGTGAGGTTTAACATTACCTACAGCAGCAGCCCAGTACCTTCTCTAAAACTGAGGATTCGTGCTCTTCATTTGCTGAGCATGATATCTGACAAAAATTAGCAGCCCTTCCTGCACTTGCCCATTTGTCTCTCCAAACCCATCGCATCCTTTAGCAGCCCCACAAGTCACAAAGCCCCAAAACATCCTCCAACCTGCAAAGATTTTTTTACCACTGTCTGAGATTTAAAATCAGTAGAGGAAAAAAAATAAATAATAATAATAGTAAAAACCAGCACTCACTCATTTCTCACAGCCAATAGCCTCTCATTTATAGAAGTTGATACCCCATGAATTTTAACTTTACGATGTATTTACTCAGGTATCACTTGAATTTTTCACATTTTTTCTATGGTTGCTCACACTGGTCACTGGAACAGTAAAAAGGTCTTTACATGGAAGTGCTGATGGTATGTCTCCAAAAGCAATGGGTCAGTCTCGCAAAAAAAGCCTGCCCTCAACCAAAAAGAAAAGCTGCTTTACATACTTCAGGCAGGTTTTGGTGGCCTCTTTTAACATGCAATTCCCTTGAGTATATATTTGCAGCAATAGGACACACAGAAAGTGCTCTGAGTATATATATCATGAAATCAGCATAAAGGAAATATACTTATGTGACTCTTATTCATCCAGCTACACAACTGGGGAATTCGAGTAAAAATGTGTTTATTGAGGTTAAACAGTAAGAAACTGAAAGAGGCAACATGGTGCATTATAGTATATGAATAAGCACTGGCGTGAAGCCATGAATGAAGTATTGAATTTATTAATCATCTACAGGTTTAAAAAGTGAGAGTAAAACAAAGACTGACAACAAATTGCACTTACAGGAGTAAAAATACATGATATAGCAAGTCCTTATTATTAAAAGGCAACGAGGAATTTACTGAAACGAACTAACAGTCTGGCAAGGTTTCTTTCATTCTTTTTAATGTCAATCTATTATTTAGCTCTTTCAGAGCACTAGTTTCTATGAAGCTGCCCTTGTCATTGTCTCCCTCTGTATTTAAAAAAAAACAAAAAAAAAAAACAAAACACCTGTGGACAACTTGGAAAAGAATAAATTTCTGTACAAACATACCATGATTTAGAGCAGGCCAACATAGAATCACGGAACAGCTGAGGATGGACAGCACCTCTAGAGATCATCTAGTCCCATCCCTGCTCAGAGGAGGACCAGCTAGCACAGGTCACTGAGGGTTGGGTCCAAGCAGGTTTTGAATATCTACAAAGTCGGAGACTCCACAACTTCTCTGGCAACCTGTTCCAGTATTGGACCACCCCCAGTGTAGAAAACTTTTTTCCTTATGCTTAAATGGAATTTCCTGTATGAACGTGACAGTCAAACATATACTTTTTTTTTTTTACATTTGAATTTTTAATTTGTTGTATTTCAGGCTTTCTCTTCTTAGCACATTTATGGAAATAGTGAATGCAACACCTGTGTATGTCTATTTTTAAAAAATTCCTTGCCTAAATTGTACAGATAGCTCGAAGAGCTCAGCAACGTGTCTGCCATCTCTTTGGGTACAAATTAAGGACTCTGCCTTTCCTTGGAAATTTGCTTTCCTTAGGGAAGGTCCTGGGGGTCCTGGTGGGCACCAAGTTGAACACGAGCCACCAACGAGCCCTTGCAGCATAGAAAGTGAATGGTATCCTGGGCTGCATCAGGAGGAGTGTTGCCAAGGTCAAGGTCAAGGGAGGTGATCCTTCCCCTCTGCTCAGCACTGGTGAGGCCATAGCTGGGGTGCTGGGTCCAGTGCTGGGCTCCCCAATATGAGAGACAGGGACACGGCTGGAGCAAGTTCAATCAAAGGTTCACTCTGAACATCAGAAAGCACATTTCTATTGTGAGGGTGACAAAGCACTACCACAGGCTGCCCGGAGAGGTCATGGAGTCTCCAACGTTGGAGATCTTCCAGAGGCATCTGGATGTAGCCCTGGGCAAGTGGCTCTAGGTGGCCTTGCTTGAGCAGAGAGGCTGGACCAGATGACCTCCAGAAGTGCCTTCTAACCCCAGCCATTCCGTGAGTCTGAAATCCCAACCTCATTTTTAACGTTGTCTTCAGAGAGGCTAGGAATTTGCCCCAGTTACATTAATCTACAGCAGTGTGAGTTCCTCTCTCCTCAAGACACGAGTAGGTCGGATGCAGTAGCTCCAGCCATGTATGAAGAACTCCCTAACAACACAGAAGCAAAGGAGAGAAAAACCAACCCATTTTCTTTGCAGCACAGGCTGGCAGACGCTCATGACACCACTCGAGCACCTGATCCTTTTTTTCTTTCTTGAATGGGAGGGTGTACCTGTATGTATTGCTACTACTACTTTTCACATACTGCTCTCAACCACTTCTTTCTGTGGTAAAATTAGGTTTATACTCATAACTGTCACTCAGATGAGTGCTTAGGGGTTTTACTTGCCTCTGGAAGTAGCAGCACTTGACCACACCTGCTACCACTAATAAATAGGTGCCTTTCTTTTTTACATACATAAGCCAATCATCAAACGTTCAAAGAATACTTCAAATACAGCAATAATACTGCTGCAAATTTACAGCCCTCAGAATGCCAAGCAACAGATAAAGGTTAATCCCAAAGTGCCTGCCAGTGTTTAGGTGCCTAAAAATAAACAGGCATGGCCTTCCACATACCAATGTCATGACATACCATTTTCTCTGCGCTTCAGTGTGAACCTGTCAGGAAGAAGAAGTTGGGATATTCTAGGGGGAGATCACAGACCCATTTTGCTCTGCATGTGGCACTACTTGAAAGATTTCATATCCTGATTTTTTATTCCGTTTTACTGTATGCAAGAGACATGAATGCTGGCGTCAACTCTCTTGGTCTGTGCCACTGCTTACACCAAGGATAACCATCAAAATCACAACAGTAAAATAAATCCACACCTGATGCTTTTTATATACTTTTCAAAGTTTTGACACTTTATTATTTTTGGTTTTAATGGCTGTGCAGGGAAAGATCTGGTACACATTATGGGGACACTGGTAAACCAAGGTATAGCACCTCAATTAAAAAAAAAAAAATCTGTTAATTTTGCATTTAAAATTAAACATCTAAATCTGCAAACACATTGTAAAAAACATTATTCATGCACTGAGCACTATCAACCAAAAAATGTATGTTGAAAGTATTCTAACGCCTGAGATAAAATGTTTAAGTAGAAAAATCAGCTAATCTGTTCTGTTATCTCCCTCTTTCTACCCTGCTGTTATTTGCAGGTATTTCAAGCAACACTTTAGTGATCAGAGAGATGGTAACATGGTTGCCACTACAGTATAACAACAGTCCTTTCCCACCCACTTTAAAATAGAATTAGCATGTTGCAATACACTGTGATTCTATGATTATGCTGTGACAGAACACAGGGAGATGCACGTTAGACAGATGCTGTATGGTATGCTGGTTTGGTTAAGGAACAACCCTAGGAGACATGCAATTCTTCTTTTTTCTTTGCTAACTCTTCAGACAGGGAAGATAAGATTTCAGAATGGAACTCAAGGCTCTTGAATAGAGGTACACGATGGCAGAAAACTGCTGCCGCTAATTTCCAAGAAAGCATAAACCTAAGAGGATGGAAAAGAGGAGAAGACAGAAGAGAAAGCATATGCCTTTGTTCCATTTTGATCTTCCACTTTTGTTTGGAATAGGCTTGACGAGACACTACCATAACTCTACCCGAATAGGAGTGTGATGGACGTGAAGGAATCACGGGGGAGCTATGAGGAGCTCCATGCCATTCCCTTTTGAAAGAACCAAATCTGCCACAAGCAAGTCACTGATGCAAGACACCACAACTGTGCAGTGTAATTTGCTTCACTGTTTCATATGCTACTTTTATCAACTTCAAGATAATACTTATTTTTCCGAAAAGCCACTAAACAATACCAAGGTGGATAGTTTCCTTATTTGTATATAAAGTACGTCACTCTCTTCAGCTTATTTTTTTATAATCATGTGAAAACGCTTTTTAGAATAGCATTTAAGCCTTCAACAAACTTAACTGGTTTTCTGCACAATGGCTTCTCTGAATAACCTTGTTAGATACGGTGCATTTGCCTAAGAAATGCCAATTTCCTCTCCGAAGTCCATGGCTTAGCTATCAAATAACAATACAGAACCACAGAGTTCAACTCTTTGCTAACACTGAATTAGTTTTCATGAGACATCTACATCTATCTAGTAACGTACAGTATAGGATACTATTTGCCATGGCATGCTTTGCCAAATCCAGTTTTCAAGTTCCTCCTACGGTGTACCACTCCCTCTCCAAACTAAAACATCCTTCTCTGTCTAGTTGAGAATCGGAAGCGAGACTAAGATTTTTTTTAAGCACAACAAAGAAATACTCCTACTTGACTTGGGCCTCCTGTGCTAAGCAGGACACCGGGAACTTACAAGCCGCAGTTTCTTGACTTTTAAATTGGATTAACTCTGCTGACCGCTGTCAGAGCACTGTGGTGAGAATTAATGTATTTATCAGCTCCACTAGATAGTTTTTAAGCTATTTATGTGAAGTCCTCAGTGAGTGCAATATACTCACAGTGCTCAAAGGCAGCTCTTCCAGATTTCAAACTTGAGAGTTTTGTGTTTAAAATTCAGTTTAATTTCTTTTCACATTTAACTAATGTAATACAAAGCGATTGTCCCCTTTGCTATTTACATATTCAAACTATTTTTAGATTTGTGCCCCTACCTGCACCACTTGCAACCTTTCCTCATTCATCTGCTACAATTACCTAATTACTTTTGCTGCTTTTCTCCAAAATCCCTCTATTCTTTTAGGCAGTTAAGCACACAAAAATGAACAGAATTGTCTTGCAGTAGGCACACTAAACTAATTTGCCTCCTAAAGGGCCATGTTTTCAGTAAGATTCCTTGGTCTCTTATTGTCACTCATGTTTTCTCCCTCTTTATTTCCTTCCTAGTTCTATTTGTTCTCAGATCCTTTGCAACATTAATGCTAACAATTATGTATAATTCAGCAGCATTAATAATTTCTATTATGCTAAACCTCACAGGCCCATTTCAGTTTCAGCATTGCATCACGCTGTGTAAAAATAGAAATCTACTAGCCCAAAGACCTTGGCATTCAATTGAGACAACATGCGACAAACAAGAAGAAAAAACTCTCAGCTCAGAGATAGACAAGATGAAAACACAAATATGGATCTGAAAAAAATCAGGTATACGCATAACAAGAGTGTTTTGAATTAGCACTGGAATTTTTTTTTTTTTTTTAATAATGCAACAGATCTAAGTAAATTCAGTGTTTTCACTGCTTCTCTAGCTAGCAAGAGAGAAAATGTAAAGGCCGGCATATCAGTTTTATGGGCCAGAGGTACAGAGAAGTCAGTGTATATTCCACGGGACTGGAATGCAGGGGTGGTTAAGAGATGGTCAAAACTGTTACTAACATACACGGAGCACAGCTCCACTGCAGCCATAAAACATCACAAAAATAATTAATTGGCAACAAGGTCTTGCTACTATACTCACCCAAAAGAAAACTACGGAAACCAATAAAAGACAGTTACTGATACAGTAATTTTTCCCCAAGAAAGTCACAGAGCACCCCCCAGACTAACTGGAGGAAAAAGAGTTACTCCTGGCCTTGCTTCTTGCCAATACACATCATGAAACAACGAAAGATTCATTCCAAGATTAGAGACATGTTCTAAACGTGAGTACCTGACCAGTTCAGATTATATTATTTGTTAAAAATCCATGATTCCAAATCAAATATAGGGAGTTCATGAGATAGAGGTTCTTGCCAGTAGCTTTAAAAATAGAAGCTTGATCTGGAAGGTCTTCCATGTCTCGCTAAAAATGCGAGTTGGGCAGCTAGAATTCAGTTGCCAAATTTGCAGGTGACAAACACGAGCCATCCACAGAGAAGCCAACACAGCATGACAAAAGCAGCAAAAAAATGTATTATGTCAATGCATACAAGTAGAAATGCCATTTATGCAAGCTGCCATTTACTGTTCTTTAAAGGCAGGGGAGTTGCTGTCCTCAACCCCATTTCACGCTTTACTGCATGCATCATGCAGCATTACTGCTCAATATGCAGATACTGGGTTTGAGCTATGAGACGCACCTATTTGAGACAATAGCCCTGAAATTTCTTTGCTTCTGCAATGCCAGTCCTTTCCGACAACATTGTAGGTACAGAGGCATAAGGTTTTTCCCTGCTAGAAAAGCATCTTGATGCAGGCTCTTATCAAGCAGCCTGTACATGTGACTGTCTCTATTGCCTGCATTCTCTTCACACAGGTTTAATAGACTGGACTGTACTAGTCTTATCAAAAAGAAGAGCTAACGTTGAATTTGCTTACTGAGTCTCCAACTCCCACTTTCATCACTCCAATAATTAAGCCAAATCAGCAGGGCTCAGTGCAACTGGGGGGGAGGGGAGCAGAAAGGAGAATGGCTATGCAACAGATGAGCAAAAAGAAAGAGAAGCATGTGCTTGCTAGGCCTCCACAGAGCCTAATTAAAAAACATTATCAAAATGTATCAATTTTACTTATGAAAGCTACATTTTATGATGGAAAAATGTCATTCAGAAAACTTCAGAAGGTATTTATTCACACCAGAAATCATATTTAAGAAAAATTAAGAAAAAATTGCTTCAGGGAAAAAGAAAAATTGATCAAACTTTTATAGCTGCAGCTTGCATTAATGAGAACGTGATCCCTTATAAAAAAAGCCAGAGATGATAAACAGCTGCAGTGCCAGTACAGCACTTGTTAGTTCAGATACAGAACAAGGGCAGCCGTTAAGTGGTGTATAGCATCTTTATACTTCCACAATGGTGTGCTGCTCCTCCTAGCACAGGGACACGTTATACACATAGACACAGCATTGTGCTTTGTTCCAAAAGCTCTACACCATGGAGAACCAAGGGATGTAGAAATGGACGTTGTAAACACAGAAGCCATATAACCCTAGCTACTACTAGTGAGGCCCAAACAATGGTACTCCCTTCAGAAAAGCATACTGTGTTCACAGCATTATACGGTGTTCTGATGTGTACGCTGAAATAGGCCTAGAAAAATGCCACTCAAACCAATGGAGTGTGAAGTGAGACGGGGGACCAGACTATAAAGCAGCACTTCAACATGCAAACATACTTGAAATTTAATTTAAATACCTCTAACACCATATTACTCAGTCCATTAAGGCCTACACATCCTCATCTAGCAATGACCAATGCTTCTGGCATAAACGGAAAAGCAAATCCCACAAGGCTGTTGGACAATGTGCCATGTTGTACATGAAAATAAACATCTGCATCAGCAGAATTCAACTTACACTCTGAGACAGAAGAGACACTTCTTGAGTCCTAACATCTCATCTGTATTAACAATGAAATGCAGTGGTTTGGGTTTTTTTCCTTCAATTTGCATTGAAAAAGAGGGACAGAGAATTTATTCTTCATATATTTTGCAAAGAAAGACATTTCTAAAATAAAAATGCTGCTCAAGGATGTATCAGAATAGGATTCATATACTTCTGTAACATTATTCTAGTTTTTCCCCACACTTCCAGCTTGCCATTATCCTACTATATCTACAGCTGGCAGGTAATTTCCCAAGAAAAAAAACTCTTCTCAGTTTTCCACTTCAGCAAAACCATACGCTTGCTCATTTCCTGTCAGTCAGTCTGCTGTGGGCTCAACAGCTCCCAGGTTCTCTGCCATGGAGCCAAGAATACGAAAGTCCAAATTCTAGCAACAGCCTCAAAGCTCAAGGTTTCCTGCATCATGTGGGGAGACTGGGAAAATGACGGAGCTCCCTGAGCTCCTGGTCAAGGCCTGGCAAGCCTGGGACAGCAGACGGGGTGGGGACCCCACCTTTGGTGGGGACTTCCCCCAAAACAGGCAGATGCTCTATATGAGAAAAGCCAAAATGAAAAAATAGAATTTCCTTTCAGAGGGAAGCATAAAGATATAAAAATTTAGCTTTCATACTGAATCTCAGCACAAGGGTTTTCTTAACATCGGTATTTCCCACAGAAAGAAAATGCCCTATCTTGAGCAGCTTTAATTGTAACTCATATCCTGCCAGGAGCAACTGCTTCCCAGCATGTAACCAATTACAGGAAGATTCATCAGGACTGTATCTGGATCTTGTTGCCATTAAAACAATACAGTAAATTAAAAAAGAAATTATTTACTGTGACATAAGCATCAAGAGTTTCATGGCTTGAACTGCTACTTCATGGTCCTTGTCCAGAAGCATGGACACAATTCGATCCTAATGGATGTAAAATGACAATAAAAAGATGTAACATGGTTTGTTCTCAATAAACATATATTTTTGCTACAGCTAGATCATCTACACTAGTAGAGCAGAGATTTATTTTTATTTCAGCAGCTATTTCCTAAGAGACATAAGGCAACTTGATTACGACCAAGTAGTTCCCCAGCCCCTGAAAATTAACAGCATGTTAATTTTTTAACTGAATTAATCATGCAGTAATATGATATTTTTTTATAGATGTAATGTATGCGTTCACAAGAAATCAACTACAATCTACAAATTAAAAGTGACTGACAACTTGTTTCTAAGATGTGACTACTGGCACTTCAGTATGTTAAATGAAGGTAAGCCTCAAATTACAAGCATTATATAACCAGATTATCCCATCAACAATAAAGTGCATGTACCTACACGTTACAGAAGACAGTGCCTTGCTGGAAAGACAATTAGGACTTGAGTCATAAAGGTACCTCACGGAACAGCAGCACTACTTCTGATCTCCAGAATTCACACTATTATAACTTGCTACACATGCAGTCACCTCAGAAAACAGTGGAAATTTCCCTGTCCTATGTACCCAAGAACTCCCAGCCCTCACACTCCAGTGTGGCCTACATCTTTAAGGTATATTAAGCCTCTGGACTTGTTTGTTTCGGGACTAACAGCTTTCTCACTTAATGTAGCATTTCTAAATCTCTAGATTCATTTGACCTTGCACCTCCCATTTTTTCACAACCCAGCTGCAAGGTATGGAAGTCCATGAATCCTGAGTTTGAACACTCACAAGACAACAGAGGGAGCATGCAGAACTTCTGCTTGTGGGAAACGGATTGATGATTATATGATTACATTTCCCATCGCTGAGAAATTATGATTTAAACTTTGGGAGATTTCAGATCAGTCTGTATTTTGTGTGTAGCTGTTTGGGTTTCTTTTATTTAGAGGGGAAGGAGTTGTGTTTGTCTTGGGTTTTTTTGATAGAGGGATGGAGTTTGCAATAATCCGTTTATGTAGCATCCTCCACACTGAGGGAGATCGCAGTATACACAGACTGGACCTATTGCACCAGTCTTTGAATACCAATCCTGTAGCTGGTTATGCAGCTTACAAGAGCCTTCTTTTAGACAGAAAGATAAGGGACTACCACATAACTGTTGGAAACAGGGGTTAATCTTAGATAACCAAGTTATTGGTATCCTTGAGATACCAATATTTATCTATTTCTTGTTCTTTGAAAACGTGCTATAGGTATTTTTTACTATTAGCAACTGCTTTGACATACAGGTAAGCCCTGCACCTTTTGCAAAAAGAACATGAATTACCACCACATGAAGGCATTGATTAAGTACTGATTCAGAGGGACTGAGATATCAGTCACAGCATCTTGAGCTTTCTCAATCAAATACTGAAAAGGCACAGCCCCACTGGGATACGAGCAGCGGACAAAATCATTATGAAGGGTAAGATTAAAAACAGTAAAGGGCTTACTTCTTAAATGAGTCAGGATGCTGGAATATGATAAAGGCAGTGTACAGAACAAGCTCTCAAAATTAACAGCGTATGACCTGACTTGTTCAGAAAGGAGATAAGGGATGCTTCTTCAAGATTAATACTAACATGGTGGATCAACAGAGCCATTCCCACATCAGTGTGACACATGGTCAGCCAATCCAGTATCTACAAGGTTAACCCATTATCAAGAGCAGCAAAAAAGGGACCTTTAGAATATGAAATTCTTTGTCATCTGCCAAAGATCCTGTAAAAAAATCTGGGCCATTCTGGATGAATGGTGGAGATAAGCGACCAGAGTACATGCTAACATCAGAAAATTCCATAGAAACAGAGTGAAACATCTCTGCAAAACTCCTTCATCCACTCAGTCCAGCAGGCTGTTTCTGAAGTACTCTAAGCTCCTGTCAGTCAAGAGAGTGGGGAGATCAGCTCTAATCAAAACATCAGACCCTGCGTATACACCCAACCCAGACTTAAGAAGCAGCAAACAGTAATCTATTTACCTTGAATCTGATAGTAAAGAGATCCATCCTGGAAACAAGCTCTCTTCTGCTATAAATTCCCTGCAGTCCCAGAAGACACTTCAACCGCACTTCAGCTTGCTACAAGACAAAGAGAAATCAGTTAACAGTGAAAAACATGTATCTTTGACGTTATTTACTACTGGCATTTATATTACGTAAATAAGAGTTCTCTGTGGGTGCCTGAAGCAAACTACCCAAATGCTGCCTCGTGTTCTTTATTACTGATATCAATACCATTTCGTTTGCGTGCACACACGTGCCTCACACACACACAGAGAGGAAGCCTGCAGCGAGCAAAACTTAAGCATGACAGCAAAGTTTGTGTTAGGCTCCCTAAGAGTCAAAGAAACTCTCACAAACCTTACAGTTAATAAAAGCAACAGAATGCAAAAGATGCAGGAAATGTGCTATTCATCTGTTAAAGGTACAAAGACAAGAGTATGGATGACCTGCTTAGTACAACCAGCACTCTTCCATACATCCGACTTTCCTTACCTCCTTTCAACATTTGACTCAGACAATCGTTAAAACGGACAAGGACTCCAAGAAACTCTGGGAGATTCCAAGAGGAAGAAGTACACCTTCAAAATGCACTGGCTTACCACTGTGGGTTCTTACAGATACAGAGTTAAACGTTATGTCTTCTCCCTATTTCTGTTTTACACTAGAACGCTGTATTTTAAGCACTCTAAGAAGAAAAGGATGGCTTTGAATTTGGCCTAATTAGTTAATTGGGGCAAAGGACATTTATCCCTGCAAGGTGTTATTTCGTACTATTAATACTGCTGCTTCACAGATGCCTCAAAAATAAGTCTTTTCCTTATTCAGCTTTTAAATTACCTCAGGCATAGTGCTACACCTTTCAAATGACAAAGCTCTAAATGGCATTAGGAAAGTCATTCTGAGGATCTAACAGAAAAATCACTGTCTTCTGTAAACTTACAATGCTAAAGTTATCAGCAGAGACAATTAAATGAACTGCAAGCTTTGAATCAGTCTCTTGATGTTTCTTCCTTAATTCCTCTTGCTAACAATAGCAGTAAAAATAATCAAGGAAACCCAAGAAAGGAGACCACCTACACATAGGCTATCCATTACTTCAAGTTCCTGTTCACCTGCTTAGATGGAAAGCAAAGAATGATACCCAGTAGCAGGCTTTGTCCAACAGCTTTGCTTAAGACATCTTTTTGCTAGAAATACAAAATGAAAGATCAACAGGTAACAGTAAGTACTGCTCTCAAATCTGCCCGTGACACACCAGCAGCACATATTCTATATTGTACTTTAATATTAAAGGCCTTGCCTGCGAAAGAGATTGTTGCCTGCACCTGCTGCTTCCTACAGCCTCAGGGGCTCCACAGCACAGAACTCACTCACTGGCAGTCCCAGCTGGACACCCATCACTGCACAAACTCAGCTCGGCCAAGGTACCGCAACTCCCGGCTCCAGCTGCCTTCAGTATTTTATCACAACGTTTTGCTTGTGAATAAGGACTGCATTTGTGCTTGGGGAAAAGGCGAAAAAAAAAAAAAAATAAATAAAAAAAATAAAAGGCAAAAGTTTGTTGGATGGTCATATAGCTCTTGGCACACTGCTGGTAATGTAATTTGCATGTGTCAGTCACCTGGCATCCAAGCGTCGGTCTGCAGATATAAAGTTTAATACATTAAACTATACCACCTGCCTTCTAAGGTATCCTGCTCCCACCCAAAAGCTCTAAGCCATAACTCTATATGTATATGTTCCTTTTCAATGTTGAGAAAATTAACTCTAGTAACTATGAACAAATAACTACTTCTACTATGACTAGTTCTGCTGCTTTCCTGTGCATTTTCTCCTTCTCAACCACTTCCCCTTTTCTAGATTCATCCCTCCTCATAGCTTCTTGATCATTCAAAACTACTTCACATCCTTCTCAAACTATCTCACTACTTACCTTCAGCTCCTTTCGACAGTAATGTAGGCAAGTATAAACACCCAGCCATCTACTCCCCTCAACAGAACTACCATTCTAATCTCGATGAAATACCTGTCTGTTTGGTCTTTCAAAGCTGCGACAGAGTGAAGGGCAATTATGTAAGCACATTTTCAGGAAACTGAACACACGCTGTCCCCCCTCGGCTGTATCACAGTATATTTCAACCCTGAACTGCCAACGGGCTGCTAGAAAACATCGGTAAGACAGCGGGCAGCTGTAGTGACCCGAGAGGTCTGCACAGGCTCCAGCACTGCTTAGGCACGTTCAGCTATGAGAATTCAGCCTCGCCACTATCACAGAGATGGGGCCATTCAATAACCCTTACAAATACAGGCTGGGACCTGGATGATTTGATGGGAGCACTGCATCGGTTTTTTCTCCTTAACACTGCCCAAACAATAAATTGGGAGAACTAGGTCTACTTCTGAATTGCTCCTGAGTAGTGAAGACAATACAGCTCACCTGTCTTGTCGAGGTAAACAATTTTTAAAACTGATCTTCCCTCCCCACCTCCCCCCCAAAAAAAAATAAAAAAATCAGTACATATACACAGAGATGACCTGTGGAGCTGAAAACCACTATGTTAACATGACCGTGTGAAGAAAGAAGTATTTCAGAAGTAGCCATAACCATGGGATCAGTTTCTATAGCCATGCTGAATGGGAGGCAAAACTAAACACACCTTGAATTTCCTGAAATTTGCCAGGAGGATCACATGGTCAGGACACAGACGTTAATTTCAACAGCAAATTTCCCCATCTTGATTATTCACTGCCTTGATTTTTGTAGTCTAACTCTGAACTTGTTATACAGCACTTCCCTTCAACACCTTCCGCTCTGATCAGCACTAGCTTGATTGGATCTGGATGCTAATTTAGTAGCTATATATTCCCTTAGAAGAACACTAGAGCCTTTGAGCACAAGTTAGGTGCCTGGGTTTCACAAACGCACTGATAGGTGACTGGGCTTACATATAACACTGTTCAACTGCACACAACTGCCCGATTTAGTGTCAACTGTTGCTTGGTCTTCAAAAGTAAAAGGTTAAATTACTTCTAGCAGATGAACACAAACTACTTGAAAGTGTGTCTTTGTAACACTGTTCCACAGCTCTTATTGGGCAAAAGAGAGATATTCATACGCAACTTTGAGCATATTACCCCTGAATTTGGAGCATCTGCTTACACCTAGAAAATAACCTTTCACATAAAAAAAAAACTTTTAATATTAAGGTATAATAGCAAAATGGTATCTCATAGGAAAAAAAATATTATATTCAAATAAAAGACCTTGAAGACAAAATGTTAATTTTATACTTACTTCCCCCTTCCCTCTCTGCTTTAAAGTCTCTCAAATGACAGAACTTAATTTCTGTTTACAATACTGTAGATGATGCTAGCCAGGTTTTCCCCCACCATTAGAATACTTTAGTGGTTGTTCCACTCTAGGGCCTAAATTATTTGGCAAACTTCTCTACATTATATTCTAAAAGAAAATTGGCTCTGGGAGATATCAGTTTCTTGCCGCGCGCCCCCAACAAGATGGGATGGAAATGCTTATTAAGGAGGAGTAGTGGGAAATAACATTCAGATGTATATAAAAGCACTGCTGCCCCTGTTGCTGCCAGAAATGCCCTGCTCTCATTTTGGAATCGGGCAATTTAACAGTGGCTGCAAATCAGAAAGCACAGCCGGGACTGCAACCACCAGCAATGGCACACTACCAGGTCTGGCCAAATGCGGAATGTGGAAGGCTTCTCACTTTATCTCCCTCTGCTTGCATCTGCATTGCTTTCAGATAATAAGCTTTAGAAAAACAGCCATTTCCAGTTCCCAATCAATGACACTGGATGAGCTATGTGCATTAATCAGAGACACCAGCTGTTAATTTTCACCGTACAGCACTGGGAATGAAGACACATCGTCTTCAAAAAAATGACTTTTTCTTTTGAGAATTCTCCCAACTGAACACATACTAAAGAGATATTCTGATCAGACAAAATTTATGCAGGAAAAGACGACAGTTCTTGATAGATTTGTTGTTCTAAAAAATCTAAATACTACCTTTACAGTAATGGCACAACACAGGGAAGTAAGAGGCTTTGTGCTCCCCCTCCTGACTTTGTGGTAAACTACAGTTTTATTCACACTACACAAACATTACCTAAAGCTGACACAAAGCTGAGAATGCTTCAGAATTTATACAGAAGCTATATACACTTTAAAAGGTGGCCTGCAGAAGTACAGTATGCCAATTTCAGTAATTAGCCATTCACAGTAAATATTCCTATCCCCCTAAAATCTCTCATGCATTTTAGAAGCATGAGAAAAATCATAGTTTTGAGTTACTGTTTTCTTCTGGATATTTTGTTTTGGTGGCGTTTTTTCTCGGTTTTATACATGTACTTCTACTCAAAAAGAAGAAAAAAACCACCTCACTGTAAGGAAAAGGAGAAAACTCTTTGGGAAACGACTGGACTTTCTGTAAATATTTTCTATATCCATTTAATTTCAAATGAGAAATGCAATATTGAAGGCCATTTTACTATAGTCAATACTTATTTGTTATTTTACTTGAAGCCAACAAACCTAAAAGTAGAATTCTAATCAATGTTTAGCACTACATGTGCTCAAAGGATATGGGCCATTTTACAATTCAGTAATAGCTCTCAATTCAGTAACATATAAAAATAGCTGCGTGTGCAGGGACACATACTGCTACAGAACTAAAAAGAATGTTCTCTGTTATTTAGTGCTACAGTGGCTTTAAAAATGAAATGAAATGGGGAAGAAAGTGAATTCCTTTTTGTACCACCACAGTCTTAAATATCTACTCGCAAGAAGTTAAATGTTAGGGGGCTTTAAAAAAAGAAAAAAAAATTCCCATCTACTGCCCCCAGTAAGAAAAATTAAAACTTTACCTTATCATACAGCATCCACCCAATATATTTTAAGTAGTTATCATTTAAAAAAACATCTGGGTATGTTTTAATCCAGCTGCCAAATTCTTCAATGCAAGTTGCTCGGATCTCGGGGATCACATCACTGTGAAATTGTAAAATTGTTATATTAATACATTAAAAATGTGTAGTATATATTAGTTATATTATTCACAATATTTTTATCTTCTGGAATTGCAGAAGCATGTATAATCCAAAATACTGCAAGTATCTTCACATTAATGTTTTAAGTCTTCAATTGACAATTAGGCCACTTTTAGCTACAAATGTTTCATGGAATATTTTTTTTTTGTAATTCTGGGTATCTTCTCAATTGCAAACGCACTGCTCTAGAGCCAGCAGGAAGAACTTCACAAACATACTTAAGAAAGGTCCTTTTGCAAGCTCAGATTCTTTAAAATAATTTAACTGCTACACTTCCCTTGACACCATCAGTGCCTCTAGGATATTTAACTTGATTCTGGTATCTGGACAATCTGAGCAAGAGTTTCTTGGGAATGCATATACACATCACAGCTTTATTTTTATTCTTACCGGTAACGGTTTAGAAACGTCCCTTTGAAAATAGCATTCATCATGTTCTGTATCTCTAGAAGCTTATGCTCATACTGAAATACAAAGAGAACTGAATGTTAATATTGGTCCCACAATTCACTACACATTTAAAAAGTTGCATCAGCATACCTACAATACTACTGTGCTATAAATTTCTAGCGTTTACACATGGTACCAACATAAAATGAGCGGTCTGTATCTACGCTAGCAATTGGACTTTTTGTAGCTACATCCCGATGAAAGGTTTATCCAATACCAACTGCTAGCCTGGATAACAAGGTACTTGTTTGATACAGTGAGTCTTGGTCTATCAATACACAGAAAGATAAAGCACAGCTACCAAGCAATCTTCACATATAGGTCCAAATTCTCTTTTTTTATGCACTTAGAGATGGAAAAAAGGCAGATAAGGGAATTTTCAAAATGCAGCTGTTCCACAATGAGCACGTATTTTAACCGAGCCCTGAAAATCCAGTTATGAACTTCTGGAAACCTAAGTCACGTCATAAAAACATTCTCTCATCAACAGCATCAGGAAGGGTGACAAGTTTGGGTTTTCCCCCCAACACACACACTTCCTCTGCTTTTCCCATCAGATTTCTGATGACACTAAAAACCCCTGTCTCACCCAAACACTTCTTCCCACAAAAACCAGGGGTTGTTTCTGTAACACAGAAGTCCATGGACATCCAAAACTCAGAACACAGGTAACTGATTCTAAGGTCAGGATAGAAGGAACTATGATGTTCATACATCAAGTCACTTCCACCTTCAAGCCAGAATTATTTCTTACAGTTGTAGGCTTGTCTCTGGGAGCTGATAAGGAGCTGTCTGGCTGAGCAGGGAATTGATGACAGAAGCTGAAGAGCAAGGAAGATACAGGTCATACCTGAAAGTACGACCATTTTTACAAGGCATTACTCATACAGAGATGACAGCTGCCCTGCGTCCTTTTTCATTCACTGAAATTCAGTTCAAGAGCTAACATTCTGGCTTGCAATTTGTATAAATATATGCAAAACTGCACTCCCACAACACCAGAGCTACTGATGGAATTACATGTGTGTGTAAATCCATATTTGTGTAGAGAGGCAAGAGCTAACGATGCCAATTTAGAGAAGTAATTAGTAGGACAGACATCACAAGTTAACAGTATATAGGGCAGTTATTACCCTAGTCATTTTTGTACCACTTAATCGAGCCAGTCACAACTGCTCAGATCCATGCATTAGATAAGCATACAAACCTCAAAGAACGGCAGTGACCCAGAAGCAAACTGTCAGCAATCCCTCTTTTTATAGCTTCACACCCCTCCCATACAAGACACCTGCCTAACCTCTTTCCTTTTTCCCTCTAGCTGGTCAAGTCTGTAATTGGTCCTCTTGCCACTTATCCTCTTCTTCTCCACCTCATATAATCTTTGAGCATTGTGCTTGTTGACATCAAGGTTCAGATGTACGCTTACAATTGCTGTCAGAAGTTTCATTGCTAAAAAGGAAACAAACCCAACATATCTAGCTTAGCTCAGAGATATGTAGCATAAATATATTCACCACTTTACAACAAAAAGGATATGGTTAGTCAAATCCAGTTTATTATCCAAAACAGGAACGCTACTAGATTATAGTAATTTGGTTTAAAATACAGTGTTTATTTTAAAGACAGACAATGACCAAAAAAGGAAAATGTAGTTATACTACTGGCGATTTATAACTTTTGGCCAGAATTCTAGTCAAAGAAGTAATATACTTGGCAACTCTCTTAGTTTATATGATTTTTATTTTTCTGCAAAAGAATCTAGAGTTGTGGAACAGGTGATTTTCAGTAACAAAACAAAACAAAGAAAAAAACAGCAGTGAAGCTGGCCCATAAAAGGCTGGGAATCTTAATATTTCACTTGAATTGACAAAAATTCATGTTCCTCTAAGGATGGCTTGCGTAAATTTCAAGTGGGGTTTTTGAGCCTTCAAAGCAAACGGCGTACATTAGAACAAATTATACTTTAAGTGCTCTTTGCATGGCAAAGAGGGTATTTACTGGCTTTAGGTGGGAAAAAAAAGTAGTAGCTTTAGTATCATCATGCTGCATGAAACAAAAAATGTGTAACGAGCAAACGTCCTTTTTAGCACAGGTACCACAACAATAGCAGCTCTCCAAAGCAGCTTTTTTAGGTGAAGCATTTAATGCAACCTCATCACATTAATTAGTGGAGGGAGGAAACTAACAAAATAGAAAGCTGACTGTGAAAAATTAGTTACTGAAAAAAATAAAAAATAATCAGAACACAGCATAATCCTAAAGATAGTCATGACAGGCATTAAAGAAAATTTCTTTAGGAAGAAAAATTGGTCTAGATCTATCATATCTAAAGCATCCAAATTCCATTCAGATACACATGGAAACAAATAATTTATATTACAATAACATACATTAGGAGGAAGGAACTGTCAAAGCCTAAGAGAACAACTGCTCCACTAAAGAGAGCTTTTTGATTTTGAGCAGTTTTGTTTGTACACAAGTCACCAAAACTCACGATCTATAGCTACTCTGTGAGTTACTTTACCTGCCAAAGTGCTTGTGTGCCTAAATGCTCTGACCATGGAGTCTGCTAAGTCTGTGAGCAGAGAGATGATAGTGTTCATCAGGTAGCTATCATACAGGACACTGCATTGGCACTGTTGGACAAGCACTGCAATAAATTCACAGAAATTGGCCTTAAACTTCTTCCAGTAGGGTCCTGTTCTGATCAGCGGGTAGTCTTCATTGTCCTGCACAAGAAAGAAAAGTCAAGAGAAAACACATTCATTAGTTTTGTTTGTGCACACCATTTACATCTCTCCCACTGAATATCAGAGAGTTCTGACAGTCAGCTTTACCTCAGCATGCCCGTAACTTTTTTTTCATGGTTATTACTCCGAACTAGGGACATGCAACTAGACTACAAGCAAGCAGAAAGACAAAGCAGCTTCATTAGAGCTACGCTGTCACAGGGGCTCACAGCTGAAAACAACGTATGTGAGGTAGCTCTGAACAAGTGGAAGAGGGCGTATGAAGCCACAGCATCGTAAATAACTTTCACTGGCATAAACCATGAGCACTCCTGGCCAGTTCTGCTTCCTCACAGGTAGCAGTGCTTCCCCACTTCCCTGTCCTTCCTGTTCCTACAAGTGGACGGTAAAATCCAGGAGGAAACTGAAGTGACTGGAAAGTGAAAACAAACAACTGTGGTGTGAGCAGCATGAGACTGTTTTCCTCAGCAGCACTGCCCACTTAATGAGTTTATCAGGCTATGGCTTAATGACAAATGCTAAGTCATTCACCTATACCACCAGCACATAGGTCTCTGAAAATCTCCACCAAAACAGTGAACGAGCAACAACTTTGACATTAGGCAAAAAAAAAAAAAAAGTTACAATAAAACCACAAGAGTGTTCACAGTACAGCTGATATCGGCAGGCAGAAAGCAGACAGATGGCAGTTCAACTGACTTCTCACACAAAACGGTGTGCCTCATGTGAAGAGCACATTAGGAATACTTTGTAGAGGGCAACTTCGGGCAGTGTGAACATTTATTCATTTGCACCTCACAGATCCCAGGAACGGCTCTGAATATGAATTTGCATCTTGATAGTTTCTAGATGTGAACAGAGCCAGGAAACTCCAAAACTTCACTCACTATGGAAAACATCCTGAAGACAGGCCACTACTCTGATGGTTCTTCACTAGTTGATCAAAAACCTTCTCAGATGTATTCTAACATACAGCTCCACTCCCAGAATAACCTCATGTACTTATAAAGTGCACTTCAGGCTCTTCTCTTATAAATTTGTTTCCAAAGCACAGGACCCGCTGCTTTCTTGAAAAATAAATGCAAACACAGACTGATCTCAGAGATGCCCGCAACACAAAGCACATTGGGAATTTGGGATGTGTTCCTGATCAGGTTCTAAGAGACAGTTCAGAGACTAACAGTAGTATCAAGCACCAAGACATAAAACTAAGTCCCCAGCAGGCGCCATTTAATGCTCCTTGATCATGACACAGACAGTGGAAAGACAACCTACAACTCCAGGAAATACTTTATCACCATAGCTTACTTCTCAATCAGAAAAGCAGCACAAATATAGGAAGACATCTCACTTTTTAAGGGCATTTCTACTGTCCACGTTTATCATACTGGGATACAGTTTAATGGTAACATGCATACAGTAAATATATAGACAGCACAATGGGCACACCACCTAAATTTAGGCACCTAACTTGGGATTCCCTTAGATTCCCAGCAGAGAGAAGCAACCTTACTTCCAGAAACCAAGTCAGATTAGGCATTTAACACAGATTCTTCCAGAGAACTATTCAAATCACTCAACTGAGGCTCCTGCTCTGACTCATCCTGGAAACATTTCTTTCTTTCATACACAATTTATGGAAAGAGATGGAAGTGAAAGTGAAGTGCCAACAAGGAGTTAAGATGAATTCCCTACAATGCTGCAAGTGTTGAGCGGGAAGAGGCATTGCAGAAAAGCTGTTTCTGTTCTCAAAATATTCTTCCAATCAAGCACATTCATGTTTGCAAGAGAACGTTCTGATAAAACAAGCCTTTGAACAACACTATCTGCCAAAACCTCTGTGTGCATACACATGCATGCATGCGCCCGTGCGTGTGTAGAACTTGCCAGAAGGGCTGGGGAACACTCTCGAACACCTCCGCAACTTGACATACACCAGCCTGTTCAAAATACTGATGTCCCTTTGACATAAATAGTGAGAAACGGGCCCTTCAAAAGCACAAGGGTGTTCATCCAAGTCAGCAAGTCTAAACCAGACCAGATGAAGCAGACCTCAGAAGTGCATGATTATCTCCATTCCCTAATGCACAGTTTAAGGTGACTAGTTCTGATATATTCGCCTACACTGGAAACAGGAAATACAGCCACAGAAAATGCTATGCTACAGCTGCAGAGAACAAGAGTCCTACCATGTCCACCGGCCAAGTAACTGTCAGGATCCAAGGATAGACCATGAATTTCTTGTACTGCAACCGAGTTTCCTGTAATGCATAAGTCAAAATTTTAGAATCTTTTCAATGAAATGGCAGAGTTAATTCATAAAGACAAAAGCATCACAAACCATGCATCATATTTAAAAGACCGCTAAAACTTAAGACCATGTGTATGACCACGTGTATAATCCAATGCATTAAACAAAAATCTAATTCCGTCTCATCTCGGTATTCTTTATTTATAACCAATGATAGAAAGAAAGCTCACTTTTATATAAAACCTGAGTTTTCTTGCTACAAGTAAGAGACAACTTGTTTTTAAAATTTATAAGCAAACATATACAAGGTATAATCCTCATTATTAATTCTAAGATATGGCTCCTCAGCAAGTCGAACCATATATCCCTGTCCAACATTTAGTAACTAGGTACTTACTGTAAAATATGTAAACTCTAGAAAACCATTCCGAGCTTTTCAAATTATAGAGAAATGTTTTCAGCGCTAGTGTGACTTGATTCAGAGATCTTTCCTCAACTCTACAGTTACTCCAAGACAAAAGGCATATCTACACTTCTCTATTAGGCTCAGTAAAGCACAAGTATTTCTATCCCCATCTGGCTGTACAGTTATGCACCAAACTTAACTCTTCCATTGCTAAACATTTCAGCAACAAAATGGGAGAGGGAAGGAAACCTACAAAAGAACAAAGAACTGCAAGAAATAAAAAGCCACGTGCAGAAAGAAAAGCAGGAGAGAGAAACAGAACAGTCCAAGAAAGAAGGGAAACAAAAAGCAGTAGTCCTAAAGACAAGTCTATCACTCTAGTGAGGAATACCACGGCCCACAAGGAGGAAATAAACGCCTCCATGACCGTATTAAAGCCATTCTGTTCTTCCAGTGCCAGTACAAGTTCTCACAGAATCACAGAAAGACTGAAATTGAGAAGGACTCTCTGAGATCACCTAATCCAACCCCACCTGCTCAAGCAGGGTCAGCGAGAACAGGCTGCCCAGTGCCCTGTGTGACTGGTACCCCCAGCTCCCAACCCCTGGTAACGCGGCGAGCACAGTTAACACCATTTTATGAGGCCAGCAGCCATTCTCCGTGACAGAACAGATCACATATTAGTTCCCTTCCCCTCACTATCAGGCCCTGAGAACCAAGCAGACAAACCAAACAAATTTCTTCACCTCCCTGCTAGCCTCAAGGTTCCCGGGCACCAGGCCAATTACTCCCTCCCTTACTGGCCTTGAAGGTCCCAGGCACCCAGCCAGCCAGGGAGTGCTGACGACCTCGAGACAGAAGAGGGAAGCATCACAGCACCCAGAGCACTGTCCATAAAATCAAGTGGTTGCAAGGCCTAAGAGGGGAACTTGGACCAGAGCTGCTGCTGGACAGTGAGACCTGTGAACCCCAGTGGTAGGGACACCTCCACCATCATCTGCTTCCTCCAAGGATTGAGTGTCTGACTTTTATTTTTTTATACGATTTCCAAGTCTAGATTATGATTGTTATATTGATACAGCAGACCACTTAATAAAATTTGATCCAATTTGCAGAGAGTCCAGGTGATGAGAAATTACAAGTTAAAATGTATTACAAATTCTGTATTACTTATGATTTCTAGTTACCTAAGTTGTATTATAAATTCCGTATTATGCTATTGTATTGATTCTGCTTGTAGAAATCCTGTGCCATTCTAATCATAAACTCTGTGTTATACCAATCATAATATTCAGTTTAGAAAATAAAGCTTTAATTGTAACTACAAATGGTGCCCTCATCATTCTGCCAAGGATCCCTAAGAGAACCTGTCTGTCCCCTCTGTGTCAGGTGACGCCGTTTACAGTCAGCTTTGTAATAACTTGACAGATAGAAAACTCCACAACTTCTCTGGACAGCCCGTTCCACTGTTTGACCACCATCACATTAAAAGTGGTTTTTTGTGTTCAGGTGAAATTTCATACATTTCTGTTTGTCTTCACTGCCCAGCTTGCCTTGCCTTTGTGCTCACTGTCTCACTTGCCACCACCGAGTAGCGTCTGAATTCCTCTTCCTCATTCTGTCCCACTGGGTATTTTTATACATGGATGAGATCCCTGTGAGCCACCGGGGATGTTCTTTCCAGACTGAACAGGCTCAAATCTTAGCCTCTCCTCATATGAAAGATCATTAATCATCTTTGTGATCCTTTGCTGAACTCGCTCCGATAAAGACATCTCTCTTTTACTAGAAACCCCAGAACTTGACTCAGCACTCCAGACGTGGTCTCACCAGTATGAGTAGAGTAGAAGCATCACCTTCCATGACCTCCTGGCAGTGCTCTGCCTAATGCAGCCCATGAGGCTGTTGGTCTTCTTTGCTGCAAGGGCGCATTGCTGGCTCATGTTCACCTTGTCATCCGCAAGGACACCGAGATCCTACTCTGCAGAGCTGCCTTCCAGACAGTCAGCTCCCGGTGTGCGGTGGGGCATAGGGTTATTCCTCCCCAGGTTCATGGGGTTTCCTGTTGCAGAACGTCATGAGATTCCCCTTTGCCCAACTCTCCAGCCTGTCGAGGTCTCTCTGAATAGCAGAGCCACCACCTGGTCTAGCAGCTACTCCTCAAAGTCCTGTATCCTTTGCAAACTTGCTGAGAGTACACTCTGCCCTATTGTTCAGGTTGTTATTAAAGGTGTTAGAAAGTATTGGCCCAAATATCAAACCATGGGGTTCACCACTAGTGACTACCCTCCAAACGGACTTTGTGCCACTGATCCCTAGCCCTTGGGCCTGGCTGTTCAGCCAGTTTTCAGTCCACCTCACTGTTCACTTAACTAACTCATACTTTATCAGCTTGTCTATGAGGATGTTATGGGAGACAGTGTTAAGTCATACTGAAGTCAAGATAAACAACATCTGCTGCTCCCTCCTCATCCACCAAGCTAGTCACTTTGTTATGGTAGGCTATCAGGTTGGTTAAGCTCAATTTTCCCCTTGTAAATCCATGCTGACTACTCGTGATCACCTTCTTGTCCTTTACGTGTTTGGACATTATTTCCAGAATTAGTTGCTCCATCACCTTTCCAGGGATTGAGGTGAGGCTGATGAGCTTAAGTTCCTCAAATCCTCCTTCACTGAAAACAGGAGTGAGATTTGCTCTCATTGAGTCTTCAGGAATCTCTCCTAGTCACCACAAACTTTCAAAGATAATCAAAAGGGGCCTCACAATGACATCAGCCAACTCCCTCAGCACTCCTGGGTACGTTTTGTCAGACCACATGGTCTTATGTGTGTTCAGTCCATTTAAGTGTTCCCTAACCTGATCCTCCTCCACAGAGGGTAAGTAGTCTTTGCTCCAGACTTTACCTCTCGTCTCAGGGACCTGGTATTTCTGAAAGCCAGCCTTACCAGTAAAGGCAGAGGCATGTTTTCCTTGGTCTTCCTTTTCCTATTGATACATTTGCAGAATCTTTCCCTCTTGTCCTTCACATTTCTTGCCAGACTCAACTTCATTACCATTTCCCACTAACACTAGCAAGAATTTTGGAAGAAAGCATTGATACATGGATATAGTGTTGCAGTTAATTAACTGGACAGTAACACAATGGTTAAATCATCGAAATGACCAAGAATTAATAACTACATAAAAATTTTTAATTTCCCAATCCTCTGAATGATAGAAACAAAATAAAAAGGCAAATGAGGTACTCAGGCAAATATCTGATAATATTCTCCACTTTCATTACTACTTTCACTACCATTATAATTCATTTTCAAAAAATATTTTTAAAATCACAGTATATGACACTGTGATTTTGCCATATATATATATATGTGTAGTGCCATATATACTGTGATTTTAAAATCACAGTATATATGGCACTACTTCTCAACTAACTTAATCACTAAGTTACATTTTCATTTTATTTATGAAAAAGATGAGAGAGAACTATATACAAAAAGAAACACAAATAAAGAGAGGAAACAACTCACTTTAAAATAACAAACTAGTTCGCTCTTGTTCTTATTATAGTTCTGCCTTAAAAGAAATTGGTTTAATTTTCAAGTATTTTTTCAAACACCTAATAACCATGGATAACACAAAAATGATTGCTTCAGACATTTTTTTCTATATTAATTCTGGCTTAATACCAGTCATAACATATGAAGATTAAACAAGCTGACAGATACTGTCTTTAAAAATATTTAATTCTGTATAAGTAATTTTAGGAGTTTTGTTAGACTCCATTTATCTAAAAAAGGGCAAAGAGAATTTCAGAATTCACCAGATTTAGAATTAAAGAAAAAAAAAAAAAAACAAAACACAACAAACACAGAGTATCTAACACAAGGATTACTGCTTGGTATTTTCATAGAATCATAGAATAGTTTGGGTTGGAAGGGATCTTTAAAGGTCATCTAGTCCAACTCCCCGGCAATGAACAGGGACACCTTCAACTAGATCAGGTTGCTCAGAACCCGTCCAGCCTGACCTTGAGTGTTTCCAGGGATGGGGCATCTACCACCTCTCTGGGCAACCTGTCCCAGTGTTTCACCACCTTCATCGTAAAAAATTTCTTCCTTATTTCTAGTCTGAATCTACCCTCTTTTAGTTTAAAGCCACTACACCTTGTCCTACTGCAACAGGCCCTACTAAAAAGTTCATCCCCATTTTTCTTGTAAGCCCCCTTTAAGTATTGAAAGGCCACAATAAGGTCTCCCCGGAGCCTTCCCTTCTCCAAGCTTAACAACCCCAACTGTCTCAGCCTGTCCTGACAGAAGAGGTGCTCCACCCCCCTGATCATTTTTGAGGCCCTCCTCTGGACATCCTCGAGCAGGTCTAGGTCCTTCTTACGCTGGGGGCCCCAGAGCTGGATACAGTACTGCAGGTGGGGGGGTCTCACCAGAGAGGAGTAGAGGGGCAGAATCACCTCTCTCAACCTGCTGGCCACACTGCTTTTGATGCGTCCCAGGACACGGTTGGCTTTCCGGGCTGTGAATGCACATTGCTGGCTCGTATTCAGTTTTTCATCCACCAGTACCCCCAAGTCCTTCTCTGCAGGGCTGCTCTCAATCCACTCATCCTCCAGCATGTACTGATACCTGGGGTTAACCCCCACCCAGGTGCAGGACCTTGCGCTTGGCCTTGCTGAACCTCATGAGGTGCACACGGATCCACTTCTCATGATTGTCCAGGTCTCTCTGGATGCCACCTTGTACCTCAGGTGTGCCAACTGCACCACTCAGCTTGGTGTCGTCTGCAGAGTTGCTGAGGGTGCATTCAATCCCACTGTCTGTGTCACTGATGAAGATATTAAACAGTACTGGTCCCAGTACAGACTGCTGAGGGACACAACTTGTCACCAATCTCCATCTGGGCATTGAGCCGTTGACCACTACCCTTTGAAGGTGACCATTCAACCAATTCTTCATCCACCATCAAATCTGTACTTCTCCAATTTAGGGAGAACAACGTGGGGGACTGTGTCAAAGGCCTTATAGAAGTCCAGCTAGACAACATTCATAGATCTTCCTTTGTCCACTGATGTAGTCACTCCATCATAGAAGGCCACTAGGTTGGTCAGGCAGGACTTGCCCTTGGTGAAGCCGTGCTGGCTGTCTCAAATCACCTCCCTGTCCTCCATGTGCCTCAGCACAGCTTCTAGGATGACCTGTCCACAGTCATCCCAGGCACAAAGGAGAGGCTGACGAGTCAATAGGTCCCAGGGTCCTCTTTCCACTCTTTTTAAAAATGGGTGCAATGTTTCCCTTTTTCCAGTCGCCAAGGCCTTCACCTGACTGCCGTGACTTTTCAAATATCACGGAGAGTGGCTTGGCAACCACATCAGCCAATTCTTTCAGGAATCTAGGATGCACCTCAGCAGATCCCATAGACTTACATATGTTCACGTTCCTCAGATGGCCTCGAGCCTGATCTCTTGCAGTGGGAAGGATTTTACTCCCTAAGTCCCTGCCTTCCAGTCCATCCACTCGAGAGGTGTGCGAAGAGAGGTTGCCAGTGAAGACTGAGGCAAAAAGATTGTTGAGTATCTCAGCCTCCTCCTCATCCACTGATACCAGTTTGCCAGTCATGCCCGTCAGGGGTGGTACACTGTCTTTGACCTTCCTTTTCTGGCTGACATACCTGTAGAAGCCCTTCTTGGTGCTATTTGCGTCCTTTTTGTTTCATCAGTAAAATGCTTCACTAGATTAGCATGTCAAAATATGGCCACCAAAACAAAGTTATTTTGTTTTTATAGCATGTAGAATACAGCTTTTAAGGCAACTGCAGAACCTTCCTTTTTGCCCACCAGGACAGGTGAAAAGGTTACAGAGCTGTAACACATTCAGGCTGATGATAGCAATAACCACATCTTTGTACCTTCCAGGGTGCCTACCCTACTGTGAGTGCTATTCAGAGCTAATTTAGTTGGGAGAGAAGTGCCAGATTACTAATTCATATGGCCAGACACATATCGGATCATTTCTGTCAAAAATTAGCCCAAGTGCTACTACACTTCTAAAATGAAGAAAACCATGTTGGCAAATCCATCCTCTGTGGGAATTTCTACAGCAGCTGCTGGTCTTTGAGAGATGCTCAATTAAAGCAAGGCTGATGGCTGCTGCTTGACAAATCAATTCAGAGGTGGCAAAAAGAGAAGAAAGCACAGAGGCAACTGTGAGAGTGCTGCAGAAAATTTCATGTTGGCATAATTAGCCAAGGAGCAGTCAAACAGAGAAACAGTATTGTAAAAAGCAATGCATTTTTCTTAACAATTCTCAAGAAATTCGATATTCACTATTGTTTTGACAGTTATTGAAAAATCAGAAATACATTTTTCTTCTTTCATATGACATAATACGTCATGCTGTCAGTAAAACAGAAGGAAAAGAGTCAAACAAAAATATCAGCTAAAAATGTCTTTGAATTAGCTCATCAGTAATCCAGAGTAGTATTTTTAAAAGGACCTATCGACCAAATACCAAAGGAACCATTTACCTGCTGCAATGCCAGGTTACATTTACCTCCATATAAAGTCGCTATCAAAAAAACTCCTAAGAGAAAGCCAGATTCAGGAAGATTGATGTTAGAAAGACCTAATAAAACTCTAAGAACAAAAGTGACTTACAAAAAAAAATATCCCGCTGCTAAAATGGGTCATTACAATGCCAATTTTCTCTTGTGAAAAAACAGGGTTATTCTCCTAAATTAAGGAAATAGGGCACAGCTCCTGATAAGCAACAGGAACTCTGTCCAGGTTGGCTATCAAGGTAGAGCCTATTGTTTATATAAAAGAAGGTATGCAAAGTCAAAGCTGTGCCTACCTCATCAAATGACTCTGTCATTTTTCTCACCACATCCTTCTTGTGCAAATTTTGAATCATCTCTGCTGTTACCATGCCTAAAAAAAATGTTTTAAGAATTACCAACAACCATATTACATTAAACAAGTCCAAACCACGGTAAGAACTTTATTTTAAATTTAGAAACGCCAAGAAACAGGGACTTGTTTCATCTCCATTTACACTGGTATATGCAACATATATGTAAGGGAGACACGTAAATTCATTTATAGTAGAAAATACTGATGAACCAAAACTGAAACTCACATTAGAGAAATCTACCCTGTGCTCTCTGGCATAGCTGTTTTCTCTGTACATTCATTTATTTCAAAGATTTACTAAAATTTTGCCCACTGCCAGTCAAAGACCCCAAAACATTTCCCATAAGAGAAAGCATTTTAATCAAAGACCTGGAAAAAAATTTGAAGAGATACATTCTAGCTGCTTGAATATACTCAGAAGCTTCAAACTAACACAGTAATCTTCTTGAAACTCTTACTTGCCATCCTGAAGCATTTCACTAGCAGACTGCCTCCAGAAGTTACTGTGTCTCAATGTTATAAAATAGCTTCACAACCTTCTGGTAAAAGTAACCGCAATGACGCAAGAGATTGTTTTTTCTAGCCACCAAAGCCGGGAGCTGGTTGTTTATTTTCAAACAAAGATACTAGCAAAACAAAATATACTAGGAAATTACAAAACAAACGGCAACTGAAACACTGGGTCATCAAAACCATCTTCCTTATGTGGGGATGCTGCAAAGCAATGTGACATGCCACTTCAGAATCCTGACCTTGAAAACCATGTTCAAATACAACTCCAAGAGTTGGCATGCTGTAAACACATAGTCAAAGAATTTAACCAGAAACATTCTTTATATCAGTCCTGCCCATCTGGAGTTTGTCTTAATGAATTCCTGCAACTAAACGTTATCTGCGAGAATAACCAGATGGCTTAAGATTCTATCTTTTAGATCCTGCTGAGATAGATTTGCCTGTGTATGGTCATGGTCCATGTTGGAAAGACTTTTACCCCAGGATGGCCATTGGAAGTTCCACGAGAGACACCGCTTAGGGGGCAATGGAAAAATGCAACCAAGACAACAGGATGATTTCCGATGCAAAGCCAATTCTGCCTGTATCACAGCCTATCTTACTTTCAGTACTCAAGTTTATCAGAACATTCAGTGAGTCTGTGTAAATGGACAGTCTTGCCCAAAAGTTTTGATATGTTTGTAGAAATTAGTGCTAAGCATGTTTGTATAGTAACAAATGATTAAAATATTACAGAAATGTACAATCTAACTACTCCATTTTTGGGATGCCTCAGAAATGTATTCTATCTCATCTGGCACGGACAGATGTATACTTTTTATTCAACGCACAAAGAACAACTAAACATGTACTGGCATCCCCAAAGCTTAGGACTTAATGGAATCAGCTTATCTCTGACTCCACTGAAAACCATCATGGAACAATCAGAACATTTGCGACGACACCTAGAATGACAAAATAAAACTCTGTCAGACTCTGTGATACAGACTGTAATCACAAAGAATCAACTAATGTCCCTAGCTAGCCAGATGGAGGAGGAGACTGCACACCACTGGTGGGACATCTTTACTGGGTATTCACCCTCTGCAACCCAAGTGTACAATTTTTTTAATACATCCTCCTGTAACATTGTTAGTTATCATTATTATTATTACTTTATATAATTATTATGTATGGTATCGTATCAAACGGACAGAGCGAACATATTGGGCTCTTCCAAAAGGGTCGTGATCTTCGCTCATAAGTCAAAGCACTGACTGAAACAAAAAAGGCCCAAACAATGGGCCTCAAACCAAAGTTGACTTCTGAGCGAATCCCCCGACCAGCAACCAGCATCTTAGCAGCAGCACGAAGCAACCAGCATCTCATCAGCATGAAATGCAACCCTGGGAACAATCCCTGGGAACTATAAATAAGTAACTATAAATCCCAAATGTAAAGAAAAACGGAGACTCCTCACATGTGCCCGGATCCTGGCCAGATCCGGCCACGCCTGAGTGAGGCATATCAATCTACCAGCTATCTCCCCTGAATTTTGTTTAGACTTGTTTGTTAACCTGTATAAGAGCCGGACCCCCTCCCAGCACAGACGCAGACCCCACCCACGAGTGGATGCCCTGCGTGGGACTTCCCATTGCCGGGACAGGCTCTGCGACCCTTCGCTGGGACGGGGCTCCCCGGCTGGTGCACGGGGCGGGGGGGTGGGAAAGTAGGAGGGCAGCTGGTGATGGATCTTTCTTAATCACTATAGCCAGCTCTATGTGGTAATGACTAGGTGCATTACCTTGCTTATCCTTTCCGCTGCTTTAAACTAAAGTAAAATAAGCCTATTTCTTTAGCCTGGTGGCTGTGTCCTTTGTGTTAACCCCGTCAACTGGCAAAACAACAGTACAGATTATAAATACATTATTTACTGGAGAGAAAAATTTCACTTTAGAAAGCACACTTCAAAATACTCTCACCCCCAGACAATGGAAAGAGCTACTAAAAGTAAATTACCTTGACAGCCTGAGCACTGAATGAAGAAGTTGATCAGATCTAGAAGTGCCACATTCCTGTCTTGTTTATAAGCTTCAATCCAGTCATCCACTACAGACTAGAACAGATTAAAGAAACTCATTAGGCAGGAGCTGAACACAGCGTGCCACACTCCACTAAGGACTTCCACAATAAAGACACGAACTAACATTTTTCAATCTCCATTAAATCATAAAAATGAGAATGAACTCCACAACATTTTGTTCCATTTCTAATAGTACATGCAAAACACTCCTTCTAGAGAAAAATGAAGTCTTGAACTTCTCATTCACAAGTTCTGCTCTATGCAATGTTGCCATTCACAGATGCTTTGCTCCCTGTTAACAGTGAAAATAACCACATCTTTAATAAATTTAATATACAAAAAAAGTCATCCTCCTGACTTCTTGCCAGCACTGAGGCAAGTTTCATTAAAAAAAAAAAAAACAAAACAAAAAACAAACAAACAAACCCACGCTTTCCATTTAATCTCTGCACCATCTAATATTTAATATTAAATTAATATTAGCAACTGTCCCTAGAAGCTCTCTTCTCTAGCACTCGGTTTGTGCAGGCTGAAACAGTTCACATACTACACTTAAGCTAAAAAACAACTCCAAATTTCATTTCTAGGGCAGTACAGCCTACAGCCTGTATGTGACACAGGCCTGCTGGGACAAGCCATCCAGGCTTCAACCTACCTGTAGTGCCACACAAACCTAATGAATTCTAGCAGCAGCAGCCTGGACTCAAGCTGCTGCCTTTCCAAACCCTTTCACATCATGCTTTGCTCTTCAGGGAGCTCTACTGAAGTTAACACAGCTGGAGTATGGCAAAACTCCATCCAAACAAACATCTTGAAAAAAAACTAAGGTCTCGCATCCAAAACACAAATGTACTCTCCATATGTGCGCACACGCACTTTGCTTACAGACACTACATACTGGAGACAAATGTGTAACCCTGTATAAAAGTATTTGGCACTCCAGAGTTTAAACCTTCATATGCATATACAAACGTAATATACACACATGCTCAGAGAGTATGGGGAGGTGGGCTACCTCACACTGAAGAGAGTTGATAACTATATAGATGCACAGCGAACCCAAGTATTATGCAAACCTCTGTCAAACTGCATTGGAATAGAGGCAGAAGGGAGGGGAAAAAAAAAAAAAAAAAAAAAAGGAAGGCAAGCTCCCAGCAAAAAAATGTCCTGCTTTTCAGAATCCTGAACCACCAAAATTTTCTACTGAAGAATCTTTTCTGTATTTTTTTAAATAATTCTCTTTTCATTCACTTTTCATCTGTTCAGACGTTGCTTTAGGAAGACTGGGTTAGGTACATATTTCCTTCCTCTTTTTAAACATCTGACAGCTACTTTTTCACTAATTTTTTGAAGATGGATTCTTCTCAAGAGCCACGCTCATAACAGTTTTCCAAACATGTTTCTTCCCCACCTATCCCAAAACAGAACAAAATCTCAATGCTCCAGAGTATAAATAACTGAAATGACCACTGTCTATCCATCCTTCCTCTACCAACTCCTCTCAGAATTCAGAACTAGAAATACCTGCATGGCCCGCTTCCCCATGTTAACCACTTCAAACAATGTAACTGCCTCAACCACTTCTCCACTCTGCAGCTGGCTCGCTCTTCTGCTACTGGAAGAATTTCTCCTTATGTTTTCACACTGTTTTGGAACCTTCCGCTTCTCCCTCTGAAACAAGCCAAGCAAAAAAAGTACATGAGAAAACACAACATGTAGCACCCATTCACAGATACACGAACTATCCCCTAGTAACAACTTTATTTTACTCTCATTGTAAGTATTTCCCCGGAGTGCCAACTCTTAACCTCCAAGGACACTGACAAAGCCTTATCAAACACGAACACGGTTGAAGGGGATGAAAGAAAGGATTTACTGGTCTGAAGTTTTTCCTCAGCAAAGAGTCGTATGCATAGGAAGGTATAACAGAAAAGAAGCTTCTGAACAGTTGTGTATTCCCCAGAAGGCATTTTTCAGTAGCAGCTATAATTTCTGAAGAATAGACAGCAAGCACAGAAGCTCTTCTACACCTTTTCACTCACAGGGTAAACACACAACCTGCAGATTAACAGCAGCTGCACACAGTGCACCGTTAAGGAAAAACACATGCCAAAATGAACTGGCTGTTCAAAAGCCAGCATTGAGGCTGTGGTGCCAACAGAATTTGGAGGTCAAGCTGTAACCAGGGACTAGATTTTTAGATGCACTGTGATTTTTTTTTACACAATAGTCAATTCTGTAACAATTGAATGAGACAGAAAAATTCCATAATTAGAAAAAAAAAAAAAAAATCAACTTACTGGTGTTTTCAGGTTGCCATTTCTCACACAGCTTCCATTCTGCACAGCAGACTCAGGCACAGTGTCATCATGGACAGCCTTCTCTCTGAAGTGTAACAAACACATTGAAGGGGTTAGCTGTGAGAACACAGAACTGCACACTTCAGTACAAACAACAGATGAAAATAAAAGCATATACTTGTATTTTAGTATTTTTAATTAAATGTTTATAAGTTATGTAATTTTGTTTCTAAAAACCAGAGCTAACTTTAAAAGTACAACAGAAATCTGGGGCCTTTTTCAAACTGTTTGTTTTCCTGCCAGATGTACAGATAACTAGAAAACTAGCAAAACTACTGAAGATATCAAGGAAGTAGAAAGTAAGTAAATGAAACAGAAAGCTGATGTTGACTTAAGGCAGCCTTTGTTGACTTTAAAGCTTTGCACCATGAATTTTTAACACAGGTGTGCATTCACAACACAAGTGCTCTAAACCAAACAAGGTAATAACATTCAATGGGTCCACAATGTAAAAAGCGAGGAAGAAACTGTTTTACTTTGTCTATAAAACATGCTGAAGGAAGAAAGGCACACAGGAAATTTCATTTGCAGGTCATTGCTAATATGATGGAGGAGTAATTTTATAAGTAAAGATGCACCTTCTGGGAGATCTGAAGCCATACATTTATCTGCAATGAAATCATGCCACTTTTCATCACTCCCAATGCTAACAAGGTGCTTTGCCAAAGGTCATGTTTGAGGAGATGAGCTGGATCCCACTTGTGCAGCAGGTCCACTACTGGTAGCTGGCTGCTATGGCCCCCTTTTAAACTACAGTGGCCAGGACATGAAGCCAGTTGACTGGTACTATAAGGCACAAAAAGAAAGTAAATAAGAGAGTACACAGTTACCCTCATTTTCGTGAGACTGCTGTGACAAGAAAGTATACTAACACAAGTGACCACTTTACAGAGAAAAAAAAAACAGTGTATTACACTGTCAGATATAGTCAACTCTCCAATATCCAGTGTTGAAGAACTCATATGGAGAATTAACTGTGCTATGGATGCAGGGCCAGCTCGAGCCCAGCTAGTTTTATCAATGCCAGATAAGCACTGTTGTTCTTGTTCTTTCCAAAACTGTTTCAGTCAGACATTGCCTCTGCAAAGCAAATCCTGAGGCTGAATTGCACCAACCGCAAGACCAAGGTCCTGATGTTATTTCATTAGTGAGAACAGACAGAAATTTTTATCTAAACACATCTCCTTTTACTTTCTGTATCTACTGGGACACTTCACCACAAGCGATGTAGAATCAGGCTTCCAAAGACTCTTATAAAAATTCTATATAAATATAAAATTCTACCAAAATACATCAACTTTCTAAATACAATTTTGCAAATGCTTAGCTTTCCTGCAGAGAAAAGTCCCACGAAAGTTAAATTCAGTAAGTGTCTTATCACAGAAAAGTTCAAAGTATACCACAGTGTTTGACACTTGTAAGCCAAGGATATAATTCAGGATGAACCAATCCTTACATTACTTGTTGGGACTTCTGCATATTATAGAAAAGAGGGGGATGAATTAAAGTTCACAACTGAGTGAGCACACTATAAACAATAGTTTGCAAAAGTTTTCAGATGTTTTCTTTGAATTGTAATTGCAAGCCACGGAGATCAAGTAACTCAAGCACCACCAGAGACTTCTTAGTTGAAAAGAACAAGCAGCAAGAGATAAGAATACATATTGCTTTTCTGATGCCAGTTAGCTCTTCCCAGATTCTTCTACAGACCACAAATAAATAAAAAGAATCCAAACGCGTTTGTCAAGGAGCTGCTTCTCCTATGTAATTAAATCCTTTCACACCGAATTTCAAAGCAGAAAGCAACATTATGGGTCTGGACTAACAGGTTCTTACTTGCACTGTTTCACTAGAGCTACAACTCAGATGCCAGCCAACATCCTGGTAACGTGTTACCTCTTTCTGCATTATACCTCAACATAACATTCGATGCACTCTCAAACAATTTTCCTGAATTGTTTTCATGTGCTTTGTAGCAACTTACTCTATCCCAGAATGCAAATAAATGCACTGCAACTATAATTGAGTCCAAGTTGAATTAAAACATTTAATTAACGAAAAAAATTCAGAACTGCTGCAGGACAGTTCAGTCAAGTACTTGTCTGATCACGTACTGCTTTTAATATCTCTGTCCAGAAAACACTTCCTTGGAGCTTTAACCTGTGCATCTCTTTCCCAAGCACATCCTGAAGGATGGCACTACAGATGGTATTTACTGGCCCTGTGCTACTTTGTCAGCTTATGCCAGGCAAAATGTACCTGTAGCAAAAAGGGCTGAACAAAGCAAGTAAATGCCTGGTATAAGGGACAGCATGCTTACCAAAGCTCAGGAAAACCTGCAGGAATGAGAAGACCGTTGATCTACAGCTTCCTCATGCTGGGCTAACAACGACAATTAAAACATCTCTGTGATGAAACCAGTTAGAGTAACTTTCACACATGCATCTGTCTTAAACACTCAACAAATGTAACTAAGCACTAAATACTAATACTAAAAAGCCACTTGGGTTCTGAATTGTTTTGATTATTAGTGCACCACAGCACATAGCAATGCCAACAGGAAGCACTGTGCTACAACAGACAACCTACAGAGAAGTAGAGATTTTTTAAATCCAGACACTATCAATACTCATGTTTCTCCTTTCTCCTTTTTTTTTTTTCCTTTTAATACTGATATTTGCAGCAAGATTATTCATAAGGCAGGTACTTAAACATTTGGAGGAACTAGACTAGAGCCTAGAAACTGAACCCCATGAAAAAACTTAGAAATTAAATGGGATATTTTAATGGAGTTTTTATTTGCACAACTAAGTTTCTGTTGAAGAAACTGTAAGAAGAATTAAGACACACTCTTATCTTCTTGAGCAAAACACTGTATCTAGCTGAGGATGACGTGATCACTTTGCAGTGATATTTATATATAACTTCATTTAATATTTTTTCAACTATATGAATGCAACAGCAGGCTTGACAATTTTGAAGTAGTCTTTTTTTTTTTTTTTTGCTCCCCTGTTAGTCTACGCTATACTGAGCATTTCTGCGTACCTAAAGTCACTGCCTCATGCACAGTTCTCAGCCATTTACTTTGTTTCCATCAACATTCAGTAAGAAAGCCTAGGCAGAATTTCATTCCTATCTCATCCTAATTTTCACCTTTATACCCTGTTACATATGGCTCACAGACTCCACAATATGGTCATGATCCTGCCACAATATGATCCTTTCACTAGCACTTGAACTATTCCTGATGAGATAAAACCACTTGAAGTAGGAAGGAAGCGAAGTCCTTCGTCTAGTCCTCAAACAGTACTATTGAGAGAATTTCTAAATTCAGTTTTCTCATCTTGATAAACATTTAGAACAGATGTAGTGACTCACACCTTAAAAGAAAGCTACCTATTTAACATATTCCTTTAGCTGTATAAAAGGAACAATTAATCTATGTTACTGGAAGAAACCTACCTGTAGATTTTTAAAATTATAAATTTCAGTACAACTGCTTCATCTTTTACAAGCAGCGTAAGAAGCTCACCTAAACAACTGCCATGTGCCTTTCCTGGCACTTCTGAAACTATGAGGCTGGTTTCAGAAGAAATATACAGGAAAGAACATGTGGGAAGCTATACTAGTTGTCATCATGGACTATGAGGAATACATCTCTCGGCTTTCATTACAGTTTAATGAAGCAAAAGACCTGGAGCAGACTTGCTCAGAAGATGACAGAATCAGCAAAGGTTGGGCTGCAATGAGTGGAAAGCATGCAACACTGGACGCACAAAAAGCTTCACTCCTTGAAACTAGACAAGATATGCCCATTTATTTATTTATTTGTCTCTGCTCTTTCTACTCCCAAATACCATTCTGTAAAGAATGATATGAATATATTTGGTTGATACATAATTTCCAACTGATGACTGAAAACAAACACTACAGAAGGGAGAAGACTCGATGTATCCCTGATAAAAACAGCTATACAGAAGCAATGTCCCAGCTCAACGCCAATAGGAAACTACAGATGACTTAGCACTCTTCCCCCTCAGCATCCCCAAATTCACCACCGAGGTGAACACATGCACTGACTAGGAATCTGCCCCACTGTTTTTTTTGGTTTTTTTTTTTCAAAGCAGGTTCATCTACACTGTACTGAACAAGGCACAGAAAAGCTTGCAAGGCCAAGGTCCCTGTCAATCAGCATAAAGCACTCTATTAAGAAGATGCTAAACAATACATAAAAGGGAACAAAACGGAGACATGAGTAACAAGACACAGTGCATAGCAAATCCATTTTTTTTCCCCCTCCCACCCAAAATGACACACCGCAGACTGCCCCAGTACCTGCAGGGCACAAATTCAAGTGACTAATTTACCAACAAATTTTATAAGCAATCTGTGCCAGGTCTTACTTTTGGCTGGGAAGGTTACTGGCTGCGTTGGGCTCCGCTATCATTTCTGCTACATTATTTCAGCAGCACAGGCAGCAAGCTAAGGTGATCAGCGCCGCTTTTGAGGAAACTTCACCAAGATCAGTAGCGTCAAAAAACTTCACAAGGCTTTGGCTCCTGCGGGCGAAACGGCAGCCAAAAATTGTCAAGGAAAGAAAACAAAGAGAGTTAATTCCAGGCAGCTCCCTTAGAACCCGAGTCAGAAAGTGACACACACACACCCCCCCCCCCGCAAAAGCGAGCCGCGGAAAGGGGATGAGACCCCTCAGAGATAAATTAATGAGGGGAAGCCCGGGGGCGGCACCGCTGAGGGAGCCCTGACGAGTTAGCGCCGGCCGGCTGCCCGCCGGGGCGGCCGGAGGCCTCGGAGAGGCGCCGCCGCCGTGAGACGCCGTAACGGGGCGGCGGCGTCGGCCCGGGACCCCACAGCCGCCTGCGGGAACGCGCACACAGACGCGACGGCTACGGGCCAGGGCGGGGGTGGAGGGCGGCGGCGGGACGAAGGAAAAGGCGGCGGAGCGCTGCGCGAGGTGCCGCGCACTCACCTTGAGCTGCCGCCGCTGCCACCCCCCCCCCCCCCCGCCCCGAGCCGGGCCCGGGCCCCGGCTCCGGCCCAACGGTCAATCACGGCCGGCGCCGGGCGCCCCACCCGGCCTATCAGCGGCCGGGGTCGCCGTCACGTGGGCCGCCGCAGACGCGCGGCGCAGCGGTTGCCGCGGGGCTTCCGTAGCGGGCGGGGCGGGCGCGCCCCGTGACGGCCCCTCCCGTGGGCTTTCGCGGGTGGGGGGAGTGGGAGTGGGAGTGGGGGGTGGCGGAGGCGATGGGGCCCGGCAGGTTCTCGCAGTCGCTGCTGCTGCGCTGCCGGCGGGCGGCGGCGGCTGTGGGCGCGGCCCGGTGCCGCGGCGGGCCGTTGTCCGCCCGCCCGCTCAGCGCCGCCGCTCGCTTGCGGGCTCCCCAGCGGCCGCCGGGCAGGGGGGAGCCCCCGCGGGCGGGCGGCGGGGGGCGGTGGAAGGGGTTGGAAGAAGAAGAAGAAGAAGAAGAAGAAGAGGAGGAGGAGGAGGAGGAAGATGAGGAGGAGGCGGAGCTGGAGGAGCTGCTGGGCCCCTCCCCGCTGGCGGCGGGGCCCGGCGCGCACCGCGTGGCCGTGGTGCACCCGGCTGTCAAGTGGGGCCCGAGGAAGTCGCCGCTCACCACGGGTGCGTGGGGGTCGGGCCGGGTCCCCGCCGGCCGCTGTCCGTCTGTCTGTCCTTTGTCCGCGCCGCCCCATCCGTCCCCGGAACGCTCCAGCGGTGAAATTGGCGCGGGGTTGCCCCGGGTCAGCTGGAGCAAGGCGAACGCGGGGAAAAGGCCGCGGTCGCGGCCTCCTGCCCTGGGGGCTTTTTTGAAAAGTCGGTGCCCTCCCGGCGGGTGCGTGCCGGGGTTCGTCACTCGGGCTGGCCGTGGGGCGCGCAGCGGCTCGGTGCGTGGAGCGTGGGGGTTGCTCGGGGAAGCAAGCCCCTTTGTTAGATGAACGTTCGTCGCCTTCAGCCCTCAGCCGGCCCCGGGCCTGGCCAGAAGTTGGCCAAAGAGCAGGAATACTCGCCTGCCCGTAGAAAAGAGCACAGTGAACGCGAGGTCTTGTGTAAGTCCTCTCAGGGACTTAAAGCAGCGCTTTTATGCAGTTACTTAGCCACGCAGTCACCAATAACTCCTCTGTAAGGAACTTAATTAGCACTGCTATTAGATTTCTCTCGGGAATCCTTGTGTCCTTGTAGCTAGCTAATATATATGCATTAATCACGCACGCTTAAGATCTATAATGAACGTGATGCTTCTCCAAACCCTTCTCTAATTACAAAGTTGTAATAGAAAGGATCGAGCATCTTGGAGGGTAGCTTTTTATATATAGACAGTTTATATATGACACTCCTTCATGTATTCAGATCTACTATGTGATGAACCTAAATCTCGTTTAGTTTTGTTAGTGCTGCTAATTAGAACAAATTGTCGTGTTGCAGAATACAGTTTGTAGCCTTTTCAGAGTTTACATAAGCACTCCCATTTGGCAACTGAAAAATAAGTATGAAGGCACCTTTCTGCCCAGACATACAGAAGAATAGCAGTGATCCCTTTCCATTTATTTAGGCCCTCCAGATGAAGAGCCTGAAGTCTCAACAAATGTTTTGGAATGATTGTTGAAACACCACAGGTACAACAGAAAATCTGTGCATTTTACAAGGAACACTAACAATATGAGGAGAAAGAGGAGCATGGTTATCTTTAAAAATATATTACCTTTTGGACCAAGGTAACCTGTTTAGTATATAAAGTATGTTTTGCTCTCTACTGAAACTTGACCAATCTGTTAGGAAAAGAGGAGGAGTTTGGCAAATCAAAACTGGAACTACTGCTCCCATATGCCTGCATAGTCTGTGATTTCACAAAGTCCTCAAAAATCAGTGCTTTGCCATGTAGATGTTTAACAAAAAAAAAAAAGTGACTGATGAGTCAGAATATAGGATTGGAATCCGCTGGTTTTAGCAGGTCGTAAATCAGCGTAGGCCCGTTATGAATAAGTACCAGTGAAGTTAGAAGCAGGATATGCCATATTAGTAATTCTTTATTGCCACAAAACACCAAGGAATTAATCACATGGTTTTGTGCTTATCTGAAATAACATAGTTTATTTCCCAGCTAGTTATTCATCTCACTTGGTGAGGCAAAAAGCTTGGTAATTTCTTTGCTGACAATACAATTGAAAATTCTAAGTCAACAACCACAGAAATAACGTGTACTGGCAGCAAGATGCTTTGTGTGATAAAATTTCATCAAACTAGAAGTTTAATTACTCTGATTAGAGGTAGGACATTTTGCTCATTGTGCTAGAGATTAAAAGAAATACCCTAGCACAATTTTAGTGTAGCTTAGTCTTTCCCTGTTCATGCATGTACTATAGTTATTGGAAATCTGAGCAGAGTTATGATGGTATATTATAATCTTTATTATAATCTTTCCTTTTTTTTTTTTTTTTTTTTTTTTTTTGTGTGTGTGTGTGTGTGCTCCTAAAGCTGAATTACAGATTGCTGAAGCTGTTGCTCTTGTAGATACCCTTCAGAACTGGACGGTTTTAGATAAAATTATTATTCCTACAAAAAATCCTGACAAGAAGTTTATTTTTGGCAAAGGAAACTTCCAGGTTTTGACAGGTAAGGACAGATTTTTCAGCACTGCATCATTCTAAATAAAAGACTTCTGCAGCTGAACTGTTTAAGGATAGGTATGAAAGCTGAAGAGAGGGAGAATTTTGTTTATCCATCATGCAAGTTTGCAAACAAACTTCAGAGACTTTTTTTAAGGTTACAAAACCAACACAGAAGAGAAATAACCTGTGCTCACTGAAAATATGTGAGGCTACTTAATCCCTATGTTTATGTGATTGACATAAGTGAAGCTGGCAGCTGTCCTTGACACAGTACTAAATTAGTGCAATCACAACTGTTCTGTGAGCAAAAAATATGGTGCCATTTTATATTTTATGGACACTCTGCTCAATGCAAAATGGTTTTATGTACTGTATGTTTTAAAAAGAGAATTGACATTTAACACTGTATTTTGCAATGGTTATCCATCTTTCAGAAAAGATTAAAAAATTGCCCCATGTGACAGCTGTCTTCTTGAATGTGGAAAGAATATCTTCACTAACAAAGGTAATTAAATATAATATCAAATCATATTCTTTACATCGGTATTGTTCGGAAGCTATTGATGTTATGAGAAGTAGGGTCAGTTATGACTCTGAATTTGCAAATGGTAATACATGAGGCCACCTGGACTCAGTTTTGTTGAAAGGAAACTTAATTCCTATTACATTTGTCCTGTTGGTACATGTGTTTCCAGCTCTTGTGCATGAAATTTTCCAGAAGCCTAAAAGCCATTTAGTATATACTCCGCTGGCACGTTTGCCACTGACTCTACATAAAATGTTGGAAAAGTTACTCAGGGTCCTTTTCACAAAATGGATGTGCTAACACAGCTTTTGTTACGAAGAACGTCAACATTTTGGATTAGCTATATACACAGGTTTATATATATATAGTGTATTTATTTTCCTGTATTTCTGTGGATGCTGTATTGTATTTTGAATATGAGGTATAAATTCAGAGCAAGCTTATATTTGAATTTTTCAAATATTTAAACTTTCATTCATAACCCTTAAAAAGAATTTGTGTTTTAAATGGATGGATTACATCAAGAGGAGGAGCATGCTTCACTTTTTTTTAACACTAGCAGTAAAACAACTGGAGCATGAACTATAGATGCCCTTTGAAATGCTTAGACAAACTGAAATAAATATTTGTTATTTTTTTGCATGTACAGCATCATGCAGGGTGATAAAGTGCATGTAAACTCTGCAAGCAAATACTAATACTTTGCTGGTAGTTTTGAATGCTTTCCCTGATTGTAAAATGGACAGCAACAGTAAATATCTCTAATAGATAGTTATCTTGAGCACTTCAATTTATTGATGAAATGGAAGTTGAAAATGTTTCATTCCAATTTCCTAGTTTTTATTCCCTCATTTATAATATGAGTACATTTAGTGCTAGATTTGCTAAAAAACATCTATTTTTGCAAATCTAGATCTTAAGAGCAATTTAACAGGGTTGGTTCAGGAAGGTGTTTGAGAACATGTATAAAACACAAGCATTCTGGATTTTAGAGATGACGGAGCGGGAAACTACTGTATCTGCTTTGGTTTGTGGGGGTGTTTTTTCTGAATTGGAGCAAGAGTGGGGTTTGGGTTTTGGTTTTTTGGTTGGTTGAAATTTTATAAGTATTTTGTGAAAAAGGGGGTTTGGTTTTTGGTTTCTGTAAGTACTTCGTGAAAAGCTGCTTATGAAATAATTTTCCTGCCTTCCTCTCTTTTCTTTTTTTTTTTTTTTTTTAATTTTGGAAATCCTTTTTTCTTTTCCTTTGTTATCCCTATCATTTTCTATTCCAGCATTTCATAATTATTTTTTACCAGGACTTAGCCACTGCAATTCCTGTTTCTGAGACATGCTGTAAGAGCTGTCGTCAGAATCCATTAAAGGCAGTGGAAGGATTCTCGCTGAATCTGATGGGCCTGATGGGCCTAGGCATAAAGTTCTACCTTCTAAACTCTCTTTATCACTTTTCTTTGTGGTCAACCACACTTGGCCTTTGCGTGTTCCTAATTGTTGTCCATCCATAGAAATGCAATCCTGAGATCCTCTGAGTTCAGGTGTCCATCAGCTAGCTGTAGCTGTACTGCTGCGTGGGAATTGCTCTGCTGATACTGTGGGGGAGAGAAAACATCTAGGTTATTTTGTCTTGCATGGCTAAAGAAAGAACTAGAAGATGCCTGGGGCGTGAAGGTCTTTGACAGATACACGGTTGTACTTCACATTTTTCGTTGTAATGCCCGGACCAGAGAAGCAAAACTTCAGATAGCATTGGCTGAAATTCCACTTCTCAGGTACCTCGAGCTGTGCAAATCACATACTGATCCTTACATGTTTTACTGACTATTTCTTTACAGTAACAAAAATGGTAATACTGTGCTGTAAAGAAAAATGACACTGTTTCAGTGCTTACATATTATGTTCAATGATTGATTAGAGCATAGAAATATTTGCTATAATGTCATTGTTTCAAGCTTCTGCAGTGCTGACAGGCAAAACCAGAAGGTGTTCAATGGATAATATTACAAATATACTTCTTCTGAAAAGGTCCCGGTTCTAATGCCGAAGATAGATTGCAAGAATATGTAGGAATTGGAAATGTGTGTCCCATATATAATATTGATGGGTTTCATAAGGAAAGCTATAAACAAGGAAGATTAAAGGCATTCATTTCTATCTGAATTTTCCACATTTCTACTTTACGTGGCATAGAAATATTTGTATGTGGCCGTTGGTGTGAGTTGCGTGGATGTATCAGAAGCATCTTTGGCTCTCCTAAATTTCAGAATAGCCATTATAATTTGCTAAGAGAATTGTATGCTTTTTCAAAACACAGTTGAGGAGCCAGGAAAATCTGGACTTTTTTGTTGCCAGGCTTCTTGCTGTGATCAGGGTTTATTCAGAGCTCTGTCATTTAGTGTTTCAATTTGTGTTATTAGAGTATCACTACTGCTTCACATTTTCTAGGCATTTTAGGATAGCTTGATTAAAGAAAATTTCTTCTAATTAACTTATTCCACTGCCAGGTCAAATCTGAAAAATGAGGTGTCTCGGCTAGATCAGCAGAAAGGTGGATCAAGATACATCATGGGCTCAGGTATAGTCTAAATATTCTAACGAATTAGAGGATTTTTCTTTTCTCCGTAGCCTTTAAACAAATTTAATTGCATCTTACTTTATTTGGAGGAGGCTGTGAGGAAAAACTGTTTGTGCTCTGTATCTAATTAAGCGAACATACAAAAAATCATTGGAAAGTAACTTAAATAATAAAGTTTTGGTCTGTACTGTCTGAGTAAGTGACCATGGACAGACTATTTGCTGCCACAGGGGTTTATCATAAATGTACATGGTTATTCTAGAATGCTTAGCATATGTTTTAATAATTACTTAGCACTCTGACTCTAGGCTAAGAAAACATAGTTTCAGTTGCTTATTTATAACTTTGTATGTCCTAGTGCTGACTCACTTGATTTCCAAATGCACAGCATCACTTGATTTACTGTTTCTCTTGCAGAATATTATGCCAATTATTCATTTGTATTTTTCAGGTGAAACATTCATGGAGACACAGAATCGTATTTTGAAAGAAAAAGAACTTAAAATTAGGAATGCCCTGGAGAAACTAAGAAGAAAAAGGTCTTTACTTAGAACTCAACGCAGAAAACGCGAGTTTCCGATTATCTCAGTAATGGGCTATACTAATTGTGGTAAGCAAAGCTTGTGAAATTGTAGCACGAAAGAGCTTACAGTATCTAATTTTTTATTGGAAGCTCTAGCCAGAATCTCATTTCAGTGTGAATAGGCTTTGTATTTTAATCAGTTTTTAAATTGTGTAATGAATATGTGTCAATTAGAATATAGTTAGGAAAGTAAATTCTGCTTGGTTTAGTTAGATTTTTTTTTTTTTTTTTTTTCCATCTTGAAGACATGTTTTGGAGAAATGTCTAGCACCTATTGTGCCAAAAAGATTTTATATATAGTGCTGAAGACTGTCCTGTTAGTGTCCCTTTATATGAATCTCTATTACTTGATCAGAAGGGGTAGAGAAAAGTACATGGGTGTTTAGATCACTGTGAAGGCTTGAGGCATAGGAGGAGAATTCAGGAGAGTTGGCAGTTGATCTGAGAAATGCGCTTAAGAAGCACTGTAGCTTTTCATTGATTGATGTATAGTGTTCTGAGTTGCATTCATAAGAGAATCTAAATAAAGCTGAAGGTTTTTTCCTATCTTTTGTAGCTTACACAAGTGAATTCATACACAAGCATGAATAGACTTTGGACTAGACATTTTTTTCAGGTTACATTATCTTAAGAGCATTTCATTTTATTTTTCAATATATGTATGAAAAGAAGCTTACCTTGCAGTAATATTGTTATCAGTTGTATATTCAAAGATCTGTATCACACTGTATGTTTATGTCATACTTCCATACTTTCAAAACTAAGGAGTCAACAAAACAGATATATGTTAGAATTTTGTACACATCATTGAAATACTTTAACTAGGATATATATTGAGCACTTTAGTTTAATAACTAAGTTCTGTGAAATATTCATTGAGTTAAATAAATGTCTCTAATATGCTTATGAGGAAATGTCCCATAAAACCATAAATCTAATAAGATACATATTATTAGTACTTCTGTTTATTGTAGGATTTAACAAGTAAATATTGAACTGTTTTATTTGACAACAGGAGCACTGAGGAGTGCGTAAGTGTATGCTTCCTAATGCTGTCATGGCAGTGTTGTTCAGTTAGTCTTAGAGGGGAGAGATTTGGGTAGGTTGCTTTGCAGGTCAGTTCAGTCTCCGATCATCTTGTGATTTCACAGCATGGCTTCCAGATGTGACCTTAAATCCAATTCCCAGTTAGAAAAATTAAGACTGTTGTTGGACTTCCTAACGTCATATAGATAACTGATCATAGGCTAGATTTAAATTAGGGAAATAGATAGGAAAAGACATGTTACATCATACAACTCACCCGAGCCTTGCAGATTAAATTCTTACTTGAAACGAGCCCTGAAAATCTTGTCCTTTTTTTCTTTAATTAGGAAAAACTACCTTGATCAAAGCCTTGACTGGGGAAGCAGGACTTCAACCCAGAGATCAGCTGTTCGCCACTCTTGATATCACAGCCCATGCTGGCTATCTGCCCTCGCACATGGCAGTTATTTATGTTGACACCATTGGGTTTCTGACTGATCTTCCGCATAATCTGGTTGAGTCCTTTTCAGCTACATTAGAAGAAGTCGTTTACTCAGTAAGTAGTTGTCTATAAAAATTGAGAAATCAAATTAATTTCCTTTTAGATAATCCTCACCCCTTCAGAAAAGGGGAAGTTAATTGGCATGCTGTTCTTAGTGAAGTATCTGGTGGACTAGAGTGGTCTCCTAAAATAACGAGGTAAATATCTCACCATCAGCCAATTTTTTGATACTTGAAATTATGCAAAACATATAGATATGAAAAGATTTCAGAAAGGGTGTATTTGGAGTATATGTGTCCAATACATAAACCAGATAAATCAGATTTTGCTGATTAAATATCTGAAAAAAACTAAACAGTGCATCTGAGTAAGTTGGGGCTAGCTTTCTTGAAAGTGAAATAAAGCCTCTGGAATGATCCAGTTTTAACTTAGGGTTTCCTCTGGCACTAAAAGTGGGTGATTGTGATGTAATGCAGGCAGCATGTAATAAACATAAATGCACTTTGCCGATCATTTTCTCACTAAGTTAGTTTCCTGTGTTACAGCAAAGTGTAAAGCTGCATACATGCAGGCATTTAAACAAAAAGTGTGTATCACCAAAGGTAATGAAGTTCAGTGGTAGCTAGGTGGTGGAATGCTTCTGAGGATTAGACTTCACCATGGAACAGCAGGACTTTCAAAAGCTGGCTGCAACTATCCTGTTTGTGTCTTATTCTAAAGTGTTAAATGAAAGGCTACAAATTTACTTCTTACTCATTTTCTGAAGTTTGAAGCAGTGTCTTGAGCAAAGATAACATTTTGAATGCAAATACTGAATTTGGTTGCTTGGGTTTTATCATGGCAAATGTGATCGTATATGTACTTCAAATTGATAACTTTTGTATAGAATTTTAAAGTGAAGCAACAGTAATAATATCTTGGGAACTGAGGATCAGGTTAATTTCTGCATTTTGAATGTAAAAATAGAATTACAAATTACATCAGGTTTTTTCCCTCATTTTGAAACAGTTTTTCAGCCGTTACTCTTCTAAAACCTTCTTAGACTTCACTCTTTTCCAGTATTTTTGAAGCCTTGCTGTTACACAGCCTTGGCTTTGAAAAAATTGATCGGTTATTCTTTGAAATCTGAAGTCTGTAACTAGCTTGATTGACAGGGTTTGTTTCAGGGTTGTTGGAGGCAATTTGTACTCACTGTGAAGTGAAAGACTAAGCTGCTGCTAGAGATTTTCTTCCATCATGGTGCAAAAAACAGTATTGGTTTAATACTGGTTTAGTAGTTCATTTTACAGTGTTAACCTGCCAGTGTATTATCAATTGGGTAGGAAACTATCATACATGAATTAGCAATGCAGAAGTAATATAAAATCTCTACAACCTGGTAACCGGTGTGTTTCATGAAGTAACTGTCTTGTATATTGATGTTTGCTAGGATCTGATAATTCATGTGAGGGATATTACTCATCCTGAAACCATTCTCCAGAAAGCAACCGTTCTGTCAGTTCTGAAGAATCTTAATCTTCCCAGCCATTTATTGGACTCAATGGTAGAAGTTCATAACAAAGTGGATTTGATAGACAGGTAAGCAGGAGATGCTAAGTGTACTTCAACGTGTCCTGTGTTCTGGAAGCTTTTTAATTCTTAGTCTAGAAAAGAGCTCCCACACTTGTGAGTACATTCAATAGCGTTTCTCAATCTTTTACATATATAACTACTGTCTGAAAAAGGATAATCTCTTAGTTACAAAAGAAGTCACTGGAGTCATAGAAGTGGCCTCTGTAAGGAAGGTGCCAGTATAAAGTAACACAGTTAACTTGTCCATGCTTGGAATATTTACACAACCTGATCTTCATGAGCAAATGTGCTAGCAGTTGTCACCTTTCAGGTATAAACCCACTGAAGAAAATGCGTTAGCCATTTCTGCTCTACATGGACATGGTTTAGAAGAACTGAAAGAAGAAATAGAGAAAAAAATTTTGACAGCAACAGGGAAGAAGATTCTGACAGTTAGTGTCAACTTACAGGGACCTCAGCTAAGGTAAGTAATTTTGAACTGTAAGAAGAACTTGGAGAAATATGAAGCTCTTGGTCTTGCATGTCTTAAAATTTGCATACTGATTTTTATCTGCGTTAAGAATTACAGGGATAATTACCAAAGTTTTCTGACCTATTGGGAAAACATATCCCCCATTGGATACCCTGGAGTCTGCTTCTGAAAATGACCTTCACAGAGTATTAGTACAATAAAACACACTTCCTGAAAGACCGTTTCACTGGTCCTGGAACCAAATTTGTGACAAAAACGCAAATCTGAAAGATTTACAAAAACACTATACCCTATTTCCAAACAGCGAGTGGCAAATGAAGAGCTAAGTGAAGCACTTGATCTTTTAAAGTGTTAAATTACCTAGATTGGAACACGTTGACCTAAAACGAAGATCGCGTTTTATGCACTGTGCCATACCTTCAAGATGCTAATACATTTTTACTTTTACAGTTGGCTCTATAAAGAAGCAACAGTTCAGGAAGTGGAAGTCATGCCTGAAGATGGCACAGCCAGGGTGAAGGTGATAATCGGCAATTCTGCTTTTGGCAAATACAGAAACCTCTTTCCCAGCAGTACGATTTTTATGCCATGAAACTGCCTCCTTTTCTAGGGAAAGAAACTGATCTCATTAAGAGAATGTGAAGTAAAGTTAGTCTGGACACTGAAGAGTGTAATTCTTCCCCAGTTGATGTTTTTGACGCATTTTAGAAATGGACAGTTTCAGAAAACTTCTGCTTGGAAACAGTAAGAGCTTTGGGCTTCGTTCTGTCAGCAAGTGCAAGGATGGCACCAGATTTTTAATGTTAAAACAGTTGTTGGCTGTAAGCTGTGGACCTCAAACCCATGGAAATCACTCGATGGTATCTGAATTAACCTTCAGAAAAGTACCAGATTTCTTCTATCATAGAAATAAAGCTTTTTACCCCATTTTTTTTTCAGAATAAAATAATATTTATTATAGTTAAGGTGTCTGAGATAGTCATTGGAAAATGGAAGTTAGTGAACAAAATGCTGGCCGTATATAAATAATACAGATATATATGTATTCGAGCAGAATCCACGAACCTAAGCAAAATAACTGCCATGTCTTATTGCAATGAAGCAGTAAACCATAGATTTGTATATTTAAGCAATAAAGCTAGCTGTGAACATCTTTTACCCGTACAGTTTTATTGCCTACAGTAATTTATCCACAATACCCGTTACTGTGTCAATTCTTAGAGAAAACATTTAAGATACAGCGAACCATGGATTTTGTGTGAAATTATTTCACAAAGAGAGGGGAAAAAAAAAAAAGAAAAACACCGAAACCTGATCCATTACCTGAGTTATGAATTACTACTGGGAACCAATAAAACAATCAGTATCACAGAAAGGAGAAATAAAACTACTTCAGTCCATATTACACAGAGAGATCAAGTTTTATTGAATAGAGTAACAAGCCACTTGAGGGTAGCAAAGACAGGCAGAAAAACATTCCGAGTAAGTATAACATTGTGCAGGTAGTGACTCTGAAAGAAAAATCAAAACTGAATGGCTGCTCAGTATGAAGTACATAGAGGTAAGAACAAGGATAAAAAGCACTGTAAAAAAAAAAGCATTCAGAAAGTCTTCTTTATAAATGGAATGTTTAGTTTTTCACTCGTATGTATTTTGCAATTGCAGGAGATTGCATGAGGAGGTAGCATCCTAGCCTTTCATGCTGAGTCTAACATCAGTGTGATCTGATGTCAGGTAGCAGGTGATTTAAAACTTCTGCAAACATTAACATCTCACAAGACATCTGAGCTGAGCTTCTGCATATAAAGTGCATCTAAAATTGAGGTATATTGATGAAACTGCATAGTGAACTTTATATAATGCTTGTGTTTTAGCCCCACTGCTTGCCATTTCTCTTACCTTCATGATCGTCTGTTATTGCACAGTTCTTTTCAAAAAGCAGAAAAATAGGATTAATATGCAATGGCAAACAGCATAAACCCCTTAGTTTTTGCATGAGCAAAAACTACTTACTGAGAGGAAAAATAATTACAGAGCTACTAAAATAGCTAAGTAAAAGACCAGGTGTGAAACCCTGAATGAGCACAACAGAAGCCAAGAATCTGTATTTCTAGAGCAGTCAGAGTTTAGATAAGGAATTTGTTTCATATGTGTTTATTTTCAGTGTAAGGCATATTTGGCAACACCTAATAAAACCTATTTCATTACCACAGACAAAATTGTCTAGGCACCTAGTTTTTCTATCTTTATCACTGCAGAGCTAGCATGAGTGATAAAAAGAGTAAGTGTTCAAATACACATACTTCTCACAAATCATAAAGAACTTTGTGCCTGCCCGGTTGGTTAAGGGGCTCATAACTGATCCTCGGCACACAACAACAGTACAGCTGCTTCTACATGTCCAATGTTAATGGTATATCGGTGTGTGTATAAAAATCACATCAAATGGGATTGTCAATACAATATTTCTGATAAAAAATATATTTAAACTGTTCCTTTTGTATATTTAAAGTATGAAAACAGACAAGTCGGTTTCACACTGATAGACTGAGAATGGGGGTTGCAAGTAGTGCAAAAAATCTTTATAACAACACAATCTTATCACAAAATAATTCATGCAGCTACTGACATATTTCTCCTTCTTGCTCATCTGTAAAATAAAGTAAGATTCAATTCTTGACACTTTCAATATTGCCAAATCCTACAGAATCCAAACACCTTCAAGTAAGTAATACCTATACCATAGTTCTCCAGAGACTTCAGCAAGGTCTGCTTGCTCTCTTTTCTGTGAAAAGGCCCTGAAACCCTGATGATGTTGAGAGCACTTTCCCTACTGAGTCTTTAAAACACCCCTGCTTTAAGTTACCCGGACCTTTATGGGATCACAGGATGTTTAAACCAGGTTAAATGCAGACAAAGCCTTTTTAACTTCTCGCAGATTAAGCAGCTGAGAATGAAATGCTCTCTGTTCCAGCCCCTTTACTTTGACAGTGTAATGGAGGATTAATTTTTGTGTTAAGTTCTATTACGTCGTTGACAAAATCACCGTTTCCTATAAAGTCTCCAGCAATTATGTTAATACAGTCTTTTTTCGGTCCTGGATACTGCTGCTTTATCCAGATTTTCAAGCATGGAAGGCTCTGGAGTGTCATTTTCTTCAGTGATCCAAACGGGTGTACAAGAATGTACCGTAAGTTTTCAGTAAGGTTAATCCCCGCTACAAAGAATTTTTCTGAAACGAAAATCAGAAGGTGACACATTAAATGCTCCTTTGAGAACAGAAACTTCTCAGCATTGCCTTAACTCCAGAACTCCGTGCTCTGGGAATCGTTAAAATACTAACTTCACACTCTTTCTGTATTGTTTCATATCCCTAGAACTGTTTCAGTAGGCCGTCTCCCCTCGCTGCAACTGCATGCTGTAGCGAACAGTTACCGAACCAAGCTCGGTTACCAAACCATTCCAGTTGGGCTAAATTTATCTTAATTATTCACTGCAGACTGAAGGTTCTCCGCTAACTAGTCCTCCTTTGCAAACGACGTTTGTTTCTGTAAGGGTTGCTTCCAAATGCTTAGCCTTCCTCCCCTTTACGGGTTGCTCAGATGGGGGAAATGCCTCCCGCCCCCGCCCCTTGTTTCCTCCGAGCGTCTCCCCGTCCCCCCCCTTACCTGGCCGGCCCATCCGCTTCATGAGCTCTAAATACCGGATGAGAGCACGAGTGGCGGTTTTGTTTCCCCACCAGTACGGCATCGCGGGCCACAGCTCCCGGTGCTCCTCCACCGCCGCGTCCTCTTCGTACGAGACTATAACCTGATGGCCACGCTGCCACATGGCCCGCAGCGTCGGCACCACCTAAGGGAAAACGTGCCCAGGTTGAAGTCGACAACGCAGCGGCGCTCCCGAAATTCGGATGCTGGCGTGCGGCGTCGCCTCGGTAGAGAGGCGCGGGATTCAGCTGAAATAAAGCTTTTAAGCGTGCAGCCCCGGAGGCCCTCGGCTGGGTTACAGGCTGCCGGGGCGAGAGGAACCGGGGAACTTCAGCAGGTTCCTCCTCTCCTCGAGCAATTCAACTGCGGGTTAAGTGCATGACCCAAGGTCTTGCGCCTCTGCAGCAAGAAACCGTCCCTGTGTCAGCCCTCGTGCACGCACCGCTGCTGAAAATTTGTCGGGAGAGAAAGGAACGGGCCGTTTGGTGAAAAAGGGTTGGAGGGGGGCAAAGCCCTATGCCCGGCTGCAGGAACACAGACACAGAGGAGCAGGAATCATTTTGGCAAACGCCCCACATTTGTCGCTGTAGCCGTCGAAGAAAACTGAACCGCTTAAGACTTGGTAAGATTAAACGTACGTCTTCGAGAGGTACAGTAATTCTGATTTTTTTTAAGTGAAAAGTTGCTGAAATTGGGATGCTCCAGACGTTTTGAACTGAGAGAGGGGGAGGCTTGAGTCCGAAACCACCTCAGACAGACAGATGGGCTGAAACAGGGCTGTTAAATTTAAGTGTTTCAATATGAAATTACATTTTCCAGTCCTCAAAAGCTACCATCAGACAGAAGTGAGGCCCTCTGACTAGTTTTATTTGCAAACCCAACATATTTAACAAGTACTGGTTTTTTAAGAATGTTGTGGTTAAAAGCTGTGTCTGTTGCTTGTGAAAAGGAAGTGGTAGCTTTGTCATGTTCCAATTAACTTATTAATTAAAATAAAAGCCAAAGGCAGTTGAAAATATCTTATGTAAATCTTTGACAAGAGATGGGTTGAATGAACATGGGAATCCCTCTTACTTCATCCAAGAAAGACAGAGTGAAAGCGCCAATTAAGTCAGAAAATACTGCAAAATTAAGACACAAGCTACTCAAAGTATAAAAATCTGTGGCTGATAGAAGCCTTTGCTTTACTCCAGCTGTCTTTATAAAGCTGGAACCTCTTAAAAAAAAAAAAAAAAACAAACAAACAAACAAAAAAGCTACCAGAAATGTGTACATGAGCACAGGTGCTTATTTTGCAAACAAAGCTGAAATGAAACTGTAGTTGTCTAACAAGGGATTTTTAAACCCTAGTAATCCAGATCAAAGGAAAACACCTTGAATAATTAAGGCAATTAAAATTTTAAACGCAATGTAATGTTGTAACGATGTGGCCTGTGCCAGTACTACGGACAAACCTCTACTTAGCAGTTGCTTCACAAACACTCTGACACTCACTTTTGTATGACAACAGTTACAGTCCTGAAAGACAGTAGACACCAGATTATTTTAGAGTAAGCGAGCAAGCACTTGGTTATTTGATGTTAAATCTGAATCTGTGATCCTGAAAAACCCCACAGCTACCTAACCTGCAACAGTATCACTTGCAAAAACGCTGAGATCCATTTTGCTGGTCACAAACCCCATAGAAATAAAGTCTTCCTGCTTGAGGGAAGTACTTGGCTTTGCTTTTCCCCAGTGCCATTCCTCCCTCCCCCTGAACACAGAAACCTTCTTCCTTCAGTCAGGTGATCTCAAACCATTTGTTCATCACCTTCATTCAACAAACTACCAGCAGCAGCTTGCCCTTTTTGCAATTAATAACTTTTTCCCTTTTAAGAGCTGGCCATGTATCTGAAAGCAAATCCGTTTTCTCTGGTATTGCTCTGCTCATCCAAGTTACACACTCAAGTATTTGGGGAAACAATAAAACAGTGTCACTTACGTCTTCAGTTACTCAGCTGAGGCCTGAATATTCAGAATCCCCTAGTTTTGCTGAGAATTGGTCTATTTTAACTCTGCTGTACAAAATGCTTTGAAATGGTAATACTCGCCCCTTACTGATACACCAGCTTCAAAGGCTGAATTCGAATCGCAAACAGGGTCATCATTATCCTGTACCCCTCGCATCTCCAGAGAAAACCCTCTGTTCCTGTGCATCTTTGAAATGTTAATTGTTTAACTACTAAAAGCTACCACTCCTTGAAAAAAAAGAGGAAGTTAAAATCTCAACTTCTAAAATTTAGCAATCAAATAATTTCTGATTATTCAAATTAAGACTCTTCTGGAGGTTTGGGTGACTGAAAGCACATTAAGCTGGTTGGAAGGTAAGCTCCAGCTCATGTCCAAGAAAGAAAGTCAATGCTACCAGAAACGCACGGAAGGTAGAGATGCTATTAAGAGGGACCTCAACAGGCTGGAGACGTGAGCCGTCAGAAACCTCATGAAGCTCAACAAAGGCAAATGCAAAGTCCCAAGCCTGAACGGACTAACCCCACGCACCAGGACAGACTTGGGGCAGCTGGCTAGAAACCTGCTTTGCGGAAAAGGACCTGGAGGTCTTCGTGGACACCAAGAAAGGTCAACTGCAAACTGGACTTCATTAGTAAAGGCACGGACAGAAGGTCAAGAGAAGGGGTCCTTCCCTTCTCTTCAGCAGTTGTGGGACTGCATCTCGAGTACTGTCTCCAGCTGGGGCTTCCCCAGTACAACAAGGTCATTGACGTGCTGGAGTGAGTCCAGCAGCGCTCAACCAGAGCGAGCAGAGGCTGGAACGTGACACTCAAGCCCAGGCTGAGAGCTGGGTCAGTTCAACCAAAAGAAGGGAAGACTACGGATGCGTCTCACTGCTGTCTGCAAATACCCAACAGGCAGATGTAGAGAAGACTCCTCAGATACGCATGGCAAAAGGGTAGAAGTCAGCAGACGCAAGTTACAGCCAGACAGAAAGACAGAACCTGATCAGATAGAGAAGGAAAACACTTTTACCATGAGAGTGATCAAATGTTGGACCAGACAGGGTGGAAAGGTTGCTGAATCTCCATTCTCTGAGACATTAAAGAACAGACAGGACACAGCCCAACGTAACTTGGAAGCTGGTCCTACTTTGCATCGTGGGGTTGGACAAGATGACCTCCAGAGGTCACTTCCAACCTAAACTATTATAAATAGCATACAAATTCATTTATATTTATTGTTGTGAAAAGGCAGAAAATGGACTCTTTAAATTCTATACATACAGTATGGACTATATTTATAACACACACCTTCTTTTCTTTTTTTTTTTCTTAACAAAACTCAGACAGGATGACAGTTGCGTCCCTACTATTGTCCCACAGCTCAGCAGCCATGACAGCCAAATATAATTCCCTCCTCCACACTGTGGGATGTAGGTTTGCTTTATCTTCTTAATTTTATTAGGTAAAGACCTATCTCTGATGCAGCAAGTGTTACTTTTCCTGGGTTAAAAATACAGTTAAAGTAGACTATATCTAAAAATTTGGAATCAAAGATCTCAGCATAATATATCATTCTTAAAAAAAGGGAGAAAAAAGGGATCTCATACTTACATTTCTGGGACACAGTTTACACTGGAAGATCTCTTTAATATAGGCAATAAGAAGACAATGAAGTTTCTTGGTTAATCCGTCAAAATTCCTGCAGGCTAAGATAACAACTTCCTGAGGATGAGTTTCCAACCACCTTAACACTTCCCACAGAATATCCTACAAGAGAGAGTCACAGCAACTTAAAAAATCATCTGTGCTATGCAGGCGAAAGGACATAAAACCAAAAGAGCATTGATGGTGGGGTAGACTTGCAATCACAGTAATGAAAATCAACACAGGCTTCTGGAGGATGGCGATGTGACTGCCCACGGGGTGGTCCAGAGAGATGGACCCCAGGAAAACCTACCTTCTGCAGGTCCATGCTGGTTTGCCCTGGATGTGATTCTAGCACATTACACTTAACAGCTTTGGGTTTTGATAATATCCATGAACCTCCTACTGCCCAGAGGCGGGTTAGCAGTAAACCCACCTTCCTTGAGGACAAACAAGATATTAGTGGCAAATTCAAAACCAGGGAAAACTTCTGTGCTTGCTTAAACATAACAGGATCCTTTTTCCCCATTTGTTATGGGCAATGACAGCTTCTTGAAGTCCACATATAATTAGCAGGGTAGTTAGGCACTGCATCTAACTGCTCACATAAGCATGCCAGTCACCATGAAATCTCAACACATGAAGGGTTCATACTCATGAGCATGAAACTGAAGTTCAGCCAGTTAGCCTACAAATGAAAAGCTGCATTAGCTGGCCACATCTGGCTGTACAGGTCCCAGCAGATGGAAAGAAGACGTACACTACTTCACAGTGACAGAGCACAAGCAAAGAGCAACTCACAGTAGTTTCCTCACAGAAGCTGACAGTAATTTGGTCATGGTCTCTCTGTCTTTCAGTGAAATACTTTCTCCTCAAAAAAAAAAAAGTGTTGCTGTGATGCTATTAGCCTTTTAAAACCTTCTTCTCTTTAATAACTTCTCTCCTTGCTGGGGAAACAGGAGTGCCCTGAGTAGCATCCTGGGACAACACAAGATAAACCCCAGAAACATCAGCCACTTGGTAGGGGCTAGGCAGTGGAGAGCAAGGCACAGCAACTCCAGTTTGAGGATGAAGAATTGATTGATGCTCCAGTCTCACTTGCAGCTGCTGAAACAAACTTCCAGCCCTGCTGATTTTCTCTAGTTTGAAGTCTTCACATTAGGAAAACAAATAACCTACTCAGAAAAAACTTGGTCCGGCATTTTCAGATAACGATGGCTCTTAACTAAAAGAAACAGCACTGGTTCTATAGCCACTTTGAAGGTAAGGGCAATACCTGTACAGTAACAGTTGTGTAAACCATATGCACGAAGTACAAATTCATAGATGGATCGTTAGCCTTGTGGGCAATCCTGAAATCCAGATATCTAACTCCAGCCTCAAGCTGCTCCGTCACAGTCAGTACCTGAAAGGTGAAACAGAAGACAAAGGTCCCAAGAGCTTGGAAGAGATTTGTTTCTTTAGTCTAGAAAGCTGAAAAAGATGTACAAAGTTAGTCTTACGACATTTTTCACAGGTCTTTCATTTTTAAAATGGCACGATATGCCACTAAATCACAACTTGAAGTATTTTACTCTCTGACACGATGGATCCCAATTTCCATGTGGCATATACTGCAGGTACAGATTAGATTAGGTTCACACCTCTGCCCTTGTGTTCTGAAAGTCAAAGATCCATTAACCTGTGCATAAAGACATGATTATTCTTCAGAATACTATTTGTATGAAAAAAAAAGTTGCAGGATCAGCACCTTAGAAATGCTGTTATATTTTACTAGATCAAAGACTTCACCATGGTTGTCTCTGTGGAGCTCACTCACCCTCAACAGAAGGAAAAGCAAAAATAGAAAAAAGAACTGGCTATTGTTCTTTTTCAAGATAAAGCCTCTTAAAAAGTTTGAATTAATCTGTGAAAGTCCTACAAAAGAGAATTCCTCCTCTATTTCCACTTCCCTCAGACCTCTTCTACTAGATTCGGGCTGAATGGAACAGGTGATAAAGTTGAGCTTCTGGGGCAAAAAGTCCCAAATCATATGTCTCTTATCTATATCAAAGCTTCCTTCACATAAGAAAATGGCATTAAGGAAATACATTTAAATGCTAATTTGTCTCAGTTCAACTTGCGATGGACAACACTTTCAGGTTTCAGAAAGCATAGGCTGTACTGAATTAAGTCAGAAAGGGTTCAGCAAAAGCTAAATCAACAGAAGGCATTGTGCCTGAATAACCACATTTGTAGCTTTAGGGCCGAGATAGAGGCTTAAGGCACGCAGCAGGATGCTCCCCCTTGCCTAGGTTCAACCGGCGAACTCCCTCGTTCTCAGGACGGGGAATTGAGTCTCCCGAGGGTGCTGTGCCTGAGCCGTGGGGCTGGGGAGCACCCCCAGGCCCCGGGGTGCCGACGGTGCGGTGGCTCGGGCCAACCGCTCCCTCTGTGCCTGCGTGGTCTCCGCCGGGCTGGAGCCGTTGAGGGAGTGACCTGTGCCCGCGTCTGAAACCAAAAAAGGCCCAAATAGGCCTCAAACCAAAGTTGGCTTCTGAGCGAATCCCCCCAACCAGCAACCAGCATCTTAGCAGCAGCACGAAGCAACCAGCATCTCATCAGCATGAAATGCAACCCTGGGAACAATCCCTGGGAACTATAAATAAGTAACTATAAATCCCAAATGTAAAGAAAAACGGAGACTCCTCACATGTGCCCGGATCCTGGCCAGATCCAGACATGCCTGACTGAGGCATGTCAATCTACCAGCTATCTCCAGTGTATTTTGTTTAGACTTGTTTGTTAACCTGTACAAAAGCCGGGCCCCCTCCCAGCACAGACGCAGACCCCACCTACGAGCGGACACACTGCGTGGGACTTCCCAGCTGCCGGGACAGGCTCTGCGACCCTTCGCTGGGACGGGGCTCCCCGGCTGGTGCACGGGTCTGGATGATGGTAAAGTAGGAGGGCAGCTGGTGGTGGATCTTTCTAAATCACTATAGCCAGCTCTATGTGGTAATGACTAGGTGCATTACCTTGCTTATCCTTTCCGCTGCTTTAAACAGTAATGTCTAGGTGCATTACCTTGCTTATCCTTTCTGCTGCTTTAAACTAAAGTAAAATAAGCCTATTTCTTTAGCCTGGTGGCTGTGTCCTTTGTGTTAACCCCGTCAGTTGGCAAAACAGCGTCCCACCCTCGCTTGGAGCACGCTGGAGATGGGAGCGTACGCGGCTGTCGGTCACGCATAACCTTTCCGGCCAGCAAGAGCACCAGATGAAATAGCTGCTCGGAACTGACCTTTGGACGAATTAATTTCTTTCTGTTGACTGCATGGGAAAACTAGACAAATTAGACTCTCTAATTAGTCACCCGGGTTTGGATACTGAATTAGACGGCGTGAACATTGCCCCGCCGAGGGCAAAATTTAAGAGGAAGCCTTGGAGAGCGGTGCTGCTCAGCGCTACTGGTCCCACACCAGACCTCCAGGGCACGAGTGGGTGTTACACACCCGACGTCGGCCGCCACGCAGGAAAGATTCGGGGCTCTGGACTGACACCCGTAACAGCCAGGGCTCCAGCCAGGCACCACCTCCGAGGCGCCGGGCCACCCAGGGACCGGTGGGTCCCACCATCGGTACGGCTCCTTCGTGTCCGTTCTGGATACCGACGGGTGGGGTCACCTCCCCGCAGAGCTAAGGAGGGGCAGGATTGCCTCCTTCCCACCGCTGCCAGGCCGCAAAATTACTATAATGATGCAAGGAGCCTGTTTATCATCAACAGGGTCGCTTCACTGGCCAGCAACCCGCGGGTTAGAAGGTTTCTAAATCTTTCATTGGTTTAAGTCCCAACCCAAAAAGCAGCTCAAGACACTGTGCTAAGCGAGCGCCCTTCCCCATCAACTCATCGCTGCTGTTACATATTCGGTATCTGGTCGTGTCTAAGACTCCAGTTTGCCAGGGCTGCTCAAACACAACAAAAGAAGCCTAGGCATAATTGTTGCCACTTATCCATTATTCCATTTTAATTCCCTAATAATGAACTACTCCTTCAATAAGAACAGAAGTGGAAAGAATTTTGGTACCTCTTTGATGCCAAGAAAGTTTGTTCTGTAGAAAAATCTTCAAAGCTCTAGCTTAAATCATGATCCCCAACTCGATCTTTAAGATAGAATTGTGAGGAACAAAGAGATAAATACTAGCTTAATATTTAGACATTTTAAAAAATTAACCAAACATCATGTGAGGGACCACACCTTCATTCTCTCAATCTTTATGGGAAAAAAAAAAAAAATTTCCTTTGATGAGATTTTTGTCTCTGCTGCTGGGTGAAATACTTAGGCAATACAGATGGGGAAAACAACTGACATCTCATACGACAGCGATAGGAAAAATGACGAGCATTCCCTTCTGAACAAAGTACAAGAGAAAAACCTCTTTTGATTATAATAATATTACATGTTACTTACAACAACAATAAACACGTGAAAAAGAAGGCGAGTTTCCAGTACCAAGTGGTCAGCTTCAAGCAACATCTTTGTCTACGTATCATCCCTGCCTCACTCACATGCTTTTTCCCCACAAAAGAAGTTCTGGTATGTATGGCAACTACCTCATGCCCCAGTGTGCTGGTTTTGGCTGGGATAGAGTTAATTTTTTCCATAGTAGCTGGTACAGGGCTGTGATTTGGATTTGTGCTGGAAACAGTGGTGGTAACACAGGGATGTTTCAGCTATTGCTGAGCAGTTCTTACGCAGAGTCAGGGCCCCTTCTGCTCCTCACCCCACCCCACCAGCGAGGAGGCCGGGGGGGGGCACGTGGAATTTGGAGGGGACACAGCCAAGACAGCTGACCCCCAGCTGACCAGAGGGACATCCCACACCGTGTGATGTTGTGCTCAGCAATAAGAGGTGGGGGAAGAAGAAGGAAGAGGGGGACGTTCAGAGTGATGGTGTTTGTCTGCCCAGGTCACTGTTAGGTGTGACGGAGCCCGGCTGTCCTGGGGATGGCTGAGCCCCTGCAGAGTGAGGAATTAATTCCTAGGTTCGCTTTGCTTGCGCACGTCGCTTTTGCTTTACTTATTAAACTGCCTTTACCTCAACCCACGAGTTTTCTCACTTTTACTCTTCTGATTCTCTCCCCCCATCCCACCGGCGAGGAGGGAGCGAGCAGCTGCGTGGGGCTTAGCTGCCGGCGGGGGTTAAACCGTGACACCCAAGCACGGTAACTCGTGAGAGCTCAGGTTTCTGAGTAGCATTCTATTCTTTCATTCCACGGGGCAGCATGACCACTCTCAGCACTGCAGCACAAACTTCAGCTTTGCCCAGGCATGATGAGAAAGCTAGACAGCAGTTACCTGTGTTGTAGACCACTTCATGATAATGGGGTGCACGATGCAGGGCATACATTTGTTTAAAAACTTCACCAGCTTGGATTCATTGCCACTAACAGCGGAGTTTTTATCCAAGCAGTAGGTCATAGTGTCGTGACTCCCTGTAGAATACAAAAAAAAAAAAAAAAAAAAAAAAACACACAGAAAATGTAATTTCTTAACTACTCAAGACCACAATACATGGTTATATTGCACATGCACACCTGACATGCCACCCCATTTCCAAATCACAGCCTAGGTAGTTATGGCAAAAAGGTGGGCTCTTCTACAGAGCTTGCTCATCTGACATTAATAAGCTCAGTGTGAAATCCTCATGAAGGGAAGGCATCGAGCCTTCGATAAAGCGGTCCCCATCTAAACTGCACATCATTGTTGTTTGCCTCAAACCACAATAAGATCACCTGTTTTGATTAGCACCTTCCACTGAAATAATTACCTTGATGAGAAAAAAAGCACTTTTTTCAAGGAATAAATAACTAAAGGCTGAATTTATCTAGAACTTGTCCTGTTTTCAGAGTTGTCCAAATGCAGGATTTCATACTCCAATCCCGCCATCTCTGCCCGGGAAAATACGTCTGAAAGCAGAATTTCATCTTCTTACACCTTTGACTGGACCAACGCCTAACTTGGCACTTTAAGCATTTATATTTCAAATATCTGGTAAAAATGCCCCCCTGAACTAAATACCCGCATCCCCTGCAAAAGCAACGTAAGAGGTGGGCGCTTCGGTGTTTCAGAGGCAAATCCAAGTCTAAGTTTACATGTGATAGATTAACAAAATCTACCTTTTATGGACTTCAAAAATGACCTGACTCCTTCCAGCACAAGGAATTACACAGGGACTGACAACCAGTGATTTTGCCAAGCTTTTTCTGTTCGATTATTTCTTCTAATTTTATAAAGCATCAGTAAGAAAAGCTAACTCAGTGAAGTGACTTGCTGGGATCTTTACAGAGTATCTGCAAGGAATTTGTGTATCTTTTTGGTTTTTAAGTCTTCTGTCAAACGAATTGTTCACTGGTGCTAGGAACTGCCTTCTCAAATGATCAGTCTTACTGGTGCCAATGACAACATTTCTAGCAGCCAAAGAAAAAGGATAAAATCATACCTGAAGTAAAGGAAATTATTTGAAACTGCCAGTAATAGTTTAACATCTCGTTCAATGTTTTCACCTTTTAAAATCAGGTTTCTGTCTGTTTCCCTGCTTTAAACACCCGAACCAAGCTCATTTCAGATGGAAGATTGATAATGAGGACATGCAATCATATTGTCTTACAAGACGTAAGAGTCAAACCATTAAATATCAACAGACCAAATCCAAGTCTGAGAGAAGTGAACAGGATTCCATTGATGGGCATTGCACCTACTGATGCAAACCAGCGAACAGAGAGTAACCTTTTGTTTAGGACTCTTCTTGTGATGTCAGTGAGTTACAGTAATGAAAGGGAGATGGGTATATCCATGACACAACAAAAACGATGCAAAGATAGTGAGCTAGCACCAAACCAGGTAGCTTCAGAGACTGAAGCAACATCTCCCCAGCAGCACTGGGCTGAACCTGGTGCAAACACAACACTAATTACAGAGACTTGCCTCTGTCTCCTCGTCAGGCTTTCAGAATGCACTCTCTGACATTTCTTGCATGCCTTGTTGTCTTCTCTATCTGAGATAAGCTTCCACTTCCAAATTGGACTTCCCCCAGTCACTGATCCCTCTGAAAACCTGCCAGAGATATCTTGACCTGGTTGGTCTTGATCTGCTTTTGTTCTGACCTGGGCTAGACCAGTTTTGTGGGTCAGCTGGACAGCCACCAAAATCTTCCAAGCTCATAGCCCGCCATGCTCTGTAAAAATCCTCCAATGTTTGCTAAAATGGGCTTGTCTTGAACTATTCTTTTCTTCATGCCTGTACTCCACGCAGGCATGTTCACAGGAACAACAAACATTCACAAGAATAACGAGGTCACATTCAGAGAAGAGCCAGGAAGTCAAAGGCACACATCAGCGGGTTCTCAGCTTTCTACATCCAAGAAACACCACTGTGAAAGCATTTTAGAAACAGCATGGTTCCTTTTCCACAAAAAACAAACCAAACCAAAACAAAACAAAACAAACAAACAAACAAAAAAAAACCAAACCAAAACAAAACAAAAAAAAGAAAAAAAAAGAAAAAAAAAACCCACAGCATGCTACTGATTTTTTGAAGGATTTTTGCAAGAGGAAAAAAAAAAAAAAAGGAAAAAAAAAACCCTAGATATTATTATCTTCTTTCTTCTGTCATAAACCAGATACTTATTTTCTTCTCTTGATGGTTAAATAAGAAATCTAGGATTTGTTTATAAGAGCTGTCCTGGGGTCCTCTTACGTAGGCTTTATCCAAAACAGAGGTGCACTTAGTTTGAAGTAAACATCAATTTAAATTACATATCCAAGAAGTCACCATGAAATAAGTTTCTGGGTTTCAATTTTAATTGAAACTCCACACTCCATTAGTTCATGAAGGGCAGAAAAAAAAAAAATTCACCACAGTTCTTGGGCTCTCCCAGGGCTCTACCCACTGAAGACATGACTTGATTTTTCCCACTATCTCTAAACACACATCTTTGCTAAAGTTAACCTATGATCCTGTAGCCTACAGAAAACATTCATGTACATGCTGCACTGCATTCCACCCATCGCATCTACAGGTGTGAGAGAAAATACGAGCTAGACTTTTCTTTAGTACCATTTTCATTGGGGAGGCAAAGGGAATAAGTCCAGAGCTGACAGTCCTGCAGTGCCTCCCCACACGCCAGTGAGAACAGATTCTCCTGTAACTTCTTTGGACAGAATGAGGGAGAAAAAAAAAAAAAAGAAACATCTCTTCAAGGCATCAGAGAGAAGCAATAACATGACCAAAGGAAGGCTAATGATAAACAGGTCTGAAAGTAGTGCCAATGAGAAAACCAGTTATAGCGCAGCTGTATTTGCCCATAATAAGAGTCATGCAGAAAAGTCACACTCTACGTTAATAAAAATATATGTTAATTAAAAGTCTCAATCCTTCTTACTTCATGCCTTCACAGCATCTTTTAAACAATACAAATAAAAAAATTATAAGGTAAAATATTATTTTTCTCCTTTTGGAACCATTTTATTATATAGGAAGTGTCAAGAATGAACTAGGAAAATCTCACCATTCCTCAGATAAGCAAATGCTCAGATTATTAACACGGATCTGACAAGATGATGCAGTGGGACTGCAAAAAAGTTCCTTTTTCTTTCCTTCCCTCAAAAAAAACAAACAAACAAAAAAAAAACTTTTCCCTCGCCCTCCAAAAAAAACCAAACATTACAGACTAAAAGTATTCACCTGCACTCACACGTCACACAAACCCTTCCCCAAGTCCTTCTCCCACACACTGACCCAAATAATAAATGTAGCCATCCTGAAATGGGACAAACAGGATGTTCCCATGCTTAAATGACACACTAAGAAGAGAAGTCAGTCTTTACCTGGAAGAGCCAAGTTATAGAGGGGAATATCCCAGAGCTTCTCTGGTAATCGTGACATCCATTGACCATTTTCATGGCACATGTGAATGGCGGTTTGCAGAGGGCCTTCCATTACTGCCTGCTCTAGAACTTCATAGGGTGTTCTGGGAGGGAAAAAATAAAAGAAAAAGCCACTCCATATACTGTGGTTAAATTAATGCCATTGCACCTGTGCAGAACAGATTTCCACATGCTGTAAAATGCCAACTCTTCTCTCCAGTAGCTGCGGCAAAGTGTAGATAGATTCTCGGCCACAACACACGCTGCTTCTGATCACACTGTCTCACAGCACAACGTGAAGGGAATGCTCCAGCTTCAGGCTTGTAAATTGACCAACTGAAAGAAAAAATAACGCCAAGACAAATATGTGCAGCTTTGTTGGTGTGGAGAAATGACTATCTATATCGGCTATTGCAACGCCATAAGGAGTAACCCATCTCCAGTGTAAAACAATGTCTGTTCGTTGTCCCTCTGCAGCCTCGGGAGCTTGGCAGTGGGATGGATGGCAGAGCCAGGACTGAGGCTGGGTCTGCAACCCTCAGGTCCCTGGAGAACACTTACCTTGAAGCATCAGTTCAGCTGCCACAACAAAACCTCTAGGAAAAGCCTTGACAAAGACGTCAGGGCATTGGATTTTCGGGTCGTGCTGGCTTCTGGGTCATTCCCTTTTCTGAGAAGATCTGGTGATGTCTGTTCTTATCACCCCTACCGAGCCCCTGATCACAAATACTTCAGTTTGGTCAGACCTTCCTGAAAACTACTCTGGAACTGTTCTTCTTGGATACAAGCCTCTCTGGGATCTTCTGCAAAATTTGCAACGGTCACGCAGGAATCCCAGTGGATGAAAGCCAGCTGAGAAATCATGGTTACCAGAGGGGGGGTTTTTTTTGGCAGTCACATAGGGTCGTGTGAAAGGCAACTTTAGGAACTGCACTGCTAAGTTTTATGTCCCTACCGCACATAACACATACAATCTGCTTTTATATCTGCCAATGCACATACTCTCCCTTTTCCAGCCTGCCTCGCTGTGCCTTCGGTGTGGCTTGGAATTGGCCTCTCTGGGCACAGCCACCCCAGTTAAGACACGAGTGGGACCCTGTCAGCTGAGGGGAATGCCCAGTGACACCGGCTGCACGTGTCCGGTGTGTAACCTGGTACTTTCCTCCAGGCAAACAGCAGCTACCTCTGATCTTATCCATTCACACAAGGCCGTTGTGTAAGCAGGAAATAAGTGGTTTAAACCCTCTCTTGCTCCCTCTGTCTCCCTATTTTAGAAAAACAGATATTGGATGGGCCTAGTACAAAGGTGAGTGGAAGAACTCCCATGGATTTATTTAGAATAAAAAGGTGCAGATCTTTTTGTCCTGCATAAGCAAATGGTCTCTCTATGCCACGTCTGGTACTTAGTCTCAGAAAGGAGGTCAGATTTCAGGCAGATCAACTCATCCATCCTCTGGCTCTGCAATTTAACCCGCTGAGCTTCTGCCTCCTGCAGACCCCTTGCTCAGACAGCATGTGCCTGCAGCTAATCTTGCCCCCTTTTGCTGTGTTTCATGCGTCCTCAGGCAGCACACCACTGCTCAGCCAGGGCTGCTCTGCTCTAGGCCACGTACCACGTAGCATCAGCACGGACAGGGGCTGCAGGTGCTTAAAACAACATTGCTCTTTAGTAGTTGCAAAAGCCTGGATGGTTTTTCTCCTTCCCCAGCTCTGAAGCTGACGGGAGCTGTGAGGATGCAACACTTCCAGCACATCGCAGCACTCACGTGTGTCCTGTACACGGACTAGAAACCTCACTAGGAGCACTGCTTTTCCTCTTTTCCTTGGGATCCGCAGCTCCCCTTCCAGAGCCTTTGCGGCTGCCTAATTCCTCTGTTCTCCAAAGACACCCATGCCCCACACCCCCCACCCCCCCAGAGCAGGCACGCAGCCCCCCCAGTGAGCAGCAGGGACCCGTAAGCCCTGCCAGCCACTGGGACCTTGGCCCAGCACGGGCTCCCCTGCACTGACATCGCTCCCGGGATGCGTCCGCGGGGGCAGGTTTACCCGCTGCCACCCCCTCCGCTTGGGCTCACGCGGGCGCAGTCCCACGACTAACAGCAAAAGGTCTGGTTTTCTTGCCACGCTAGCCCCTCGCACCAGCTCGCCACCCAGCCAGGACAGCCGGGCGCTGGCCCACGCTGAGGAAGCCCTGCGGTGGCACCAAGCCCCACAATCAGCTTTGCCGAGCTGCACAACAGACACCCCCCCCCCCCCCCCCCCATGGCATTGCCCACCCGAAACCCACGGGCAGCAGGCTCTCAGCCTGGCACAAGCTGCCGTCAAGGCCCCAATTTCTGCAGGATTGGGTCATTTCAGAAGGAGCGTCCTGCTGGCGCTGGGGAAAGCCAGCGGAGAGCAAAACCAGCGAGCGCAAGGCACGCCGCAGTCCTGCAAACGCGGGCGTGTGAGAAACTCACACCTCACCCTCCTCTTCTCCTTCCCACCTCCCTCCTCAGGACCCTGAGGCTGGGGGTAGCAGTCGGCTGATCCCCTCCAGATGGGACTGCGCCAGATTTTGGCCTGACCCCCCCCCCCCCCGAGCAATGCAAAGCCCGAGGTGTTCACGCCGCCACCTCCAAACCCAGCCGCTACCTTGTGTTTGAGATGTGGGGTAGCCTTTGGGGAGAAACTGAGGCTTGCCTGGAGGAATGAAATCACAGCCCTTAGCTACCGCCTCTCGTCACTAAACCCTAAACTTCACGGAGGAGAATTGTGTCTTTATTTCCTCCTTCCAGACGGGCAAGTCCACCCCACACGCGTCGCCGTGATTGACTCCCCCCCCCGCTCCCCACGTTCACACCAGATTTCTGACCTGGACTTGGGTGGTCTGAGTGAGGGCAGCAATTACATTTAGAGGATTCTACCGGGACGCAAATGATAAATAAGGCATAAAACGGGCAAATCTGCAAAGCCACTAGAGATCACCGTCCTCCAGCCTCGTTAAGGCGGGAGAGCATCGGGGTGCATCTCCCCAGGGTTGGGCCCAAAGCACGCACAGCCCCGAGCGCAGGGGGGGGGGGTGATATGCTTAATGAATGTTTGATGATGCTATAATTAAAACATCTGCTCCAGCCCACCCAGAAGCTAATTAGCGTCACGGGACCCTACAGGAAGCACCGTGACGGGAACTACCCGAACTGCCACGGCGAGGAGAAAGCTGCCGGCCTCACCAGCCGTGGGGGGCGAGACCACGGGAGAAAGGCTCAGCGATCCCCCCCCCCACGCAACCCGCCGCCGTGCCCTCTGCTTTTTTTTTAAAAAAATTGTTTTACTTACTCGGAAGGACGGCTTGGCTTCCATCTCAGCTCTTCAGGGAGGCTTGCACACCTCGGCTCCTCCTCCCTCCCCCCCCCGATCCCCGGGGGGGTGGCCGCAGCGCTCCCAAGCTCCGCGCCCTGCCCGCGCTCGGGGCGGGGGGCTGCCCTCCCCTGCCTGCCCTGCCAGGGCCAAGGGTTTGAGGGAGATGAGGAAGAGGAGGGGAGGTGGGTCTGGGGGAGTTGGAGCTGCCGCTGGGTGGGCTGGAGATGTATTGCTTCGGGGGAGGCACCTGCAGGGAGGGGGCAGGCAAAGGCACCGAGCGATAGCACGTAGCCGTCCTTCCACCCCGTTGAAAATCCACGAATGCAAAAAAAAAGCCTAAAATACATATTTATAAATATATATGTAGTACCTTAACTGCCTGCTTTGCCCAACAGAGTTTCTATTTCTTCAGTTTGCAGAGATGCTGCGTGATTCGCTCATTCTTTCCCCTCTGCAGCCCCTCGCCCGCGGTGAAAGGCGGTCCTATTTGTTAGCAGAAATCTAGGCAAGCTTCTCGAAAAGCTTTTCTGTGTCAGGAGGCAGGAGGTAAAGGAGTGAGTGAATGGCATGTAGGGGCGAACACGCAAATCCTCGGTGCAGTTTGGGAAGCAGGGTGCCTGCTTGGCCTTCCCAGAGTAGCCGAGGAAGCTCCCCTACTTCATCTCCCTGTTCCAAATGCGCATTAAAGCACGTAGTTCCCTAAGTAAAGAACAGTGAGATGAAGCTCCAGTGGAAAGAATGGATAGAGACAACTGATTTCCCTTTTTCCTCCACAGGGCAGTGTTCCTAGAGGGTCACCTACAGCGGAATGGGGATCTGGCTGCTCTGGGATCCTACCGTGGTCAGGACTAGGGAAAATCCAGGCTGCTGCAGTGTTGTGCTTCTTAATTCAAAGACATATTTCCCAGCTATCCCTTTTTCACTACTTCATTTTTGCATGAACTCCTTTTTCACTACCTCGGTTTTTGCATGAGGCAGAGCAAAAGGAAAAGCAGTGCTCATGTACAGAGAAAAAGGAAAAGCAGTGTTCATGTACAGAGAAAAAGAAAAGCAGTGCTCATGTACAGAGAAAAAGGAAAGCAGTGTTCATGTACAGAGAAAAAGGAAAGCAGTGTTCATGTACAGAGAAAAAGGAAAGCAGTGCTCATGTACGCAGCAAAAGGAAAAGCAGTGCTCATGTACAGAGCAAAAGGAAAAGCAGTGTTCATGTACAGAGAAAAAGAAAAGCAGTGTTCATGTACAGAGCAAAAGGAAAAGCAGTGCTCATGTGCAGAGCAAAAGGAAAAGCAGTGCTCATGTACAGAGAAAAAGAAAAGCAGTGTTCATGTACAGAGCAAAAGGAAAAGCAGTGCTCATGTACAGAGAAAAAGAAAAGCAGTGTTCATGTACAGAGCAAAAGGAAAAGCAGTGCTCATGTGCAGAGCAAAAGGAAAAGCAGTGTTCATGTACAGAGCAAAAGGAAAAGCAGTGCTCATGTACAGAGCAAAAGGAAAAGCAGTGCTCATGTGCAGAGAAAAAGAAAAGCAGTGCTCATGTGCAGAGCAAAACTTGCTGTGCCAACACCAGCGGCCGGACCAGGTTAACATTTGGCTGAGTTGTTCCTGTTGGTGAGTCCCGGGACAGCAGGGCTGCCTCGGCTTCAGGGTTATGCCACAGTTCAGGCGGCTGTTTATGTACCAGCTCTTACAGAGTATCACAAAACTAGCTGGAGGTAGGTGCAGAACAGCCATGCAGCAGGTTGTAAAGCTAGGCACAAAAAGGACAAAATGCCAAAAGGGATGAAGTAGAGCAAAAGAGAAGGTAAGGAAGAAAATATGCTAGTTAAAGGCTTTCTAAAGGTGATTTTCCACCGCCATGATAGAAAGTGGCTGAGAACAGTTATGGAGAAGGATTGTTGTGCTCATTGTGGAATAAAAGAAATGGGAAAGTATTTTAAACAGGAAAAGTTAGGCGGAAAAAATCAGAGAAAATCAACTTTAATTCTTCATTTACTTAGAAAGTTAAGACTATGGAGATGTGACAAAACAGCGGTCTGGCAGCCTCTGGGTACTACCGTGGTGAATACAGCACATCCAGACACGGTTCTGGTCTTGTAAAGCAAACCTGTCTGAAGTTGTTGGGACTAGCGGGGAAAACATGACTGTGGAAATGAAAATGTAAAAGCTATTTTTGTGTTGATTTGAAATTAGTAGCAGAAAAATCAAAAAGAACCACGAAACTGAAACCCCAATACATTTTATTCTGGAGGCGTTACAACAGGGCTTTACACCGGAGCAATGTGAAGTATCTGCTGACTCATGTGGAAATGATCTTGCAGGTCTCACCTCAATTAAAATACTCTATCAGCAAATCTCAAGCCCTCTCCAAATGCTCCTAATTCCCACCTTTTCAAGTCTGAGTTTGGGTCTTAGTTCTTCTTCATTTGCATTGGAATTACTAGAGATGTCAAGAGAGTTGCTCCTGATTTAGTCCTGAGATCATAATCTAGCTAGAGGGATTTAGGAAGCCCATAAAATGAGGAATGTTAGGAAATTAATCAGCAAGGGGTTAAGCCCTAAATAAGCACACCTCCAGAGGAAGGGTCAAGGCAAGAATAACTGTTAGCAATATTTGCAGAAATAAGGACAAACAGATTTCAAGATGAGGAAGCAGGGGCATGAAAATGCCCAAGATTTCTCAAACCCTCCTCACAAAACAAACGTCTGCCTTAAAAAGACTGAGAGTGGAGTTCAAAAGTATTGGACAAAGAAGAACTTACCCAGAAGGCGCTTACCAGATTTTGAAGCACTCAGTACTGAAAAGGTTTGAAGCTGGTGGCATCTGAGAGAGTCAGAAGAGGCAGATACAGAAGCTTCAGCGTTGGCATTGATGGAAATGCAGGTCTGATTTATAACTGTGGATCAGAGTGAAAATTTCTGGTTTGTTAGTCACAGTGACAGCAGTCATAGAGCTGGTCTTTATACATTTAAACAGCTTTAGCTTACCAAAATATGCCATACTCAGCCTGAGAGAAATCAGTTGATTTTTTCAGGCGACTTAGAGGTTTATGAGATTTTTTTTTGAACGGTTACAATATTTGGGATGTTGTATAAGACTTTTTTTCTTCCATCTCTCTTTTTTCATTTTCAGACACAGCACACCTTTACGCTGTAACATACAGAAATGCCACTAAGCATTTAAATAACCTTAACCGAATTCCCTGGATTTGGGGTGTTTATTCTGGGGACGTTTGCAACACGCTGGCAACGTGTGTGTTTGCTCCTGCCCTGACTTACTGATAAGTCCTCTCAGCCCTCACCTGATTTCTGTTTTGAGGAACAAACAGGCAGCTTAATATTTCTGAGAGGAGGCAGCAGCTGCTGATGACTCCTAAGAGGGGGGGAGTTGATGGGGAGGCAGCCTGCAGCCCTGGGGAGGTCACTCCGGGGCAATAAAAAGATCTGAGAAGAAAAATGCAGCCCAGGCCTGCTGGGAGCTGGTTTCTGGTTCCCTGCGTTTGCTTCTGGGGTTACTGGACCACAGTGGCTACTTTAAAGCTGAGAAGGCTACGAGTGGGACCCGGTGAGGATGGGGGGCACAATCTGGAGTGTGTCCCCCCCCCTGCTTGGGGCTGCCTGCCAACGAGGTGCCACTGACAACCTGGCACCAGGCAGCCTCAGGCAGGAGGATCTGGGTGGGATTTAAGTTGCTCAGAGGCACCAATGCCATCATGAAGAAGCAGCCCTGGCTTTGTTTCCATTAGGCAAATTCACTGATAAAATTCAGTGGCTCGTAAAAATGCTGCTGTGAGGGTTAGATGCGGGGTAGGATAGATACTGCTCCCTTCACATGGCGGGTTCTCAGGAGCCAGGGCTACATGAGATGGGGTTTTTCCTATAAAGTTTTGCGAAATAGGGGAAATGTTTTGACTTACTTTAAAACAACAGAGAGGATGAGAAAAATTAGTGTTGAATTTTATTAGCAGAATTTTATTTGAAATTAAAAAAAAAAAAAAAATCCTCAAATTCCTCTGATTCGATCCAGTCCAACCAATGTTAAGTGAGGCTTCAGTGGGCTTGGAGACAGGTCCAGGGAAAAGAATTTTCCTCTCAAGCAGAAGCAAATGAGATTTTAATTTCAACTTAACTGCACAAGTATTGACAAGAAGCATTAAAATGCCCAAAAATCATTTAGTAAAGCCAGCTTACTTCGTGTCTGGCACCAGCAGTGTTTAAAACAAGATATCAAATACCCTCCCAAGAGGCACAAGAGAGCTGCTCATGATGTCCTACTAAAAACCGAAGCTTAAGGGGGAGATGAACAAACATCTCTCCTCAGAACCAAAATCTGAGAAGATATGAGCAAGAGGAGAACCAGGCTTTGTTGCTAGAAACCATTCCAACAGGGAGAGATAAACGGGGGAGACATGAAAAAGAAATGCTTTCCACTAGAAAGAATTTCCAGTTACAGGGAGAAGGGAAACCTCCTCCTCTCATTCCTCCCTTTTCTCTGTTAATGTCTTATCTAGTCCTTCAAAATTGTGCAAACAAGGTAAATTCCTGAGCTGGTTTCTCACCACACTCCCCATTCTGCATGAAGCTCTATTTTTTTTTTTTATTTTATTTTTTATTTTTATTTTTTTTTGCTAACTGGAACTACTCAGCAACAAACCCCTCTACTCTGATGTCCCAATCCCTAGAGAAGCAGGCAAACCTTTCAGCCAAGAGGGTAGCTCTCGGCGGCACGGGAGAGGCAGAACCCCGGGCAAGAAGGGGGCTGCAGCATTAACCCGGGCAAGGACAGTGCCCTGCCCACGTCTTTCCTGTGCACAGCCCCTAGTCGGGTGGCAGACCATGGGGAGGAGGAGGAAAGACTCTTTTTTATGCTTCAATCCATCACTATGGTGGAACAAGTCTCAGCGGCCATGAGCAATATCCCACCTTGTTCCTGCCCTCAGTTGTGAAAACCAAGCGTCTGTGTCCTCAGGGACAAATTTCCAGAACCTTTGACACTGGGCAAAGGTTGAAGCTAAGAATGTCTGGGTCTTTAAGCCATCCAGACCTTAACTCCTGTGGCTCTCGGGTAGGTTAAACCTAAGTTAAGCCTTGGTGGCTCTGGGCACATGATGGAACATTGGGGAATAACTGTGAATATTCTTCTAAGGTTGGTGGGTTCTTTTTGCCCCACGCGTTACTGATTTGTACTGTCAACCGTAACATGGCCAGCCGTGGCACGAGACCTTTTAAGGGCCACACTTCAGCACAGAGATGACGCACAAGCTGATGCAGGTCAGATGAACTGAGTCCTCAGTGCAGAACCAGCCCTATTCCATGCCCTGCAAAGCTGCACCTGCCGCAGCTTCACAGACTTGGTGCTTCCGTTTGGTCTCTGTGTGCTTTTTCATATGTATCGGGGCACCTGAGCAAAAAGCACGCAAGGATGGATGTCTTGGGCAGTGCAGGCATCATCTGTGGCGACCTGCAGCAAGGGCTCAACTTCCAACACACGCTCACACTGGAAACAGTGCAAGTCATCCACGGCAGAGAATTTAGGTGCAGGGCTAAAAGCAGCTGAGCTCAGGATGTCAGTCTGGGTTAAACGTTGCTAATATTAAAGGCTAAGATCTACAACAGAAAAATGACGTAAGTTTTCAAAGGGGCCAAATAACCTAAGGAAGTACTTTGTCTTTTATTGCAATTATTTATTTTATCCCAGAGTAACAAAGCACCATAGTGACCTCCCACACTCCCACAGGGCGATCATTTATAGCGTAGTGATTTATAAACTACTCAGTATTTATTACTGGTCCTGATTTTCTATCAACATGGCCTAAAGACCACCATCCACTAGTGGATTGTTTTCCTCTGGTACTTGTATCAGGAATGTGATGCTGAAAACTTGCACAAGATACAGAAGGGCTGCAGCTACGGGGGCAGTCCCCCTCCTGCAAGCTCAGGATAACAGCTCTGCTGGACGTGTGTGTAAAAATATCCCAGTTAACACTTCCCACCTACAGACCAAGTTTCGGTTATGTTTTATTTTGCCTGAGCTAATTCATAGTATCCAGATATACACTCAATACGCCCCATCTTCCCTGAACTTTCTAGGAATAATATAGTAAGTGCGCTTCAAGTTGTCACGCAGCATTTTTAGTTAGGGGATGTTGCTAGCACTGCTGTGCACAACATACAGACTGCAGTGTTGTCTGGCAACAAAAGCAGATTTTGCCAAGACTCAAAATACAGCATTAAAAACCCACCTTTCATTAAAAGCCGTGGTAAAAAGCCACCTCGATGCCCTGGAAGCTCAGCAGCTGTCTGAATGAGTGTCACGGTTGGTGTATGAGGAAGGAGAGAGAAGCAGATAGAGAGGAGCTGCTCTAGCAGTGACCAAACCCTAGCTGACTGCCATTTGTTTCCTCCCATGAGTTAATTTTCCACAGCAATTTTCTTGCAGTTGGACTCAAGATGCACTAAGGCTCTTCTAACCACCCCCTGCCCTATCTGGAAAATAGTCCACTGCCTCTTATAAACAAATCAAATCCTACACAAGACTTAAGTCTGAAGACTATCTGGTTTGACCGTTGGCTTTTCCATGGATTAGGGTGTTTCTGACTGTCAGATTTTGCTGGTTTTTCTTACAAGAGGAAAAAAAAAAAAAAAAAAAAAAAAAAGCTGTTTTTTCTTACAATTATATACCTCCAGATCTATTTTACCTGCAGTGATTGTGGCAATGGCAACTAGTCAATTCATAGTAACAAAACACAGTAATAAATCTGACTTACAGGAAGGTATGAGCACATTTATTGCAGCACACATGTTAGAAGCTGCAGGGAGCAAGGACATTTTTGGCAAGTTGAAATGCAAGTTTTTCCTGTTCCCTGGTTACAAGGGAAGAACATGATGGCGCGCCCACTGTTCACTGTTGCACTTATTAACTTTTTTTTATATGAATAGCTGTGTTACTGAGATGAGAGAATTCCATGCAGTTCGTGGGCGTGATGAGAACCATCAGCTACAGATTCAGACATTGCCATAAATATACTTGAAGCATTTCCAATCCCAAAATGGTCCTCGGGTCCTCTGATGTAGACAAAACTTTGTACTAGGCTACAGGTTTAGACTCTTGTTTTCAGTGTCTGCTCCATACTGCAGGGAAGCTCACATAAAGTCCAGGGCTCAACTAATGGTTTATAGGAAATAGAACTTGGCAGCTAGGGTTTTTGTTTCATCTTGGTTTCGGTTGGTTGGTTGGTTGGTTGTTTTTTTTTTTATGGAAATGAGATTTATGCAGTTGCCTTATCTTGTACCATCTTTCTTCCTTTTTTTCTCATCCCCAGCACTTTTTAAACCACAAGTTAAAAACAAAACAAACTTATAACAGCCTTAGCATGAGGTTCTTGAAAAAAAGCCTTTCTTGAATGTTTTGATAACCTGGTTAACAGGCCCTTGGGGTTTGGGCCAAATGCAGGGGAGTGGACAGTGCTTGTCTCCAGTGGCAGTCACACAGTAGGACCAAGAAAGAAGAAAGTTCCAGAAAGTTTATTTTCTCTTTCTTGCCTCTGCCATAGCCGGAGGGGGCTGCTCGCCTTGCAGACAGCTGTACACCATGGGGCGTGCTTGCTGCTGGGACCCTGTCTGGAACGAGGTCCTGGTGACTCAGCTTTAAATATCTACCTTACAGACCTTTACATCCGAGGTCCTGCAGTCATCTCCTCACGTAGTTGTGCTGCAGCACCGAGTGGACCAAGCCCTGAGCAGCCCGTCCCACCCCAGAGCTGCCCAGCTTCGGCAGGAGGTTGGACTGGAGACGTCCCCGAGCGCCCTGCCAGCCCCAGCTGCGCTCTGAGCCTGCGGCCACGTTCCAGGCCGGGGGACAGGACTGGACAGACAGAGAATTAAGAGGCTAACAGAGCCAAAGCCAAACAGTCCTAGCCTCATGGGTCACACACCTTGCCAGATTAACTTGATTTTTAAATTGGGTTTCTTTTTAGCAGGTAGCGTATATGCAGCCACATTGTCGTATGCGTGCCTCGCCTCCCATCATATCTCCTCTTTCTTCCCAGCAACTTCTGAATACAAGCTAACATCCCTCTAAGGTCAACAGATAGAAAAGAGCAGGTCCAGCATGCCATCCATCTAATCTGTTTCAGATTGGCTCAAATGGAGACGTACGGCTGCCGAAGTTTTCCAACTGTTTTGCGCCCGCTGGAAGCCCTTCCTAAGGGCACCACGTTACTCAAGACTCCCATTACAGGTGCCCTTATTTTTTCAGTGGAATGTCCACGGTCTCCAACCTCACTGCTCTTCCTGCTGCTTGTCCCTTTGCGTTTCACTGCTGATCATCTCAGCAAGGAAACTCAGTCACGTTTCAAAGTGTCTGCTCTCCTTAGTACAACTGGTGAGAGGATGCAGAAAGGTCTGCCCTGTGCACACAAGCTTTCTTCTTTCCAAACCTGCTTTTTCCCATGGGATCCTGTGATCTGCAAGGGCTATGCCTACAGCTTGGGACACAAAGCTATTTCTCCGCTCTGGGGTTGAGGAGCACAATAGGGTTGTGTTCCAGACCCACGTCAAGGTGAGATCCAACCATGCAGACAAATTTCTGTGCTTCTCCTTTCTGTACAAGGAGCTTGAGCAGGTCCCCTAATCTGGACGACTGTACCCCAGGACAGAGGCAGACAAAGACATTGAAAGTTTCTATCCCATGATGGGAAGTGTGCTAAATTTAAGACAGACACTCGTGATGGCTCACAGTGGCACTGTGAGGCAAGTAGGGGAACAAGTCAGCAAGATACCACCTTGCCAGGGTGGAGCACAAACAAGAGCTGGCGGTTGGAGAGTCAGCAGACAGCTAAAAATGAAACACGGTTCTGCTGACTCTGCACTCGCATTTTACCCACCAAGTGGACTGCTGGGAAGGGAAAGTGCTGGTGCCGTGTCCCTGCTACTGCCGCTTGAAAGCAGATTGCGAGACCGTTAGTTAAAGCTATGAAATCACCGTAGGTCTGGGCGGGCGAAGGGGAAAACAGCGGTCCTAAAAGGACAACAGTTTTTCTCAAAACATAGCCATAAGGCATCAAAATATGTGAAGCTCGCTCACTCTTCAGCCAGCAGTCCCGAAGTTCCTCATTTTTAAAATTAAAGTGAACATGAAATCCCCCAAATGATTTCAGGCTTGTGGCCGTTAGCATGAGGTTGAGAAATGCAAGTCCCCTTGCTCTTGCAGCCTCAACTTCCTTTGCTCTCACAGACAGGATTTAGAAGAGGGTAATTCCAGAGGACATGTAGGACACAGCTGGACAGGCACATTTATGCCCTGGTCTTTGTTCCCTTTCATTGCTTTGCTTACCAGAGCATGACTCCCTCGAGAACCAAGACCAGGGATATTCTTGGGTCAAAATGCTGGTGTACAACCAGGCAGCGACACCCTTGCTCAGGTGTTAGTTATGGGCTCTGCATACCACCCAGATTCACCCTGATAGCAAGCACTGGTGGTCAGGATGTGGTTCTTCCCTCAGTTCCTCCTGTGTGGGCTTCCTACCTGTGATTTCAAAGAAGAGCCAGCTGACGGTGGTGCAAACAGACAGACAGCTGCTGTCCTAATGGCACGCGTGAGTGGAACCACCCCACCAGCAGAAGTCCCCAGCTTGTGCAAGGCCTTGGCATGATAATCATGGCTAAGCAGAATTATTTGCACAATCTCCAGTTATTATTTAATCCAACAACTAGGGCAAAACGTCAGGCTATTGTCTTGCAAAAGCGCAGAGCGATGTCGAAGCCTGTAAAATTTCTTACACGAGCTTTCTCAGTTGAGGCTCAGAAAAACACAAATAAAAACATGATTCACATATTCTGCCAGAGCAGCTGAGTCTCAGCCTCCACTTCCAGCAGCGCATGAGCAGGCACGTCCCTGCATATTACTGTCCCTCTCATCTTGATTAGGCGGGTTTCCTTCCAAAACAGAAGCTAACGATTTTGCTCATTACATGAGAAACAAGGGCTAGAGAGCCTGTTTCTTTCTCCCTTCTTCTTTAAAACTGAGCTCCAAAGGCTAGCCCACAGGCAACAGGCACAGCTTATTTTTGAAACGCGTGCAGACTGACAGAAGTATAAATGAAATATGGATTCTAATTCTTTCCCGCGGTTACTCAGTAAGCCTAGAAGTCTCTGGGGAGTTTCTTAAACGCACCCAACAGCCCCCTAGGTTGTGCGTGCAGGTGCCCCCAGGGGAATGGAGAGGAATGCAGATCTCTCCGAAACAGAAAATTCCCAAGTATTTAGTCCTTGTATGGGCAGATAGCAAAGGAAAGTTTCTCATACTAGGGCAGCCAAAGTTCACATAGCCATCTCCCACTGTCACCCCTCCCTGCACACACAGAGTCTTCATTTTCCTGAGTGTATGATGCTCTTTAACAGCATTTTGATTGCTCCACCCATCAGATCTTGGCATCGCCTGGAGTTTCATCTACTAGCAACGCAAACCTAGCATGCACCTGGGAGTCATTCCCAATGGAGGATCGGAGCCACACGGAGAAGGCTGTTGTAAAGAGCATCCTCTAGAGAGCGAGTCATCCCATCCCAAACTCAAATCAGACAAACCGCAGCCTAGAAATGCCCATTTCTCTCCACCAGGCTCCTTTAATGCTTATGGCAACTAGCTCCCCTGACAAGCCATCTCCAGGGGAGGAGCAGCTCTCATCGGAGCTAATTGGTCAAAGTTGCTTTAGGGTGTTGCAGAGGAGAAGTTTGCTGACAGCGGGCCAACGCTGCGCGAGCAGGCACGCCTGATGGCTCACGTTGGATCGACATGCGATGAGATGGTGGGGCAGTGCAAAACAGGCTGGAGTCAGGCATGGGCACGCCGTCCATCATTAGCCACAACATCTGGCAGGCATGTTGTGCTTGCTTTTTTCCTTACAGCCTGGCCTTATGCCAGATGCAGAAGGGACAGGCAGCCAATACCTGATCCATCACAGAGCCTGCTGGTGCAAGAGAAATTGCCCAGATTTGGCATATTTGAAACACCTGATTGAGGTTGTTTTGTTTTTGGTTTGTTTTTTTTTTTTTTTTTTTGTTGTTGTTTTGTTTTGTTTTGTTTTTTAGGAAACCAGCACCGTGTGTCATCATGCCCAAGAACTGTGAGTTGGTTGAAGAGTCACAGTGTTAGATTTACTGTGGCGTCAGAATACGGCTTCATCATGAACTGATTCTGCCGCAGCTCTTGCCTCAGATGTATCATCCATTTTCTGGAGTATCAAATTCAGCATTTAAAAGCAGTTCCAGTAAAAAAGGATGACTCCAACAGAGGTCAGTGCATCACCGTAACTCAGTCTCTCCTTTAGCCTATCTGGTAAAAATAGGTCACTGTGTAGATCATGGGGTTTTGCTTTTTTGGGGTTTGGTTTTTGGTTTTGTTTTGTTTTGTTTTGTTTTTTAATGAGGAAAGTGATTTAAAAGATATTTGTAAGTAACCTCTTTTAAGAGGTTTTTTTTTCAGTCCCTAGCTCATTCTAAGAATAATAATAGAAGAATGAACAACAAAACTCCATATTTTTAAAGGAAAAGAAAGAACTTTAGTGAACCTAGATTTTTTTTTTTTCCATTAATTCCTCCTCCACCCCTCAACCACACACAAATATTTAAAGCAGATGCTGAAAATAAATGAGAAGTTTATAAAATTACCCTATGTGGTTTTAATCATTAGAAAGGTCACTAGCATGACAGTACCTTATGAACTACGGTTCACCTTAGGACGTCTTTCCATCAGCAAGCAACTGTACATGGAAATGGGCAGCTGAAATTGATAAAGTCAATTTGTTAAAGTAAACAGGAGGTTTACCTTCTGACCTATTGAGAAATCCCTAGTGACATACTGTAGAAAATAGCAACTCTTGCTCGGTGACCTGCCTCTTAAGGGAAGTCAAGAGCAAATTCCTAGGATAGCCACCTCAAAACCACCCCGGGCAGCTCCGGTGCCGGCACGCTGAGCCGAGATCACCTACCCTGCAGAAGTGGGGAGGACACACTCAGAGCTGACTCACGTTGCTCCTACTCACTCTTGTGAAAGTAGGTGCAAACAGACCTCGCTGGCATCGGCAGCGAGGGGGAGGAGGATGGAGCAACAGCAGCAGCGGCCAGAGGAGGAAAGATGGAATCTGCAGGGCTTGCTATCAGCTTTCCTGGGCATTAATTTTAGCCTTCCCTTCTCTCAGCAGTTACTCCCACTAGTTCCCGTGGACAACCCCTACTGCAGTCCCCAAAACCCACCAGGTGTTAGTGGAGTAGGAAGCGGCAGATGGGGCTCTGGTGGGGCTCTCCAAATCTGCTAAAGATTTCTGAAGCAATCCTGTCTGTGCCTCAGTTACCTTAGGGTGGAAATGGTAGCCCTGGCCTCTCTCCAGGCAGACAGTCCTTGCACCTCAGAGCCAAGTTTTCTCTAGCAGGGTATCAACTGTCCTTGGTGTCCTTTACACCCCGCCCTCACACCAGCAGTGTAATGAACGTCACGTGCTGCGGAGAGGGTTATTAATCACAAAAAAAAAAAGGAAGCTCTTAGCAAATGAAGGGAAACACATTGAGCAATGACAGGCTCCAGCATCCCTTAACGGAGAGGACTCCTGTGCCAACCTACATAAACCTCCCCTTGAGAAGAGCTTAGGGAAGTCCTCCAAGCACCAGGAAGGTAGAAGCGACCACTGTCACTGCTCAGCCTCACTGCCCAAAGGCACAAGCCTATGCCAGCATCCAGTGATGTCCCAGGTAACATTTTAACCTCTTGGCCAATGCCACCTACATTTGAGGGAGAAGTCCAGGTCACCAGAACATTAAGGCAGGATTCAGTTCATCCAACTCCATAGATGCCTGCTGCATAGATGCCCACTGCTGTCTGCACTGTCCTTTTGTAATCAGAGGGAGTAAATAATTAAAATGTGCAATTCACTAGACTCAGGTAGACATCTGAAATCAGTCTGCTGAGTTACACCCTAGAGTTGCCTGTTTCTCCATACAGTGAAGAACTTGTTTGTTCCAAAGCAATGACCTTTCATCAAAGAGCACAAAGGAGCTGTCTGGAGAAGCAGAAAGAGCTCTGGCCCAGGCGGGAGTCTGGCAGAGGGGACAGGAGCACGCAGCTGTGGCCAGCCATCCCAGGAGAGTATTACTGCCTGCAGAGTATTAAGCAATCCCACACTGGAAGACACAGTTCCAGATCCCAAATTTTTCCACACCAGCAAGTGTACAACCTTCCCCAAGCCAAGATAACACAGTTAAGTTTGTCCATAGCACTCTACTTATGGGGGGTTTTGACAGAAGGAGTAATTTATGATGAATCACTCAAAAAAACCCCCACTGTTCTCCAAAACATTCATGCTACAATATCATCTCAAGCTAATCTTCATGCTTTTCACTACTTTTCTCCACAGTAACATGCCAAGTCATCTGGAGCGTCCATCCTTGGTTTGTAGCTCCCAAGAGAAAGCAAACAGCTGCTTGAGCCTTCCTGTACATGCACTGAAAAGATAATTGTATGTCATATTTCCAGTGATTGTGGCTGTACTGGCTTTCCCGAGTTCCCATCACATGAACAAGTCCAAGCTGCTCCAAAAAAACAAGTGCAAGTGCTGGGGCAGGATGGGGCAGAAAGAAGTCTGAAGGGAGATCCAGGTGCAGGCATGAAGCATGGTATAAGGCAAGACTGACGAAAGTTAGTCTGGCCTTTCTCTGACACACAGCACCTGGCAAGGCATTCAGGAGATAGCTCAAAACCCACACATAGGCTTTCTCAGATGGGGAAGAGCAGATGGAAGAAGGGCCACGATCAGGCTTTCTAGCAGGAACTGGCAGTGTCTGCAACACAGAAATCTTCTGGGTCCATATACATTCTGATTTTCCTAGAGCAAAGTTAAATACTCTCAGACCCAAGAATGCTTCCTGTGATGCCCGGCATCCCAAAACAGAAACCAGCTCAGCACCTCATCATACAGGCAAGGCTTTCCTTACCTGCTCTGGACCAACCAACCTCACACTCCTTGGCTTTCTAGTAGCCTGCCTGTCACTGCTTCAGACCCTTAATATGACCGTGTCACCCCAAGGGCGCTGACGTGGGGATAGCTCCATCGTGCTCCATAGTCCCACACCCTGCACTGAAACTCTTCACCATGTTAGATACAAATGGGCCCACTGTGGGCCAGCCCAGCTGTTTGTGTCTGAGGAGATTCAAAAAAGAGGGAAGGTCTTTGCAAAAAAGTATGGGAGAAGGCCGTTCAGCTTTTGCCGAACCACAGTCTCCCTTTGGGTACAAGAAATTATAAACAGGCAAGGAGAGCCCTGTAGAGGGTGGAGCAAGCATCTTCAGTTTTCTCTGAGTCCTAAGTGTCCCTCCAGATACAGTTTTTCCAGTTCATGCTTTACTCTCAAATTATGGAGCCCACCTTCCTGTCACTTGCCTTTTCCCAAACCTGCCAGCAACGTGTCCTTCCCCTCTCTGTGCCTCCACATTTCTCTTTGTCATCACCTCAGCTTCCATGCTAAGTCCCACCTCTGGTAGCTCTTTCTCTTTTCCTTCATCTTAAAATTCTTCCAGGGTACCAATGTTGTGATATCATCTCTTTCCAGAAGATACCACCATCTTGACAGAGTATTCACCCACATCCTCTCTTCCCTAACATGACCTGGGTACTGCTAAACACAGAGTTGAACGCTTTCTTCTTTGAGAAGACAGAAGCTGACGAGGATGAGGGCCTTACACCTCCTCAGAGGTTATCACTGCTTGTATTCACAGCTTGTGTCAGTCTTATTTTGGTGCAGGAGGAGAACCTGACATCAACACCAACTGTTTCTTTCGCTTTCAGGGTGTCAATACTGCGACGTGCAGCAAAAACGAACTCCGCAAACCAGTACTTTAAGCAACTCAAGCAATCTACACTCTTTGACAAAATGAATTAATCTACAGCCATTTTCTCCCTTCAGCCTTTCTTTTTCAGACACACAATTCCTGCTCATGCCCCCTCCCAAGGAGATGGCTCTTGCTCCTGCAGACTTTTCCCCAGTCAGGCCCAGCCGCTGACCAGTCACCCCGCAGGTCACCCAGTAGTCCTGTTAATAGTTCATAGGGCTTCTCGTTTTCCAAGAGTATTTTCATGTGAATAGAGGCTCAAAGTTCAAAGTCTCTCCTTTGCAGGCTGTGCATTATTACCCTCTCAGTCCACGTTGACACAGACAGATAACAGCAAGAAGGTAGAGAAGATCTGGATTCAAATTTACGTTTGTAAGTTTGACACTGATGTGAGTATGGATCATGAGAGGGTCAAGGTAAAATAAACAAACTCTGCAAAGCCAGGTCCTTTCAGCAGGGCAGCTACCTCTTTGTTCTGCCAGGGACCTATTTACCCACAGTAGGTAGCACTTAAGTCAGCTACTTTGTGTCTGTGTCCTCTCTCGTTAACAAAGAGACCATCTTTACAGTTTCTCTTTAGGAGAAAGTAGATAATCATAACAAGAAAAAGCTAAACAAAGATTGATAGAAAAAATATGATGTCTCCTTATCCAGGATTAAGAAATAATTTTACATCTTCTTTCCTGCCCAAAGTCCTAGGCACAACAGTAAAAGCCGGTGAAGCAAATCCTACATCCCTCTATTTGCCAATTCAAGGCCTGTAACAGCATGTGGGTGCAGCAGCAATGCCAGCACAGCCGCGATGTTTAACCAGCTTCATTCACATCCTAGCTGCACTCAGGAACATTTGGAAACCCTCCATTTTAGATTTAATAGGTTTTCTCAAAGACATATCTTTTCGGGAAGGCACAAAGAGGCAGTCAGCTTTTCCCACAAAGGCTAGAAAACACAAGGACCGAGATCTTCCCACTTAAAAGCCTATTCCCAACAGACGCAGAAGCATGCAAGAAGATTTATGCAGCCTGATATAGATTAAATATACGTTAAATGTAGTAAATTCTTAGAAAAGCTTATAAAAGGCAGGATGTACAGAGCAGTTGGTTACAAGGGATGCCAGCTCCCGTCAATCACTGCTGTCTCACTGACAAGTGGTTTCATACTCTGCCTGCGACCCACGCTGGGGCTATGCCCCATCAGGAGGTTACCCCTGGGCAGGCAGCACCCATCCTTCTCACCGTGTGGGGCTGACCCACCCCAGCCACGTACTCAGTCACCCAGTAACCATCTCAGAGCGTGTCCTCACCAGGGGCTCTGGATACCGTATTGTTCCCTACAGGCACAAAGGGAATGAGCCCAGCCTCATAGCCCTTTCCTTCGTGCCCTCGCCCTGCTCCAGGCAAAGGGCAAAGGCTTCACTTTGGTTAACGAGGCTGGAGAACAGTCCCACCGTGGTTTTCAACCACCACTTGGTTTTGGTTTTTTTTTTTTTTTTTTTGGAAGCAAAATCACAAAGCAGCAACTCCTGCGCTCTGAAGAGAAGTGAAGCAGTGGGCCTTGGGGAGTGACAGAAGGAAATTAGTCTTCAAACCTTTCTTTATTTTGGGAAGCTGTGCTACAATGAGAGAGATCCCAAATCACTCGGTCCTTGGAGTCTGAGAGCAGTGTGCAGTGTCTCCCTTCAGAGATGGAGGAGCGGCTGGAGAATTACAAACCAGTGAGCCTGGCTTACATGTCTGGGAAAGCTCTAGAAAAAACAAAACAAAACAAAACAAAACATTATGAAGGTGTTAAGGATTTCTCAAGAGCAAATTGTTTCAAAATTATCTACTTTCTTTTTTTCTGGCAGAGCAAATAGCCTAGTGGATAGGCAATTTTACAAATTGGGTATTTTTTACTAAATAAGGTATCTGAACACACTTCCTACATTTTTTTTTAATTAAAGGTTAGGACACTAGAATTGTCTCCAAACATCCTATCTTCACATTCCTCTCTGGATGGGGTAAACAGGAAATCTTGCATAATTGCCAATGTTCCTTACACCAGTTTGGCATTAGCCTGGTGCCAAAGGGCATTTAACACCTTTGCTCTTAAGAACCACCAACAGCTTAATTACTGTTGGAATTATGACTATGGAAAAAAACAACAGCCCAGTTGTTGAGCAAACATTAGAATGAGCTGAACATTTAATTTCTCAATCAAGTTGTCTTTGTGCAGCTCTCTGGACTCACCTCCCTTCCAGGGCAAGGTATGAGTGAAGCAGAGCGATGGGCCAAGAGTCTTTATCCTGTTTTAGCAATCATCTGGTCAAGTAGCACAGGAGCAGTGTTCTTGCTAATGACCTGAAGAACAAGTGTCTAAAAGGTACCTGACATGAGGTTTATAGTAGACTTCAGGTAAGTGCATTAAAATAGTGCACTTTGGAAAATCCAGTTCAATGGCCAAGTATGTTCAATAGTTCTTAGTGAATAAAGCTCATTTCTTGGCCTCCTGGATCTCGTATTTCTTTCTGGACTGTGTCCCAGTTCAACTGGAGGGGTCAAACATACCACCCAACCTTGCCCATGTCACATCCCCTTTCAAAATGGGTGGGACGTTGTCCTGGGGCACGTGGTGTCACCGCCCGCTGCCTGATCAGAGCTCAGAATCAGATCTACTGCTTGCCAAAGGCTACCGCATAAGAGGGATGGGTGCTGTGGGTATTTGAAAAGGAAGAAATCAGCCCAGCTTTGTTCTTTCAAAACTGCTAGGAGGGACAGCTGGCCAGGAGAGGGATGCTGGTTCTGGAGAAAACGGCTAATTCTAGGGTCAATCTGCATACAGCCCCACGGAAACTGTGCTTAACGTTTCTGCATGGCTAACCACAGCTTCTCTGCTCCTCCATGCATGGGTTATTGTGGGAGATTATCCTCATGGGGCATCAAGTACTTACTCCCTGCTCATAGTGTCTGAGGGATAATTCAAGGCTTTGAATAGCAATGGTGGAAAGGCCAAATACCTGAGAGAAAGACACTGAAACATCTGGTCTGGTAAATGATGGGTGTTACTGACTTCTCCATAGCACCACAAAGTGTCAGCATTAAGGATCTGAAAATGTGTAACGATGTGCTGTGTATCCTTCCAGGCAGTAAAAAGATAGTAAATTCAATACAGAGGATAGATTTCACTGGATATCAACAGCTCTCAAGCATTTTCAACTAATGAAAGGATCACAGTGGTTCAGTGAATCCAGCATAGGCCAGATTTGCCCTCCCAGAAAAGAAAGACATGGGGAGAGTAACGTAGTGAGAAACCTGGGCAGATATATACAGCACTGAAGTCAGGGACAAGGACTTCAAACTCAATGCTGAGCAAAGAGACAGAAGAAAGCTGACAAGAAGTGAGATTACTCAAAGTAGAGATGGAAGCTCAGGAGGAAGAGAAGAGAGGAAAGAGAAAATCTAAAGGGTAAAGGGAAAAAGGAGGAAAATACTTGAAATAGGAGAGGAAGAGCATTCTAAGAAGGGGAATAAGAAGGTGAAGCCATGCATGCAATAAGAACATACGTAAAGCAAAGGGAAGTCCGTGTGCATGGGTGCAAGTATGACCCTTAACAGGACAACTCTATGGACCATCTTGTTTTGGGACCACGGGCCATCCTGGTAGCTCACAGCCTGTCTGTAGCCTGACTGTGTGTGGTCATTCTGCATTTTCATGGTAATATCTGAATGCAGAAAAAGAAGAAATTCATTGCATATTTTAAATATGGTTGGATAGTTTATTTTCAGCAGCATAAATGGTGTCCTAAAGACAAGACAGATGAATTCACAACAAGGCAAATGGAAATTGGCTAGCAAGGATGTTAAAATGGAGCCTGTACAAATAGGTCTGATCACCAAGAAAACACCATAGGGGGAGTCCCACAGCAGAAGAACAGTCCAGTTCAAGTCATCACTCTTAAAATGTTTATTAAAATCTGCCGTATCATTGCCAGTACATCGCTGTAACATGAAAAGACAAACCAGGAATCAGATTCTGCTTTGGGAACCACACAGACTTGAAAATCCAGACCTGATCATCAGAAAGTTCAACAAAACTAAGCTCGAGCTTGAAGAGATTTATGGAAAGTCACAGGAGCTATCAAAATGTAACACAGATTAACTTTACCTCTCGAATCTATTGCACCAAGCAACGGGCCCACAGAAGAAGGAATATATTCCGTTCCAAACAAGCACGCTCCCAAGTGGGGGTTTAGAAATCCTCACCCAGATAAATCCTGTACTTCATTGGACTTCTACTTGTCAGAGTTACTACAAGATGCAAGCATTTCTTCTTTGCTATTTGGCATCAGTGTTCAAGCAGCATAGAAATTCTGTGGGATCCCTTTCACACCCAGGCCTGTTATCTGTTTAAAAAAAAAATAAAATAAAAAATGAAAGAAAGGAAGCAGATACAGCTCTAACAGGGTACAATGAAAACGTTCAAATGTTGTACAACAAATATCGTAACAACGTAGCCTACGTGAAGGGTCCCCTGCTTCAAGAGGAGACCAAAAAGAGTCATTACACGGAGTTCTTTAGAACTCTAAGATTACGATCTTTATCAATCGCCACTCAAGAATTTTGTTAATTTACACATTATCTGTGGCCCTTCCATGTGGTCCTTATCTCCATATTAGCCGAACAAGTCATAGAAGCTTTGAATGTGCTTTGCCCTTGCAAGACAAGTGTGAGTTTGGAAAATACCGATTCCCTTCTAGAACCGAAGAACCAAGGAACGGAGATAAAAAAGGCAAGGCTCATTTCATCCTCCTGTGGGCTCATGAACTCCACGGATTGAGAAATCTGTCAGTTCTCAGCCATGAGAAATCTGCTCCAAGCACTGCTTTCACCTAGAAGGCCCCAGACCCCAGATTAAACCTTCATCCCACCTGGAACATGTCTTCTTCCTATCGCCAAACTGATAATATAGTTTGGGTTTGTTTTGTTTTGTTTTTTTCATATCCCCTCATTTACAACTCTTCCCTTTCATGCTGTGGTCAACTTTCAGGGAATGATGGCGAATGCTGTTTAAGAACTGTATTTTATTCTCCTGATGTACATTTTGCTCATGAACTGAAAAATGAAGAGATAAACAAGTTTTGGATTCAAGAGCCCTGGACAAAAATGTGGATGATTGGTTCCTCAAAATGTAGCACCCACTGTTAACAGACTAAAAAAATCCCCAAATTTTGGGCATTGGAATGCAGTATTTAATCCTGGTGAATTTAAGCATTTAATTTTTAAAGGAGAAATCCGTGCTGAAAACATTCAGATTTCATGGCACAATTGAAAACGGAGAATTAAGGGAGTGAAACTTCCCAAACTGATGAAAATATAGTAAGAGATAGAAGCAAGCCCCGGTTCCTCGCAGTGTAATACAGAATATGCTGTACAGGGCAGATCCAGATCCACTGGCTGCCGACTGGACACCGACTTCAGCCAACCAGCATATCAACACCATTACTAACAATTTCCCCAAATATTCCTTCCAAATGCATGAGCAGCTGTAAGAAGCAGCTGTGCCCAGCCAGGGGAGGAGCAGCGCATCTGGGCCAGCACATCGCGCGAGCAGGACGGGCGAGGGCAGCTGGGGGCTCCTCATTCTCAGAGCAGGAGGTTTGGGAGGCCTGGCGTATAGAAAGAAAGAAAATCTGCTCGCCTTGAAAATCTCTCCTGCGTGAGGTTCCTTGGCTAAGGTGGTCTCGTCCAGTCCATCGTATGCAGACGTCACGTACATTTCTGAGTAGTCTTTTCCACCAAAGCAGCAAGAGGTGATCCTCGGAGTAGGCAGCCTCACAGTTTGGATTCTTTTTCCTGGGAAAAAGGTGGAATTGTTTCCTAATGTCCATTTTCTAGGAAGCATGTAAATATGAATGTGTTATTAGTGCCCATGGCATGGACGTGGCATTTACTCAGAAGGTATCTCCCCTTCAGAGGCCATGTCCTAAAGGACACTTTGTAGGGAAATCGAAGTCTTTTTTCACCTGCCTCATCTCATTTCAGCCTCTCCCCTATATCTGCAGGGCTTTGTTTCCTTTTCTCAAAATGAAGCTGTACAGCATGAGAAGCCAGGAAGGATAAAGACACCCGACCTGGGATGGCTGTCAATCCCTGGCAGCGTTTCCCATTTCAACGCTGAGAATTTTTTCTTTTTTAATTGCAGGTTTATACTATTTCTTACAATAGGTGTGCAGTGCTTTATAATATTTCTTACAATAGGTATGCAGTGCTTTTTTTTTTTTTTTTTTTTTCCTTTTTTTTTTTTAGTGCCATTATTAAGAAGTCCCAACGTTGGGAGGCAGCACTGGGAGATGCGTGCTCCGCACGACTGGGGCCTGGACCAGCGACGCTCATGGCAACCCACGGGGCAGGAACAGGCACTAAACGACATCTTCTCATCTCACCTTCAAACCGTTCCTCCCGGCTGCCTTTCCTCTCGTGTTCGTGTCACGCAGGTGGCACTCAGGGTGCCACCAGCAGTACCCACGGGCTGGTGGAGGCCTTACCTGTCTCTGGGTCTATACGGATGACTCTCCCGCCGTCGATACAGGCCACCCAGAGCTTCCCTTCTGTGTCTACGCACATCCCATCGGGCATTTGCTCCTCCTTTTCCAGATGGTACAAAAGTTTGGGGCAGGCTGCAGGGAGAGTTACGAAGCCGGTGTTACATGGGCTGATACCAGTTCCACATAAGATCCCCGTCTAACACCTTCCATGCACTTGCAAACAGGAAAGTTCCTTTTCTTTGAAAAAGTTGCGCTGCAAAATGTATATCACATATGCAGTTTGCAGATGGGTTAAAAGCCTAACTTAGCCTGGCAGAAGCGAGGCCCTGGTACAGGCGTTGCCGTTTGGGATTGTACTGAATTAGGGCTCCTTTTGCCAAGGGAAGAGAATAAAATGTCCCTGCCCCTCTTGTTAACCCACTAGCTGCCCGCCGTGCCGTGCCTGCTGCAAGTGCAGTAACTCTTCCTGGACTCCCATTGCTCGTGGCAGCCTGGATGTCTTTTTATGAGCGGTACATCACAAAAATAATGACTTGGGTTTAAGTGTTAGTGATAAGCAATGTCTGCCACCTAAAGATCAGAAACTTTACTTTTTAATAGCCGACCAAGGTACCAGTTTTGATTAAACCTGGACACCAACCAGGAGCGGTCTAGGCTGCAGTGAAGATGGGTTGGTGGGCATGTGCGTGGTCTGGGGGGCAGTGCCCATGGGCAGTGGTCTGCCTGCTCTGACCCAAAAATAAAGAGTCACCAGCATAAAGCCAAGGCTAGGAAGCTCAAACACATTACGTTTTTGTATTTGGGGGAAAAAGTTGCATTAAATCTTCTTTAGGAATATTATATCCTAAGATCTTTACAAACAGATCTTCTCAGCAAAATGAAATCCGAGTGACTGTAATTATCTTGAATGATTTTCACCCACGTTTACAAAAAGTCCACACTCAGACTACAAAGGCAGTTCAACCATTTCCATTCCCATGGGGTATAACAGGTTGATACATCACAAAAATATTTCACAGAGTTCTGAAATGAGGTTACATCCATTTTGTTTGCACTTAAGTTTCCCTTTTTGCAGATGCAATAAAAAAATGTTTGTCCAGAAAATTAATTTAAGTGAAATTTGCCAAACATCTGAGGGCAATTTTAATTTCAGAATTAGGAAACCTCAGTCACAATGATAACTTGATTCTTTAAATACATTTCTGTGATATGCATGCATGCACATTCTGTATTTGTCTTTATGGAGCTAGTACAACCGAAGCATTCCAGTAGATGGCACTCAAGAATAAATGGCATCCTGTAAATTAATTCTCGCTCTGCAGTATAAATGGCTTCTTCCTGCAGCTCCTTGAGCAGGTCTAAATATGAGCCATCTATCCAGATGAAAGTAAACTGAAAGACTGTCAAAAGTTTGTTCACTAAACACACCTGGTGTGTAACTAAATTTGAGAAAAATCACAGCCAGCCCGCTGACAAGCTGTAACCAGAAGATATGAGATCTGTCAAATAAATCACTGCATTTTACATGCCCAGGTCTTGCTGCAGAAAGAGTAACAGCGCTACTTGTCACCGAATTTAGAAAAGCACGTGTACCGATCTTTCCAGTGTGTACATCATAGCTGAAGGCATGCACAGAGTACGCCAGGCTGTCGATGTGAAAAAAGGTCCTGTGGTCCAGGGACCAATCCAGACCGTTGGAGATGTCCATCTGCTCTAACTGTTTTATTGCTGAATGGTCGGGGAAAAGGGTATAGAGAGCTCCTTGCCGCCTCGCTCGGAGCCCCGGTGCTGTCTCTTCAGCCATCGTACCTGGAATGGAAATAGGAATGCCGGTTAGGAAGTAGAAGCTTGTTCCTCATGCTTGATCAAAAACCTCTTTTAAGTGTTACTAAGAGGCCCTAGGGAGAAGGGGACTAACCATGTCCCATCAGACTGATAAGGAGGAGGAAAAGGAACGGGTCAGCAGCAGCTGCCTCCCACACAGGTGATCCTGGCCAACAACAGGACCAGTTTCTGCAGCGCCGGGAGGTTTAAGTTGCAGGCACCAAAGACCCCAAAGCAGCACCACAACACACCAGGGACTGAGGTTTTGCTCACAGCAAAAGCCGAGATGCAGGCAAGCATCGTGTGCTCTTTTTGTTGTTGCTCTTTGTAGGGTACTTTCATCATTTAAATGAGCTGGGACCTTAAAAGACAGGTGCTGCAAATCACAGTTGTCTCAGAAGCAAATGGAGAATACCACGGAAGTGAGATGTTTTTCTTAATGAATTTATGCCTCCGTGTTACGCTCGTTATTTAGTTTCTGATTCTCTCTTCTCCAGAAAGGAAACAGCTCTGCAGCAACAGGATGACAAGCACTGGAGGGGGGGATTTACGCCTTCTTTACACTGTGCAGACTGTCTCTGTTGGCCTCCCCTTTTAGAAGACCTTATCAGCTTGTTTTACAACGCTTGGCCTAAAGCCGTGTCGCAAGCATTGATCCACCTTGCACAGCTAGGTGCAGATGTGCAAAGCAGGATTTTCTCTCTTATTCTTGCCCTTAACTCTAGTGCCACGTCAGCCCTCGAGCGTAACCATGAGTCAAACGAATTTCCTGATTTTTTTGACAAATTTGAAATAAGAAGAAAAGGCTGACTGGCAAAACAAATACAGAGCCGTTTTCACCGCCATCACTGGCTCTCAGCTTCCAGCATGGATTGCTGTGCTTGAATCATCATTTATATGAGAGGAGGAAAAATACAAGAGGATCCTGGTTGCATTGCAACCGGTGGCAAAAGTCCCCCTTGCCTTCCAGGAGGCCGAGGCCCCCTCCCCGCACCCGTTTCCCACGGGCTAACCAGGGGAGGCTGTCTGTGAAGGGTGCAAGCTGCAGCTCATCTTCTGCTCTCGGAGCTACATCCTCCTCTGCAGCTCCAGAAACCTTTGCACCCGCGTGAGCCCTCCACCGTCTTTTCACCTCCCGTGGAGGCAATTTGAAAAACACCGTCCGCCAAGTAGAAGGGGAGCCTTCCTGCCAGAGAGCCTTTGCCAAGAGCCTCCGTCCTCATTGAGGGCAGAGGATGCGGGGCCCTTTCTCCTCCTCCGTCACGCGGCAGCCGAACCGAGCACTCACGAGACGGCTCACGCTCGTGACGGTGTTTTTTGCAGGGAACTCAATAGAGGAATCGAGAACAAGGAATAAAATGCACTATATAAAACACCCTCCAATTAGTTCCTCTTTGCTCCAGGGGGAATCCCTGCCAGGAACTCACCAGCAAAAAATCTCCCCTTTGGATCCACTTTCCCATCATTGAACCTGTTGTTCGGTTTATCCTGCTCGAGCTCGAGGATGGTGGTGACCGCCTGGGTGTCCCAGTCCAGAAAGGCAAACCTGGTCCCTAGGGTGATGAGGTAGCCCCCGCGCTGCCGCAGTGCCACCGAGCCGACGCGGGCACCTGTGGGCGAGAGGGAGCTGGAGATGGCGGGTGGCTGTGGGGCCATCAGCCAGCCCTACCCCTCCCCACCTCACTGAGGGCATCTGGGCTTGACCGGGACGTCCCCGACCCAAGAAAGGCTGAGCTGCTGCTGAGATCCTTCTCCCTCGGGATCGTTAGCGCATCTCGCTGGCTCTGTGTTCCCCAGATCTCTCCACCTTCCTGCAAGCACAGCCATTAGGGCTGTGCCTTTTGCTCTGCAAGTCCCAAATGAAACACGCTTTCCCGTTTGGACGTAGCAGGGGCAACGTGCTCATGGGCCCCCCTAAGCACTGTCCCCTCTGCTCGGCTGGCTTGGGCCACACCGTGCTCAGCGACACATCGCGGAAGGACAGGGTGCGTGGCCCCATGGAAAATAAGGGACACCAGCACGTTGTGGGGCTCCTACCGGGAGAGATGGATGGGGCGGACAGAGAAGACTCCCCGGATGAAGTGGTGAGTAGGGACTCTTACCCACGGACACGCTCTGCACCTCGTTGCTGAGTGGGCTCCAGCGGCAAACTTTCTGTGAGTTAATGTCTACATAGACAAGTGCGCTCTCCTTTTCTTCCCAGACTGGGCACTCTCCCATCCTGTTCTTCTCCTTCACGACCGATTCGATTTTGATGGAGGAGGACATGGTCTGAGGGGAAGAGAGCTGATAAGGGATTTAATGTAAAGCTCTCGTCGTGTGTATTCTTCATGCCTACCATGCTTAAAAGCAGAGCCTGTAAACGGCGAAGCCCTCCAAATCCCACGTGACAGAATAATTTAGAAGGTTCCTGTGACATTTCCATGGCCTCATGGCTGGAACTGAGCTCGAGGCGCAAATGCCTCTCCTTAGCAAACCTAAGCAGGAGACTTCAAATCAGAGCTTCTGATGAAGCACCTGCCTCCACAGCCCCGAGCCAGGACCAAGCTGTCGGCTGGGGATCGGTGATGCCAAGGGTCCCCCAGACCGTGGGGAGGGCAGCAGCAGCAATGAGCCAGAAGCCTTTTTGCAGAAAAGCAAGGCTCTGCCTTATTAACACAGATGCATGGACTTGCTCCACAGCCACAATACCGGCTGCAGTTTGCCACCCGGGCCACTGCAGACCAAGTGCCTGTTCCCACACTGAGTCAGCGTGAATATGCAAACCCCAGGGAAGGCTCCTGCCTTTGAAATCCTGCTGCTTTGCTTTCCCTCCCAGCGCTTCGTCTCCGGCCCCCCTCACCGCCCTAGCCACGGCTCCAACCCCCGCCACACACGCCGAATTTCACCCCGTGCCAGGCTGCGGGGTGCGATTACCCCAGTCGCTGCTTCGGGGGGCAAAGCCGCCTGTGAAGCTCCCACCCCGGGTGCCTGCTCCTGCCAAGGGGTGTTGATGCCCCGGCTGCCCCGTGCCCCCCGTCCCCATAGGGTGACCACGGGGACACCAGCCACGCTGGGCCTGCCGTGCCCCTGCTCCCCTGGGGGGTGTGAGCAGCAGCCTCCCCCATCCAGCTCTTTACAAAAGGAAGGGGCCCCCTCGCTGCCTCAGTCACCCCCAGCGGAGCCGCCGCCGCTGCACCCGGAGGCCTCAGCACAATTTTTTTCCACGGATCGGAAAGATATTTCTTGGGAGGCGGCCAGTCTCTGACATATCGCTATTCCTACGGATTGCAGTCTTCAGGCCGGCATTGTTTCCTAATAGGTGAGCTGGTGATAAGATTTACAGATAATTAATTAGCACTAATGCGCTTCAAGGTGTGCGGGGGAAGAACCAGTAACCACGGTGAGTGAAAACACCAGGGCTAGGAACCCGGGATCTTTCCTGCTCCCCCTGGCCCAGGCACGTGTGACAAGGAGTCACGCAGCCAAGGTAAGGTACAAACAACTCATTTATCAAATATACCCTCCTCCCTTCCAAGAAAAATGGCCACAAGAGGCCGGACAGCGAGCTGCTCCACGCAGGCAAACAGCATCAGCCTAAAGTGTAAATAAGGATACACAGCAAGATGCCAGTAAAACCCCCTAAAGCCTGTTAAGCCTTGCTCGAGCTGGAGGGATGAGTTTCTCTCGGGTTAAAGTTCCGTGTCACGTAGCTGCCACGTTGGGGACCTGAGCCTCGGAGACACAATGCTGACTTTATTGTAATCACGGTCTGGAGAACACAGAGCTGCTCTCGCCCCCGTGGGAAAACAGGGTTCAGCAGCAGCCCGGCCTCCGCACAGCCCCCACAGAGGCAGAAAGCCTCCAGATCTGCAGCAGCCCATGTGTATTTGTCTCATCGGCCATTTCATCGACCCATCCAAGCCTTATTAAACCTTTCTCTTTCCACCAGGCCCCATTTCATTTACTGTCCTGGGTTGAGTGAATGGTGGAGTTTTTTTGGTGGCAGGGGAGGGGGCTATCGGGGCAGCCCCCTGTGAGAAGCTTCTCGGAGCTCCCCCAGCTCCAAGTCAGCTCCACTTCTGTTTGGGAAATTGAGCCAATCGGCTGCGCCTCTGCGATAACGTATTTAAGAAGGGACGTGGTGAGGAGCAGTGGGACTGGTGAGGAGGAGTTGCTGCAGCTGCATGAACACCAAGGTCAGTGGAGGAACGGAGGAAGAAAGGAGGGGGGAGGTGTGCCGGAGCAGAGACCCCCCTGTATCCTGTGGGGAGACGACAGGGCGGCCCCCCCCCCTGCCACCCATGAAGATCTGCGGTGGAGCAGACACTGAATTATGGCCTGTGGCTTCTGCTTGGTATAATCAAGGTTCTGTGCCCGAAGAAGGCCGGGGTCTCATGGGAAAAGGCAGCCCCACTGCTGTAATTCAGTGCTGGGAGGATTGCAGCATGCGGGGGAGTCCCACGCCGGAGCAGCTCGGGAAGGGCTGCAGCTGTGGGAGGGAATCCAGTCGGAGGAAGTTAGTGACCCATGACGGAGCAGTGTGGGGAACGCTGCGGCCCGTGGGAGGGACTCATGTTGGAGAAAGTTTGTGGAGGACTGTCTGCTGTGAGAGGGGGACCACGATGGAGCAGGGGGAACAAATTCCAGAAACTCCCCTCACCGAACATGAAGGAAGTGGCAGCACTGCCTGCACCCCCCATTCCCTGCCCCTGCACCCCTGGGGGAGGAGGTAGAGATATCGGGAGCAGAGCTGAGCCCGGGAAGAAGGGAGGGGTGGGGGGAAGGTGTTTTCAAGGTGTGGCAATGCTTCTCACTGTCCTACTCTGGTATGTGTTGTTAGTGTCTGTAATAAATGTATGTTCTTTTTTTTCCTCCCCTAACGAGTCTGCCTTTTGCTCGTGATCATAAAGGGGGATTTTCCCCCATCCCAGTCCTATCTCGAACCCCAAGCCTGGTTCTCTGTCCCTTCTCATTGCCGGAGGGGAAGGGAGAGAGAGCTGCTGCGTTGTGTTTGGCTGCCGACCAGGCCCAAACCACGACATTTACTTCCCCTTCTCCAGCTTCCGCAGCAGCATAAGCGGGAGCCTGGCAGATAAACCATGGTGAAATCCTGATTCACAGACCCATCCCGCACGCCACGCGAGGAGTGGGCAACCTCGCCATTGCCGGGCTGTTTCACGAGGCACAGGACGGGGAGAAACCAACCTGCCTGCACCAGCTGCCTCTGCTTGCCCCTCTCATCCCCCCCCCGCGATGCTGCGGAGATCTGCCCCATCCTACAGAGCCTCAGCGTGCGCCCGCCGTCCCTGCCTGCACGTCCAGCCTCAGCATCCCTCCCCTCCACCAAAGACATAGCTCCTGTGTGTCCCTCCAGCTGTGGGGTTTTCTTTCCCAAAAGCTGAGTATTTTGGCTCAAACTTCCCCGCCCCCCTGTTTTTAAGCAGAGGGCGACTAGAAGGAAAGGTTTGTGCCTTGCTGGCCGAGGTTTCGCTAATTTTTACAAGCAGCTGAAGATGGAGGCTTTTAACAGGAACGGTCATCCAACCCGAAGGGGTAGCACTGCCCTCCAAAAGCGTCCCCACAAGCTGGCAGGGGTGCAGCCCCCCGTCCCCTCCTCCCTCCGCGTGCAGTGGGCCACCTCCTGCCGCACCCCACAGACCTACCCAGCAGCAGCAGTGTTTCACAGAATACAGCGTCTTAGAGGGAAAAATGAGGAAATGACCCCCCAAAAAGCCTTGTCCAAAACTTCCCGGCCTCATCACTCCCCAGGCCCCTTGCTGCCCAGCACCTTCTCGTGCAGCACCTCACACATCGCTGACCCATCAGAGATGAGTGTGCGGGGAGAAGAGGAGCAATTCCAAGCAGAAAGCACCAAATCCTGCCATATTCTCCCCAAACGAAATCCCTGCAGATAAAAACATCACGTTTATCCTGACTGTATCCTCTCTGCAACAGTTGGCTGGCGTTCTAGCCTCCTGGAGTCATGCCTAATTCCCTTAGGGAGACTAAGGGGCTGATGGGTGCCATTTAAATGTTTTCCAAGTTAAACTGTTTAAAGCTATCAGAATTTGGAGACTGTAAGGAGAATTTCCTGTTAGGAACGAAAACTAATGTAAAAACATCCAGCCTGCTCTGAAAACTGAAACCTTTTTCTGGTAGCTATCTCAAAATAGCCTTTCTAATCCTCAGTCCACATCCCTTTTCGAATGATCTGGACAAAAATTGGTCATTTCAGTACCCCTAAAATACAGGTAAAATACAAATTAATTACTTGCCTTAAAAAGTTTCTTTGCTGTTTCCCTCCCTCTCTCCCTCATGCAAGCACACATCAGTGCATTTTTAATTTCAAGCTGCAGCTCTGAACAAGCAGGCAGACAGCTAAAGCTTTCAATGTGCGTACGGTGAAACAACTCTCTGTGGCAACCAAGGAATTTTAAGAACCCTTTTCCCTCGGTCAAACAGCTGAATATTTATGCCAAGCTGGAGGACACCTATGTGAAACTCTGCAGTTCATCACATCAACACACCCGCTGAGGGAAATATTGCAAGACCTGGGTTGGTGTCTCTTTTCCAGCACTGGCCCAATGAAACTGGCTGCTGGTTTTGGCGACGATTAAAACTGTGCAATAGTTGATGTTATCTGCCCCGAGCAGGTAACCTTCCACGTTTTGTATTCAGTCAGCAGTCACATGAATGATGAGGCACGGACCAAAGCCCTTCCGAATGGTCTGATTCGTGGTGCCAGCAGCAGAACTTGTGACAGAGAAAAATCCTTGCTCAACATTTTTCTCATGCCATGAGAGTGGGAGGGGGAATCTGAGACATTGCACCATTAAGTCGCCCCAAGGGCGCCCAAGTCTTCCCAAATTTAGGGGTAAATGAACATCTTGAGTGATAAAAAGGGGAGGTTAATGAAGGATGCGGAGGAGGGTGTTGTAGTACAAGCCACTTTGAACAATAAGGAAAAAAAAAATATATATATATTCTTGTGATTAAGGCATATTAGCATCATTAAGACTTGGCTCCTATTCTCAGCTGTGCCACAACCTTCTCGTGCGCGAAGTCACCCGCTCCCCTCGCAGGGCTCCTCACCTCGAATACGCAAACCCCGATCGGCGCCTCGGCGGAGAGCTGCAAGCTGCTGCCCGCAGCACGCCCGGGGAGCCTCGCCGACTGCCACGGCTGCTTCAGCACGGCAATATCTTGCTTGCCTGGCTTCAGAGACTTCTATATTTTTTTTTCCCCCCTTCTTTGGCATTTGCCGTTTTTTCGTCTGTGGGAGGCGAAGGTGGAAGACGCCGAGTGACTTCTCCCGCCCAGCCGAGGTAGGTGACGGCGGGTCCCCCCAGGCAGCCGGTCCAAAAAGAGGGGGAACAGGGCAGGCTTGCCATGGGGACAGATTATATTACATTTTCATTATATTTTATTAATTACAGCCCTAAGCTGGAGACAAATTCAAGCGTTTCTAGCAAAAAAAAAAGCCAGTAATATTTCCGAGTCAAACTCCTGCCAAGGTTGTTGCGTTACAAGCAAAGTGGTCATGGGCCTTCTCAGACTTCCCGGGCCTCCCAGCCCGAGCCGTCGGCTCCATCTAATTTCAGCACGAACCCTCTGGCTCTGCTTGCTCTCACACCGTTTTTCACACTACTCTCCACTTTCCTTCTTTTAACCTAAATGGTAAGTTTGAAGGGAGGATTCGTGTAGAACAATACGCATTATTTTTCACAGCATTCTCATCTGGAAGACATATTCCAAAGGAAAAATCTGGTTTATGATCGTTTTAACGGCTTTCATTTAAAAAGAGAAGCAACTGGTCCTCAGATGCAAAAAAAAAAAAAAAAAAGTAATCTTTTTTTTTTTTTTTTTTCTGCAAAATATTTCCCAAAGCATGTTCTCTAAAGGAATTTTGATGGAGAAAACCACATTCCCCATTCAGCTCTTTTCTTCCGGTGACTTGACTGACTTCCCCACCACGGGCTGTGGCGAAGTAAAAGCAAGTCACGCAGGGGGATGAGGCATTTGCCTCGCTGCAACTGAAAAAAAAAAAAAAAAAAAAAAAAAAGAAAAGGGGCATCCTCTGCTTTCCTGGCAAGCAGCTCGGATGCCGGATCACCGGCGGCGCTCGGCAGCCGTGGCAGCACTACCAGAGCATGGCTCTCACATTTACGTGGGTGGCTGCAAACGCTCCAGGGACACCCCCACTGCATTTTGCACCATCTCTTAGTCCTACCCCACTGACTTCAGGACTACCAGCGCAGGTATTGTATTTCCCACCCTCTGCGCATCGTTTCAAGGTCATCCCCCCCCCAAGTCTACTTTTCCCAAGGTCAGTTGAGGTTAGGAGACACATCTCAAAGGCTTTGTGGAGGCTGTGGACGAGCAACCCTGCAGCAGCAGGTGCATGGGTTTGTTCCTAGCCAGCCAGCTGTTCTTTTAACTCTTTCCACAACATAACGAGCCTGCCCCCCGCCACGCACTTCATTTCTTTCCAACGTTGCTGGGTTGCAAAGCAGAAGTTTATAGGAAAGTTGGCCAAAGGCAGCCACGCGTACCCCACTGCAGCGTCTCCTCCTGGGGTGGCTTCCTCTCTCCTTTCCCACTCTTTCAGTCTCCCCTGCTGCACCTCCTACCACTTCTTTTTATAGTCCCTAGTTTTTATCGATACAGGGTAGTTGGGAGAGCGTATCAAGGCTTTAGCACACCACATATATTAATGTGGTATTTAAACAATTGTATTTGTCTTCTGTTACCTCCAGGCATGCGCCCAGACAATAGCTCTGGGTTTGTTACTGTAGCTTTGCCAATATTTAATAAAACCATCGCTCCCTTCTTTTTTTTCCACAACTCCCCAAATTACACTCGTGACGCTTATTCCCGTGGAGGGACCACCCAAGCTTTCATTACTCTAGAAACTTGGCTTTGCACCTAATTCGATTGTCCCTACCCGAAAGTCATTCTTCACTTAGACAGAGTCATCTTCTACAGCTGTCTCCCCCTTGGAGGTGACAACAGGCATGGTTAGAGTTAATGAAGATGCAGTTATTAAAAGCCCCAGACAGGCACAGGTGTAGCTACTCACCCCAGCAATGCCCCACTCCACAGCGTTGGCCAAAAGTGAAGCTGAGGTTTATCTTCTCGTGGCTTCACCCTTTTGTAGGAAGGGCCTGGTCCCTCCCCAGTGCTCGAGATGGGAAGAACTGGAGTTCCCGGGGCAGTCAGTGCCGCCTGCTTTTATTTAGGCAGGGCTATTTTGCCAGCAAAGGGATTACTTGAGTTTTCTCCAGCTTGGTTGGGAATAAATACGCTTCACCTGTGACTATAGATTTTGGTCACGAGGGTGAGGAAACCCTTCAGGGCACAGCAAGCTGCTCCTCCTGATACGGCTTTCCTGTCACTGGGTTCTTGCTCAACCCCTAATTGAAATCAGCGCAAGTCTTTGATCAAAGAGGTGAGCGCCATTAATAAGCGAGGGATTAAACAAAAGGCAGGAGGCCTTCCTAACCGAGGGAACCAGAAACCGCTCAGTTCCCCTTTGCCTGATCCGGCGCTCCGTCGTGGGACTCCGAGTCAAAAGACGCCGGCAGCGCCTGCTCGGGCTCCTCGGGGCTGGGGCGCGGGAAGCAGCTCCGGCCTCCGCGCTGGGAGGCGTTTCGGTAACGTTAAAAACACAACTCTCCTGGCAGAGTTTGTTCTTCCCGCTCACATGATGCCCGTGGAACCAGCGTGGCGAAGCCCAGCGGGTGATCTTACAGCAGGGGGGAGGCGGCATTTAGCCGTAAAATGTCTGCAGCAGCTTGTTTCACCTGCTCCTGCTGCCTTGCTCACAAGCACAAAGACGCACGTGCCTCAGACGTCGGCCCGGGGCCACCCACGCACGGCCTGGAGGATGAGGGGCTCCAGCAGCCATGTCCTCCCCGCGTCTCCCGGCCAGCGGTGACAAACTACTCTTTGACCAGACCTTTCATGCCTGTACGAGATGCTGCTGCTACTTTTCTAGCGCGGCGGCAACGACAACAAAATGGATCAGCGGGAGCCTTGCGCTGTGCTGGCCCATCAGCCCACTGCCATGGCGGTGGGGTGAGGGTGAGCACAGGTACAAAACCCCCTGGCGTGGTTTGGGCCTGGTCGGCAGCCAAACACCACGCAGCAGCTCTCTCTCCCTTCCCCTCCGGCAATGAGAAGGGACAGAGAGCCAGGCTTGGGGTTCGAGATAGGACTGGGATGGGGAAAAATCCCCCTTTATGGTCACGAGCAAGAGGCAGACTCGTTAGGGGAAGGAAAAAAGAACATACATTTATTACAGACACTAACAACACATAACAGAGTAGGACAGTGAGAAGCATTGCCACATCTTGAGAACACCTTCCCCCCACCCCTCCCTCCTTCCCGGGCTCAGCTCTGCTCCCGATATCTCTACCTCCTCCCCCAGGGGCGCAGGGGCAGGGAATGGGGGGTGCAGGCAGTGCTGCCACTTCCCTTATCTTTGGTGAGGGGAGTTCCTGGAACTTGTTCCTCCTGCTCCATCGTGGTTCCCCCTCTCACAGCAGACAGTCCTCCACAAACTTTCTCTGACGTGAATCCCTCCCACAGGCCGCAGCGTTCCCCACACTGCTCCGTCATGGGTCACTAACTTCCTCCGACTGGATTCCCTCCCACGGCTGCAGCCCTTCCCGAGCTGCTCCGGCGTGGGACTCCCCCGCATGCTGCAATCCTCCCAGCACTGAATTACAGCAGCGGGGCTGCCTTTTCCCATGAGACCCCGGCCTTCTTCGGGCACAGAACCTTGATTATACCAAGCAGAAGCCACAGGCCATAATTCAGTGTCTGCTCCACCGTAGATCTTCATGGGTGGCAGAGGGGGGGCCGCCCTGCCGTCTCCCCACAGGATACAGGGGGGTCTCTGCTCCGGCACACCTCCCCCCTCCTTTCTTCCTCCGTTCCTCCACTGACCTTGGTGTTCACGCAGCTGCAGCGACTCCTCCTCACCAGTCCCACTGCTCCTCACCACGTCCCTTCTTAAATACGTTCTGGCAGAGGCGCAGCTGATGGGCTCAGTTTTGGTGCAGAGGTGGAGCTGACTTGGAGCTGGGGGAGCTCCGAGAAGCTTCTCACAGGGGCAACCCCGATAGCCCCCTCCCCTGCCACCAAAAAACCCCACCACTCGCTCAAACCCAGGACACCCCATGGTGCAGGAACCTCTGCCACACGAGAGCGATGGTAGAGGGAGCTTATTTAATGTTCATGCCTTATTTTCTGTTGCATCTCTGAATGTCCATGAGCAATGAACCACGGCAGCCCTACAGCACGGTTCCGGAGCTGCAGTTAGCACCAGGTTCATGACTTTGGTGAGATTGCAGCCCTTAATTTGCCACATCCATCAGCACCCTCCACTCACAAGCTTTCCTTCTACCCTGCTTTGAGATTAACGTTGAGGCACATAAAGTAACTGAAGGATGGTAGACTCGCAAAAGAACAAGCTGCAACTTCCTTCATCGCCTCATGCTCATCTTCTGCCCTGGAGCGGGGCTGCCTAAACCTCCTGCTTTTCCAGCTGCCGAGACACAACTCTGCATATGCTTTAAAAGGGGAAAAAGGTGACTTGCACAAAGTTACCTCTGAAAGCAGCACAAAAAAAAAAAAAAAATAAGTTCAAAGCAGCACGGTGGCCTCGGTGTGATCCAGGGCCTCGGCAGCCGAGCTGCCCACCGCACACTCGGGGGGCACGGCAGACACAAGCAGAGAGAAACTAACTCCAGCAGGCTTGCAGAAACGCCCTGGAAAGGCACGACGTACTGATTCTTGGAGCTACCTGCAGAGAAGGGGTGCAGCCCCGGGCCCTCTTGGCAGTGGGTAGGCTCCCCTCACGCAGCAGGACGGGCACGGATAGCTATTCCACCCGCAGGCAGAGGCGCAGAAACACGGGAGCACCTAACACGCCAAGAGCCGAGGCCCCAGCTTAAAAACCAACTGGGCTGCATCACGGTTGTTTCGGCAGCTACAGGCCCAAAGCTACCAGCAAAAAGGCAATCCGGCGAGTAAGCTCGCCATTTACAACAGGTGCTGTGGAGATTTAACAAGAAAATTTCCCCTTCCTAGCCCATCGTAGAAGCAGTGATTTGGGCAGGTGGGCCCCTCTTGCCGCTCTGGGGGCGCTTGGTTCAGCGGCAGGGACGTGCAGCTGGTTTTTTTTGTTTAAACACAAATGGCCAAGAATGCCTGACGCTTTCCTGTCGTCGCGGAGCTGCCCAGAACAGGCCGAGATCTTCAGAGGATGGACAAAGAAACGGTTCTTGATCCCAGAAGTCTGGGGTTTATATTGAACAAAATGAGCAACACGGCGACAGGCACTAGGGAGGAATGGTGACCAGAGTCAATTTAAGCACGACCGCAGCTGTGGCCCTAAAAATGGAATGTACAAAGGAAGCTGCAGACACACAGGAATAGGCATTCATGTTTTAGGTATTAATGTTTCAGTTGTTGAGAACACCATGGGACAAATGAAGTTCCAGTTAAAGCAGCAGTAAGGCCACAGATGGATATTTTACGAGGAACTTCAGAAGTATGGAAAAGAGACAGTAGAAGTAGTTTAATCAATAAATCAATATAGCATAAGTTGCAAATGAGGCAGGAGAACGAGAAAATATATTAAAACATTATTTAATCATAAAAGAAAGTTACATTCAGGTGAGAATCTTTTTAGCACAACAGAAAAAGCACCATCAGATATTTTAAAGTAATAGAGTTCCGTTTTAAAATATTCCGTGCATTTCAGTAGATTTTCATCCTTTCCTGGTAAGATATTATAACTGTTCTACGGTTTCAAAGCAAAAGATGCTGAACACCAGAATAAGACCCTCCAACTTGTCTTGCTTACGTCAGTCCTCTAATCCATCCTCAAGAGTGTATATTTAGCCTGCAAATGGATACGGTGGGACTCCTTTCACCCCTAGTCCTGTTATCTATTAAATCAGGAGAAAAAAAAAAAAAAAGGTTAGTGCAATAATTCACCCCTATCAGACACTTGCTTTTCTTTCACAACTAGACATGCTTTAATTTAGAAAAGGACTGTGTCCTCCAACTTGGTATCCTGCTATATTTTGCACATAGCAGCTCATCACAGCCAGGAACTTCAACCTATGCTCCTTCTTTAAAAGCTGAGTAATCATAGGCCAGAGTCCATTCCCCTAAAGCCTCTTCTCAGATACTACTAAACCTGAATTCTGCAGTTCACAACGTAACCCTCGGTACGTACACATATGGAAGAGCAGGACTTTAAAACAAATCCCAAGGTGACAAATTTTTGAAGAGATAATTTAGTTATAACTAACTAGAAAGTAAATAAAAGCAGACCCTTTTATCTGCCATTGATTGAGACACAGAAGTATTTACACATTCTTTCCGTAAAAAATAGAAAACTCAAACTGTGCTGGGAGGGGGAAAAGTAGAAAGAGGTGACGGCATAGAAAATTTCCAGTATCAGCATCGTCACAAATTCTAAACCCAAAAGTATTTTCAAATCTCTAAATACATTTATCTTTCTTGTCCTGCAACAGGAACCAAAGATATGAACAGTAGCTTAACACACGACTGATGTTCTAACAACCACCTTTCCACCACTCCAACTGGTTTGCTACCTGAAAAATGCAGGAGGGAAAAAATGCCCTACTAAGACAAGAGGAAAAAGTATCATTCACCTTGAAAATCCCACCAGCCTGTGGTTGCCGTGAAAGCCACTCTTTATCCATCCCGACACTGGCAGAAGTCACATACATTTCTGAGTAATCCTTTCCTCCAAAACAGCAGGAAGTTGTCTTGTCAACAGGAAGCTTCACAGTCTGGAGTCTTTTTCCTGAAGAAAAACACGCATGCCATTTCCTGTTTGTCTACTTCAGACAAGAAATTTAAACAAATTATTGCAAACTACCAGCGTGAAGCCAGGTGTTCCACAAGAGGGGGTACCACCAGGGCAGGGGGAGGTCCCCCCCGGAGTTTCAGCAGATTGATGAGCACCCTGACGGGGAGAAACCAGACCTCTGTAAACCGCGTTGTCGATGCTCTATCATTTGACCAGTTTCAGTCTCGGTGATCACAAAGAAATCCCACCCCCAAACCCAGCCTGTCCTCTAATTAAATGCAAACATCCACAGCACAGACACCTGTATCTCAGCTCAGAATCTAGGCTGCCCATGCAGACAATGGAAATGGGATATAATTCCTCCCTGAAATAGGTCACATGAATCACGCCCTAGACCTGCTGACTTTTCTACTTTGAACTACAAAGGAAGCCCGGAGCGAGCAGACCTCGTGCAGCTCTGCTGAGGCGTACCTCGTGCTACACCTCTACTGCCTGCAGTTAAAGCAGATTAATTCCTAGAAGTTCTTCCTGAATTTCAATAGCCTTTCAAATCAAGCTTGCATAAAATAGGGATCATGGGACGTTACAAGAAACTAGTGCCACCATAAATAAAATTACGCATTTATTAGACCAACAAACAGCTACCATCCTAACGACAGGAGTAAACAGATTGTCTCCAGCCTTGACCAGAAGGCTGTCGAGATACCTTACAGTACATTTTTCAAAAATGCCTCTTAATTCTGGGCAATAAGTGTTTATAATCACCACGCCTATTTTATTTACCTACAATTGAATTTTTCTTTCTAGAAACATGCTAAAGCACATGGGTCTCCGTACAAAACATGTAATTTCCCTGGCAGCCCAATTGCATGTGTAAAGGGCTCGGCCCCCCTTACAGTAACTGTTTAGTGATGGGTTGAAATAGCAGGAGAGTAACTTTCATGTTGGGAACCCTGCAAGGAGAAAGAAGAAGTGGATGGGAAGTTTGGCCCACTTAGCTCCTATGAGACGTTTCTGGTCAACTTCAGAGTGGGGCACCATTTCCCAGGAGGTGTTTAGCAAAGTAAGCACCAGTCTTTAAAATCTTTTGCCTCACCCAACAAGCTGTGTGAAGCAATGTTGTGAGGAACCCCAATGAGCTGACAAAAGCACAGACCCAACAGCTTCACCTGTACCACAACACTAAGCAGGTCCTAAGTGCAGGTAAAAGCCACATCCTTAAGCTGTTAGTGCAGTCCTGGCACAATTTTGGCCCACCTAGACGGGTACGCTGCTCCCCAGAGGCAGTTTGGGCTCGGTTTTGGTGTGGGAAGACCACCTGGCTGTGCAAAATAAGCTATAATATACTATAGGGTGCAGGACTAAAGGACAGAGCCTGATGCATTTTACTTGCTAGCACGGATGTAACCAGTACGTCCAGAGCACAGGACTGAAAGGAAAGAGCAGAATTGTCTTTGCTTCAATGGTCACCTGACACAAGGGCTGGGTACTTTAAAACTCTCTTTTAATCCCCAAATAAATAAAAGAAAATAGCAAGCGAGCAGTGGTGAAAGAGCCTCTTGTATGTAATAGCCTGGAAATTTTGAGCACTCTGGGATTCCTGGTGCTGTATAATCTTATTTGGCACACATTTTGACCTACAATGGCCAAAGTAAAAATCAAGCTCAAATTAAAAAAAAAAAATAAAAATCAAAATCAGTGTAAGAGCGTTTAGATTGTCAGAGATTATTTGCATGTCTGGTTAACTGTTTTGTTTTTTTTTTTTTTTTCCCTGAGAAGAGCAGATTTTTCAAAATACCTAGGAAATTGGGAGAGAAGTCCTGTCTGTCGCCTGGGAGTAACACGGACCAGTACGAGTCCCAAGACAACGCTCCTGCCAACTTGCTCTGGCAACACTTGGTGGTTATCCAGTCAGCTGGCAGCAGAAGGACTACATGGCTACATGGTTACATGTATAAAATGCTCCAGAAGCCACCCTGGAAATTGGCTGACACCAACTCTGGGAGAAAATGAGTGGAAAGGGCATTCAAAGGGCAAAACACACACTGTAGGAGAAAAGGTGTGAGCCCCAAAGACAAGGGGAGAGACCCTGAGTGTATTTGCAGAGTGGTCTCAGCACGTAACAGCCTGGAAGATATTGTTTGCAGAGCTCAGAGATAAGCAGTGTCTTCCTGGAGGTGCAAGAAAATCTTCACCTGGATGCTCTAAAATCTACCTGAAGTATTCATCTATGCTTGGTGAAGGAGAGAGAAACTTAGCAAATATTTTAGACCCTACGTAATCAAAGGATCTAAAAGTACCTTCATTAGGAAGAACTGTAAAATATTTAATTCCAAATTAAAAGACACAATTGCAGAGAACTGGCAGGTCCCTAAGTGACCAGAAGGTATGACAAGTCTTGGCAAGGTACAAGTCAGACATCCCTTCTGAGCCCTTTGCACCAGGGGCAGTCATCACAGCCTTTCCCTGTACCACGTCCTGAAGGCAGCAGCTATCTAGGCTGAAGATGCCTAGACCTGAAAAGCTCACTTCACCCTGAAGGGCAAAACCTGCACTTAGAAGAGATGCCAAGCAAAAAAGTTTCCTTGCCCATCCCCCTAAAAACGCGGCTCCAAGCTTTGCTATTGGTGAAACCTGAAAATCCCTGGTGTGCTTTAGATGAGCTCTTTATCAGTGGATGTATCTGCAACGGGCTGACAGGCATTCAAGCCACACTTAACAGCTATTGTGCATTAAAAGAGAGGCTTTCACGGAGTTCTCTTCAAACCTGTCTGGGTTATCTCCCTCAACAGTCACAAATCGCTCAGGAGCCAGCGAATTGCAGATTTTAGATGTGCAGATAAGCGTGAGATATTCACCAACAAGGTGGCTCTTTTTGACATGAATATTTAACCTGTGAAACTTCTGGGGTGCTTGTTGGCTGCGGGGTGCTGGGAGTTTTACAAGGGCACGGCCAGACAGATAGGTTCACGGAAGAGAAATCCACTGGCACCTACAGATACATCAAAATCGCATCCAGCTCGGAAAGACCCTGATCTGAGCAAAGTTAGGGATTCAGAGTGCATTAGGGATATGTATTCTGCTGCCAATATTCTTAGTCTCCCTATGCATCTGTTTATGGATGCTATTCCCTTAAGAAGACACCTCCAAACAGGAGGAGGAAAGGGAAAACAAGTTAAAAAAAAAAAAAAAGAGAAGGTGAAAACCAGGGAGGAAAAGGGTAGAAAGAGTGAACCAGAGAGGAAGAAAGGTGGAGTCCACTGCTCCAGGAGGGTACTCAGAGGGCTGGCAAAGGTCACCAAGGAGTGCTCTGCCCACCAAAGCATGAAGATGTGTGACCAGAAACGGGTCCCAGAGCTGGTGGGATCTCCCAGCTAGAGACTCCTCCTCCTAGGGCCGGGGTGCAGACTGTGGGGCAGGAGGGAGTCCCGCAGGTTGGCAAGGCCTTGGGTGGGTACAGGTGAAAAGGTGAGGGGAAAGGCACTGCCCGAGCCCCAGGCAAGAGGCTCGGGAGGAGCGAGAAGAGAGGCTGGAGCCTGGCCTGCCTGCCGCGCACCGCGGGGGCCGCACGCGTCGAGGGGCGCTGGCACCCCCAAAGCTGCAGCCCCACAGAGCCCCCGCCACTTCTGTTAGGGCTGGCCTGAGAGAGACCCCCTAACAGAGACCTAACGGAGAGCCCAGCTGCAACCAGAGGTGCAGTCGCTTCGATGCGGCATTATGCAAACCTGTGCTGCCTGGCATCTGGCAAAATCACGCTCCCACTCTCACCCACTGGCCCCGTGCAGACAGGGCGGGTTCAGTCTCCCTGAAGGGCTTCACACGTGTTTTTTAGCCAGACTAAACCATGCCTGGCAGACCATCGAGGTCCAAATCAGAGTAGCAATGAATGACGTTGCCTCAGACAATGGGCACACCCCAAACGTTACCGTGGGAATGATAAAATGCTGTGGAATCCATTAAATCTTTTTTACTATTTCAATTGCAAAATTTATCATGTAAATAATATTCAACAATTAAAAAAACGCCGCTGGCATCGGTGTCATGTGGGACTTGTATTAACCTCAGTAGGCTGCCCAAAATAATACACTATGCTGGAGAAACAAGACAAAAAAATTGCTTAAGTCATCATTGTTATTTCATGGCTTATTCATTTTCTTCCACATCATTTATCAGGGAGGTAATAAGTTTGGAGGATGCAAGAGGATGTTAGCTCAAACAATTCACAAGTATAATGGTAATCTCCTCAGCAACTTTACCTTTTCCAACACGACAAGAGGCTGGGAACAACGGAGACTTATTTACAAAGCTAACTTTTGAGATCAGGGACATACAATTGGGTTGTTTGTTTTTTTTTTTAAAAAAGGTAGTGTTTTAAAAAGAGCAAATATACAGTTTCTGTGAGGGGAAAAAAACACCTCTCACTCTTTGCTTTTTTTTTTTTTTTTTTTTTAAAAAAAAAAAAAATCAGAATTCCAGTCCGCCCTTAGCAGGGACTTACCAGTCTCAGGGTCAAGACGAATCACTCTCCCACCATCGTAACAAGCTACCCAGAGTTTGCCTTCTATATCAATGCACATCCCATCAGGAATGCTCTCCTCTTTTTCCAGTTTGTATATACTCCTACGGTTGCCTGCAGGGTAGAAAAACCACAACAAAACTGAGTGAGACAGTTGTTATACATTTTATCAGTCACAGCTCAGCAGAGTCACTTGTACTATTATTTTCAAAAGCTGTGCTGAAGTCCCGAGTTTTTTCATATGAAAGAAATGGATCGTGTCTGCTGCCTTGTTTGTTTCCTGAGTCAGTTGTTTCTCAGCGTGGAACCCTGTGGATCAGTTTCTATCCACTGAAAGTATATCCTTTTTTTCTGGTGTTCATTTCTAGTGCATCACTCATGCACCCTACTTACAATATTAAATGAATAACTGAATAAATTAATGTTTTATATATTCAGAAAATTGATGACGTGTTCTAAAAGCAGTTTGGATCATTTCAAGTATGGGTCACTTCCAGTCAACAAACTGGAGACTTTTCAAACAGATTGCTGGAACGTGCCAATAATCACTCTTCCAACACAAAACTGACCTTCAGATATATAAACTGAGAGTTTATATAAACACAGAGTTACGAAAAGCATCAACTTCAAAGGCATACTGTCAACCTAAAACCAAAAAACTCTTTCTGAACTTTTATCCACTGTTATTAAAGAAAATTAAAACCAACTTTCCAACACTGTTTATTTAATGCTCTGACAACTTCAATGTTTCTCATATGTAGCAATATTTTTAATGAGTTTCCTTTGTGCTCCTGGGGATTGTCAGACTGCCCACAGAAAGAGAGGGAGCGAGCACGGGTGAGGGTGAGAGGAGAACCACACTATTTCCCAGTGAAAAATTCAATTGTAAGCCGTAGCAGAGAGGCACCAGGACAAGATGCTACACCGAGAATGTCTTTAAACTCACAGTTTTAAAACTTAATATCAAACTGACTGGGTTCTTTTAAAGCAAAATACTACAGTCCATGTACTCAAAAGTAAACTATTAGTCCAAGTCACTGGAATTTCTCATTTGCCCAAGCTTGTAGAAGCCCTTAAGGGATTGTTTTGTTTTAAGTAAATGAAGGAAGAAGTTTTGAGTTACTGCTTTCCAGTTGTTGCTTAGCTCTGTCTACAGAATCTTCATCTAAGAGCTTATATTTTAAAAAACAAATCAGGGTGAAAAAAGAATCTAGAGAAGCTACCAGAGTTTTTGCACAAGACTACAAGCTTTTCTGTTACTTCGCCTGTGCTGTCAGGAATAAGAAAAACACAGCCACAGAACTGTAGCCACACAAGAAACACTTTGCCCTTTTTACACAGGAAGATGAAATACGCATTGTGTTCAGGAACAGTAGTCCAGATTACTACTCAAAACTCCACAATTTAAATACTTTAGAATATTACCAACAACCTCTGACTAGTTTGAGCTAGGAGCCTACACAGGCACAGATGAATGTTAAGATGGCTTCTGCTGTTTTGTTCTAAAGAGGTTTCTGAAGAAGCACTTCCAAAGCCCTGATCACCTCTGCGTAATAACCACAATGGAAAGGAACATCACAATCTTTAGGCACAAACGATTATTTTAAAACACAACAACTCATACCAATTTTTCCAGTTTGGAGGTCATAATCAAAGGCATCCACTGAATAGGACAAGCTGTCAATGTAAAAGAAGGTTTTGTGATCCAGCGACCAGTCCAGCCCGTTAGAAATGTCCACCTGATCAAAGTGCTTCACCAGCGAGAGGTCGGAGAAGAGCGCATACAGAGAGCCCTGGCGTCTTTCCAGCACGGCAGGTCGAATCTCCTCAGCCATCGTACCTGTGCAGAGACAGAGAGGGAAAAGCAGGTTCAGAGTGAACATGTTTGGCGGCAGCCCCTCGCAGTGATGCTGCCCACGATGCCCATGTAGACGGGAGCAGCGTGGGGGCTTCAGAAATCCGGGGAAGAAACGGAGTGAAAAGCAAAAGAAAAAGGCAGATTTCCAAAGTGCTTGCTTTTTTAGCGGAAGCCGACAGAACACAACCTTTGGTTTTTTTGCTGAACTGTGGCAGAAACGGTGCGCAGCATGATTTCTGCAAAATGCTTTATTCAGTCCTTCAACTACGAAGAAAGGTGTGGTCAGCATTTAACTTCCCACAAATCTTAACATCACGTATAGCAGTGAGACTGGGAAAAAAAAATGCCCTCCTCCCTCAGACTGAGTCTTGCCAAAGCCTCTTCAGAAACAAATCTCATCTTCATGGTTCAAAGTTGGCAGCCGAGACCGGCTCTTGAGAGGCTGGATAAAAAAAGCAAGTTAAGGTATAAGCCTGGGGACCCAACTTCAGGGCAGATGCACAGAATGGAGGACAGGATCACGGGACATCTGAGGCTGGAGGACACTTCTGGAGATCAGCCCGGCCCACCCCCTGCTCAGAGCAGCATCAGCCACCACAGGCTGCTCGGGGCAGCAGCGTGTCTTGGAAGACCTCCACCGACAGAGACGCCACAGCCTCTCCACAACCCGTTCCACTGCTCGATCATCCAAGGCACAAGAATTTTCTTACATTTAAACAGAACTTCCTGAATTTCACTTTGTGCCCGCTGCCCCTGGTCCCGTCACTGGGGACCACTGGGCAGAGCCTGGCTCCATCTTCTTTACTCCCCTCCCATCAAATACTTAACACACATGGATAAGATCATCCTGAGCCTTCTCTTCTCCAGGCTGAACAGTCACACAGTTTTTAGAAATACCACCTATAAATTCTGATTTATAAAGAACCAACCCCACAATATCATAAATTTCTCACTGGAAAAGTATTTTCTATTGGCACTCTGCCACTGTTCCAAACAAGCATGCCAACAGGGAGTAACTGGGCAGGCTCTGATTAGTGGGCCTCTTTTTAAAAAAATAGTCCTGATAAGATGGTGTCCAGGTGATACAAACAGATTTGTAAACGGGATTAAACTGCCTGAAGACAACAATAACAAAAAAACCCCCAAACCATGGCAACCATTTAACTGTGAACAAACACCTGCTGCATCTACAACTGATCACTGCACCTCATCACCAAAAACCTAAGGGAGCAGCAGAAGGGAGGAACCCCCTGCAGCATACCTGCAAAATACCTCCCCGCAGGATCCACTTTCCCATCATTGAATCGGTTGTTTGGTTTATCCTTGTCCACGTGAGTAATGGTGGTTACCAGCTGCTCTTTCCATTTCAAAGCAGCAAACCTGGTTCCCAGGGTGATGACGTAATCCCCAGATTTCCGGAGCGCCACGGAGCTCACGGGAGCGTCTAGGAACGGGGTGAGATGGAAAAGAGGTATGTGCTGTGGCGAGACATTTCTGCCTGCTTTAGACACACAAGCAATCACACTGAACTCAGTGAGACCACAGGCAAGAGAAACAACCTACTTTTCTACCAACGAAACTAATGTTTCAATACATAGATCCTTTCATGTGAAGAGCGCATACTTAATGCATACAGAATGTTGCTCTGAAGAGAATCACCAGTTTGAGACATAAACTCGGGGAACTTGAGCATTACCACCGCTTGCAGGAGCGATAATCACTGCCAGCACCTCGTCTGCTAGGCGCTTTAGAAAAAACACATAGAAAGGGGGAGAGGTACGGGCACGTATGCTTTTTACCACAGGTTACTGTGTAGGTTCCCTCCTCCCCAAGGGAAAAAATCGATAGCCACAAGAGCTCTGGAGCAACTGTTCGTTTAGCACAGCTCCTGGGTAAATCAGCACTCCGTGGCCGCTCCGTCGTAACTCATGGGGACAGAGTATCTGTGCTGGGACAGGTCACGCTGGGCAGGAGAGCCACCCCTCTGCTCCAGGCTCTGCCATGCAGTCCAGACACGCATCCAGCAGCACCGAAAACACGGCAAGGAGGGGCAGAGCTTTCCGAGGGTTAAAACGAAACAGATCATCAGTAAATGCTCCGTGGTTAGTTTACACTCATTTCAGCTATTATGCAGTAAAACCTCAATTTCAGGTTATTATAAAGAAATTAGTAAAAAAACTGGAGAAATTAGCGTGAAGATAGCATTTCTGTAAAAGCCTGCAATTGGATGTGATATAAGGAATAGTAGCTTTAACAGGGTAATAAAGTCTGGGATAATATTTCGTATGCATGGGACTGTCAACTTTCTAATTTAAAAATAAACCGTTTCTTGTATTTATTAGCTTTGCAGAGGTATAATCAGGTAATAGTTTCACAAACACTACTAACCACCACCAGCCCCCCACTGTTGCTGAGAGGAGCTGCTCCTTTCTGGGTGCTTGCTCTGGGCTCAGGACAGCCCTTCCCTTTGCAGCCCCAGCAGCGGCACCACCACGCCAGAGACCCGAACGCTGTTTGCCCCCACGGCCGGGGGTTCACACCCGGATCGATCGCGGGCTCAACTCTAGCAACCTCTTCACTCAGAGGCGACCTGGAGCGTGACCGCGCTGCTGAGGCTGCTGGTGGTCTGGGCTCATCTATGCTGGGCGAGCGGGTGCCCCTTCTCCCTCCCGTGCCAGCACAGAGAGGTGGGCAGAGTCCCCTCAGCCACGCGTGGCACCCACAGAAAGGAAAACATTTTGCTGCTCTTCCGACTGCCAGTACCCACGCTGATAAGCACGTAGTGGTGTTTTCCCTGGGGAGCTGAAAAGGGCACCTGAAGCTGTTGCTAAGTGTGGGGTTGCTGCAATTCTCTACAAGCTTCAGTAACGAGTAATTTCTTGCTCAGTTCCCACTTTGGACATCAACCCGCTATTTCAATCACGTGGCACTCTGGTTGGTTGGGGTTTTTTTGGTCTTTTAGTCGTGGTATTCCCAAAGGCACAGCTATGAATTATTGCTGCTATTACTGAACAGAGGAAGCAGAAGGAAGTAAAGAAAAAAAGGTAACTACTTCAGCTACTAGTCCTTCTACATCTCCTGAGAAGCCACATGTAAAAAATTACACCTTTGAGAGCAGGTCCAAGTCGGGGGAGAGGCAGGGAGAAGCACGCTCCTTCAGCTAAGGTAAGAGGAAATAAGTATGGGAAGCAATAGTTCCAAAATTAGCGTCAGGCCTTCCCTCATCTCAAAACTGGCAACTACAGTAATGTGAAAGGCAGATGAGCCCTGATCAATTTATTGTCAATACTGTGAACGCCTTACGGGTGGGCAAAAGCAAGTGATTTTCATCCAGTGTTGCTGAACATGAGAAAGTAATACATCCAAGTACTTAAACCACTTAAGGAGCTGTCTTCAGACAACCAAATATTTACATTATCACATCCAGAAGTAAATCCGCAACTCTTTATGAGTTAGGACACCTCTTCCTTTCTGGAATAAATACTTAAAACTGTTGAGATTCTAGCTGGTGACACTGTTACCTTAACCTCAAGTGCCCTCTTCGGCCGAGCAAGGCGAGCTTTTAGGGAGAGGTCTCCCGGCGCCAGAGGAGAGCCAAACAGCATCCCCCCCCGCAGGATCCTGCCCACGCGGGACAGTGGGTTCCCGAGCCGCCCCTTACCCACGGAGACGGCCTGGACTCGCCCGGTGGCCGGGCTCCAGCGGCACACCTTCCTGCCCGGGATGTCCACGCAGAGGAGCGCGCCCTCCTTCTCGTCCCACACGGGCGACTCGCCGATCCCGTAGCCCTCCGCGGCCACGCACTCCACCTTCACGGATGACATGCCTGTGGGGAAAAAGCACCCCGCTCGACCCACGCCCGGGGGTTTCACCTGCGCGGAGCAACGCTGCTTGCGCCCGATCCGCGCTGGTTAATGATTCTCACACACGGGCGGCAACAACGCGGCCGTGGGTTGCGCCCACGGCCGAAGCCGGCGGGGAGCCCGCCACGGCGGCGGCGGCGTGAGGGCGCCTGGCGCCGGCCTGTGCGCGGCACGGCCTGCAAATCCGGCGTGGTGGGGCGAAAAATGAAAATAAAAAAAAAAAAAAAAAAAAAAAAATAGAGGAGGGGGCGGGAAGGAGGAATAAAAGAAAGGAAAATAATAAAAGCGTTGTGCGGGCGGGCGGGCCCGGGAGGGAGAGGCCCGCTCGCCGCCAAACCCCCCCCCCCCCCCAGGCTGCTCAGGCGCACCTCCCGCGGCGGCCGCGCTGCTGCCGTGCAATTTAAACGCACAGCTATAGATGTATGTATTTATATGAGGGAAAAAAGTAATAATAACAGAACAGCCCCCCACACGCGCGCACCCACCCCGCTGGCCCTACCTGTTCCCCCCCCCCCCGGTGCAGCCAGAGGCCGCGCTCGCCCCGCCGCCCTTATAGCGGGGAGGGGAGGCGGGGGGGGGCCACGCTCCGCCGGGCTGAGGGGCCGGCGGCCGGGCCTTGGCTGCCCGCGGCCTGGGCGGGCCCCTCGGCCTGCCCGGGCCTCCCTCCCGCCCGAGGTGGGGTGGGTTTGTGGGGGGGGGGGGGCGGCCATTTTACCCCCACCCGCTTTGGGGTTATCTCCACATAGCGCGGCGAGGTGGCGGGCGACGGGGGTGGTTCGGCTCGGCTCCCCCTTCCCCGAGCTGCAGGGAGGAAGAAGAGGGAGAACAGATTTCTCTCCCCGCCAGGCCAAGTGTCTCCACTCCCCGGCGGGGCCTGGTTCCTACCTGCCTTCTCCCAGCTGTGGTTCAGGCGTCCGCTGGTCCATGTTCAGCACCAGGGATCTTTCTCCACAGCTCCTGCAGCATTTCCCCGGTTATCCAGAAATCCAGAGCCGCCTTTTGCTTCCCCTTGCTGCAGAGCCTCAAAAACTTACAGAGGCGCCAGGCAGACGGCTAGCATCAAAATTTCCAGGTGCAGTTCCGCGCACAGGGCGCTTTGTGAACGCCACTTCTCTTCAGCATCCCAGGACAGAGTGCTTTCTCGACTTGGATTTGGTCATCCCCCTAGGGATCCGTGATGCGAAAGCAGGTTCAGTCCCACTGTGCCGTGTCTTCTCCCTGCAACTCTGGCAGCACCAGGCAGGCTGGCCGCCGCGTCCCCACGAGCCGGGATGAAGGCGGTTTTGCCAAAAGCCGCCTTTTCCCCCAGCCGGACTCTTCTTTCCAGCTGGCACGTGTGGCAGCCCCATCACTCACGGGGCACAGCCCAGCGTGGCACACCAGTGACTCCGTGTCACCCACCAGGGTCTGGTATCAGGCAGCCCCCTCACAGCTCAACAGATTTTATCTGTTCCTCATCACACACCTTCCTCTTGGCAATTATCTCCTGTGAAACATTTTTACAGGGTAACCTTTATTTATCCAGCAAGTGCTCGCACCCCAGGCTTCATTTAGTCATGTCCTTATTTTTTTTAATGTTATATTTGGAAAGTTCAAGGGCTACATGAGCTTACCAACATGTGTTTCATGCAGGCTTCCCTCAATGGACTACTACAGTGACATTAACTTATTGTCACCTTATCTGAGCAGTTAGGCTTTTCTTTTACAGGCCTGCATAGCATTACTTCAGTGCCTAGCACTGAATTTTTTCTTTCTGTCCCCACTGTGGTGTTGTACAACAAACAGCAGGATTTCATCTCAGACCTCAGGCAAGCAAATTATTAGTGACTGCCAACGCAGAAAACAAACATCCAGAAAAGAAGTGCCACGGCTCACTCCTTCATACATTTTACAACAAGGAAAGAGAATAGAGGTTTTAAAAAAATTAATGTATGCAAAGAATTAATCAAGCAACTACAGTGAAGTACAATTACCACTTTTTACAAAGCTCAGCCACGTTTGCTGCTCTCCCACGGTCCTCGCACACTACGAGGCCGTTTGGGATACGTGGCCAACACAAGAGCAGGAGATACTCACACCCTCAACCCACCTGGCCCATCTCTCTGCTCCTTGCTGACTTCGGCATTTGCCAGCATGGTTTGGAGGCATCAAAACAAGCTGTGTGTCGACACACGCTTTGGGAGAAAATTAACAGCTTCCGTGAGCGCTGGGTTACAACACAAACTCTGGTCTTCTTCCAAAGTGCCAAATATTTTGAACTTGGATCTCTAGTTACACAGGAGAGTACTCCTGCTTTGTCTTTTCTGCAATGGCTAATCCAGGCTTGCTGAAAGGAATTCATGGGGGTTGTCTTCACAGAGAGCATCAGCTGAGGTCTTCTGCCAGTACAAGTTCACTGTGGGAGAGAACGGAAGAGATGGCTGACGAAGGTGGTGCTGCCACACGGCTTCCCCGCTGGGAACTTCCCACTGTTGCATCGCAGCCACCGTGTTCACCCCTCTGGCCTCCAAATCTGAGCAATGGGGAGCACGCCCAGCACCTCCGTGGCTTCCAAAGGAGAAGGCTGGTGGCCCAGCGTTTATTTCACGTGGTAAAGCACATTGCACGCTTACTCCTCCGGCTTTACAGGAGAAGGGGAACCTTACTACCACAACCATGAAGAGCATAAGGAGTAGATCTGCAGCGCAGGAGGTCCTGTAAGGTGAAGTCACAGCCCTCACGGTTCCCCGAGCCCGCCACAAGCCATTACCCTTCTCTCCAGTCAGGAAGCGTTCAGCACTTCTGGAGAGTGGCCCAGTGTGCCACAGAGCTGAAAAAATCACCCCACTCGTAAGGACTGCAGGCAAGAAGGGGTGCTGGACGATTTCAGGGGTTATAAAAAGAAACGGGTTTTTGCTTATGCTGGTTCCTGGAAGGTCACAGTTGTTGTTCTCTGCTTTTACGAGCCTGGTCCTGTCATTTCTTCATCTCCAGGGCCACCTTCGTCTTTTTTCTTTCTCCTTTAGTCTTGTTTTACTTCTATGTTAGTCCTCCTCCCTGCTTGGAGGTGGGAGGGCTGTAAGCTTTATCCACTCCTGGTACAGAGTGCCAATGCCCAATATATCAGATGTCCGTGTCTTAGGGCTGTCTGTCTCCCAGCACGGCAGGAAGGGAGTCTGTCGGGCCCCCAAGGTGCGGCTGAGAGCGGGGACTGCAGCACGGGCACAGGAGCCCAACGAGCCACGACCTCAGCGTAGGCCTGCCCTGCTGTTACTTGTTAGTTGGGCAACCATAGTAAGCAGGTGGGAGTTCACCGCCAGCAGGTAATGCTGCGTTTTAGGGAGGGGCAGGGAACCAAAAGGAAGAAGAAAAAAAAAAACCAAAACCAAAACCAAAACCAAACAACCCCATCAAAAAAAAACAACATCAAAAAAAGCAACAGCAATCAAGAGCGGAGGTAGAAGTACAAGATTAGCCCCTGCAATCAGGAAGGCAAGAGTTGGCACTGCCACGCACTTGTTTTCAGCCATACATAGTTCTTGGAATTGCCTTGTGTGCCCGAATCAAGCTTCTGTCTGTTCGTAAGCAACAAGTAGGCCCAGGAGAGCTCAAACTGCTGAGAAGCATCTGAGCTGTTTACTAGTCTGGATGATCACAGTTGTGGATTTAAATACTCATACATTTGTCAAAGTACATCATTTTCCTGCTTTGTAAACATCTCATTGGGAGAGGGTGGCGTGAGGGTGTTAAACAGCAGCCTTGTGCCCACTGATTCATTTATGTCACATAAAGTCTAACACCCATTGCTATCACGCTGTCACGGAAGCTAATGCGGAATGGATTAAGACTGCCCAATGGGAATCTTTTCTAAAAAGGATTGCACTGGATTACCGTGAAGTCATATTGAAGCATTTGGCCTTTAAGGTCCAGTTTCTCTCACAGAACCAGCAACAGCACTCTACTTATGACAGTTTGTTATGCAGACTTCTTTCAGCATCATTTCTTATATACTGGCCGTGGCCGCGTGAAAAAGCATATTGCACCTAAGAATGCAGACACGGAGCATGACCCTTGCCAGCGCAGCCAGCTTCTCAAGTGTCCCACAAACACCCCTCACACATACACCTCCAGCTTCTTTGCCATGGGACCACCTGCAAGTGTTAGTTCCTGCCACCTTTGGCTGCCTCACAAAGCTCGAGTGAGTGCCCAGCCTGTGCCTCTCCAGCCCCCTGCTCTGCGCTCGGGGCAGCCGGGGAACAGGGCGCTTCAGAAAGGGCAAGCATTCTTCAGTGGAGCACGGCCAAGACATTTTTCATTAATGCTTTACTCTTCTGCTCTTTGGACCCCATGTGATCCAGATTTGCATTTTGCTTGCTTCAGGATTAAAAAAAAAAAAGAGCATTGATACGTGCTACAGCAGCTGCAAAATTATAGCCACGACGGAGGCCGGGCAAGGGAGCCAGGACTTGAGGGAAAGGCAGCATCTTTCATTCAAGTAGCTGATTTAGCAACAGCGCTTCCAGTGTTTGCGGCTTTCAGGCATGCAAGCCCGTCTTCAGGCCCAAATCAGAAGCATACTTCAAATTAACTGCAGGTTTGGGGTGACTGCTCTGAGCTTAATTTAGCATGTTCAACCAGACAATTTGAGAGAAGTCTGTTTTCTGTATTAGCCGTCCGTAATGAGTGTAAATTACGATTTGCTTATGGATATCCGCGTTACCTGGCTCATCCAGCTTTTAGCCTCCGTGCTTCCTTGCCAGGAGAGACGGCTGGCTTGTTGTAGAAGGAATAATCAGAAGGGAGAGGGTAAGGCACCTCTCCTACTCTACTTTAGAGGAGATAACAGAACAATGGCTGAGCCATCAGTTCTAAGGAGGGGAAGTACTTTGGTCAGGCTCCCTTCAACCAGATGCAAATGGGGCCTAAAATGCCAGTGATGTCAAGGCTGAGCTTCCCAAACTACTCTGCACCACCCTTCTGAGATAAGAGGGATGGAAATGCAAAGGAATGCAGGCAGACATGTGGTTTCAGGTGAAGGGGGTGGGCTAGTTTAGCAATTTTATTTTTCCCCCTCAGATACCTCATCCCCTCACTAAGGCCTGCACTTCCAAAGGTATAACCAGAGCCATTTTTCCCCCAAATGGCATGTAACGCATTTTCTTTTTATAGGTACTACACTCCAGTGGACTGACTCTTTGCGGTTGCTGAGACCATGAAAAATAAGAAGAGTGGCATTATCTTGATGTCAGCCATAAGCTCAAGGGCTTTCGCATGACCAGATTTCCTGAAGGCATCTTCCTTTATACGTTGCTGCTGTGCTAGGTTTTAAATTCTTCCTCAGGACACTGGCCCACCAATTTGGCCAGCAGGACATCTCTTGTCCTTGTGTCTCATGCCTTGCCCAGTGCTCTTCCCTGGGGTGAGAGCGGGTGGGGCAGCACCTGGGGAAAACCAACAGAAACCAGAAAAAAAAAAAACCAACATCTCCAGGAGGGTTAAGCCAAAAGAAACCATAAAGAAGTCATTAGAGAGTCTACCCAGAGATTTAAAACAATGTTTAGGATCAGGCAGCCTAGGCAAGGCAGATACCCGGCTTCTGGGCTGCTGAGAAAGCAATGGGAAGGCAGGGAAGGTCTGCCCAGCCTGAAACAAAGGGAGAGTCCCAGAGAAAGGGCAGGGCAAGGTGGATCCAGGAGGTTGTCCCAGCCAAAAGAAGCCTGCTGGAGAGACAGAAAGATTACCTGGAAGCTGTACTCACAGGCAAACATCAGAGGCTGCTTCTCCTTACACAACGTAGTAACGCAAACTTATCCAAGCTCTCTGCAGAGGGGTGAACTTGAGGAACAGAAATGGGCATGCACCTGGGCTATTTCCAAACAACTTATCCAACTGGTATGTGACATTTTGTTTCAGAAAGCCGTGCTCACAGCCACTTTAATTGGCTTCTGTCACGTCGCTCCAGAAGAGTCCGGAGGTTGTCAGATGCGCTGGCTTGGTTAGGAGTGGAGCCCGGGCGCAGTTATCCTGGGATGGTCTCTGCAAGAGGGGGTAACGTTGCAGAATTGCACCCCAGGAGGGGCAAAAGCCTGTTCAGCCACGAAGCTGTCGCAAAGGAAGATCCAGAAGCAGCATCTCTCATGAAAACACAGGTCTGAGAGCCTTCACTTCTTCCTAAAGAAGCTGCATTGAGGCACCCCGTTGCTTTCCATCTCTGCCCTTCCCCGGTATTTTTCCCTTGCATGCCAAGCTCCCAGGTTGTGCAAGCAGCTTCCTTTCGCTCATTAACTCACATCAAAAGCCTGTTTTCCCAAGAGATGTGTCAATTCCCTGCCGTGCTAAACCTTCACAAGTACTGGGATCATCACAATTCCCAACCATCAAAAATGACTGGTTTCATTTCGCTGGGTTATCTTTGCAGCTCACACAGGCAGGCAGGCTCTGAAACACTTGGTAACACTCAGTCCCTCCCCGGTGTCAGATACATCGTGTGCCTGCAGGACAGCCCGTCTGCCCAAGGCCTAGTCACCAGCGAGGTACCACATCAAAATCAAGTGGAAATTTCAGGCTTATTCTTAATATTTCAACATTTGTAATTCCCCTTTCTACAGTTTGGGATTCGTGACGCAGGGAAAACCTTCTACAAATGACACGCGCACGTTAGGGCGGAGAAACATTTCTCTTTGGAGAAAGGCATAAATGCAGAAATTGCAGTGCTGGGCATCCCCGTGCAGCCCCTACTAGCGCTTCTGAGAGCTTGGCCCAGCTGCTGTCAACGAGTAACCACGCTTGCTTATGTGTAAAGACTCTGCAAACCAACAGCAGCTGTTTCCAAAATAACGGGGATACCGATTTCCTTCCTTGGCCCTGTCTTTCCCACATCCCAGCCACAAGGAGACCGTGCTTTCAAAGGGAAGGGGAGGCCGCCAGTCAGAAAGTCACAAAAAGCAAGTCTGCTGCTGAAATCTGCTGCAAGAACGGCATTAGGGAAGGAGAAATCCCCGGTCCTGAGAAACAGCTGACAATCCAACGCGTAGGGCTTCTTCCTAGTGCTGATTTTTCTTCTCTTCTGCAGGCACCTTTACCGCCCTTTTCCTTTTTTTTTTTTTTTTTTCTTTTTTTCTTTTCTTTTTTTGAACCCCCCTCCCATTTTCTCTCCAGCCGAGGGACTTGTTGCTCCATTTTCCCTCCAGCTCCGCTCCCGGCCTGGCCCCCCCCCCCCCCCCCCCCCCCGTCCCCTCTCCAACGCCGCCGGCTCCCCAGCCGATCGGAGCAGGAGGGAGGCTACGGGATCGGTTGTGCTGCTACCCCTGCTCCTTCCTCTCCATCTTCCTCCTCGGTTTTGCCTTCGGCAGCTCCTCTCTGCCAGCGAGGTGTATCACAGCCCGGGGCCTGGGGGAGCAGGGGGAACTACGGCAACAGGTCCCGCAAAACGGACACAAAACTGGGGAGAGCTGTTAAGGATTCACTGGTGCGGGAGCATACAAGGAAAGGGATGAGACAGAAGGCCTGGCTACGGCTCTTCCTCTATAATTTAATTTGTCCAGCCAGGGAAAAAGTCATACTATGGCACAGCCATACAACAGCATAAGCAAATATATTTAAAAAAAAAAAAAAATAAAAGTGAGGCCAGGGCAGCAAATGGTCTGTTACGTTCGCTCAGCTAGGCAGAAACAAAAGCCAGGCTTGGATTATTTGCTACACACAGCAAACCAGGGTTCAGCGACTCTTCTTTTTGGGAGGCCAAAAGGGGAAAGGTTTTCCTTGACACTTCAACCTGTTAAAGTACTGCCAGCTCTGCAGAAATTATTTACTCCCGATGGACACGCTACCGCTGTCAGACCGATGAGCTTAACGACCTGCCAGCCACGGAAGGTAAAGCCCTGAATAAATCACAACAAATGAAAATACTGTTAGCAGTTTCATAATTTAATGAAAAAGTACTTGTAAAAAGGGGACATCTGAAAAAGACCGAGTCCATCTTGGAAAATTGAATATATATATATATATTTATATATATAAAACAAAATGCAAAAACACACAAAAAAAAAATTTGACAAATAAGGTTAAGAGGTAATACTTCAAACAGTTAGCCACTGAACACACAATAAAAACTAGCAAATGCACTTTGGGGACAATACTTGAGAACTACATAACCAAGGGCTCCTTCATATATCTATTAAAATCATGTAAAAATTAGCAAAACCATTGCCCAGACTGGAAACAACTGAATTAATAACCCCAGAAGAGCAGAAACGCTAAGTTTTGCTGAAGCACCATTTTCCCTCCCTTCTGTCACAGGATTCTGGCCACAAAATAACACGGAGGCTTTGCTGACCTCCCAGATCAGTGTTCCCAATAAAAGCTTCATAAAATTTCATGACCAGCGAGAGAGGATTACTAATAAATATCGAAGGAGAACTAAGAGAATCAGAACTGGAATACAAATGAACAGACATTTGTTTACTTATTCTGAATGACCCATGGCTTAGAACACAAAGCATTTCCCGTTAAAATAAAATATGTGGAAACCTAAAATGCTACTGCATATTTACACCAAAAGAAATAATTTTGAAGACACAGCTCTAGAAAGATCAATTACACAAATATACATAAAATCAAGAAGTGAAAAAAAAAAAAAAATTAAGATGCATGAAGCAAACAGAGCAGAATTGCCAAGTATACTTTTTTTTTTTTTTTTTAAATTTCACTACTGAAAAGTCCTCCAGCCCCTGACCTGCTAGTCCTATTGCAACTAGGGAGATTTCAAAGTCTAAAACAGATAAAAAAAGTGTCGTTGCCATTTCCCAAGCTAAAAGCAATAAATTAAGATTATGAAGAAAAACGGGTGGCTGTTTGGATTCTGCATAGTCATCTTCACGCTGGGTGAGGAACACGGCCCGTTTCAGCCAGTGATACCGGGACAGAGGATGCTGTGTGTTTATGAAATGTACAGCATTTCAGAGAAAAACAGTGCAGTTACTTTGTTGATCAACACACCACCAGCTGGAAGACCAGACGTTTGCTCGCATTCAAACAAAAATCCCCCATCATTGGTTCCTTTCCCTTCTCGCTTCCTCAGTACTGACTGAAATGTAATCGCTACTCAACAACTGCTGATTTTAAAGGACGTACAAAAAAAAAAAAAAAGAGTTAGTTTGGGAAACAGCAACTGATCCAGAGGTTGAAAAGCAGCTTAATAAAGTAACAGATTTTCAGCAATTTAAAAAAAAAAAAAAACCAACAAAAAACCCAAACCATACTCCAAAATGATGACTGGCTAAATTTTACAGACCTAGATACCAGAAGTAAGGCTCCTACGCCTGCATTCAGGCAACTAGGATTGAAAATTTGAGCCTGCATAAAAAGTTCAGACAAAATTATTTCCAACTCAGTTTATTTTAAAAATACCAGGTACAAAGACCTCTGGACACGAAATCTCAGTTTTAAGAGGAACCCGGCATCACCGGTGATTGCCTAAATTTAAGTGTCAAATAGCATTTTTCTTTGAAGTAGTACATCTACTTTTGTAAACACTATCCACAAAATTAGCCATCTGTACTTGTTAGCTGGGTAAAATATTTACAAGTGCATCCCACAACAAGCAGCTATGTACAGAGATTAAAAAAAAAAAACAAAAAACTGAAGTACTAGAAGTTGTATATTTACAAAATAAGCAAGTTATTGTGAAAAGGAACACAACCTTCAGCGAGAGCAGGGAATGGGGCCGGGGGGGGGGCACGTCTAGAGGTCAGTGGGTTTGGCAGCGCCGGCGACGCCCGCCTGCACCCTCGGTGAGGAGCCTGCGACCACCACTGCAGTTCCGAGCCTCCCGCAGAAGAGGATCGTCGCTCAGTAGTCACTCCGGGCCTGACCCGGCAGAGCACAAACGTTCCCGGGGAGGGGGGGAAAAAAAAAAAAAAAAAAAAAACAACACACAAACCAAAAACCACCAGGACTTTCTGCACGCTTCCCTTCCTAACGCGTCCACGAGCGTGTTGCTGGGTTAAATCCGTACTGCGGGTGCCCTAAGAAAGCAGCTTCGGCGCGTGTCTCTGTCTGCAGTCTCTTGCAGCGCCTTACGAGCAATGCAAGGACTTCTTTCCTACCTGCCCGCCGTCCCCAGGCTGAACATGAACACGTTGCCCCCAACACAAACTGGCAAGGAGGGGGGGGGGGGGGGGAGCAGTTTCCTGAATTTACCCAAAGGGTAACCGCTCCGTGCTCTCCCAGGTGTTGCCTGCTAACGAAACCGCATCGATTTCCGATTTCCGCCTGACTGTGCCGTAAACCGAGTTAACCTCGCGAAGACCGCAAGCCAATTCACAGTTGAACAAAAACGGCTCCTGATTTCTCTCCCCTCCTCCCCCCCCCCATCCCCTACTGCAACTCTTCCTAACGTAGGTCCTGGACTATTTTCTGGAACCTTCTGATGCCGAGCTTTGCACTGGTACACTGGAATAGGTAAAGGCTGAGTTACCCCGTGGGGGCTTCTAATCACCTTTGTACCGAGCTGTGAGAAATCATATTCTTTTTGTTTCTATTGTGACAATCTCTTCCGAAGTCCTTACTTGGGCTTTCTCTCTCTGAGCTGCTTCGTCTTAACCTCACTTGCTCTTTGTTTTCATCGCTTTCTGCTTCAGAGTCACTCAGCTCTAAGTCAGGACAGTACCCGTCGTTGTCCTGGTACGGAGCACCTTCAAGCGTCTGCTTGCTCCACAAGCGATCTTTTGTTGCAAGTCTTCTCGTGGGCTTTTCACAGCACCGGAGATCTTCGGTGGTCCTCACCAGGCTGTTGGTAGCCTCTTTAAAAGACCGGCTAAAATGTTCTATGGTGGATTTTCTGAAACCGCTCTGGCTGGCCAAGCGAGCGCTGAGCACGGGCTCTTGTTCGTAGGGCGTCTGGCTGGAGCTGTCTCTCTGGCTCACGTCTCCAGCCCTGCCCATCAGGCCGTTGGACTTGGCCGCCAGCCTCGAGTTCTCCTGCTGCACCCGCCCGTTCCCAATGGAAGACTGTCCGTGCAAAGCAGCCTGGAGGGCTAAGGGCTTCCCGGACGGCTGGCCCCGGTAAAACTCCGGCATCGGCGTGGGCCCAGAATCCTTCGCCTCGCTCCGAGGCTTGCCGATCCCCGCCAGCAACCCGTTACTTCTGCTGTCGTGCTGATACCTGGAGTAAGATTTTGCTTTCATTTCAAACGGTTCCTTTGACATCGGCACGCTCCGTTTGCTGTAAACGGTGCTGCTGTTGTCGGGAGAAAGCGGTCTGTTGCCAGGCTTCAGCGAGTTGTTTTTGCAATCTCCTAGTGCTGATTTGGGCATTTTTAACTTCAGGGTGATCCTGGGAGGTGGGTAGAACAGTGTGTTCTCTAGTGCACTTGTCAGGGTATGGCCTACGGGAGAGAGAGATGAGGGGGCAGAAGAAAAAAAAGGCTTTTTAGAAAGAGATTTTTTTTTTTTTTTTTTTTTTACATCGTTTTGTTATCTGTAGCAAGTTTTATAGTCCATCAGAAGGTCACTCAACAGTAAGAAGCATTTGCAAACAATTTGTGTGAAATTATTTTAGGACATTAAAGAGAAGTTGGGATAATGAAAACTGTTCCAAATTACCCACCGTTTTGGAATTTAGGTAAGCATTTTAGCATTTCCATTAAAAACAACAATGTGCCCTTTTTACAGGGCTTTAAGCCAGCGAATTGAACCAGTTTTGAGATATGACTGAAGTAGTTCCAACAAAGCTATAAAAAAGGTTCATATGCAGTTTTGGATGGAGAAAAAACAATGCTTCAAACTGAGTTTCAATTTGGACTTAGTTCAACTCTCTGCTTTGTATTATAAAATCCGCTACGCTTTAAAAGTCTTTTCACCCCAATATATTAATCTTTATGATATTATACACGTACAGCACCATCGCAAAGTGGCTATCAAGCTATACTAATAAGCATTACAAAAGCACTTTTATTTGTAAAGACATAAAATAAATTCAGTAGACATTTCTAATAAAATGCATTTACACAAAACCAAAGTCCTGTACGGTACCGCTGCTTCCACAAAGTACCAGTCTGATCTAAAACAGTTTTAAAAAAACCACCTTGTCAGTACTAATTAAATTATCCATGTTTCAGGGGCAGAGAATAAAAGCACAAAGACTCCCCTCTAAATCGGTAATTAAAAACATAATATGCATCTTGAAAGAACAGAGGGATCTTAATTTCACATTGAAGAAATAGCTGCCTTCCCTATTAAAAAAAAAAAAAAAAGTAATTGTGCTGCAATGTATACTCTTCTTCCTCTTTCCAAATGTTGTGTTCCTTACTTCAGAACGGTCGCTATAAAAGTGAAGGGCAGGGTGGGTTTTGGTACATCAGCATTCCTAACCACTTACTGTTCACTATTAAAAACCAGAGTGCTTCAACTCTTTTTGAGGGAAGGAGAGTAACTGCAGATGTCAAGCTAAGAAAAGCCTCTTTGCCCTGTTCGTCAAGCGTGCAAGGCAACGTGAGAACAGCAGCGACTCCCACCCGTCACTCCTCTCTCTTGCCTGAAGAAACGAACTGCTGACAGCAAGCAAAACTGGACAACCAAGCCAAACAGCTGGAGAACCAAGCGGCGGTGCAGAGCTTGCTGGGGGGAAACAGCACCATAAACCAGGAGCCCAAGGAAGCAAAACCAGCTCGTTTCTGCTATCGGGATGCCGTAGTGATTGGTAAGTAGTAGGCATATACCAGAAAAGGCCGTAAAATAAAGAAATATCCAAGTAAATATTTGAAGAGATTAAGGAGTTTTGTGTGTGTTGCTACTTCCGTTGACTGTGTACTTGAATAAAGTTTTTAAAGGCAGATTTACAGTGTTAAAAACACTAAGCAGGTACATAAAGAGAAGGCGCTTTTCAGTTTAAACACAGACAGAATTTGTAAATATTTTACATCTATATGATTACCTGCAGCAATTTCCTGATTAATGAGCTGGACTTGCAAATTGAAGACCTGTTCATGTACTTTACTGTGGGACAACTTCAGTTTCTCTCTTCTGCTTACCATGTAGCAGAGATTTCTTACCTACGGAAGAATAACAGGAGACTTAATAAGCAACAGGAAAATCAGTCCTGACGTAGTTAAAAAAAGTGCATCATCAACAGAACCAGAACAACATTATGTGCAAAGTTCCTTAGCAAAGTTCTTGTGAATATTATTAAACTTACTTCACTACAAATTAAAAAAAAAAAAAAAAAAAACAAAACAAAACCGAATTTTATTTTAATTGCCAATTTAATGAATCCCTTAGAATATATTCTGCAAGATGGCAGAATATATTTTCATCTCCAAGAACAGTGAGTGAACACAAAATTCCAGTCAGAAGAAAAGTAAGTAATTTCTAAGACTTGCTTGTCTGTAAGCCTGCTTCCACTATGTACAATGCTGAGGATGTTACTGCAGGCAGTACTGGATTGTCCCAAAATTTCCTGGAAAAGTGCTTCACAGAATGATTTTTAACAGGTAAAATATGTTTGCTTCCACGAAAATGACTGCAGCGTTATGAAGTAAAACTTTTTACAAAGCTACCAAAGACAGCTGGCCTGTTTGGACTAAAACTAACACGGCAGATCACCTCTAGAAGAACACTCTGCCTTCTTGTAAAATGTACGCATGCAGTAGTTTCTTTTCTGACTCCACTGCATTGACTCATGAGGCTCAACAAGGCCAAGCGCGAGGTGCTGCACCGGGGTGGGGGTTAACCCCGGGGAGCAGTCCAGGCTGGGGGGTGAGTGGATCGAGAGCAGCCCCGTGGAGGAGGACTTGGGGGTACTGGTGGATGAAAAGCTGGGCGTGAGCCAGCAATGTGAGCTCGCAGCCTGGAGAGCCAACCCCGTCGTGGGCTGCATCGGGAGAAGTGGGGCCAGCAGGGCCGGGGAGGGGATCCTCCCCCTCTGCTCCGCTCTGGGGAGACCCCCCTGCAGTGCTGGGGCCAGCTGGGGGGCCCCAGGAAAGACATGGACATGGCTGGAGTGGTTCCAGAGGAGGCCACAAATTTGCTGGGGGGGGGGGCTGGAGCAGCTCCCCTGTGAGGCCAGGCTGAGAGAGTTGGGGGGGGGGGGGGCTCTGGGGAGACCTTATAGCGGCCTTTCTTCATGTGAAAGGGGATTATAAGAAAGACAGAGCGAGGTAAGGGCCTGTAGTGACAGGACAAGGAGCAACAAGTTTTAAACTGAAGGAGGGAGGTTTAGATTCTAAAAAAATGTCTTCCTTACGCCCAGTGAGGGGGGTGAGGCGCTGGCCCAGGGCGCCCAGAGAAGCTGTGGCTGCCCCCTCCCTGGGAGGGTTAAAGCCCAGGGCAGACAGAGCTTTGAGCAACTGGGCTGGGGGAAGGTGTCCCTGCCCGTGGGTAGGGGGTTAGATTAGATGATCTTTAAAGGTCCCTTCCAGCCCAAGCCATCCTGTGATTCAGCTCCCCATCATTTTATTTTCACTATTTCAGTTAATAGCAACACTTCCACCTAAGGTAGTAAGAACAGGAAGAGGCACTGCAAGTTCTTGATAAACACTTAAAAGAGCTTCCAGAACACAGAAACGGTGTAGGGTCTGGTTGAAAGATATTTGTCAAACATACTTCCCCCAGCACTCAACTCCATCTGTTCAGAACTGGAACCTCTCTCCCCAGACAGGAAATCCCAAGATTCCCAAATTTATATTCGTCCCAGGACATAACTGAGTAGAAAGTCTTGTGGCAAGAAAAGTTCAGACACATCGAGACAGACGTTTCAACTATGAATTACCTCTATTCAGAGTAAGTACATCAATTTCAGGGAAATTTGATGCAAGCCAAGCATTCAAAAAAAGAGAAAAAGCTCAAAATGATCTCTTGAAAAAAAAAAAAAACCACCCTGAAATCCCAACTTTCCATCTGAAGCATGTTATGGGATTTTAATTTTTTTTTTAAAATAAGGATCCATGATATCCAAAGTAGCCCTGGAAAATGAAATCTGAGATTGATTATGACTAGATTCAAGACAACAGTTACACTGACAAGTGCAAATCTTGGCTCCAACACTCATCTCCTTGTATTTTCATGTTCTCTCCCCAATATTGTTTTCCCTTTTGTTACAACACTACTTTCTCCCCCTTTTCTTTCTCCTCTCCTCTCCAATGTCTCTGAATCACATATAGCACATCCACTTTCTTTTGTTACCTTTTTTTTTTTTTTTTTACATTCACCACCTATCTCTAAGTGCTTGAAAACTGCAGGGGATCACTAGCCAACAGGCCAACCTAGTGGGCAGCCTCTGAGCAGTACCAAGCCTGGTTTCCTCCCCTATCAGCTTCCAGAAAAAGGCACTCTCTATGCCTTCCTAATAAATTCCTGCTCTGAATTTTGCTGACAGATTCCATCTTTTCGAAGTACCAGCTTGCTGGCAATCTGGTAAGAGCCCAGGTAGCTCCTGCTAAAAAGATAATTTCCTTTTCCCCCTTCTGAGTAAAGCCACAAGCAGTGGTAGACTCAGCGGGTTGTTTTCAGACCGCTAACCAACCGTAGTGCCTGAGGCAGCTACGTGCAGTGAAAGCAGCAAAGTCTAGAGAGCAACGAGTGATTCAGCCTGCCCGCTCCCTGGGACTAGCTGACACCAGCACCCCGGTGGGGAAGGGAGGTGCGTAAGAGTCCTGAATCAGATGTCACGGGAAGTGGTACGAGTACAGGCCAGCATTATTTTTCTGTGTGTGTGTAGCCAAGAAGTCACTGTGGAAGTTAACCATCTGGGACTTCACCCATTTGCCTTCAAACCACGAGGGTGAGCAGCTCTGCTTTAATGTATTTTTAGGATCCTCCGAAAGCTTAATGCGCACTCGCCAAAGAATACTTACCGCTTTACTTTTGCAAATTGATTGTTCCAAACCCAGAACCGGCTAATATTTACCATTCTGTTATAACCATAGCAAAATGCCTTTTTAGTTACAAACCCAAAGTCCCTCCATCCCAAGACGGAAGGTGGAAGATAAGAATTTGTTAAGCCTGCCCCACTCCTTTGCTGTTTTCACTTACGTTTGTTCAACAAAGGTAAATTTTTTTGTTACTGAATCTGTATCACTAGCAATCACTACAGCTGCATCAAATAAATTTATTCAATTTTTTGAAACAGTTACTCAATTGAAGTTGAAATCAAAAAGTCAATTAGCAAATATGTCCATTGTGCATGGAAACCTGCATCTTAAAACGCATAAAGGAATAACCTGTAAGCAAGTCAGAAAGCACTCCTTTCACGCTGGATCTCTCACTGGACTGAGAAGGGACAGCTCCTGAAAGTCTCTGCAGCAGGCAGTGCAGCATATCACAAGACCGAAGTTGAAGGCCTTACCTTTTTCTTCAGTTAATATTTTTTAAAACATCTCCCTGTGCTTCCCCCATTCCCACTTTTGTCCACGAACGAAGACCTTGCTCACCTGCAAATAGTTTTTCAAGACTTTACCAGTTAAATTCTTACCCTCTCTAGGTCCTGCCTCAAATGCATGAACATCCTCATGCGAGTATGAATGCTATCTTCTTTTGGCTGCACCAAGCCATTTTCTTCATCCTCCTTGGGAGGAAACAATGGTTTGTTAAAGTTACTTTTTCGCTTTAATTTCCAGTAATTGTAGATGAAGTCTACAGCCAGTTTAGGAAGGCCGAGTTCTGCTGCAACATCCTCCACTTTAACTAGGGAGTAAAACTCTTCTTCCAGCTCTCGGAGTTTTTGGGCTCGCAAACTGGTTTTCTCACTCTCTGTTTGCTTCTGGTCTGACACACTCTTGGGGTGCTCATCGACATCAGGCAGCGAATTCTGTTTGTTCTTGCTATGCTTTAGACAATAGGACTTGAATTTGACCTCATCCCCATCGTCCAGGATAGTCTTCATCTCTAAGCTATGCTCAAAGGCACAGGTGACATGAAAGGCAGTGATGCAGCTTTTCACAGAGCACTACAAAGTAAATCAAAAAACCTCAGTCATTAACAGTAGCAACAAACCAGAAAAAAAGGACAGAATTATCTTAATTACATGAAAGTCCATCTCTATAAAAACATATTTCCTAAACACTCCTAAAAATGATCTCTCTGAAGCTGGTATCACTCAATTTAGTATGTTCCTGTTTATGAACAGTGTTCAACAGAAGGACCTTTCTATCCATCTCTGAACCCACACAGTAGGAGTCTTTATACATCTCAGCCTTATTCAAAAGAAGGCAACCCAGACTAACTCCTCAATCTCTGTGCTGGTGAACTAATTTGACAGCAAACAGCTATGAAGAAGTAGGCATCTATCCAATGGTCATCTGCATTGTAAAGCATCTCTGAACGCAAGAGGAACAAAATGCAAAACCGAATTTGCCCCTCTCACATAAATACCATGGGACAAGGACATACCTGAATGCAAGCACCAGTTTTCAGTTTGCATAAACTACACACTAGAGCCCACCGACTTGGTGGAATGTGAGACACCTTTGTGATTGGCTCCATCCTTTCTGGACAAGCAATACTAACCTGGAAACAAAGAAACAGCATGGAAAGCAGTTACCAAGGCAATAAAAACAAGCTCACCATTAATACCAGAAAAAGAAATACGACCACGCACTTATCTCACTGCGAGATCTCCGCGTGCTCGTATTTCTCAGCAAGGGATCCTAAAAGATCCCACATGAACACAGTAATGTGGAATACTACTAGTTTAACCTGAGGGCTAAAAGTTGCAATTTTTCAGAACATCTGAGTAAATGATACTTATTTCCTTTCTGTTGTTTGGGGTTTTTTGTTGTTTTGGTTTTTTTGTTTGTTTGTTTTGTTTTTTTTTCCCCTCTTGTGCTGCTTTAACAGGTCTAACTTAAAAAGTACCAAAATACAAGCGATTCAGAACAAAATAGGAACGCTTACTCACCTGATTAGTTCCTTCTTTGAGATCCACTGACGTGCTACAATAGCTACTTCTGCCAGCTCCCAATTTGGGGCAGAACCAGATCTATCAGTCAGCAGCCAGGGAAAGCCTCGCTTCCCAGCTCTGCCTTTCCACCGAGCGCTCCCCAACGCAAGAGGTGATTCTAATACACTTTCCTAACTACAGATTGTATCAAGTATCATTTGAGAAAGAATACAACAAACTTCTCTTACTGCAAAGCACGGTATATTCTCTTGTGCCAGTTTTCACATACTTAGTCTGGATGATCCATTTGTCTCTGGTAGACCAGATTATGGATATTAATACTAAAAGAAAGAAAAAAATTCAGATAAGCACAGGATACCTTTTCCTATTTTTTGTTATACTAACGTCCATATATCCACTGTGATAGAAATTTCTCAGCTGCCTGTTGTCCATACTGGGAAACAAGGACTATCCTCCGTAATGTGGACACCAAGCCAGACATAAATTATCTCTGCAGGCATCCCTGAGCCACTCCTGACTGACAGGATTTATCCAAGAGTAGACGCAAGAAGGTGGCCAGCTCTGAATGACCAAGACACAGAACTGGGCCAGTATGAGAATGGCACATGGCAGACGATTTCAGCAAGATAACTGTTCTGTCCCAAGAATGCCAGTCTCCAAAAACTCGGATTTTGATGCTTACACAGCACTTTTTAAATTTAGCAGTTGTGTGCTTTGGATGGCTACCTCCTTGAAGCAGAAATGCAATGCTCATCCTAGCTAGGAAGATCGCCACACTTTCTACGAACAATTCACCTGAACAGAGAAGACCTCGATTTTCAGTGGTGGGCAGATCTAAGAATTCAGAGGAGGGAAGTTCCTAGGTCATGCTCTGTGGCACTGTCAGGCCAGAATAAAGCTGATTTCTTAAGAAAACAATTCATGCTGAGATTTGAGCAAAATTTTTTTTTTTTTCCTAGAAAACTTCAAGAGCACTACGCTACAGTATTTTTCATAAATTAACTCCGTAAGACTCTCCTAGGGAAATCCAGGTTATCTGAATTAGTTTAACGAGTGATAATTAAACCTTTGACTTTACAAGAGCCAGTAGACTAAGCTGAATTTTCTAGCTTCCCCTTGGGGGAACACCAACAATCACACGATGCACTTAATTCATCTTAAATCCTGCTTAATCCCTGAGGAGGAAAGGCTTTGCTTCACTAGACCTCCTTTGTGAGGTAGATTTATCCCAAGATAGCAGTGCTACGATCATCAAGTCCACGAGTCACAGTTGCTGTGCTCAAACTGAGTATTTTTGCTGCTCTCTCCTTCTTATTGCACTGCTCTAAGGATCTTTTAAGTAGGTGGACAAGACAGCTTTGCAAGAGATTACTTGGTTCATCATTTCCACATTTAAAAAAGTTGATCAGCAGTTCATGAATTAATGACATAAATTGAGTCAAATAAGATTTATAGAATACTCCACCCTCTCACCCCCCAACTGCAAGCCACATCTGAAATATACGGAGGTCAACCTCCTGCATGGCATTTCCAGAAGTCTTCGTTAGGAAGACAGTGAGATGCTTCAGAGAGGGTCCAAGTTTTACCAGACAAGAAGAATAGGCAGGCAATACGTGATGCCCTCATCAAGTAGTAATGACAATTTAATCTGTTGTGGTCTTCCTGTAAATCGGTAGGGAAGCGACAAAGTTGTCCCTGAAACACCCGAGTGGTTCCACAAAATTATGTCCAGTGCTCTTAAATATCATCAAATACAGCTTTTTTGCTTCCAAAAGGTAAGAGCCTTTCATCAACATAACCTGACCTTGCTCAAAACAGAGCTGGTTACAAGTTGCATCAGTATTTATGAAACAATATTGTACAAAGACTGATCGCAATTCTTGTCCCAGTTACCACTATACTAAGAGGCAAGTCTTCCTTTGGGAATTAAGGGATTTTATCAACTTGTCAGGTTTTCCTTTCAAAAAGAAACCAGAATCTTCGGCGAATTTTTCTGGAGACTGAGTAATACCAGCTTTCCATCGTGCTTCCCAGCAGGAGCTGGGAATTGACACAGACCTTCTCCCTGTCTCTCTCTACCCTTATTAATGCTCTCCCTGCTCCTTCCCCAGAGAGGACTCATAAGGTCAGGAAACATTTATGTTGGAAATATTGTCCATTCAGCTTGTAACGCTGCCTGTTTATACTACCCCACTTTGTAAAAGCACAAAGAGGCACTTACAGAGTCAGGTGCGATTTATTTATACTGGCCGCATGCTGCCTGCGTGTTTCTGATATTCAATGAGAGGAGTCAAGGCAAAGACTGTTTGAACTTTGCTGCTCACAAGGGATCCAGAGAGCGGAGAGGCCAACCTTTTCATTCCCCCAAACCTCCCATCCCAAGGCAGAAATGATCCATCCGCTGTAACATGTAGTAGCTGTTTTCTTTGTTATTTCTTCACCTTGTATCCGGTTACATTTTGACCGCTACACTCTGAAGAAGTTTTAAGAGTGGGAGAGAGTGAAGACAAAGGGCTGTTGAAGCCTCCTCTTTGCAACCGTTTCGCACGTGAGCTGCCAGCTCGACTGTCACCCTGCTGCCCTCTTCTCCCCTGCTAACCTGCCACCAGCAGCTGCACGAGTGCACAACGAGCTGCATGGGTGGCCGGCAAGGGCAGCCCGCTCACAGCAGCAGCTAAGGATAGGCAGCTTGATACCCTCCCAGTCCTAGCTAAGAAAAATAACTTTCTGCTTCAGCTAACACCACACTGATTGAGGGAGGACATAACTGTAATCTAAGGCAGAGAAGGACCTTGAATTTCAAAACACCTGGTGTAAGTTTTCTGGTCTCAGTGTTTCCTTTTTTTTTTTTTTTATTTTCAAAGAATGCCTTTTCAGAAAACATGAAATAGTCTACATGTTTACACTAAAAGATCATAAAGACAGAAGAATAAAAGGATATAAGCCAACAGTGAGTACCCTTTGGAAAATAAAAACCTTCAAATGTCCCAATCAGTCACGTGAGGGTCAAGAAAGCCATTTGACAGCATTAGTTCACAGGGAAGGGAGGGAAGAAAAAACATTTTAAGACAGTGCTGCATGAGTTACCGAAGGAAAATACCTGGTGCAATTGCCTGCAACAATGCTAGCTTATACTCGGTGACTCATAAAGTCCCTCTCTGAACCTTTCACCACAAGGCCCAGACATGTTTACGGCCCGTTCCTCTCTGCGTTCTGCCTGGCTCCATTTTCGTAGGGCCACAAGAGGAAATGGCAGTGACTTTATAATTCACACCCTGGGATTCAAGCTCTGCCACCCGGGTGCTCCCCCCGCAGCCTCTCTCCCTCCGCCAGAGGGAGGTGGCCAGGCAGGAAGGCGGCGTGTGCTCCCTGCCCTGCCAGCACCTGCTTCCCAAACCTGCCGGCTCCTCTTCTGCTGGCAAGAGCATCAAGGCAACCGCATGCAGAAATGACCTCTTAAGAAAACCAGTCCGCTCAGAGCCAGGAGAACTTCCAGCCAAGACACTTCATAAGTACGGGAGGAAAAGTCAGGAGATTTTTGTTTGAATTTTTACATAAATATTTGTGTTTGCCTTTTTTTTTTTTTTCCTCAACTCCTCTCTCCTTAAAGGTGGAAGAGACGCCAGGAACTACAACAAGCAGGCCTGAAAGGAAAAGTGCAACTGCAAAGATAACCTCCTTGAAAAGCAGATATATGCCTGAGACAGAGCTAAGAATTACACATGGCATCTGGTTGCTATGTTAGAAACAAATACCCAGAATCTTAACATCTTCCTCCAAGTTTTGCAAAGGTGAGGCCTGGCTGCACTTGGGAGCAGAAGGTTCAGAAAATAAGGCATCCATCCCCCTGATATCGTGGTACTGACAGATCTGGCTACCACCTCACATTAAACCACCCACTGTAATGGATTTGTGGCTCTTACCAGAAAGAAAAAAAAAAATTCCAAGTACAAATTAAACACAAACCCCACCCATACACAAGTGAACATTCCGATTTACAGAATTACACTGTGACGCTAAACTTGATTCAAAATGAAGAAGTGTAAGGCTTCACAATGAAACTCTCCATTATATATAGGCACAGATATATCAAAAAAGCCTTTACTTAGCAGATAAAAAGCCGCATCTCCCCACTGTTCAGAAAAATGTTAGTTCAAAAAACACCTTAACTACAAATCTTAGAATCTATTCTATACAAATAATGCAACTGGGGGTTCTTTTTTTAAAAAAAAAAAGTGGATGTATTAATGCAAACCGTATGCACCTACCGGAGCATACAAATTCATCAGAAAATAAGAGAGACAGTGAAGCTGCAATGGCACAGTGAACACTCGCTTACATCAGTAACCCCTTCTAGCAGGTCGCTCAGATACCATAACGACACCAAGAAGTGAATGTAAATGGAGGGGACAAAGTGATTAATTAATGGAACATAAGCTGGACTCTCTCCCAGTCTTCACAGACTGTGCAGACTCATCAGAATAAAGCCTGGTATTAAGCCAGACAGATGCCTTATATCATGAGAACGTAAAAATGCAGAAAAGGAACAAGTCGGACAGAGAGGAGTCTACAATACAAAAGAAAGAGGCAGAAATTAGGTTTTACCTCTGGAATCCAGAGAGCACAGCTCACATGTGCCCACTTGGTCCCTGTCCTGGTGGCTTTCATGGCACCTCCTCTTTTGGGACACAGGAGGCACTGAGGATGTATTCCCAGGACACAGGTACGACACAACCAGCTCCCTTCGGGTACTTTTAAGATTCCATAGCACGCCTTGAAGGAAAACAGGCATTGAGATCATTGTGCTGAAATGATTTCACACGTGAGCATTAATATTAATTCGGAGCAAAGCTTTCAAATAGTAAAGGCATGGTTTGGCTTTCCCTTAATCCTTCTCTAAGTTCCTTACCTGAAAATGAGTCAAGAGCTCGATAAACAGTTTCTAAAGCAGACTTTTTATGCCAGTTTCTTTTTAAAACGTGCTGACATTATTTGTTTATAGTGTAAAACATACCCATTGTAACTGCACTTCACCACTGATGTTAAGAACTTCCATCTTTGCTTTTAGTGACTTTTAAATTGCTGAAGCAAAAAATGTAGACATTTCTTTAAATTGGCTGCTGCAACTCATCCTTTTTAAAATCACAATTTCCTACCGCCAATAACTTTATACTCTATCATCATTCTATTTAGATGCAAAGGGATATGAGCTGTTTGACTGATGACTGTTTCCTACAACATTAAATTACCTTTGTGGTTACAGTTCTGTGACTTGTTTGTTACTTTAAATATTTATATAATATTGTAACAAAAATTATGGCATGTACTGAAATTATGAGGTGCTGGAGTTTATGGATATTTCCTGAGTATTGCACTTAACCCCTTGGAGAAGGAGACATTCCTTAAGTTTTGCTAGGTTTCAGAATTAAACACAGAAAGGAAAAAGTAAAGAAAAAAATCAGTCTGCTTTCTGATTCAAATTCCTTGTGGCTCTTAATGGCTAACTGCATGTGCACCTAGACATGTCCTGCTGTACACACGTACACGCGTATTAAATGGACTGTACCTGAATCCACTGTCTGTCACCAAGGTCTAATTCCACTCAGCTGCTCCAAATAAAAGTTTTATCAAAAGGGTGGCTTTCAGAGGAAAACCCACCACTCCTAACACTGTCTCTGGGATCAGTAACACTAAAAGTCTCGAGAGAACAGGATCAGCAGCTGTAACATCTTTCCGATTCAAATCTAGTATAAAATTCCCACACTTGCCTTCCCAGCCTTCTGATTATAAGATCTCAGTATTAATACGAAGTGATATCAGAAAACACTGCACATTTATGTCAGGCTTGTAGATAGGGGCACTTTCCTGAATTAAATTCCGCAAGACTGCCTACCCTAAATGCTATCTTGATGTGATGACTGCTGTAAAAACCCAACAGGGGGAGCTGTAATCTAAATTTTAGAAGTGATTTTTTTTTTTTTTTCCTCTTATGTGGCACATTCCCACCAGCATTCTTTCTATTACTGAAGCGGAAGTGGCATTACACCTAAGATCACATTTAGGGAATTGGAAATGGACTGAAACTATTTTCTAATTTAATCCAACTAATAAGTGGCGGAGGCCTAGACTACTAAACCAGTAATTTCACAATGTGTTTGAGCCAGCACAAGAGGGCACCATGAAGGAGGAAATTTCTCACACTCCTCCTCACCCCCACCTCCAAACTGTGTGATGACTAACAGACCTGGGGCTACTTGGTGAACCAGAGCTGATCCAGATTAAAAAAAAAAAATCAAATTATTTGTTGTTGTTGTTGTTGTTAGGATTAGGTCTAGCCCAGACACGCTCCCGAGTGCGTTTCGGGCAGATGTAGCCTGGGGTAGGGTCAGGAGCAAGGAGGCAGCAGGCCATCAGCTCAAGCTCAGATGTCAGCAGGCAACCGGGAGCCTCTGACTGCAAATTCATCATTAGTTTTGAAGAGGCACAAGCAGGGGCTGAAGGAGGCAGCCCAGCTACCGGCTGTATTCCTGTCACTGGCTACGTTACTGGCACTCAGGCTCACGGGGCTGCTTCGTGCAGTGAATCAGATCAGGAAAGCAGTTGGGCTGGAAGCCAGCCCACTGCAAGCAGGGAGGTGACAGGTCCTTTTTCAGCCAGATATGTTTGCCGAGTATTACTTGTAGTCAGTACAAAAATATATTTAATAAAAAAAAAAAAAAAATAGCAAAACCCCCTTCCAGAACAGGACGCACAGCAACCACAGGATTCTTACCCCTTTTTTGATTGTAAGGATACCCCCTGCCTGCCTACGCTGAGCTCAGTCGGTGTAAAGTCTTGGCTACATCTGAAACACTGTAAACGTGAACAACATTCAGACCGAGAGCATGGTTACTGCAGGTGGTTATGCCTTCTAAAAAAGATCAGTCTGTTAAAGCGTGTACACGCGGTTTCAGATGTCTAAACTAGGACAGCCCTTGTCTGTCCAGTTAACTAATCAGTCAAGGAGGAAAAACCCCAGCTCTGAAACAAATCATCTTTAGATTCCCCACAAACGGGCAAGCCAGCATTTCCTGCCCTGTTTATCTTAACAAGCAGGTTTAGTGAGAGGGGAAAAATTGCTTACAGTCACAGAGGAAGTACTTGCAAGCCCCAAGAACACATTTCGTGTTCCCAGTAGAACATAGGTGTCCACGTACTTACGATGCCTGGTCACTTAATCTACTGTAACTGTCAGGGTACAAAAATTCAACTTAGTACTGCAACACCCTTCACACCTAGAAAATCACAGCGCCCTCCGATTAATATTTAGTATCAGCTCAAATTCCAGACTTCCCAAGGTAAACTAAGAGCCCAGGACGGTGTCAGCATTTCTGCAGGCACTAACCTGATGAACACAGATATTACACTTGTCACAAAACACCATGTCATTCCCATCTTCACTGTCAGGGGACCGGCACACGTCACAGATGACATCTTCATCATATTCAATACCCAATCCTTCTTCAGTCTCAATAGCGTGATTCATGTTCTCATGACAGTGCCGTTCCAGCACTTCAATTGTCTTTTCCATTGTGTTTTCATCCAGGGGCCCACATCCTGCAACACAGAATAGGGAAGGGAAATTAGAGAACAGTCAGGTGCCTCTGACCAAGTCAGAGATGCAGGAAGACAGAAGGACAACTTCTAGCAACTAAAGCGGTAGACATAGTGTCTTCTCTCCTATCACGTATACTAAAAATAAAATAAAAATAGAAAACCTTTCTCACTCACTGGCTAATTGTAGCATTATTTTATAAATGCAAGTAGAACTACTACTGGAGCAAAAGTTTAAGTTGTACATAAAACATAAAACTGACCCTTGAAGAAAACACTATTTCATAAAAGACAGACAGCGGTTCCTGTAACTGCTACCTGCTCCCATACAACTGTTCCTCCACCTCCATCACTTTAAGAAACACGAATGACATCCAAAATCATACACAATGTTCTTCTGAAGAGTAACTCTCTAGGAAACAAAACCTATCAAGAACACTTTAGATCTTACAATAATACAGAAGTTGACACCACCATTCAGTACACTACTTGAGTGATCAGTATGAAAAGTTATTAGAAGTGTTTTTGTTGTTTTGCTAGGCTTTTTAAAAATAAAATAGTAGCTACATATACTACTGAAAATCCATACAATCTGTTCACCTGAACACTACACACGCTATATACACTTACCACTAATCAAGCTTTGCATAAGCAGAACCACCTGAAAAGGATCTGCCCATGAGCCTGGTCCCAAGCAGCATACGTCCTGAAGCTGCAAGCTGAAGAAACCCAGGAAATCTCCAAACTGCATCATCTTAAAATCCTCAGTCAAAAACGGTGCTGCTGCCCATAGTTCACTATTTACTCAGACCTTTAAAGGCCAGGATATTCATGTAACATTCATCTCAGCAGCTAACATTTTAACTGCTAGACTATGCACAAGAATATGGCTACTCATTTTGATTCGCTGTTGCAAATGATAAACAGGGAGATGGAAGAGATAAATAACTGCTGGTACAAAGTGCCTTCTGCTATTAAACTGCTCTCTCTGATGCCCAGATGTTTTCTCACTCCCTGAATTCGAAAGAGTTACAGAATTATGCAGGTGGGAAGGGACCTTCAGACAGCTCCAGCCCAGTCCCTGGCTCCAAGCAATCAAGAGTGAATCTAGTCAAGGTTGTTGCTCAAGAGACATGCCAAGAGTCAGGTCTTGAAGCGGATGGAGATCTGCCCCCCAGAACAGCTAACAGCTTTTGCTAACAACATCCCTGTATGCCTGGGAAGCTTGTCCTTCCTTCTACCTCTTACATACATCTTCCGGCACTGGAGCTCAGTTATGGGTTCCCTCCTTCACCAAGCTGGTCTCCTGACACATCTATTTGTTTTCCTGAATGTCTGGATGGATCTTTCTTGTGCTTGGAGGACACTGTCCTTGAAGTCCTGCTAGGTCTCTTCAGCAGTTCCAGATCCCACATACCAGTTACCCAAGTAAGTAGAAACCTGCTCCCCTCGACTCCAGGACCAGAAGGCAGTAGCCTTCCTTTCCTCACTCCCCTCAGGGTCTCAGGCACCACTATTTCACAGCTACTACACCCAATGCTGTCATCATTTACCACGTCCCTCCAGGTTCTTCCTTGTTTGTGAACACCAAATCCAGGAGATGCCAAATATCTCCCTCTTTTGCCCACCCGCCCTTCCTAAAGGACCTGCAAACATCCATGGAAGAATGCCAGTCACGCGGGCAATTCCACCACAAGTCTGTTACTCCAGTGGTAATTTCATTATTATTTTCCGTAGCTCACTCCCCCTCACAGCCCTCTATACCCACAGCCTGGATGGAAAAAAGAGAGTTTACTGAGCTGATTTTAAATAGGCTAACACGTGTGAAACTTAATTACTCTGTTAAGCACCCAGCATGCAAGCTCCTCAGAACTCTGTATTTGTAGCAGTAATACGTTCAAGTTTAAGAAATGGAAACATCTGCTTTTCCTACATAAAATCTTTAACTTTTGAAGTCCTAAAATTAATCCCACCTGGTGGGGGGCTTCTCTCCTGCCTTACTCTGCAGAAGTTGCACATGATTTTGGATGTGAAGAAGTGTTTAGGGACAACAGGTACAACATAAAACATTAACAGATCGAACAAGTCATTATTTTAAGCATTTTTACCTCCTGTTCTTCTTAGCATTTCCATTCAATTCTCATTCAGTGATCTTTAAGAGATTTCACACACCAGACTACAACTCAAACAGCAGAAATTAACTGCTGCCTTTAAAATCAGAACGTGTTGTGAAATTACCCATTTCTGTAAGCTCCTCGTTTAGCTCCTGAAGCCAAAAGATGTCCATGTCATCCAAGTCATAGCGACACACAGATTCTGCCAGTTCCAAAATGTTGATGTAACCTGGTTCTGTGGGCTCTTGGCTGGAACAGTGGATGTATTTCCTGGGTCGTGTATACAGTACTTCTTTCACCTTTTCTGCTACAACCCTAGAGTGAAAGTTAAAAAAAAAAAAAAAAAAAAAAAAGCTGTAACTCTATTTCTTTAAGACCCATCCCTGAAAGACATGAAATATTTGCTGTAAACGCAAAGAAACCTCGTGTTTCACAGATTTTAAACTCGCCGGTAAGTGTAGCCAGGCTAGGGAGATAGGATTCTGTAAATGTAATTTCTTCACACAAAATGTGCTAAGGTCTGCTACGTATACAGAATCCTTTTTAAAATGTAAAGCCTGTGCATACAATTTTCAATTTAACAAATGCTACTAGTGCGATGATGCAAGTGTTTTTGAAACCCACAGAAAGTATTATGCACAAACACCCCTACAATCTTTGTTCTATATTCTTCATAAATGACAGAAGGAAATCTTGCCAACTGATTTCTTGAAAATACCAGCTTTTTCACGAAAGCTTAATTTATTCTACTGCAGTGTGTTGTGTCGGGGGGGAGAAATGCTTGATCTCCATTTGAGATAAACAGTCTATCCTTATTTTGTAAATGGCACTTTATTCACATTACAAATGTATTATTTTTGTTATGTAAGAACGATTCTGATGCCAAGCAAAAATGTAAAGTGGAAAAAACAGCTAAAAATCATCCAGGGAGCAAGGGAGAAAAATACTGGTGTTTTCAATCTTTCAATTATTTTAAGAGATAAAGCTCCGCGTTTGATTAGTAAACTAGCCTATGGGAATGGAAAGACTGACCTTAGCTAGATAAAGTTAATCTTTCTCTGAATTCAATGCAAGAGGCCCTGCATGTGAAAGGAAGCCAGGGAGATACTGAATGGAACAGTGCCACGCGTGAGCAGCTCTGCATGCTTTCTGGAGCTAACCCTCCACAGGACAAGGAGAAAAGAAAAGCTGTGGGAAATAAGGCCAGAGGAGTAAAGAGGGAGTGGGCAGCCGTCAAGCAGTATCCCATATAATTCTTACTGGACAATGTGGGTTGCCAATGTTAGCACAAACACTGTTCTTCTGCCATTTGTCCTCCCCCCTTCACCTTGCTCATTTTTTCCTCTTGTTCCCTTGTGAGCTTTTGTCTTCTCTGGTCCAGCCAAATCTATAGCAATTTTTTCCTCTAATGTAATACTGCTGGTATGAGATGCAATATATTTATTTTTAATAACTTGGTACTGACAATAACCCCCGTGGAAATTAAATTATGCTGGCATCAGCGCTTTCACTGGACAATTCATTTATCTTCGTCTCAAAGACCACACTGGCAATAACGTTTCTATGTTGAAACACACTCTGTTTCCACCAGGAAGGGTTGCAGGACTAGTGTTATGTTTTCCTAGTCTAAGCACAGTGTGAGAGAACAAAAGGTTATTTATCTATCTCCTGAAATTGAGATCACTGAACTTCTATAACGTTAAGCAGCTATTTATGGTGAGAGGCGGCAGAAAGGGTTAAAGCTTTATCAACAATAACCAAAGTTAAATTATATGAACAAGTGAGTAATTTTATCAGGTATCAATAACCACTGTATGCCTACTGCTCTATATCATCATGCTTTATAGGGAAGCCTTTCAAGTAACGTGTAAAACGTGGGCTTATTTTTAATTTATGAGACTCACCATCCTCAAATGAGAAAACCGTTTTGAATCCACAGCACCATGTCACTCAGGAAAACAGATTCCCTTCCTAAACTCACAATGTAGATGCTATAATAGTGTACAGACAGAACCAGATCTGTACTGAAGTGCCACAGAAATGTTTTTCCAGATTGATACTTGTTTGGTTTAAGAACATGCCTGAAGGATGCTGCATTGGAGATTTAAATATAATACCATAGAAAAGCTGACTGCATTTCGACAACCTATTTCTGAGAGACCATCTTCTCTAAATTGACCTTTTGTGCACGTGATCTGCATCTGATCTTCATTACCTGAGAGAAGGCTGTGGAATAGTTTCTGGACTGGCTGGAACTTGAACCCCTTTCTCCCATTCCTGCTTCCACGTGTCCGCAAAGATATAATATTCATCAGGGTTGACATGGTGAGAATCTGGTAGTTTCATGGCACTAATGAGATCCTTGCGGAACACCTGCAAGAAACACCACGGAAGAGTGGCTTGAGAGTGCTGCACTAAAGGAAGTACTAGTTATTTTTCTTAATCTACACCAAAACAATGCCTATACCTTGACAATTTTTTTTTTAGAGTACCAACACACAAACAAGGCAATTTGGAATTACCTGGATTATTAACTCTCAGTGTCTCAGGTGCAGTATGACAAGAAGTTTACGCTAACTCAAAACCACGCTGCTGCCCAAAGGCTAATCAGAAGGAAGAAGGCTGTTACAGGCGACCAGGGAGAGAGGAAAGGGGGCCAGCATCTGATTTAAGACTCCACATCTTATCACTTCTCAGCTTATTTTACTCGCCAGCCTGTAGGCTTTACCCCAACTTAGATACAAAGTAGCATATCCTTTTCTTTCACTCAGTTTAGCTAATTTAAACTGTCATGCTCATCATGGGCTACGAGCAGTTGTCATGGCGAACCTGATGTATAGGCACTTGCTCATTTATTAAAAACACTTGAAGTTTCACTGGTCGGCATCTCCGGGATCAAAGCTGAGCAGCTGCCTTTGCTGAATGAAACACGAGAGCTGTGCTGCTCTGTGCCTGAACCCCAGCAACGCAGGCACAGAGACACAATCAGGACTCAGCAGCTTTTAGGAAACCTATAGGGTGAGAGATGGCACCATCGTGAAACAAAGCAAACCCGCTGGTGACAGGCCTCCAGCCATAGCATTCACCTCTTGGCTCAAGAAGATTAAGTTTTTATGAGCATGCAAACATGATTATCAGTCATCTCAAAGCTTACTTAATGCCAATGTCTGTCAAATACAGGTGCAAAAAATTTAAGTAAAGGGCATACGCATCCTTTGTGGTGTTTTTTGTTTCTTTTTTTTTTTTTTTTTTTTTTTCTCTGCTGCTACACTGCACCAGTTTAACATTCATACAAGCAAAAGAGTGACTGTGGCTTGGTGTTAGGGAGACATCACATCTAATTAACTGTATTATCGTAACGAGAAATCAAATTCTCAAAGGGCAATAAAATGAAACGGAAAATATCCCTGCAATAAGCTGTGGCAGGTTGAACTCTCTTCTTACTAATTCAGTTTTATAGCCAGAAGAGTAATAAAATATCTCAGAGCCAAGTATCTTCGTGTACCCTTTTCAATTTGACAGCACCAGACCGGTTATGCCTACTGCAAAAATTCTCAGCTGTTCTTGGAAACCATTAAGTAAACATTATTTTAAAAGGCTCTGTGCTGAAAACAGGTATTGAAATAGGCTGCCGGTGACCTGGAACATCAGTGTTACTTCATTATGTCCTACAACCGCATCTCACGTGGGCTGCCGGGAGAGCAAGCTGACCGAGGGGACTCAGAGCCACAGACTCAAGCTTCTCTTACTTGCTACTGATGTGTTATCTGCTTTGGTTCAGACCTGACTGTTCACTGCTGTCTTCTGTGTAAAACTCCTCTGGTACCTAACAGGCCTGTATAAAAATCTCAATGACAAGAGTGGGAGCATTAAGACTGCAAGCATCTATTTTTCCTAAGCAGTACGTGTACACACCAAAAATAAGTGGCATAAATCATTTTACGTTTTAAAAGGCATTTTCAGTTCCTGTCTTACAGGTACAAAACCAGGATTACGAGAAACACTAACATGGCACAATTCCAAAGAACTGCAGAAGGGAAAAATAACCCAGTAAATGAGAAGTGCAATGACTGGTTTAATTATCAGAAAAGACATTCCTCAAACCTTATCTGAGGCGAGTGCTTTACAAACTACCTTTTAAGCCACTGACAGAATATAGAAGCAGAATGCTTCGTATCAAGCTCACTATTTTTTAAACACTAGATGAAAAATGCTATTAAAGGCATCAGTATTCTAACTACATTGCTTAGCAGCAAATTCATCTTCTGATCATCCATTATGTATGTGAACTGTATCATCTCTATTTTTAGAGCACAAATCCCCTGAAGCATGGGCTTTTTTGTTGGGTTTTTTTGACTGTTGTACAGTACTGACCACACCATCACCACACTGCAACGTTCAGTTCTCTGCTTCAGCTTTCTAAAATTCACAATAGAGGTACCACTGAAGGTTAAAGATGTAACCATTGAAACCTTAAGGAAGCCCAAAAGTTGTCCAAGACTTTGTAAGAATTGCTATTCATACTTCTGATAACAGTGTAATTGAGTATTTCCTGCAGATGCTTGGAATGGTTACAATCTCTAGCTCTCATCATTCTTCATTTCTTCACGTCTGGCCAAGCAGAGTCTTCCAACAGCAAAATACTCTCAGAGGACAAGGTATGGGAACACTCACTCTGTATTTCCTTCGTTGTGGAAGTAAACCAAAACACCCAGGGGACCCAAAGAGAATTTTCTGACAAATCAAGTGAGTTTCACTTCAGCAGTCAGCCTCAAGGTTATGAACAATGCCAACTCCAGGAGGAGCAGACACACCTTCAGGATCTAGACAGCCAGCTTTTCCTTGTGGTTGTTTCTTTTTGGACACTTACTTGAAAAACAACACAGCTCCTCTTCCTAGCTGTATCCACAAAGCAACGGCTAGCACTCCACAGCACATACCCTCACTTTGGCAAGCATCACCTTCACTTCGCAGTTAGCCCATGAAGTGCAGCGGTCACCATCCAGTCACCCAAAAGCAGTACTATTGCTTCCCATACCTAAAACACAACCCTTCAACTTTATTTCAGCATCAGCTGTAATATCATACATATTGAGAAAACCTGAAAAATAAGCATGCCAGGTCCAGGCTAATAGGACATTCCCATCCGGACACGTCACTCCTCAAGAGTAGACTCGGCTAGCACTGCGTGGCTTGACCACGGTAGCGAAGGGCCTCGCAGAGCTGAGCTACAACCGACCGCAGCTAGCGGCGCCAGGTCCGGACACAGAGAGATGGGAAACTCCCCCCTGCTGTAAGCATTCATAGAAATTACTGTGTGACGGTAGGATTTTAAAAAAAATAAAAAAAATAAAATCTTTTCAGCAATCGAAAGCATGGAAGAAGAAATGTGTTTCAGCCCTGCTTACCATGCAAAACCGCTTTGGTCTGAACTCACCATTTCATTTTGCTGCCAGGAATTTTTAGTTTCAGCTGGAAAGGGTGTAGCACTTCGAGTGAATGACATCAATGAAAAATGTGTTTGCTTACGTACTACTACTAATAATAATTTTGTTGAGAAACTCTTATAATTATTTCATGCTTTAGAGCTGGAGCTTAAATCTAGAAGATGAGACCTTGTTCTTTGGTCAAGATTTCCTTTCTGCTCTGCAGTAGAAGTCTGCCTGGATTTGCTGAGGCAATGAGAACTTCCTAGTCACCTCTGCAGAGATGCACTGCTGTCTCCAAAGCCTTTAAAAGCTAAATTCTACAAAAATTCTCCAGAAAGAACAGTGCTCTGCTCCCCCCAGCACTAACACACCAAGCAACAACGATATCATGGAGCTGCGGAAGGAAAGATATGGTCCATATGTTTTATTTGTTTTTCTGACTTCTGAGTCCTATTTGGAAATGATGTTAGAAGAATATGTCCAAGGAAAATTAACTTCTTAGAAACCCTTTATAAATGCTTCACCAAAAGCTGTCCGTGACTTTAACCCAAACTCTTTCCGGAAGCACTCTATGAAAATTCAATATATAATCTTCTTCACAGGACCCTCCTGTGCTTTCTGAATAAATCAAGCCTGTGAAACAAAGAATACTATTTTGTGTGAAGTATCCTTATCCACTAAAGATAGCAGGGAGGATACAAGTAATGCTATAGAGAATTACAGTGAAATATTAGCATCGAAGACAGAGTGGGTCTTGACAATACAACAGCCTTCTAACAAACCCCATCTTCGCTGAACAATGTAAACATCGGATCTGCAGACTGTCAGGCACCTTTTGTTCATGACCATTGAAAACCTAAAACCACATTTAAAAAAAAAAAAAAAAAAAAAAAAAAAAAAAAAGCAAAGTCAAGTCAAATACCTGTTCCAATACCCTTCTGCAAGCTACTACTGAAGCTGACTGATGACACTGCTCATTCACCTTGTCTTGCCCAGATGCATGTGTGAGGGAAAACAAATGGATTGCGTCATCTCTTAAGAACTGAAAGAAAACTGACATTTCTTCTTGTGACACTCTCCGAGCTTTCAGGCACCTTGACCACCTGCTTACAAATCCCCAACAAGGGTAAGCCGCTTGTCACAGCCATCTAGGCTACAACTGGGAATCACACCTCAAAGGTTTAAGTAAATTATGGGTTAACTGCTCTGATATTACGATCAAAGTGGGATTTCTGACGGATTGCATCTACCTGCTTCAGTCCTAAGGCTTCCCCTGCACCCTGCAGAGCCTTGGGCGAGTCAGCAACACGTGTTTCCGTTCCTTGTGTCCACAGCTCCAGGATTCAGAAGACCCACTGCTCCAGAAACACGGAGTCATGATTTTTAAAAGGCAGGAGGGAACTCCTGCCCTGCCCTGCCCTGTCCTGTCCCCCTGCAAGAGTATACTCTCAGAAATCTTCTACAGAAGACGGTGTAGAACAAGGGCCACTAACAAGAGAAAGCTGAAACAGTCAGTATTTTCCTGGATTTTTGGTCTCCTTCACAACCTATCTCAAAGGCCAACTCTGAAATTCCAGGTGCCAAACACTCAAACTACAGTGGCCACCCTCTGTAAAGTGTAATGTAAATCACGCAAGAGTTTCTCATCATGTTTGGGGTCAAATAATATTTTTAATTCACCTTTGAAACAACCTAGTAACTTTTTTATTCCCATAAGCATTAAAGCTACTATTGTAGCTCTCAAGTAAAACACCCTCATCCAAATTTGAACACGCTAAATAAAGCAGCAGTTTACACCTAAAATCACCTCGCAAATAATAGAACAAAAGCCAAATTATAATATGACCTATTACAAGTGTAATACAGCCACACAGTATCTGAACAAAGTTTAATCTTTGTATAGATGGTTCAAAGTATGTGCAAAAGACTGCACATTTACTGAGAATGAAGCTCTAAGGACAAAATGTGGTGGGCTCATCCTGAAGAGGTAGAATTTTTCTCATTAATATGTCGCAATCTGGGCATGAAGTTTCCGAATGAAGGCACCTAACTATACAGCAGTCTGGAGACTCGAGACAGGGTAGTTTTTGTTTGGTTGTGGGATTTTTTGGTAGTAAAGTAAATAAAAGGCAACATAATTCTAAAGTGGAAATGAAGCTACAGTTTCAGGTATGTGTACTGACTGGACTGAAAAACTTAAAATGTTAAAAAAGTTGAGACAGATAGGAATAAGTGCAGCACTAAATTTGTAGTTCTCAAACATCCACACAGTTTGAACGTGCACTAAAGTAAATCCTAATGTTCAAACCCCTACCCCCTAAAACTATTTTTATGGATTATCCAGGACTCAAGCAAATGAAATATTATATTTTTAAAGCAGCCATGAATCTTCCCAGCCTCCTTTACAAGAACGTATAGGAAGAGCCAGGAAATCAGATACTAAATCAACCCTACCTAACATCATGTCTCTGACAGTATCTCATGAGCCAGAAGAATGTGCAAGAACACGCCAAGTTTCCTTCTGGTTGCTAATCAGACATAAGCTTTGGATTTTGGGATTAATCCTAACAATCAATTTTTAAAATGGTACTAATTTATACAGATATTTAGAAAAATTTGTACTCATTATCATCTGTCCAATTCCTTTTTTAATCTTGTTTAATTCTCAGTCTCAACAACTTCCTGTAGCAGATGAGCCTCACAGTCTAATTACATGATGCATGGAAAGGATCTCCTTTTAATTGCTACAGATTTCCTAACTTTTGGCCTTATTCATTCCCCTCCCACCCCACCTTTCCTCACCATAGGATGGGCAGGACTGAAGCTCTGTATCTGCTGTTTCCAGACCATTCATACTTCACTGTTATGCCCGCTCATTCACTTCCAAAGGTAAAATAGCTCAGCTGGTACACAAGCAAGCTTTTCCACGCCCTTATGCATTCAGGTCACCTCTTGCTAGAGAGTTCAAATAGCCTGAGACAGTATCTCACAGCAAAAAAAAATTAAAAACAATAAAAAAAGCCCAAAACCAATGAGGTTTCACCTCTAACTTAAAAAAAAAAGAAATAATTACAATGCTTTTATGTATCAACTAGCCCAAGCAGGCTAAAAAGCAGATCAATTAAATGTATAAGGCACATTTGCCAGAGGTCTTGAGAAGCCTGTACAGATGTCCAAGTTAATTCAGAATTTTCCAAGATAAGCATGTGCATAAAGGTAATAGTTTCCTATTCTATTATGCATGGTACATGCAAACCAATTTGATTTCACCACATTACCCATTCATTCACAGAACAAAACCAACCACTTTCAAACTGCAAAAAGAACCCATTTTCTGCCAAGAGTCTAGTATTACAGAGTGCTCCTCAGGATCAAGACCTATGATTTATGTGACAGTTAAATGCCACTAAAAAAAGTTTCACATACTAAGTAATGAAAGCAGACCATTTACTTGTAGAAGACAAGCTACATTTCACATGATAACGCAGCTGTTGCTATGAGCAAGAGGGGATAAAAACTACTATTTCTGTGCGATTCAAAACCCTATTTGCAAAGCGAGGTAAAATACTGCCATCTTATATAGGAAGGGTTAAAAAAAGCACAACGCTAACTTAACTCCTTTACAGTTTCAAGAGGGAGAGGGCTGAAAAAAATTAAATATATATATATAAGCTTGAGTGTCATAACAATCTCTTAGGCTCTTTTGTGACCCCACTAGCTTAAGGGGAAAGAAACGGTCAGTTGTTCTAGACAATCCAGCTAACAGGTTTTCCCAGCAAAAATGGTTCCTACTACTATAATTTTCTGCTGCAGCTTCCACAGAGACAGGAAACTGCAAAGTACAGGCCTCGTGCTGAGCCAGACATTCAAATGCCTCCCTACCCTGCTACTCCCACCCGGCCTATTGCTTAGGCCTGCGAGCCCCTCCTGTCCATGTTTAAATCCATGAGGGGCAACACCACGAATGGCATGAGGCCAACATCATCATAAAGGTCTGAAAAACTGTTATGACTTCTATTGCTGCTGTGTCTGTAACCTTAAGACAATTTATTTATTTAAAGTAAACACTAAAGCTAATCAGACAGCAGAATTTTTTAGTCACCATTTCAGTAGTTTGTGCTAGATTGTAATCCAGAAGGGGAGCGCCAAGAGCCAGTCCTGCTTTTGCAATGATGTAAGGAAACACCATGGTCTGAACAAACATTGTTACAGGCTCGTCTTGTTTTCACCTCCTCCAAGGAGGAGAACGAGGTTAGAAGACCCCAGGTCTGACCCAGTAACATCCCTTCTGCATTGATTTGAACTCCTGGGATAAATCAGGCTCTGGGAATGGGCTTTGACATTTGCACTCCAACACCGCAGCCCTTTGGCAGTAACACCAGACTGTCTCGCTTCCCTGAGCCCATCCCCACACCCGCCCTCAATTCCCGAGCACCTGGGAGGCAATTCAAGGCAGAGCAATCCTCAAATGCAGCCACTCATCGTTTTTTATAGGTGACCACAGAGGACCATGGCACATACAGACAGGCCCTGTGAAGCGACTGACAGATACACTAACTTGCTTGTTGGCTACAGTAGTGAAACAGAGCTTCTCTTTGGAGAGAGAACCTAGGTACTTGGGTTGGGCTGGAGATGGTTGAGGAAGTGGAAAAAAGCCTATGTATTCACATGCAATTTAATTGAGAAAGCTGGGCTTACTGGCATGAAAGAAAAATTAATCCATGAAGACCACAAGCAAAAATATTCCCAAACAGCTATTTATAGCTTTGACCTTTTAGATTTTCTACATCACTAACTCAAGAAACAGCCTGCTGCCTGGCAAGCAGAGGTGAATGAAAGGAGAGCAATGCCAACTTGTTAAAGAGAGCCCTTGTTAAAGGGATGCTGTCAGCCTGCAATTTTAAATTTCTATCTAATAGATATTAGACGACTATTACTACAAAAAACTTGTGGAATTACAACATGATTTTTGGAAGGGTGTGTGGTGGGGTCTCTTTTCAGTCTTTGCTTTACACCCTTGTCACCACTTGGTGCATAAATAATCAATTTCAATGCTCTGCTGACAACAGCACTTCATGTAATTCACTCTCCAGCATATGCTCTTCAAGAGGTTGGAAGAAGCAGTTGCTTTGCTTCTAGCAGAAGGAAAGGAAAAACTGGAAGGATAGTCAACAGTCTTATGTACAAGAGGTAGAGATTGTTACTGTCATCGTCCTTTCCATTCCCTTTCCCCGAGGACTTCGATTTTTTTTTTTTTGTTTGTTTGTTTCAGCGTTCTTTTAAATACTGTACTTGGGACACTCCTCCAGAAAAGAACATATTCTCAGGTTTGGGACTTCTTTGTTTTGTTTTTTCTCCTTTTTTTTTTTTTTTTTTTTCCCAGGAGGGAGATTGCAAATCAAAGATGACAAAAAGATGCCAGTATTACTGGAAGGATGATGTTATGAGATACACTTTTTTAATTGCAAGTGTATATTCCAGATTTTGTTCTTCAAAGTTTCATATTTCCAAGCATTAAAGGGATCAAGATTTTGTCTTGGAACAGGTAGACAGCAGCAAAGAAGATCTCAAGAGGAGGAACTGAAAACACTGCTCATTTTAATTCCTAGAAGTTACGTAAACAGAGCACCTGTATGCTAATACATGGACCACATCTTCATAATGACTGTTTATAATGTATATACACACACGAAGACAGCATGGAGCAAAGGCAAAGAAAACAGTAATAAGGCAATCCCTAAGAGGAAGCGATACAAGAAGAAAGCTGGATGGCTGGACAGGAAGAAGGGATTGGTAAGGGGCTGGCACTGAGGTGTATCTGAAACAGCAACAAGTCTGGCAGTGTACGTGTTTCAGTTCCCACTTGCCCAGCTTGGCTAGCAACAAGGCTACTGCCTAGGCACACATGAGCAACAATTGCAAGACCTCAGTAGCCACAAGCTGGTTTAAGATTAAAATTCTTACAGAACCATAATCCTCACACCAACATTTTAAAGAAAAAAGTGTAGTAGGCTTTTCTTAACCTTTTTGGTGTTGTAAATAAAACACTGTGTAGGTAGTTCTGGCCGTTTTTTTGCTTTTATTGAAACAGTCAGGCAAGATGCTTTTTTAGAAAAGAATTGGTGAGTTTTCTTCAATTAACTTATGAGATAAAAATTAAGCTTCCAAAAGGAAGGACACGTTCTGTAACATTTACCTTGTTCTTACCAAACCACACTCATCTAGTTAGCAGCATTTAGAAAAGAAGCATGAAGCATGTTTGCTGAATAGCTTTTCCTGTTACGCAACCTCTCACGACAGTATCTAAGCAGGTAAAAAGCTGCTGGTATAGTACACAAAATTAATTCTGGGACATAACACTCAGCTTTAAATTCTAGAGAAGCAAAGTGGGTTTTGTCAGTCTTTTTTTCAGTAACCTCAGGCATCAACAGTCATACTACCATACTGAAGGACTCATTCAGAGGGAATGTGTTAGCAAGTAAAGGGAATTAGCTACAAGAAACCTTTCTCCCATTTGCACTTATGTGACTTCAGCCCTTAAGAAAGCAAGCATCAAAACTGGAGAAGGCAGACAACAAATCCTCTCCAAGAAGGGCTACTGGTGGAATGGCTGATAGGATGGATTTGAGCACTGAAGTGTGTATAAATGCCAATTTATTCAGTTGGGGAATACAGACCCAGTGACAGTGGTGATAGGTGTAGAGGTCCTAACAGGTGGTGACGGCAGAGTAAAAAAGCTTTATTGAAGGTAAAAAGCCAAGAGTGAGAAAGTGGCAGAAGATGAGTAAGCACTGTTCATACATCCCCTGCCCACTTAAGTGTCCCACTGTTTTATCCTGAAGCAGAAAGTATCCTTCACATACACACAAACCACTTCTTTCTGTGGCATGCTCTCAAATCATAAGAACATCCCAGCTTTTTCAATTTCAAAATGAGACTAAATTTCAGGGGAAGAAAAAAAACCTACATATTACTGTTTGCAAATGCCATAAGTCAGTTTGGGAGATCAAACACCAGAGTTCCTATAATACTCGTGCAGTAGGGAAAGCACAGTTTCACAGAGGATTTGACAGGTGACAAAAGGACCCACTGGCACTAGTTCAAAGCTCAATATTTCAAGGCTTAGAAACGTGAAAACTACATGACAAAAAACTACCAGCAATCAATCTTTAACCCCGGTTCTTACCTCAGCAGGTTTCTTTTGTTCATTTGCTGGTGTTTTTGACTTGCTCCTGTATTTAGAACAAGAAGAAAAGGAAGTGGAAGGACCTGTTAAAAAAAAAGAAAGAAAGAAAAAAGGACCATTATAGCTCATTTCAATTCATTTAATTTTTCAGTAAAACACAAGGCACTCCAATCTCTCGAATTATCATAATTTTTTGACAAGACGTGGGCAAAAAAACTCTTAGGCAGTCTGTAGGCTTGATTACTGCTCCTCCTGTTCCACTTGTTCTTTGTAAAACCACAGCATGTTGAGTTTATGGGTACATTCTGCTCTACCCAATACAAGCATGAGTAAACACAAAACAAGCAGGCAGACCACTTTCCTTCATTTCCTTTCTAACAAAGCGGAAGGAGAAGCAAAACCAAGGACAGAGTATGTAAGTGCTAAAAAAAAACAAACAAAAAGCAATGATACTAAAACATGCTGATGAGACATGCAAAAAAAATCATAGTGTGATGTTTAGGCATTTCTGAGCAAAATGTTATTTCTGTACGGGATACACTGATGACTTACAACGAATCATCATTATGTATAGAGTTATTAGATAGGCACAGGTTTATAAAAAACAAGCAAGACCCTGCCATACAGGTCAAGGTGGTACGGGGAGGTTGTGGATAAAATGGGAAGATGCAACCTCAGGCAGATGTGTGCCAAGGAAAATTAAAATACAACTTTACTAAACTGTACAACAGACCAAAGTGGAATATATCAAGAACCAGTATAAGAGAGGATAACAAGCAATATACTGGTTATAACTCTATCTTATATATAACTCTAACACAGCAACGCTCAAATAGCTTGCCACCCCCAGTAATTTTGAAGTTGAGGCTCTGCACGAGAAGAGATAACAGGACTCCTTTAAAAAAAATAATTACAAAATCGGGCCCTGGAGAGTAAAATTTCTCCTGAATTACAGACTTCTTTTTCCCAACTCTGAAAGGGAAAGACATGCAAGTTTCTCTCCAAATTCTAAGTAGACTCAAAACTCCCGCTGGGTTTACAGGATCCTTTGCTTCATTTTCCTCCTGTAACAGGATTCAGAACGCAAAAAAAAAAAATCAAGCAAGAAATAATTTTATTTTTAATTATAAGAGGTGAAACTGTTTGACCTCAAACCACAGAAGGAAACCACAAGGGGGTGACAGACCAAAGAAAAACTGGTAGGTATTACTTACTCTCATTGTCTGAACTGTCACTGGTGCTTAGATGCCTGTGGCGTTTCATCCTGACGCATCCTAAAGAGAAAAAAAAAGTTGATGGCAACCATTCTACCAGAAAATCACCGGCTGCTGGCTGACGCCAAGCTCTTCACACTAAAGGTAAAGCTCCTCTGAAGAGCTTTCAGGCACGTAAATAATCCCAGTCCAGCCACTACGTTTTACTTCTGCAAGCAACTATTAGACCACGGTATTATTTGTGAAACTGAGCACCCTCAAAACCAGAATGCCTCTGCTGGGCAGAGCTTGCTTTAAATTTTGCAGAAAGGAGTGCAACCCGCCAGCTGATTCCCGGCAGGGCACGAGCAGTGCTCTGCTCTGCTCTCGGAGGAGACTCAAAGTCCCATCTGTTCAGCCAGAGGAAGAGTTGCCATGGTGGCAGTTGCTAGCTGAGACACGGGTGGAGGCCAGGAAATAAGGTGGATGCACAGCAAGGCAAGGATTTAGGAATATAGCTCACCTTAGAAAAGAAAAAGAAACCCAAAGGCATCCATAGAAAGCAAAAGGCAGATTTTAAATAGTGACAATCACAGAAAATGGTGACTGATGCCATTTAATTTAAATCATCTCATCAACGCTTAGTTCACAAGAAATGTGGTTTTCAGAAGTTTGAGAAGTGATCAGGGGTGCTGGTATCATTTCCTCGGCGCTGCGTCAGTTCCATTAAAAAAGGTATTGAGCTTTTTGAAATTGATTTCTGAACATGTAACGCATACAGAAAACAGCGAAGCAGCAAGTTCTGCACTGCTACTTAATAAAAGAAAGATCAAAATAGTGATGAGCTATATACTCTAAACAAGTGCCAACAGAAATCCACAGACATTCATTCTTATTATATGCCATTCTTATTCCTGCCATTCTATAATACTCAACGTTACATTTGTTAAATAAGAACCAGTAACAGTTTACAATTAATAACAGCAAATGAAAATAATACCGATCTCTTTTTAATTAATTGAATAAGCAAATCATTAGAAAAAGCGTAAAAAGTGATTCTGCAAGAATAGACAATTTTTTTTTTCAAGCAGAAGATAGGCACAAGTAGGTTACAAGTATCCTATCCTAGACAGATGAACCTGAAATACCTGCAGTATTAGAAGTGCCAGCCTCGCTCCACCTGAAACTTAAACATCTTCATTTCTTAAACAAAACAAAATCACATGCTATTAAAAAAAAAAAAAAAAACAAAACAAAAAGCCACAGCTAAATAACCCATTTGATAAACCCTCCGTATTAGTTACTGTACAATGGGTCTTGAGATTATCCAAAGACCGTGGGATAAACTAGATTTCCAGTTAACAGAAGCCTGTCCAAATGCTTTGAAGAGATCGCAATTTAATTGTGTTTGCAGCACAATTGTTTAATTTAGTGGAAATTTTCAGCAGCCTTTTTACTGAAGAGGGTGAGTTTACTGAACCTAAATGCAGTGAGCACTCAAAGTTTAAAACAATCCTTTTGACCTATCTGTTAACTTGGGGAAGGCACGGCAGCCGTGCTGCATACAAAGACCAGTAACCACCAGAAGAACTAAATCAAAACCAAAATACCCCAAACACCACAAGACTTCACTTCCAGCCAGCAATGTAAGGTGGCTTGGGCAGGCACCAGTCAGATGAAGAAACTTCCATGAATCACTTAGGCAAAAGCTGTTTGACAGGTAGAAGGCACTTGGGCCAGAAGAGCTTGTCTTTGTGTATGTTTTGGGGGCACTAGACTTGAAGTTTGCTGGGTAGCGAGGGGAGGACTAGAAGACTACTTTCATCTTGCCAACCCATCTAGTTTAAAGGCATGGACTTTAATCAAGAGCAAATAAAATGGTATTGCCTATTCGAAAGCCTGTACTCCAGCAGCCAAACCCAGCTCCCCGGAGCATACCACCCTCCTTAAAAACAAGCAGGTTCTGCCCCTGGCAACACCTTCTCTGCTGGCAGTCTTCAGTTTCAAACAGCCCTGGCTCACAGACCATTGGGCATGTCACAAGACCCTGAGAGATGATGAAAAGATGGATTTAGGTGTGCCGAGAGGTACTCCTCACTTACATTTCTTGCTAAGAAATGCAAGTGCCTGCTGCTCGCTTTGGTTTTATGTGCAGATGAATTTTTGAGCAGTTGTTAAAAGGTGCTGAAAGCTTACAGCAGGCGATTCTCATCTCTTACAGTCTATATAAACAAGCAGCAATAAAACCTTTTCACTCCGTACTAAAGATGGCTATCCGCAGAGCACAACATGAACATTCAATTAAAGTAGGGTCAAACATGAGGTCGAGAGGCACAACTATAGGCAGGAACACCCAGGAAGCCTGGACTTCTGCCTGAGCAAGGGGGAGAGCTGACAGGAGATGGCTACTTCAAAGTCATCTTACACAGAAATGGGAAGTGTAACAAAAACTGAAGAACAGAAAGCACACCTCTGCCAACAAATCCATAGGAGAGAAAAAAAAAACAAAAAAAACAAACAACAAAAAACAACCACACACAACCAAACCAAAATATTAAGAAGTTGTAGTTGGAAAGTGGATTTGTAGCAACTCAGGCAAGCAAGAGATTTACACCTCCGTCATCGCAGACAGAAACAGAAAAAGCAGTCAGTCAGGGTAAATGCCCTGAATAGCAGCAACACTAGGATCCCTGCCTCATTTTTTGCAGCAATATTGGCCACAACAATAGTGAATAAGAGCCCACAGAGCAACAAGAAATCCCAGGTGTGCTGCGTTCAGTAAGACCAGTCATTAAAGTGACCAACGTGCCACAAGATTGCTCTATGCCCCCACACCATGCAGGAGTTAACAGCCTCAGCATAATTCAACAGGACCTACCTCTGCAGGGGCTTCACTTTTGTTTTTAGTAGGAGACTCCTTTGCTCTACCCTTGAGGACACGGCGAACGCCACAGTTTCCAGCTCACTTCCACCCGAAAGGCTCACTAATGATGTTTCCGCTCCCTAGCTATTAGAGAGGGATCCCTAAGTAACACTCGTTTTGTGTTAAAGCTCCCGTCTCCCTCCTTCATCTGCCTCTGCAGAATGCAGAAGAATCAGCAGTCACTCAGTTCAGAAAGACTGGAGGTGCAAAGCCAGACCCCACAATGTCAAAGAGATGTCAACCTTTCCCAACTTCAGCCCAAATCCTCTCAAAGCAGTCCGGCACACCCCAGTTTATCCCTCAGCTTCAGACTACGATACCACAAGCCTGGTGTCATGGTTTGGGCTGGAATAAAGTTAATGTTGTTAGTAGCTAGAACAGTGCTATGTTTTGGATTCAGTATGGGATTTGGTATGAGAAAAACGGTGATAACACACTGATGTGTTTGGTTGTTGCTGAGATTTCAAGGACTCTCCAACTCCCCACGTCCTGCCCGGGTGCAGGTGTGCAAGAAGCAGGGAGGGAGCACGGCCAGAGCACCAGACCCAAACTGGTCAATGAAATATTCCGTATCATGTAACATCACGCTCAGCATAGAGAGAAGGGGAGGCCGGGAAGGAGGAGGCTCTCTCTCACTTCTGGGATTACGACTGCAGGATCCTGGTATTCTGGGATCACTAGCTGGGCGCGGGCTGGGTATCAGTTAGCAGTTGGTGAGCAATCGCATTGTGCATCGCCCGTTTGTACTTTCTATTATTGTTATTGTTTTATTTTATTACCAATATTAAATTGCTTTTATCTCAATTTATGAGTCTCCCTTTACCCCTCCAATTCTTGCCCCCATTCCCAGGCAGGGGAGGGTGGGCGAGCGGCTGCGGAGTGTTTGGCTGCCGATCGGGTTCAAACTACGACACCCAGTGATGCAGTTCAGAGCAAGGTTGCAAGCAACCCTGTGCCTCACAACTCCCGCTCCTTCCATCACATTTATGTTTTATCACTTACAAAGCACTGTGAAGCTAAAAAAAAAAAAAAAAATATATATATATATATATGCACACACACACACACACACACCCCCCCCTAAAAGGGCTAAATGTAGAAAGGAAGGCAATCCACATGTATCAAAAATCCGAACCAAACAAGTAGAACCAAAAATCCCATAGAAATGGGTACAATCTCTCATATATCCTTAGCTTTGCCCCTTTTCTAACTTCACCCCTGAAAACTATGGTGACAAGAAAGCCTAGAATAAAGGAGCACAATTCATCTTTTTCAACATGTGCATCAAGACTTCATGAAAAGGTGAGAAATAAATTAATGAGATTGCCAGTGTCCTTTTCCAACCACAGAGTATCAGTTATAGTGAATGGCATGTGGCAACACCAAAAGCTAATCAAGTAAGTAGTATTATTTTTACACACAAAATGAAAAATATAGTAAATTTTTACAACAGGTAATACTTTTTTCCACAGAATAGTTCAAAAGAAATTTAGAAAATAGCCTCAAAGAGATGCTACTTACAAAAGAAAAAAAGAAACAAGAAAAGACAAGCCATCATTAGAAGCATGACGGAAACACCAGCTAGCAAGCAGGTATAACCATCAGCTTCCTTCCACTTCCATTATCTTCATCCAGGCATTTTGCAAATGTGCGTGTTGAACTTGGTCTGAATTTTGAGAACTTAGTTTTAAGATTTAACCCTTCTAGCAGTTCCAATGTACAAGCTAAGAAAAACAAGGAGTGTAAAGCAACTCAACAGGGAAATGTTGTAGAGTGAAAGAGGTACATGGCTCCACCTGCCCCAAAAGCCCCAAGAAAATCCTTATTTCCCAATCACTGAGTAATGACTCTTACTATCTTAAGAGGTAGGTAGGGGTGCTTTGAGTGTGGATTCAAAAAGTGCTCAAGCCTTACGGTCAAGAACAGATTATCTTAAAAATTAGAACATAACATGTCTTGATCTAAAGCTTTTTTTTAATCCACAGAAGGACTCGCAGCTGATCAATCACTTGTATGACAAGATATACAAATTCCAAAGATGCTCACCTTCAGGGATCTTTTAAATGAAAATTAAAATACAGAAGTGACATTAAGAAAACACCATGTTGAAAGCAAAAGATACTCAACTCTCCAGGCAATTATTGCAATGGAATATTTTCCGGCATCGTTTTTAGTATCAGTTACCAGAGCAGTTCCTAAACTTGAACCATATTTCATACCTGTTGCATTTATGACTTGACAAGCCATGGCTGCATGCATATCCCTGATCTGTTCAAGACAGCTAAGACAACAACTGCAACTTAAAAAAGAGAAATCAGCCTCATTCCCCACCGTCACCTAACCACCCAAACACAGGTCAAGATGCTCTGAACCCTTCCAGTATTCAACTAAAAATAACCCCAGGAAACGCACTCTCCTCAGCCACAGGCAGCAACATTGTGCTGCCAGCATTTCCCCAGCTTCCCAAATGCTGCTGCCCATATTTGGGAATTTTGCCCTGGAGCCAAAACCGATGCTGGATCCAGCACATCGCTGCACTTTCATGGGAAGTCAGGAAAAAGCCACCATGTGCTCACCTGGCTGAAATAAAACATGGATCCCAAGCAAAGAGTAATCAACATACCGGCCAACATGTGCAAGAATCTAACTAAAAGGCTTACACTGATATTTCAAAAAATCTAGGGGAGATATTTTGAAATTCATGATTTCTAAATTATGTTTGCTCCTCTTTGCTTATTCACAGATATCCACACTGCTGAAGTGAACAAGAAACAGCCACTTGCCTCTACTACTATTCTCTCCTCTCCCCAAGGAAAATCAATGTTGCACTGACTTACAGCAACTACCCATTTCTGAAAAGCTAGTTACCATGCATTACTCAAAAAAAAAAAAAATAATCAGTCAAGTAGCATATGTAAACAGCAGACAATTAACAAAATTTCACAGCCTTATTCAAAGCAAAAATCCATTTCAAATACCTGCAGAAACAACAGCCACAAGCACTGTTCCCTTTTCAGTTTGCATCAGAGTAAACAACTAAATTTACCAAATGAACTATTAAGTTTATCCTCTTGTCCTGACACATTCCTCAGCATATTTCATCAGTAACAGAGTTAGCAGAAAGAAGGATGAGGTATCTCAGAGTCTGAATTCGCACAGTGTATTAGGCAAGACATCAATGACAAGCGTACAAAATGAATCCTTAAATCCAGCCAAGATTTCGCACCAAAACAGTATCTCCAAGGAGCAGCAGTCCTTCCTTCCCGGCTTCAGTTTGCTGCAGAGAAGGTTAAATCCGTACGCTACTCACTACCTGTTAAGACCTATACAGAAGGAAAAGGCAACCAAGAAATTCAAAGAACTGTAACACAAATATATCCTAGACCTGTGAGATTTTATTTCTTCACATTTTAAAATAGATCGACAAAAATGGAATTGGCCACAGCACTAAGGAAACTTTCAAGTGGGACAAAAAATAACCTACTTTCTAGATCTTATTAAAAAGAAAAACAGCATCTATGTATGAAAACCAAATGACAAACTACATGCAGCTCTCAGATTAAAATTCTGTACTTACATTTTTACAATATGGCTTGTCTACAAGAAAAAAAAAAAAAAAAAAAAAAAAAAAAAAGAGGCAGAGGCAGTAGGTAGAAATTTCCAAGTCTCCAAAATGTGGTTTATGTAACTGTTAAATTTAGATTAGGAAGCAAATTATCTTGAAAGGTCTCCAGGAAATGTAGTACAGTAAAACCATTTAAATAGGTCAAATTTCATAGTCAACTGCCAGGGAAATTACGAAATATGAGTAGAGTTAATACAACCTTTCAAATAACTAGAGGAAGAGAGATCACTCGTGTTTGGGTTTTTTATTATTATTTTTTAATATCCTATCCATCTCACAAAAAGGCTATATAAACTGGAAAAAACACCCACTCAGAACTCGGGTTAGCAATATTTGCTACACTGAAAAGGTGTGAAATGTTAAACAATTCACAGAAAAGGATGTTCAGCAAAAAAAAGTAACACTTTATTTCACTCTAACCAGAAAATTTTTAAAATTTAGTAATATACCCTTACTCTACTTAAGAGCCCCATAAAAGAGTGACCAAAGTTATCCTATCCTTCTCTCACCCCCAAAACAGAATCTTGAATTATTCTCTGAAGACTCTACTGGGCCTACCACAAAATAAAGCTTCTCCTGGTTAACACTATACTTTATAATTCAACAAAGGAGGAATGCACCAGATTTTAGAAGCAGCACTACCAGCGACAGCCAATTCCTTTGTCATAAGGTAAATAATAAGTTTAGTAGGCAACAAACTGTACATTACAGAAATGCAGCTAACAACATGGGTCTATAAGAAGTACAGTAGCAACTAGACATAGTCTCAAGCTCTGTTTTCCTTGTATGCTACCTTTTTTTTTACATAAGGCAATTTGGCAGTTGTCACAATGATACCATGGGTTTAAAAATGAGGGAAGAAAGAAAAATAAGCCCAAAAGTTCATCTTCCAGCATGACTTATCGCCTGAAGTAGTTAAATTCTGGACTGAAGTCAGCTAATAGATCATAAAACTAGGATGAAGAAACCCCAAATAAAATCCCCCCCTGCATTCATTTGTGGATTATGGGCCAAAAGGGAACCCTGACATCATTTCATGTGCCCTTCTATGATGATGATTCATCACTCAGTCTAGTGCAAAGCACTTAATGCCCATCATTTTGCTTTGTGAGTATAAAAAGAGGGTAAGTGATGCTACTTCACATTTATAACATTCTTTGATGATACAATAAAATACAGCACACCCCAAGTACAACTGCCTTTCCTACCCTGAAAACAGAAATGCAGCTTTTAATTTCTAGTGCCGTGTCCGTGCATCGACCCACCGTGAGGGCAGGGGGGACGGGTTTCCACCAGAGGCCTTCAGCTAAAACGCCTCATGCCCAGCAGCTAGTTAGAAATCAGTAATCCTTCTCAGAAGAGCAAGTTACCAGCAACACATGCAGCACCACCATTACCTCAACAGAAACTATCCAAGAGTCTAGAAAGAAAGTAAATTGCACTCTCTTCTCTGTGCTTCCTCGACACCCGGCAGGGACCGAGCAGCCTTGTTTTTGCCTTTGAAGCAAGCTGCCCGTGTTGGCCTGTACACAGAAGCAGCCAGGTGGGCCAGGCTGACATGGAAATATTTCTGCCCACTGAACACTGCAGCTTTAGATTAGCAATCCGAAGACGATACTGATCTGGGCAGAATCAATTTTAAAAAATAAACATCAGACTGTCATTAATTCAAGCAAATACACCAGCGCGTACGTGGCTCTGCTCCTCTCTATTTCAGGCCTCATAATTACTTTCTGCTCCTGAACACAACACTGTTTTTACACCAGCCGTTTATTAACAGAACCAATGTTTTAGGAAAACAGCAGCAGAGACTTGGACACCAAAAAAATTTATTTCCTTCAAAATACCATATTGAGTTTGAGCGAAAGGCTGCTTTTGAAATGAAATTTAAAAAGGAGAAAAGCACTTCCTCCCCTGACACCACAACCAGCCCAGCACTGCCTGGCGCCGCCGTGCTCGCACACCTGAAGGTGCGTCTGCCCAGTGAACACTCCTCACCCACCTCCCACTCGGGGGAAATGCTAAAACGAAGGCACGGCCCTCAGGAGAAGGGCACCGCTGCCCACAGCAGGGAACCGCGCGTGGTATCGCTGCCCGGGCACGGCCGAGGGGGTGCGATGCCCCGGCGGCGCTCCCCTCCTGCCCGCCCCGGCTGGGCCCACCTCACGGCTTGCGGGCAGCCACACAGCCCCCAGCGCAATGGAACGAGGAACAAGCTCCCGGCGGGAAAGCCACGTCGGCGTTAAGGGCGCGGGAGTGCCGCCATCTCAGCTGCGGTGCAGCAGGTCAGTGCCGGAGGGCACGGGGGGGGGTGCTGGCAGGGCAGGCAGGCCCGCCGGGCAGGGAGGAGCGCCGTGACGCGGAGGGAAGCCATCACGGGAGCGCTCCCTTCCTCGGGCCAGCGTCTCACAAACCCACCGCCTCTCGTCGGGCTGCGGGGAAACTCCGTGGCAGCTAACTGATCCCTGAAGGAAAAAACCCCACGAGGCAGGGGCTAGCTTGCATACAGCCCTCTCGCTACGCCCCCGCACGTGCACCAAGCGACGCGGGAAAGAGCCTACCCAGCTCAGGGAGTTCGTCCGCTCCGAGGAGCTCTCACCTCAGCAGGGGAGATGCAGTTACTGATCGTGTGCTGTCTGTTTTACAGGGCTCCCTCAGAAGAAAGCTCAGAGCTGACATTGACACCGAGGCATCTAATAACCAAGGGGCAAAAGAAAAATGAAAACCCCACAAGCCCACACGTACTTACTCAACAAAGACGAAGCTAAGGACAACATCCGCTTTGATGAAAGACTGGTGTGGACGTACTGCTACTAAAAACGGACCTGTATCAGGTCATCGCACCCAACCAAGCCACATAAACAAGGAGCTGGTGGCCCAGGAGCTCCCCAGGGGGTCTGACACCCAAAGACAGCCACATGCACTGTATCTGCAAGGAGACTGCAGTCACAGGCGCGCCAAGCGCCAGCGAGAAACAGGAGCAGCACGCACACGCTTCACCAATATGACTGAGCAGAAAAACCTCAGAGAGCGTTTAGCTGGGCTTTCTATTTTAAGAACTGGTATGATTCACGTTACCTCGGCTCTCAGTGTTTTGCAGTCTTTACTGTATCTACCCTCCCGATAAGCTCATGTTAAGCAAGCACCGAAAAGCCCTGACATTTCAGAGCTGCGGCGCAGAGCAGCCATACATCACGCAGAGAGCCTCCGGCAAAGCAGGCAGCTGCATCCAGGTCTCCCCAGCGTGTATCTCATGACCCCTTCGCTTGCTGCCCTTCCTGCCAATCCACACACGGAGCCGAACAGAAGAATCCCTGCAATGCCGTAAGTCACTAAGTATCGTCCTGATGTTGTACAATGATGAAATTGCACCACAGCAAGGGGGGCGGGGACCAAAAAAAAAAAATAAAAATACAAAAACCACCAAACCAAACACAGAAGCATCACTGCTTAATTGAAAATTTGGCAATAACCAGTATTACGCTAGTTCAAGTGAAGCTGCCATTGTGCCCTACGTGCCTGCTGCTGCCAGCAGTTGTCCACTTCTATCTGTTTCTCTGCTCTCCAGCTGTACTAATGTATGCTTTCATGACAAAACACAGGTAAGGAACTAGTATCACAGCTAGGAACACAGGCAGGAAATATTATCAACAAAGGAAGGATCTAGAAACGTATGCACTATTTGAGTTCAAGAAAAACAACTTTTATATTAATAGCATAAGTTCCCATATCCCGTAAGACAGTTGCATAAAATAATCCATTTTTTGGTACTTGCTAATAAATAAATTAAAAGGAGTTTTCACCATTCTTGTTTTTCCTAAATTTCAAATAATAAAAAAATCAACAACAGCGAACTGCATTAAATATTTTATCCGTTTTGGCTCGTTTATTTCTTGCTTATAATGCTTTGAAGAGACTAACCACTTTGCTGCAAAGTTTTGCATCGCTAACAAAACCTGAAGGATTGCAAAAGGCAGAAAACACCAAGTTGCATCTTTACATTCTACTCAATGGGTAAGAGAAAGCAATAACACAAATGTTTTCCTACAGGAAACATTAAGTTGATAATTTCTTTCCTCATGAAACAAGAAATGGTTTTCATTTACAAGTTGAAAGTAAACATGCTAAAGTTCTCCTCGAGTAAAAAAAGGGGACTGAGGGGATCATCGGATAAGAACAATTAAAGGGAATGTCCTGTCACAGCCAGAACTCAACATAATATTTGGAACACTCAAAATCATTGGCTGAATAGTGATATCCTACTATATTTTCTAGAATTTCACACGACACATTTATATATGGCTGCCCTATTATTTTAGTTCTCCATGTCAAAACATCAAAACGTGAGCAAAAATTTACCTGAAGAGTTGTTAAAGCACTTCATTTTAGTTTAAAAAACTTTTTAAAAAGACAACAAAATTTTCTTAATAACTAATTAATTTAAATTACTTTTAATTGCCAGCCAATTAATTTAACGTTATGTGCTACAATCGGTAATATACAACACACCGAAGATATTGAGGGGTCTGTTAGTCAGACAGTTTTAGAATAGATTTATAAAATCATAAACACCATTCCAGGTTTCTCTCAATCACCGAATTGAGGTGGGAAAAGATACCATGGAAGACATACTGTGACCCACTGATGTTTGTCCATTTTTTTGTACAGAGCAGAGGCAAAAGGAAAAATTACTGTTTTTTTTCCGTCACAACACAAGGTGCCTCAATGACAAAATAAGTAGCAAACTTGCCCACTCAGGCTGACGCTGCACTGGAAAAAGGAACCAAAGGATGATCGCACTTGCCCAAGGTTTCAAAAATGCCACATCTTGTTTGAGAATGCAGTTGAGATGCATCCTAAAGACCACACAAGGTTAAATTTCTCAAACAGCCAAGTTGAAGCCGAAGCACTTTCATATTTTTTGAATGAGGGGACACACTGATCAGGACTGACCATTAACACTCCTCTGAATTCCTCCTGCCTGTTCCTCCCCACTCACTAAATAAACAAGATTAAAATGAGTAAGACTAGACCACCACTCCTCTACTGTTCCTAGCAGAAAGCATGTCCTATTTGACCTGTGCTAAAGCTGAGTAAGTGGATGGAGGTGGCTTTTTTTGGCACAGTAAAAAAGGTGTCAACCCACAGGATGGATCACAAACAGCACTGGTACTTGAATAGGCACAGTCAGAAAAGTACCAGAAAATACTATCCTTCCCACCCTGGGAGGATGAGAACTATCACAGCTGACCTTCCAAAGCTGCAGGCATGTGAGATAATGAATCTGACTCCAAAGTTGGTCCCTTCATCCACTCTCCACTCCTGTACTGGGAAGAATGGAATTGCCTACAAGCCATGGAAGTAGGGAGGTGTTTCACCACACCTTTTTTTCACAGGTAAGAGCCCACAACACACTGCAGCTGCTGCACCTGAATTCCCATGCTGTCAGGAGCACTAATAAAGTATCTGCTGAGAAACAGGGAGAGAAAAGGAGAGATAACAACTAAAAATGCAAGTATAAAATTGAACAAACAAAACCTCCTTTATAGCAGTGTGATCCTTCAGACTCGGTGAGGCAGTGCAAAACCCGGACAGTCAGTACATTTTGTACATGCAACTCCAGTCGGTCGGCGAGGTTTTTATAAACCTGTAAAGAAGTCTCCTTCTCTGCAGGCTCTTACCCTGCGCAGCTGGAGGGCACAGGGCAGGCTGCAGCCGTATCGGTCACCAGGGGCTCCGCAATTTCGAGAGGGCCCAACCCAGCCTGCGTGGCAGAGTAAAGCCACCCGAGACTCCTCTTCCACCACCCACCTCCCCAGCTGCAGAGGTGACGGGTTGTTCACACCGAAGCTGTGACCCGGGTGCACAGTCCCTCCGCTCCCTGGGACGCTCCTGCCAGGGAGGCTGAGTGCTGCTGCCTGGCCCAACACCAGCTACGGCTCGCTGTTAGCACAGCACCTGCGGGACACTTCTGGAAGGTCTTAAGATGATGCAAACGCACGCGTTAATTGAACGCCTTTAAAAAAAATGGGGTCCCTGGGCATTCCCAAATCGGCTGTAGCAGGAACTGCTGTAGGAGGAGAACAGCACTGAGCGCTGCGCGTTGGTACTAGGAGGCATCCTTCTGGCAAGGCCCAAGAGCAGCAGCAACAAGCGCCGAGACAAGCCTGCCTGGTTTCATTTGCTACACCCGCTGAGTCACACGGAAAAAGCTTTTGACGTGCAACACTAGTGGATCACTCATCTGGGCTAAGAGCAAGGGAGTATCTTCTCCCTCCTTCCAGCACCACTGGAGAAAAAAAAATATTTGCAGAATGTGAACCTCCAACTACAGCTGTAAGGGAAACCTGCCATAGGTTTAAGGTAAGAGATTAAACAGACTGACACTCCCCAGCTGAGAAAGGAGGATGCAGAAGAGGAGAGATCTGCCACAAGCGGTAAGTAGAAGTGAACAGGGTGAAAAGACTACTCACTGCCTCTCACGGCCCAGAAGATAAGGGACACATATAAAGTTACGAAACAAACTTCAAAGGAAAGTCATTAGGAAAAAAAAAAAAAAAAAAAAAGATAACTTTGTACAAAATTACTTGGAGAAACACAATGCTACAGGATGTTGCAGAGGTTGAAAAGTAAACAGATTGAAGAGAATTAGGCAAATGGAGGACAAAGGTTATTTAACACAGTATATGTCGTGTTGATCTGCCGAAAATCCGAAAGTCAAAATTTTACAAGAAACTGAGTCTGTGCAATCTTTATAAATGCTCTCTTGCCCTACGTGTCCTCTGTTGACCATTCTGCGACAGTAATTGGCATAACTGAGAAAAGGAACTCATCTAAAACCAGATTTAGTCATAACAATTCACCTGTCTCCGATGGATTTCTTTTTATTTTTTTAATACATCATTCCCAACCTGACCTCTGTGGACTAGAGATAAGATAGGTGGTCTATAGATAGGGCCACGGTAAATATTGAAATTACTATGCTCATGAGAGAAGATTAAGATTATGATGAGCACAACCACCAGAGATTCTGACAGTTGACATACTGTTGTCCTGCAGAGTTTGTTAAATGCTGTTTCACTGTAGAGAACTATTTTGGTCAAAATTATTAAGTAGAAGATTAGATCATTCCCAATGTGTTAGAGTTGTTGCTTTTTATTAAAAAAAAAAGAAAAACCCAAACAAATTTAATAAACGTGATGTGCAAATATAACCTACGTGCACCTTAGGGCACTATTCATCCAGAATCTTCTTTTGGAGAACCCAAAAGAACGGAAGGAGAAACAAAAAGCATCCTGGAACAAGCTGAAATGTATGCATACCTGTGTGCATACACACACACAAACCACTCCTGCACCTCACAAATCGTGCAAAGGAAAGACCAGTCTCTGCCCTACCTTACTGCCTCTGGAGGTACAGGTATGCCTTCTATACATTAAACACTTCAGTCTTAAAATCACCATTAAGCATTGTTAAATTCACTGGTGAAACGTCCTTGAATTTCATCTAGAATTAAGGAACTGTTCTACAAAAACAACTGCTTTGAAATCTGTTACTCTCTCTTTTCTTGTCATTTTTAATATCTGCCACGAAGTAGCAGAGACACACCTATTTACATCTATTCCCAATTCCTGTACGTCATGTCTAAATCTAATATGAATATCTACCAACATACATAGCTGCAAACAAATGCTTTATTCCATTTCTAGGTATCAGTCAAGCTTGCACAAAGCTAAAAGGACGCTAAAGAGAATGTGCTGCAAGGACTTAAAAATGGCTACATCGACTTCAAGCTAAGGAAATTAAAAAACAAAACAGAAAAACCAAAACCACACCACAAAACCAAATAGGCTGTGAGGATTTCTCGAGACCCAAAACCTTTTAAAGCACCCAAAATCAGAATATATAATAGCTTGATGGTTAGCACTTTTACTTAACAGGAATAACTTGAATTATAGCTTTCCTGAAGCTGACCAGTAAGTCATTCTTGTAAGTGACATGTTAGTCAACTGACAGATACTTAATACAGAAGAACACACAGAAGTTTATCTGTATTTTGTTATTCCTCTTTTTTTTTTTTTCCTCCGAGGCTTCTAGTCTGCAGAGATTGAATCCTTTAAAATTAGACTTTCAATTTCATATCTGATGTTTAAGAATCCAGTACACTTCCATTTCCTTCCATTTTTCCAAATCTGGATAACTAGCACAGTGTTCTCATGTGAATTCTTACAGGTTTATTATCTCAAACCTTTCCAAGATACACATCTGAAGTTATTCTCTCTCTCTCTCTCTCCTCACTCACAGGGATATAACCCAAAACCCACAGCCAGCATTGTGTTGCTGCTTGCTTGAATTTTGTAAGCTAAACTCTTAAAAACTTACTTAAACTACTTAGAAAAAAGTAACCATGCTTAACCTTTTGTCTGCTAAGACCAAACATTATAGCAACCCTCCTCATCTGAGCTGTTAATTTTATTAGTCAAGTCGATCTGAGGTCATATTTTCCAACCGCAATGGCAAAGCACATTGCATTGTAGTCCTGCTAACAGTACAGAATCAGGTGGGAGGAGAGACCAATGCTGGTTTTGTGTAGAAAAGAATTGCTAAGCCCTGACCCCTCGAAGACAAAAGGATGGTGCAAGAGTAGTCTAGGCCAAAGCTCTATTTGCAGAAAATCAATGGGTTATACACAATAGCAACTGCACTCAGATGTTCATAGCCCAGCTGGAGTCTGTAGATCTGGTCTCTAAATTCAGAGTATCTGACACTGAAAACTAGAAAAAATTCTTTTCCCCCTTCTTTTTTTTTTTTTTTTTTTTTTTTCCCTCCTTATGTTATTTAAACAGTCAAAGTAGAAGCAAGCTTTGAACCAGAAGTCTTGGAATTGAGATGACTGCATCTCTTCGCTTTGCCACTCCTTATGATCTTTGGTAGCCAGCCAAATGGCTCAGCTTAGCTTCACTTTCCACATCACTCCAAAAGTTGAATAAGTAATAAAACTTGCATCAGGAGAGGGCTTTATAATCACATTAGAGACATGCAACAGAGACCAGCTACCTCGGTTCACTGGACAGCTTCAACGAGGCTTCATAATGAGGTACAGGTGTTGGCACTAATTAGGAATACCCAGCTCACTGCTGACATCAGCCCCTCAAAGCAATGACTGCACTTTAATCCTTTAAACCACATAAAAGAAAAGCAGAGAGCGGGCGGACCAGAAAAAAAAGAAAGAAAAAAAAAAATATCTGAAAACGCCTCTGCAGAGGACTGAAATATTTTTGCTTACTTAAGGGAAAAAAATAGAAGTGTCACAAAACTGCAGGAAGTTTACTGTGAAGTATCTGAGTACATAAAAGAATCTAAACCTTGTGCACAACCAGAGTTTTTAATTTTAGGAAGGGTATCACTGTGTGCAGTATGTATTCATCACAACTATCAAAATTTATATCCAGAAAAGCAGCTGAGAATAAAAAGGGGTAGAAGCAGCACATGTAAATAGTGTGGTAAGATAAAATTATTCCATCTATGCCTACCAGCCTTCCAAGCATTACGGGGTCCACCAAGACACATTTTAACTGAAAATATTACAAGGAGTTCTGCAGGCTGGAACTTCATTGTTAACAGCTTCTTTTATGACTTCCTCTCCTTTAAAATCCACAAAGCTTTCATTTAAAAGGTGATACCTGAATGTTGAAGGTATATAGGTTCAATTTACACATTGTAAACACCAACACACACATTTATTTTCTTTTAAATATCAGTTCCTCCTTCACTTACATGCCAGGTCATGAGGTAGATGTTTTCGCTTCAGCTGATGACATCACAAGCTCCTAAAAAAATGAAAGGAGTGCTATTTAGGTAGTCGGAGTGGCATCAGGCATTTCATGGTTGAGCTACAGTTTAATTTTTGGCAAGTAAGTGAAGGGTAGGTTATGTTTTTATTGCAGTTTTCCTACAAAAATGATACCTCCGTAATATAAACTCTTAAGTTCCATAATTCTCATTTAATATATAGAAAAATTAAACACATCAGCTGTATGTTACACGTACTACAATACAAATACACAAAGTACTACAGTTAAAAGTAAATTCATCCGAATAATTTCAAAGTCGACCTCATCATCCTCTTAACATGAATGGGAACCAACTTTACCGATACCAACAAAGCAAAACTTAATTAGTGTATTCTCTAGCCTGGTTTGAGGATACAAAACAAAATGCTGCACGATTATTCAGCTGACTTAAGGGGCTGATTTCTCCAAATAACACTGATTCTTTCTTCCTTCTAAAGGGTCTTCCATGAACTGAGCATGCTTATAAATTCAAAGAAGGGCAAAGAAAAAATAAGTAGAGGGGAAGCTCCGTGTGGCTCCTGCCTTAATTCCTCAAGACATTCCTTCAGCCTTCTCCTTGACAATCCTGGATAGCTCAGCTTCCCTGGCAGGGATTCTGCTTACTCGCCCTTTTTAATCTAGTCCTGAGCCTTGAGCAATATTAAGTATGGGAACAGAAGGAATTTTTCCCCCCACCAACTGCCCACATTCCCCTCCTGCAGGATCCTGCACATGTATGTTTTGTGTCCTATTGTAATGGACATGGCAAAAGCATTAAAGTTGTTACACCCAACGGATGAATTGCAGCACTCCTCAGAGATGTCAACAGTTCGACCAGGGTCTGTCCTGGCAGGCAGTCCACCCCATGCCTTAGAGTAAAAAGCTAACAAAAACAGGACCACTACGAGCTGGGAAACAAAGTATTAGAGAGCAGGAATTCAAGTAAAAACCAAGGAACCGATAACGGCATACTCTGCCAGAAAAAAAAAAAAAAAAAAAAAAAAAAAAAAGAATAAAAAGGAGGAGAGGGAGATGGCAACATCTTTCCAACTGAAATAAGGCAGTTTCTGGCCAAAGTGTCAGCACCATGCTGTAACATTTCTGCTTCCCCACCCATCTGCAGTACAAGAAAAGGATACCACCACCCATCCACTGAGGAGTGGCACAGATCTTATTACTTAAGAACTATTGTTGCTCAACTTAGGCTGTGGCATCAAAGGAAAACACTTCCTTACAACTGGGGGGAGGGGGCACAGGAGAGTTGGGGAACCCACAATATACTGTAGCTTCCATATGTTGACCTTACAAAATTTTAAAGTTTTGGCTATGTTAGTTTGCTTTAAGATTCTGTCTTTGGGGTTTTTGTGTTTGTGCATTTGGTGGTCTTTTGTTTGGTTGTTTTGTTTGGTTGTTTTCTAATCCTCCCAGTTTCCTCTTCCCAGCTCCTTGACAGTCTCTCACTACACCCCACCGCTGAGCAGTTAAGTTTTGAGCAACACGAGAAGATCTGTAGATCAAAGCAGCACCAGAGCCAAGGTCGTGGAAAACACGAAATCACGCCACGTGGGTCAGGTTTTTAACTTGAGAGAAGCGGATACACCCCGCGGCAGCCACCACAGGGACAGCCTGAAGCGACCCACGGGGAACACGAGCAGGAGGGGAAGAGAGCTCGGCAGCAGAAACACGGTGTGCCACGCTGACACACAGCAAACAGGGGTGACGGCAGGGGACTGCCTTTAGAAACCCACCGCTGCCCTGCCGCAAAAATTGATGCTGCCTCTACCCTCCGGCTAAGAAACGCCACGAGCCTCACCCACAAAATGCACTGGAGGAGGGAAGGGAAGGGATGAAGTAAAAAAAAAAAAAAAAAAAAAATTAATTAATGCCTGGATCAATTTTTCAAACATGACTTCAAACAAGTTCTTCTTACGAGATGTTTCATTATGGGATAATTCTTTAGTGTCCCAACTGAACCCCTTCAATGTCAGTTTTCGATAGAAACACAAGCAAAGCCGTGGTCGTGGTAGCTCAAATGGCATTATTAAAATGCAACACAGCCTCACAACTTTTAAGCGTGAACAAAACCACAGCTTTTGCCTCCCAGCTGAACCACAAAACTAATATATTTTTGAACTCTTCATTAAAAACACATTTGTTTGCTCAGTTAAATGCCAAGATGAACTCTGAAATACCAAAAGGTTCAACTAAAAATCTTTTCTTTCTCTAACCCTTACATTGTACAAATATACCAGATAGCATGAAAGATATAGCAGACCCACAAAATGCCACTCTTTTTTTTTTCCTTTTTTTTTTTTTTGGGGGGGGGGGGGGAAGGGGAAAGCCAGTCTTAACATACTGATTCAGAAACATTAAACTAATTCACCTCAAATTAATGAGCATGGGGCTCTTCACTAGTAGGTGAAAAAACAGAAGAGTGCTCCCCAGCCTGGGAGAGTGCCAACTGCCCAACTTCCCCATCAACAGCAAGTTCAGGAGCGGATAACAAACTCACAGGAGATGCTCACCCTCCTTTCACAGACATTTTGCCAACAGACTCCACATTTCTACTCCCTGAGTGCATCTGAAAAAGCAACAGGGCAGCAACAGAAACTGTGGCATGGGGAAACAGAAAAGTGGAAAAAAAAAAAAATTATATAGGAACTAAAGAAAAAAGTAGACACAGAAAATAAAACTTAGAAATGCACAGTAGCATTTCATAAATACTGCCTGGAAACTAAGCGTCACCAGGGGAAAAAAGCATCGGGAAGATTTATTTCTTAAAATATAACTTTTAACAATAGAAAGCCATTTGGAACAAAGACCTATTTTTGCAGTTATCACTACTGTTATACTACCATTCCCTCTGTAATTTACCATAGTACTTACCGACAGCCAAGCTTCCAAAACAAAAATTGTGTTGGTTGAAAACAGTGCTTCGTGCTTCTCTCCTTAACTGTCCCCCACGCTGCACTGCCATTTTCAAAAAAAAAAAAAGAGACAGTCGCAGAAAAAAAAAGATCTTCCAGGATCCTGGAAAAGGGCACGGAGATAGGAGCGCAGCCTCTCCATGCGAGCCCCTTCCACTCTGCATGACCCTTACTGCTGGGAAGCCTGGCCCGGTGCTGACAGCACACATCTCCCTCGCCACGGCTCAAGCCCTCTGCCAGGTCACCCTCTGCAGAGATCACCCCTTTCTTCTTTACACAGTTAACTTCCCGTTTGAACACTACGCTTCACTCTTTTGTTAGTACATCTTAGTCTTTTCTCCAGACTAAGTAAAACCCAGTTCTTTCACCCTCTGCTCACAGGCCACATTTTCTAACTTTCTGATCCTTCTAGCTGCTGCTCTCCACCACCCTTTGTAAGGCTGGCACACAAAACCACCATGAGGTTGTGATGCCCAAATCTGGGCAAAGGCTTCCAAGTTGAACCCTTCCCTACACGGAAAATACCCTTTCCTTGCTACAGAAAAACATCCTTTACTGCCACGTGAGTTGCAGATGATAATTCTAGGTGCAAATGCCAGTGTGTTTGCTTTTGCAACAGCGTGCCTGTTGCCTCACGTCCTGGCCATGAACAGTTATTGCTGCTGGGCCCATCACCCCCAGCCCGCAGGCGTAACCCCCTGCCCAGCCCCATCCAACCCCTCCTTCCAGACTCCTTCACCAATCTGTCAAGATAACTAAATTCCAAATAGACGCACATCTCCACCCAGTTTCATCTGGGTATTTAATGAACGGAGTCCTCATTGCTTCACCCACAACATTAATGGCAAACATTAATTAATACTGGATCTATGAGAGACCGCTTATATCTCAACAAATTCACCTGTCTTGTTTGAAACTGATTTTAGATTAAAAAACTATCCTCTCAGTTTTCCCGTGAACATTTCACCTAATCCACATTTCCTTAGCTTGCTTCTGGTAACACGAGTTGTCTGATAACTTACATCATCTACTGTGCAATTCCCACCTCACAAATTACTTTCAAAACTGAATTAGAAAGCTGGTCTTGTGACGCTCCACGCCCCCTTCACAAAAAATAATCCCACAGATATAACAACTGCTTATGTGGGAAAGGTATTAGAAAATCATTGTATTATTTCCAATTTTTCACAGACCGATTCAGATGTCTAATATGTGTAGCCAGCTCCCCACAGACTACCAGTAATGAGGGTAATGGTACTCGTCCCCTTATAGTTCTGGAAAAATCATAATAGGAGCGAGTATCCAAATACCAAAATAGTATCCATCATATTTAACTGAAGAGATACTTCCAGGCAATACTTATCCTATGGGGACTGCAAGTAGAAAAGAAAAAGTCACTAAGTGTTAAGAAAAGTCTTCTAAAATGCTTGCTGAGCCTTCATTACCAATGGGGTTGGATTTTTGCTTGTAATAAACTGTGATCTGATGTTGCTTCTTCACAAGCTTCTAGCAGTGCTAACCACAGTGAGTATTCAGCAGCTTCTCAATTTTTACCTCTTTTCCACCTTGGCTTAGCCAAAAAAAGTAATTCAGTGTAAATCCACAATCTCATTGTAAAAAATCTAAAGATAGTTCATCTGACCTTAAGGTAGGTCAAAGGCACAGAAAGCATCCAGCAAAGCCTGCAACTCCCTACCACTTTCACTTCCTTCCACCATCACAAAAACTTTTCATTACACCTTTACGCAGCAACAAGACTATTCTTAATAATAGCCAGTGACTTAGTAATTCCCAGCAGCCAATTAAAATTTGCTGGGAAAACAATTTCCCACAGTGGCTTACCCCATTTTCAGACAAACAATGCAGCAGGATGTCTAGAAGGATAGGTTTCATAAGGCTACTAACAAGTAACATCAAGCCGTTTTATGAAACGCTCTGAAGTCCTGGGCCCCTAGGCACTCGGATGGTGACCCAACGCAGCGGTTATCCAGCGCATGTGCAGCACCAGCCACTCTGCAAAATACTCAAAGCTTCTTATTCCTTGCTTGAAATGACTTGTTACACCATATAATTCACACAAAAAAAAAATAATAAAAAACAACAAAGCGAGTCAGGGGCTGAAACTGCCCTTACAGGGAAAAGAAACCAAGACCAACACGCATGCGGGATTTAACTTAAACACCTGACCTAAGGCACACACAAAGCTGTTTATATTCTTCAAGTACCAGTAAGATATTAACGTTAGTGAAACAAAGGCATGGGCCTATAAGAGGTCAGATGTAATGGGATAAATTTAAGAGAAAAAGGTAAGTTTAGGCTTAGCATTAAGGAAACACTCTGACAGTCAGAACTGCTGGCCCACGTCCCCAGGGAAAGGATCGGAGGCTGCAGCTCTTGACGTTTAAACAAAGATTGGACAAGAATCCCGGCAGCTGCACTGCCAAGACAACACGCTCCAGTTCAGTGTTTCTCAAACCAGCCCGAGGGCAAGGCAACAAATGTGGGACCCGAGTATAAAGAGGCGGACTGCTCCAAGTGGTTTGTTCGGCCTGTGTGCGGGGAGGACTGCGCCTAGCCACCGAGACACGCAGCACGCAAGCGCTGCGCATCAGCTGCCCCACAGCACACGCGCACGTCGCCGCGTCGTCGGCGAGAGCAAAGCAATCCCGAGTAGCTACTCTGCCTTTACATCTCTCCTCCCTACTTCAGAGACAGAGGGACGCTACAGCGTACAGCTGCGTGCCAGGGCAGCTACCACACACCGGCTCAGCGGCGTGCCCCTCTTTTTCGGGACAAAAATGTTAGGGAGCTATGTTATTTCCGCCTGGTGCAGGATGCATCTCTCTCCATGGAGTGGGTATTCCCCGCAGCAAGTCGCAATGCAGAGGAGTGTAGCAGAAAGAGACCACAAATGCACCTGGCAGGAACCTGCAGCGTAACAGCTAAACTGGGAGAAAAGTACTGGGAGCCGACGGGATCCTTCCTGAATCCACAAAGCCTGGAACGGGACACGGGCAGAAGTAACGAATGTATTTTGGTGCCATCTACTACCAGGAGCTGGAGAGCAGGACTGTGAGCCACTCGCCAGCAAAAACAGGCTATTTGTGAGGATCTGGAGCCAAAAAAATAGATCCAGTTCTTGAAGAAAGGGAACACTACATGTCTTGCCATTAGCCGCAGCCACATGTTGGCCAGTCAGATTTTAACCATTTTAACCGAAAGAGATGTGCTTCTGTGCATTGTCTAAAGCTGATAGCAGTACTATTTCACGTTATGTTCTGAAAAGAGGTTCAAGTGAACATTTCAGAAGCAATATTCTAGATGACCCGGAAGCATCTTTTCCCATAGCTAATTTCCATTATTTAATGCAACTATATTTGTGCACAGTTATGGATATCTTTAGAGGAGATCTTAAAATAAAAAAAATAAAACAATTCACCAACTGTGAGAACTTCTGAACTATGGTAACAGAAACGGTTTCTGATGGCAAAGCCATGCCATTCTCATACACTCTGCAGCAAGTCCCATGACCCCTCCACACACAAGAGAGTCACAAATGCTAAAAGCAGCATCACTGCTTCTTGCTGGATCCTTCACGCACTGACAATATAAAAGATGAAGGGCCAGATTTAGACTTCGGACTGAAGTAATGCTAAACTGTGCACTTCAGTGCCTTTAAGTTAGATCTCTGGCTCTGGAACAAGAAACAAACCCCATAAGGCTTTAATTCCCCACGCAGCAAATGAAAAGATCTTTACAGTGGGACTCAAAAGTGTCCAGCATGTTCAGGACAGCCAGCTCACACACCAAAGGAGGACTGATGCCAGAAATCTCTCCTCTTGCAGGTTCAGTTGCTGATTTGCAGCCCTGTAAACGGATACCTTCGGGAATCAGATCCATGCTTGGACCTTTCTTCCTCCTCTCCTCACACGCACTCCTCAGGCATCCAATTCAGCTTTGCGTAAGGCCTCAGTGGTTGCCACACCTGCAAAGGCGAGTCCCTCATCCTGTGCCACCCCTCCCCAGCCCCAACGCCCCCTCCCACTCCCAACCCCATCTACCAGGCCCTGGCCCCTTTCCTCTAACCCCTCTCCCTCACAGGACTCTGCTGCTGCCTACCTGGAGCACGCAAGCACCCACGGCCATCCCCACCGCTCCGCTGGAAGACCAGACCGTGCAAGCTTTGCCTACCTACGTCGTGCCATTTAGCTTCGACCACTTGCTCGCAGGATGGCCACCAATTGCTGGGTAGTGTCAGGAGGAGGTCGTGCCTCAAACCACCACCGGCTTGTCCAAAACAAAGAAGCCCAATGAGCTTCTGTTCCTATCATGGTCAATGCAAGTAAGAGGAGAAAAAACAGAACAAAACAAACCAAACAACAAAAAGCACCACAACAAAAAAGAACACCCACAAACCACCGACATCAGTTAGTTTAAAGAAAAGATTAAGAATAATTTATGTCTGGATTACAGGAGAAAAGCTCTCTCACAGTTAGATGACAGTACTCAAGAAAAGACCACGTCTCCTTTTCTGGATACATTAAGTTGTAACGCTCCCAGTGTACAACACAGGGGGTCATGGAGGTTACACAACACGCGCTTTCAAGTTTCTTCTACTACTCTGGCTACAAGGTATTTGGGTATTTAAAGTAGTGTGGATATACTGAACAATCCTGGTCTTGAAGGTAGTCTCAGTGGCCACAGAAAAATCACCCTTGTAAACAGCTCACCTCATATCAAAACATTTAGTTAGTATTTAACTGAACGACAGTCAGATTCCAGAGAAAAAAGGGCAAGAGAAAAGTAACAGAGTGTTAACTTCACTTGCTCATCACAGTGATTTAAAGTACTTTCGACATCCTTCAAAGTCTGGACATTGGTATTTGTGAGATTTCATAAGGAAAGGCCCCCTGTTCTTTCTTGGTCAGACATCTGATCATCACACCAGCACTCAAACTGTCACCTCCCCCTGCAAAGAAACCCCATAAATAAATAAAGCACCCAAGCTTTGCACTTAGACCGCAAAACACAAGGCTTGGAGCACAATCAATTGGCAATTAATGAAGCAGCAGACACAAAAACACAGTAAACAAGACTTCATCAACCTCATCCTCTGTGGCTGCAAATTCCGTAGCAGCAACCAAAAATGACTCTTCCCTGAAGATGATCTTAAATGGTCCGGGTTTTTTTACTGCTCTGAAAGAGAAACCTGTGTCAACTAACTAATCCTTTTCCAAAGCCATCCCCACTCAGTCAGACAGAACACATGACAAGCTCTGAGAAACAAGCAGGGAAATTCTGGCCTCGGTGGAGTCAACAGGAATTAAATCAGTGCCAAAATGAAGTCAGAAATTATCAATGCATTTATTTGATGAATTTGTGAGCAGAACTCCCAAGCGACAAAACCGAGTTTATTTCTTCTCAAAATTTCCTGATGCAAATATGCAGGGGGTTGCAAGATCAAGTTGTAATGCAAGAGAACTATTCCTTTAAAGCACCCACTGCCAGAAGAGCTTACTGTCAAAAGGAAAAATGTGACCTTTAATAAAACTGTCTATAAATATACAGACCTTTATGATTTCTTGTAGTTTATTAAATAAAGACTTCCACTATATAAAGCTGTTTCCTTTACAGAGGCAGAGCTTCTGATATTGTTTAGCAAGGGGTTAAACCTACTCCTGTAGGTATGGACAGGCATCCACCAGTTCCAAGGACAACAGCAGGTAACCCTGCCCCTCAAAACACGCTGGTATTTCTGCACTTCAGGCACACAAATGACACCAAGGTCCCCTGTGCTACACTCACCAAACCCCATCTGTGACCCAAAGGGGAAAGAAAAAAAACTTGCTTTAATAGGTTTCCTCCTCCAGAGTTTTACATCACTTCTGCTTACTCGAAGCACAAAAACTTCTACAATCCTGTCAGACCTGGAAAGCTCAACAGGGAAAGTAAACACAGGAGCTGGGCTGCCTCTCCTTTGAAAAGCACCATCATACCATTAAACCCACAATTCTGACTGATTAAATCTCTATAAGCCTGTAAGAGACCATGAAGAGGCAGAGGTACTAGAGAGTACCCTGGTGTGGCATTAAACCTTCTAAAAGATAGATCTAAAGATGCTTTCTTTCAGCCAAAGAAGTCTGGTACGGGAGCGAAGCAGGCTCAACTTTCACAGTCCTTGTGCAAGGGCTGACACTAATACCATTTCTTCAGAATTAAACGTATGTGACCAGTCTGATCATTATAATGTAGTTACACTAGTGCTACACCTTCAAACTGTTAGAAAAGCTGGTTTCTTTGATAGAATGATCTTAATATAGATTCCATCAAATTATTTCCAGGAGGAAAGGAAAAAAACCCTCTTGAAAAAAAAAAAATCATAGGGAAGAAAATGTTTAGAAAAGGATTTGAGAAGTGCATCCCAGTTACTTTTCAGTATTTTGAAAGTTACTCCACTAAACCAATGTTTTGCCATTGTTATGTATCAAGAGGAACTGCTGGAAAAACATGAAAGTAAGTTTGCTTTTGAAACATACTTATTATCTGTACAAAACACACATCAGCAATTGTACTTAAACACACAGATTCAACTTGCTTAACTAAGCACAACTTACATATGTACTGGCATAAGAGAACAAAAGTTTTTGATAAATACACAAGCAAAATACTCATCATATCAATACAAGTGTTCACTAAAAAAAAAAAAAAAGTTATATCGTGAACACTTTGTTTTCTATGAATATGAAAAAATACAACTTGATTTTTCAGCAGACGATGCTTCTATATACAGACATATGTAAATCCACAGAAATGTACCAGCCACAAAAATGTAACACCTCACATAAAAACACTGATGAAGGAAAAGCCCCTCTAACAGACCTAGCAAACCTACACAAATCTTATTTAAAAAAAAAAAAAAAAAAAATTATCCCAAAAAGTCTGCCAAAATGTTTTCAGGCCGACTGCAAATAATCTGGAAGCCCATACTGTCTGGAGTCTGGTACAGGAGACAAATTTAATTTGACCTAGCTGATTTATAGGGTCCCAAGAAGACTGTGAGACACTCACGAGAAATGCTGTTCTCTCCAATAACAAGGAAAAAGTTGGGATGTCAGGGGAAAAAGATGAGGGCACAGCCAACAGGAGACTACAAAGGCATCAAAGACATGGCCAAGAGAGATAAGTAAGAACTGTAAGTCACGTTCAAGTTGTTGTGTGCACTTGCTGCCTTTTTTTTTTTTTTTTTTTCCCTGTTTAATTTACTTTAGCCATTTTTTCCAACTCTTAACCCATTCATACCTCAGAAGTGGACTGTTTGAAATGTGGAAGTCAAGCACGCAGAAGCAAACATGCAGAAAACAAACTTATTTCCTCAATCTTAAAAAGAGAATGAAGTGGCACCTGCAAAAGCTATCAGACTTCAGCAACCTAAATTAATGCATATCCCTGTTTGCTGTCACATATAGAGGCTTCTGAAAATCTAGAACAAGTACACAGAAGACACCAAACAAAGGATCTGAGACTGCATTTAAACCAGATTAATCCATGTAATGGGAGTCACGGGGCTCTGATACTGAGCTGACTGCCAGGACTGCAAGCCTTCTAATAGCTTACATCTCACCTTCTGAAGTTTTATGGCATTTATACAGGAAGAAAAACAAAAACACCACACGTCAGATCCAGCAAAGAACCATATACATTAAATTTTAAGCAACAGGGGAAAGACAGAATACACGAAGTACTGATACATAAAATAATTTTTAACTATCTCCTCCTTCATTGAGCTCAGGCCAGAGTCTTCATATCTGACAACAGTTGTACCACAGCTGTTCCATCTCTGTACAGGTGTGTAAGTCCAATTAGAGCAAGTCAGATCTCCACCAAAATTGCAGAAGTATACATGGATGTAACCTACTAGCCACCGGCAAAACCTCGTTCAATTGCCACTCTAAGTAAACTTTTTGTATGTTAGCTGTATAAAAGTGTACTTTCACCAAAAAATATGCTTACAACCAACTTCAACATACCTAAACACCTGAGAAATACCTGAATAAAGAAAAACGTTCAAAATTTTCACAAAATGCCACTGGGAAACTACAGAACAAGATCTTAAAAAGTACAAAACCAAACCAACTAAATTGGTGGATACTGGTTGCAAAGAGCACACAAAACCATCTTGCATTCTTTCTATTTATATAAAAAATTGGAATTATTTCATCCCACGAGCTTTTTCATCTTTTTCTTTTCTTTTTTGGACCAAAAAAGTAAAGCAGCACTAAGCAAAGAAAGTGCAGAAAATTAATTTCTGCAACATGGACAAAATATATAGCAAAAATAATTTCCATAGAAGAATCAATACCATTAAGCAGGAGCGAATTTTACTTCCTATATATGTCAACAGCCATTATAGTATTGTTGCTCCTAAACAAGCACCTTGTATTAATATCAACCTTTTAGTTCCTCCCTCACTCTTAGCACATTCTGTCGCAGAGCCACAAGTTCAAATTTGTCAGGCAAAATGCTTCACTTACTTCTTAAGATTGCTCATTTCATGCTACGCTGGAAATGATTATGTTGTTAACATAAGGAAGACGGCAACTTCATTATCAGGTTTAAGTATCTGCTTTTCAGTTGCTTAAATGACAGTCAATTTGATTTTTGTAAAAGAACAAAACTGCTCTCGAATCAGGCTGAAGAGTTGCTAGAACTCCCCCAAACACGGTTAACACTATCAAAGCACAGCAGTGCTGATGACCAGTAACCTTCCCCTTGCCGGGTTCTTGAAAAAAAAAAAAACAAAAAACTATTTTCTGTGCTGGAAATCAGCATTTCTTCTCCTTCCTATCAAACAACATTAACAAGGTTTACATTGCACTGCAGCGTAATCACCTCTTATCACTATTTCAGTCAGTTACCAGCTGGGAAAAGAGCCTATCTGCATGAAAGCAGGCACAGGAGTACGAGTGTGTTTCTCCTCTTCCCTTGCAAGTACTCATAACAGTGGGAGAGGTATCACTCCTACCTCTGCTTCTGCTGAGGCTCCTCCTCACCAGATAATCGCTGAGCCTACCATTTTCTTGTGCGTGTCTCTAACTTGCTCGCATACTGCGTATTTTAGCACCACAAGGTTTTGTTGGATTTTTTTTTTTTTTTTTTTCCCATTAAAGCCAAAACCTGGATGGGACATGGCACTATTTCAAACGATGAGTCCTCCACAGCCACTCTGATATCAAAGCCTGCAAATTAACGCTGGAAGAATATTAAAGAAATACAAGCAGTTAAAAGCAAAACAATAAAGAGAATTAAAAACCACAAGTAATCCCACCGGGGACATTTTTTTCCTCCCTTGACAGGATATGCATTTCTATACATTTTTGTATCCAGTGGTTCAAGATGTAAGATTTTCTATGCGGCAGCAGAAAGAAAATACCGCCATTTTATTCTGTAAGATTTAAATATCTGTGCATCAAAAATAGTAATTTTCTCAGTGTCTTGATGCTCTTTAAAGCAAGCATTATTTAAAAATTGTCTGGTCTGTTAAACCAATACTCACATTTTTAAAGTGGTATGAATGAAAGCTCAGAGCTTAGTTATGATTTTCAAGTGCTCCCGAACACCCATGTTACTGTAGCAACCTAGCAGTGTCATCAACCTAACACCCAAACTGCATCAATCTAACAAGCAAGACGTCTTTAGCAAAAAAACTTTTGTCTAACGTTTGTAGCAGATACGTCATTTATTTGCATATTTAAAGAATTTCAGTCATGCAGTATTACATGATAAACTATATACCACAATCAAAAGCTATTTAGCAACACAGGCATGTCCTAGGCAGAAGTCTTCCTCCCACTACTTGATCATCTACCCAGCAGCATATTCCAAAACAAGAACTACCTGTAAATTTAACACACAGCTTGGAAAACACTTCCTAACACAGTCGCACAGAATTAACTATTTGCAATAGACGCTCCTGGTCAGTTGTTTTGGCTTGCACAGCCTGGTAAGCGGGGTACCACCCCTCCCTTCGGAGGATCCCAGGCATCCCAGCATCTACTCATCACCCCCCGCACAGCCCAAACCCTCGGAAGCTGTTGGACTTGCTCTGCAGCAAACCACTCCTGCCAGCGCGAAACTGCTCTCTAGGACACAAACGAGAGCCTGAGCCTTTCACCAGGGAAGGCTACCACAGAGTCAGGAGTTTCCTGCAGGTATGTCAGGCTTGCAGAAAATATTCAAGCAGAATTTTTTAGGGTGGTGGGGGAAGGAAAAAGAAAAGAAAAGGGGCAGGGGAGGAAAGCCCTGGACAGCAGATTGACAAAATAATACATAATTCCCTCAAGACTGGGTGACAAGCATATTCATTTTAGCAACCAGTCAGGCATGTGTATAAACCTGTTTTTTAACATCTCCCTACAGCTCTAATTAAAACACAAGGAGGCATTAACGACACGATGTGTTATGTTCAGCATCCAATTCAATAAGCAAGAAACACAGCTCTGTAAGCTAATGCTGTAACAGGTGTACTTTCAAGAAGGAAAGCACTCCAAAGTTTTCAAAGTACAACAAGCTAAGGCAAGCATCCCAGTATTTAATCCCGGAGAGAGTTATAACAAATAACATCAGCAGTCACAAGCGTAGCCTCCCACCTTCTCCTGCTCCTCTGCGCAGGGCGACTTAACAAGTGCCAGCGGAGCCTCCGCAGCCATGCTCGCAGCTCGGGGTCTCTTCCACTTCTTTAAATCCAAGTAAAGCTTGTATTATAGCTCTACAAATGCAGGAGCTTTCCTCAGGCCCAAGATCACACGCCCCAGACTGCTCTAATCCCCAAATTCTTGGTCTCCTACACACTGAAATAAGATCTTAAATGCTGGAAAAGTTCAGATGCCATCTAGAGAAGGGTGACTTGGAAATATGAAAGAGCGAACAGCCCAGGGAAACAGGGAGGTGGTTAGTTAGTACACAGACATCTCTCCACAGAAGTCAACACCCAGGCTGTCACGTTACACTTCGAAAACTTCTTTGCCAGATACCATCTTATAGCTGAAAGAATCAATACAAATAGTATCGACAGACACACTTTTTCGGGGTTCTGAACATCAGATGTGCAGTTGTAGCTAAAAGATAGTATAAAGGAAAGTAATTTTGAAGTGACAGTGTAATTGATCATTTAACATGGATAAATATGAAAGAAATCACCTCTCCCACTCTTTCCACTTTAAATAGCAGCATTAAGTTAAAATCAGCTGTGTGTTAAAACGCAAGATTTCATATAGTTATCCCACTCTTCAGAGGTGCCATCGAGCCCTACAGATCTCCAGCATCTCCCACTCCCACCTGACCCAGCCTCCGCCAGGGCCCTGACATAACATTTCATACATCAGCTCTTCAAGATGCAAATAGCATCTGTTGGCTTCCATTACATAAATATCCCTGATAAGAGCTATTATTAACTTGTTAGTTTCCATTTTAAGTAAAGTATGTCAAAATTGCAGTTATGTCTCCAATTACAAGAAGCCTCAAGTGTTATAAGCACTTCAAATCTTCAGAAAAGAGAAACGCTACACAATTTTAGAGGAAGAGTTCCCCTCTCCAGAAATTCAAAAGCCCCTGAGTGCCCTCAGTTGTAGCTCCCACAAAAATAGTGGGAGTGAGGAGAGATTAAGCTGGGCATGAACAAACAGCAATTTTTGACTAAGTCCAGTTCTGTTTGTAATGCAAGAAATCACCAACCAAAAGCAATAAACAAGTTTTTCGTTATAAAATGGCATCGAGAGAACGATACCCACGCTTAACAAAATATTTACTTCTAAATTTCAGTTGAATACAATATTCTCTGTTATTAAATTGCCCTGTATATTCTAAAGAGTGGGCATAATGCTACACTACCAAACCTATTCAGGTAAGAGCCCCCAAAACCACATACCAACTTCTAAAGGAGACCTCTAGGGACTAAAGGTGAAAGACACACCGCAGAAACAAAGCTTTATATAACATTTTCATCCACGGATCATAGAAGACACACTACAAAAACGGGTGCACGTTCCTACTCCAGATACATCCCCGGTTTCGCCCCTCTAACCAAACCCAGACAGATAGCACGCTGCCCTCCTTACCCTCTGGGGCACGATGGTCAGAAATTAATTTAAAAGATTGAAGTAAGTTGCCTAAATAGACCACGGGGAACACTGTAGGGGTATCAATTTCAAACTCAACCGCAAGGCAGTTTGTACAGGGTTTGACTTCACTTCTCACCAGCGGGTCTAAGAAATCCAGCCGTTTTCACCACGGCCTTGGACACCTGCTGTCACGCCAGCCAAGAGTTCAGGTCACCAGTCGAGACACCCCAGAGGCCAGCTGCAGCAAGCTCTTTGGGATAAATCCTCTACAGCACTCAGCACGTGGCAGCTACTACAGTGACCACACGCACGCGTGCCTGCCTGGGTGTACCTAAATAAAGCCATACAGGTAAAAGTAACACTCAATTATAGCCAAGCAGCCTTCGTAAATTCTCCTCCCTAAGCAAACCACCCAGCTCTGTGAAAACTATGCGCATTTTGAAAACCAAAACAAAAAACCCACAGCAATCTCAGGTATCCCAATAAATCCCAGACGCAAACTTCCTGATTTTCTGCCACAGAGAGGAAGTGCACAGAACCGCAGAGAAGGAAAAACCTGGGTTTATTCTAACACCACACCGAGATCCTCTAGCCCAGGCTTTTCCATTCACAGCGGATTTTCATTATTTTAACAAGGTCCCGAATGAACATGCATCCTTGCCAATAAATGCCACTGCATACGTTCCTGCATCAGCTCTCCAGCAAATCTTCACAGGTACCTGCTGCATGTACGTAATGGAAAAACAAAACAAAACAAAACACAACCCCCCCCACAGTTCCACTGAATGACCCAACTCAGGGGAGTATTTTTCCTGCTGGGGGAAGGAGGGAGGCCTGTTCTGTAGAAGGAACCCAGAAACAGGAAACACCAAATGAAGGACAGGTAATAGAAAGAGCTCTCATTATTTTTATGACTTTTACTGCATCTAAAGCCCAACTTTTGCAAAAGAGAGGTTTCTTCTGCTCTTCTTTGGCACTAAAAAACAGGGCATGACATATCTAATCTGGAAAGAGATCCAAACTTCAGTTAAAAAAAGCAAACCTACAAAACTTTAGATCCTAAAAGCACTAATGTGCTTTTAATTTGAAAAGGCACTTTCTTAACTAAAGCGACTTCAAATTGCATTTTCTCCCCTCGATAAGTGCAGATGAAAGGCTCTTCTGACGTCCTGCTAAGGAAGTCTGTGGCAGGCTTGAAAGGTACGCTAACGTGCCTTCATCCAGCTCGCCCCCTCCTCTCTAAACCCATCCGGCTCTCGCGCTTTCGGGTTAGCTCTAACCATCACTCAGATATGGGCTCGCGTGGTAGAGATGGGCAGGTGTGCTCGAGATGCTCTACAGCACAGCCCACAACAAGCACCAACATGACGTAAAAAGTTGGCTGCAGATAAAACATTTCTCACGCACCGAGACAAAATACAGTTCTCTTAATCTTTCCGTGTTAGCGCAAAGGCTCTTCTGCGCGAACAGGGACGCACAATAGCTTTCAAGTTTCTTGTGTCTTTTAATCACAGGATTGCTAATCACAACTGGATGCCATTTCCAGCAGCATCCCCTTCTCCAGAAAAAAAAAAAAAAAAAGAACGTCTTTAAAGTACAGTGCTATTTTAGTGATATTTTAAGTACACAGCCACTCATTATAACAATTTGTGAACAATAGCTTAAGTCCTCCAATAACTATAAACGCTCTTTCATAAGGTAACTGTAGTTTAAAAACAGAAAGAAAAAAAGGCAGCATTTATTCTTCCCATGAAGACGTCCTTTAAGGTGCCCCGTGCCCAATTCTCCCGTTCGCCACCGCAGAATTATTCGCAAGCGCGACTTTCGCTCCATCCCCGGCCGCTGGCCGTGCCGGCCGCCGCGCCTCCCTAAAACGCGCCCCTGCCCTGGCAGAAAAGGGGAGCGACAAGGAAGCCAAGACGCTGCACGATCAGGAAGGTTTGGCCGGCAGGATCCAAGCCGGGACCTGCACCCACCGCCCCCCCCCCCCCCCCTCCCCGGGCACCGGGCCGCTCTCCCGGGTAAAACGTACCTCGGCGGCGCGGCGGGAGGGCTGCGCTACGGCTTCATTGTCAAACTCAGTTCTAGCAAGTTCCTCGACATACCGGCGGAGCGGTGCTCGGCGGCGGACAAGCGCCCGGCTGGCTGTCTGTCTGGCTGTCTGGCAGTCTGTCTGTCCGCCCGCCCGCCACGCCCAGCCGCGCTCCGCAGGGCCCCGCCGGCTCCGGGGACCGGGCGGGTCGCCGCCTCTCCGGGTTGCGGCGAACAAAAGGGCGCTTCGCCGGGGGCCGCCGCCGCCCAGCCCCTGCCGCCCGCCGCGGGCACAGCCCGGCGAGAGAGGCGGGGGGGGGGGGGGGGGAGCGGAGGAACCGCCGCAACTTTTCCCTCCGGACGCGGCCGCAGCGCCCACGCCGGATGGTGGAGGGGGGAGGCGGGGGGGGGGGGGGGGAACAACGCTGCCCGCCCGGCCCGGCTCCGAGCCCCCGCTGCGCCCCACGTACCCGCAGAACCCGCCGCCTCCCCCCCCCCCCCCTCCGCCGCTGCTTCCTCCTCCTCCTCCTCCTCCTGCCCGGCCTTGGCGCCAAACGCCGCCGCCGCCGCCTCCTCCTGCCCGCCGCAGGCCCGGCGCCTCCCCCGCTCGCAGGCCCGGCGCGGCGGCCCCGGCGCCCGCCCCCCGCCCCGCCTCCATGCGGGCAGCCCGGGCCGCTCTCACCTCCCGCCGCCGGCCCGGCCCGGCCCGGCGCGCCGCTACCGCTACCGCCGCCGGTGCCGCCTCCGCCTCCCCGCTGCTCGCCGGCGTGGGCGGCCGCGGCCGTCAGGGCTGGAGCTCCGGCGGCGGCTGCTGCTGCTGCTGCTGCTGGTGGTGCTGCTGCTGGTGGTGGTGCCGTCCCGCGCCGGCGCGCATCGCCTCCGCCCGCCCGGGCCCGTGGCCGCCGGCGGCTCCCGCCCTGCGTGTGCCGGCTGCTCGGCGCGCCCGCAGCCAGGCCCCGCTCCTCCTCCTCCTCCTCCTCCGGAGGCCGCACAAGAGCCCTATTGTATTATTGACACTGCTGGGCTCCCGGCCCCGCCTCTTCCCCTTCCCTCCCTGCCCGCGCCGCGCCGGGACGGGCCTTCCTGCCAGCTGCGCCGGCACAGCGGGCGGGAAAGCGGCCTGAGGGGAAGGCCACGGCCCCAACCCCCCCCCCCCCCCCCTCACCACCACCCCCCTCAAGGCGGGCGGCAGGGCTGAGGGGAGCCAACCCCGCCCGGGACCGGGAAGGTGGTTCCCGCTGCTCTCCTGCGTTCCTTCTCCCTTCCAGCTCCCGGCCCGCGTCCCCCCGGCCACCGAGACCCAACTTCGGGCTGGTGGCAGGGTCAGGCCCTACCTCACCCCCCCCCCCCCCCCGCTAAATTAAGAACATTTTAGGCAAGGGACACAACTTGTAAAATGATGAGGGTAAAGTCTACCTTCAGGCAGCTTTTAGCCAGCTACTGCTGTTAATCGTTCGGCCCCCTGACGGGGCTCCCCCCTCGAAGCAACGTTTGAAGGAAAGCACAGTGGGCAGCATCGCTTCAGAGTAAAGGAAACAACGGCAAAAATTTGGCAAACCTCCTCCGTTATTAGGCCTCGCACCCACACAGATTTCCCACACCGCTATTACCAAGTATGGCATCAGGCGCGCTGCAAAGCCCCTTTGCCTTCCTTACCAGAATGACTGCTGCAGTGAGATTTATCTGGAGAACCCCCTTCACAGCTGCTGCAGCTCCATTCTCCGTGCACGCAGTAACCGAGGCACAGAAAGGCTACATAAACAGGGCAGAGAAGGGATTTGTACTTGGAGTCTCAAATCTGGGACACAGCCCTTCCCTCTAGGCCCAGGCACTGAGAAGAAACAGCAAGAATACAATAACAAGGAGGACAAAGGCAAAGGAATGAAGAGATGAGCAGCAAGCATGGCAGGGATAGTTTTGGATGCCGGAGCTGCACCTCTACAGTATTTCCAGACAGCAGCCGAAAGAGGAGGTGAAATGGGTTGTAAGGAAGGAGGCACTGTTCAGGCCAAACGTTCCATCTTGCTCAACAGCCTCCCGCTGGCTCTACCAAGTCACAGGCCTCCTGCATCGACTTCCTCCTGGCCCCAGTGGGCATCCACAGTAAGATACTTCCCCCACGTACTCTGCAAGCCTCCAACTACTTCTTGCTTGGATTTCCCAAGCAGGATGTGGCACGTCTGTTTAGAAACCCTCAACAGATCACTTCTCCAAGTACTTGTCCAAGTCAGCTTTCACCGAATCCATGTAGGCTTCTGACTGTAAATCACTGCTGACAAGGATTTCTGTGGATCTACCACCTGCTGCTGATGGGAAAAAAAACCCAACAAACAAAAAAACAAAGAAACAAAAAACAAAGCAACCCTAAAACCAGTCTTTTTTTTCTTTTGAATTGCTGGTTAATATCCCTGTGCATAGTAAAAAATGTAGCTTTCTACAAATGCAGTTAGACCACAACCAAACAGTGATGCTGACATGTATGAATTCCTTCACGCGCCAGCAATCACCTCATTTGCCTTCTGTTCATTAATATATACTTGTCAGGAAAACACTGTGAGCAACTTCAGAAAACCACAACATCAAGTAAAATACCAAGAGCACTCTCCCCCTACCTCCCCCACCACCACTTGTAGAATCCTCTACTTCAAACCAGGTGGTCCAGGCAGTAGGTCAGGCAATAATGATTTTTAGACTAGGTCAGGCAATAATGATTTTTAGACAAGAGATTTTAAGTCCAAAATTAAGAAAATTCAGAGTGATAAAACCTAGAAAAAGACATGTTTTCTACTCATAGAAGGAATTTAAAGTCTGGTTGAGTTAAATTAAGAAGTAACCGTTTTCAAGTACCAATATCTTCATTTGGATTTGAAAACAATTTCTATTTTTTGCATCCGTGAAACCTGCTTAGTAGAGTGTATATACATAGTGTTTAAAGTCTCTGTCATTCTGAAGGACTACGAAGAACGTATATTCCCATCAGTGAAGGAAACATTCCTATGAGAAGTCTCCTGCCAAATTACTTTCTAGATGAATGACTTCATCAGGAACAGATGCAGCCCAACCCGGGAAAGGTGCTGTGCAGCTATCTTCATTTCTCATGCCTGGAATCACCCCCCTCCCCCCCGCACTGGCTGCCACATGTCAGCAGAAGACGACATCCAAACCTCTAGTTCTACAGTAAATCCACAGCTGTACGGGGTGTGCTCAGGGCCCTAAGATAGGTGACATGGGAAAACCTGTGGCAGAAAGTCCGTGGGGCTCCTAATTTCAGTAAATGCTTTTATGTGCAAATACATTTTTTATTATCTGTGTAACTTCTAGCAAACTATTTTACCACTTGGTAAGAATTTACACAGAATTGCGTTTAGACTTGCTATGGATTTCTATAGAAACACTGAGCAAGAGGAACACATAGGAAGTAGGTTGTACGCTGTTGTTCTTTTTAAGGACATATGCAACCCAATTTCCACATTTCCTCGAGAAAGGATGAACTACAGATGCTCGTATGCACCTAGAGAATATAAGGCATTTACAAAGCCAGATGTTAACATGTTGATAAAGTATAGCACAAACATGAAGTCTTCCCAAGGGAGAAATGCTCCGGAAACTAGAAGAGATACGGTCAGGATAAAATAACATATATGTGTATATACCAAAGTTGAACCAAGTCATTATTCAGCTCTACAAATGCTGCCCATAGTACGTTAGGGTATCGAGAAAGTTACACTCAAGTAATGTTTAGCGTCTGAGGAGCAGGGTCACGCAGAGTTTAACGTGGACTAGAGCCACAGAAGAAGCATCTCAGACTGAAACACCTAGAAGTTTTCAGTGCATTTCAACAGGAAAGTGTTTTGGTTTTTTTTGTTTTTTTTTGTTTTTTTTTTTTTTTTTCCCTACAAAACCTGCAATCTCTGACCAGATGCCAGAGAAGTAAAAAACAACAAACACGCTGTAATATCATGGAGGAGTGGCGGGGAGAAGTAAGAACTGTAAAGGCCTGGCAAGTTAATTCATATCCCTTACCTCCAGGTCTTTGCAGCATTCCCAGCCTGCACGTAGAAGCCTCCATGGGCAGCAATTCTAGTTGACTCTGATAAACACACAGATACCAAAGCCTGATATAGCACCTTCCTCTGAAACACGTAGATGCTGCATAAAACTCCCTTCATTGCTAGATCGGATACCACTGCTGAAACCTCGCTGCAACGTGTTTGAAACCAGAGCAAGCATTGGCAGCTACCGCCGAGAGATGGGAAAGCTTAACTCCCGTTTTTTCCTTTCACAATGAGCAAAATTATTGAAGTGTTATCATAAAGCACAAACACCCACCTGCAAAGGAGAGAGCTAATTATCACTGTGGAGTAACTTGAATGCTTCTGCGGAAAAAAATGCAAAGCAGAATCTCATCTAAGGATGGCTAGCTGTCTTCAAGCCCTCTCGTGACTAAAACCGTTTCTGATACTATTAGAAATAGCAGCAAAAAGCACTCCGAGCTTCAGAAGATTGCCTTTACCTCTAACACTGAATCCAATGCTTTAGCACCTGTTGGGGCAGCTATCAAAAGATGCCCTCAGGTCATAGTACAGCCCTTCCATTTAATCTCCAGAACCCTTTAAGAAAAGCCCCTGAAGTGGTTTTTATGGAGGGACTTCAGAAATAGGGGTGGGGGAAAGGTCTCCCCTCACAAAAAGAACAGCACATTCAGGGGGGGGAAAAAAAAAAAAAAGAAAAAAAAGTACCTCCACAATCACGAAGCATTTACTTTCCTTAGAGCAAAATGTGCCAGCTTCACTTCCCAGGATCTGACAAGTTCAAAGTTTTGTGCTTAGGGAGACCTTCGATTTATCTTTCTCCTTCTAAGACAGTAACATAGAATGGAGAGGACTGCCAGCAGCTTTCAAAACCTATCAGTATTACGGCTCTGTACCTTAAATGCATTCAAGTAAGTACTTAACAAAAAAGAATCGATGAATACATCTTATGCTTGTGTTAGTGAGGAAACAAATTGTGTCTGTTGCCTAAAAAGGTCGCAAAGTTAGCTGCATCTGCATTGCCATATGTGCAGTTTGGGGGAAATCTCCCTTACAGCAGTCAGCATCCAGTAAGTAGGGGGAAGTAAGGCTGCTGCTCCCTTCAGTGCTCAGAAATCACAAGCCAACAGTCACCCCACCCCCCTAAAACATTTGTTTCGTGTTTTATTTTTTTATTTTTGAGAGATTGAGTTTAATGGCTCAAACAGCAAAAAAACAACCAACCAACAAAAAACCCCAAACCCAACCTGTTAAAGTTTTCTTCACTATAAGAACAAAAGGTTCCTAAAAACGAAAATGAAGATTCTCACATGACTCTGTGAGCTGCGACTTCTTCACCACAATACTTGGGGTAAAATGAAGGGGGAAAAGCAGATACATACCGCTGTCATCCAGACGCAGAGTCCTTTGAGCACCCAGTACTGCAGAGGTGCCTATCCTTAAATTTAACCTTATGGTTTGGGTAGAACCTGTGACAGCACGCTGCTTTTAGCCTTTGCAGTTTGGGAATGTCAAAAACTCATTTAAAGGCCGTTCAGGAGCATTGCAACCTCACCACTTCCTATCTACCAACTTTACCTGATGCTTTGAAGGACAAATTTTCTATAGTAGCTCTAAGAGATGGATGTGAGGGAAATCCACATGGGTTTGGAAGGTCTCTTAGACCCTTGACAACACCGGCAATTCTAAAGCCTTGTGCAACTGGAAAGAGGGCGACTCGTACTTGACAGATGCTGGTCATGTTGCTTAATACATTCTGGGAAGATCCCCAGATACTCTAGCTGTGAAATCGTAGATAGCTGGGGATTATCCTAGATGCACAAAAAGATGAAGGAATGAGCAGTTGCACATTTTTCTTTGCGCACTCAGAAAATTTCGGAGCTTTTTTAAAAGCTTCTCTCACTTCCCCTCCTTCTCTTCTCTCTCTCACTCAGAACCCGCGATGACTACAGAGGCATCGGGAAGAGTGCATGACCACAGACGTTACCAGCAGCAGTCTTATGGCAACCAGGCATGCCGAAGAGATGAATGCAGTAACAAGTGTTCTTCTATCAAACCGGACACCAAGATACTAATGTCTGGCCTGTTAACACCCCATGACTCCCAACCATTCAGGGAAGCCTCCTGTACCTCCTGCTTCTACCAGGTTTGATGCTCATAATGTTCTCCCATACATAAATGGTTGTGTTGAGAGACAGAGCTCAGACTAGCTTGCTTCAAGGAAAACCTCCAGGCGGACAATACAGCAAGTTAATATCTTGCAGAAATTGTTACCCTCAGCAAATTGCTGTAGCTAGTAGTGCGAGCTCTGCGGTGTCCAGGGAACAGGGTGGACCACCACCAAGCTGCTTTCCAACAGCTTGCAGCAAGAATGCAGTACTACAGCACACAACTTAATGAAGCACTGCAGCCTGCTTGCACAATCCCACTCAAATCCATGCCTGCTAGAGACAATGCTTAAAATCAGCACTTATTCATAGCTTTCAATACTGTTGGGACTAGAATTCAGAGATTTTAAGATCAGGTTTAATCATGCCTTGGAAGAGCTGTTGCTGCAGACCTCCAAAAACCTAGGTCAGCGTTAGGGAGTCGGAAGGCTTACTCATTAACTCAAAAAAGAAATGGCACAAAGGTCCAAAGTAGTCAACAAGGAACTTGGGAACAAAAAGCCTGGTTTTGTAACTACTCAGGCAAGCACCTGGGCTGCTATGAGGTCTTAAAAGATTCATTTCACAGCAGCTCTTATTAAATCTTTAGAAAAAAGCCTGGGGAATCAACACCTTCTAGAAGATATTATCAGCAACACTGATTTAAATATGCACAGAAAGCTGAATGCTGTATGAATAAAGCCTAAACACTTAAAAGACAGCATTTAGGAGAAGAAATTCAGCTACAGAGTTCCCGCTCATGCTTCAGTCAGTGAAACTCTTTTTTGCTCCTGTTAGAATGACTGGAGCGCCTATTTTATAAGAAGTTTTTTTGGCTGCTTTTTGGATTTAAAAAACCAAAATCTACCCCAGTTATGCAAGTGCAGCCTGGTACGTGATGACTGAAATACACGCATTTTATGCATGACTATTAGGTACGACAAAAGAAAGTGGGTGACTTCCTGGCAATTGGAGCACAGATACAGATCTTCTGCATGTTAGGATGAGGATGTCATTGGTAAAAATTGTGAAAATACTTAAAGACAGCTTTTCTGTGACTTCGATATTACATAAACAGGATTACTAGGCAACTCAGATCCAACTGGGGTACAAGATTTTTTTTTTTTTAAACTGAAATATTGTACAATAATAGCCAAGTATAAACCAAAAGCTTTGATTTTTCTAAAGCTTCACAGTTTAATACAACATATTAAAAAGAAAATTATACTGATTAAGTACTTCATGTTCTTATCAAGCACTTACACTTTGTCAAAGTTACCCTAGACTATCTCTAGTTGGAAGACCCATTTCTGACCAGTTTAAAGCTGAGTTTGGGATTTTATTATCTGTTTACTTGTTTTCAGGAGGTTTTACCTGTTTTCAGATGTTAAATGGGATATACAAAGCAACTGCTTTCTAACTGAACAATTCTACTATATAACCACCACAACCTGGTTTTGCTGTGAGCACATCGTTAGCATGCACCTAGCACCCAAAGAGGCAAGCGCAGTTAAAAAGCACAAAACTTTCACAAGTTAAAAAACACAAAACAGAAAGAAACAACCACATGCACACACAGATCAGGGGGAAGTACTTTAACAGCCCCCATCCAGGAACCTCTGTACTTGTATCTCTACAGACCAATATAGGAATACCTTCTTCCATATTTTACTAGGAAAACGGCAGCGTAAAATCAATCATATACTGGGTGACTCTGGGGAAAAATCCCTGCTGTCAAAAATTGACCTTTTTGGCAGATGGATGATGCAGAGTTAATGTTTATTTTCAGTTAGCTGTGAATATCTCTTTAAAGTCCCTGTTTAAACACTGAATTCAGCTTTTATACTTAATATAATGTAATTATGTTTTGCGATATTTTCTCATTTTAAAAAGTCTTCCAGAATCCAGTTTAAATTTTCAATGTTTATTATCAATCACGTTCACAGGACAATCCGAATTAGATAAAAAGCTACACAACAAATGTACAGAGACTACATGAAGCACGTACCCTTCTGTAACATTTACAATACCTGATGCTTAGGCTAGAAGTGTTCTTAACACCCAGTAACAAGAAATTGAAGTCAAAAGATAAATTATTGGATTGAGAAACTCCTTCATTAGAGGGGTTTTTATTAAAAACTCTTTGTGTTGGTAAGCAGGCTATCAATGTAAAAAAAAAAAAAAGTCAACATTCTGCTCTTTTCTAAAGTTTTCCCACTGTTTTAAGCCTAGATTCAGTTTCATTTAATCATCCTGTCCTCCAGCAAAAGTAGTCACAAAAACCAATTTAGCACTTTGTTTCCAGAGTAGGTTGATGATACAAAAAAATAAAACTATAAACATACATATAATCATGTATCAGCATATAAATTTGCAAATATTACATGTAAAAGGTTAGCGACCCCAATGGTCCTATATATGCACCGCTTTGATAAGTTACACAATGACAGATCTGAAGTACATTACACAATTTTAATGTACTGTCCATATCAGAAAGATACATTTACTATACGTATCTAGAATAATTCCTGCAAATACACATTGATGAGCTGCGCTAGTACTTTGGAGATCAATCTAAAATTTTTAGCTGTTTTCACAGCCTCTCCTCACACTTACTGAAAAAAGTCTTGGCTGGCTAAGTGCAAATAAGTGTTACTTTCCACTACCAGTCAAATTCTGGTGGCAGTCTGATTTTATTTCACATTGTCAAATCAAAACATTTCACAGAAGTGACATTCTTCTTACCTTCAGTACACCAATGGTTTAGTGACTTCAGGAGATGATCTTCCTCAGTTAATCTACGCGTAACCTGAAGCAAGAGGTCCTAAGGACATATTCTAGGTATGTAGTTTAAACTAAAGGCAAGCATTTGCCTAGTAGCAACAAAATAACAGCTCAGAACATCTCTTGGGCATGACAGAATTATGAATTTCAAGAGAACAGATTCTCTCATGTGCTAATTCTAAAAAATCAGGAAGAGATGTGTTTTTAGCTACCCACTTTTGGAGCTCCAGAGCTGTGAAACTGATGAGTTGAGACTCATTTTCAGTTAAGATGCGCAAGATCTTCCCTTTTGACAGATGACCATAATGACGAAATTATTGTTTTAGCACCTCAACACAGCCCCAGTCCGTTCAATGGATTCTAAAGGCTACATCAACTGGCAAGCCACACTTTTCATTAAGAAATTTGGTTTTGTGCATCTGCACGCACAATCTGTTCAAGTATTACACAGGGCTTGTAAGCCTGGCCATAAGCTTTAAATTCATGTAGAAAATTCAGTAATAATATAATATGCAAAAAATAAATCAATCATTTATTTAATACCCATCTAGATTTGCATTCTAATATGCACTATATAGCAATAAGCATCCTTACTGATCACTATTCAAATGCATCTCCCAAAATGCTAGTAGCACTTCTTCGGTCTGTTTTTAGAATTAATCCAAAATAAGCCCTACAGCAGTGTATAGTACTTTACAGCCAAATCTTCAGCACTACTACTGAGTGTAAAAACCCTTCTCCTGGGGTCTAGCGAGGAGGAGCTTTTTTTAACACCATCCAAGCCCTCCTCTGACTCCTTGTTGCTGTATGCTCCTTCTACCAAACAACGGTGCCAGAGAATTACTGCTCCGAGCCCAAGGAAACCTCGTGTATATCCCATATGTGACTTGGGAATACCAGAGGCAGCTGTAACGCCGGAGACCCTGAGTGGACCTTAGAGCACCTTCAGCAGAACACTCGTGCTCAGAATTCACCTCAAAGCAGAAGAGCCTGGCGAGTGCTCGCTCACCAGAATGCCGCTGCGACAACTCTCGGCATAAATGCTGCGGCAAACAACCTTATTCAAAAAATATGCTGAAGCAGAATAAGCCAGATGTACATCTTGTAAGTCACGCACTGCTTCGGAAAGCGTGCTATAAGGAGAATTCATTTCAGACTAGGCTTTCAGAAATAAGTCAACGACTACAGCTCCCTCCCTGGTCCCCCGTGAAGACAAATTTGCATGTGGGCAAGTTCTGAACAGCGAGTTCCACATAAATGCACTTTCTAAACAATGTGTCTGAGTTAAAGATAACAGTAACTACTGCATCACATTTGGATCAACATTGCACTTTTCAAATATGTATTACCATTAGGTGTTGACAAGAAATATTCAAGTGTCAATAGAAGTTTAGAAATCACTGTGAAGAGTTAGTAGAAAGCCTCCGTTGTTTCTGAAGTTGAAATGTAAGTTTCAAACACAACGCACATGGGGAGCTGTGCCATTTACTCCAGTTCAGGTAATATGGTATTAAAACCACCAACAGCTTTATAAATGGGATATATGAGAAATATAAAGTCAAATGACAAAACTTCTCAGATACTACTGCAATATTCAATCCAAGTAACCTTCAAGTGCCGAGAGAAACCATATGTGAACACCTTCACGTTAAACTTCACATTCCCATCTGCATGTCAGCGAAGTTGTAGAAATTGTCTACGTCTTGAGATGCTGATGCCTTGCTCTCTGATACAAAAACCTGTTTTATTAAACAAGGAAATAGTTACGCATCAGTAAGAAAGAAGTTCAAGTAGTCTTTGCTCATTCAGAGCCAGTAATGGTTATTTTTATTTTTGCATTTCACGAGAGGCTCAACTCTGTTGGTTTTCACTCCATGAGAGAACAGTGCTAGAATTCTCTCAGCCCTGATGCTGTTACCTGTTCCTAGAAGACAGCCCAGCCGCAGCAACCCTAGCCTTCCGCTAACAGGAATTTAAAGTTTTGGGCTCAATTATTCAGGCGTCACCGGTTCAGCTAGCGTCCGCTTAGATGTACTTTCTTGGTAAAGTAAAACTCTGCCTTTCTCTTAAAAGCAAGCTTAATGGTAGTCTAAAGTTTTTGTGTGTTTGTTTTCCCCCACCACTCCTGGACAAAGACTCCCTTGCACTATATTCCCCTCAAAAAACTTGAAGTGCGCTAGTGAAGTGCACTAGGGCTGTGGGAACGGGTCATTCCAGACAACTCCGCTCCTACAGTCACCACGTCTCTGCTTCAGCTCAGAATACCACGTGAATGTCAACTATGACACTCCCTCGAATTGGTTTACTAAAACTACCTTTTAAGATGAATATCCCGTTGTCTGGTAAATTTCCAATTTAAAACAAAGCAAGTAGTTCCCTAGGCTGTTGCTTGGACACATGGTAGACGTCTCATTGAAGGGACTTAAGAATATCCACTAATTATTTGGCAGTTGTTTGGTGTGACAGCGATTGGTACCATGGTCACAACAGTTGAATACCTCCTTTCAACGTCCCTCCCTACCAGGATATTACCATTTATATTTTTCAGATTATTTTATAAGTGATGAGACCAAGGAACAACACTAGAAAGCGTGCCAAAAAAGGTGCAAGACACCAGAAAGAACACCAGAGGTAAAGAGTGCAGGCCTGTCTAGTCCACACAAATAGGAAGTCTGCTTAAGCGCATCGCACAGAACTTTCCTTCTAATAGTTTCTACCAAACAGCTCAAAAAACTCCAGTGGTGCTACTGCTGAAGAACTTTTCTAACGGTACTAGAGTATCTAGAGTCGTTTATCAGATTTATTTCAGAAACAAAAACCTGGTGAAATCAGGGTTATTAATGGATGAATTGAATAATTTTTAACCGTGGTTTTCAAACGCAAATGTAACCACCCGCTGAAAAGCAAATAAATCTCCTGCAAAGCCTTACAGGATACACGTCTTCCTAAGAGCTTTTGTCATTGTTTCTTGATCAAGAACACCTATAATTCTTTCTGAGCACTGTAACAACCCTCAAACATAAGGGCAGCCAACAACGAGGTGAAACCACTTTATAGAACATTCCCGAACCTTCTGGTAGTACTAGGTCTGAAGTTTGTTACCCCCTAAACTGCTTCTAAATTATGTCCCAAGAAAAAAATACATTTTCTAAAAAATGTATACTCATGATATTGAATTATCAAGGGATACATGCACAAACCCAGTGTTCATCAGAAGTTTTTGAGTTTTATCTTATCTAAATAAAGATATGTACTTCTTAGGAAGCCCAAAGGTCTGCTTCTTAATTCAGTGCAACAAGTGTCTAAAATAAGTGAGATAGATTTTACTGTGGAACCAGGCTGTAAATAGAGCTTTTAAATCCAGATGCAGTAAGTAATTTCACATTTGGGACAGAACCCAAACACTACAGACCACCTCCAAGAACAATGCTTACTTCACAGCATGAAGCGCCCAGTCTGAGCTTTCTGGATGCATCTCAGATCAGGCCATTCAGTATTAAAACAACAGATACCAGTCATTTCCATGAAGAAAATATAAAATGTTATTTGTTCTAATAATTAATTTCACTTCAGTCTTTGAATAAAGAAAAAGATCTAGAAGAACCAGTAAATTACCTACCCAGTATCAGCTTTGTTTTGTATGAAAAAAAAATATGCTAACCACACTAAAAAAAAAGCTACTGTAAGCTTCTGCTTAAAGAGCCCAGTTTTATGGTAAAATTTGCAGTGATGACTTTTGGGCTACAAGAACAATCAGTAATATCACAACACTGCCCAGTTCTAGTATTCTTCAGACTCAGAGAGTCAAACTAAGGCCCGCTACACATCAGGTTTTTGCTGGCACAAAAAAAGCAAATACTAGCTGCACTTGAGATGACTTATTACAAGACAACTTTGTCCAGAAACTGGGCAGTCTAGCTCCAAGGAATTCCTTCAAAAGGAACTGAAAGACAGCAAGGAGCTGTATGGACACTAGGTCTCAAAGACATTCTAATTCTAGTCATCTTTGAACAGCTGCTTGAAAGCAAAGGAAGGGTTTGTCACTTTCTCATTATCAGGGATGCTCTAATTGTTTCCAGAAACTCTCTGAAAATCATTGCCATTCAGATGAATGGGGACAGCAAGCAAGGAGGTGTTGTGTAAAGAAACTACAGGAAAACAAGCTGGCAGAAAAAGAAGAAAAATGCCTTCGAAGGAAGGCATCCTGAAATATCCTACACAGCAAAAGTAAACCTTGAAAAATGTTGAAATCCCTCCATATTATCTCTGTCAGGATTTAATAGACTAGGACATCACAAAGCAGGCTTCAGTACAAGACTGTGAGCAGAGCTTTTCCCTATTGTATTTATAGAACTTGGTTTTACTATTATGCAAAATAACAGTTTTAAGTGCAAATCTTCCATTCTTCAATGGATATGGGGATTTAGTACTCTTTTTCCTAGGGCAATTCTTGTCTGACAAGCATCTTGAGTTTTGAGTACAAAAAAACCCCAAAATAAACCAACAAAAAAAATAGGATATTCAGATTTTACTATTCAGAAACCTAAGAAGATTGTGCAGTACATCAACACTACAGCTTGACCATCAAGTATCTTAGAAGTTCTGTAAAATTTTCTGTCAATAAAGCAATACATCAGCTTACCTTGGTCCCACTAAAAACATCATTTACAGTGCTTCGACATCCTTCCACAGCACCATCCCCATCGAACTCCAAAGCAACCACTGGACCTGGAAGACAGTTTCATCTAGAATCAATATTACTTTTAAGCTTGGCATTGACACAGATTTCTCAACCCATAGGGAATTGTGAAGCTTGCAAGAAACGTTTTATGGTTTTTACTTGAGCTGCCATAATGCAAGATACAGAATTAAAAACACTTAACCATAGCTTCAAAGTACAGTGTTATCTGAGAACAAAATATCTGTAATTCCATGATCGTTTTTGCGGAGATTCTGGCAGGATTCCAGTTTTACTTCTTGAAAGGCAGCAATGGCTCAAAAACACTAAGGAGTGCAGGGCATCGTGGAAGTGAGTCAGACTCTATTGCTCAAATAGTGAGCCATTTCACAGACATCTGGAGTAGGACTGAGTCATTCAGGCATTTCTGCCTCAGTCCCGATATAGCAAACTGCCTGATTTTAAGACTTGTTCTCACCCACTATTTGCAGATCCCCTTTCTCTGGTTTTGTTCTGAACATGTTATTTCTTCCCACAAGGGTGCAAAATAGCCCTTAAACTAGACTCCTCCGATAAGCACAGTAACTTTTGTCCTATTCTTGCAGTGAGCATCACAGACCTCTCTCTTACTGTGAAAGAAAATGCATGTTGCTACTAAGTTTGGGAATGTGTACTGAGCTTTAGCATGTAACAGATGGCAAGATGTCAGTACTTCTGCAGGAAGAGACAAAAACCAATTACAGTCAGATCAATAAGAAGGCTTCTGAAATACTCTGACAGTACACCAGTGATAAATAGGAACTTAACGCTTGCCTGCTTTATACACATCTATACCTATTTGCTTAAATATGTATACAGAAGCACTGAACACCAAGGTGGTTGAGCAGCAATGGTGGTAAGTTAGAAATAGTCTAAATGCATGAGGTTCTTTTGACTACCCCAGACAGATCTGCATGTGCCACTGCTCCTGAGCTATGCAGCTGGACCACTAGAGGGGGGACAGAGCCACAAAACACATGTGGAATAGCTTTTTTCTGATGCTTTTGGGAGTCTTGGCTGGTTTAGGGCCTCATGAGGCTCTAAACAAAACTCATCGCAACCGGCTTCACACTACACCCTTGAAACACAAATTTCTCCTTCATTCCTCTTTCTGCTCCAGAACTCTGTCATGACAGCTAGATTCCTGTATCAAGAAGAGAAAGAAAATACAAACTCACCTTTTTCAAGCAGTGGAATGAATTCTGATGCACACTGCTGGAAAACTCTGTGAGCATCCTCTGCTTTCATTGAGACTTCTTTAGTCTGTACCAGCTGAAAGCCTTTACCAGTCATCTGTTAACAGAGAAAGAATTCATGTTAAAAATGCTTCTAAGGCAGAGTTCAGCTCAAGTATCCAGGTTACACTGGAATAGACCCATTTTCCCCCATACACATTAAGCCACAGAGCAAAGGGACCCTTTTTGCTCTTTTCAAAGACCGTTTGCTTTCTCTACATTCCTGTTTATTTTTATTCCATTTATCCAGACTTTCTCCTCTGCTCTAGTGCACCTAGAGGAATAAATGTGAATGTTTTTGTTTTATATCGCAGCCCAGGGTTGTGTTTTTTTCCCCACAATCCCTCACAAGCTGAAACTAATGGGAGTTAAAAGCATTCAGCATCTGGAGTCAAGCAGTTAGTTCTCATTAGTCTGCAATAGTTCAGTCGAGCATTAGCTGAAACTCTCATCTATCCACTACTGAAGTTTTCTACTCTGGAAAAACAGTTACAAACTTTTGAACACACACACACACACACAGCTTTTTACTTCAAATCTAATACAGAACTAAAAGCATGTGGAGAAGGAACAACTGTATTTGCATCCTATTAATTTGTATCTATTAATCTACCCAGTGGTAAGATTTCCAGAGAATCTCACTAACTAGCCTTTTACTGTCGTCTCAACTCTAATTTCTAAAGAGCTACTAACACAGGAGAGCATATCTATTATTCTCTTTACTGTAGCTATTCCTTCTTCAGAAAAAAAACAGCCCATAAATATCATTATCTCCCTTCACTCAAGTATTGGTTAGTAACTCAGTTCCATAAAAATCTAACTGGGCAGCGGAGGGAGCATGGAAACACTCTACAGCCTTCTTTCCTTGCAGTTAAAAGCCCAAGCTAAAGAGCTCCATCAGTTGTTTTGCTGATCATGCAACACTGGGATCAGCAGCTTTTGCAGATATCTCTCTCAAAAGCTGTAGCTCGTGGTTACTGGCCCAGCTCTGTCATCCCTGGCACTCCAGGGTTCTAAGAGCAGGCAGCCACTCCCAGATTTTAGCCCCAGGAGAGCCCAAACTCAGCCAAGCTTGGGAGCTGCTGCCTCACAGGGAAGGGGGGAAGGAAAAAAAAAAGAGACAGCACCAGCTGTTTATGTAATCAAAGACAGCTGAGCAGCCATAACAAACTCTCACAACTCTTCCAGAAAAAAATTCCAATACTGGGTGGCAAGGGGGATGTAATTAAAAAAAAAAAAAAAAAAAAAAAAGTTAAAGTCTCTGTTAGTAATGAAAAAAGTTTCAGGACAGACTGTTTTGTTAGCTGTGATTACTGGGGCAATAAGCTAACAAGTTAATTGGCTACACCCCTTTCACAAGTCTTGTCAATCAGTCTACATTTGGCCAAGTTCATCAAATCAGCTACACATTTTCTTCAGAACATAGCTTTGGTGTGCCATGATTGAAAAGTGCACTGGAACTATTAGAGGATAGATGTGCCAATCACAAGATGCCATCTGCAAAACAGCCGATAGGATGAGCTGCAGTCTCTTACCTTGCTTTAAGGTTTCAAACGCTGCATTTGATTGGTATGCTTAGTAGACAAGCAAAGCCTCTGCATTCTCCCTTCAGGGAGCACCAGAATCTATCCAGAGGGAAGTTCAATTAGAAATTCAAAAAGCTGAACGTAGACAAAGGTCGCTTACCTCATCAATTAACTTCCTGGCATTTGCAGTTGTGTAGTCACCAGCAAAAAACACGGCCAAACATGATTCATCGCTGCTTTTCTGTCTCCGCCCTCGAGTTATTGGTATTATGCTCCTTGTAGCATCAGTAGAAATTCTGACAGCTTTCAGCTCCTCAGAGCTGGGAAGAGGAACGTAATCTTGGACTACAGCATTCTCAGGCAAAAGGCCCCAATTATTTTCTCCTGACACAGGAGTAAAGTCATGGATGTTGCTCCATGTGTTATTGAAGATACTCAGTCCAGCATCTTTAAATTGCAAAGCAAGCTCAGGATAATAGTACTGGAAACAGCCGAATTTCATACCTGTGGAGGACTCGATAATGGGCTGGGTGGCACAGCACAAGAATACCTCCAGCTTTCTGCAGTCCCGAGTGCGAAACTGTTGGCAGGCCACTATGCATTTACAATCTTTGCAGTCACGGAAAAACACGCTGCCTTTTATTGGTCCTAAAAAGATTCGGCAGTTTACACAGTCATCAACAGTGATTGTAGCAGAATGGTCGAATAGGTAGATACTACAATTTTCACAGTCCTGAATGACAAATTGTTGCCCTGCTACTTTTCCGGGCAGTCGACCGACAGTTTCATCTTTAAGTCCGGAAAAAATGTAATCTTTGGGATCAATCTGGAGAAAAAAAAAAAAAAAAAAGAATGTGAAAGTCTTCACACACAGAGGATGTTATAATGTTAAACGTCAGTTGACTTGCACTGAGGTAGCACTGAATTGTACAGAATAACCTGCCAGAAAACTCTTCAAAGCATGATGAAAGATCAAAGGCAGCTCTTTTAGCTAAACTACTGGAATGCACAGTATTGAGGTATGACAAAGAAGTGAAACGACACTTCTGAGATGTTCCCAAAAAAACCACTTAACTCAGTTTGTCCTCTAATAAAGAAAAGGGGCAGAGGGAGCTAATTTTCTCTGTGGCCTCTGAAGTGTCTCAAAAAAGATGATGGTCCTAGGTATCATCCTAATAACTGTAAGAAGTGAATTGGCCAACATACTTAAAGATTCATAAAGCTAGAGATACACAGTATTTCCTTTTCAAGTAGTTTTCTTGGTTATTTTACCACACCTCAACGTGTTTCAAAGAAACCTTGCTGCTTTCAAGCAGCGTCTCCTTTATTATGTTTGCAAACTATGAAGAACTCGCTTATCTGTGCCACAGCATCGTCTTGTGCTAGCAACTACAAGATTTTTGTGCTGACAACAGCCACATGATTGTTTTAGCTACAACCAACAAGCCAACATTGCCAGTGGTGGTGCAGGGGGCACGTTTACAGACTTCTCCTCCTCCACACTCCAGCATCCCCTCGGCTGGGGAAGGGCACTTGGGGATGTGGCTTCCCCTGGGACCCTCCGTTGGGGAGCAGCAACTGAAGAGCTACACAGTGCCCGGGAGGGTATGCAGTGCAGGTGGCCAGCATGAATAATAAAGCTCGTGCTATCCTAACACCCAAGGAATCTGAGCTGGCTCATTTCTAGATATATGCAAGTCTCAAGACAACTACAGTTCCCAGAGCAAATTCTACTCTGCCCTCTTGTGAAAGCTTATTAAAGTAACACTTAGAAGTATACAAGTACCTGAACTAGCCTAACCCAAGAGCACTTTCACAAACTTGCAATTTGATTATCAGCCCAGGGACCCTAATGTTTGCTTCACTGTAATCAGTGTTAATGCATTAAAACAGTTTCTGTATAGCCCAATTTGTAAGAAACTCTTCCTCTTTCTCTTCCTCCCCCTCAGCATTTCAAACTTTCTGGTCTCCAAATTTCACATGAATAAGGCATAAACCAGCGTGGACTAGTGACAGACATTCACTAAACCAGCTAAGACCAGGTAGCTTTTGTCCAGAACAGCTACCAGAAGCTAAAAGTCTCTACCAAGCGATAAATTGTACTCCTTGACATATAACATATCTGACCTCCAGACAGGAAAGGAGATTTGCAGCTGATGAATCTTCCAAATAAACTGCAAGTTGAGACAATGAAGATGGCTTCCTAGAAGTGTCCCCTCAATCATATTAAATATCACTAATACACATTCAAGAAAGTTAGTTGGAAGATTTACAAATAAAATTGGGGGGTTCGAACGATAAGGGACACAGCATGGAGGCTCAGCCACACAGTATGATTAGGACTCAAACCCTCTAAGGTCTTAAGTCTCATGTACTGTTACATATTGGATCCACCTATAAGATATTCCTACTCATATTCTTTCATACTTGAGAACATAAGGATCAAAACTGCTTTCGGACACATTTTTCCCAGGCATCTCTTAGAACATTTATGTTTGTGTGTATTTATGTATGTTGGTTTGGTTTTTTTAATAATCCTGGGAGACAGGCTTACTGCTTTCAAAACAGCGTACAGAAGAACAGTTACTTCTCTTAGGAAGGAGAAGTTCAAAGTTTCCAGAACATACAGCTTTTTTGAAAGTTGGCCACTAAGCACGTCCTTCTAAATCACTCTGCTATAAAAAGCCTCTGAGGCAGCACTAGCTCATCCTACACATTAGCCTTTATGGAGGTGTGTGAAACTTCAACTTCACCTTGCAATTTTATTCAGGTCTAGGTGAAAAACAGTGGTTAGTCAGCTAACCCGCAGCTTACAGTTTCAAGAGACAGCTCTTGAGAAAAAGTAGTAGTTGAGTTTAATGATAAAAAAGGTCAGCTTATTACCAGATTCAGAAGCTCAATTTTATTTCTCTGACATGAATGAAGAGTTCTGCCCTGACACAACTCTTCCCCGTTTGTTCACCATGCTAGGGAATTGGCCAATTTCCTTTAGTTTTGCTTTGCAATTTTCCTTTTAAATACCAAGAGTATTTATTAACACGGTCGTACAGACCGGAGGGACTGAATGAAATAGTTTTAACGCTCTCTCCCTCCACAGGGTTATTGCCCCTGCAAGGAGGGTGTAACCCAAGAAGCTATAGCAGACCTGAATGCTTCACTTCCCTTGGGTATTAAGAAACACGACAGAGAAAGGAACGTGAAGGCAGAAGTGTGATTTTGAGGATGCATCCAAACGCTGCTAATACGTTAATCACAGAGTTTCACGCTCACCATCTCTGAAGTCTGCAGCTATCATCAACAGGTTAATATCACATCACTGCATCCATCCTCCTTCCCCTGACAGTCAGCACTAACTGCTTATTAAGCTCTGTCTCTGCAATGTAGCAAAAAAGCAGGCTAGGAAAAACAAAAGCAACAGAAGGTGGTAACATCTGCAGGCTCATCCAACCATAACCAGGGCTATGCAGATCTCTCCGCCCATTCACCAGGTGTAACTTTTGCTGTAAAATCTTAAGCGTGTGGCAGGCCAGAAAAAAAAAATCAGCTATTTGACAACTCATCTATTTATCCTTCGCATTTGGATAAAGTTTGAAAGAAATTTGTCCAAATCCACCTATCTCACCCAGACAGATGCTTTACTCTTCATCCCTTAATACTTTTTTAAATGTCTCTTTCCCCAGGCTGGTATAAATCCAAATGATGACAGTATTTACAGAGGCAACTTTTAATGCTTTCAGATGAATTTAAACCGTTTTCGGAGTTGATAGAAGTCATGCATTAATAGATAAGGGCACAGCTCAAGAGTTGAAACCTTGTAACAGAAGTGCCATGTGCAGGTTCGGTAATTTCTCCAGAATGCCCTAAAATAGCTAGATACGATGGCGAAAAAGTAATCTCTGCTTACACAACACTCTTCCCCATCAGAGGTACAGAAGACTCACCTCTGGTTATCGGTGATGACATTGGTGATAAGTCTGTTACAAAGGACTGGAGAACAAATTGTAAGGAGCATGGATTTTAAAGAACAAAGAAAGGAGAGAAGTGAAGGTGAAGGCCAACAGAAGTTTGTCATGCTTGCTTTGACACCTAGGAGGTTCTGCTGCAACAAGTGCAAGGTGGATTAAGCAGCTTTCCTTCCTGCAAACACTTGTTTTGCAAGAAGTTCAGAGGCCAGACGTGAAGGCTGCAGATGACACACATCTCTTCAGCCACCATTATCCAGTTTACTGGCATCAAGACTTGGTAGTTTCTATATGGAAGACGACTTAACAGTCGTAGACCATCACAGTTTTTAGTAGTAACTGTGCCTAGAACTGCCAAGGATCCCAATAGCTTCTTGAACTCTTTCTGGTAGGAGTTCTTGTCTTAACAAGAATTTTTCACCAGATCCATTGGGAAAGGAGTTTTAGTCAGAGATGACATGCCACCATAAATATGAGGAAGGTCCTGCTGTTCTTAACGGATTATGCTTCTCCTCTAGTTACTTGGGTCTAACCTGCTGAGCAAACACTAATTTGTGAAGTCTTTCTAAACCACTTACACTGAGGTCTTCTCTTTTAAATATCCTTCTCAAAAAGTCATTCCCTACCTCTCTAAATCACAACAGATGGCAGCTCAGCTATGGACTTATATACCGTTGATGACATACAAGAGTTGGTTGCTGACCCAGTGACATTAAAAGCTGCAGCTATAGGGTAGGCACACAAACCTAAGAGGCTTAACATGCTATTTTTGTCAGTAGAGGAATTAACAGAAAGGAAATAAGCAAGAACAGTGCATTCCCAGGCCAAGACACTTCTGCATATTCATACTTGCATGGGTTTGGTGCCCTGAAGTACTGCGTTGCAACATCCTCTGGAAACACTGTGTTGAAGTTACTCACCTCTGGCAGATTTCTAGATTCTTAGGCAACAAGAAGAGGTGGAAAGAAAGGCAGTATGTGCAGGTTCCACTCACTAGCACAGTTTTTCATCTTGGAGCGCCTGTGCACCTAGACTTTAAATATGGCCAATACAACAGTTTGAATGCACATTTTATTTTATTATTTGTATTCTTTGCCCTCTTCCAGAGTACCCATAATAGCATAAAATGGTCATTCTCATACTTTTCTGAGCAGGAAGCCTGTGCTGGGTTTCTGTAGTGGGGCTTTTGATAGAGGGGCAGGGGGCTACAGCGGTGGCCCCTGTGAGAAGCTTCTCGAAGCTCCCTCAGCTCCAAGTCAGACCCACCTGTGGCCAGAGCCGAGTCAATCAGCGATGATGGCTGCACCTCTGTGAGAACCTATTTAAGAGGAGGAACCCGAGAGGGGGTTGGGACTTGTGAGGAGGAGTTGGGAGAAGGACAAACATGGGGGTCAGTGGGAGGAAGGAGGAAGCAGGAGGAGGGGAGGTGTGCTGGAGCAGAGACCCCTGTATCCCGTGGTGAGACAGCAGGGCCGCCCACCCCGCCACCCATGGAGGTCTACGGTGGAGCAGAGGCCGACCTGCTGAAGCCCGAGGAGGAGCCCAGGCCAGGCGTCTGCACGTAAAAGAGGCCGGGACTCTGAGGGAAGAAGCAGCCCCCACTGTTGTGGTTCGGCGCTGGGAGGGCTGGAACACGCGGGGGGGACCCACGGCGGAGCAGCACGGGAACGGCTGCGGCCCGTGGGGAGGGACTCACTGAGGAGAAGGTTCGTGGAGGACTGTCTGCAGTGGGGGGGGAGCCCCGCGGAGCAGGGGAGGGATGTGCAGCGTTAATCCCCCATCCGGAGAAGGAAGGAGCCTTGGGCTGACTGTAACCCCCATCCCCTGCTGCAGGAGGAGGGAGAGAGATGGGGAGCAGAGCTGAGCCCAGGGAAGAAGGGAGGGGTGGGGGGAGGTGTTTTTAGATGTGGTGGTACTTCTCCCTGTCCCACCTTGCCTGTTACGTGTTGGTTTTGTTAGCATTTTAATTGAAGTGATGGTTCTTTTTCTTCCCTTAACGAGTATGTCCTTTGCCTGTGACAGTAATGGGTGAGCCACCCCTCCCTGTCCATATCTGGATTCCTGAGCCATTTTGCTTCATTTCTCTCTTTCCCATTCCTGAGAGGGGAAGGGATAAGTGAACAGCTGGGGTGCTCAGTTGCCCTCTGGGCTCAAACCCCCAAAAAAGCCATTGCCAAATACTGCAGACAGAAGACGAGGAAGAAGAAAGGAAGCTACTACATGCCTATATCTGACTTCACTGGAAATACTGTTTAATATGAACCTGCTGACTGTTACTCAGTTGATAGACTACATTTTGAAAAATACAGCAGTAGTTCTTCTGGTGCACTTGGAAGTTTAAGAGAAATGCACTGGATTTAAAGACAAAATATTTCATTGTTTACTTTGAGAAAAAGTGTGCTTGTTTATATTGCAAAATAAAATATAAAATGGCTACCTAAATGAGATCTAGATAGTCCATGATGCCCACCTTATCTCAGACCATTCTAGCAAAATCCACAAATGTAAGGTAACTAACAAGACTACCTATGATTTACGTAAAAATTTAAGCCTCTGAGGTTTTTTTAAACTGTTTGAATACAGCCATCACAGCCTGATATAGCTGCATGTTTCCTATCAACTAAAGCAGTTAAGTTGAAAGTCAGCTGACACAGAACAAAACCTTGCTTGTTCCTTCTAAATGGAAAAATCATCTGGGAAGGGAAGTCCCCCTAAGCGTTAAGCGCTACTGTGATCGTAATTAATCTAATCCTACTTCTTCAAACATAAGACAACAGCAAAAAAAGACAATGCAGCATCTTGTGTTTCTTCTCTTGCAGAGAAAGTCACAGTATGTGGGCATATCTGCCATCACAAAACCCCAGTTCCTGTCTATATGTACCCATATTCAGTTACTGCTATAGTTACCACCCCCGTCATGCACGTAAACAACCTCAGTCATGCAGAAGATAGTAAGGTAGGAAAGGAAAAGAGAGACCAAGAGCAGAAATACCACCTTACATTCCAGGTGAAAACCCATCTGAAGAAGGCTGAGGAGGGCTGAGCACCACCGGGTTCCTCTCCTACACTTGCTCAGAAGGGGACTCTCATGACAGCCCAGCGACATCAGCACGTAACGAGCCCCCGGGATGAAGTGCAATAACAGACTCTGTAATAAACAGCGCTGCTCTTATTCTCCTGGACTAAGAATCCCAGAGCAGCAAAAAACAGAATACTCATCATTTTCCCTTCTGTTTTCAAGATAAGCTGATCCTTTGATTCTTCTACTGCACCACAAGTAACCTTCACACAGCTCTCCGAACCCAAAGGTCAGCAAGCATTACAATAGATCCCAGAAGACTTCAGACGCAATCCAAATTTGAATAATTTTTATATACTTTAAAAACACAGGCTTCTGTCCTCACTTCAATGAGGTCACGCAGAAATCTGAGCAGGCCCCTCAAATTCATATACTTTCCTTAATTTCAATTCAACCATCAGCATCTTATAACACTTTGTATTTAGAGTCTTCTACTACATGGTCCATTTTTGGGACTATAATACAAGTGTTACATTGTCACTAGGATATCATCATACTACTCTTGGGCTAGGTCAACTCTAGCCGACAGTACCACTACTAATCATCTTTTGCCACCAGAATATAATTAAACTAGACTACACTAGCGATGCTGTTCTTCAGAAGCAGAAGAAATAGTTTCACTGGAGGAACTCTTCAGGTTCAGAGCATCTTCTAGCAGAGCTGTCAGCTAGCAGTCTCCTCTCTTCACATCCCTAATCAGACAAGCATGCACACGAGTGTCCCTACATTCCTCTGCCTACCACGAGTGCCAGCGTGGCATTGCTTTACAGGAAGACAGCTGGAGTGTCCGAGCAGCAAGACTTACCGACCTGTGAGGAAACACACAGGATAGCTTATAAGAACAGCAGACAACTGCCAAACCTGCTTGCAGAACTGCACTATATAACCAGAACTGCATCACTGAGTAAGAGAGCCTAAAATTAGGAACATGGCCTCAGCCCTAACGATGCATCAACACATTATTAAAAGTAACAGGAAAAACATCAAAAGACCACTAGCACATCTGCTGACAAAGTTGATGTTTTCTGGGTTCAGAATACAATTCAATGCACTTGATGAACAAAACCGAGTCTTAATGCCACTGGTTTTCTGACTGACTTCAACCGAACTTTGCATACAAACACAAACTGTGAAATGAGTAAGTATAATTTATGTGACGCGTCAGAAATGAGAAAGCAACAGACAACAGGATAATGTATCAGAGACAAAACTTGAAGCTACTACATCAACACTTAGTATCACTCAACACAAACCGGGATCAACAAGTTTAGTGCACTAAGTGCTCAGTATTCCTTTATGTAAGGCCAAGTGTCTCAGTACTGCTTTCCTGATTTAACGTACTAAGCATATACCAAAAAGCCCAATGAAAGAGCAAGGAAATGGGCTTAAATACTAAATAGCTGTTCTGGAACTGTACAGTACAAAATTAAGCAGCTAATTTGCTGGCTTCCACAGTTCAGTAGCACAGCCCAACCTCACTGATTCTTCTGGTTTTTAAGTCTTTTATAGAAAAAGGAGGAAGTTGTGCATGCAATACCTTACACGCCTTTTTTTTTTTTTTCCTCCACAGAAATAGATTGTTGGTGCTGCGATAGACTCATCTGTCAGCTTGAGCCTACTTCCAGCATGTTAACAACAGTCATCTCCTTAGCAACAAGGCTGGCTGTTCTCCGATTCGTTTTTACGTCCTGACTTTCCTTCATTTAGTTTTATAAGTTAGAGCCACATAAGCAGACTGAGTAAAAAAACCTCGTATCAGTTGAGCTGCAGCTGATGAACTGGCTCTAAAGTTAAAGAATATGATTTCAGATGCTCATTTAGTAATTTACTTCCGCACAGAGCTAAGATTTCTCCTGCTACTCTATGATATGGTTTCGGTAGAGCCCTCTCCCTGTGCAAACAGTCTCCGTACAACTAACAGGCTGCCACCCTCCTCTTCTCTCTCCAACACCGCACCGCAAATATCCACTAGCAAGTCAAAGCAACAAGCCCAACACAGATCAACCGCCTTTATCCTCAAGGAACTGATTCCTCTGGGCCACGCGCAGGCTCTCTAGCTCATCTCCATCTAAGCTTGTCTTAATCTGCTTGGAAGACTTAAGGGACACCCTAGAGCAGCTGGCCAAGTCTGAAAAACAAACATGCTAAACATTCAAATAAGTTCACACATTTTCTTTTCTACACTCGCAACATATGGCCTAAAGGTTTGGGGATTTCGTCTGTTAAAACCGCATCAATTAAGTTTATGGCCTGCCCCATTTTTTCCTTTCCCCACCCAAAGGCAGCTGAAGAGGAGGGGAGACCTATCAGGGCTACGATGTCATGATATATTTAGGAAGTGAAACTTGGAATGAGTGTGGGAAGAAATACAATTATCCAGCACTCAAGTGCCTTCCCGCTTGGGACTTCACGACTGCCTTCAGGAAACAGCACTGGGAAGGATCTGTCTTCATCTGTCACTTCAGGGACCGGTAGGCTAGTTCCAGTTCATCTAGCTTTAAAACCAACAAACCAACCAACCCACCCCAAACCAAACACATCCCAAACACCCCCCAAAACAAAAAAAAAAAAAAAAAAAAAAAAAAAAAAAAAACAAAAAAAAAAAAACAACCACCACCCAAACTGCCAGGCAGGAGGAGTAAGTATGTGACAGGGAGGACGCAAGTTGCACGCCTCCCCCTGAAGCGCCAAGCACGAGCTGCCGGCCCCGCCGAGCCCCCCCAGGCCCCGCCGAGCCCCCCCAGGCCGGGCCGGGCCCCCCCCAGGCCGGGCCGAGCCCCCCCAGGCCGGGCCGGGCCCCCCCCAGGCTGGGTCGGGCCCCCCCAGGCCGGGCCGGGCCCCCCCAGGCCGGGCCGGGCCCCGGTGCCCGCAGGATCCGGTGCGCCGCCCTCTCTCCTCTTGCACAATTCGCGACTGGCCGGTAAAATCCTTAAGATAAATAGTCTGTGGGGTTTTTTTTTGGTTTTGGGTTTTTTTTTTTTGGTTAATAAACGCACTTAACTGCGCGGACCACGGCGGTACCGGAGGAAGTGAGCCGCCCCGCCACATACACCGCCCCCCCACACCCCCCGCCCCGAGCAGCCTCTGCCCGCCCGGCGCAGGGTCCCCGCCACGGCTACAGCCCCGCAAACCCCGGGCGGCAGAAGCGGCCGAGGCGCTGCCCGCCGCGACAGCCGGCCGATACCCCGCGACAGCCGGCCGATAACCCGCGACAGCCGGCCGATACCCCGGGCGCTACCTTGGCTCGCTGGTCCCAACTGTACTGCGGCGCCTTCTCCTCGCCGGCCGCCGCCTCCGGGCCGGATCCTCCCGCCGCCGCTTGTTGTTGTTGTTGTTGTTGTTGTTGTTGTTGTTGCTGTTGTTGCTGTTGTTGTTGCTGCCCGCCCTGACCCGGCTTCCTCCGGCGGGAGAAGCAGCAGCCCATGGCGCCGCCGGGAGAGGCCGGGAGCGCGCGCCACCACAGCGCCGCGCCGCTTCCGGTTCCCCCCGCCCCGTCTCCCGTAGCGACCGCGCCCCGCCCCGCCCCGCCCCAACCGCCACCGGGGCGGCCCCGTGAGGCGGAACGGGGAGGCGGGAAACACACACCCCCCCCCCGGTCCCCGGCCGGAGCCCGTACACCCAACCCTTGTTGCTTGGGTTTGGTTTGGTTTTCCTCCCCAGAGGGGGGGGAAAAAGAAAAGAACAACAACAAAAAAAAAAAAATCACAGTTTTTTAGCAGACCGTCCAACCATTTTCAAGGACGTTTTCCTTGAGATTTTACGGATTCGATTCTTAGGGGTGGAGGGCAAAGACTTCGGAATCGTCTGTGGCGCTTTGTTACCCGGTTTGGGTAGCGTTGGCCAGCTGCACGCCCAGCCGCTCGCCCGCTGACCCTCCTCAGTGGAGGACGGGGAGAAAAGACAGAGAAGCTTGAGGGACTTCACGACTGCCTTCAGGAAACAGCACTGGGAAGGATCTGTCTTCATCTGTCACTTCAGGGACCGGTAGGCTAGTTCCAGTTCATCTAGCTTTAAAACCAACAAACCAACCAACCCACCCCAAACCAACACATCCCAAACACCCCCCAAAACCCAACCTAAACAAAAAAAAAAAAAAAAAAACCAACCACCACCCAAACTGCCAGGCAGGAGGAGTAAGTATGTGACAGGGAAAAATGAAATTTATTTTTTTTTTCCAGTTAAAAAGAGAGTTGGATGGTGAGAAGCAAAAAGTAAATGAAAACGACACCTTTCTCCCCAACTTCACCCTGGATCAACTGCACCCCTCTTATTTCCAGCTCCTCTACCTCCCCACCACCACCCCCCAAGCGCTGCAGAGGAGTTGGGGAATGGAGGCCGCAGTCAGCCCCTAACAGCTCCTCTTTGCTGCTCCTTCCTCCTCACGCTTTGCTCCAGGGTGGGTCCTTCCACGATCCTTCAAGAACTGCTCCGGCATGGGCTCTCCATGGGCCGCAGTTCCTCCAGAAAACATCCACCTCCCTCCGTTGTGGGGCTGCAGTGTGGACACCTGCGGAGCCGCGGACGAACGACACGCCGAGACGGGTTCAGTGTGGGTGATAGAGCATCAATCCACGTGTGTCTTTATTGGTCCAGGGTACATATATTTATACAGACAATGATAATTATTATGCCTACTAGTCACTAGCTGATTGGCTTAAGCTCTAAGGATCGTATTCACACGGTCCACCTACTTGCAGTTAGTTTACAGCACAAGCTTCTCATAACACTAAGTTTCTCATGCTACTATTTCTAATTCCTCTTGACTTGTTTTCGATACACGACAGTACCATAACACAATGTTTCTCAGACCACCGTTACCATAACACTGGGTTTCTCAGACCACTATTCCTAATTCCCCTTAACCTGTTTTCGACACACCACGGTACACGGGGCTGAAGTGTCCTTGACATTCTTCATGTATCAGCAGCTGCAGGCAAACCCTAGTGAGGCCCAGCATCAGCAGCCAGAGCAGGCTCTGATCGTACAATTGCTCGGTGGGCTCAGGACCCTTGTCTCTGAGCCATTCTCCAACAATTCCCCCTTTTTCTTTTTGTATGAGCAGAGCCTGCGCCAACGTTCGTTCAAAGATTTTCTTAGTACGTGACAAGGCACAACTTAGGCACGCAGGCTTACAATCTACTGGCTAAAGGCACAGGGCCCTTGTCTCTGAGCCATTCTCCAACAGACACCTGCTCCACTCTGGTGCTCTCCATGAGCAAGGACATCTTCTGCTCCAGCCCCTGCAGCACCTCCATCCCCTCCTTCTTCTCTGCCCTCAGTGTTCACGCTGCTGTTTCTCACTTCTCCTCGCTCCTGTCCCTTGCACGGCTACGCAGTGGTTTTGCCCTTCCTGAAATACAGTTTCCTGGGGGTGCCAGCGGTGTCGCTGAGGGGCTCAGCCGTGCCCCGTGGTGGGTCTGTGGGAGCTGTCTGGAAGTGGCTGTCCCCAAACAGAGGTGGAGCTGGCTTGGAGCTGGGGGAGCTTCGAGAAGCTTCTCACAGGGGGCCGCCCCGATAGCCCCCTCCCCTGCCACCAAAAAAACTCCACCACTCACTCAACCCAGGACACCCTGCAGCCCCCCTGCCAGCGCCTGGGCACCCGCACCCACTACATACCCCCCTTAGAAAACTTTAGAGCCATTTTATGTAAAATAAAGGATGGCATTCCAGATGTAGAGAACGAAGAAGAAGAGAGGAGAAGCCCCAAAAAGTAGCAGAGAAGTGCTCTGCCAGTTGAGCAGTCTCAGGGGCTTGCCTGGCCCAGGGCCCCGGGGACAGCAAAAAGGAGAAAGCAAAACCAATTGACCAGAAATGGTTGCTAAGGCAGGGGGTAACTGACACTCTTTTTGGCATCAGCTGTACGGCGAAACCTCATGCTTGGGCAGGTCTGAAGCCTGCTCCGAGCGTTTGATGCTGCAGTTCAAGTCAACAGCTCAGCCAGCGCTACCAACGACAGCACAAAGTGCAGTTTGACATCTCGGCCACAACGCCGATTTACTCTACGAGCCGTTCATCTGGGTTTCTTGGGCACTGGCTGGCTGGATCCTGGCCTCTCACCAAGGCCTCTGCGTACCAGCTCTTTCCACGCTGTGTCCAGCTAGACCAGTTGGAAACAGTTTGCAACTGCAGGCAGTCTGATACACCCTCACCTCTTCTAGCTCACTCTCTTGAAGTCTAACAGTCCGCCCAGACCACTGTGTAATTTATACAGATTAGCAAAGTTCTGCAGTCTTTTGGCAACCAGGTTCCTCTTTCTGTACATCCATTAAAAAAGAAAAAAAAAAAAAAAGATTGTTTTTGATAGCAGGAATAAAAATAACATTTGGTACCTTTTTCTTAAAAGCTAAAGTAGCATTTAATTAATCTGTGCAAAACCTAAAACTACATTACTAGAACATTGTTACCTTATATCAGTGGATTATGTCACAACAGAGGATTTTGCAGGCCGTGTGTGTAAAGAGTCTTCTTCCCCTACTGAGGTGCAGCCAGCTATACAATGGAAATACCTCATCACCGATGTCAGTAATGCTTCACAAAGGTATTTTAATGCAAGAGAAGAAAGTAACTTTTACATTTCTAATGAGCAGTTGCCAGATAAATGCAAGTTTCTGAGTTGGAATTTTCCCATGCTGCCATGACCAATATACTTGCCTTGCAAAATTAGCAGTCCCATAGAAACACAGGGTTTTTATATGGCTACAGCTGATCAGGACAGGCCACAGGTTTTACCACTCTGTCACGACATAACCTCTCAAGCGCCAGGGTGTTTCCTGACACCAAAGCACCAGAATATTTATTCCAGACCAAATTAATATGACTTGTGATTTGTGAGCACATGACTTCTTAAGAAATTGCAAATGCCTGCTTCAATTCTTCATTCTCTATTCATATGCCAACCAGACCCAACCCTCTTGGCTTCTGAGATTTGATACAATCATAGCCCGAAGTGTAGTAATACAAGATTGCAATATTATCATAGTCACTACCAACCATTATTATACTTACTTTAATTTCAACAAACTGCTGTAATTAGTGATTTCCCTCATGGGGATGTTGTGAAATATATCTAATTACAGTCTAATACAGAGCTTTGTGATCCCCAGACAGTAGTTTCTAGGTGACTGAAAAATAAAACATTTCCACTGTAAAGGTTCGATTTGCAAGGATTTGGGGAAAGAGACTTGCCGTGTCCACACCTTCTGGGCACATGCAGCTCGCAAGGAGCCTTTCAGAGCTCCACTGTCCTTCCCCGGAGGGCAGTGATTCTGTTTCAGCGAGAGAGGAGTCCCTCTCGGGCAGATGGGCGAAGCACGTGCACAGGCTGTGTCTCTGTTTGGGCTGGCTTTTATCCCCACGGGGCTTTGGGGTGCCTGCTTACGCGCAGGTGAGAAGATCCTAACTCCCTTTCCTCCTCCTCTCGTTTGACACTTCGGCTCGTCGCCCCCAAGGCACAGGGCAGGGAGCTGTTCTCAGTAAATGGGGGGGGGGGGGCCTGGAGGTCTCCCCAGGTCTCCGACAGGCAGCGCAGGGGAGGGAGAGCCCGCTGTGCGCCCATCTGCGCTTCTCCAGAATCAGGTTCGCCCTGTGCTGTTGGAAGCTTGCCAAAACGCGCAAAGCCGAACTTTCCCGGTCTTGGTCTTAACGAGGTTCATTGTGTTTCTGCGGGTGGGTCTCTTGCAGCCCTTGAGATCATATCTTCGTGACAAAATCTGAAGGGTGTCTTGTTTAAAGCAGGTTTTTAATCCATCTGGTTATAGAGAAGACCTTGAAAATATCACCTCTAAGACATGTAAATCAAGACAAAAGAACTCAAATGCCACTAATTTCTAAAAGCTCATTTCATATTTTCTATCAGGAAAGGTTATAAATCCTGTACTTGAGATCCTGGCAACTTATCTAGAATTGGTATAAAGCTTTGAAAAGGATTCCTAATTAAGATTAGATTCACCTACACTCATACAAAATTGTGAATTACAGATGAGGCAAATTACACCTGACAGTGGCAACTCCTTATGTAGTGTTCAACAGAAAGGAAGGGAAGGATACTTTACTGCTGGGGTCGCTCTCTGAGGCTACGTTCTGACACCGACAAAACTTACAGAAAGCATCCCTCGCCTCCAGCTGCTTATTTAAATCCCCAGCCACCTATGCAGTGGGACAGCACAAATGTATGTACAGACATGTCGGGGAACTGGTGAATGTGAAAACCGACCGTTTCAATTAGACATCTGCGCATTCGTGTCTCATACAGACACTCTTTTTTTTGCAGAAGCAGATGACAAATACACGGAATAGTTATTTTCACACAGCGCTCATCACATACTCTGAGATCACATTGGCCTTTTTTTGGTCTCTCTAGCAGATTCTCCACTGCCAGAGACTCTTGCCAGACTGAACACCAACAGAAGCTAGTCTGGAACATGAGACCAGGCGGAAGAAATAATATGGCTAATTTTGTGATGAAATGTACTAGAATCAATTTTGCATTGCTATGGGTGATTTTGAATTAACGTCCTCCTGTTTTTCAAGCAATATATAGCTTTCCAGCACCTCCTTGCATATAGAACTTTGTCCTGGTCGCCAGTACCTTTGCTGAACCACGCTACTGCTGGTCAACAAGGGAATGCATTTTTTTGTAGCTGTCCCCAGCGCAGTGTCTGTTGTGATATACAGCTTTAATGCTGGCGTTGTTTAAGTGGGAACAACGGACTGTGTCCCAGGTTGCTGTGAACTCGCATGCTATGACAAGGAAAAGCACAAACAGCAAAACTGAATAGTTCACATTTGATAACTTGCTTGTTCAGAAATGGCCTTCCACATATTCCCAACGTAAATTACCTTCCCTGCAAGAAATAACATCACGTTCACACACCTTTTTCTGTCACTGGTGTTTGGGACAAAGATGAGCAGAGTTCTGTGCGGTACATGAGACCCAGACAGAGAGCATACTACTTAAAATTGTTCTTAAAAGACACTACACAGAACTACAAGTCATTTCAGAAGTTTTTTACTGAATATCTAAGTAATCAATAATTTTTAAAAAGTATAACTAAATACTGTTGGCCAAATGAGTGAAAGAATCATTTGAAAGTAGACCATAACATATTTTATCCTATATAGCTGAAGTATATATCCTAATATTAGCATAATGGACAGCACAATGTATGATAGAAAACCCACATTAATTCTGTACTTTTCCACAAGCCATCTCTGCGACAGAAATGCTGTAGCTGAGAGGGTCACAATATGCTTAAGGGCTGCTAATATAGGGAGTGAACTTACTCAGACAGAGCACAATTAAGTTTTCAGCTATAAAGCATATTCTTGTTTAGCAATTACAGGTTCATAAATCTTACACGAGAGTCTAGATGCCAGATCCCTTTTTGCGATGTGAAGGTAGCTGCCATAACCAGGGTGTTGCCCAACGTTCAGTTTGCCAGAAAAGCTTATGTTCCACCTCAGCCTCTAGCTGAGGCAGGCAGGCTCTTCAGTTTAATGTTAAATGAAAGTGCAGTGTAATGACAATAAAGTTTATGGAGCGTATCTTTTGCAATTTATGTTTAATAGGGCAGCAATTCAGATAACAAGCTACAGTGCTGATTCAGCAAGGCGTGTATGCACATGCTAAAACCTACAGATTTCAATGGGATTTAAGCAAGAGCAAAGAGTTAGGCACATAGTTAAAATTCAGATGAGCTTTAATGGCTTTCTGCATCACAGCCCAGCAGACCTTACTTTCTTCCCTAAGCTTACAGGACTTTTTTTTTGTTCTAAAGAGGCACTCCAGTTCCCTTTATATCCTCGTTACAATTGACAGGATCATCTGCCAGCATCTGCCTCCAGTTACATTTCTCTATCCTTTATCCAGGCCTCTGGCAGCTGACATGGGGGTGCCCAGTGGAACACTGTTCCAAAGGTGGGCTCTCACAAAGTTTCGCTCTGGCACAGTCCTAATGTGGAAAAGGAAAGCAAAGAATGCGCTGAGTAAAGATTGCTTGCTCTTCTCACTCAATACCTTGCCATTTTTTAGAGACTAGATAACTTGTTGACTGTAGAAGGACAGAGATTCTGACTGGGATTTTTTTTCTTGCTTAATGTCTTACACAGTATCAGCTCTCTTCCACTGTTGCTTTGAGCTGCTGCTGTGGCACAGGAGAGGGATTGCTGAGGCCCGAGGTAGACACCGTCCTCCTAATTCTGGTGCAGCAGACTATGAAAGATGGGTAGTTGGAGGTAGCAATATGTTAATTTTATATTGCACATTTCATCAGAATTTATCTGTCTGAAGTCTTATTTTGCACTGTTGCATTACACTCTATAGGTGCTCTTCAATTTCAAGCTCTTAACACTAATTTCATGAGGGTAGCTTTATCTGTGGTGCCAACATGCCGTGCACATTGTCCTTGTGGGTGAGAACAGTAGCTGCCTGATGCTCCCAGGGACACTGGCAAAAAGTGAGAAAAGTGGAATCTCCAACAAAAGTGTAGGAGAAGTCACATATCTGGACCTTGGTGGAATCCTGGCAAAATATGCTCAAGGGCTGCAGCAGTGCTGGACTCTGTCTACATTAGCTTTAGGGAATTACAGAGGAATCTGTAACTCTGAACAATCCCCACATGGGTCCAGGTTTTTATCACACTTCATCAGCATTGCAATGAGACAGTGAATCAGATCTTAACTGCACATTTAAATATTTAGTGGGACTAATTGTAAAAAAGTCCTGCTGCTAAAGTAAACAAACACAGGTTTCCATTCGTTTTGCCTTTTCTTCCCTCTCCGTCTTTCAGCAGAATGTGCAATAAACATTCTAGACGCTGATTTTGGAAATACTGCTAAGTCACTGTAAGACTCTGAGGAATAAATTAGTTAAACTGTTGATAACACAAAATAGCAAGGGATTCTGAAGAGACAGCTGATGGAAAGAAAATACTGAAATTATTGTTTGGAAGAGTTTAAAGCTTGATGGATGTTAGAAAGACTTGTTGCACTAAGACTGGTTTTCAAATAATTTGCACCGAAGGCGTTCAGTACAGAAACCAATAAATTAGAATGGTCAGATGGAGGGAACTGGGGTAGAATGGAAGATATGTTCTCTTGCAAAATAGACCCACTCAGCAGAGAGAGGTACGAATTAGACAAATCTGACATGTGGAAAGACCTTCCTCTCAGTCCAGACAGATAGGAATACAAATTTGAATACTGTAAGGTGAAATCCCCAAGGAATTCTGTGATCATATACAGGGGTAAGTACACTCCAGGTAACCTACATGTAGTTCAGGCAAATTGATCTTGACTGAAAGGTCAAAAGAAGGGAAGCACAGCCACATCATGAGAACGTGGTGCAGAGCTGGCTGATGAGCAATGGGAAAATGGGAAATGTCTTTGAGTTAAGGCAGGTGAAGTCTCTTCTCATTCAACCCTGTGCTGTTCTGATGAATTTCAGTCCCTCTCTTTCCAGGTGCTCAGGAGTTATTCAAACTGTAGTGACCTTTCTACAAATTTTTCAGTGAGAGAGGCATCAGGACAAGGCCAAATAATAATACTAAAAAAAGAACTGAAGTCCAATAACGATGGCTCACTTTGGGACTCATACTTTACTATGTTTCAGGACTATTCAGCAGGATCTATATCCGCCGCAAAACAGTCTATTAATTGTGTCTGGTTTTAATGAGATAATCTATCTGTCCTCTAATTCTGTAAGGGACTGCACATTTTCAGTACAGGCAAACTATGAAAAAGTGCCTTATTCTGAGTTCGCAGTTCTCACTGCTTGCCAAACAAGCTAGATTCATGGGAAGCTTTCCTTAGCCCTGGCATAGCAGGTCTACTGGCTAGGTATGTAACTCTGAGTGTGTCACCCGAAGCAATCTCTCTGTAGGCAGTGGAAAAAAAACTTTGGGGTGGCAATTCATCATAAGCACTTTTGGATGATAGCTAACCCAACCCATCTATCTCAACTGTTTGTTTTTCTTTGTTAACTATGAAGTCAGTGAAGGGTGATGGACACAGACTTAGAGATCAGAACTTTAGCTGTCTAAAGGTGACCCCCCAAAGCTGTTTTAGGTAAATCACACTTTTTCTGCGGGACTGTTTATCAGCGATTATTTCCAGCAGTTCTCTTTAAGTTGGTCCATGCCAGAAAGGGCTTACACCTGGAAAGCAGCTAAGCCAAATCAGCTCACACACACATTAGAGAGGTGCCTGCTATAACAACTCAGCTTCAGACAACTGGCTAAATTACACTCACTTGTTAGTTATGAAGGTGATGTATCTATTTAGACAAATACATTGGGTAAATTACCCTGGATCATACCCTGAACCAAATCCATTAAAAATCTTATTAAGGCATATGAAAAGAGGTTCCAATTTAAATACTTTTATAAGAGAAGGCAAACACGGTGTTAATTTTCTGGATTAAACTGGTTTGTGGTCAATTTTTTATATTCCCTATTTAAAATTATTCCTTTTTAAAATAATTTGCTTTGAAGTTCTTCTCTCCATTCCGCAGCTATTTACACACCAAAGGACTAAAGAGCAAATCATAGAAAACAACAGGCAAATAGTTAGAAAATATAAAAAATACAGCCGGGTACCACGAGTGTAAAAGAAATGTGCTAGAGAAAGGCCTCAAACCCCAGCATGTGGGTGAAACAGAGCTCAAGTGCAAAGAAAACAAAATACATCTTCCATAACAAGCAATTGCACTTTGTCAAAACTGCAATGCATCTCTCCCAGTTGTGGCAGAGCACTGAAATACTTTCCCCTGACGGGCTGTTGGGGACTGACTCGCTGCACACTCGGCGTGGCTCAGAGGCCACGGAATATGATGGACGAGAAGGGAAACCCTGGGAACAGGCCCCATGGCTCTGAAGAACGTAACTTGTCTGTCTCGGGGTGTCCTGCAACTTGCTGGCTGAACCCCCTGTGGGAACGCTGGCCTCCTCCTAGCAGTCCTGTGGGAAAGCCTGGCTTCCTAACCACACAGTCAGGTTCACTGTTCTCTGTTGCCGCGTTTGTTGTCGTTTCCACCTCATCTTTGTGCCAGCAGCTTCTTTCTGGCAGCCCTGGCCCTACCTCTCCCTCCTGTCTAAGCCAGTATCCCAGGCAGAGGGTCGTTCCTAGCCTCCTTCTCTTGCAGTGGGCACTCCAGACCCTTTAGGGAGATGTCAGCAATGATGGCTTCACCTCTTCAAAGGAACAGGACCCACTAAACCAGAGAAACAGAACATTATTCTTCTGCTGGTATTAAAAGAAAACGTTACTCCTCTTTGACTTTCTGAGTCACTGCAGAGAAGACATTGCTGATTTTTCCTCCCCGTTCTCATTGCCATTCCTTCTTGCACTGGTGTTGGCAGGCTCTTTATTTCTCTACATGAGGACAGTAGCACTAAATATTAATGACCGTGTGTGATTAGTTGACAAGGAAAGCATCGCTGCAAGACATTTGCTCTGCCGAGTGTTTGGAATTTCTACTGAATTAAACACTTTTCTCCATCTTGTCCTGGCAGTGGGACAAAATTTGGGCTGGCATAAAGCTGTCAGTAAGGTGGGGTACAGCATCATAGAACTACCACATATGTGATAGTTTCACTATAACTCTGGGGTTTCCCCAACCATATCAGATTGCCGTGAGTGACTCCGGCAGTGCCTTGGGCTTAATACCACTAGAGGTCATGCAACGTACTTATTATCTAAGCTGCTTTTGAAAAATGCTCTAATACTCCACATCTAGTAGGTGTATTTGTACTGACTGTATTTGCAGACACTGCTCTGGCCTCTAGATGCCCCAGCTTTGTATGCATGTAACAACCAGGCCACAACAGATCGCCCCATCTATTCTACTGCCCAAACTTGGAATTTATCTCAAATAGCACACAACTGGGGAAGGATGAGGAATCGGGAATATGTAAACAATATCAGCATGAAAAGTCTTCTTTATAGAATGAAATACCCTATCCATTCAAATAAAGAATAATCGGGGAAAGACAGTGCAGTATAACATCAAATCCTTTGTTACAATAGCACAAGTGGTGGCTTGCGTCTGACCTGACTACTGTGATGCTGATTCCACCAGCGTACCCACCGCAGACTTTTCCTGGCTTGGGGGCACAGCTTGAGATAATATTAACTGCATCTTGAAGCAGCTGGCAGCTTCTCTCTGCCTTTCGATTTCAAGCCTTTTGGTGTCTTACTCCTCTTTGTCTTTGGGCAGCAGCCTATCAGCCAACCAAATAACAAACACCCCTATCCGTATCATCTGCATCCAGCTCCACCTCCAGTCGGCATGCTCCCAGGGAGCTGTCAGACTTCACATTCTGTCACAGCTTCACCCAGCCCTACTATCATAATTTTTCCAGTAGGTGCAGATCTGTCGTGAGAGGGCTCAACTGTTGGACCCGGCATGTTTTCCCTTAGAGCTTGCCATTGGTATTAGCCAGGGTCCACCAGGAGCTAAAACTTGCCCAATGGCACTGCACTCACCAGCCCAAGTGTGCTTATTCTTGGGGAAGAACAACCAGAAATGGCAAAAAGAACAGCAAAAAAAAAAAAAAAAAAAAAAAAAAGAGACTATGGAAACATGGCAGGCAAGTTACACCTCAAGCGTCCAGCGTGATGGGAGGCATTTGTCACTCAAGTCTGCCTCTCCGTGGACATTTTAGGACCTAATATATATTGAGGAGCTTGTTTTCCTGTAGAAGAAACTAAAAGTTTCCTGATTTTTTTCCAGAACAAGAGCAAACCCAAGTACCTTCAGACACAACTTCTCAAGAAAGATCTAACCTTTTCCTTCCATATGTCTGGCTGCGCCTCTGGGCTGCTGAATTCAGATGAGCCCAAGATACTTAGCATAACTTTACTTACAAAGATTCACTTTCTAGCCTATGCAATGCCTACAGACATAGCACACTGAGCGTAATCGAGATTTAATCAAACATAATTTTGACTTTCTGTTTCTCTATCAAGAACAGAACAGCGAGCTTTTCCAGGAGAACTTTGCCAAAAGATTATGTGTAATTGTACAAATATAGACTAAAAATTTTATAACAAATTTGAATGCCACAACACCGTACAAACATTTTTCCCCAATTTTTCTGCCTTTGCACTTTAAAACTGGGTTTGACAAAGCTTTCAGTAGGCACTGTTTCTGGTAGTGGCCAACCAACAGCTCACAGCAACAAAGCATCCATCTACACGCCTGCAGTTTCAAATGATGTTCACATAACTCTTCCTAGGGCTAGACAAGATTAATTTTGGACAGGAAGTCAAATTATATTTCATGCATCTCAACTGAGGCTCACTTGTTCTTTTCCAGAACCTTTTCAGACTTTCCTGACACAGGTTGACCCGTGGCACAGGGACATTCACTTGTTTAAATATCTGTGGTGACTGCAGTGGTGAGTGATGAGCGATGGGAACAGTGATCACTTAGCTGCTTCTTCAAGCAATTATAACACTGAAAGTTGTAACCATGATTTGCACCTGCAAATGGTAATGAACTGCCACCTTCTGAGGAATAAGAGAAAAACTGCTTTGTCCCTAGTAGAATGACACTTCCTGGTATCACAAACAGCTAGAAGGGGAAAAGCAATCTGTCTGGGTGTGAGGGAGATGGCAGAGCACCCTTCCGTGGACGAAATTTCTAGTTATAGCCCTCTCACGCATTTTTAAAGTTTACCATGACATAAGAGCTGTGAGATGTGGCTGCGCAGTGAGTGACTTTCACACCTTGCAAATAGCACAGAACAGTTTTTACTCCAGCTAGACTTTTGTCTACTTGGAAGGCTGATGTTGATTTCTGCATTTGCACTGATACAAAATGGTAGTTCTGACATTTTCTTGGATATACGGCACCCCTGCAGAACTGGTACTGACAGAGAAACACATCACAATTGTGAGCACTTCCAACAAACTGGAGATTCAAACGAATTTGTTTTCCGGTAAAAACATGACACGTGCTTCAGAATTTACTTGCAGAACACTTAGTTGTCTTTAAACTTACGTTTGCAGTAGGGCATGTTTTATGGGATCCCAGGGTGTGGGAATATCTTACACAGAGACAGGAGGCTAGCCCACAAGACAACCCCGCTATCGCCAGAAGTTGGCTGTAGGTTCAGAATGGGTTGGCATTTTAAAGCACAGTGATGGGAGGTTTTGGCTTAAGGGGAAAGAAAGAAAGAAGAAAGGGAGGTGGTAAGGAGAGAGGTTGACGTGCTAGCTGCTCTGCAAGGTGACCTGCCTGCTAATCAACTTGCTACTGCATTCTGGAATAACGTGCTGGAGAATTTGAGTGTGCAAGGGAAGTTGCATAAACATGCCACATATTAAGATAAGGATTCGTTTGATTTTCCAGCTTGTTATAAGCACAAGCAATTGCGAGGCCTTTCTCTATCAGAGCCAGTCCTACAACGGCATGTTAGATCAGTGAAACTCTCAAAACTGCTGCTTTCATTGGCACAAAGGGCCTGCCTCAACAGACCTGTGTAATACAGAAAAGGTCTCGACAGGGTGTCAGCTCTTCCGTGTTACTGACAAGGAGTGGACGATGCTACCGCCAGTAGCTCAGAAAGCAGGGCTTGAAAATAATAGTTTGCATTTGCCCTACGTGACATTATTCAACTCTGGGAATAAGAATAAACCTGAAGTGAGTATCAGTTCCTGTGATAACAATGACTTTCATAACAAAGGAAATTATAAAAGTGCTGAATGGACTGTTTGATGGTGCTTCTGGAATGACGAGAAGACTGGTAGGCAAAAGGATTGGGGTGGGCTGATGCATATCTATCTCTGTGGTGTTTTGGTCAGACTCATGAGAATCAATTCTGCAAGTCAATCATCAACTACGTGCAAATGCACATATTTATTAGCATTTAATACCAAAATCCTTCTGCAAAATCCTCCTGCATCCCTCCAGGTATGGCTGAACTCTGTTGAACGGCTAGATTTTGTCCTTCACCCTATTTCAGTGTCATCTCATAGCTTTAGTTTTAAGCCTTTGATACATCTGTTGTGATCCCACTTGACTGTTGCCTTCCATCTCCTTAAGCACACATCTTCGTTTCTGCCTCAAGCGTGGCCCCTCAAACAGCAAGCAGAACAAAGACCTCTGCCCGGGTTGAGATAAAAAATAACAAACGGGAAGGAAGCAGGAACAGAACAAAATGATAGGTTTGCTAAGCAGGCAGACTGACTTCTGCAACGCATGTGGTAGCCGCCAGACAGAGGTAACGTCCAGGTCCCACCTATAGAGACCACAAAGGAGGTTTAGTGCAGAACAGCTTGGGAAAGGAGGTGGAGGCCTGCCAGAAAAAGCCTGGAGCACAAATGGTAACCACAGGGTTATTACAGTGATGGAGCTACCCTTTGAGGTGAAATTACTGATGTTCCTAATGGACAGAAAACACCGCAGCAATGTGCTAGCTAGACCATAAGGAACTGAGCTGTGTGAGCACAGCGCTCTTACAAGGTTGCATCCTGGTTTACAGGGATGTGCAGACAAGCTCGACTTGATACCTTTTTATTTATTTTTTTTTTTTTTATTTGATACCATACAGTCCAGATGATCCAGTTTAAATCAGTTAAACTATTCATGCACCATGATACCAATTCATGAGTGTAAAAGTAGGAACCAAGTATACCAGATCCCCTGGCAACAACATATTAGACAGAGCACTGAGTTGAGGAGAACTCAGTTACGTCGCTATTAAACTTTGACACCCTAAACGGATAGAAACAATCATTCTCCCATCACCAATTTGTACATGGGGTTTAGTTACATCCACAGAGTCCTGAGTAAGGATGAGTTGTGCCCAGTTTTGCACACAACAGTGGTGAACTTCATTTTTTTAATTCCGTAAAAATATTTTGGGACAGTACCTGTCTTGATTTCAGTGGAAGTATTCCTGGGATAAGGTGGTACCTATGCAGGGGCTACATGGGCAAGACAACAGTGAAAACACCCATAAAGGTGAATGTGGAGGTTGAAAGCTTGTGCTGATGGTAGCACTGACACGCCAAACTATGGGTGAATGCTTTTCTCCACAAACAATATAGTTCAGCTGAAAACAAAAAAAAAACCAAAACCAAACCAAAACATAACAACAACAACAAAAAAAATAAAACAAAACAAAAAGGTAAAACTGGGCTATGACACTTAACTATTAACAGAATTGCCTGGATATTTCTCATTGTTGCCTGGACAGCAAGAGGCATAGTGCATAGTGAACTGTGTGAACGTTGACGGATAAAACACAGGTTGCTGGTGGAAGACTCTGCAGAGAGTAACTTAAGACCCTGCCTGCAGCTCAGCTGAGAGGTAGATGAAATTACAATATACATGGAAATTGTCCTCTTGAAAAGAGCCAATAGACACTTAGTGACAGACTTTACCCAGCATTGTGCAGCACACAATAAAAACCAAACCAGAACAAAACAGAAGAGAGCCTGTTATTTTAAAACTTTATCAGCACGACACGTACTTAGCAGTGTATTGCATATCTGTAGTCTGCTGTGGGGCCTGTAGGTTGCTATATCCTGCAGATATACATTATATTGTATGTAGGTTGTATATCCTAAAGATACCCAATAAAGATTTAGTGGTATAATGCTCTCATTATTCCCTAAATGTTAATTTTGAATGTGAGATTTAACGTCTTGAGGCAGTAATTTTTGATGGTTCACGTAGGTTTAAGAGCTAGGTCTTCAGGGCAAATGAATGCTTTTCATCTCTAGAAGGTTCACAAATGACGGCGCTATCAATGTAAACTTTCAGCCCTGCACAATCAAATGTTTAAAGCTAATTGCACATAATTATACCAGATTTTGAAGACTGTTGAGGAGTTTGCATAAGTACCATACTGAAAAGAACTACATATAAATAAAAATGTGGTTTTACATAGCTGTCATCTTGAAATGTTTCTAAAAAAAAGAGTTTCCTAAACAAAAGTGTATGTGACAAGGCAATTCCAGATCCGCTAGCAGGAGGAGAGAAAGTTTGGAAGAGAGACTCTTGTAACTAGAGCACCTCCATAAATACCCTCAGAAACGGCCAGGCAGCGACATTAAGAAAGAGGACAGCACTAAAGGAGATAGGATCTGCCATATAACTAATTAAACACGTGGCCAAAGGTATTCTGCTTTCTTTTTATGCAAAGTAATGGCTAAAATACATGTTAGAAGTTGTGACTGAAAACAACAATTCTGGAAGAAATGTCACAGGAGCTGAGATGTCAGCACTGCTCACACCACCACTGGAAACCGGGAGGGAACGCCTCTGGTAGCCAAAGGCAAAGCACACTCCTGCTGCAGTGGATAAAAACAAAACAATCCACAAACCCAAGTTTTACAGTGTTTTGTATTTCTTTAAAACCAAACATTGTAATTACTTGGATTTCCCTGTTTTTTTTTTTGTTGTTGTTGTTTTGTTTTTTTGTTTGTTTTTGTTTTTTTTTTTTTTTTTTTTTAATAATTTGTGATTCATTAAAGAAAAAAAGCTAAAGGAGAAAGTTCTGATTTTGGCCAGCTTGCAAAAAGTAAAGAAGTGATTTTTCTTTCCCTCCCTCAACTCAAGATGACTTTAAAATAGTAGGTGTATGCCTTTTTTTTTTTTTTTCCTATTTTATTTCAGCGAAGACATTTCAAATTAAAAATACTGGCTAGGTCTATTAATTTCCTACAATTGTCCTGATTCCTAGAAGCAAATTTCCAGTAGGATGTGTTTGGCTGGAAAATCCCAAGTTAACGATTTGCTTTTAGTAATTTTTTCCTGTATCTGAAAGACAAAAAGAAGAAAAGAAAAAAAAACAAGAAGAAAAAAAGAAAAAGGAAAAATAAAAAAATAAAAGAAAAAGGAAAAATAAAAAATGAAAAAGAAAAATGGAAAAAATAAAAGAAAAAGAAAAAATGGGGGAAAAAAGAAAAAAAAAAGAACAAAAGAAAAAAAGAAAAAAGGGAAAAGGAAAAAAGAAAAAAGAAAAAGGAAAAAAAGAAAAAAATAGAAAAAAGAAAAAAAGAAAAAAGAAGAAAAATTAAAAAATAATTAAAAAAAAAGAAAAAAAAGAAAAAAAGAAAAAAAAAGAAAAAAAGCCCCACGTGAAAAACACTCGAGTGACTCTAATAAGCACATTCTGACTCTTTTAGAAGAACTTTCGCAAATCCACAGAGACCCCGAGCGACCCGTGCCCCCGTTTATTCCCCTCCCGGTGTCACGGAGACCGGCAGCTCCCGGCCCAGCTCGGTCGCGGGCAGAGGCAGAGCGGGCTCCAGCCTCACGATTTTCAACCCCGCACCCGTGTGACAGCCGCTCACCGGCACCGCCACCGCCACCGCCACCGGCACCGCCACCGGCACCGCCACCGGCACCGCCACCGGCACCGGCGGGGCTGCGCCTTTAAGCGCCCGGAGGAGGCGGCGGCGGCGGGCGGGCTCCTGCGCGGCGGGGCCGCTCCCTCCCTCCCTCCCGCCCTGCCCGCTTCCCTCCCCTGCCGGCCGGGCGCTGGGCAGTGCCCGCGGGCCGCCGCCGCGGGTGTGGGACGGGGAGCGGCGGCAGCAGCCAGCCCGCCTCCCTCCCTCCCTCCCTCCCTCCCTGCCCGCCCGCCCGCAGCCATGGCGCTGCCCCTCCGCCGCCGGCTGCCGCCACTCCCGCTTCTCCTGCTGGCGGCCGGCGGGCTGCGGGCGGCGGAGCGGAGCGGCGGCGGCGGCAGTAGCAGCGCCATGGAGGAGCTCGCCACGGAGAAGGAGGCGGAGGAGAGCCACCGGCAGGACAGCGTGAGCCTCCTCACCTTCATCCTGCTCCTCACCCTCACCATCCTCACCATCTGGCTCTTCAAGCACCGCCGCGTCCGCTTCCTCCACGAGACCGGCCTGGCCATGATCTACGGTGAGTCCCGCCGGGGCCGCGGCACCGCGCCCTCAGCCCCGCGCTCGGCGGTTTCTCCGCGGGCCGGTGGCTCCCCCCCCCCGCCCCGGCGGGCAGGTGCCCGGGAGGGGCCGCGCCCCCCGCTGCCTGCGGCGAGAGGGGCTGCGGCCTCGCACCCCCCCCCCCCCTCACCCCGCCCGCCTCCTCCGCCTCACGGTAGGCCGCGCCCCGGGGAGCGGCGGCGGGGGGGGGGGGGGGGGGGGCCGCCCGTCCGTGCCGGTGCGCCGGGATGTTCGCCCCTCACCGGCGCCTCTCCTCGGGCCGGGGCAGCGGGGTACGGCTCGCCGCTGCTGCAGCCGTGCCCGGTCACCGCTGTGGGAAGCCGGGCCCCGCAGGGCTCTCCGGCCGGTCGCGCTTTTGAGGGGCGTGGGGGGGGGGGGGGTGGGGGGGGTGGGGAGCGTTATCCCGGCGCTTTCGCCGTGGCTGCGGCGCGCGCGAAGGGAGCGCGGTTAAACTTCGGTGCGTGGGGTGGGTGGGTGGGTGGGTGGGTGTGGAGGGGGGGGGGGGTGTGATGGTTTTGGCCGGCGGCCCGCCGCGGTCACGGGGGACCCCGCTTCGCAGCGCCCGCGGCTCACCGGGAGCCCAGGGAAAATAACACAGACAGGCACACAGACACCACCCCCCCCCCACACACACACACAGCAGAAGCGGCGATCCCCCCGCGTCTGTGGGGCGGAACACAGACAGACACACAGACACCACCCCGCCACACACACAGCAGAAGCGGCGATCCCCCCGCGTCTGTGGGGCGGAACACAGACAGACACACAGACACCACCCCCCCCACACACACAGCAGAAGCGGCGATCCCCCCGCGTCTGTGGGGCGGAACACAGACAGACACACAGACACCACCCCCCACACACACAGCAGAAGCGGCGATCCCCCCGCGTCTGTGGGGCGGAACACAGACAGACACACAGACACCACCCCCCACTCCCCCCCCCCAGCAGAAGCGGCGATCCCCCCGCGTCTGTGTGGGGGGGGGGAAATTGGGGGAGCGGGGGAGCCCCTCGCGCCGGCGGTCGCGGTGCGCCACGCGGGAGCGCCCACGGGCGTGGGGAGGGGCGGCTCAGCCGCTCCGAAAATGAGGGGCCTGCCGGGGGTTGGCCGCCCGCCCGCCCGCCCGCAGCACCGCTTCTCCTTGGGCTCGGCTCCCGCCCAAGCACCTGCCCGGCGCTGGTGGGGAGAAGCGTGTTGAGGGGTAACCACGGGTGGGGAATTCGGCACTCGAGGGGATTTGGCCCTGGGGGGGGTGTGGGGTGGGGGGGGGGAAGCGAACCGTTCCCTCCTTGACGAGTACCGCTCCTCCCGAGAGCTACGTGGTTGCTTGCGGAGCAGTGGAATTTTCCTCTGCTGGTGCTTCTCTTAAACCATCCCAATTCGCTCTTAGTCACTGATCCCTTTGCTGCATTGCTGTGTATTTCACATATGCTTGTTGCTGAAAACTGACAAAAATTAATGCTTGGGCATGTAAGTTATGCGCTAGCATGCTGAACGGTGCTCAGGAGGTGGTAGGTTAGCTGTCTGCGTGCTGACTGGAAGAGACAGGTTGTATTGAAGATGTTGCTTAGATGTTACCTTGGTGGTGTCACCTTCAGAAAGATCACTTATGTTTCAAGACCGTTTAGGTGGCTTACTTTATAGTGGAAAACTTGTGTACGTGGGAGCGCAAGCATACGCAATCCAAGTACCAGGGCATTAAGGGCATTTGGGTATGTATTTTGATGAGCCATGCGGGAAATACATTGTTCAGCTGTGGAACTTCTACCTCTCATTAAGCCCAAACAAGTTGACGCTAACGTCCAGTTCCTGCTCTGTGAAATGGGATGCTAGATTCCCCGTTTGATATACAAGTGCTGCACTTGTGTATTAGGAAAGGCATCACGTTATAACCCTTTCCATCTCCCAGGCAGCACTGCTGAAAGAATGATTGGCTCTAGCCATTGCACATTCTTGCTGTACCATCGCTTAAATTCATTTTGTTTTCATAGATTATTCCTCAGTACACTCGCCTTCTAAATGAGCCCCTTAAATACACCAAAATACCCTCCCAAACAAAGTGACTCTTGTCATGTCGTGGCAAACATCTAAGGAAACACGTTTAGTGAGTTCAGTTCCTTTCTAACACCGCTAGCTTTCATGACAGTAAAGCTCTGTAAAACTGAGGCCTGGCTTCAGTTACGCATTTTGCAGACTTCCTTTAGAGCAAAAAAAGCAACATAGCAAGTGTCATAGTAACTGTCTGTTATACTTCCGATAACCAGGCTTTATTGTTCAAATAGGAGTTTCTCTTCTTCCTTCTTTGTCGCTTAAAGGGTAGCGGTTGTATGGAGAGATGGATTTTTATTTTGCTGATAACTTGGTATCTGAGAAATGCATGTTTGTTTGTTTGTTTGTTTTTTCTTCAAACCAAGTATGTTTTTAAAATGCGTATGTTTGATCAGTCTGACAAACACAAAATCACAAGGCAGTATTTCAACCAAATAATTTGTAGTCCTAAAAACACAAGTATCTAGCATGAAACGGTTCTGGGTGTCTAGGTGCTCTCATAAGGATGTATTTCTTAATATGTTACTGGTGTAGGCTCCAAACTCTGCACACTAGGTAACTTTCACATGGTTTTATGGTCAAGTCTACAGCACTTGTACCATATGTGTTCAATTTTTCTAACAGAAAAATCAAAGTGTTTCTATCACAGCAGTTTTTAGTACTATCGGAGTAAGTGGCTTTCATTTGCAGAAGTAAGCTAGCACTTCAGTGCTGATTCATCTTTGTTGTGGAGATAATGACCTAGTAAAAACTGTTTTGTTGCACTTAAACCCCCTCCAAAACTGTTGGTTTTAAAGTGATGAATCTTTGGATGATTCTGTTAGTTCAAATACACATTTGCCCTGAGCAAGTTGAAACTGCAGGTCTTGATGGCTGCTTGCCTGCTTCTACTCTTTAAGAAGAGGTGTTGAATTTCCTTTTTTCTTCTCTACCCATGTTAATTTGCAGTAATGTGCAATGAGACCTATTTCCTTGAGCGCAGCAGGGATCAGGAGGCGTGACACTGCCTTGCAACGGTGAGCAGAGAAGCTGCCTCCAGCCCAAGCTTTAACCAACACTTCTGCCTTACCTTTTCTGAGAATACCGACACAAGCACATCCTGTTCTTCTCGCATGATGTCTCTGCTGTTGACTTGATCACGTTTCTGTTAAAGGTAGCGTGGGTTTTACCCAGCTAAAAAGACCCGTGGCCCGAGTACTGCTGGTGCCACCAAAGTCTGAATTTCTTTCAGACTTGGAGTAGCACGTTTTCTGCTGCCCGTGGAATGAGGTGTCTCGTGCCTGACAGTTTCCGTGTGGCAGTCTAATTACCTGGTCCTCAGCAGAAGGAAGGCTACCGACAGGTCCAGGTTTGCTGTGTTTTAGGTAACTTCATCGTGCTAGCTGCTTCGATTGAAGATTAGAAAGTCATTAAAATCATTATGCAGTCTTTCCGTGTTTCTTATTTCCTGTGTTGTCACCGTCTCTTCAACAGTTGCTGCTTGTCTGTTTGCATTTTTCTGATGTGTTAAATATCTTTCTCTGGCAACATCTGTTAAGATGTGAAATAACATGAAGCTTACATGGGTGTTTAATGACTTACATTGCTGTTTTGGTGTGTGGGTTTTTTGTTTTTTGTTTGTTTTTTTGTTTGTTTGTTTTTGTTTTTTTTTTGTTGTTTTTTTTTTTTTTGTGATGTTCAACTTAAAATCTTATTTTTGATGAAGTAATATGGAGGTTACAGACCTTGGTTTCACGTGCTAGATCTGACAATTGTGTATGTGAAAGAGGAAGTGACTTAGCTTTTTTGAATGTCTTAAAATGCTTTGCACCTGAAGCTGCAGGTTCAGGCTCGATGCTTGAATTGATTAGGTACCATGACATCCCACTGTGGTTATCCACAGGTCATTCCACAAGATGCCTTCAGTTTATAAAGCGCTAAATACAATTGAATTCTGATCTTGCAACTGTAACAGGGGTGTTGCTCTGTGAAAGTTAAATGCTTGCAAATATTCTGCAGCTGCTCCAGCAACAGTATTACTAATGCACATGGTTATGGAGCAATCAACAAAAAACTAAAAGAAAACCCAAGCTGAAAAACAAAAACAACAAGCCCACCAAAAAAAAAACAAAACAAACCCAAACCCCAAAAAACCCCACAAAAGAACAACCAGCGACAGAGCAATTAAGGAACTGAGACTTTGCTGACAGGTGTATTCCAACTTGTGATAGTGATCATGATGCTTGCTTCTCTTTGTACTGGTCTGAGTGCCAAGGGTCCAGTGTTCTGAGCACTGTTTTTTCCTGAAGAGATTCAACTGTGTATGGCGACTCTGTCTTGCAAGTTTCTTCCCTTTCTGCTGGGGAGCATCCCCACATGTTGGGGAGCCACAGGACATGGGCTGCGTGCCCTGAGAGCTCAGGGAAGAATTTAAGGATGGGAAGAGACGGTGGCTCCCCAGCACTCGGCTCCTTAGGAAACAGCTGTTTGGATACGTAGACCTGTCCCAGTGGATCTAGTGCCATCGCTTCCATTAGGCAATTAGTTTGTCCCTTTTCGTAAATGATAATTTGGGTAATTGTCAACCCACGCATCAGCACAGCTTTCAGTCTTGCCAGGTGCCTTCTTGACAGTGGGGTGGTTGTGGAGCTGCCTGGGGGCCACACGTGCTGGTGCTGCAGGTGAAAGTAAAAGCCAAAATGGACTTGGGTACAGAGAAAGAAAAACAATATAAGAGGCAGCATATAAGACTTCTATTACCTTTAGTGCATCAAAAATGAGAGATAAGAGGTGAATGTTCTGGATAAAAATATCAGATTTGTTCTGAAACACACTGTATTGGACTAAGTTTCTGTAGCCACAGAGTAGATAAAAAGGTCTATTTTTAGCTCATCTGGCAGCAGTGCTCTCTACGATTCTAGTCTCTACACATGCTAGAGATGACCTAACGCATCTCCACAGCCATCAAAATAATGATGGTGTTGGTATTTAATAAGCCATTTTCACGTAAGGTTTCTAATACTAGATTTAAGAGCATAACTCTGAGCACCCAGTTTCGAGAACATTATCCTTTTCTCTGGCAACCTGCTTGTTCTTCCTGGGTATTCTTCTAAATCACTTGGTTACAGGCTTTTCAAGTGAGTCTTGCTCAGTTTGTTGGCTGCTCAGGGCATCGTATTGCAAATCTTGTCTGTAAACTTCCTTTGTGGCCTGTTACTGGATGGAATTTATAATTCAATCTTGTTGAGAGATTTTGGAAGAAATGCTGTACCTCTGTTATCTACCTGTATTTGAGATTTGCTCTTCAGGTGGGGTAGTTGGGTAGCTTATAAATTGCTGATGTTTCCAAAATGTCTTTGGAGTACAGCTCAGCTGCATTCCTCAGAGCAGTGATTTTGTGGGGGTTTTTCTCTTTGTAGGTTGTTTTTGTTTTGTTTTGGGGGTTCATTTTTTTGTTGTTGTTCGGTTGTTTTTTTTTTTTGTTCTCCTTAGGAAGGTCACTGGTTTTAGTAGCAATTAAGATAAATTAGTTCTTTTTTTAACTTCAGCTTTGTGAGATGTTCTGTCAGATCAGCACCAGGATGCCCTTCTGGTCACTGGCATGAGCCAGAGAGAAATGGCAGCCTTGGACTTCGACATGAAAAAGCCTTTGATGACATAACTGGCTGTTAAAGCTGGTGCTGCTCGACACTACCACATGGTTGTAGGAACCTGGTGGAGCCCGAAGGGGAAGGTGTTCCTTTGCATGTACTGTAACTCTCATCTGAATTACAAAGTTATCACAAACAGATTCTAGCTCTCTAATATTGCAGAGCTCACATGCGTGCCTGCCGTCCGCTCCTGCACGCGTGCTTGGTGACTGGTGGTGTTGGTAGGAGCGTGCTGAGCTGCAGGTAGGTAACCTGATGTCTGGTGCACGAGCCCGTTGTCAGACCACGAGGTGGTTCTGCAGCACGTGACAGGTTAGCATTGCTCTTATCAGGGCCCTGTAAGAGCTTGAGGCTTTCTTTAGTCCGTTTCAGAAGATTTTTTTTTTTTTTTTTTGCAATTGTTCCTATTTTTTCTTTGCTGCCTGGCAATAGGAATATGACTCTAAACAAGTCCTGCAGTGAATCTTCCTAAAACAGCACAAGAACTGAGCTCCTCTGTAGATGCAGAGCGCCTGCAGCTATTCCAGTAGCTTCTGCTTTTGGTGCAGGTGAAAAAACTGAAAAGGGGATTGTGAGGGAGTGTATAAAAGCTGTCCTACAGGATACCCAAAGCTGCTACTCAGATGCTGATGGTGTCCCCATCTCAGTGCTGCTCTACTTAGTCATCGGGGCTTTGTATGTTTTTGGGAGAAGGTGAGTGGGACAGATCAGGTCTGGGTTTTCGGCTGTCTCCTTTCTGTTTGTTAAGTTAGGCCTTTGTTTTATAGATGATCATAGAAGGGTAATAGGGAGCATTTCCTTGGCAATGGTAACAAAAATCTGTGTGGCAACTGGCACATAATCTTATCTCTGGGTTTCACAATATTTCATTGGCTTATACCTTATGCAAAACAGAATGAACAATTCAGATATTGTTCTTTCCAATATTTAATTTAAAAGCAGTTGTGCTGGACTGAAGTGATTCTAACTGTGCTTTCTTTTGCGCTGTGTCTTTTGTAGACCTTTCTCACTTTCTGTGCTACAGAAATATTAGAACTTCTTAACAGTGAAGTCACCTTCACCCAAAGCAGGAACTGCCTCTGGTTCATCCATACAGCCAGTCCTGAGCAGCACGTGGGTGCAGGAGTGCAACCTGTGAAACGCCTTTCTAAACTAGTACATGTCCTGGGCTCGCTAACAGAGGTGGAACTCCAGACTTCTGCTGTGTGTGCTCCCAGCACGACTGGAAACAGGCATGAACCTTGCCTCTGACTTGGTGGGGTCCAAACTCGCCCTTCTCGGGGGACTGGCCTTGCCGCCAGGCTCGGATGGTTTCCTGCAGCCCCCCCAGCTGGCTCCAGAAGCAGAGATGGGAAGGCTCGATTCCCTGTGACAGGAAAGCGTCACGGTTCTGTTAGTTATGCTCCTCTTGTCTCCTGGGTTCCCACAAACCTCACTTTGTGCTTGCATAGTAGCCTTTTTCCCCCATCCTTCATTTTGAAAGTCGGCCTCCCCTTACCGACCTGATCTACAGAGTAGTTCAAGACAACATCTTCCAGCCGGGTGAAACTTTTCCCTTGCTTCTGGTAGGGATATATTTTAGAGAACATGAACCTTTTATATTTTATATATAAAATATATTTATATTAAAATACATTTATATTTTAGAGAACATTATCCCATCACCAGTTACCTGAACAACCATTCTCTCCATTGGGTACAGGTAGCAGTATCTATACCCCTACCGATGTAGAAACAAAAAAATCTGAATTGGGAACCACAGGTCAGCCATCATTTGGAAAACAAAACAAAGATAAGCCTTAGAACTCTGGTGTGTTATAGGATACCTCCTGCCATTCAGAACTATGTATCTGGGCTTGTTGGGGCCCAGAAGTAAAAATATTTTGCAGTTCCTACCTAGCCCTTTAACAGGTGCTGCGTACCATGGATGCTCTTTCCTTGCTCAAGTGCTGCAAGTCTGGCTCTGAGCTGCTGAACTCAGGATTCAGAACCTGTGTGCTGGGGATACAACCTCAGTATTTGACTGAAGGCTGTTGTTTCCACTCTGACAGGCAGAAATACCAGCTCCTAGACTTAATTTTTTTTTTTTTCTCTCAACAGAGTCCTTATTTGTGACTCAGGATTAATGCTTATCCCCATTTAGTACTGAATACAGCCTTTCTTCCCCTGCTTTAGAGTAAGTGATGTCTATATTGGAAGGATGTGATACAAGCAATTATTTTTTTAGAAAGGTATTTATCTTGAAGGGTTTTTTACTAGTGTTGTGAAAAATCCACAATTGTACTTAACAGATCAGATCTTTTCTGTGTCTACCAGAGATGGGTAATTCAGTGCAAATGCACTGTTTCCTCCCCGCCCCCCCCCCCCACCCATTAAAAAGCACTTCAGCCTGCAATTAACTGAGTGTGAAGAGAGAAAAGAGAAATTGTATAAAACTGCCTCTTTTTTTTTTTTTTTTTTATTATTATTATGTGCCCTGAAATCAGAGAATTCACTTTACTTTAGAAGTGCCTAAAGGCCCTTGAAAGCTATGATGGAAGAAGCTGTTTTTTTATCAGAGAGGAATGGTTGAAAGCTCCCCCTCAATTAGAGTGGAGGAGATGAACTGTGCTCTTAGCCAGGGGAGGAATGCGATTACTGTGCTTTCTTCCTGGCTTCAGTATTTCATGTTCCGTTTCAAAGGCTGGGTTTAAGCTCTGTATTCCTCTTGATAAAGCCATACGCGTCAGCGATGCACGGAACAAAATCACACCCTCTACCTGGTAGATCTATCCTGGCAAAGTTCTTGTCGGCACCGCACTGCTGCGGAAGGTGTTTGCGGGTTTACCTGCGCCGCTGCCCGGGGTGGTCCGGCGGTGGGGGAAGCTCTGCTGCTGCTCGAGGGTCCTGCCTATAAAGCCATGCTGGTAGGGCTTGCAGGTCTGCTGTAGCGATGGAGAAGTAGTCCAGGCAACCGTTTTTTTTTTTTTTTTTTTTTTTCCTGCTTAGAGGGTTTTCAGAATCCCCCCACCCTGTTGAAATAGGTTTTAAAGGGAACTGGGAACCACCCAAAATGCCTGCTGCAAACTTTAAGCGCGTGTAACGCGTGTGTTATTGGTTCCTCCTCCGTTACCTTGTAAGCCCCTTGGAGGAGGCAGTTTGAACAGCAGAGCCGTGGCTCTGATGGACACCTTGGTGTGCCAGCTTTGTGGAAATGTTTAAATAAAGAGGCATGGGTGTTCTGAATGCCACGTTTCTCCATAGTTGTCTTCCTTCCTTGCTTATGCTTAAAAAAAATAATTAGCTGTCGTGGTTTAGGCCTGATTGACAGCCAACCACAATGCAGCACCTCTCTCTCCCTTCCCCTCCGGCAATGAGAAGGGACAGAGAGCCAGGCTTGGGGTTCAAGATAGGACTGGGATGGGGGAAAATCCCCCTTTTATGATCATGAGCAAAAGGCAGACTCGTTAGGGGAAGAAAAAAAGAACATACATTTATTACAGACACTAACAACACATAACAGAGTAGGACAGTGAGAAGCATTCCCACATCTTGAGAACACCTTCCTCCCACCCCTCCCTTCCTCCCCCAGGGGCGCAGGGGCAGGGAATGGGGGGTGCAGTCAGTGCTGCCACTTCCTTCATCTTCGGTGAGGGGAGTGTCCAAAACTTGTTGCCCCCTGCTCCATCGTGGTCCCCCTCTCACAGGAGACAGTCCTCCACAAACTTTCTCTGACTTGAATTCCTCCCATGGGCCGCAGCGTTCCCCACACTGCTCCGTCATGGGTCACCAACTTCCTCCGACTGGATTCCCTCCCACGGCTGCAGCCCTTCCCGAGCTGCTCCGGCGTGGGACTCCCCCGCATGCTGCAATCCTCCCAGCACTGAATTACAGCAGCGGGGCTGCCTTTTCCCATGAGACCCCGGCCTTCTTCGGGCACAGAACCTTGATCAGCCAAGCAGGAACGACAGGCTGTAAATCAATGTCTGCTCCACCGTAGATCTTCATGGGTGGCGGGGGGGGCCGCCCTGCTGTCTCCCCACAGGATACAGGGGGGTCTCTGCTCCGGCACACCTCCCCCCTCCTTTCTTCCTCCGTTCCTCCACTGACCTTGGTGTTCACGCAGCTGCAGCAACTCCTCCTCACAAGTCCGCCTGCCCGTCACCACGTCCCTTCTTAAATACGTTCTGGCAGAGGCGCAGCCGATTGGCTCAATTTCCCAAACAGAAGTGGAGCTGGGGGAGCTTCGAGAAGCTTCTCACAGGGGGCCGCCCCGATAGCCCCCTCCCCTGCCACCAAGAAACTCCACCACTCACTCAACCCAGGACATTAGCGCTTAGGAGATTTTTAAGTGGGTACTCTTTGTCTTGTTCTGCTCTTCCATTTATGAAATTGGGTGACTAGTAACAAAAAATAGGAGGGGAACAACGGAGCATGGTACAGGCATATTCTAAAAGGCAATTAACTTGTCTGTGCGTGAGGTGGCAGTCCTCAGGGTGTGGATGCGCCTGTGGCATCGGTAGCGAGCTGAAGGGGAAGCTGCTCACGTGGCTTGGTGTTCCCTACGTGTGGGGCTCCCCGCCGGGTCAGCTCTGCAGCAGGGCATGCTGTGGCCGTCCTCCGTGCCCGCGCGCTGGAAGCGCAGTCGTTGCTTCTGAGGCCCAGACGCTATCCTATTAATTCAGGAATTGGATTAAGTATGAAATCTGCTGTTAACCTTTGCCATGGCTTTGGATAGGAGATACTGAAAGATGTTAGAACTGATGATAGTTTAAAAATATATCAAGTGTCCCACGAGGATATGACTAGCTTTTGATTTCTACTCTTTGCATCCATTGGAATGGATACTATCTGTTTCCATGCCAATTCTGAGAAATTACTATTTTTTTCCACCACTTCTTAGCATTTAATACCAAGTCCTTTAGTAGTGCAGGGGAACCTGCATTTCAAGTGTCCTAGGGAACCTGCATTTAAAGTGTCATATGCCTCTGCTGTTGTTTTACTGCTGTATGGTCCTTCCTGTCAGTCTTCACTGTGCTTACTGATTGTGTAACAGCCTTTCTCCTGGAAATAGTCTCTTTATCCATGAGACAGTTTGACTACCTTAAATTGCCTTCTTAGTGAGTGAATTGTTAGCATTCAGCCCCAGAATCCACCGTCTCCTGCGGCTAGAGAACTTGATTTCCAGCTTTTGCTGAACGTACGAGTCACCTGCTATGGAGTTGGACTCTTGCCCCTTCCAAAACTGCTGAGGCCAGAGATAACGTATTTACATTCCCTGTATGCCCAGCACTGTTACTTGCAATCTTAGGATCTGGCTGGTTTTGTAGGTGAATTACAAACCCTAGGTTTATACACTGTGACGTGTTATTTAAAAATTACCTTTGGAGAGTAGAGGCTTCATCCGGGCATGTTTGAAAGTGAACTGGGTTGGCTTTTTCAGATAATGGCAATCATCAAAGACCTGTCTAGGTTCTACATAATGGATACTGTATTTTCTTGTCTGTGTATGAGCGATGAAGTCGATAACCTAAAGTGGTTGAGAGAGAATACAATTCATGCTTTATTTGTTCATGCTAGGAGATACCGTATTTAAACGTGTTATTCTTGGCCTGAAATACCAACTTATTCCAGCTGGCTTTTAGCTTTGCTGTGTAATTGACTTGGTTTCTAAGTAGTCATTAGAAGTTGGACTCAACAGAGGAGTTTGAAGTGGCACATGTCAGGATCTCCTTGGCTGGTTGGGAGGGATGTGTCACCGGCGGTGGAAGGGGCATTCCCAGGAGACATGAAGGGGTGCGTGGAGTTGGCATCCCTGGCTATGCTGCGGTTCTGCAACGGCTGGAAAATACAGGAACGAGCACGGAGGAATAAAACTAATGTAAAAGCTTATTCCTGTTGTGGAAAAGTGCCACCTGATTGTTCCTCCTGGGTTATCTTTGATGAATATTATGTAATGTTGTAAATTAAGAGCAGAGGAGGAGGGTGACTGTATATGACCTTCCACAGACATGTCTGGCAAGGTTGGCTGTAGCATTCTTGCCTGACTCTCAGAATTGAAGCGGGCACTTCTGCTTGTTTTGTTTGTCTTGAAGCTTTATACTTTGGCAGTCGAGACTGTTGCACAGCATAAAAGGTAAAATTTTGTCATACCTATCTGCAATACTAGTGTCTTTCAGGGAGCGTATCCCCACCAGACACTTCCACAGTGAATAGTTCTCGGGAGGAGGTGAGTATCTTGGAGACACGATGGTGTGAGTGAAGCATCCTGAACTCTGGAACAGACTTTCAGATGGGCAACTGGATGCCAGGACAACTCTTCAGTCTAACCATTCCTGCTTTTCATGGCTGCATGGCAATATATTTAACTTGGCAAATATTTTGCTTATGAGGCTGATTTTATCTCTATAAACTTTTTGCCTCTTTTCAGCCATGTTCACGTGTGTTAAAGCAATGTGTTTGTCTGTTCAACCACAGACACATTCTTCAGACTTCAGGAGCTTGAATGGAAAGATTGAGCTTCCTTATGAGGTTCGATTTTTCTCTGAAGTTCTGACTTACCAAGTTCTTGGAGTTTGTTGCTTCTAAAGCTTCCTCTCTGAAAAGGAGCCTCCTTAGAACACAGACAGATTTCTTGAGCTTCCAAAAAGCCCAGTGGGTGGCCGTCCTTCTAATCACTTTTTTTTTTGTCTTTTTAGGGTTTCATGGACATAAAATTAATCTTTTCCTTAGCACTGTGTGACTAAAGAGCTAGTGAGTGATTTCCTGCTGGTGACCTACTTGTTAAGCTGCAGTTAACTAAATATAATTGAAGCACACTCTGTTTTTATGTGTGCCTGCATGAGAGAGAAATGCAAACATTGATATATTGGTGATACCTAGTACTCAGTTATGTCCCCCTTTTCCATATATTAGCCTCAGAGAGCCATGAAAAGAGTTTATTGCTCTTGCTGGCAAATGCTTGAGTATTTATTTCAACATCTTCAGTTTTTGACCCTAATGGTTTTGAGATCTCTTCTAAAATGTAAACCACAGGACAGTTATTTCCTGTTATCTGTACTTCAGACACAAATAAATCTTCTCATTGCATCAGGTGTTTATGATGTCAGATACATAAGTGTTTTGTCAACCCTAATTTGGGATAGAGGAACCTTTGCAGCACATGTTATGTGGACGTATGACAGAGCCCCTCTCGTAAAGACTGGAAGGTCAAGGCAGTAGATATACAGACTACTTTGTGTTTGTGAACACTTTGTTCTTAGCCTGTTGAAGTTAAGGTCCCCCATCAGGGCCTTAATTTTTCAGATACTGCTTAAACTTATAGTTATGTTCTTAAAAACACAACCAGACCAACAAAACCAAAAGCTGTCTCTGAAGCATTTGATTTGCTACACTCACGGGCCAAAGTCATAGGTTCTCTTTTCTTTGTTACCAGACCACAAGCTGTTTTTCTCTGTTAGGTGCCACCTCTACCACAACTCAAGAGACACTAAGGACTTCCCAGAGTTTGGAGGGTGATGTTTATGTGAATTTCAGTAGCCTCCTTTCCCTTTTCTTTTTTTCATATGCGAAGTGCTGACACAGATACAGATAAATCTTGTCCTCCATTGGTTCCTGTGGGTTTGACTATCCTTTTCTGGTATTGCCTTTTAGCTCTCCTGAAAGAAGGACTACGCTTATTCTGCCTGCCTGCTTCTTTGTGGAATTGCCTAAAATTCTTTCCATGTCACTTCTCTGCTTCTCTCCAAGGCACATCCAATAGCCTATCTTAATGCTGACAACCTGGATTCCTCTCTGTATAACAGACCTACTTTTTTTTTTTTGCTAGTCTAAACTAAAAATCTTTGCTCACTTTCCTGCCTCTTGGGAACGTGTGGGAATTGGCTCAAGCTCAGAACAGCTGAAATAATTTATTGTCATTTTTTTCTTCTTCCTGCTACCACAGCCTAGTCCACCTTTCAGGCTGGTTCCCCGAGCACTACTGAAATTATCTATACCTTGTCTTTACCTGTTACATTGTTATACCTGTCTTTAGTTGTTTAAACTGTGCAGGTTCTTTTTAGGGTACATATATGCAAGATATTAATTCCTACACAGCCACAGTATGGGCTTTCATTGCAGCATTGACTCCTTGGACGTTCTGCTTGTCAAAGCATGGGAGAAGATTTGTGTTCAGATTAAATTTTTGCCATTTGTGTTCTAAGTAACTTTTTTTCCCTCAGCCTTCTCTTGCTTTGTTGCTGCGTTCTCAGCTGTCGTCCTGGTTCTATGGGTATGGTTTTACATTTTTTTTTTAATCAGTGCTATATGAATCTGTGTATTTCTGAAGTGGAAGGTAAAGATGCCACTGTCTCTAGGAATATTTAATTGTAACAAAAATTAAACTAAGATTATTTGACTTGCTTATAGGCTGTGTCAAAAGCAAGACATACTTTTCAGTCCTTGGACTTCCAAAGAAGGCTTAAAGTTTGACTCGTGGGTAAAGTACAGATTGCTCAGCTTATAAGAAGTAAACTTGGACCACTGATAGCTATTGATGACAAGGGTTATGATATAGAATTTTCTGGGAATGGTGAGAAAATTAACACAATTTTTAAGAGTAGATTATAATTAATTTGTAAAAATCAGTTTTTAGTGAATCTAATCTTCCAAGATCTTCAGAACCCTTAATTGCAGAAGAGGGGAGTGCTTAAAAACAAAGGTTGGCACCTTTTGCAATGATGACAAAGTGCCAGAATGCAAATGATGCAGTATCTGCCTGGTGTCTTCTGGACAATTTGATCCCTGAACTGGTCACATTTCTGACCCATGTGTGTACACTCACATACAGTGTGCACGCCTCAGTTGGATTACTCGCTTTCTGGAATAGCCTGTCCTTCTGTAATACTCTCTCTCTGAGCAGGGAGACAGTTTTCTCATGCATCGCTTGGTTGGAAACAGTATTTCTTTGCATTTGATTTAGTGTAGTAAACATACCATTTTACATATGGAGGCAGTATTTTTTTCTACTGACACCAGCAAAACTTGTCAACTAAAAGTGAAGTGCTCTCTTTCTGTTGTCCTGAAACATGAACTGAATGTATATTGTATGAAGAACATAAAAGGTTCGTATTTAAATAAATGTATGATCAGTGGCAATGTGATGCACCTTAAGTAATCATTAAGTATAGTGCTAAATTTGACAGTTCTTACTATAGGTGATTTACCTGTTACATTGTATTTGCCTTACTGGTTGAGCAACTTGAAACAGCAGCTTGTTGACAAATGCAGATTACTGGAAGTTCTGGAGCAGGCAGGGTTTTTACACGGTTCAGAGGCGGTGGGTTGATGTGACCCGGAGGGTGTTTTGGGGCTGGTAAAAAAGATTGGGGAGATCTTACTTATTCCTGTTAGCACCCGTTTGCCAGTGGTCCATTCTGTAATGATGGGCTTCAAAATTAAGGAACATTAACTTGAAGACAACATTCTATTTTAAAAATGTCTGAAGAAAGCTCACTTTTGTAGTGTAAATTAAACCGAGTTCCATGGATTTAGGGTTACTACTGGATACTGCATTTGCAGGACATGTTCTGCTAGGCAAGTGGCTGTATTGATCAGGAAAATTTATCTATGACTCGGGGTTTGATGTGCTTGAGGATCGAGCAGTTTCTTTGTAAGCTTCAATAAGCAGGAGATCAGCCATTATGGAAGAAATTACCTACCCTGTCTAGAAGAAGTTGCAGAACAAATTGTTGGGGCAGGAGGAATGCCACAGAGAAATGCTTAGGTAAACTTGATCTGCAGTGGGAGATTTAACCAAGGAGAAGGCACTGGATTCAGTTAGGCTTATTAATGTGGGCTGAGAGACTGACTGTGGGAAGACTGAAGTGTTCTGGGGGCATATTAATTTTCTTTTTAGGGAAGACAAAAAAAATGGCTGAAAAAATTAGAATTTTTTCTGCAAGGAAGTAAAATATTCTGATTATTGTTCTAGGCTTTTCATTGCTCTATTCCTGTGCTATTTGGCAGACCTTTCTACGTAGTCTGTGGGTCACAGTCGGGTAACCTCAAGTCTTTGAGGTGATAAATAGGAAATCCTGAAGAAGAACGCTTAACTGGGGAGGGAGCTTCTGTCTGTGGCTGGGGTTAGGCTGTTGAGCTATGTGGTATGTGTTCTCAAAAGCCAATGTGAGTTGCACCATCTTTGAAACAACACAACTATATTGCTCAGCTTGTGAAAATGTTTTTTAGTCACCCGTTTGAGCCACTGCTTTTTTCTTCATATTCCTTCTTGCTTGGCACACCTTGGACACCTGAAGGGGTGGTGTAATATCAGGGAGCAGGGGCATGGTTAGGCCACTGCTGCTCATCAGCCTTAAGTTAGGATCCAGTTCTCTTCACAATGCTTTAAACTTGCTTATATGGGATGAAAAATAATAATAATAAAAAGTGTGTATGTATTTACAGATCCATGAAATAACATATAAACATTGTAAAGCCTTATATAATTTTTGGCTCTCAGACATGGAAGATTATACTGGATCTGAAGTACGCAACAGGAAAGGTTTGCTCAAGGCCCCAGTTAAAGATGATCCAACTTTGCATACCTTAACTGTGCTTGTAACGTGTCCATGATTTCTGCTTTATAGCAGCTGGGCGAAGCGGGCAGGCGGCCGTGTCCCTTACGGGAGAAACACGTGTGGGTGCTGGACTGATCCTTCCCCATTGCTTGGTCTTAACCTGGCACGGAGGTGTGTGAGTGACTTCTTGTGCCTTTTTTCCTAGCCAACAGTTATAAGGAGAGCTGATTTTTTTTTTTGTTTTGTTTTAAGGGAGTCTGAATATTGGTAAAATAGTTAACAGAGTGGTTTCCTGGGCTTTGTGTGGGGTTTTTGGCGTTTGCCGGGAGTGTGTTAGCATTAGGCACTGTGTGCATTGCTCATCTTGCAAGATCCACTCAGTCCTTTATTTCTGTTTCATTCGGTGCAAGATTTTTAGTTCCTGTTGTGACAGGAGAATTGTGGCACACCTGGTTAACTTTTGGTTGAATGTAATGATGAATCTTCCACTTAGACTGCTGGAAAAGATGATCTTTTGCTCAGCGAGTAACCACAGCTGAACCCAGTGCTCGAAGCAAATCTTTTAGTAGTGCCCAGTCATTATGCTGGTTTATGAATATGTAGATTTTATACATTTAGTGATATTATCTGCCAAATATTTTTTGTTGTTACGTTTGTGGTCTAAAACTTGGCTGACTGCAGTCTGAGTGTTTTCCAAGTGATCTGGCAGTTCAGTCTGTTGGCATTTAGCATGAGTAACTGGGCACACCTTTTGTCTAAGCTTTGCTGTTGTAATAATCCAGAAGGTGACACTTTCCTGCACCTGTCTGGATCCCATAACCTGAAACGTTATGGTAACAATGATAACGCTGTACTTGACTTGAAAGTTCTGCTGTTTCTTCTGAAATATTAGTTATTTATGCCAGAAGAAAGTGATAGGCTATGTAGTCCACTTGTTTCCTTATGATAATTAGCTCCGATCCCAAAACTGGTCCTATATACCTGTGGGCCTAATAGCTAGGTGGCACTTTACAGTAGGGAGCACTTATCCAATTTGATATTCCATTTTTTTTTGCTTAACCTGCTCATATTTCATAACTAGTCCCCTTGCTTAAATTGATACTGTTTGTTCAAAGCTTTGCAAAAAAACCAAACCAAAACAAACAAACAAAAAACAACCAAAAAGTCAACTAAACAAACAAACAAACAAAAAAAAAAACCAAACAAAACCAAACCCAAAACGAACAACAATGAATGTGTATTTACTGGGTTGCACGATCTATTGTGTAATCTATCTTTAGAATTTGGGAGGCAATTCTTTATTCACATTGGCTTATAGAAAAAGCACTGTGCAGCTGGTTTGCCTGCTACTGAGGGAAGGCTCGCCGAAGCAGTAATTCTCTCAAGGTCCTTGGCGTGAATAGGCATCACAGCAGTAATTTTTCTTTTCTCAAGAACTACTTTAATTGCTACAGCTTCAGAACGTATCATTGTCAGGAGCTGACGTGGACATACGTTTTGTACAGAAGCAGCAGAATGCTCCATACTGCCTGCAAGTGTTTCAGCATATCTGTAACCTCGTTTTATTTTTTTTTCTGTGGGTTACTGATCTCCAGACACAGAGGAGTGGTGAAAGGTAGTCTTTCTGTGTATTTGGGAGGAAGGGTGCTGCGAAACAACTTTATTTAGACAGAAGCACATTGCAGGTTTTGAAATACAGCATCGGAACGATGCAGTGCTTCATAAACCCTTGTTGACTCAATTTCCACCATTTTCCTGTTTGGTTCTGGGGGTGTGTACATTTTCTAGCCGGCCATTCTACAGATCAGCAAGTCTTCAGTGCATGCTCTGAAAGCTTGGTCTTTCTCTGGATGGATTTTCATTATGGCCCTATTGCCGTTCTTTACAATCTAAAGAAAGCCTGCATTCATAAGGATTACTGCATCTGTGAAGGATGAAGAATAAGTAGGAATGATGAACTCCAGTGGCCATGAATGGACAGATTGTCCCAGGCATTTGTTCAGTTGTCAGTATATTGTGAAGTATTTGGGCTGCTAAAAAATGTTAGCTTTGGGTAACATACTCGTTTTATTAAAAGCACAGTACAGTACTCAGAGTGTATTCCAAGACAGCATGTGAGGTACTAGTGTATCTCTCTTCTTAAGTGTGATTGATTTCATTTATTTCTCACTAAACCTTAAACTAAATTTAGATTTTAATTCTATTTTCCATTGCTGGCTGAGCTTGTCTTATCAGACAAGTCTTATCAAAAAGGTGCTTGCAATTCCGAGTGGGATGCTGCGTTGTGTTATGCCAGCAGCACTGAAGGAAGACCTTGCTGTACTGGCTGAAGATCAGAGCTAATTCTGAAGTCTGACATGTTCCCTGTGTTCGCAAATATAAATAGTACTGTGACCAAGAGTTGTACGCCTTCAGATTCCTCTTTGCCCCTGTTGTGGTGGGTGGTAGTAAATGCAAGTTTTTTCCGTGGTGTTTTGATAAAGCACTGTAGTGGTTTTATCCTCAGTGATCCTCGTCTCTTCTAAATACAGTGTTAACCAGGAGTTAATGGTCACTGGGCAGTTCCTGTACTTTTAGGTAGCATGCAGCACTCTGCAATGGCCCTGTACCAGAGCAACTAAACAACATCTCCCATTACCAATTTTTCTTTTGATAGTACAATCTGGTTCAACTACAACCAATGCTTACATTAGAAAGCTAGTGCGATGTCTAAAAGATTTAGAATGAAATTGTTTGGTAAAGTGTTTTGCAGAGTTTGGGTGCTTAGCGTGCCTGGCACTGACTGTGCAGATAGGAACGGGCACGTCTTTTGAGGCTGCTGGAGGCTTCTGATTCCACTGGTACTAGCTGGTTTAGCAACTGCACAAACCAAATTTAACACCTGTTAATACTGTAGAAAAAAATACAGCACGTATGTGAGTGTTATTTATTGCACACAGTATGAATATTCTGGTCTGAAGAAGGCTTTCTTGCCTTGGAGTTTTCACTAGAGAATCTGTTTTGCTTGAGTCAACAAGCAAACCCGGGGACTGTCATATACTTGTTATTCAAGTGGCAAATGTTAGTGGTGCTTTTTGAAGACATCTATACTTAAAGAGGTAACATTTCCTGAACAGTGTTTTACTAGTGACATTTGGTTACTAATGACAAGTCTTGCATAAAGAGCTGTTGAATAGCAAACTAAGAGCTTGAAAATAGTAGCTATTTGAGATTCTCTCTCTCTCTCTCTCTCTCTCTCTCTATATATATATATATATTCAGATGGAGGGAAGCAGGGGCAAAGAGATCTTCCCTTGATGAAGACACAGTGCTATATAATGCATCTAGGCTAATACTTTGAATATTGTTTCCCTCAGATTTTCGGTGACATTATTTTGCACGCAGTTGCCATCTTTAGGATCTTTGCTAGTAGTAGACTTGAGCACACAGTGAGGTGTTTTTTTGCAGATCTCTGATAATGTATGTGTGTTCCCTGGTTTGATGGGAATTGGTGTGACTGCATTTCCTGACCTCAGGACATCTGTGATTATTGCTGATAGAAGTTGTTAATTGAATAATTGTACTTGAGTAGGCATCAGTTGCCCAGCTGTTATCTGTCAGGCTGGATTTGCACTGATATAGACGTGTCACAGATTTTTCCCTTTTTTTTTTTTTTTATGTTCCTATTTGACAGTTTTGCTAGGTCACACTGAAGGAACTGGCCTATGTAGTACATTTGTACAAACCAGCTTCCACACTACTTCTGGCACAGAAATTCGAATAACAGTGTCCAATATTACTATATTCCCTGGTCATGTGGACTCATAGGGTATTTCATCAGGTCTTTTGGAAACTGAAAAAGCAATAACTGTCACACTCCAGAAGCTTACTAGATCAACCTGTGCTCTGCTTGTGCCCGCTCTAAGAAAACGCATCATCATTTTTGTGTCCGTGTACCTCATCCACGCTTCAGCTGCGCTAGCCCAACTTGTGCTTTACCTTGGGCTCAAGGATTTTGTATTTCTAGCAGCAATGAAGGTCAATTCCTAGATATTGTTGGAGACAGAGGGTGTCCAAAACAACAAATGACCTCATACAGTTGACTTGAAAGGTCTACTTTACTCACAGTGTTGCCTCTTCGTAGCCTCTAGAAGAGAGCTTGTATGTGGTGTATGGAGCTGTTAGCATGTAACACACCTCTGTAAAGTTTTCTTCCTTCTTTCTCCTATTTTTTGAGAACATGATTGCTACTCTCTGGGGGTTCACAGAACTGTTAAGTCCTGTGATGTGTTTGCAGGGGAGTGGTATGATTCCATCTTGCAGATAAGGAGTTGTGGCAAGGAACAAGATCAAAGCCATTCACCGAATTTCTTTTAGTTGTCCCTTTTTCATGCCTGAAATCGGGATTTTTCTTCTCTTTATGCTAGCAGATACGCTCTTATGTATCAGTGAAGCTTGGAAAGCCCACTGCTCTTGCAAGCCAGACTGCAAAATACTTACTTGTGTTCAAGAACGCCAAGTCATGACCCCTTGTGAAAAGTGGCTTGTGGTCGTTTGCATCACCCAGAAGCTCTTACGGACTCAAGCCTGGAATCCAGCTCTGCTGACAGCCTGGCTTCGCTTTAAGGCTTTGTCATGCTTGGAAGAGACCCACCTTGCTGATATCCTTTCCAAATTTTAACAAACTGGGCATGGTCCTAGTGCAAAGCAGCCTCCTGTGAGTTGTAACAAGTCCAATCTTGGAGTAAATCCAAGATGTATGTTGGAATGAGGCTGGATTTCATGTTTGAGCTGTCTAACCCAGTGCAATGTTCTCATGTTCTGCCTGCTGATTTCTGGAAGTGGAGAGCAATTTTCTAAAGCAAAGTGAAATGAAGTTTATTGTGCTGCATGTGCAGAGTGGGACACTAAAGTTTGCTTTAAAAAATTGTGTTCTGCACAAAAACATGCTGCTGGAGTTAACATGAAGTAATGGAAGGAAGAGACAAGTCAGGAGAAGCAGCTCTGTGCAGTTTGGGTTACAGCTTCTTTGCCTTTTGCTTCTTGGTGAGTGTTTTTGGTTTTGCTTCTACAACCTGTCATTACCCAGCCTTCTTCCTCCCTCTGTGAATTATGTCGTGGTGCCCATCATCTGTGGGTTTTCTGGTGTCCCATGAATTTGTGCTGTAGTGTTGATCAAGGTAAATATGGAAGCCTTGGTAGATACCCAGAACTGTTTCTAACCTTTTATAACCAATGACAGAACCGTGATGGAAGCCTCTTTGGAGATACTCATAAACTAATGTGGATTTTTCTTTCTAGAGTAGTAAGTGATTGTCTTAACAGCTACAATACAGAGTCTTTTCTCACTATTGTCACTTTGTTCCAGAAGTCCTGACTTTATTTTGGAATCCCCTTCTAAAGAATTTTCACGGTGGTCTTCAGTTAATCTTTTACAGCAAATCTATTTTGAAGCACAGACATTAATAAGGATAGGACTTGAGCCTAGCAAAATAACTCATGCAAAATAGATTTGACAGAAATTGAGTTACTTTCATGTGACATTTCCTCAGAAACTGGAACTGTGAAATGCCGTTGTTCTGATAGAAATATTTTCTACTCCTTGTCTGCAAAAAATCAAGTTACTTTCATGCAAGCACATGTTTTGCAAAATCTGCTGCAACGTTAGGTGAGGATGCCACAGAGACCACTCAGTCTGTCAGTGTTGGATTGCAGTGTCTTGAGTCTTGTTGACATCTCTGCAATTTGTCTGGCCTTAATATTTAATAAGCCTGTTACTCGGCAATCTGCAGAGTGAGAGCAGTTCTTTTAAAAACTGCCTCATGCCTTTGCTGGAGTTCTCGCCAGGCTCTTGAAATTCAGAGGTGTGCTTGCAACACCGTGTCTGGAGGGTAAAGCAATAATCATCAATTTTACGGCTCCGTACTCGTTGGATTAAACTTTTAAGCAGTTTGCAGAAGGAATATTTTATATAGCACAGCAGGACCTTGGTTTTGCTCCTGATCAGTGGGAACTACTGCAAGTCTCAGATTGCCTTTTCAGAAGGGTGAGGATTAAGAGGTAAGTGACTCGGCAGAGGCTGCTTGTCCAGGCAGCACTGCGACCTGTGTGTTCTGGTTTTTCGCTCGATGCCGAGTGGCTCACAGGGGCCTGGATTCTTCCGGAGAGAGCTGGTCGTTGGACGTGCAGGAGATGCATGAGAGGTGCAACCCGCGTCTGTCAGGGAAATGGCAACAGTCGAAGCTGTAGATGAAGGTCTGCTGATGTGCTAGGGAAGAGCAGCTGGGGCTGCTCCATGAAGGTAGGCTTTTTTTGGTCTCCTGTCAAAAGCCGTGGGGAATGTCATGGGAATACAACTGGAGTAAACCGGTTTAGGCAGCATCTATGAACATAGGGGCTCTTAAATTTCCAAACTCTGATTTGAGCTCTGGTTTTGTCTTTGGATACACAGGAGGCAATTTTCAGGATTGCTAACTGTCTGCAGGTTACTACCAGTTGGACTTATTTGTGGTAGTGGAAGGTGTTCATTCTCTACACCTTGTATTCCAAATTTGCTAGCTCGAGTTGGGGGGCTGCTGTTGAAACAGCTGCTGTTTTGGGGCAGCCTAAGAATCTGACTTCCTTCTTTCTGCAAACCCTTAACCAGTAGAATGTCACGCACAAATTACTAAAAGTATTTGTCATTACATTGGCGTATTTCACCAATGAAATCCATGCTAAACATGATAACGCTTTGAATCATTGTTGTGTAAGAAGCTGCATAGCTGAAATAGAAAAGCACTGCTCTAAGTTATGTGGTTTGAGAGTTTTCTAGAACTCTTTCAAAAAACTTTTCTGTTTTTAAACCCATGGAAGTGACTTTTAGGTCTCAAGTGGTTTTAGCAAGTAACTTTCAGCTGGTATCTAAAAGGGAAAAAAAACCCACTATTTTTGCTGTGGTGTTTTTTTTTTTTTTTTTTTCCCCCCCTGGAGGCTTGAGTCAAACTTTGATAATGTCTTTTCCTCTTTAGTTATGTATGCATGTTGCAAATGCTTTGTAAGAACATCTTATTTTTGTCCTAATACGTCTTTTAGATTTTGAACTTGAGCTTGAACTTCAGAAATCTGTTCCTCAGGCTTAAGTTGGTGCTTATACTTCAACACTGATCTGTTGGCAGCTGATTACTGTTCTTCCTTCCACCCTCCCCGCTCCAATTTTGATGAACAACCTAAAAGATAAATGTGTGGAAGCTCTTGCAAACTGCTAATGGGTTTTAAAAGACAAATTGTTAAATCAGAACTCTTCAAGTGCACCAGGGACTTTCAGTGGCGGCAAAAATTGAATCTCATTTATAGCACTTCTGTGGCTTTTTTAACATGAATTGCACAAAAGAGATCCAGTGTCTGCCTATGGGGTGTAAATGAACTCGACTCTTAAGACTCTAAGGCATATTAAAAAGTAGCTCCTGGGGTGTAGGAAGTATCATGTTGGGCTGAAAATGCTCCGCTAGGCTGGAAGCCTCAAGCAGTGGGATGAAAGGAAATGTTATTTATCTTCTAACTTGGAGCTTGGAGCAGCAATGGGAGGAACAGGCAAGCCTAGGCATTGACTGGTTTCTCCTCTTAGCTTGTAAGTCAGGCTGCCTGGCAGGGGACGAGGTGACAGCAGTGCTTGCTCCTGGCTCGGGGCAAGAGCCATTCGCTTATCCTAGTGGCTTCTCTAAATGTCAAGGTATGCAGCGTGGTGGTACCAAAACTCTGCTGGGTGGAGGTGAAATAGAAGCTTGCAATGATTTGCCCTAGATGCTTTACCTGCACTGAAGTAAATCTGCAGTCTTTATGTATTAGCTACTGATCCAGCTTTTGTGCTGTGAGGGTATTAATAAGTGCACACACGCTGTCATTTCACCTGCAGAGTCATACGGTAACAAATCTTAAGTACTGCTTCAAGTTTCAAGAGGTGTTTTTCCAGGTGTCTAGATAACTATCCATCTCTTAACCACGGTGTCCAAAAGCAGTAGTACTAGCATGTAATTATTAAAAATAAAAAGCTTATTGTAAAGACCTGAATGTTCTCCAAGGGTAGTTCTCTCTTGATGAGCGATGTTGATGGATGCACTTAAGTGCAGGGTGGTGTAACCTATTATCTACACAAACCAGCGTTTGGGGGGGGTTTTGTGTTAGTTTAAATTATTTATCTGATATCAGAGCCCTAACAGCCACATTGCTGTTAAATGAGGTACTTTTTTTTGTGGTTTGGGATGGCAGTTATAAGCTAGACAAAACACATTATATTGTATTGCATGTTGTTGTCACTGGCACTTGTATTTTTCTGTCAGGCATTTTCTTAGTCTAAGAAAAGAATATATTTGGAGAAGTGAAAGTGAAGCGAAGCTGAAATTAGCTGATGCTGTGTTTCACTTGAAAAATCTAAATGGAAAGGTAAAAAGAAAAGGCTGTGAAGGTTACATCTGAGCAGTAATGTGGCTGATTACTTAAAACTTGTGTATGCAGAAAAATGGTAAAGGATGTGCATGGTGAGCAGCAGTGCTTGGTTTCGTGGCCTGCTTAGTTTCTGTGCTACCTGGTGTGTGGGGGTGTGAGTCCGTCCCCTGTCCTCTAGTTTTATGGGAAATGGGAGTTGTTGATGCTTGTGATAGCAAATATGTAAGTGCCAAGGTTTTTATATGTACCATGTGCGGTTCATTCTTTTAAAAGCAAGTTGGCTTAAGCAATTTTTTAACTGGTTAGGCATGTTTAACCCCTTATATTGATGAAAGTCACATCATGAGAAACAACTTAAGGAAGTTTGTAGGATATTTTGTTGATGCTTATCTGAAGCAGCCCTGAAAGTGCAGTTGCGTGAAGCAGATGAAATAGGAAGATTCTTCTTTTGACTTGGTATCTTCCTGAAAGGGTATCCATCCACCTTGGGATGCAAGAATTGCTTTACAGTGATTATTCTGCATATGTCCAAACCCAAGATTTCAGTGTGGGGCTGCAAGTTGTGTTGAAACAGTTTGTGTGGGAAAACCTGCTGGTTCAATCTGAGAATGTCTTATGTTTGTTCTTGAGGTTGTATTTGTTTGAGAGAACGTGCAGAGGAGATAAATGAATGGCCAAAAGATAGCATAAATACATATCTTTATGCACTTAAAATGGTTAGGATAAGAGCAAGCTTATGGGGTGTGCAGTGGTTCTGCTCATATAAGCGAGGTCAGCCTTTGGAAGGATGTTTTACTCCTTACCTTTTTTTGCCCTGCCAAGGGGTCTTGCACCAAGCCCCTGTGGTGTCACTAGTTGCCCTGGATATCTGTGGGTCAGATTATTCCACGTAGTGGGAATTGGCTGCTCTTTCTCTCTAAAAAATCCGATTTTACTAGCACTCAGTTGGCACCTTTGGACTAGGAGGGGGACATGAAATCACAGGCTCCCAACCGTGTCTGTGCTATGGGTGAGACGTGCTGGGGTTAGAGTTGAGGTGGGATGCAGAGGAGAGCTGAAGCAGATACGATTGCTTGGGCGCTGTGCTGGCACCACTGATGCTAAAAAGACTGGAAGGGATGGCAGAAATGTCAAGCCAGAGCAGCACCCAAGATCTGTCGGGAGCAGGCAAGGAGACATCAGTCTGTAGTGGGAGCAGAGCAAGACATTAGTGACGAGGAAATGTAGGGTGGGCTTGGCTGGACTCAGGTAAAGCTCGTACTGGTTTAGGAGTGTGGTGACAGGCTGTGTAGGAGGTTGGGAATTAGAGCTGTGGGACCTCTGCACAATGTGCTGCTGCTTGTGAGCAGGCTGAGCTTTTGGACGACTTTTCTTGTTGCAGCTCAAAGTACAATCTTTCTTCTTCCTCTCTAGCTCATGGGAATCAGGCAGGAAGATAAAAGTGTCACAAAACTGCTCATGCACCACAGGCTGAAGCAGCAGTTATTTGCCTGGCTTATGCAATTAGTACTAAAACAATTGCTTAAATTTTACACTGTGTATGAAAGCAGAGAAAGCAGCCGTGGGCAAGTAACAGTCAATTCCTTTGATCCTGTGTTCAGCTGTCCATAAGGTCCTAGAAGAGCATTTCCTGGCTTTTCTGGTTCCTAACACATAAAGTGGGATGGATGTCAGAGTAGCTGGGTCAGCGGGTTAAACAGCTGTAGAGTGGGATTGAGAACTGTGGTGTGTTTGTGGGAGGGCCACGGCCACCGAAGTGCCTGTGCTCTGAGCCATCACCCAGAAAGGCAGAACAGAGGGAACATGTGGCTTCTCAGCTCTGCCTTGGGAGAAGTCTGTAAGTGGCAGGTTGCCCCTGCAAGATGGGATAGCTCTTCTGCTGGGACACTATTTGTTTGGATGTTGCCGTAACAAGACTTCTATGGTCAGACATAATGATCCCTGAAAGCCAGAGTTGTCATCTTGCTGCAATTTCTGTCTTTTGGGTTGGTGCATTTCCCTGTAAGCCACAAACTATCTTGTGTACAAGTGCTGGTTGGTCTTCTGCCCACAGATACAGAATGTGGGGCTTGCCTCAGCGAAAAAGGTTTCCTTGAAAATTCGGCCAACTCGAAACCCACACAGGTAGGAGTTTGTGATGTTAGTAAATAGATGGGGCTTGGTGCAAAAAGGCCTTTGGGAAGAGAAGTACTAGGAAGTTCTTGAGACAGCCGAAAACTTTTTCCGATACAGATTTTAGTTCATTCACCTTCCTCAAAGTTCCTCCTATTCTTTTCTTCCCAAGACTTTGCTTGGGCCCCTGTCCTAATCAGAAGCTCCCATAAATGGGATAATAGGATGAAGGCCTCCATACCCATCTGTCACTTTAAATATCCTCCAAATAGTCTGAGACCTGAGGCTAGGATGCAGAACTCTTAATAGGAAGAAAACAGGCTTATCTATAGCTAACAGCTCTCCTCGTAGCTGCTGTGGAGTCTCTGAACCCAAAGCCATGCCAAGATGGATGTATTTCCTGCCCCTTCCCCCTTCATCCTCCCCTTATGTCAAACCTTCAAAATTAAATGACAGTGTCAGCGAAGAGATTGCTGCTGCTTAATGAGTTTCGATTAGGTTGCAGATTGAAGCCTGACTCCTTGCAATGACAGATTAATAACTCCTTGTGCTGAAGCTTTACAGCACGTTTTAGGGGGGGGAATAATTACTATCTGGGCTTTTTTCTTTTAAACTGGGAAACTTCATTTCTTGCTAGTGCCTCAACCTGGTGATATTACTGTAAAGCTTTTTGTAACGAGTGGCTTGACATTGTTCTTTTCTGGGTTCTGAGGAGCTTGTGGCCTCCTGTTTTGAGATGCTGAGTGTTATCAGGGAGAAAAGCAGTAACGAAACACAACAATTTAAATAGGAGGTTTTCTGTTATACCACAGAGCTGCTGCTGCTCCTGCTGTTTGTTCCTCTCAGGTGTCTGCCAGTGTGGTCGCCGATGGGCTTGGGGGCAAGAATCCGTGGGGGGGGTTTTTCCTCATCTGGCTTGGAAGTCTGCGTTGAAAGAAATACTTCAGCTCCGCTCCTGCCGCAGGGGACTGGGACCAGTTGCTGTTGGCAGCCTGGTAGGGAATCATTTCTGTACAGGGCGAGGAAAGGGAGCCACAGTGGGGCAGAAGTTAGTGTCTTTATGGCTGCCCGTTCACACCTCCAGGAACGGGTGTGCTGTTAGCATGTGCATGGCTTTCACTGCTTTGGGTTTTATAGCTAAGGAGGAATACTTATAATTCTTGAAAATATAGAGAATCTTTTAAAGCGTGATTTAACAGCAAATGCTTTGTTAAAATCTGTGTCACATGAAACAGTGGTTATGTGGTAAATGATCTTGAAAACATGGAAGTTGAGGTTAGTTGCGGGCTCTGGCCTTCTTTGTGTGATCTCTGACAAATAACTGTGCCTCTTGTAACTGGGGTATCTTATTTCTACATGGAGAGTATCGCTTTAAATTGTCTTACGTGCCTTGTCGGAGCTCGTCCACTGAGTCACTGGGGAAGTTGGGAATTGGGTCAGGAGCCCTTGACTCAGTTCTGTGCTTGGGTCCTGTTCCTACCACAGGACAGCAGTTCCTTCCAGGGCTGAGCCTCCAGTTCAGGCTGTTCAACGTATGGTGTAGGGTTGTGGCTTGGTGGGGGGGTTTCGATGGGATTTTTTTTGTTGTTAGTTTTTAACGTTCTTTTCTGGATTTTAGATTCTAGGGGAGAATACAGGGAACAATTATTTTTTTACTGGTTATCGTTTTGCCACATCTTTATGATCATGTTTCTGGGATTGCAATCTTGCTAATAGTGTCTATTCATCCCTCCAAATTATATGGTGCAAACTAATGTTTCTGGAGTTACAACACTCTTGTGCAAATGTGGAGCTACATGTGAAACCTAATAATTCTTGAGAAATTAACTAGTGAAATTCCAATGCAGTCTTTTGTTCAAATCTCTTGATAGTTGTATTTTTTAATGACTTTGTTTTTTTCTACCTTAAACCTGTTCTTTAACCCTACCATCAGAAGCATATCTGCCTTCTTCTGTAGTTCATAAAGTATTCTTCGGATCATTTCACTGTACATATGAGTATGTAGATCACACTAACACAACAGAATCTGAAAAAGAATTAGTTCCCCTTAGGAAAAAAACAGAGCAGCAGTTAGTCAGAATGCATTTTTGGCTATCATGGACACTCCTGTGGGTTTTTTTGAACCTAAGGCTCATGAGAAGGTGAGGGTGCGCACACTGTACACATGTCTGGCAGCACAGACCCAGCAAGTTAATTTTACATTTGGTTCCGCACAGTGTCCCGGTAACTTCTGAGTAATCTGTTTATTTAAATTCAAAGCTATGCTTAGTTTGGCTTATTTAAAAAGTGAATAAAATTCTTATTACAAAGATGCCCTTGATAGGATACTGCTACATTGGCCTACAAGGAAGAATTACCAGCTTATTTACTGTCTCTAACTTCCTTATCTAAAATATCCCTAAGGCAATGACAAAGCATGACCTTGAATCTGTTGTTCAGCATTTCACATTTTGAATATCCCCAAAATTTCCATCAGACTTCAAGAACTGGCATCACCTGCCTCCATTTCCTGTTGAAGAATGCTGCTTTTTTTCCTTATTTTTTTTTTTTACTGAAATGCGGTAAGGACTTGTGTTTACGCTGCTGAACATAACCTGCCAAAGATGAGGATTAATTTCAAAACAGTCTTCCCATTTTTCAAGTCTCGCATCTTCTGCAGCGATGTGACAGGCTGATGAATGCCATGCTGGCAGCGTTGCACCATTAAGTAGCAAATAGATTAGTGATGCTGAGTGCAAGATGCTAACGGAGGTCTGGAGCTCTGCAGTCACTTGATGAACCCTTCTTCAGGGGATCGTATAGGGGTGTTCTTCTGCACCCCTGTACCGGAGAGTACAGTGAGTGGCAAGCAAATGGTATAGAGTGAGTTGCTAGCACTTCTGGAGGGGGTATGTAAGGTTTGATCTCATTTTTGTGTGTGTGTCGGGGGGGACCATCTCACTTCTGGATCAGAAACAATGCTTGAATTACTTAATAAGGGCTGAAACTTCCTCATAAATCACTGTCAAATTTGAAGGTGTGGACTGTGAAATGCAAAGGTTAATTCCCGTATTAGGAAAAATACTTTGTCAGTGTTTCAGGCTATTTTAAAGTAAAACTTGACAACTGTGGTATCTTGATGCACACAAACATCCTATAGTAAAACAAGCTGTGTGATAAATAGTGTGTATTATTAGTCTTTTGCCTTGAAAATACTTACAGAACTTTCTTTCATCCTTCTTCACAAATTCTTCTTCATCTTTGCTTCTTTGTCTTCAAATGGGTAAAAAGTTCAGTTTGGGAGTAGGAAGGAAAAATCTAGACTTTCAAATGTAAGAAATCCTTTTCACATATTCGTTATGTGTTTTTTTTCAAAAGCAAACAGTATTTCACTCACCATCACCTTGCACCATGAGGAAGCTGGTGTTGGAGAACCCAAAATCTGCTACTCTACCTCTGTGTGGGCTGCGCTGAGGGGAGACGGGCTGTGTGCCGAGGTGAGACGGGGTCTTGGCATTGGCAGTGCTGCCCAGCTCGACAGAGCAGTCGGTGGCTTACTGAAGTGCCACTTGAAAAATATATTACTTTTACATTAAAAAAACCCAAACAAAAAAACCCCAAAACAAACAAACAAACAAAAAACAACCAACCAACCAACCAAAAAAACGGGGAAGACTACTAGCAAGTACTTTCTCTGCTGCATCACAGTATCTGCTTTTCTGGATTTGTGGCATTAGTGATAGTTGAGTATCTTCTGGTCACCCCCTCTGCCTGCTTTCCATACAGTGAGTTGTAGCTGAGGGCAGGGCACAGCAGGGCAGATTGAGGAAGTAAAAGCATCTCCTTCTTGGTCTGCTGCATTATTTTGGCTTTCATGATCAGACTCCTGTATTGGTTTCTTCTCTGACTTAGTTTTTAGAGTCAGCAGTGCAGGCTGTCATTTAAACAAAATAGAAAACCAAACCCAACTCCAAAACAACAGAAATCCCCAAGACCAACCCCAGAAACATCAGAGTTGCTTTTAAAGAAACCTTTGCAGTATTAAGTACCTGTCTGAAGGGTTCAAATGTTGATGGGAAAGAGTATGCAATCACAGAGTAATGTAGGCTGAGAAGGACCTCTGGAGGAAGCCTTGTCCAGCCCTCTGCTCACGACAGGTCCCCACAGCTTGGGTTGCTCAGGGCCATACTCGTGTGAGTTTTGGATATATGCAAGGCTGGAGATTGTACAGCCTCTGTGGACAGCCTGTTCTGGTGCTCAGCTACTTGATTGTTTCAAAAAAACCCCAACCAAACAAAGCAAACTTCACCTAATGTTATTTACTCTGCATTGCAACAAGTTTGTTGCCTTGAGTCTTAATCGCTGTGTGATTTTTCAGAAGTCTGTCCTTCTCTTCTCCGTCTTCCCAGTAGAGCTGCAAACAGCAATGAGATCTCTGCTGAGTCTCCTTCAGGCTGAAACGTAGTTAATGCAAACTGCACTGCACGGGGCGGGGGGACCCTCAGCATTTGGTGCCTGGCTCTTTCCCAGGAGCGTAGGGAAGAAACTGTATCTAAACAGGTTCGAGTTCACACGTGGAGCCAGTCCGCCGATTCACGGTTCGAATTCACTGATTGAACTTCGCGTGGTGGAGTGCGAATACCTTTGGTTCCTGGAGACTGTTGCCTGCTGAAGCTCCCCAGAACCTCTGGGCTATTTCTTCAGCGGAGAACTGGGCTGGAAACAACCCCTCGGGCTGCGGCTCTGACCGGGGACGGGCACTCGCGCTTGCGTGAGCCTAGCTGAATTCACATTCTCGCTTCAGTGACTTCTGTGCTCAAACAAAACCACAAGTAAATACGCCATTTTAAACGCTGTGTTGTTAGAGTGGTGTTGACTATGTATGAAATCCCACGTTTATTATTATTGGTAGTGATTTGTTTTAAAAGGGGGGGGAAAAAAAATATTCCCAAATTTTTATTGCTTCATTTCTGGTAAGACGTTCTTCGTGTACCAGCTGCATGATTGGCATTGTACAGGCAAGATACTGGCATAAATGCTTTCTCTGTTAAAAGTAAGAATGCAAGTCACACATACAGGACATTATTAATTTTTGAGCTCATCCTTTATGAGAGTCTTTGAGCAGTGGTGTAAACTTGCCCTTGCAACAGTTACCACAAATCAAAACTTTGCAAGTAAGGTTCTTCCCAAGTTTTGAAATATTTGTAGACCGTTTCTAGCTTTTTTTTCATCTTGTGACAGTCTTGCAGTAAAAAAATATCACTGGATTAGTAGCCCTCGAGGTTACTTTTTTAAGACATGAAATGTTCTTCAGCAGTCAGATAAGTATTTGCTGTGTTGATCTGGATTCTCTATAAACTCTTCACCAATGAGACCTTGTGGTGCAGAAGTAACACAGAGTTTGTGTGACGATTCTTCTGTATCCATTCCTAACTTCCCACATCCATTCCTCTCCTTGTTTCCAAATAAGCGAGACTTGTACTGAATTTATGCTTGTGTTAACAGCATAGAAGTCTAGAGTATCCCATTAAGTTTGTCCATTGAGCAATTCCAGGTGTGTGTCTCTCTTCTTTTTGTTCTGCGGCTGCAACTCTGATGTTCTGGAAATGGTTGAAATCAAGTATTCAGAGAGAATTTATAAAGTGTGCCCTGGCCTTCTGTAGAACACTTAATGGTGGGCAGCTTAGAAGGGCAGCCTTTCTGAAGCTGTAAATTGGGCTGTTCAGTTTGCCTGAAAAGCGCTTGGGTTTTTAGTTTTTTTTGAGACCTTGGGAGCTGACTAAATATATAAGCTTTGTTAATGTTGCTTTATCAGGTAGGATGGGATGTAGAAATCCTCCAACAATTCTAGTAACATTTTAATGTGTAAAAGGCTTTGGACGTTCATTGGAAGACTGAAAATACTTCCATACAGTTTTCCATAAAGACTTTAATGGGAGAGCATTCGTGACTTCAGGATTTCTGCAGCTCACATTTGTCAAATATCTCTAGCCGACGTACTTTAATGTTCAAAACCTGTTATTTCGGGACTGTGTGATAAGTGTAGCGGCATGCCTGTACCGTTGTAAGGTCAGGGAACTTTTTCCTGCTTCTAACCCATCTTTTGAACTACCAGCTGCCAAGTATTTTTTTGCTAATGAAGCTGGCCATGGAATTTGTGTGGCTTCCTTGGGCCCCTTCTGTTTTCGTACCTATTTCCTTTAATGACTGAGTGATGGGTAGCTTTAGCCACCTGGCTACTGCTGCTGGCCTCTTGCCCTGACACTGGCCACCTTGGTCCCAGCTGCATCCTGCTGCAAGAAGACAGCGGCCTAGCAGCAGGATCAGATGTTCCTAAACCGCGTGGTGCTCGGTGCAAAGGTTGTCCAGTTTGGTATTTTATCAGCAGAATGCGTATGGAAGCCGAGTAGTTCCCTGTAGCTGTGTTAGCTGGGCTGTGAGACACAGAGGGTTGAAGGATGTTTCCCTTCAAACACTATGTATCAGTTACGGATATACTTGGCATAGCTTCAAACCTTGCTTTAAAATAACTGGTGTATTTTATTATGGGGGAGAAATGTGTAAGTGGGTTATATCCAGTTGTATAATGCAATCACATCCTGTTCTCCAGTGCCTTTTACTAATGTGATAGCGGTGGGGATTTCCCATCTGCTTTTGCAATGAATTCACTAAGGACAGTCTCGGAGCCTAAGAAGCTGTTACGTCTATCGGTGTCCCCCCTCTCTATTCTCAGCTTAGTAGCAGTATAGATCTGGCTTTGTGCCACTACTATGTATAAGCTCATCTGTACAGTTTTCATTCTGGCTTCTGATTTACTACAGGGTTTCTGGCTGATGCTGGTTAGGTAAGTTTTTAACACCGACAATCTTCTTGATGTATTGTGAGCCTAGTTCTTCCTAGGTGTGAAGGGGGGTGAGAGCAGCAGAAAGCTTTGGCTGCTTGCCTGGCTGGGTTGAAGATGTCTGTAGCCATAACTGGTAGTGCAAGAGGCTTGGAAGTGACCGGTCATAACCCGTCACCCTGTGCAGAGCTGTGCTTCCAACACACCCGTCATGCAGAGCTGTGAAATGCTCTGGGGTCGTTAGGACTGTGCTTGTGTAAACCTCCGTATTTACATTGTCAGCATCTGAAATTTCAGTAAGTAGATTTATCTTTCTGAGGGGGTTTCTTCCCCGGTGTTCTCTTTGTGTATGTACTTCTCTTTTCTAAAGAAAATACATCTTCCAGTTACTTTTTAATGATCTTGTTGCCGTGATGCTCTCTTGATCAAAGAGGGCCAGAGGCAAGCCACCCACTAGTGTCACAGCTACTACCTGCTGTACCTTCTTTTTCATTAAAACTATTTTCCAATTCTGAGTTTGAAGAGCACGAGGTGTCTTCTTTTAGTTGGCTTTTCTGGGGTACAGTTTGGTTACTCTTTACACTATGCCATAAAGATAAGTCTGTCTGGGTTTTTATGTGGTGTGTGGTAGGATTTTATTTTTTTTTTCTTTGTTATACCTCATTTATTCTCTGGTTTTCACCTGTCAACTTTACTTACCGGCTGGGGAAACAGATCTGCGGATGCAGAGTGAGGGTCACAGGGAGCAAAACCAGCACTGACTACTGACTTGTCAACAAAAGGATCAAACATCCATCTTCATCTTGCAGTTGTCTGGAATGATGATTAAATCACATACCATCCTAAGGTGACAGGGGAGCCTGTAGTAAGCGGGTATCAATTTGCTTACCAGACCAAAACCACTTTGACTGTTCTTACGTGTTTTCTCTGCAGAACTGGAGTCTTGTCCTTTTCTTAGTTTGCTGTAAAAGGAATGGTGCTCAGTTAATACCTTGTGCTTCTCCAGCCTCCTGGCATGGCCCTTCTGTTAGGCTACAAATTATTTTTTTGTCATTGTTTGATGCATCCCTTATTTGGTAGTGTTTTCTGGTTGGATTTTATCTAGGCTGGCTGAATAATTCTTCTCGTATTCCTGAATCTCAGGTCTCTTACGATTGCTCATTTTTACCTTTATTTTTGTTTCTGTGAAATGAGGGAAAGACACATAGCTGCTGCCTTTGTACGTGTCATCTGAATTTTAGTTGCAAAGTTTTGCAGAGTACGCGGGAGGTGGTGCAACAAGCATTGTTTGCTTGCTTAGAATTGCCAGGCAAAAAAGCTGAATCCTTAACTGCAGCTGTAAAATATTGTGGCAAGCATCACTAGGTTTCGACTCGGTTATGGTCACCTGTTGTCAGCAGTCGTTATTTGCCAGTAATGGTGCATCTACTCAGCTCTGTCCTCAGGCAGGTGAAATGTATTTGATGTGTCCTAGTGTTTAGCCTCTCGGGCAACTCAGGGTTTATGCGTTGAAGGTGTGAATGAGGGTGAGGAAGACAAGACACAAAATGGAGCATTTTGTTTGTCACTTCAGGCAGATGCCAGATTTTATCAATTCATCGGTAGCTTTGATATGCTCAGGGCCTCTCTTCTGCAAGAAACTGAGAGTAACGACTCGCTGCGAAATGTTTGTGATGCCTGAACGCTTCTGAGGCTCATGCATTATCCCTTGGATGTTATTTGAAACTAGAAAGTTAGGTGCAGAAGTAACAAATCAGCCTCATGTTTTTGTTTTTTTTTTTTTTTTTTTTTTTTATTTTATTTTATTTTTTTTTTTTTTTATTTATTTTTTAACTCTCTTCCAGGACTCATAGTTGGGGTGATCTTGAGATACGGGACTCCCTCTACCAGCGGCCACGACAAGCCGTTCAGCTGCTCGCAGGAGGACAGGCCGTTTACAACCCTGCTGGTCAACGTCAGCGGGAAGTTCTTTGAGTATACGCTCAAAGGGGAAATAAGCCCTGGGAAGATCCACAACGTGGAGCAAAATGACATGTTGCGAAAGGTGAGGGCGGACCAGTTCTCGTGCTTGGCTGAGTGTTTCTCCTTTCTTGTGTTTCTCCTCTCCCTGCGCTTCCCTCCTTCCATCTCATTTGAGTGTTAGGTAGTATCAAGTGTCTGTATTCCTGATAGTAACAGCGCTAGGATGCTTAATTCAAAAGCACCTTCTGTATCATTCCACTGCTGGCAAAACTGCTCCGTTGCATGTAGGTAGTGCTTTCCCCAAGTCTTTGATTGCTGTTTGAAGACTTCATGTGCGTTTCTAACATCTGTAGAAATGACACAGACCAGCTGAACAAAAAAAGCCTGATGCTGCCTTATAGAAGGAAAACAATAATTTTTTTTAGTGAAAAGTGATTGTTTCTTAGTGGTTTTTGGTTTTGTTTTTGTTTTTTCCCTATGTTTTTTAAATCTGTTTATTGTCAGGAAATAGTGCGTACATCCCTACAATCCACCAAGTGAGACAGTCTGGTATTGAAAGTGAAATTCAACTATCCACCCTTACCCAGATCTGTTATTTGGCTTCTTACTCTATTTAGTGTCAGGAATTAACCACCTTTTGTGTGTATCAAAGCTAGACTTTGAAGTATAGAATTGAGACTTAAAGGTTTGTGATCTAAAGATACTTCTTTATGCTTACTACGGAGAGATCTTAGGTGCTTGTTTATATGTGCCTGCCTGCTCTAGATATCTAAAATTAGCTGAAATTAATCCTGTTCTGGGAGTGCACGCGTGCGTTTGTCTTTTAACCTGTGCTTAGACAGGGAGTGATGAGAGCCTAGTTAGTCTCACATCTATCCAAATCTGTTTGGATTTTAAATACTGTTTTTCATTCCTTACCGTAGTATACTCTTTCATGGATATCTGGAGCTTCTGCTGAAATACATGGAAGTGGTGTATGATCCCAATTACTGAAAAAGTCTTGTGTCTGACTTGATTGGCTTACCATAACAGAGCAGTGGCTGAAGTTGCAAAAACCCATAAGATAAAATAGCATTTCATCTGCAGATATATGAATATCGTGTACCTCAACAAGGAGAGATACTGTCTGGAGTAATTCCTATTAGAATTTTTTAATTTAAAAAAGGGGACTATGTTTGAGACCGCTGCAAGATTACCATTGGTGATGGATTTAATGCCTGTTTTTTCTAGATGCTGTTTACCAAGAATTGTTGCAGCTTTTCACTGCATATGTATAGAGCTGGCCAGTGTTTTGGAGGGTCAACTTAGCTATTTCAACAACCACAATTAGTAGTTTTCAGAAAATAAGTGGAAAAAGACCAAACAACTTGTGTATGTCTGTTTCTAATTGAAGTTTCATGTTTTATTTTTTAGGTAACATTTGACCCAGAAGTTTTTTTCAACATTCTGTTGCCTCCTATTATTTTTCATGCTGGTTATAGCCTGAAGAAAGTAAGTGTAATCCTTTGAGAAGAGGGCTTTTTTTTTTTTTTTTTTTTTAAAAAAAAAAAAAAAAAAAAAAAAACAAAAACCATGACTGTTGATTTGTTCAGGAGTGCAGTCTCCAAGCATTTTTTTTTTTTGTTATGGCAGTAAGAAAAAAAACCTAATTTCCTCCGTAGATGGTTAGGTCATATTGTTTTAAGAGAAAATATGTGTACTTTTTACTGTAAACACATTAAACTCTCTAATCTTGCTGATTTGTTTTCCTTTGTATTTTGCTAGAGGCTAACGTCAGTTTCATTTCAAGTAAAAGGTGGCCTGCTATGAATTGTTTTGGTCCTTTTTAAATATCCAAAAAGCAGTAAATTATGCTAAGAAGTGGATCGGAACCTGAATCCCAGCGGGGATGTGCCAGACCCTGAATGGCAGAAGGGTCCAGATTCTGCTCTTGGTTGAAGCTTCCGTAAATTGGTGCTGGTGTTCAGTTTTGCAGTTAACTCTTAAATCTGTGAAAATATCTATGTGGAAAGCTTCCTGTCAATAAGCTACATTTAGAATTTAACACGTTTCAGATTTAGTTTATTCAATTTATTGAAGTTGGACAAAACCTACGTTGCAGTAACTGAAGTGTTTCTCTGAAATGGAGGAATATTTCTGTGTAATAATGCAAGTGTAATAGTGCACTCTTTTTGAACAGGTGATATAATTTGTTTAAAATAAGTATGTAAACCTCTTTTTCCTATGCAGAGACACTTTTTCAGGAATTTGGGGTCCATTTTGGCTTACGCCTTTTTGGGAACAGCAGTCTCTTGTTTTATTATTGGGTAAGCGAACACTGCGATATCGGTGTTCCTTTCTATACTTTCTATAATGTTTCAGTTGATGAAGTGTACGTTGAGCCTTCCAGATTGCCTCAATTCTATCATTTGTTTGTTTGAAGATTTTATTTGTGTATCCTCCAGACAAAATGCAAGCGTAACTTTTGCTGGGGTTTATCCTACTGGTAAACAACACTGCTCCTTGAAATGATATTATCAGGTTTGAGTCACCTGGCACGTCCACAGTGCTAAAGACTGCCATTGAGTTTTTGATGCAATGGTCCAGTCTGAAATAAAACCTTGTTAGAGTCTTATTGGAATTGACTTTTAATTTGAGTTGTGGACACTGCTTGTAATAGAATTTTAGCTATCAGACTTCTCGATGTCCCTTTCAGTGCCTGCATGCACGTGCATGCTCTCTCTTTGTCTATCTGTATACGCATTTATATATAGTTCAATGTGTATGTGTACACACACACACACTTCATTTAATATAGCTAATCACGTTGGTTTACTTGCATACAATCTCTTATGCTGCTGATATTACTGTGTTTGGTGTATGGATATTCTGAAATACAGAAATCCTGAATTGTATAGGTGACCTTGGTTTGTCTCAGAGAATTTCACTAGAGAAATACTTTGAAGGCTATTCTTAGCTCAGAGCTTTTGTCCTACGTACTGTATTGCGAGAAGGAATACTGAGGGGAATTTTGAGCAGGGAAATGTTCCCTTTGTTGGAAAAAGGAAACAACCTGTAGGTTCTGTATACTACTAGTGTGAATAGATTTCATGCTTTGCTTACTGGTTTTAGGGAAGAGGAAAATTGGTTTTGAAACTGTGGCAGTGTCCCACAGAGCTGTAGCATAACCAAGCCTGTGTGAAATAGAGTTGCTTGTGCTTTTCCTCTGCTTGTCTGAAATGCACCAACGTGTTTGACTTGGACTGTTTTATCCTTTTTCTCTTCAGGAATCTCATGTATGGGGTTGTGAAACTAATGAAGTTGGTGGGTCAGCTCTCTGATAAATTCTATTATACGGACTGCCTCCTCTTTGGAGCGATAATATCTGCCACTGATCCAGGTAGCTTGCTGAACATTTTTTAATAAGCTTCCAAAAATAATTGTGGTGTTAGGGTTTTTGGCTGCATAGCACGAAGATATTAACAGCACTTTATTTTCAGTTATGTTATGCTAGTATCTCTGATCCTCTTTGAAATGCGTGCAAATTCTGAGTGTTGTGAAAGCTGTTCTCTGTTGGTTTGGTGCTGGACTGGTGTAATGTGATGGTATGTTTGGGGTAAAAATGTAACTTTTCTGTTCAAATGCTTTAATTCCCCCCTCCCCCTCAGTATGTGGTTGTTTTTTTTTTTTTTTTTTTTCCTAGTGTGCATCAAGTTTATAACTGCAAATAGATTAAATTGTTACATTGTCCAGATAGCAGGACTTCCTTCTTTAGCTATATTGCTTGGGACATTGGATAATTTAAGAGCAATACTTGAAGCTGTCTATGTTGGTGTGGAGAATTTTTTTTCCTCATTCAAATGCACATCATGTTTTAAAAATTTAAGCAGAAGAATGCTCCTCTGGCAAAATAATTTGAGCTTTTGCCAAAATAATCTAGCCATTCTTCCAAATCCAATAGGCTCACGTACGTAGGTGTCTGCTTGACGGGTCAGTCTGGAGAGCTGGTGTGTGTCAGGGGCCGGGGTAGGGAGTGGTGAAGTATGAAGCTTGACATTTAAAACAGCTTATCTGAGGTGCTCAGCGGTGATTTGTGCAAAAATGAGAAGCAGTTCCTGTGATTGAGCTGAGCTCTGAACAGCTGGTGGTTGCGCACGATTTATGCAAAAATTCACCATGTGATTTTTGAAGGTCGTATATGGGAACATCAAGATCATGGTCTTTCATCTCAGACTGAAGTTTCTTGAGAGGGTATGATAAATATTTAGCAGTCTTTCCCTTTTCAAATTCTGCACAAATGCACAATCCTTTGGCATAGTATATGCTTCGGGGAACATTTAGGATTATTAGCACTATTTTAGGGTGGCTGAAATACGTCAACAATCCCTACAGCCTTTAAAAGCAGCAAGAGCTGCACAACGTTTTGTTGATTATCTTATATGGAACGTGTTCTACAGAAAATACCAGGGCTTTGGTAGAAGTGCTTTGCCTGTCCCATGCCCCTTTGATTATGGGGGGCTTTCCTATAAACATTGTGCAGATGGGAGGACAACAGAGCCACCTCCTAACAGAGCTGCCCTAGAACTGATGGTGGGATTGCTTACCTATAGATAAACGTGGCTGGTCTGTTTCCCCAATTTGATTTTGGTTCTCTACTTCAATTCTTGGGTTTTGTTGCTTTAGGCAAACTGGAAAATCTGCTCTGTCAGCTCACACAGTTGTTCCTGAAGTCAGCCAGTGTGGTTTTTCTCTTTTCTTTCCGTAGTTACCGTGCTAGCAATATTTAATGAGCTGCGTGCTGATGTCGATCTCTATGCCCTTCTGTTTGGGGAGAGCGTGTTGAACGACGCTGTCGCCATTGTATTATCTTCGTAAGTAACTACCTGAATTTCTACTCTGAAATCACTTAATTGCTTTTGGTATTTGTCTAAAATAAATGCTCTTTCGGAGAAATGTTATTTCAAATGTAAATGGATTATCTTGAACTGAATTAATAAACACAGCAAACGTTTGCCAAGATCCTTCATGCATACATACACCAGGATGGCAAATTTGCCTTCAGTATGGGATAGTCTCTTCTGTTGCTCAGGTGTTGCTGTTAAGGAATAAAACTTTTCTGATGCCACTTCTGATTTCTCACTGTGTTACTCTCTTTCTAGATCTATAGTTGCCTACCAGCCAACAGGTGAAAATACCCATGCTTTTGATGCAGCAGCATTTTTCAAGTCTGTTGGTGTTTTCCTGGGAATATTCAGCGGTTCTTTCATGATGGGAGCCGTGACGGGGGTTGTGACAGCTCTGATATCCTTTTTCACGTTTAGCTCCTCCACACTAGGTGCCACATGCAGGTATTAACAGGGTTCTGCTTCCAGCTATAGCAAAATCGACTTGACTAGCTTGTTTTAATCTGAGTGTGAAGATGTGATGAGTATTCAGGTGACCTCTGTGTACAGAAAAGCATTATAGGCACACACAGAAATCAACTTTTTCCAACATAACTGCAGCCACAGTAGAAGTTTTAGTGATGTTGCTGCATGCTGGAAGCCAAGAGGAGGTCCTAAATGGGCACGCCCTAGTGTTCAGGGTTTTTTTATGAAATCAAAAAGGTATTATTTATTATTAGGCTTGAAAGACATCTTGTATGATAACTGGTGTTTGATTTTGTCTTCAGCAAAATCATTAATAGCTATTTCTGATCCCACAGGGTTCTTTGAATCCTCCATTTAAACTTTCTGCCAAAAATCTGATGTCATCAGTCTTGGATAAGATTGTATCGCTACCAGAGTTAAAATCATAACATAATGTACTTTGCCTGATCTTACCTCTGTTCTCTTGAAGCTTACTGCTGTTATTTGATTAGAGATCTGAGGCACTCAACAAGAGATTTATGTGAGTTTTATTTTGGGCTCAGGCAGTAGACCTTAAGCCTGACCTGCTCCAGAAATCATGATGCTTCTTTGGGAAAAAATTTAGAATTCTTTACTTTGACTGGCTAATATAACCATATTTATACATATCCCAGCTTGCTTTGATCTGCCTAGACTTCCGAACTCTGACCTAAAAGGGGTAAAACGTGATTATTTTATGCAATAATCATGAACCTGTGACTCTTCATCTTGAGCAATAATGTCTCAACCATGTTTTGTTAGATACACACTGTGCAGATTTGTCTGATATGTCCGCATAACGGAAACCTTTCAGGTATAAGGGGGACAATGTGCTGTTGATGCTTTAATGTTCATCTTCCAGTTCCACTGATCTGCAACCAGTGCTAGCCAGAACCATGATTCTTTGTCTGGATTTTAGGTTATCGACCACCCATGGCTCTAGCTGCTCAAATGCTGTTACAAAAAAATATGTGTTTTGGCTTGCTGGTCGGCTACTAATTACAGCTGAAATGCATTCAGATCCATTTTGTAAAATCATGCTTCTGAAGCAGCAGTTGGTTCTTGCTGTTCCTAATGTTTGTGCTCAGGAGGGTGACAGGAGGCTGCAGGGGGGGGAGGCAGTTCAGAAGACAGCCTCTGTGGTGGGGTTTTTTGTGGGGGGTTTTGTTTTTTGGTTGTGTTTTTTGGGGGGGTTCTATAAAGAAAACAACAAAACAAAAAATCCTTAAATTGTTGCTCAATTATACAACTTTATTTTCTTTCCGAAAAAATACTTAATGTCATGCAATACCGTAGAAGCAAACGGTAAATTTGCATTTTATTCTTCATAGCTGGTTAGATCCCATAACTTAAGTAATGAATTAATTTAATAGACTGTTATTCCTGTAGCTGTGAAGTACCTATAACTACCTCTCCGAGGGGTTTCATGCAGTCATGCAATGTCCTTTGAAAACGGACAGAATACTTAGTTTCCAGTTATAATGCAGATAATATGGATGCAAGAACTTGTTCTGGCTTTCAGCAAGGTGTCTTGACCTCACTAACTGTGGTTATTTTTATAACAGTTAAGGTATTGTACCACTTTGTATCTTCTTTCTAAATTGTAAAATCTAGCTGGTTGAAATGAAGTGAAGCAGAGGGCCATGTCTAAGGAATAAAGCAGAAAGTTAAGAAAACAGCAATAATAATTTATCTTGAATTAACACTTCAATTTAGTCAATTATATGAAATAATAAAACGTTGTTTTTCCTTTTCTTTCACCTTCCTCTTCCTCCAAAATGATGATCACAGGTTTTCATTTCAGATTTAGTGAAATGTTTTGCTACGGTTACTTCTAGTAACAGCAAGGGGAGTAAAGAAATAGATTCACAAAGCTGCCAGAAAAGACTGGAAACGAGGGTTTGGTTCTGACAAAGACCCTTGCTTAACTTCAGGGGAAACAAGGTTCAACCTCTTCCTCTCCAGTGGAGTGACTGTGGCTATCCAGGTTCCTAAGCATCCACAAATGCCTTTTGAGCCCGGAGGTGGGGTTATCTGATCAGTCTGTGGGAAGACTGGTTCTAATTGTTGCTGCCTCGGAGGCATGATCTTAGCAAACAGGTCTGTTGGCGGGGTGGAATTCAGCTGGGTATAGCAGTTCATCTTCAAAAGTTTGAGAGATGGTTTGTGTGGTGAAGTGACCGTACGAAGAATTAGCAGCTGCTTAAAGAAACACCAAGTTTTATATTTGGTGTAATGGCAACTGTGATGGAGAAATTTTTTTTTTATTATTTTTTTTTTATTTTTTTTTTTTACGATGGTTTGGGCTTTTGCTTTGAGGACACCCTTCTAACAAAGGGTTGCAGCTGAAGGTGTGGCTGGAGTGTGCGTTTCAGAGCCCTTGCCCCCCTCCGAGTTAGCGGTGAATGCCAGCAAGAAGCAGGTGCGGGTGGCTGGCCTCAGGATTCCTTCATCCTAAACCAGGCTGCCCCTGGAACGCTGCGGGCTGTTTGCCTCTGGTGTTAATCGTTTGTGTCTTGCTGCGGATGCGTTGTTCTGCCATAAAGCTCACGGGGAAACGCTCTCCACCGAGTCTTCCGGGCTACCCGACCGCTGCCTGCAGAGAGTTCTGCGAGCCCTGCACCTCCCAGGACCTGTGAATTTCCCCGTGAAAAGCTGTGCTGCTCACTGCTGTTAGCATCCCTGCCCCATACTGAGCCGTGACCCCCCCAGGCAGCAGTGCTCCCCGTAGCCTTGGGTTGCCTGGTGCTGCAGAGAGCCCAGGATGCAGCCCTGCTGCGCGAGGACTGCGATGGTGGGTGATGGTGCAGCCCTTCATATGAGCCAGGGAGGGTGCTACCACCTTCACCGTCTCAAATGTCCTTGCTGTACTCTTGCTGTCCTCCCGTTTGGATTTCGGAGAAGATTGTGCTAGCTGTCAGCTTGCAGAAAGACCGGGGATCTCTCCACCAGCCCCGTTGGCACATTCTGTTTTCTAGTAAAGCTGCGCATAGCTGTCTGCCCCTCAGCTACGGGGAACTGTTCAGTGTTTACCTGCTGCCAGAGTAGTGCTGAGGAGAAAAAAAAAAAAAAAAAAGGCAAAAAATCTGTAAATATGTCAACTTCCTTGTACTTTGTGAAGAACTATATTTATATATTTAACACTTTGGAAATCTGTTCCACTTCAGCAGCTGTATGAACTTCAGTGTGTGTTTGACATTCCTCCAGTTTTGCTCTCCTCTGGAAGATGAACTTGGTTTTTCTTCCCACTGAAACGCTGAGCTGCTCTGAGTTGGCTTTTACTCTAAAACATGTCAACACAAGGAGAGGGAATAGATTTTGTTGTAGGCAGGATTCCTGCTTTGCCTCAAAAGTACAGAAGTAGCTGTGCTTGTTGAAAAAAGATTTGTTAACAAATCTGAGCAAAAAAAATTCTGATAAATCTACTTAATCTTTGAGTGGCTATAGACAAAATCAGCCCTGTGAATTAAATGCTTCTGAATGTATTTTATGCTTTAGTTGAAGATGAGGGGTGGATTTTTACTGCAGAGGGAACCAAACCCAAAACACACACAGACACGTTCCCCCTCACACCCCCCCGAAAAGCCAAGACACACAATCTAAAATGAATGTCAGGTATATGTCCCTCCCCTGCTGGCACTTTTCAGGGAAACGTGGCATGGAGTAAGATATTTTCTCAGAGGTGGAGCCACAATTATGCTGTGGATATGCAGCAAAAATACCCAAAACTGACTTGCAAGGGGAAACCTTGAGTCTGCAGTTTGTCTTGATATGTTAGAATTAATGTTTTTCGGCACTGAAAGTGTTTTTTGTTTTCAAGCCAGTGTTGGGTTTTAGCACGTTAAGGTGTTTTTCATAAGTACTGGGTACAGAGAAGCCAAAGGATTTATTTTTTTGATCCCTTAACAAATGACTTAACGTGACGAAGTTTACCAAGTTGCACTGCTTCCCCCTGCTGGAAACAGCTCTCTTCTTCTTGATGTCCTGGAGCACTTTCTTGCTTGCAGAAGCATGTGGATTTACTGGTGAGTTGCTGGGATTCAAGTGGACGGAAACAGAAATCCTGTTCATCTTAACCATTTTTCTACTTTCTCATTGAAACTTTCCTATGAGAAACAAGATGTTGGTACTTAAAGCTTTTTTTTACCCTCTGTGCAGTGTCACTGATGGTTCAGCTCACTGTGTTACAAAGGCTTTTAAGAGCAATGGTTTGGTTCAAACATCACCTCCCCGACCTGGAGTCTACCTCACTTGAAAATAATGTTCATAAAATCTGAAGGTTAAGGATGTTGTATAAATTCAGTAGAACTCGGGAAGGGAAAAATGTGTTGAGCTCACCCAGTAAACAGGCTGATTTTTACATGCGATTCCTTTCACAGGTGTGGTGGCTGTCCTCTTCTGTGGAATTACCCAGGCGCATTACACATACAATAACTTGTCAGTCGAATCAAGAAGTCGCACTAAGCAGGCAAGACTCTTTCCCCTTTTATGCAGTATATTGCTGTAGTAATCCATGTACTATTGTTTTTGAAAAGCAGCTTTATTTCTTGCCCTTTAACACGTGACTGTTTTCTCCCTAGCTCTTTGAGGTATTGCACTTCCTGGCTGAGAACTTCATATTTTCTTATATGGGTTTGGCACTGTTTACTTTCCAGAAACACATATTCAGCCCAATTTTCATCATTGGAGCTTTTGTATCCTTTTTTGCTTTGTGTGAGCTTTCTCTATTATGTGCCTGAAAACTTGCGGTGTTTGTTGGCTTTACCAAAAAGAGGATGGCGTCTGAAGTGAATTTCGCTGATATCTTGCAGGGACAGTAATTTTGAGAACAATCTCTGTTTACCCCTTACATCAAAGCCCTAAGGCCTCTGTGCCACACAGTTGTTGGCTCTGTACCTGAGCAAGTGCTAGAGGTCATATAATTTCAACAGATAAATAATTGAATATGCTTTACTATGTGACTTGGCTATTGACAGCCAGCAGTGCTTGTGTTGCTCCTGTATTTGAAATCGGGAGGCATAGGAGAGGATCCATTTCACTTCCAATGGTCCCTTGAAAGCAAACAAACCTCAAGTAAATAAAGAGGATGGTGGGTGGACAGATTATCTCTGAGCAGCGACCCAAAGGTAGAGGTGCGGATCTCAGGTGATGGGAGGAGGAAGGAACTGAGCTGTGGTGCAGGCTGTGACGTGAAGGGTACGCGCCGCTGAAAGGTGCTGGTGTTGGAGGGGGGTATCCAGCTCCTGCTGTCCCTGGCTGAGTTGGTACCTGTCTCTTGCATTGCCTAGAAGTGAACACTTTTGTAGTAGTCACGCTCAGACAAGCCAGGGATCTCTAGATTCCTCTCTCTACCCCACCCTGTTGAAATGGTGTGTGTAACTATTGAGCATATTCCTTGTTGCTTGACAGTTCGGAGTTGAAAGTATTTATGAAATAACGGGAGCTAGTTTTCTAGTCTTGATTTCCCTCTGCCTGTTGCAGGAGTAGGGCTATCAGCAATGGTGATAAAACCCAGTGAAAAGGACGTATAAGATGGCCTAATCTGGAACATATTTATTTTCTCTCCTTCCTTCTACTGTTTTCTCTCATCTCTGCACTGCTTCTAGGGATTTATCACATTTGTCTTGATTTTCCTTTGGCCATTTACTTTTTTTCTGAAACAGTAATAAATTTTCTCCTGTGTCTCCTCATGTCCTTTCTTCTGACCAAAAAAATGCTCCAGAGCCCTGCAGCCACTGTGTGAAGACAGGAACAGAATAGTTGCATTTGGTATACCAAGCACTGTCATTTTTTGTCTTTGCTGTGGCCTTTTGTCCTCTCTCAGGCTATGCTGTCTTGGGTTTATTTTCAATATCTATTTTGTTCCTTTCTCGTTCTACCCACCTACCTTTTGTTACGTTTTTCACATCTTTTTATACCACTGCACTTAACCTCTGTTGCCTCTGGAGTGTTTTTCTACCTTTGTGAGGAGGGCAGCGAGTCCTAGCACCCACATTTTGCCTCAACGACTATTGTCCCCATTGAGCTAACACCTTGTGGGATGAAATGTAGAGGTATCGTTAGGTGTTGAAAGAGAAAGGTTGGACTGCATAGGCAGAGCTAAAGCCTCAATGTTACTGACAAAATCCTAGCCGATATTCCTGTGTACACTGGTCACGATGGCTTCTGATGTCTGATTTCTGCATTTCTCAGAAGGACTGCTGTAAAAGTTGTTTGGAATAATTACCTGAAGCTTTTTTGTACCAAGTAATAATCAAAATTTTATTTTCTTAGAGACATAATTTCCTGCAGACAGCATTGCTTTACTATAGCTATGGCAACAACGCACTTGTGTTTAGAGCTCTTAAATGCTTTTATTTCTTTTCCATAAGGGAGCTGCTTCATTCTTCTTATGTTGTTTTCCCAGCAGCAAATGATCAGTGTTTGGTGGGCTTCTGGTTGTGTTGGTGTCTTACAGTATTTCAGCATATGACTCTAGTTTGTCGCAGCGTTCCGTGGAGGGTGTATTCAGCTTTCTGCTTCCTCACTGGAACCACTGGATGTTTTACACCACAGTAAAAGAAGAAAGGAGCTTACCACCTACTGTCATAAATTTCTGCAATACTCTTTTACTGCTCCTTTTGAAGTTCATTCTAGTCCTGACAAGTGGTTTTTTTGATTTATAATTTTAGCAAGTCTATACTCTTAAGTGCTTGCCAGCCAGTAGGAGATTTTGCCTCTGCAAGAGCCACAATGGAGCAGCCACTTGCTGGTCTTACGTTAGCTTCCCTTCTGTACGTAGGACTGCATTTCTGCTGGTCTGAAACACCCTACTGAATGGTGGCGGTGATAGTTGTTTAAAGCGTGAGTTTAAGTCAAGTCTTCATTACAACTGGTAATTTTAATACTAAGTATAATTTCACTGTGCATTAAAATACTTGCTTATATTAGTTAAAAACTGTATTCTGAGCCGTAAGTTCTATACACACATAATTGGTGAAAGTCTGTTTTCTGTAGACAGAGATAGCAAGGACATTTGATACCACGATGTAAACCCATCACTAAAACAGAAGCTTCATGTTCGAGCCGGGTACTCAAGAGTACATACCTCAGGAAAGTGAAATCCTTAACCCTCAGCTCTCAACAGATTGCCATCTTTTTGGGCAGAGCTGCACACATCTACCCTCTCTCCTTCTTGTTGAATCTGGGCAGAAGGCATAAGATCAGCTGGAACTTTCAGCACATGATGATGTTTTCAGGTAAAAGCCAAAACCTCTGGTAAAGCAAAAAAAAAAAAAAAAAAATCTCATTTTTAACTCAAGCAATTTCTAGTACTACCTTCTGCTTTTATAATCCACGTGCTTGCTTCCTGAATAGAAGACTTGATGGTTGTCGCAGTGTGCCTTCATGTATTTTTCAACCTTTACAGAAAGTGTGTCATGTCTGGGAAGACTGACATCTTGAAATGCCAGCTGCTGGCAGACAGCAAGCAGTCACCTCATGTTGGGAATACAGTGTTTTCATTTGAATTACATCTGAAAGGGATGGGGGAACTGGAATGTATCTCTTCCAGAAAGTTATTTCTAGCTGAGATGATGTACACGTGCGGAAATGAATATATGCTGAGAAAATCTAGGTATATTTATGGGTGCCCTCTCCCACTTAGCTGGAGAAAGCAAGGTATTTGACTTAAGCTCCTTTATGGTTTTTGCCACACACATAACTGTTTAAGTTTGTCATTTAAAGCAAATCATGGAGTGTGTGTCTAAACACGTGTATCCTCAAGAAGGGCCAGGGATGCCCCTTTACACAAGAAAGTGTAAAGAGGAGGGAGCCAGGCTATTTTAGGTGGTGCCCAGTGACAGGACTGGAGGTAAAGGGCACGAACTGAAACACAGGAGGCTCCCTCTGAATATCGGGAAACTCTTTTTTACTGTGTCCAAGCACTGGCACAGGCTGCCCAGAGAGGTTGTTGCACCTCCATCCTTGGAGCTGTAAAAGCTGTCTGGACATGGTCCTGGGCAACCTATTCCAGGTGGCCCTGCTTGATCAGGGGGGTTAGACGAGGTGACCTCCAGAGGTCCCTTCCAACCTTAACTATCCTGCGATTCTGTGATTCTGTGAAAGAAGTCTGCAGATGGCCAAATGCTATGGCTTGACCTTGCTAGTGGAGTTTCATAATTGGGGGCAGGGAAATGGTGGTGGTGGGGATATATTCTGCCTGTGAGAATGTTATTAACTAGGATATTTTTCCAGCTGGTAACAATTTCATATCAAGAACTCATGCTTCGGTTATGAAATCAACTGGAAAAGTCCATTTTGATTTGGATTCGGGAAGCTGTTTGTTTTCCATAATGTATTTTGCTGTTGTCCACAATTTGTTTATAGGTTTCTTTACTGTTAGTTTCTGGAACTATTTATACTTTTTTCTTTTTTTTTTTTTTTTAGCATTTGTGGATTCTCAAAGTTACAGAAAGCAACCAGGGCAAATTATGTTCTAAACCATCCCAGGGCATAATTTCTCAAGGGAACTGATGGAATTAAAACTCTGTGGAGCCCATTGCTTTCAGCCTGTCACTTTGTGCCTGTGTGGCAGGGAGGAAGCAAGGAAAGACACTGTGTTATGAGTAGGCATGGTTGTACTTCTGAAGCTCTGCTATTTCCTTCTTTTGCATAGGTCTCAGGGGAGCCATGGCATTTGCTCTGGCTATACGAGATACTGCTACTTACGCGCATCAAATGATGTTCTCAACAACTCTCCTCATAGTCTTCTTCACCGTGTGGATCGTGGGCGGAGGTACAACTCCCATGCTGTCATGGCTGAACATCAGGTCAGTATGCAACAGTATGCTGGGGAAACATCACTTTTCAAATGACAACTGTACTAACTGGGGATAGCCCTACAGAACTCATTCGATTCTTGATAGAGATGTTCTAAGTATTGAGAACGTTGTTTTGTGGAGGAAGGTGCTAGTGGATGCTGGTGAATAAAATGTCCTGATGCTGCTGGAATTCAGCCTAAAGCTCTCTGGCATTCTGCAAGTAGGTAGCTAGGTCTTTGTCATCCTGGTAGGATGTGGAATGGCCCATGTCAACTTTTCTTGCTATTATACTAAGCCATTTCCCTGTTGTCTTGCTCTTGGTAATGGCCCTGTTTTGTTTTCAAGTTAAATGGAGTCTTCAGTGGGTGGTGCTAAACTGAATGCACTTTAAAAATCTATCCAAACAAACGTGACTTTACTTAAACAACTGGGATAAATGGGATCCTGCTAGCCTTCTGGTTGTGTTTCCTCCTGTTTTCAGAAGACGTATGAAAATGGGTAAGCAGCGTGATTATAGACATTTGTCTGGAGATGCTGGTCAGTACTTGGTACTTCAGGACTGCAAATACATTCCTGTAAGAGGGCGTTTAACAACAGGAGTGCTAGAGAATAACTACTCAATCATTGTTAAAGACCACATACGTTATCATTCTGTGAAAGTCTTGGCAGTAGGGAGGGAGGCAAAAGTAGATAGAGCAGAATTAAAACAATACACCCTGTGCAAACCCTTCGGTACAGTTTTCATATGTAATTATTTCTGTTCTTTGATAGCTTATTTTGTCTTGCTTTCTAATCGTGCTAACCAGAAGTTGTCTCCTATTGTCTTGTGATAGGATCGGAAAAAACAATTTTGAGTAAAACCAGTTTCAGTCTTTTGAAGAATTGACCACTCTTAGGGACTGTTGCTGCTTTTGGAAAACTTAAGTGAACTACTGTCGGCAGTAGATAGCAGGTGCTTTCTAGGTTGGGGGAAAAAAATGTGGATAGGACTCCCAGAAATGTTTCTGAAATCTTCTAAGTGAAGGCAGCACAATTCCAGCCTGAGTTAAGCATTACAGCAGTGATTTACAGTATCTTAGCTTAGCCTAACAGCACACACTGGGAAATCAGGTTCCTTTTTTTGGTGCCAAACATATCCAATTCTGTCCTTTAAAAGTGTCTTTACATGCAAGTTTCAGATGTTTGGCTAGCACATCAGAAAGAGGCATCGCCTCTGTAGTCAGGCTCTCCGATGGTCATGTCACGAAGAACATGCAACACCCGGTGTGAAGTCACCAACAAAAGTTAATTCCAGTGTAGTTGTGCCATCAATGATCATGAGATACCACATCATAGTGATGTTTTTAAGCCCAGCCTGACTGGTTTCTGTTTTTGTCAGAGCTGTATAATGCCTTTAACAAGATACCTGGGATAGGTACCGTTAGGCACCTCTGGCAACAGAAGCAGATTTCTGCTGTCTACCAGATTTCTGGTATATGAGGAACAACTGTACTGATATACTTTTGGCAAGCAGAGCAGGCCTGGTGTCTGGATAACCGGGAGCATGAAACAAGTTCTGGCCAGCAGCGTGCAGGTAAGAATGGTTCTTGCAGTCAGCTTGAAATGGGCCAAGATCTGCCTGCAGACCTCTGCGATGGCCAGTGTGAGGATATCCCTTGTCTGCCTTCCGCTTGAGTTGGATTCCAAAGCATCTCCTGAAGTGTGGCTGCAAGCAGGTCAAGAGAACTGACTCGAACATCTCTCGTCACAGGCGCTGGCATCCTGAGCCTTCTGCCCTGCCGCCTGCCCCTCTTCTGTTGAGGAAGCATAGCTGGTTATTTCCTTCAAGCCTTGTCATCCAGCAAGGGGAAGGATGTGCTGCTGACCAATTCAGTGCAGAGGAATTGTGTTCAATCTGCCTGCATCAGAAGGCAGCTTCTGAGTGCAGTCAACCATGACCTTTGCCTCAGGGCCCCTTCAGTCCTCAGCAGTAGGACACGACTGAATTCTACCATGTGGCCCAGCTCCTTGCCAACTGGAGAATAGTTCTGAGGAAGCAGTGCTTTCCCTGTTTTAACTGTCATTTGTTTGGCATGGTTGACAGAAAATAAATGGTTAACTTCCCTGTTAAGGGAAGGATATCATGTAAACAGGGGAACTCTAGGAAGTATTTTAGAGAACTGCGTGGGTCTGCCTACAGCTGCCTCGACGGGCACCGTTACTTTAATGATGGAGACTGCGCTTTTTAAAACCACATGAAATCAGATTTGTGCCAGGAGGTGGCAGCCGCGTGCAGCTGATTGAGGATTAGAAACGGTGCTGGTAAAGTACCCTCTGTGATAGAGCCCTTTTTTATGGAAAGCAAGAAGTCCTGTCATAGAATCATAGACTTATTTAGGTTGGAAAAGACCTTTAAGATCGAGTCCAACCCTTAAGCTAACACTGCCAAGTCCATCACTAAACCATGTCCCTAAGTGCCACATCTACATGTCTTTTAAATACCTCCAGGGATGGTGATTCAACCACTTCCCTGGGCAGCCTGTTCTAATGTTTGACAACCCTTTCAGTGAAGAAATTTTTCCTAATATCCAATCTAAAACTCCCCTGGTGCAACTTGAGGCCATTTCCTCTCATCCTATCACTTGCTACTTGGGAAGAGAGATCAACACTTCACAATAACTTCCTTTCAGGTAGTTGTAAAAAACAGTAAGGTGCCCCTTGAGCCTCTTTTTCTTCAGGCTAAACAACCCCAGTTCCCTTAGCCACTCCTCATAAGACTCATGCTCTAGAACCTTCACTGATTTTGTTGGCCTTCTTTGGACACACACCAGCACCTCAATGTTTTCTTTGTAGTGAGGGGACCAAAACTGAACCCAGTACTTGAGGCACAGCCTCACCAGTGCTGAGTACAGGGGGACGATCACTTCCCTAGTCCTGCTGGCCACACTATTTCTGACACAAGCCAGGATGCTGTTGGCCTTCTTGGCCACCCGGGCACACTGCCGGCTCATATTCAGCTGGCTGTCAGCCAACACCCCCAGGACCTTTTCTGCTGAGCAGCTTTCCAGCCACTCTTCACCAAGCCTGTAGTGTTGCATGGGGATGTTGTGACCCAAGTGCAAGACCTGGTGGCACTTGGCCTTGTTGAACCTCATACAGTTGGCCTCGGCCCATCGATCCAGCCTGTCCAGATCCCGCTAGAAGAGCCTTCCCTACCCTCAAGCAGATCAACCCTCCTGCCCATATTGGTGTCTGCAAACTTAGAGTGTGCGCTCAATCCCCTCATCCAGATCACTGATAAAGATATTAAACAGAGCTGGCCCCAATACTGAACCCTGGGGACCACCACTTGTGTGACTGGATTTAACTCCATTCATCACAACGCTTTGGGCCCAGCCGTCCTGCCAGTTTTTTACCCAGCAAAGCGAATGCTCACCCAAGCCATGAGCAGCCAATTTCTTCAGGAGGGTGTTGTGGGAAACAGTATCAAAGGCTTTAGTAAAGTCCAGGTAAACAACATCTACGGTTTTTCCCTCATCCACTAAGCAGGTTACCTTGTCATAGCAGGAGATCAGGTTAGTCAAGCAGGACCTGCCTTTCCATAAACCCACGCTGACTGGGTTTATGACGTGATCACCCAGTTGCCCTGTACGTGCCACGTGATGGCACTCAAGATGATGTGCTCCATGACCTTCCTCAGCACTGAGGTTAGACAGACAGGCCTGTAAGTCTCTGAGTCCTCCTTCCAACCTTTCTTGTAGGTGGGCGTCACATTTGCTAACTTCCAGCCAACTGGGACCTCCCCGGTTTGTTGGGACGGCTGGTAAGTGATTGAAAGTGGCTTGATGAGCACTTCTGCCATCAGCCTCAGTACCCTTGGGTGGATCTCATCTGACCCCATGGACTTGTGTGTGTTTAAGTGGTGTAGCAGGTCACTAACCATTTCCCCTTGGTTTATGGGGGCTTTATTCTGTTCTTTATCCCTGTCTTCCAGCTCAGGGGGCCGCGTACCCAGAGAACAATTGGTCTTGCTATTAAAGACTGAAGCATTAAGTACCTTAGCCTTTTCCTCATCCTTTGTCAGTGTTTCCCCTCACATCCAATAAGGAATGGAGATTCTCCTTAGCCCTTGTTTTGTTGCTAACATGACTATAAAAACGTTTCTATAGCTTTTTATGGCAGTAGCCAGACTAAGTTCTAGTTGAGCTTTGGCCCTTCGAATTTTCTCCCTGCATAGCCTCGTGACATTTTTGCAGTCCTCCTGAGTTGCCTGGCACTTCTTCCAATGGCCATAAACTCTCCTTTTCCTGAATTCCAGGCAAAGCTCTCTCTTCAGCCTGGCTGGTTATCTTCCCCACCAGCTTGTCTTTAGGCACATGGGGGTGGCCTGCTCCTGTGCCTTAAAGATTTCCTTCCTGAAGAACGTCCAGCCTTCCTGAACCCCTTTGCCCTTCAGGGCTGCCTCCCAAGGGACTCTGTCAACCAGGCTCCTAAACAAGCCAAAGTCTGCCCTCCAGAAGTACAAGGTAGCAGTTCTGCTGACCCCCCTCCTTCCTTCTCCAAGAATCGAAAACTGTATCAGTTTGTGATCGCTGTGTCCAAGACTGCCTCCAACCATCACATCACCCACAAACCTGACCTTACAGATTTAAGAAAGGGACAAATTGGTTTCCTGCTGAATTTTAGAAATATAGTGCTTTTCTCTTTTCCACCCTTTTCCACCCAGTAGAAGAGGTAGGCAGGAGGAGATGAAGGTGAGTTGCCTTGCTCAGCAGCACCATGCCTTGCTCCCAGTGCCTTGCTCAGCAGCACCATGTATAATGCTGATGCAGTCCTGAGGTTGTGAAATAGGTAAGTTGCCCCTAGGGTGGCCTGGGCTGCTTTCTGAGCCTTGGCACTTGCCCATTAGGTTAGATTGCAAGAGGCTGGAAATAAGTAGTGCTCCCATACAGGATTATTTAGCAGAAAAGAGATTAAAAGATAAAAGGTGGCTTGCTTCCTGGATTAAGTGAAGGGAGATAGGAAACTAATGCCATTTGTGTGTTGGACTCAAATGTCAGGATTTGTGTGGACTCCTGAAAGTCCAGCTCTGGTGCAAAGTTCACACCGGTTGTATCCTGGTTGACTTTGGCCTCCGTGGAAGGAAAGATGGAAAACCAGTCAGCCGTTATGAAGTCCTCATGAAGTAGCTGGCCTTGCTGCAGTGTGGCGGTGAGGAGAAGACAAGGGCCTGATTTAACCGAGGGTTGACTAAGCTGACTGATCCTTTAGGCTGGTTTAGCTTGCCTGGTCATTATGTGGTAGAGTGGCAGTACTGTAATCCTGTGGGTACTGGTCTGCCCATCGGTCGGGTCTCTGGGAGGCCCCTTCAATAGTTCCTGTGGGCTGCAACGAGCTGAGCTTCTCCCCTAGGAAATGCAGGTTCATGTCTGTAGTACTGGGCAAGTCAGAAGAGCCAAGACAAATGTCCATACCAAAGGGTGTAATTTAAGGTTGTGCCTGCACGATTTAAGTAGAACAGTACCAGAGAGGTGGCTCCAGTCAGGACTTTAATCCTGGCTTGATATTGCTACATTCACGGGGAGGGAGTTGTGTGTGTTCGTGGGGCAATGTCTACACAGGGATCCAGAGTTGCATTGCTGTGGCTTAGAGGCAGAGGCAAATACTTCTGGGTGCACCATTAATTGCATAGCAGTTGAGATGCATGCTGTGTCCTCTACTTCTGGTGGTCCCTTCTCTCCCGTGATATGAAATGTATTAAAAGTAGGTGAGAGATGGAGAGGCTAACATGAAAATTAAGTTTTGGTAAAGTAAAAGGCAATATAAGGAGGGAAGTAGGCCACAATGCCCTTTTCCCCTTGCTCTATTCTGAATATCTCAAGCACTCAGAAGAGCAGGTATCTTTCCAGCTAGGGTATGTTACCAGTGCACCAGGGTCCAGCGATCAGGATTAAATGTACAGGTAAGCAGAGGACCTATGGTTTGTTGCAGAAATTTAACTTCAGTGTACTGTTTAATTGGTTGGGAAAGTGAGGTCATGACATCAAAATCTGAGTAAAAAAAACCTATGGAATCTCTAGATGCTTTTGGGTTTTGCCGCTTGCTGCTGAACAAGTTGAAAATAAACACCGGAAATTGGAGTTAAAGCCATGATGTCATGTGTTTGAATTTCTTGGATGGGTATCAGGGAGATGTATCCAAGCATGTGAGTGGTAAACAATTATACTTTTCTAAAGTAGATTTTTTTTTTTTTTTTCCCCTAGAAGCTAAAGCATGACTTGGATATTAAAAATATAGTCTCATCTTTTGAGGCTGAAACAAAGAAACAATTTCCTGCCTGAAGTTTCAACAATTTCAACAAACTCAAGAGCCTTGTAAATCAAAACCACTGGCAAAGTTCCTCTTTTCTGAAAAGTAGCTGACTTATCGTTTCATTTATCTGTCACAGGAAAAAAGGGAACTCCTAACATTTGTATTACAAGATAATGGGTTTTTCCATTTTTCATTAGAGGTTATTGACCTGGTTCTTTTCATGTTGAATGAAACAGCATGTAGATTAATGCCTTCCTCTGCTTCATAATATGCTTCAAATGAGGAAGCTCATGTTTATTTTAATAAAATAATTTCAGTTATACCTAGCAATCTTTTTTCTAAATCTTAAAGCATTATATATTTCAAATTAAAATATTTTATATTATTGTATTTTCAAATTAAAATATTATCTGTCTACCATGAAAGGTAAAGTTTGGACAGACAATGTCTACCTAGATATTTACTGCTTCATGTCGGACTTTGCAAATACGATCTTTTGAAGAGTTTCCTATTTAGTGATTTTTTTTTTTCTTTTTTTTTTTTTTTCTTTAAATGGGCAAACTGAAAAATAAATCTGGAAATGCTAACTCTCATATAGAGTGAACAGCTACGTGAACTACCTAACTGTCTGGGATGGTGAAAAAATTGACAGCTTCGTGACAGCCTCAGGTTGTACTCTATTACCTTAACCCAGGGCAGTCCAAAGATAAAATGTGCATTTCTTAAATACCACGCCTCAGTGTTCTACAATGGCAGGAGGCGAGTGTTGATGCTGGGATCCAGCCTTTTGTTATGTTCTGGACTGAAGTGGGGGATGCCTGATAGGAGCTCACATCCTTCTGGTTTGCAGCCTGTTTCCATTATTTTACAACTTCGTTCCTTCTCTTCACTGCCTTCTAGCTGCTCTCTGCTGCCCTTGAAGGGCAGATGCCCAGATGCAGGCGTTCTGTTGTGGGGTTTTTCCTTTCACGATATCTTTTTTCTGCACTGTTTTCTTCTCCAGTCATCTTTCCATATCTCCCATCTTCCTCCGTCTTTCCCAATTTCTAGTTTCTCATCATCAATCTTGAATCTCTCAGTGCAGCATCTGAACCTCCAGCCTCACCCCTCTGGCTATTTCCCATGGTAGGAAAGAGATTGCCTCCTTTTTTGGATGTCTGGAAGTAAGCATAGGAGATGCTTCCTTATCTCCGTTCTTGTGCTCTGAAACATAGCAATTCATGCCAGACAGAAAAAGTGTGGGGAAGGCCCAGACTCTGTAGGAACTGGGTTGAGATATACCTGGAGTACATGGGTGATATGGGTTTAACTGCCAAGATCTGTCAAGCCTCAGCAGGCAGTTTCAGGAGTCATTATCTTTGTCAGGTCAAGTAAAGAAATACCCAATGGCACCCTAAGCCCAGCCTGAAACAACTTTACCTAATTCCAGGGGTATTTTTTAGTGATTGGATTTTATTTTGTTTTGTTTTCTTGTTTGGTTGGTTTGGGTTTGGTTGGTTTTTTTTGTTTTTTTTTTTTTTTTTTGTTTGTTTGTTTTTTTTGTTTTGTTTGGTTTTGTTTTTGGTTTTTTGTGTTTTTGTTGGTTTTTGTTTTGTTTTGTTTGGTTTTGGTTTTGGTTTTTTTTGTGTTTTTGGGTTTTTTTGTTTGTTTTTTAATGTGGTGGTAAGAATTCTCTTCCTCCTCAGCCATCTTCTGAGAAACAGTTGAACTCTTCTAAAACAGCTAAAATTTCCCCAAAATGCTGCACTCCTTATAGACATCTGGGAAAACTTCAGCATACTAACTTGGCAAAGATACAGTCAAGAGAAAGAAGTCATAGAAGGGAACTTATTGGGCAGTTTTTAATTTTATTTTTTTGCTGCATATGCAGAGCTGTCTCAATGTTGGCCTTTCAGAGCAGAGAGCTCTGACCTGGAGTGTATGTTGATACGGGAGAAGAGCTATTGAATCAGGAATCCAAAACAAATCTCTCAAGTCTGGCATTTGCCTCAGCCTTCAAGGATTAGATGAGTGCATGTTCCTCATAGCACAAGCTATGGCCTTAAATACTTGGTTTGTCAAGATATCAGCCTGCAATCAGGGTGTGTACACCTGCTCTTTGTAAAGTGAGGCCTCTGTAGATTTCTGATCATCTGGGTTTTTATTTCACATAAGCAATATATAGTTCATGTAGCGTGCCTTCATGGAAAAACAGGGGAAAAAGAACCCTACAAGCTGCAAAGGAATTTACGTAGATAATATTAGAAACCAACCATGCTTTCACTTGTGTTTTGCTTTGAGTACAATTGAAAAAGGCAAAGCAAGGAGTCAAACCGCACTCTGCTGTGACTGGAGATTAATTGTGTTAAAGACTGTTAGTCAATTGTTAGTTAAACCAACAGAGTGATTTACTGTGTACTACCAGTTATTTTGGACTGCTGTGAGACTAGGCAGTATTGATGGCCTCTTCCACATATGCATAGCTTCCTGTGATTACTTGTTCTAATGACTTTTTCTCTTTCAGACCATGCGCAGGTCCGAAATTGTGTAGGAATTGTCTTAGATCGATTCTGTCTCTGTGTGGCAGCTATCTTGAGATCTATTGAATCTAATTTTCCGTGGGAGGTAGCCTGTCATTAATATAGGTGTTTTGCCAGCCCGAATCTGAAGGAATGAAGAATATTGCTGGACATCTCAATCATAAAGCGCTGCTTTGTTAATTTTTATTATTTTCGTCACTTTGTCATTGTTCTGACATTCTTATTCTTGTATGCTTTGTCTTTTTTTATTGGGTAGGGGGTTTTTTGTTGGTTTGCTTTGTTTTGCCAGGGAGCCCTGTAAAGCTACCATCTCATGAGCATTTTGTCACTCACACTGCATTCTTGTACTGTACCAGAGTTGGTGACCATGTTCCATCGGTGGAAGAGATGAGTGAAAGCCGCTGGCTGTATTTCAGGTGACACTGTGTTTTCCTTGATACCAAATTAACTTGGTGCTTGGCTTTCTTCATCTGTATAACACTGTGTGCTCTTTTTCTATACCATGGCATGCTGCTCCTGCTTCTCCTTTTCTGCAGAGTGCCGTAGATGTTCCTCAATTCTGTTTTCTTCTGAGCTTGGAGAGTGTGGATCACACATCATGCCTTTAGCTTAAAACAAACCCACAGAACACCACATCCTTTAACTCTGTGTGTGGGTAATTAATGAGGCAAAACTAGCATCTCTGGCCTGGGAAGACTTGAAAGCTGAGAAATCATGGATGCGATCCTATGATTCTTAATCACGCAGGTATTCTTGAGCATTCCTTGGGGTTATTTCGTACAACTGTTTGGGTTGGAAAGGACTTCACAGATGATTTAGCCCAGCCTCTTTGGGGGTGTATTTTAAAAACTGGCAGTTATCACATTGCTTTACAAGAAGATGCTGATAAGAGTAGAGATAAACCAGAATCCTAATCTTTTCCAGTTGATGGTTTCTAGAACTGATACATGGGTAGAGAGAGAAGAAAAAAATAACCTAAATCTCTAACTGGAATCTGTAGGGGAATGTGTGTTTGTATGTACGTGTACGTGTGTATTTCTCTATAAATATGTGCAGAATATTTATGTAGAGAAAACTCTTTGGGATGGGGCAATGGTAAGTTTTTCATGTATCCCATCACACTTGAAGGTTCCCAGCAAACTCCTACGTTTGGCAGAGATGCAGTACATTAGCTTGTACAGAGAGTTTGAGTACTATTATCTATTACAGTCATTCTTGGCTGTTGCCACAGTAATTACATAAGCTAGAATGTAATAAAGCCTGGTATTTTTGGTAACTTGTCATCTAGATGTTGCAGGGCCATGAAGAGGTTTTTGAAGTATTGGGAGAAATGGTTCCACCCATTTTAAAATGACAGAGTGGAGAACTTGTAGTTCTTTCACCATTTCTTTCCATACATTTAATTTCCACTTTTCATTCCACATTTTGTGTGTCCACCATTTTCTGCCACGCTGTTTAAATCACTGAATATACATAGGTTTAGCATTTGAGGGATCAAATCTGAGTAACTGCTCTCCTATGTATGATGCTGGAGTTGTAGCTGTAGATTAAGGAACAAGAAAGTCTGAAGTCAGTTAAGAGCAGAAACACAGTGCTTTTTGGTATTGGGCGTTAGGAGCTCTATGGTAGTCCCTTTGCTATTACAGAACTCTTAAAGTATGAAAAGCCTTTTATGCCTTAAAACCAAAAAAAAAATTTTTTAATTAGAGAAGAGTCAAGAAATATACTTAAATTAGATTAATTTTTACTGTAGCATATACTCTTGTCTACCGATTCCAGTAAACTTCCCAAGACAAGAATAAAGATGGCTGAACTTTATGTACTAGTAACTGTCTGTACTGAAGTATTAAGGTATCTATCAAATACCATATTTATGCCCATGGGGGGAATACATGGATATTTCACCAGTTTTGGTGTATATATATATATATATGCATTGTTACAGCTGAAAGACTGCTCATATTCTTCATCTGACACCTGCTTTTTGAGAGTTACTTGTTTGAATTGCTACTGTACCCCCTCAGGGAATCCACACACAACCACTGCAGTGGGCTTTCAGAAAGGGTGGAGGGGAAAATGAAGATTTTTGCTGTTATCTGCATTGCCCTGGCCTTGGCTGTCCCACAGCCAACGGACCCCTGTGTCCCCATCCCATTGACTGTGCCTCTTCAGCAAAACACTGTTTTCAGCCAGAGGTTGCTCACCTGACCTTCTGCTGGGGGGGTTGAGCGAAACACCACGGTCATTAGAAGGGCTATCCTCTCTGTGTCCCTGATCTCTGGGAGGGGACCTGCATAAATCAATCCAGTAACAATTGTTCTTAATATAAAAACTGATTAAACTGAGAACTGATATTGGCCTTTACAGCACATTAAAATTACAAGAAGCTTTTTAAACGTACTTAAGGATGTAAGATGAATTTTTTTTTTTCTTTTGACCGCCAGAAAAAAATTATCTTGAAGACATACACGCATCAGCTTTACTTGTACTTTTAATTATGGAAGTAGCTAAGTGAGGGTGAAGTAACTAAATCTTCTCTGTGATTCTCTTCACTGTAAAGGATATTGGGAGAGACTTGACTGGGTGTTGCTATTGTTTTGTTTCAGGTGATAAAGATGAGACTCTCTTAGAAATTTGGGGGCAGAGCCTGCAAGAACATGATGCTTGTCATGAGACCAAGGTGTATATACCTTGAAACTTAGGCAGACTTGCAACTGAAAAATAAAGCTTCCTGTACAGTTCATGCCAGCGCAGAGGATAAGAGACACAGTATGTTGGTTGAAAGATACAAAAAGTAGTCGTGGGAATTCGAAATAGTAATGCAGTTCATTTGTGAACTGAGGAACATACTTTGAAACATGAACTTAAAAAAAAAAAAAGGTGATTTATAGAAAGAAATAATTAGAAATGCTCCAAATATAAATTCACCTGAAGAATAACTTGGAAACAATAATTTTAAATGGACAAGTCTGTGTCAATGTACTATGCCAGTAGTGAAAGAAGCACCTGTAGTAAGAACTTCCAGAAAAAAGTTCAACTGTTTTAATATAGAAAAGCTCTATTTTTTTCCTCTTCATTCAGCACAACGGCAAACCCAAACACCTGGCCTGTGACGTACTATGGCTTTTCACTGAGCAGTATGGTCATCCAGCTCTGGTCCTCCACTAAGCCCCCTTCCCCTTCCTCAGGGCAGTTCAAGTCCCCAAAACAAATGCGTAACATTGAAAGTCAGGTAAAAGCTGAGACATTCCGAAGGGTTTGGTTTTCTTAGGTATGGTGAACTGAATGAGTAGCTCAGTGAGTTAAAACTATGTGGGGAATGCAAGCTATGTCCATCTGGAATGAGTTTCTTGAACTGCCTGTTGATATTGCCAGCTGCACAGCTAACGTGGGCATGGTCACCGTGCACAGTGCGTTGAACCTCCCCAGTGTGCAGGTGGAGTTTGGAAAGCCACAAATCTTTTTCTTTTATTTTTGTGTGTATTTATAAAGGAATGTGCAAATGTATATATAATTGCCATACTGACTGTGTTTCCTGACGTTGCTTGTGAGCTTTATGCGGTGAGGCTTCTTCAGGTAGCTAGCTTGTCTGCAGAAAACCCTTCTTATCACGTCTTTGCTACGTAGTGATAGGCTAAGCAGTAACACCTAAGCACTTGTAACCGTTCAGAACTCCCTTGTGTGGCATTTTATTTTAGCATGTGTCACAATCCAGCACCCAATCTGTCTGTCCGGTGTTCCCTTAAACCGGTGAAGCTTTTTAGTCTTGAGACTGGTCAGTGCCAATGAATTCCTGGGCCAAATGTGCCTCAGGGTTAAGATGATTCGGTATGTGGGAAAAGGAAATGATGAGGAAAGACAAGAGACCCAGGAAAAAATTCAAGCTGCTGCAGACTGTCTTAGAGTGGCCTTCTGGATTTTCCCTGAACTACATTAAGTCATGGGAGGCTTTGAATTGGCTGTGAGTCCACAAGGGTGACTTAAAACTTTAGTTCAGTGCCTACATTTCTTCTTCTGTTGTTCTAGAAAATGCCGCCCCAGAAGTTATTTGAAGGTGTTCCCTTTTAGCTTAGTCCATGCCGTCTTCTGTGCCTGAAGGTAAATTGTGTCTGGATCACTGCTTGCCTCATGCAAGCACAAGTCCCTGGGACACACAAATGATACGGACTTACCAGCAAGGTCCTCTTGGTCTCTGGTGATCCTCAGGGATGCTGTGTAAACACTGTGGCTAGGAATAGCTGACACAAAGTCTAAGTAAGGAAGAAATCGCACTAAACCAGCTCAGTCACTTCCAAGAGAGGGGAAATGAGGAAGTTAGCCATTTCAGGCAATGTTTTTATTATTGCATGCGTTTTCCTACACTGATTATGCAACGTGGTAGGACTGAAACACAACACATTTGAGACTGACAGTCTTATCTAACATTGGAGGTTTGAGGCCTAGGTTCTACAAGAGAGCACAGAGATTAAGGCATGAATAGGATTTAAAACTAGGCAAGTCTAATCTTACCCCCCAAAAGAGACCAGAAGAACCTGAACATAATTACAAGGATTAAATACCCATCTTGGATAGGAGCATTATGTGAAAGGATGGTTATGTAATAAGATGCTCACTCACTATGCAAAAGTGAGTAGATGGTGTCTTATTAACATATTATTCTTTAATTATCCACCATCTCATTTTACAGACTCTCCCTCACTCAGGTGGGAGGATGGACTAGACAGACCTGTCATTAATCCGCTGTGGCTGTGTTGTATTAGGTGAATGAAGCTTGCAGCAAATTAATATTATGAGTCTTTATAATGTATTTTTGATGCTTCATACAGTGCATTAAAACTTGGCGTGGGTGTGACTTTTTAAAATTGTATACTTGAGCTATTCTCAGATCTATGTGGCAGCTAGGTTATTTGCTGTGTTAAGTATTTGGGCTTGCTGGTGGATGGAGGGATGCTCTTAACTGAGGACAATGTCACCCACAGTTCACCTTTTAAGCCAAAAATAGTATTTGCCTGTGTCCTAAAAGAATTGGCAACAAAGGTAAGCAGTTAAAGTTGATGCTGAGATGGGGTTAAAGCTGTTATCTCCAGGTAGTTGCTGCTTGAATGAAAAAGTGTCTTGCTTATGGCTATGTAACTGCAGGGGAAGAATGGACAGCTCTTCCTCAAACTATTCTTGTACTTCTGTGAATGCAGCTTTGCTGGGTGCTAAAAGTGCTTATAAAACTAATTCTGCCAAACTTACAGCATTTGCAGCCCTCAGTAACACCACTTGCTTTGTTTTCCTAATGTTTCTGTAGGGTTGGGGTTGACCCAGATCAGGATCCTCCACCTACTAATGACAGCTTTCAAGTCTTACAAGGAGTAAGTAATTACATAACTTCTCTACTAGGCTGATCTTATCTTAGAACTGAGATGATAAAGAACTGCAGAAGCTATGTGCATGGATAAAAACTTTCTCTCCTAGCCGTCAAGTCAGTAATGCTTTTTACTTTATAATATTCGAGTAATGCTTATCGAAAAACATTCTGTGGTGTTGGGTGTAGTGCTGCAGCATTCAAATGTGTGTGTGTGTGTGTGTGTGTGTGTATGGCATCAAAAACCTTCCCAAATCCACTAATACCCTCCATTTAGCAATGTGGTTTCCTTTTCACCAACCCACCCAAGATGCTTGCTTTCAGCATGCTACAGCACAAACAGCCCTCCCCGAGACTGACCCAGAGATAATCCTCTTGTCTTCTGTTCAATAATCAATATCAAATTTTGGCCCTTGGACTTGCTTGGAATCAAAGATTAAGTTCGTTAATCTGGTCTTGGCTGCTGTATGTTGTACCACAAGCCAGATGGATCTTGTCTGTACTACCTATCACCTGGATGAGGTAAAAGGAGCACTGGAAAATTGTCATTTGTGCTCAGCAAACCATTGCTGTGAGTCTTTAGTGCAGCTTTCTGTGCATCAGTAACCCAAGAGTTGACTGTTTTCCCTGTAATATGCTGTTGGCAAACAAGACTATTGAAAGCATGTTGTTCATAGCAGAAATTTCAGTTTTCCTCATCTGAGTGAATTGACAGGAAGAGTGAAAGGTCTGGAAAAAAGAGCCCAACATTTCCTGAGGCTTAACTGGGAGCTTCCTCTGTCCAGACCTGAGTTTACACTCTCCCAGAGTACTGCTTGACACTAATTGTTCAGTAGCACAACTGGTTGCTTATGGAGGAAGCTGAATGACAGGAAAGACAGATGACTTTGAACTCAGAGGATGCTTAGGATGCAAGTGTGTGAACTCTGCTTTGTAAACCTCAGGGTGTATGATGATGGTGTCCAGGCTGGCTGCAGATGCACGCATGGGATACTTGGTGTATTTGGGATCAGCTTTTTCAGTAGTGGCTTCTCCTGCCTTGCATTTCATTGTCACAGATTGTACAGATAAGAGTTACTTGCTCAGGAAGCATCTTTTTCATTGCAGGAACTGCATTGGATATCTCTGTGTTCTTTGTAGAAGCCTGTGTCCAGCACACAAAATAGATTCTGAAATGGAGGGTTTGGGTACCGAGAAGGGCGAACTTGGTTTTCTATCTATCTGGCAGCAACCAGAAGGCTAGGCCTCAAAACACCTTTTACAATAAAGGCCACAGTTATTGCATAAAACCAAGGTTAGGAATTGGTATCATGGTAAGATGATTTTGGCCAGTTCAGACTGAGCTTGTCAGTATTTAAGGGATTGCTTTAATGGGAAGTGGAGCAGGGGTATTCTGTTCTCGTTCAGTGTCTGGGTGGAAATATCTTGTTTGCTTTTTTTCCCATGCAAGCATAAAGCACTTAGAAGTTTGTTTCCCTCTTTAGCTGTGCATTGCATTCCTAATGGAGTCTGTTAGTCAGTTCCCTTTGGATTCCTCTTTCTTTCACCAAGCCAAGATTAGCAACATGTTGAAGTTAAAGAAAATATATAATTTGGGATGGGGAGGGAGTGAAAATGTACTAAGCTTTAACTCTTGGTAAATCATGGATTTTCTGCAGATCAGAAGTACACAGGGCAATTCTGTCTTGTTTTTTGCCAGTAGTTTGGAAGATGATTCATGCAAGACTTTTTCACTTAATCTGTTTTCCTGTGTTTAACTTTGGCCTCTGGCCGAAAAAAAAAAAAAAAAAAAAACGAAACCAAAACACCCAAAAAAACAGAACAGTAACAAAAGTAAAAACAAATGCAGCTGCAGAGCAGCTGGTGCGATGACTTGCTGCACAGCTAGTAAATGGATTATATTTAACACTATTAGCAGTTCTGAGGTTGATCTAGCGCTTGAGAAATTTGCATGACCTTCCTCAAGTGTGATTTTTATATGGATTCCCTGTTAAACATGTTTCTTTGAGTGTGGTATACTTCATCAGGTTTGTGAGAGTTTATCAGTTATGGCAAATTCCCTTGTTCTTCCAAGGAAGCAATAGGCTTAAGGAAATACCATCAAATAGACCTAGAGTTAAGGAAGCCAACCAAGCAATGATTAGGGATCAGTCTGGGTTATTCTAGTTCATTTGTTTGGGGAGGGGGATGGGGGTGAGACATCCATGAGGCTAATTTGTCAGTTTTGCACTTATTTCCGTACCCATTACTTCATTAACTGTGTGATAAGCTTTTTAGACTCAAGGGAATTTGGTGGTAGAGGGCTCATTAAGGTAACTTGAGGGCAATGAAGAGGGCCGCCTTCTCTGCAGCCATTTCTGGTCTTTCTAGGGAAAGTAACTTTTTCAGTGTAAGCATGTCTCTAAATAGCTTTCTTCTGCAGTCCAAGTACAGTAATTCGGCTTTTTTTTGGACAGGACAGTATAATGTGAATGATTGGAATGTATGTTGTTTTTTTTTTTTTTTCTTGAAATAATCGAATATGTTTTTCTTATTTTTAGGATGGCCCAGATTCTGAAAGAAGGAACCGGACAAAGCAGGAAAGTGCTTGGCTTTTCAGGCTATGGTATAGTTTTGACCATAAGTATCCTTTTGAAAACACAGCTTAGCTCGAAGGCATGAAACGTTCCCTTTTTTTCCTTTCCATGTACCCATATGTGGCCTTAAGCACTTGAGACAGTCAAACAGGAGAAAGATCAAGCATTTGACAGGTTCAAGGCACAGAACTGACACTTGAACTTGCTGACTCAGAAGATGGACCTCTCCTTTCTGTAATGCATGGCATGGTGCACTTGCTGGAGGACAGAAACCAGTCACTTCTAGGAGCTGAAGTTCCCTCCTAAACAATAAGACAGCCAATTAACGTTTTCAGAGCCTCTGAATTGTTCCATTCATCTTTTCTCATCTTCACTGATGCTCATAGCACAAACTAATTCAAAGACGTTTCAGATCTTGATTCCTGGTAATTTCTGGGGCAGTTAAATAGGTGTAAATACCTGTGACAGGGCCTTAATCTTGTTGCAGCTTGCAACAAGTGAGCCTTTCCACTGGGGTCTTGGCCATTGGGTGATGAGAGATTGCTGGCCTGGTTGGAGCACAGCAGTTTCCTTCCATGCCTTGTTGACCCTGCCACACACGCAAACCCAAGACACTTGTGCATCAAGATTTCCCACCCAGGGAAACCCAGGTACAGTGTTGAAAGTATTTAGATCCTAATAGCACTCGTCTGTTAGGATAAAATCTGTGATTGATTGTTTTCTGTTGCAGTAGTATTGGGCCAAAGTGGAGAAGGGACTTTATGTGCTTGTTTAAATACTCATAAATGTTAGTAATTTCAGGTTGACCCTTTGAGTTGTAGTGGCTGGTGTCAAAGTGTATTAAGGTCAATTTTTGTTGTTTCAAAAAAATAAATACTTCTGTGGTAAGAGCACGGAAGGATCTGGCTGTGGCTGACTGCTGCTTTTTTGTCTTTTGAAGAAGGAAGCAGAGCTATCTTCTTTCCCTGCCTTTACAAAAGGGATGTGCCCAGTCAGAAAAAGAGTAGCTGGCAATGCTGACTTCCCCTCGGCTGATGCTAGCACAAGTGTAGTCCCCAGCAGCTGCAGCAAGGGCGGGTGTGTGTGGGAGAGTGCAAAATGAAAATTGCGGCTTAATTAGCTGTTTCACAGAGACTTAAAGGATGCTGATAGTGCATTTGCTTTTTCAGTGGTGACTAGCAACCTTTAGGGAAGGTTTCTGTGAAGCTTGTGCCAAGGAAACTGATGTCCAGAGGCAGAACTGTCTTACTGTGTCTTAGAGGTAAAATTCTGCTCCTCTCTGTTGCAAGGAGGCATTCAGATAAACATCGGCTGGGCGGGCTTAAATTGCATGTAAGGGATGATCTTTAGGATTGCCGCCTCTATAACCGTGGCTAAACGTCAAAATACTTTTTGCTGATGCACTCACTTGGTTTGCTGGGTAGAAAGACAGATTACATCAGAATTCACTCTTTGCAAGGAAACTTAACTTGAAAAAGATGTGAGTAAGATGCACTTGTCAAAGTGTGCTCCAACGCTGGCTATTGCCTGCAGAGCTCTGTGTGGATGAGTAACCAGGAACTTAATTCCTGTGGAACGTGGAGTTCATTTAATGTCATGGGCTGTTCCCTGGGTTCACCCACAACTGTTAAACATGAAGAAAACTGCAACTTTTGAAGTACCAGATGTCTTTTACTGGCTTTGTTTTATTACTGGGTGCCTGTGTGCCACAGGGCAATGTGGAAGCTGGTAGGTTAATGTAAGAGTGAAGAGTTCCTTTCTTTCCAGGACTGGGTGTAGCCACGCTTACTGGAGGAGGGAAGGAGGAAACATAACTCTGCAGTGGCATAATCATGCTGTTATATGCTCAAGTAGAGAGCTATGCCAAGCTCTGCTAAAGGGGAGGGATAAATCTCTGCTAAAACAGCCCCCTGTTTAACCCCCTCTTTCCCCTAAGCACATCCATCTGTTGGAAGGATCAGGGAAACTGTTATACTCGCAAATGGACTTGATTCAGTCTGTGCTTAGAGACCTAAAAATAATTAGAATCCTACAGTATATATTTACATTTAAAATAATCAGACTGACTAAAAAGAAACTCGTAAAAAACACCCCAGGCCCCCTGTGACCCTGCTTTCAGAGAATGTTTGGAAGCCTTAGGGCTCTGGAGCTCTGTTCTTGTGCCAGTCAAGATCAGCATCCTGCTCTGTAGCAGGGACACCTTTTGGACTGCTGAGCATTTCCTCAGGCGTACCATCAGTCTGGAGTATTGGTGTGAACAAATATAGATTTACCTGGGAGCAGACCTATGAAAAGACGTATAAAAGCTCCTTCCATTCCCACCCCCATGCCCCCCTCAGTGTAATCTAGGTAGCGTTGCTTTCCTTCCCCACGGCGTTAGGTGGTTCTTGCCATACAGTTTTCCCTTTGCTTTTTTTGAGGCTCTGTGTGGTATGTGTGTGTGCACTGTAGGGATGTCTTTGAGCCTTACCAGAGTGAGATCTCTGTGGCTCAGCGACCAGCTAGCAGTTCAAGAGTCTGCATTGCCTGAGGGTGTTGGATGGACAGTATTTGTTTATTTCCCTCTGTTGAGCCACATAGGTATGTCAACTTTAGCTTGCAATTTTGATGCCGTGTTCCCATCTGCAGAGTAGAAGCACCCTTGGAACTGTTAACATCAAAGCACATGTGCCTCTGCTTGCTCGTTTTGGCTCCACCGATCCCAAAAACTGGAAATACTGCACCTGCTTGAAACTTTGAGAGGTAGCTAGTTCCCCTTCCAGTCAATGTACAGGTAAAGCAACTGCCCTTAAAAGGATCAAGGGAAAAATGTTGGGGAGGAGATGTTTTTCATTTATTTGTTAACGAATGCACATTTTTTTCAACAGATGTTTTTTATACAATTGTTGAGCAGCACAGAGATCAAAGGCAGAACCACATTTATGTACAATTGTCTTTTTATTTTCAATAGTGGTTTTCGAGCACTGATGTGTTTTCCTTAACTACTTAAGTTATTTGAAGCCAATTCTCACTCACAGTGGCCCTCCGTTAACCACGACTCTACCCAGCTGGTGTGGCCTGATAGCCCACTGTCTGACAAGTCCCCAGGTTTATGATGTAAGTAGAACGATTCAGTACTTCTGTGTTGTCGTTTTTTTATTTATTTAACTTCAGCAAAGCAGTTTTCTTCTTTTTAAGCAAAAGGTTGGCGTGATATACATACCTCAAGAAAGTGCTGGTTTGTCCTAGGCACAAAAGATTTAAGATACTCTCCCCTGAGGCAACAGTAAAAATCAGAGATGATCTTATTGTTCAAATACTACATTAAAAAAAAAATAACATTTTAAGGATATTGGAAAATTACAGGCCTAGTCGATAAACCGGTTCAGTGAATCACTTCAAAATGTTGAATCCCTTATCAACACTGTTGGACAAGATTATCTTCCTGTTACTGCTAAGGCTGTGTTGAGTTCTCCTTCAGAGGAGACACTGACACATTTACCCATGCCGGAAAGAAATCTGGTAGAGCTTCCCTTCATTGTTTCCACTGTGAAATTTGAGATCACATTTCAGAAACCGTTAATCAGGCACTTATCTCAGTCTAGCAGGTCGCTATACTGTCTTTACAGCCGTGTCTTGCAATAATTAATGCTTCATTCTCCTATTACTCTTGCAGGATCCTGATACACATTGTTCCTATCTATGCAGTGCTTCTGAAATCTACAACTTTTTTTGAGCCATTTGTAAATAAAACCATAGTACTATGTGGGATCACTCAAATTTGTAGACTCTATGGAGTGGTAACACTTCTGCAATGTTCAAATACTCTTGGACCAGATTTCTATTAATCTTTTCGTAGAGTTATGAATTCCACTTGAGACTTTGAAATGCTTCCTTGAGTTTCTTTCTGGTATCACTAGCATCTTACTTTTACCTGATAGTAAAATATCTGCTGCCTATTTGGAGGTATTAGTGCTCCAATGCAAGAAATTGGCCTTGTTCCCATCTTTGCAATGCCACTGGAGATCGTAAAACAGATCTAGGCTGGAAGGCATCCATCAGACTGATTACCCTACTTGTGTGTTGCCCATGTGTCTGTCTGTGTATGATCTTATAAGATTAGTTATCCTGTAACTGAGGTTCTAACCAGAATGAACATTCATGCTTTGGTTAGCAAGTATGTGTCTATCCTGACCATATATTTGCGTATTGTTTTCAGCTTTTGTTGTCTTTTTATTGTTATTCTCTGGCTTTATTACAACCTTATTTAGAATTCATTTTCACTTCCGTGAGTGGGAGCACATCTTTTTTAATTAGATGCCATAGGGGCGTTTTAAAGTCTGAAAGTCAAAGAATCTTATTACATAGGTATGAGATCATGTCCTCTAAGCTTGAATTTGCATGACGTATGTGTAAGGTTCTCTAGTCAGCATGCAGGGGTGAGATACAGTGGATTTTTTCCAGAGCTGTCGTTACTATTCCTTGCTGATGTTCTCCCGCTGCTTTAAGACTGTGCCACTAGGCTCACCGTTAAGTGTTTCCCACCCAAACAGAATCCAGCTTGGAACTTAAAAGCGTGAAAGGTTTCTGTAGTTAGTGTTTAAAACAATAACTTTCAAAAATTCACTCCTGTTTTTCCCGCCCGGTGTTATCTTCAGTGCATGACCATTTGGTAGGGCTTTCCAATGTATCTCAAACTAATGTAGGTCACTCTTTTTCTTGCCTTTTGACATGTCCTTTGAAACTTTCAGTAATTTTCTGTTTCATCAAGCATTTATCCCATTTGGAAGAAGAATCTGTTATCACCTGCTCTTCCTGATGAAGCACTCCCCGGGCTTTGTTTGTTCAGGGATGTGTTTTTTGTCCTATATGCTCTCCCACCTTTTTTTTTTTTTAAAAAAAAAAGTTTAGTACTTCCACCATGCTCTGTGACAACTTGGTATGAAAGTAGAGGGAATTGAATTATTTTTCTAAATATGCAAACCAGTAAAGAAACTTCATTTGCAGTCTGCTTAAGTGTTGGAGGAGGTAACTCTCAAGATTGGGAAGAAAACTGTTCAGCCATGCTTCTCCCCTCCCCTTTCTTGTGGTTTTAGCTTCAAAACAAAAACTGCTTAGTTTCCTCGATGAATGTGAACTCAGCTGAGAAACAGAGAAACTCTAAGTGTAGCGTCAGATTTAAGTTGTATGTTTTGCATGCTGTCGTGGTTTGAGCCCAGAGGGCAGCTAAGCACCATGCAGCCGTTCACTCACCCTCTCAGGAAGGGGAAGGAGAATATGAAGCAGAAATGGGCCAAAGAATCCATCTAAGGGCAGGGAGGGTTGCCTCACCCATTATGGTCACGGGCAAAAGACAGACATGTCAGGGGAAGGAAAGAAAACATCACTTCAAATCAAATGCGAACAAAAACAACACTTAACAGCCAAGGTGGGAGAGTGAGAAGCGCCTCCACATCCAGAAACACCTTCCCCCCCACCCCTCCCTTCTTCCCCCGGCCCAGCTCTGCTCCCCATCTCTCTCCCTCCTCCTGCAGCAGGGGATGGGGGTTACAGTCAGCCCAAGGCTCCTTCCTTCTCCGGATGGGGGATTAACGCTGCACATCCCTCCCCTGCTCCGCGGGGCTCCCCCCCCACTGCAGACAGTCCTCCACGAACCTTCTCCTCAGTGAGTCCCTCCCCACGGGCCGCAGCCGTTCCCGTGCTGCTCCGCCGTGGGTCCCCCCTGTGTGTTCCAGCCCTCCCAGCGCCGAACCACAACAGTGGGGGCTGCTTCTTCCCTCAGAGTCCCAGCCTCTTTTACGTGCAGACGCCTGACGTGGGCTCCTCCTCAGGCTTCAGGTCGGCCTCTGCTCCACCGTAGACCTCCATGGGTGGCGGGGTGGGCGGCCCTGCTGTCTCACCACGGGATACAGGGGTCTCTGCTCCAGCACACCTCCCCTCCTCCTGCTTCCTCCTTCCTCCCACTGACCCCCGTGTTTGTCCTCCCAACTCCTCCTCACAAGTCCCAACCCCCTCTCGGGTTCCTCCTCTTAAATAGGTTCTCGCAGAGGTGCAGCCATCGTCGCTGATTGACTCTGCTCTGGCCACAGGTGGGCCCGACTTAGAACCCGGGGAGCTTCAAGAAGCTTCTTAGGGGGACCACCGCTGTACCCCCCTCCCCTGCTACCAAAAAAAAATAAAAAGGCACCTCAGAAACCCAGCACACATGCATATTACTTGATGCTTTTGTTCTGGAGCCACAAGATAAGTAACTTCTGATGCAAGTTTTGTCATCAGCGATGCCGTATTTATCCGCGTGTCATGTTCAGCACCAGCAGCATACGTGATGACTGCCAGCACTTTGTATGTGCGGTGTACTTTGAATGTGTTCCTTTTTGCTTTGCCTTAGAGGCAATAAAGACTGGTTTTGTAAGCAGTAACTCTAAATAAGCTTTAACCGTTTTAATGTCTCCAGCATGCATTTTTAGGAGCATGAGCAGATGTTACCGCAAATGGGACAGAATCCTGTGAGGTCCCTCAGGGTTATGGTCAGTACATAAAAGTAAAATTCAGTCTTTTGTGGGGTTTGGGATTTTAGATACTTAGCCATTCTAGTTTGTCAGTGTAAGTAGTGAAGTTCAGACTGATGTTTTTTGAGTGAATTGAAGCTTTTCCTACAGAACTGTAGGGGACTGCAGAGGCCAGTTTAGGGTTATTCTTGGAAGAATTTCAAGTCTCTAGGGATCTACTTGGATACATTTCCCGTCTGTCTTGAAAGAATTGTTCATGCTGCATGAAGCACGGTAGGTTTATTCACCCATCCTCTTTGCTTGCAAACAGAGCGAATCTACATACTACATGGGATTGTTCATGGATGTTCTCTGGGGAAATACGTGAAATAAATTGCCTGCTGATTGCAGTGCTATCCAGAAGTGAAATAAAGAAGTGGAACTTGGATCGTACAAGGCAATGTTTGTTCACTATATTGAGAGAAAGCTCAATGTTTTCTGTGGAACTTATCACGGTTATGTACATTTAAGTAGAGCCTGGGGCAAACCAGAAGAGATGGGAGTTAGGACTTGTCTTGCAGTGTCCCTCTCCTTTCAGTATGGTGCTTCCAAGAGCTTTTCAGCATTTTGGGGAAGGCTCGAGTGTAGCGTGTGTTCTTACCAGCTGATAGGTGGCTGCAAGGATTCACTGTTAAATAGTGTTGTGGAGACAGGAGATGCTTTGGGAGCTTCACGTGTGGCCCTGGTATTGCAGTACCTCCTGGTGCGCTGGTAGCCGTGCCTTCCCCTCCTTGGTGCTTCTCCAAGGGCAACTTGTGATAGATCTTCTCAGCTTCTTCGACTTCTTAAAACATAACCGGTCAACAGTCACAAACTGCCTGCTTCTTACTCATTTTTCTGCATTTTGTCTTTATTTGGATGTCTCTTCTTCAAAAACAGACTATATAGGGATATCAGATTTTCTTAAACAGCCAGTTATTCTGTGTAACTTCTTCAATCATCTTGGTCTTGTCCCTCAGACTTTCACTTTTTTTGCAATGGAAAGCTTGTAAAGACTGTTTCTGCCAACTACAGCTGAACCCTTTAATTTTTGCCCTTTTTTTTTTTTAAGAGAGTGACAGTACTTCAGTGTTTTCTTTGCAATCAAAGAAAGCACGTGTCCTAAACTGTACTTGCTCTTTGAGAACAGTGCTCTTTATGACAGTAACCCTGTCTCTAATAAGCAATGATCAATTCGGATGCCACAAAGGTTCTAAGAAATTAGCATTCATTCTAAGTAGGGCTTGTCCTGCACCTGACTCTGAACCGCACCATTTCTTTTGTTGGTTTTGGTAAACTCCTGACGCCTCTTCCAGTCCTCATTAGTTAAACTTTCTGGATCATCTGAGGCTTCTGCTGCTTTGTTTTGGCTGATTATCGTTCTGAAATAATGACAGGAAGCTTTCCCGGGAAGTTTTATTTAGCCAGGCACTGCATTTTGCATCATGGACAGGTTAATCAGCATTTTCTATCTCAAGTGCCCTGAACTTCTGTTCTGCAATACAGGCAGGGCTTTCTGCTCAGGCTGATCACAAGCATCTTATCTCACATAGCCTGTGCTGTCCTTCCTTTGCCAAAGTGGAAGAAAATGATGGATTTTGAGAATGTAGCCTGATCAGTGTCCAGCCTACTGAGGAAAACAGCAATACACACACTTATGTTTCAGCTCATGCTGAGGAGTATGGAGCTATTCACATGGGGAAATAATTGTTTTCAGTTGCAAGAAAGCAAGCTTATAGTACTGACAGCATTTTCTTCAAATATGAGAGTATAATTTTCTGACCAATTCAGCTATTTCGCCTTTTACCAAGACCATGTTAAACAGAAGTGAAACATGGTACAATTGCTTGCTGTTGTATTATGCTGTGTAGAGAAAGTGTTTTGTTACACTTCAGCAGTTTCTAGTCTCTGACCGTATTTTCCATCTCATCTCTTCTAAAATAAATTCACAGAGTTTCCTGAGCCACTTTCTTAAATGATTTTGAAAATAAAACATATCAGAACTAGTTACAAAACTATAAAACAAGCACTTTCTTGTATCAGTCTCTCTTTTGTACTTTTATGGCTCAGGAGTGTTCCTAAGAACTAGGTCAAGTAATTCTCTATTTAGTACCAGGTAGGAGTAAGCAGAGAGTTTAAAGGAGTGTGGTTAGTTTTGGATCTAGAACAAAAATTTGTTGAGGAAATGTTGAATATAAAGAATTTGGGCCTAATGCATTCTTATGAGTTTGCATGAGTCTTTTACTAATGAATCTGACTAATTACCAACAGATGTCACTCTGACTTGGTATCTTGAGTGATTTAATTGTGCTCGGTCTCCAGTCTTTTTCAAGTACTGCCTTCTAAATTGTCATGCAAAACCCAATGTATACTGATGATCTCCCACGTACTGGTAAACTTCCAGTGCTTTTAAATCCCTAGTTACCCATTTCATAATCTAGTTCTTGAATTCAGCTCCCCCTCTTCTCTCCGCAATAGCTGTAGTTACACAGGGAGCAGTAAGCTGATTTGCAAACACTGGGTTCAAGGTTATGTCTAACATTTCTTAAGGTGGAAATTTACTGCTTCTCTATTGACATGTAGCTAAACTCTTCTGTTCAGTTACCTTCTTGGCAAAGGTCAGATGTTGTGCACTGTACAAATATTTTTCTTCTTTTTTATTTTTTTTTTTCCCCCAGAATCAAGAACAGCTTAGGGAAGAGGATTCTGATTTTATTCTGAATGATGGTGACCTTACCGTGACATACGGTGACACAACAATAACTGCAAACGGTTCTTCTGGCCCCCATACAGCTACCACTAGCCTTGATGGCAGGAAACCAAAAAGTAATTCAGAGGAAGCACTGGAACGTGATTTGGGAGGAGCAGATCATGAAGTTACAAGCAGGGGTACCCGGCTAGTATTTCCTCTGGAAGATAATGCATGATTACTGACTCAGTAAAAATAACTCTTGCTCTGTGGATGGATCAAGGAAGACTGCAGGCCACTGGGTCACTTGAGGTGGGGATGTTTATTTAAACAAGTTAACATTGCAAGTGGTTTTACTAGGGTCTGAAGATGTCGCCTATTTTTTACTCAAGATGCTGACAGTGGGGTTTTCTAAATGTCTGAAATAGATGAAGGAGGAAACTGGTCATCCTCCTCTTTTCAACCACATATTGAATCCAAGTGTAACTAGCATGCTGCAATTGTCTTGTTCAGCTGCAGCAGCTCTCTCTGAAGAGAGGTACCTGAAAACATTGTCATAGAACTGAGCTTGTCTTGGCTTAGCCTGGGAATGTGGAAGAAGAAATATAAACATGATGATGATTATGAGATAAAAAAGGATGTGTGTGTATCTGAATGTGGAGAGATCCATCGTTAACTTTTCTCATGAGGTTGAGGAAACTATAAAGTAAAATGGGACAGTATACGTTAGGACTACAGGTGCATGAATGCAAAATTTTGTGGGGAATCTGTTACTGCAAGGTGTACTTAATGTATTTCAGGGAAAAAAGGGAAAAGATTATTTCTTCACTGACCATGTGTTTAAATAGGAAGGCAATGAGAGCTACTTATCCCTTTAGCTTTGGGAAACTTGACTATTACTCTTAGCCTAACTTCTAGTGCCTCAAAAGAAAAACATCCAGCTTCCTGTGGTCTAAGATGTACCTGACCTGACACGAGCCTGGAGCCAGGTGCTCTCGGGTAGAAGTCATGAGGTAAAACTTTCTCCCCTTAAGATTTTTAAAATCAGGTGACGATAGTTGGGAACATAACTCGGGTTGGGGAAAACAGCAGATAAGAGGAGGGGGGGAGGGAAAAAGAGAGAGAGGCCCTATTGAACTTGCACGGAACCATGAGGTTTCATATCGCTCAGAAGAATCCATGGACTCTGCTTACAGTTCTTGTGTGTGATAAACAGCAAACATCTAATTAAACAGACAAACAAATTCTACTGGCTTTACCATTTGTGACTATCTTAAAAGAAAAGTGTTTCCTCTTGTCCTCTTTTTCAGAGTAGATGTGAAACTTCAGTGGGGCATTGCACAACAACATACAAGCTACAGAAGTGACGAACTGTAGTACCATCTTAAATGTGAAAAGGGAAAAATCTTTGCCTAGTATTTAGCCCACTTAGAAGTAGGCTAGCTTTAACTTATTGCTAAATGCTTTTTAATTTCCAAAAGAGATAATCATTGTCTTTGCCAATAGCTGAAAACTGATGCTTTGAAGAGCAGTTCAGCTATTTAAAGCATGCTAATGTGATTTCATTCTCATGTCTCAAAAGGTTTATTTTTTTAAAGCGTTCTGTGGCCCACTAATGTGATGTAATATCAGTTTGTCTAAAACGCGTGTTCTTCTTGCTGCCATTTCAGTTGTTCCTCTCATAAAATTGTGTGTGAGTAAATACCCACTCTGTTTTTCCTTAACTATTAAACTTAATGGGCTGACTTTGGTATGAGAACTTACTGCTGCAGAGAAACGTTGCAGTCATATTGCCTAGTCTGCTTTCTTTCAAATCTATTCTCTAATGAGTGATCTACCTCCTTGTCTGTCCCTCCAAGGTAAATTTGTAAAGGGCATTGATCTGTAATGACTGCCTGACATTATTAAGAAAAGAGACACAAGGAAACCAGAAACCTTGTTGTGGAGAAATGGGAAGATCAATACAGTCTGAGCTCTGTTCTTAAATGGTGAAGAGTAACAAACCCTGACGAAGATCTGAGCAGAACAACTCCTTTTCAGTTCTCCTCTGCTTTCAAGGAAGACAAAACAGATAACCATGATCCATGATATTTATGCTGTTTCCATGGCTCTTTTTTTTTTTTAATTATTATTTTATTTTTTTTATTAAGTGCTCTGGCAGTAGAAAAGGTAGTTTCCTCCTAAATTACAAAAACAATTGCATTCATTTTGGACAAGTCTTTGGAACCCATGTTGTCAATGCTGAGTTAGGACTTGACACTTGTACGACTGTTAGCTGAGTCACAGGAACCAAATTTGGGATTGAGACACTGAAATTTACCCAAAATAAATGGACTTAATACAGTGAGGCAAATCTTTAGATGCAGCTTGAAGCTGAAACTTATCAAATAATTTTGGCTGAAAAAGAGAGACTTGTGCAGAGAGAGATCTGTTCTTTGGAAGAAAGATCAGGTACAGATTCTGGAATTCGAAATTATGTTTCATTAGCTTCCTCAGGAAGACTGAATCTCTTGAAAGTATCAATAAACCATCCCAGTGCAGATGCTTCTCTGTCCGTGTTTTTAATTCCCATAGCAAAAATATGGAATGAAGTTCACCATTAAGGCCAAAGTGTGGTTGTGAAAGATCAGCCAAAATAGATGGAACGTTGGTGAGAGGTGAGGAATATACTAGTCTAACTTCACTTTCAAAAATTACTTAAAGTGTTTATCCAACATGGCAAGGGGAGGCCCATATATACAAGCTTAATTTTTATTCATACATTACAACAATTAATTTTATTCCCTGACTTTTTAAAATTTAAGTCCTCTTCCAAAGTTGGACTTCACTACCAACAAAAGGTAAGCTAAACCATCTAGCCTCCTCTTACTACTGACACTGATCCTTTTACCAGATTCCCAAGGAACTCCTTTACTGCAAAAGTGGGAAAAGCGAAAAAAAAAATCGCCTCCTTGCCCTGAAACACTGCATATTTCACCAAGTCTCTGATAGATCCTTTTTTCTTGTGCATATCCTTTTGAAAGAGCAGTTTAACACTTTCAATTCCTTTCCAGAAATATCTCGAGGGGTCAGGAACTTGACTGAGTCATACCAGCAGTTGTCCGTTTTCTTACAAACTTGATGCGAGGTTTTGAATGGACAACACAGTTTAAGACTGTAACGAACAGCAATCAATACATATAAGTATCCTCTTCAAATTGAAATAGAAAACCTGTAAGGTTATGGTCTTCACTGAAAACTGTAGTGCTATACTAGCATACAATTTTGCATCTTATGTGGCTGCTCTTGTACTTGGGACTGAGTAATTTGTCCTTGGTTTTTTGCTTGCTTCACCATGGCTTACTGCTGAAAATCTGCACCTGAAATTGCCAAGGAATCTGCTAACTTCAGTCCCTGGAGATGGGAAAAATGAAGTCCCTAATCTTGTTTCAGTGCTTCACATAAGCCAATACTGACAGTAAGGCAAGACTCTTCTACAGTTCCTTGAATGCTCATGCAAACAAGTCTTTACAATTTACTTGTGTTAAAAGCCACGGCAATCCACAAGCAGTACACTAACATGGTATTTAAACAGACTAAAAAGTTATCTAAAGACTTCTGTGTATTCATGTATAATGTCCAGGGGGGAGGTGGAAACTGGAAATATTTTCATTTACAGAATTTGGAAGAACGCAAAAAAAAAAAAAAAAAAAAAAAATCTAGAAAACTAGTGTTTTTGTGTGTTGCTTGCTAGTTAATTCACTGTGTGTGTGAGAAATGGTGATGTTTTGAGTCAGCTCTACAACACTGCACGTGTTCTGTGCAAAAGAGCAAATTCTCTTAACTTCCATGGGACTACAGGCAGTTTGTCAGCTGAAGTTGAGTGGCTGTGAGCAGATCCCGTGACTGCTAAGAGCAGTGCCATAGCAGCCTCACTGCAAACATGGGTGTAACGCTGGGTTTTTCAGGGTGCTTTCTGAGAGGTGTCCAGAGTGCTGCTTACATTGGCTTCAGCACTAGCTCTGATGCTCTGAGCTCCAGTTATCAGAAAGGAGGAATGTTATGACAAGTGTGTTTATGCTGCACGTTATGTTTGCTATGCAGAGGAAGGGTACTGATAAAGACAGAACAAGGGGAAAGTATCACATACTTGGTACTTGGCCAAGTCTAGCCCTATTTCAAGGATGCAACTTTTTTGGCTTATGGAAGGACCAACAAGGTTTTTCCCTTTTTTTTTTTTTTTTTTTTTTAACACCAAATTAATTGCTTTTAGGGAAAGGGCTGCAGCAATTTTAACTGGAGGGGGGAAATAGATCTAAGCTTTTTTGGCTGAACTTCCGGAGGGTTGATCTGAAGCAAGTACGTAGCAAAGGTTAAAATGATGTCTGCTACTACATTTTATTCCTGAGGGGAGGGAAAGACCTCGTAGTAGGAAGTCTAGCAACCTTAATAGATAGCACGAGCACCTTATAATAACTAGGAGGCCAGATCCTGTGCCTTTAAACTTTATAATCAGTGAAACAATTTGTAAATTGGCATGGACAGCATGGTCCTTCTTGGATAAGTTCAATTGAACTGGAATTGCAGTCTCCCTGCAGACAGTATTGGTCAGAGGAGCTTCCTTGAGTCTAATTTGTAACAGTAAAAACCTGGAAACTAATATGCTTCACATGCTTTTCAAAGGAAGGCTCAGTGTTGCTTTTAACTCTGTTTGAAGTAGCTCACAGGAATAACATGCTTGACCTCAGCCTTGGCAGACAGGGTCTCTGCTTCTGCACGAGTGTGGGAATGGAATTTGAGTGCTCAGAAGCCTCAGCTTCGCGTGCTTTTCTTTAAGATGCAGGGGGAGGACCTTTTTCAGGGAGAAAGCAGAGAACTTACAGACGCATCGGCAGGGACTATTCCTCTCCAAAATGCTGAACTTGTGGCCTGCCGAAACGTAGAAGCAAGGGATGATGAAACATGACGAGGAGGCACAGAGCATCCAGCAGGAAAGCAGGCACTAAGCACCCCAAACTGATGAGGGACAAGAATCAGTCGCAGAAAGTAGGACAGAGCTGTGAGTAGCCTGAACACATTCCCGAGAGAAAAACACGTAGAATGACAATTTCAAATGTCTTTATATTGAAAAATGCCCTTTGTAAGAAGCAGCCTTATTTGCAGTGCAGGAGGAGGATCTCTCTTCCCAAGGTTGGGGAGGAGAGTTTAATATCGCACAGTGAGAGACCACAGATGCTTCTTGGCCTGGGATTTTTGGGAGTGCCCCTCTGAAAAATAACTTCCAGCAGAAATAAGCCTGCAAAGTGAAAGAGAAGGAAAGTGTGGAGGAAATAGTGAATTACAAAGCCAGGAAATGGCTTTAACAGGCAGCTTTACTGTGGGAAGAGCATTGTAAACAATTGCTACTCCTTAGTCTTGCAGTCTTAAATGCTGAGAAGCTTTGTAGGCTTCTGCATAGCTTATCCTAAAACAAGGGCCATGGGATGCTGCAAAAATAATTAAAATACTCTGTCCTAACTCATCAAAGGCTTTCACCGGGAAGCACTGGCTTTCTTCTACTCCAGAGCAATGGAAGTAATTTTGATCATTTTTTAAAAAGTAATCTCACATCGCTCCTATGTTTTCTTGAATCGAAAATGCCTTTAGTCATTTTGAAAGCAGTCCTAGGGTAATGTTAGTCTGATAAATATGAAAGAGCCTTACAAAATGTGCATACATGCAAACAGGATGTAAATGCTCGGCCGATCGTATTTGAATCTGTGTTGCAGACCCAAATGACATATCTTCATTTCAAACTTGCAATTTATGCAAGCTTCTGTTATGGAAGTTAAGCCTTTGTGACCAAGTGATTAAATAGTAAAATCTGTTCATATTTTCAGGTAATAAAACAATCTACTTGGTTTGGATGCTTTATCCACTATGCCTTTATCCTATGCTACTTTCTGAATCAGGATCTATTTTACAGCACCCCCCATGGACTTGCAGACCTCCAGAACGCCACTGGGTTTGAAGCCTTATCTAGGGACTGAAGCTTAACTGGGAGAGGCAGCTCGTAAGAATTTATACTGGAATAAAGGACTGCATTGGCTGCCTGCACTGGCTACGCCAGGGATCTTGTTGGTATAGAAAGGTGTCTGCAGGGAGGGAGAGGAGCCCTGGCTTTTTTGAATACCTGGTTAAGCTGGTGTGGAGAAAGCCAGTGCCCCTCCCAGGTTCACGCACAGTGGTGCAGAGCCAGAAAGGATTTATATTGGTGCCCGCAAAGGAGCAGCAACCTTTGTCCTAGGGAAATTAAAAACATGTGGGTTAGCTCTAGCTTTTGTTAACATAAAGCTTTTTCATTTAATTTTCTGATGCCCCTAGTTTCCTGCATTTTTTTTTTAACATTTTGGAGCTTGAAAGCATCCCATATAAACAGAGCGGATACATGTTTAAAGAAGGAGGGGGGGGGGGAATAGAATAGATGGACTTCACTTTTGTGCCCGAGCACAACGTCAAAGCTGTGCCACATTGCTAGCTTATGCAAATTTGGTTAATTAGATGGCAATCATTTCAAATACTGCAATTAAAGGACACTTTCTCACTTTTATTTGGAGAAAAACAGATTTGCATTCCCTTAGAGAAACTGAATGCTCAACTTAAAAGGGTTTTGCTGCAATGTTAAAATACTTAACTTTAGGTTATGAGAAGTAGATTGGATTTATTTTTTAACTCGTAAAGTCTCTGAAGTTGTTATTACAAAGTCAGGGAGAAGTAGGTCATGCAGTTTCACGTTGTAACTTATTTATGAATTTTATTTCCAGATTTTAGTTTAATCAAGGAGGTTATCATCAACTGTCTGACTCTGAATTTCAGTCCTAAATTGGCTGGCTGATTGTCTTGATGCCGACACAGAATAATACCAGAAAGCAAACCACCAGAAGATACTCTTCTGTATTCTATCAGCCAGTTAGTAATAGTCATTGTGAAATAACAGCTTCCAGCACATGGGGTCACTTGAGGTAAGTTTGTCTGATTTTTTGCTTGGGATAGCAGAAGTAAAGGAAGGGGTATGACCCATAGCTGGTTTCAGCAGAGCAGGTAGAACCTAAGCCATCTAAAGATGTCCCAAATTCGCTCTCTTCCTTTAAGGGAGGCAGGCTGCTGTGCCTTTCCTTCGCAGTTCCTTGCGTGCGACAGGTTTTCCGTGTGTTAGTGCTGATCTGTTCATAAAGCACAAAATCAGAAGCAGTATTTAACCTGATTTCCATCAGTCTACCATTCTCATAGCTCTTACCCTCTTGTCATTTAAGATATGACCACGTTAGTAAGGTGGCAGGAGGTGTCTTAAGGTTCCTTCAAACATAAAAACACGGTAGGTATCCGGAGCATATCGTGCTGGCCTGGCTAAGACTGCCATGGTCGATGGTCTGTACAAAACTGGTAACTTCTGTGCCCTCGTTACTGAGGCACCTAAAGCCTGCCTAAAGGTGTACTAGGTTCAAGTCTTCTCCTTCCTAGAGGTAGTGTTCATCTCTTGTGTGCAATAACCTGGGTGCTACCGCACCAAATGTCTTTAACAACGCTGAAGTAATTCCTGTAAGCGGAGCTTCATAGCACTGTATATCCCCTGATGCATCCTCTTTGTAGTCTTGACAGCTGCCGCAACAACTGTCTTTCCAATCTTTTCGGTTTTAGCTGCGAGGACTGAAGGAGGACAGCAGCTCTCTGCGGTGGCAGGGCTTGGTGTTTTGGTCTTCAGCACCTCGTGCAACAATGGCGCGCGGGTGCTCTGAGCCCTAGTTTGGGAGCTCGGTATCCGAATGAGGTTACACGGCAAGGGATTATCCTTTAACTACGACAGCGAGGGGGGAAGAGAGAAAAAAGCAAGCTGTTGTGAAAGCTCTGCGTGTTGTGGGGGTAGTAGTGGTGGAGGAGAGGGAATAAACACCTGCTGGGCTTCCTGCTACCGGCGACTTGCGTACGTACTCGGCTAAACATTCCGTCCTGTGGACACTGTGACACTGCGGTGATTTCGGCGGTGTCTGAGCGTGCCGATTCAGGCTTCATCCATATAGTCCTTTTTCAGGAAGAAATGCTAGTGCTGCTTGGAGTGCCTGCTCTGTCAGCAAGCTTCAGGTTAGGCATGAAGATGGTGTTACCGCCCTAGGTCAGCAAGGTGCTTCATCTTTCCATTTCTTCGCACTTTCTCTCTTATTTCACGTCGACCTTGGAGTCACCGGGAAGTAGCATGCATGAGGTGGGGTTAGCTTTTGTGGGGTCTGTCATTTTACACCGAGATATACCACTAGCTGCACTAGCACAAATAATCACATTTGTCACCTGTAGTTAAGTCAGAAGTATGTAGTCTCTTCTTATTTAATAGTAGTGCAAAACCTACTGTCGCTTAACATAAACTCCATATTTCAGCTCAGAAGTACAAAGGGCTGATACCAGCAGGTCTTTCCTCAAGGCAAATCTGTCAACTCAGACCTCTTATTTGGAGCTTCTTAAAATGTAATTAATGATTTTCACCTGGGAACATCCAACAGCTGCTTCAATATCCTTTTATTTTAGAAAGGACTGCAAGCTACAAATAAAAGTAAATAATATTATATGGAGAAATAAAATATAGATCTGTGTCAGTATGGCTGCGGTAGAGAGGAGTTATAATTTCTGAATCTGTTATTGGAGTGAATGATCATGCAGACAAAGAAGGTCTGGATGGTATACTTAGTTTTATAAAATGATATTTGGAAAGTCCTTTGGCAAGAAGTCTTAGCTCATGTTGTCTTAGTCACAGTAGGAGGAGGAATTTATCAGGATTAATAACTGACCATTTATTCTTGGTTCTGTTTCTTACATTTTCACCAGTTTTTACAACGGAGAGAAGTTGCTAGCAGTGTCATCCAGAGGTTTGTGCTGCTGCATCTGGAGAAGGGAGTGAGTAGGAGAGTGAAAAACATGTAGGATATTCAGCTGCTCAGGATTATGGAAACCCCAGGGCTGACTGTAAAATGTGGGGTAGCGCTTAGTGAAAAGCCCCTCCAGCTACGTGAGTACGACGGCCTGTAAAATAGCTGTTCCGTTCTAAGAGAGAGTTTGGAATCACTCTGGTTAGTGTTCAGAAGACAGTAGGGATGATGAAAAAGACAAACAGTGTTGGGAACAGAGGTCAAAATCACAAACCTTCTGTTAGTCTATAAATCCCCCGTGTGTCCCTGCCATCAGCATCCCGTGTAGCTTTGGTCATCTCTGAAAGGACGCAAAACCCTGAAAAGTCACAGACCAAGGCAAAAAGATGTGCAATTTTGATGTGATGAGTAAACACCTGGGTTGGTTCGGTTGGGTAGAAGAGATGGCAAAGGAAGATCTGATACAGTTTGGTAAAATTAAAAATGTTTCGGCAAAGGGGAACAGGGGAGGGTGATTCACCCCTTGCTAAAACAAATGAGCGGGTACGGTCTGCCATGAAGCTGCAAATAAAAACCAAGGGCAACATTGTTAACCTAAACAAATAGACTTGCTGGTCAAAAGTGTATGGACGGGTTCAAAAGTCAGCGCCTCCAGCCAGACCTGTTGCACCCGTGGCCGCTCGGCGCAATCCCAACCCGGCCTCTGCCTCAGGCGCTCCCCGAACGGCTGAGGAGCTGGGGGAGGGCTCGAGAGGTGGCCCTCCCCAAGCACAGCCCGCTAGCCCGCGTCAGGTACCGCTGCTGGGAGGTTTGGTTTGGGGGTTTTTGGTTTTTTGGTTTTTTTTTTTTTTTTTTTTTTCCCCCCTCCTCACATGGTGAGCTAGTCCGAGTTTTGCAATAGAAGAGGTGAACGCTGGAACCAGAGGCCGTGCGTTAACCCTTATTTTTCATCTTAACGAAAACAGGAACTTACACCTCAGGATAAATAGTTTGCTCACACCTCACGTTTTTTTTTTCCATAAGAACACCGAGGAAATGAGCGTTTCTGGTAGCTTATGAGATCAGTGGCGAGGCTTCTGCTCTCAGTGTGACCGTCTTTGAGCAGGGACAGTCTCCCTCTTCCCAGTGACACAATCTGAGGGCTTTGCTGTACTTTGCAAGCAGTGAATCAGTTCTTTGTTTGGACGGCAGTGTGATCCAGAGAGTCAGCAAATCCGAGCAGGACATATTACGGTTCCAGTTGAAGGATGGGAAGCCCATTCTTCCACTATTCTCCTTGTCTCGTTTCCTTACAAATAGCTGGAAGCAGTGCCTCCAGTCGTTGAGAGTTGCTGCATTTTGGCTGTGCTTGTCCATTCCGGTCAACAGTGAGGTTTTTAAAGGGACTGGAACTTGTTTTAGGGAGAAGTAGTTCCTGATCCTTTCCGGAATGGAAAGTTTGGCTGAAGGGCAGGGGTGCTCCCCGTTGGGGAGCGCGGCTTTCCTGGACCGCCGTGCGCTCGCCGGCAGGGCAGTGCCGGTGTCCCCGCTTTCAGGGGGAGCAAACCGCCCCCTGCGCCGAAGCTCACCCTGCGGTCGGGAAGGGGAAGCTCTGCAGCGAGTCTGCAAGCGGGAAACCTGCTGGCTTTTACAGTAAGAAGCTGGGTTGAGCATCTGCGGGAAGACGCGGAAGCTTGCGATCAGGTAAGCTGTAAAGTTCAGAACGGTTATTTAATGAGAAAGGGACTCTTCTTCAGCATTACCAAGCGTTGTCTTGGAAAACTGAGAGCTAAGAAAATTACAGCTATTTCCTGCCTACAGCTACAGAGCCCCTTTGTTCAGGAGGCCCAAGAATCAGGGCTTTTAATGCCACTTGTTTCCAACTTTTTTTTTGGTTGTTGCTCAATCCAAATAAACCATTCTTCTTTTGCTTTTGCAATGTCTTCCTCAAATATGTGGGAACTTCCTTCTAAAAATAAGCTTTGTATGGGTATTCAGTAAACCTTCAGTATGCTGACATCAGCTGAATATCTGTACTGGATCAAACAAGGGAGGAGTGGAAATAATGATAGGAGAGGGTGATCAGAATTAAACTGTGCTTGAAGAGCTACAGATGTTCTTCACGCTGTTTTCCTTTCCCCCAGCCATTCTGTATATTCTTAAATATAATCAGTAAAGGATGTTTATCAATCTAACATAGCTTCTGTTCCAAGATTAACACACCTGTGATACGACTGAGTTCGGTATTCTCAAATAAACTGAATTCTATTAATCCACTTCCCTCCTATTTTCCCTAATCAAGACTGGGTTCGCCAAGTAAAAGCTATTCCTGCTAAACTAATCCAACTCTAAGAGAAAGTAATTTCTTCAAAGCACTTGAAGTAACATAAGCCATGTGTGGTTTTGAAGTTAGGAGTTTTTTGCCTTTTTCCTTTTTGCCCTTTTCCATTTTCCTTAAAAAGCGACAGCTTACATTCTGCTCCGTTTAGTGTAATGCTTGAAAACATGATTTCTCTAAATATACTACGTGTTCTGAGCCATCTGATCAATGAAATGCAATTATTCCATAAAATAAAACCCATCTCTGTTAAAAATCTTAAGCAAAACCAAGTCTGCTCTCTTGTTATTAAACAAGGAGGAGTATTTAAATACTAACTGATTACATACAGTCTGAAAGAGGGAATCATAACCTGAGGTAAGGCTGCAGCTGCCTTGAAAACACACTTGATTCTAGAAAGGGTGAGCAACTAAACAGGCGCCCCATCTGCAGCCAGGAGCTTGGTTTATGGCAGCACCAAGACGGGCCTGTGTTCCTCTAGAAACTCCAACCTCCTCCCTCTCTCCAGCGGTGTTTTTAGCCCCTGTGCTACAGCGACCTGCCCCGCACTTGGCCGTGCCCCACCTCCCGCTGTGCGCTGCTCACCCCGCACAGAAATATTCCTTCTGTCCTGTCGTAGGGGCGAGCTTGCCTTGCGTGGCGGCCGTGGGTTCTGGAAGGGCCAAGGGTTGTCGTGGGTGGTAGGGAGGCAGAGCCCTCCCGGGCGCCGGCCGGCCGCTGCGGGGCTGGATGCCACCCCGGCCCCACTGGGATACCCCGGCCTTGAGAAACCAAAGGCTGGCTGGGTCCTCCGGAGAGTGGGATTTCACCTGGAGGCACCCGTGGGTCGGGCTTCTCAGCCAGCAGTAGGAATTGGGGTTTAAACCCCAGAGAAGCAGCAGCGTTGAGCGGTTTGAGGCAGCGAAGGGGAGGGGAGCGCGGGGTGCGGAGGTGCAGTTTTGTCTAATGGACCACAGGAGAGAGTCTCGAGTAACGCCCGCCTTGGTAAAACCCTGCTGCAAAAAATAAACAGCACAAAGCATGATATACCCTGGCTATTGGTATTTAGAAAAGGAGGAGAAGGGAATACCCTGAAGTGTAAACAAAACTACCCTCGGGTAAGTAAAAGCCATCAACAGCTGAGTGCTTCAGCAAAGGTGGCACAGCTGTGTGGGGCAGAGGCAGCAGCAAGGGGAAAAAAAAAAAAAAACAAAAAAAAACAAAAACCAAGAAGCTGAAAAGAAAGGAAAGGAAGGTGGTCCATCCCAGGCCTTTACCCAAGAAAATTTGCAAAGATAGATGTGTGTTTTTGTCCTGTAAATGGTCACACTTGATTTGGACAGTAATACTATGCATGTATGAAAGCATTTGGTTACAATAACCAACTCAAATTTACCGTTTAGCAGTTAATCCAAAACCTGACTGTCCAAAGGATGTAAATTTTGCATGACCGGACGCACTTCAACAGCTCCAAGCAACCTGAAACTCGGTTTAGAAATAAACCAGGTTTGTATTTAAGACTGTATTCAGTCTTAAAACCGCTGACTAGTTGGTTCTTTCAAGGTTAGCATGACCAGTTTACAAGCAACACGTTAACCTACAGCGGAGAGCTAAAAGCAGCAGAATGGCCATTTTCCAGTGCAGAAGCATCAAGGCAGTGACACAAAAACTTTAGCACTTGGCAAGAGTTTCAGTCCTTTCCCATTAAGAAACAAGGTTTAAGAAATATCGGCTAGTTACCTCCAATCTGAATGTAACTGCTGTAGTTGTAAGTTCTTAGAAGAGCCAACTAACACAAATATTTTACTAAGAAGTTACTGAGTAGCAATAGGAAGATACGGTTTCCAATTTACAGTTTAAGGTGCAAAATGAAATTCATGCTAAAGTGACTCCTCATTCGCTGCAGAGTACGGTCACCACTCGCCCACCGGATCAGAAAGCCTTGGTCCTCCTTTCTATCAGTTCCCATGTCTTAGAGCTCCCAACAATAAAACATTAAAACCTTCGTGAACAGCCAAGACCAAGTTTCGGGTACGGAAAAGCACCTCTTCATGCAAGAAATTGAGGCTATATAAATAACTAAACTATTTATCTGGTGATCTGGGGGTATTAAGCCGGCACTGGGAGTAGTTCTGGGGCTTGAGTCAGGTGGAGCGTGGACGTTGCTCAATATGAAAGGATGAATGAAGGAAAGCGCTTTATCAAAGCAAGAACTGTTAAATTGACCCTGAATTGGAAACTAATGAGCTTGAAAGCTGATTAGGGGGTTTGCTGTTGTGCAAAAACGGCTCACATCCTCGTGGGAAGACCAAGTTAGCACGAAGAAATGGCAGCAGGCTGTTTGCTGCAGCCAGCAAGAGAGGTAAAAGGCTTAAACCGAATGAATGATTCAAAGAGATGGCAGAGCCTGCTTTTTAACAGTGGACATACTGATGTACTGGAGTAAATAACTGCTGGGGGATAGGAAGTCTCCATCCTTAATGATTTTAAGAACAACTTGGGGTGGGTGACAAATGTCCCATCCTATTGTCTTTAAATCCATCGGAGATAAAATTAGGTATCACTAATTGTCCTCAAGCTGGTTTTAGGAAAAAAAAAAAAGGGGGGGGGGGGGGGGGGCAGGGGGAGACAATTCATTCAAGTCACCTCTTCTCAAGCAGCTGCTGAAATGAGTGTGGAAATCCAAGGAGAGATTTCCAAAACTTCCATCAGAGGCCTCTGCTGTACTTGGGCTGATCTCCTGCAGCCCTCTCCCACTATTTTAACAAGCGCACTTGGATCTCTGCCACGCTTTGCTGTCCAGAGCACACCTGAAACTGGGACCGTTTCACGCATGTGCATAAATGAACAAGGGGCCAATAACTTCACAGACCTACAACAAAACATTAAAGACAGCTCGCCCCCAGCGAGGGCTGCACGGCCCCGCGCCCTACGCTTGCCTACACAGCCGGGATTCCTACCTAGGGCAAGCGAACAACCCAACAGCTTTTGCTTACGTGAACACACGCGGCCTTTCTCTTCTCCTCAGCTCCTGTCTTCCAAAAAAACAGAGCAAAAATTACTGAGTTAATGGTAGGGGGTTTGTTCTCTTCTTGATTTATTGTACAGCTCTAATATATTTTATTCATATACTGACAAAGAGCAAATTACCAGGTTTCCTTCTAGAAAATGTTATAAGGCACTAATCTATTGCAGAGTACTCCAGAACAAACTATTTTACGACATTTCCGTGAAGGTCAGCATTGCGTCCCTCTCACTTAGCACGAACAAAATGTACAAAGCACCTTTAAACCGGGACTTGGGTCTTTTTGTACATTGAAGCTGATTTTTCAGGAGAATTCAGCACTCCGTACAGAACTTGCCGTGGATCACGGGGCTCCTGGACCACACAACTTCATATCTTGCCATAACATGGTTGCCTACCGTATCAGTTCTTTTCTATTTCTGAATTAATGGAGTTGCCTTTTAAAAGGAGTTGTCCTTTATCCCTCCCTTCCTGCCACACTGTTCTCATGGTGAAAAGAAACAAACTTCTTCCAACTTCCAGGCTGAAATGATTCATTGTTCATGTAGAAAAATCTGTTCTTATGCCAGTATTGTCTTGATTACCTCTCTCCCACACTGCTGCTCACGCTGCCGTGCACTGCTGTCCCCTTTCGACCTTGGCTTTGATGCTAAATAAACCACACAGCTTAGTCTTCGCCAAGACAGAGGGCTGTTCTTTCACTTGACATTTCTCCGTAGCTATTCAAAGTCTGAATTCGTCCCCCTGGGGACTTGGGTGACTCGGACGGAGAACTCGTGAGAAGGGCAGATGAACAACTGGCTGCTCGCCCGGGGGTTCGGAGTCTCCCCCTGAGCCACCGGTGCTCCCCGGCCAGGCACGCCCGCACGCTGCTGACTGCTGCAGAGCCAACTCCAACATACCAAATACGCCACTCAGCTGCTGGCAGCCCCATACGGGCTTTCTCTTCAGAAAATCTCACTTATTTGTCTAACGGATAGCCTGGCGCCAGGGACTGAGCCCAGTTCCCCTAAGAGCTTTTGAATACCTCAGCCATGAGACACTGCCCCCATCCTTTCTCCTCCTTCAGTCTCCTACCGGATCCCTGTGCGGTTTCTAAATTCTGCCGCAGACCAGGCAATGCTCGCGATGCCCGACGCGTCGCGCAACCCGTCCCTGCCCCAGGCGGGCCCAACCTTGTGCGTTGACCAAGTGCTGCAGAGGAGAAAAAACCCAGCCACTCGTGATAGATGACTGTCAAGGAGCGTGAAAGGGGAGGCAGCAGATTTCCTTCAGTGCTTGACTTTTCAGCACAGACACGGGACGTCGCCGGGACAGCGTGAGAGGTTTCCTGGCCTTTTTTTTTTAAAAAGCTCGCACTGAAAACAATGGATGTCAGTGATACACACGTGAGTCACTGCTAGAACTGGCACTTCTAAATCCAGCATGCAAACAGCTGTCACTTCAACCAAGGCCACAGGCAAGGACAAACTCTAGACCCCTCCGGCCTGGCGGCTGGTGGCGAGGGCCGCTGCAGAAGGGAGCTCCAAGGCACTCCCAAACGCACCTCGGGCAAAGGCGGCTGGATGAGACACCTCCCGCATCGCCCCCTGTCCTCACAGGCTGAGCCTGCCAGCATCAGGCGGCCGGGGAGGACCCTGGCTTTACGAGTTTAAACTTTACAACTTCAGTGTTGCAGGAGAGCGGCGATTCCCATGCCTCCCACCCCGATGCTGCTGGGAGAGCTGTGGGGCGGTTAATGAATTCCTGAAGAGAAGAGAAAGGAGAAGAGAGGGGAGAGAGGAGAGGGAGGGGAGGGGAGGGGAGGGGAGGGGAGGGGAGGGGAGGGGAGGGGAGGGGAGGGGAGGGGAGGGGAGGGGAGGGGAGGGGAGGGGAGGGGAGGGGAGGGGAGAGGGAAGGGGAGGGGAGAGGGAAGGGAAGGGAAGGGGAGAGGAGTGGAGAAGGGAAGAGAAGAGAAGAGAAAAGAAGAGGAAGAGAAGAGAAGAGAAGAGAAGAGAAGAGAAGAGAAGAGAAGAGAAGAGAAGAGAAGAGAAGAGAAGAGAAGAGAAGAGAAGAGAAGAGAAGAGAAGAGAAGAGAAGAGAAGAGAAGAGAAGAGAAGAGAAGAGAAGAGAAGAGAAGAGAAGAGAAGAGAAGAGAAGAGAAGAGAAGAGAAGAGAAGAGAAGAGAAGAGAAGAGAGAAGAGAAAAAAGAAGAGAAGAGAAGAGGAGAGGAGAGGAGAGGAGAGGAGAGGAGAGGAGAGGAGAGGAGAGAGGAGAGGAGAGGAGAGGAGAGGAGAGGAGAGGAGAGGAGAGGAGAGGAGAGGAGAGGAGAGGAGAGGAGAGGAGAGGAGAGGAGAGGAGAGGAGAGGAGAGGAGAGGAGAGGAGAGGAGAGGAGAGGAGAGGAGAGGAGAGGAGAGGAGAGGAGAGGAGAGGAGAGGAGAGGAGAGGAGAGGAGAGGAGAGAAGAGAAGAGAAGAGAAGAGAAGAGAAGAGAAGAGAAGAGAAGAGAGAAGAGAAAAAAGAAGAGAAGAGAAGAGAAGAGAAGAGAAGAGGAGAGGAGAGGAGAGGAGAGGAGAGGAGAGGAGAGGAGAGGAGAGGAGAGGAGAGGAGAGGAGAGGAGAGGAGAGGAGAGGAGAGGAGAGGAGAGGAGAGGAGAGGAGAGGAGAGGAGAGGAGAGGAGAGAAGAGAAGAGAAGAGAAGAGAAGAGAAGAGAAGAGAAGAGAAGAGAAGAGAAGAGAAGAGAAGAGAAGAGAAGAGAAGAGAAGAGAAGAGAAGAGAAGAGAAGAGAAGAGAAGAGAAGAGAGAAGAGAAAAAAGAAGAGAAGAGAAGAGAAGAGAAGAGAAGAGGAGAGGAGAGGAGAGGAGAGGAGAGGAGAGGAGAGGAGAGGAGAGGAGAGGAGAGGAGAGGAGAGGAGAGGAGAGGAGAGGAGAGAAGAGAAGAGAAGAGAAGAGAAGAGAAGAGAAGAGAAGAGAAGAGAAGAGAAGAGAAGAGAAGAGAAGAGAAGAGAAGAGAAGAGAAGAGAAGAGAAGAGAAGAGAAGAGAAGAGAAGAGAAGAGAAGAGAAGAGAAGAGAAGAGAAGAGAAGAGAAGAGAAGAGAAGAGAAGAGAAGAGAAGAGAAGAGAAGAGAAGAGAAGAGAAGAGAAGAGAAGAGAAGAGAAGAGAAGAGAAGAGAAGAGAAGAGAAGAGAAGAGAAGAGAAGAGAAGAGAAGAGAAGAAGAGAGAGAAGAGAAGGAGGAGGAGTCTGGTTTGCAGGAGAGATGCATTTGTATGGGCTGAGAAAGGAGTAGCAGAAGGCAAGTCGCTGTTGCCCTGTGGACCAGCACTCCACCGGAGGGGCTGGTCCACCTCCAGTTGTCTGCAAGGCTGTTTGAACAGAGATGTGGGAAAACCTGACTTGGCTGAGCTACCAGTTTTCCCTCTGCAATTCGGATTTCGCCTCGTTCTGCTCTCCATCCCCCTAAGCTCTCTCTCCCTCTCCGTCCCCTCCAAACCACGCTCGCGGGGCAATTCCCAGCACCTCACTGCAGCCCACATCTTGGTCCCTACATCTCCTCCCAGCTTGGTGCTCTCCACGTCCCTTCCTTCCCTCCCACATGCTCACAGCTGCCTTTTCCCGTTAAACCAGCTGCCCCTCCTCATCAAATCCCAGTCCCTCATCCCTCTCACACCCAAGCCCTCTGACTAACAAATCCTGCTCTCTACAACTCAAAGGCAATTCTCTTCCCCTTCCCCCTCATGTTTACTCCATCTGCCAACATCTTCTCCCTCTCACCTATAGCCCCTTGCATTATTAAGCGCTGGGAAGCCACACGCTGGATTTGGGAGTCTTCCTCAGTACTACCAGCAACGGGGGAAGAGGTGCTAGAGGAGAAGGGACCAGTGGGAGGGCGGGAAGGGCAGATTCCTCCCTGCTCAGCCCCAGCGCCGCAGCTACGTGGCTTTGACTCCCACTGCCACATGCCTTCTACCACACCGGGCTTTTCTATGGGAAAGAAAGAGGTTTGAGCACGCTCACTGGAGATAAAACCAATGCAGATTTTATTTGGTATAAAACGAAGATATACACACATACCGAAACCACTTTTACTGAGCACATGCTAGCCATTTTTTACAAACGTTACTATATACTTGGTCAAATTAGGAGGCAGAGGTAAAAACAAAACACAGGGGGCATCCTCTACACAGAGGTCATTTCCTCTACCTGAACTGGAGTTCCTGTCCCAAAGCACTGAAGTGACAATTTCAAAGAAGCGTCTTCGAGAGCGTTCGGACATAGACAACAGACCACCACATCCTGACCCAGGGCTCCAAAGAACATGCACTGTCCTGACTGAAGCTCCCCAGACGCTTAAACCTTTAGCCCGAGATGGAAAGTCTCAGCCTACATACAGCTGAAGTTTGGCAAAGTTGGACAATTAGAAACAGGGCAACGAATTTGGAAGCGGGAGGGAAAGACCCGATTCCCGTCTACCAACACCACGGAACGGCGCTGCAGGTGCTGGAGGTCAGCAGCAGAGCTGAACGCCTCCGTGCTGGAAAGCAAGAATTCCACGGGACTCGATACCCAGACAGACTCCAAGTACTAAAAAGTCCATCAGCTTCCAGCCCGTTGTCCAGAGCCGGGGCTGCCAGAGGCACGCCTCAGCAACAAGCAACAGGTCCCGTAGTCGTTGAAACCCACCACCTCAGCGAGTTTGGATTTAACATTCGTCTCTTTAAACCTCAGGCAAGGGAAGGACAACCGGCCCCTCGCTCACACGCGCACAGCCAGCCAGGTGCTGAAAGCCTCTGCTAGTGCAAAGGTTTGCTTTGACATTCGGATCTTTCCCACCTCCTTCTCCACGGTGGCAGGGCTTGCGTCGAGTTCAGTCGGAATGGCAAAATAGCACCCAAGGTAGTCCTGGTGCTGCACGGCTGGCAGGGTGACTCCGAGGAACGACCTTCTTACCACCCTCGTCCTCCGGACACCATCGGGGTCGCAGCGGCAACTCTTCGTGTTCAAGAAAGGGACAGAACGTGCCGTCAGGCTCGCCGGCTCTTCGTGTTTCAGGAGCTCGGTTCCTCACTGGAATGCTGTTCAGCTGCATGACCATAATAAACCCAGCAGCTCTGCACTCTTTCTTTATCATCAAGTGGTGATACCGAGAACTTAATGTGGAAACTCGGAACTTTGCTTGGAGCACAGACGGGAGGGGGGGTGTGCTGAAATGACCCGTGCGATACTGAACTTGTTCAAGAAGTAACTCCACGACCGTTTGAACAGTTTTGTTAGATACTGCAAATGAGGGAGCTACTGAACTATTTCTGTTGTACCTGAAGTATGCAAGTCCATACCGTGGGTATCTACGCGGACGCTGTCAGTAATGTTCTAGGGAGTTAAAGTGTACTTTTTTAGCAGGGGGTAGGTATTTCTTGGCCCTGGAGTTTCAGCGTTTCTCACAAGTATGTCACCACAGTTGTTTCCCCAAAAGCAACAATTTAAATACAGATAGAATGTTGTAAGAGAGCAATTAACAATTCCGGCATGGAAATATCACAGCCTTTTATGTACAATTACAGTACTCAAGTTTCTGCTTCCCTTAAGGCAGACGCATGACGACCGCAAGTTAAGTAAAAACAGATGACAGAAGTGAGTCTTGTGAGCATTTGTCAGTTTTATTCCCATATCCCACTATGACTTTTGAATATATTAAAGTTGTTAATTCATTATATGTGATGTAGCACAAGTAGGTATTTTTCCCGAATCTCAGCCTGAACTCCTAAAACTCTGTGGCTCAGTCCCGCTCTCTGATTCTACGCCTGCCAAGTTCAGCTTGGCTATAAAATGTGTTTATTGTTCCCCCGCTTATCGTGCCATCCTCTGCTCTGAAAGACGTGGTTACTGTTTGGTTTTCTACGTCATATAACAGAACTGGGACTTTACTTCAAGGTCTCCGTTGAGCCCAGTAACAGTAAAAAAGCTGGTGACCGAGCCCTAAACGGCCAGCTGGTCTCAAAATGCCGTTTAACCTGGGTGTCAAGCTTTCAGCAAGCTCTGCCTGCTTCCAGAGACTTCTGCCAGTGAAACTCCACGCTGGTCATCCTAATCAGACCTGATTCTGTCTTTTCAGGTAAGTACCAATGCTGATATTTGACGGTACTTTTTATTTTTTTTTTCCCTTCAAGTTATGAGTTTCAAGGCCAACAGGTGTATGTTGTAAATGTATCCCGAACGATGCTTTCCAACACCATCAAAACACCTCGAAGAGAAAAATGGGATGCATTTGTTGGTGAGTCCTAGCTGTTCTCCTTAGGCGGGGGAATTTTCGAAAGCTTTCTAGTGACTGAAGAGCACACGCTGCAACACCTGCCACTGAGCCACCGCCCTCCAGTCCTAGATGCTCTTGCCCATCCTGCTCTAAGATCCCACTCGGGGCTACTTACTCCTTTTTCGCCTTTGGCTGTTCCCTGCAGATTGTTTTGAAGAGTCTTCTGATGATCTCAGGCGCCCTGACTGCAATCCACGAATTGCACTTGCTGCATTCTGTACACTTTGCCTAACAGAGCCCTTTTCACCATATACAAAAAACCCTCCAAGAACAGCTTGGGGTGAGAAAAAAATTGAATTAATCACTAACAAAGAGCAATTGTGTTAGTGAACAAGAGCAGCAAGTCTTGATACAGAAAATGCATGTATATCAAACATGGAAACTGCCTCAGAAAATACTAAACAATTTGCAAGTAGTGGATTTCTTCCCATCTATAAGCATCAAGTCAGGCTAGATGGCATCGCTTATTTCTTCAACGTGATGAACCGGTGTAAGGGAAACTAAGCACGGATTTCTAAAAACTTCTTATGAGATACATTTACCACCTGAAACAGCAAGATGAGATTCCCTGTCGAGGTGAAGCGAAAGCTTAACAGTTGCACCGTACAAATCTGTGACTGCAACTTGCTAAAAACAAATCAACAAGATATACTGGATTTTAATCTCCCATCCGACATAAGAAAATAAGTACCGTATTGTCTTTTGGCATGCAAGAAAAATCTCATTTCACTCCCAAACCTGTCAGTACAAGCCAGGCTGCGTGTAATCCCAGAGAAGCTTTCCAGAATAGGTTACCCGACACAGGTTATCATGGCGTTAATACAAATATTGTCCACCTATACAATTACCATTATTAAATACCACTAGAACACCCAGAGACAAATTTTGCTCTCTCAGTGCCTGTGAGAGAATACAGAAACATCCCTTAGATAACATGAAAGGTTATTCCAGCACAGAACGAGCCCCTGTAATCTTTACCTCAAGCAGAAACTGAAGGATGCAGAACTGTATGAAGCATGCCACCGTGAAATGGATAGATTTACTCAAAAACATTTTTTTGAAAATGACTACATTTTCTAGTCAGATAATGAAAGAAACCTGTTTCTTCTGCCAATGTACTCTCAGGTGGGATGGTCAAGGAAGAAAAAGAGCTAAAATAAATGAAGGTCCTAACTCACTGACGTGTTTTACAGCACAATATTCAGAACACAAAAACCTACAATGCAATTCAAATGTTTCCTCCAAGATAACGTAAAGTCTTTGAACAGCCTTTATTTCCAGCACTTTATATAAATATTGTTTTCTTCCTGATCCTGGATTATCCTCAATTTGAAGTTCATGTTCTCAGTCTGTATTTGAGGACTGCATGTAACATCCCTATAACCCTGGATACCCTCGTGGGGCTGTTTAAATGCTGCCAGACCATAATGGACTCAGAAGCAGCCTCCTAGAATTTACAATGCCGCATCCCTAAATTACAGTGGCACCTTCTATCCCCAAATTAAGAAATAAACAAAAAAAGGTACTCACAGGTGCACGCACACACACATATGCACACCCTTGTCATACAAGTTACAGGCTATCTACAAGAAAAATGTCGTTTTAAAATCCAAAATTAAACTGAAGTTTTTCTTTTTCTCTCTTTTTTTTTTTTTTTTTTTTTTTAATGCAAGCTTTTATTTGGGAATTTTGCGATTAATTTCTCTTAGCCTCTTAGGAAACATTTGCTTTTGTCCAAGGAGCTTCCAGCTGAGAGGATGTTATTGTTTGGAAGGGATGTGACCAGGAGGACCCTGTGCACGGCACAATGTGTCAGCCCGGAAGCGAGGGAAGAAAAGTGATTCTCTCATCATCTGGCTGAGAAAACAAAATGGAAATACCGAGTGTTCACCTTCCAGTTACAGTCACCCCTACGCGCGTCCCCAAGAAACGTGTTAGTCACCTGCATCTCGCACGAGTATCACCACCTAACTGTATCAAGAGATTAAAAAAATTCTTCCTACTTAAAAAAAAAAAAAAAAAAAAAAGCATTACCCATTTCTTTAGAAAAGCAACGATTTCTGCCACAAACACCTCCGAAAGCGGGTGACCGCTTGCCCCGCTGCCCCCCCCACCCCCCGCCCGGCCCCGCTACCGGCCCGGGAGCGGGCGGGACGAGCCCCCCGGTACCCCCAGCCCCCCCCCCCCCGGTACCCCCAGTCCCCCCCCGGTACCCCCAGCCCCCCCCGGTACCCCCAGTCCCCCCCGGTACCCCCAGCCCCCCCCGGTACCCCCAGCCCCCCCCCCCGGTACCCCCAGCCCCCCCCCGGTACCCCCAGCCCCCCGGGGCCGCGTTCCTCAGCGCCGGGGGACGGCGACGCTCCCTCGGCAACACCTTCCGAGCCCTCTAGTTCCCCGCCGAGCGCCTTCACCCGGGGAGATTTTTAAGTGGTTTTTAAAGTGGGTTTGGTTTTTTTTTTTTTTTGGGGGGGGGGGAGGTGGGGGGGGGGGAAGGGGGCACGACGCCACGGACGGACGCCACACCCGCGCGTGTGCCCGCCGTCGCGGTCCCACGTTACAAGGGCTCCGAGCAAGGGCAGCTCTTCCCTAAACCCGTCGAGGTAAAAAAAAAAAACTCGCGGGTACCCCCACACACACCACCCACCCCCCCCCCCCACCCCCCCCCCCACGCGGAGCGCAGCCCCGCGGAGCCCGGCGGCGGCGGGGCGGGCGGGTCCCCGAGGTGCTGCCCCCCACGCGAGACCGGGCGGGTTGGCGGCCGCCGGGGCCGCTCCGGGAGCCCCGGGGGGGGGTGTGTGTGTGGGGGGGGGGTGTGGGGGGGGCACTACCGGGCGTCGCCGCCGCTGAGGGGGTAGGCGAGCAGGCTCATGGCCTCGCCGCAGGCGGCTTCCACTTGCCGCACTTGCTGGCGGCTGAGGCGCTCCCGCCACGCGTGGATGGCCTCCCGCGCGTCGCGGGCGGAGATGAGGAAGGGCCGGTCGGAGGAGTAGGCGGTGCCGCGGGTCATGTTGAGCACGAAGGCCTCCAGGGCGGGGGGCACCGGCAGCCCGGCGAAGCGCAGCAAACGGCGGAGCTGGGCGCGGGGTTCCCGCACCAGGTCCTCGTAGCGGAGCTGCGTGTAGCGGCGGCGGAGCCAAGGCGGGGCGCGGCCGGCCAGCAGCAGGTCGCGGAGCCAGGCCTGGCAGATCACCTCCAGGGCGCCGCCGAGGAAAAACTCGGCTCGGTGCTGCGGGGGGGCAGCCCGCCCGCCCAGCAGCCCGGGCGGCAGCAGGAGCTGCGGCTGGCGGGGCGCCCCCCGGGGCTCGGCTCGGTGCCGGCTGCGCAGGACCTGGATGCTCTCCCGCAGCAGCGCCTGCCGCGCCTTCAGGCGGGAGTTGTGGACGGCGCGGGGGTCGCGGAAGAGCTGCACGACCCGCAGGTTGAGGCCGGGTTCCCGCAGCAGCGGCAGCAGGGCGCCCAGCTCCAGCAGCCGCACGTCCTTGATGACCACCACCGGGTACTTGCGGCACTCGGCCTCCAGCTCCCGCAGCGCCCGCGGCGGGCACGTCTCCTCGCAGGCGGCGCCGTCGACGAGGCCGATCTCCCCGCGGGGCCGGGGGCCGGCGGGGCAGAGCGGCGGCGAGCAGATCACCTTGTTGGTTCGCCAGCCGAAGATGCCGGCGGTGGTGAGGTTGGCGGGGGGGGGGCCGGCGGCCAGCGGGTCGCGGGGGCCGGGCGGGGCGGCGTAGAGGCGCAGGACGGAGAAGTCGCATCGGAAGAGGGCGCGCAGCATGTCGCGGAGGGCGCCTTGCAGGCTCAGCGCGTCCCCCGGGTAGAGGGCCTGCCACAGGTGCCACATGGGCTCGTAGAGGTAGAAGACGTCGGGGTGCTGGTTGAAGAGCTCCCCCAGGAAGGAGGAGCCCGTGCGCCAGGTAGCGTGCAGGTAGATGTGCCGCTTCCCCGCCGCCGCGCTGCCGTTACCCGCCGCGCCGCCCTCCCCCCCCCGCCCTTCCTCCTCCTCCTCCTCCTCCTCCTCCTCGTCCTCTTCCTCGTCCAGCGGCGGTTGCCGCTGCTCCCAGCCCCACTCGCTCAGGGCCTCCTCCAGGCTGGGGCAGCGCCGCAGCAGCGGCTCCTCGTCCGCCCTCCCCCGCCGGGCCCCGTAGTCCAGCGCGTAGGGCACCAGCAGCAGCAGCACCAGCGTGTACAGCACCAGCACCGCGGCGAACCGGCGGTGCTCCCCCCTCCACCGCCACCGCCGGCGGCTCTTCATCGCGGGTGGGGAGGGGGGGGGGGGGGGGGCCCGGCTCCCGACCGCCGGGGCTCCGCCGAGCCCTCTCTCTGCCGAAGAGGCAAAGTTAGCGGCGGGGGGGGGGGGGGGGTGTGGGCTGCCGGCGGCCCTCCCCGCCGGGGAGCACGCCCACGGGCACGCCGGCCGGGCTCGGGGACCGCCGGCCCCGCTGCCCGCCCTCACCGCCTCCTCCTCCTCTTCCTCCTCCTCCTCCTCCTCCTCCTCCTCCTCCTCGCAGCGCGGCGCGGAAGCGCCCGCACCTGCCCCCGCCGCTGCGCGGGGCTCCGGACCGCCCGTCGCCCGGCCTCCCCCCCCCCCCCCCCCCCGATCCCTCCCTCTCCCCCCCCCCCGATCCCTCCCTCTCCCCCCCCCCCCCGATCCCTCCCTCTCCCCCCCCCGATCCCTCCCTCTCCCCCCCCCCCCCCCCCCGGGCAGGGCCGGAGGGGCGGGCTCGGCACGTCGGGAGTCACCCCCGCCCGGGAAAAGGGGCGCACCGCCGAGGGGGGGGGGGGGGGATGTCACCCAGCGCAGGTACCGCGTAGCGTTCGGGCCCGATGAGCTACCCCATCTCCAGAGAAAGAACACGCTCCGGTAACGAAAAGAGGCGCAGATGTGTTTCTGGGGACGGATGGCAGCTCTTAAAATCTGCAGCGGGGCTTCAGCGATCCTGCAGCTCGGCGCCGGAGAGAGCTGCGGGGTCGCTCGGCCGCGCTTCTGCCCGTGGGCGTGCGCCGGCGGGATGCGGACATCGCCTGCAGGACTCCTTGCTCCAGGTCAGGCATCGGAAAGTTTCGTGCCTGCCTTGAGCTGCTCACCCTTCGCAGTTCGTAGGGAGAAACGGGCACCCACAGAGGGTCAAGCAACCTGTCTTGAATGTCTGATAGCATTCTGATAACCCTCCTCTTTATTAACCGCCACAGTGGGAGCGTAACGTTACCGGCTCACGCTTAGAATCCTAGGTTTTTCAGACATCCAAGGTTAGCTCAAATATTTTGCGGGGTGGAAAGTCAACAAGAGGTTGTCTTCGGGTGTTTAAATTCAATTGTTTAGTCTCAAAATCTCCAGCCCCGCCCCTGCCTGACCTTGGAAGATGCTCACAGAAAGCGATGGACCGCGGTCCGATATTCCAGGTTGAGGCATCCGCCTGGCAGGAGAGTGATGTCCCCAGCCTGCTGACTGTGCGGCGGGGGCTGCTGCCTGTCCTGTCCTGTAGCCGATGGATGGCATCCTCAGGAAAACACAGCTAATATTCACGTAGGGCGTGCAGAGTGAAAATCGGTGAGGATACCGCAATTTTCACCCTCGTTGTGCGATGCTCTGGCTCCCAGAATAGTCCGCGCCGTGTGTGTGTACCTGTGGTGAGGCCCATGGCACAACCTCCGTCGACGATATCACAACAGGGCGCAGAAATGACCCACTAATTACATAAGCTCTAAAAATGCTCCTTCTCTACTATAGACATCCAGATACAGAGCCTGCAGCTGCTGCACATAGTCTGAATGTCTAGCTGCGACAGAATAATCTCATTTTGAATTTATCGGGCAAAATACCCTCGTATTTTGCACAAAGCAGTGTGAGAGGAAAAGCATGCTTCTCTTCTGTCCAGGTGGCGAGCCAGCAGCCTGCCTGCTAACACTTTACTTGACCTCCGTTAAGTAAGTGTTAAAGACTGGGCTTCCTGCAGTTTATGGAGTGCTGAGTGAGTAGACAGCGCCAAACAAGGCTTGTAGGCTCTTGAGTAGAAAAATGTAGGAATTATGGCATTGGAAAGGAAATTCTGCCCCAACATACATTTCACTGCTTATATTCATTGTGGCTTTAGGCTTTTTTAAACAGCAAGGTAGGCCAGTATGAGTTTCAGCTCTGACCTTGTAAAGGCCAGGATTTCATCCAGACCCTCAAGCACCTAAACGAGGACAACAGAATAAAAACACACTTGCCAAAACCCTTCCCTTCCCCTGTCTGAAGAACACGCCTCTCTAGTGTCTCGAGAGGTATCTCCAGTGTAGTTGACTTCTGTGGCATCATGCAAAATGGTAATTTTGGAAAACTTACCAAGACGGGATCCTGAGAAGTGCAGATGAAAGTGGGCATCTCAGCTGCGGGGGTTTCCCCTTTGTAAGACAAAATACTGAGCTGGCAGTAGCATCAGCACCATCGCTGACAAAGGAGCCACGGTCCAATATTTGTTACCTGCAACTAGTTTTGCATTGGTTTCTGTGGCACATACTTGTCTAAAAGCTAAAATCAAGGTCTTAAAACTGCCTAACTGAAGTAAAGCTGTCTTGAAAAGAATGAAACAAGTCACAGAGCAAGACGGCCTGCAGACAAATGAGAAACCATAGGAATAAACCTACGTACGTATTACGCTGATTTTTTTCAGACAACAGAGTTACAAGCTTCTGTGGCAACTGTTCTGGAAAAAGCGCAAGATGCAAATCGCTTTACCACAGGCTACATCCTTACTAAGATAAAAACACAGTCAGTTCTTAAAAGAATCAAAATAATTCAAAAGAAACAAAGAAGGATCACAGTGAGTGTTTTGTTCTGCACCTTCACGTCGGTTGCTCTACTGAAAGAGGATTAGCCTGTGTGCGTTTGCTTCGGCTGTTTTGGGTTAGGGCTTTTTTGGCGTGGGGAGATTCCAGCAGAGCCAATATTCATTCTGCCACCCAGCAGGTGCCTGAGCTGGGCTTGAAATCGCCGAGCTCCAGCCTTCCTGAGGGGCCACGTGAAGCACCCCGTTCCAGCGCTGGGGAGCCGATTGCTGCTCTGAATTGGAGCTGGGCAGGGATGGGCTTTGGCTTTTCTCGCGTTTCAGTTCCGTGTTCATTTGTTCTCTCCTCAGCACAGATAACGGGGATGATTTTTCCCCCATTTAGGCTTTGCCTGTGAATCATAAAGGCACCGTTTGCAGATGATCTCCCGCATCTCCTTCTGAGAGCAGGACGGTTCAGTACCCAAGCGAGGCCGCCAGGTTCTTCTTCACTGATCTGCAAAGCGGCCTGCCCATTTGGCACCTAGTTCCTGCCATTTCTTGGTGCTAATTCAGTGCTTTATGTTATTTTAGAAAGGGTGGGAAAAAAGAATATAGGCATAACGTGTTCTGCATGGTTTAGTGTAGCAGTATTTCCTTTCTAGTTTCCAAGCTTGTCACTGAAAGCACTGGCTGTTTTTAATCTAACATAACACTGGCTTCCTGTGTATTATCTCTCTAACTTAATTTTTGCTCTTCCGTCTCCCACGGTACTTCTACTGTCAAGAGAGACAGTAAATGCTGGAACGCCGTGTTTGAGCCTCAGAATCATTTTCATCTTCTCAGCAGAGGTTTCAAAATAGAAATAGTTGCCTCTACATCTAGCCCTTTTTCAGCTCTCGCATGCTCTTGTCATTTTCAAAGAGCGCTTTGTGATTAAAAATAGCTTGATTAGCTGATAAAATTAAATATGCTTTGCACAGGGAGTACTGCCCTCAAACATCCTGGCTTCTAATGAGCGCTCTGCTTGCACATATTGTCACTCACAGGCTTCAGCCAAAAGGAAGTCTGTGGTTAATGGCAGCTTAGAAAGCTTCAAGAAGCTGACAAACTAGGACAATGTTTTTATTTTTGAAGCTGCCTTGTCATCAGATGTTTCGACGACGTGCAATACCATATGTTTCACATGTGAGACCAGTCTTAGTAGCTCACATTTCAGAAGGGACATGTTGAGAATAGCAGGATGGAGAAGCTGGTCCCGGCGCGGTGGCTGACGCAGAAGGGATTTTTCGCAGTGGTTTCCCCCGAAGTGGAACAGAGATTGGGGGCCTGCAAAAGGTCAGAAATGTCACGTTAAGTTTTGAGAGACTTGGTGGAAATTTAGAGGATCTGAAGAAAGTGGAAAGTCAGACAAAAGGGGAGGAGACTTCTAACTCAGGGGCTGGTCATCGGCCGAGTGGAAGGGGCTTCAGATGCGAAGCAGAAGGGGGTAATTCTGCTCTCAGCACATACCTCTGAGATCACTCTTCAGTACCTGCAAGAATGGCGAGGAAATGGGGCGGGAAAACTGATGTTCACGACTGTCTTGGTCTGTGTACTCCTTCTGCTAGATAAACAAGTTCAGACCTCTGAGTCTGTGGCTTGGTTTGAGAGAAACCGGGTGTACAGCTTCAGGTTTTGGTTAATATAACCAATTAGTCGTACCACCCAGTGGCTCTCTGCAGAAGAGCGGGGGCAGCGGCAGGGTGCAGGACCCCTCGGTGCCCCTCCAGACTGCGGGCAGCTGGCGGTTGAGACTGGGGACTGTGTGGAGTTGGAAGGGAGGAGGCGTGTTCCTCACCTCTCTCTCCCAAATTTCTCCAGTTGCTCCTAACCGAGAACTGGTAAAGTTAACTCTAAAGTCAGGCGTGCTGCTGCTCTGCCCTGCCCCACGTAAGAGCCAGGCCCAGAGCGTGAGCTGGGGAAGTATTCAGATGAAGCCAAAACCAGCCCTGCGCCCTGATTTTGGGCTAAGGGAGGCTTGATAGCCCAGTCCAGTGTCACTGAACCGGCTGCAGCAGCCTGACAGGTACCCAGCTAGGGGAGCTCTTCTCTGGCTGAGAGAAGCGCGTACATTTTGGTTCCACTTCTGATTTTCCAAGAGGAGGCTTTTCCAAGAATGTGGGAGCTGGGTACTGAAATGACAAAAAAAGCCCCCAGACAAACAAACAAACAAACAAACAAACAAAAACGAAAGCAGGAGTTTTTATAAATTGAAATCATGGTCCCTTTTATGTCATCAGTGATCTTGTGATGGTCCTTGTTACATGATCAGTGATCTTCTGAGCACCTCTAACTTCCTCTCAGAAAAGAGTCATAGAACCATAGAATCACAGACTGGTTTGGGTTGGAAGGGACCTTAAAGATAATCTAGTCCCAACCCCCCTGCCCCGGGCAGGGCCCCCTTCCCCCAGCCCAGGGGGCTCCCAGCCCTGTCCAACCTGGCCTTGAACCCTTCCAGGGAGGGGGAACCCACAGCTGCTCTGGGCACCCGGGGCCAGCGCCTCACCCCCCCCACAGGGAACAATTTCATCCTTATATCTAATCTGAATGTACCCTCTTTCCATTTAAAATTGTTACCCCTCATCCTACCCCCACCCCCCCGATCCAGAGTCCCTCCCCCCCTCCCCTGTCCCCCCTTTAAGCCCTGGGAGGCCGCTCGAAGGGCTCCCCGGAGCCTTCTCTTCTCCAGGCTGAACCCCCCCAACTCTCTCAGCCCGGCCCCCCAGGGGAGCTGCTCCAGCCCCCCCAGCATCTCCGTGGCCTCCTCTGGCCCCGCTCGAGCAGCTCCGTGTCCTTCTTATACTGAGGACCTCAGAGCTGGACACAGGACTCCAGGTGGGGTTTTACCAGAGCAGAGCAGAGGGGCAGAATCCGCCCCCCCCCCGGCCCTGCTGGCCACACTTCTCTTGCTGCAGCCCAGGGCACGGGTGGGTTCTGGGCTGTGAGCTCACATTGCTGGCTCACAGTCAGTTTTCCATCCACTAGTTCCCCCAGTCCTTCTCTGCAGGGCTGCTCTCAATCCCCTCATTGCCCAGCCTGGATTTGTGCTCAGGATTGCCCCGACCCACGTGCAGAGCCTTGCACTTGGTCTTGTTGAACTTCATGAAGTTTTCACGGTCCCACCTCTCCAGCCAGTCAAGGTCCCTCTGGATGCCATCCCTGCCCTCCAGCGTGTCGACCGCACCACACAGCTCGGTGTTGCCAGAAAACTTGCTGAGGACGCTCTCAGTCCCACCGTCCATGTCTCCCACAAAGATGTTAAACAGCACCAGTCCCTGAGGAACACCAGTCGTCACTGCTCCCTCCCCACTTGGACATTGAGCCGCTGACTGCAACTCTCTGAGAGCGACCATGCAGCTCATTCCTTACCCACCACGCGGTCCATCCATCAGTTCTACATCTCTCCAATTTAGAGACGAGGATGTTGTGCGGGACAGTGTCAAATGCTTTGCACAAGTCCAGGTAGGTGACATCAGTCGCTCTTCCCTTAACCACCAACACTGTAACCCCGTCATAGAAGGATGATGAGAATGCCCTCACTGAACGTGATAGAAAATGCTACTAGGAAATGCAGTAAGAAATGCAGGAGGTGGAAGGCAGAGGAAAGCACATCGATGAATTTGCTGAGGCTCAAGAGGAAGTTCAGAAGGAAAAACCTATTGTTATAACAGTGCAAATTCAGATAAATTGGTAACAATGAAAGAAGAAAACATCTATTCTGCAATCTAACTCAGTGCTAATGTAACTTGACTATTTCTCAGTTATGCTGATGACTCTAATCTGAAGTCTTTAAGCCTTTCCCCTGCAGAGTGTGCTCTGTTATCCCATTAGCAGTGAGACAGTCATCTCACAACCCAGAAATGGGCTTAGGCTACGTGAATAGCCAGCACGTCCGTCCAGCCTCCCACTGCCTGGCCGTTTACAGTAGCTGCCGAAGAGGAATTATTCTGATGGTAATGTGTTTGGGGTCTCACAGCTTCAAACACAAGAAATGCCTCGACACTAAAATGCGTGGGAAATAATTATTTGTAGTGTCAGAAATCGTGAATCTTTTTCTGTTTTCTCTCATTGTCACAGACTCACTATTGCTGAATTAGAGATGCTGATTAAGAATAACAGCAAGCTTTTGCAACTCAACAAGTTAAGCCATTGTGTTGGTATAATTAGGGAACAAAATCTTTTACAGTTCAGTCAAGCGGAGAAATGAACTAGAAAATTTGAGACCTATTTTTAACTGGGGATTATTTTTTTCCCCAAAGCCCCCCCTCTGACAGCCATTTGTAACAAAACACTTGCAGCTCTCCTGTGCCTTCATAAGGCAACACTTTCATGCACAGAATGTAATTTTTAGACTGAGACTCTATCTGCCTTTTCATTCATTTCAGTCCTATGTGCAAATCTGTACTGGCATGTGCAAATGAAAATGCTGAGGGCTCAATGACTGCACCTACTTTATAAATTTGTCCCATCAAGTTTTCTAAAGATCATTTTGTAAATTCAGAATTTCTGATGCAAATGATTTTCAGCAGACATTACTGTGCCTGTATGGGAGAAAGACAAATGCCAGAAGGTATAACTCACTTGAATTTATTCTTGTATATGCTTCTGCCAAATGCTCTAACTTTTATGCGGAAAATGTTAGTGGGCAAAAAGGGTAGTGATTCTGGGAAACTCCTGGGTTCCTGGAACCTCTGGGAACCAGTTTAGCTCCCTGGCTGTCACTACTGGCTATTAATGAGGAAGTCTTTCTGGGTTTGTTAACGGTGTTAGTTGGGGTTTCCCAACTTTAATGGTAGTCAGTAGGCCATAATTTATTTTTTTCTGGCTGTCTAATGAATGCAATAGATTTAAAAGTTGGTTGTAGTGACTTGCTTTGGGCATTCCCTACAAGCTTTACAAAACCTAACCGAAGGGATCATATCGTAACTACGTGGCTGCAACACACCATTTATTTAGTGATCCTTCAATATGCTTAAAACACTACATGAAAACCCTTTTGGTTTGGCTGTAACCTCTGTCAAGAGAGAGCCTGCACGCACTGGCTAACCACACATCCTCCGGCTCTGCAGGACAACCCTGCTTCAGTTTCCAGTGCCACCACTTCATTTCATAGCTCCTAAACAGAGGTCTTTGTGAGTACAGGCATGTCCAGCCGAAGCTGAGCCCAGCTGAGCTGATCATAAATATCAGTAGTTTTTAAAAGGAAATCTTGATGCTTAAGGTTTAAAATAAACTTTGACTACACGTAGTTTATTATACTAAGAACTGGAAGCAACGTTCGCCTGTGAGGCCCACAGAAAACTTCCCGGGGGGACCCCCACGCGTGTGCAGGCTCACGCGTGTCTGAGAATCCCTGTGACAAACGGAGACAACAGCGCTGGCGTGCGGCGTCGGCTACCGCCGGTATTTTACTCCGCCTCACCCTGTCAAGGCTGTGGTTGTCAGAGGTAAGAGAGATTTGGTTCTCAGCGCTGCAGAGCCAGGACGGGGGTCTGCTACCTGTCTGCTACCCAGCTTAGGTGGGAGGAAGAAGGAAAGGATGCATGCGGTGCCAGCGCCCTGGCATTAAAAAAAGCGATTGGGATAAAATGCTGACGCGAGTTTTCTGTGAAAGGGGGGACTGCTTACATTTGCTCTGGGGAAGTTTTTGGTATGGCTCTTTGCTGATTTAGCTACGTAGACAATTTCATGCAGTTTTAAGGCTGTGAAAACTGTCTCACAAAAATTATGAAAGCTTTGGCACAGAAATCATCCGCTCTTCTGCTCTCACAGTAGCTTCACTCTTACAGTACCTGTTAGAAAAATGAACAGAAACCCGTTTCATTAAACAAGTGGGTGAGCAGAAGAAAACCACACAGTAGAAGGGTCAGTGCAGGATATAGCGGCTGATTTACAGGTGAAAGATAACTAATGTTCGAGCTGGACAACTGTCGTGGTTTAACCCCAGCTGGCAACTAAGCCCCACGAAGCCGCTGGCTCACTCCTCCCCCCGGTGGGATGGGGAGGAGAATTGGAAAGGAACCAAAAAAAGTGAAACTTGTAGGTTGAGATAAGAACAGTTTAATAGTTGAACTAAAATATAATAGTAATACTAATAATATAGTAATGAAGAGGAAGATAACAAAAAGAGAATGAAATGAACCCCCCCAAAGACAAGTGATGCATGGTGCTGCTGCTCACTACCTGCTGGCCAGTGCCCAGCCAGTCCCCAGGCAGCGAGCCACCCCTCCCAGCCAACTCCTCCCAATTTATACACTGGGAATGATGCCATATGGTACGGAATATTCCTTTGGCCAGTTTGGGTCAGCTGTCCTGGCTGTGTCCCCTCCCAGCTTCTTGTGTACCTCCAGCCTTTTTGCTGTCATGGCCTGAGAAGCTGACAAGGCCTTGACTTAGTATAAACACTACTTAGCAACAACTAGTAACATCGGTGTGTTATCAACATTATTCTCATACTAAATCCCAAACACAACACTATACCAGCTAGCAGGAAGAAAATGAACTCCCTCCCAGCCGAAATCAGGACAAAACCAAAAAGTTACCTGCAATTGCAGAGCTGCTGTGCAAATTAATTTGAACCATGCAGCTCAAACAGTATTTAAATGCAGCCTGAGAGCTTCAGGCTGATCTCAGCACAGTTTCTGCAGTACTCCTCACATCTTCCACCCAGAAGAAATTCTTGCCCATTCTGCCTATTGCCTTCGAGCAGACTATAGAAATGTTCTGGGAAAACCAGACCTCAGCACCTTCTGGAATTATCCTTTGTCCAGGCAGGCTTCTCACGTAGTTTATTAGCTGTTGGACTTGGTTGTATGGAGAAGAGCACGTAGGCACTACACGCGGTAGGACTGAATGGGTCAAATCGGGTTCCTCCGCCGAGACTGGAGTATGTGTTTGAGCTCAGTATGTGTTTGAGCTCCCTATACCTCTGCTCTGCTTTCGGGAAACTTTATTGTAGTCTCCTTTGCTGTATTTTGTTTCCTGGTTGGTTTTCCTTTTGTCCTTCCTCCAGTGTTTTCATTCCTCTTACCTACGGGCTTTTTCTGGTTTTCCTCTTGCTGGGTGGTCTGGTTGCCCGACCTCCAGGGAAGAGCATTGGCCCACCCCAGCCTGGAGCAGCCAGCAGCCCAGGCAGGAGCTGCAGGGAGCTGCTCACATTTGTTTCGATACTGGGGCGAAATGGAAGGAAGCCCCTATTTTACATCTTGTTTTGACAAATTGCTGTACTTTGTGGTTTTACTTCTTTGGAGAATTTTTTGTGTGATTTCCCCTTCAACATGCTGTTGGGAAACACCCCCTGTAAACACTGCAAGACTACTGGGAAAGCAAACAGAAAAAATTGCTATATTTTCTAATATCTTAAGTATTTGAAATTGTTGCCACAGCTGCCTCCATCAGAGTTCTGATGAAGTTAAGTTTCCTCAAGCAAGGTAACTTTGATCTGAACCTTTCCTGACCGATGGCCGTGAGCTGGGCTGAAATGGAGTCCTGGGCTGTGGGCAGGGTGGGGGGCCCCGGGGTGGGCTGGGCAGGGACAGCGGTGCCTGGCACTCCTCAGAGGTCCCGGCACTTAGTAATTGATAACTTTCTGCACTCTTGCCTTTCATTTCTGCCAAGAGTCACTTTGAGGGGTGTGCTGGACACTCACCTACATCTGAGCTGACTCGCCGCTGTAAGGACCAGACCTGACTACTAATTGCTAAAAGAACAGAAACAGACTCGTGGGTTATTGCCTTGTAAGGCTTAATCCACACCCTCATATCCCCAGAGTAAGCATAACACAAGCATGGCAAGGGTATATCTTCTCTGAGTCTCCTCTGCACCCACAGATGTTTTGCAAAGGCAATGGGGTGTCTTCTTGATAATCAGGGCTGATTCAACTTAACTTCTCCACCATGAGGAATCAGACCTGGAAGAACCAAGCAAGACCAGGGAGCTAAACATCCCCTTTACATTTCAGCTATTTTGGGGTTTTATCTGCTCAGTCTTGGTGAAAGGGCTTCCAAATGGTTTTCACCCAAGCTCGCAGTCTATGGTGTGACTTGAAATCAAGGCGTTTCCTAGCAGCGGAATCACCTCTCGAGTAACTCAGCCGTAGCAGACCTTCACCTGACGAACACTGAGGACCCCCTCCGAGCCTCTGGTTTGAGTCATCTTCCAAGGAACACCTCCTGAATACATAGACCAGATCAGGAGTACATGGCCCTCTTCCAGCTGTCCTGGGCCCCGGCGTCCCGGCTTACTGGTGGCCATCGAGGGTATCAGTCAGCTCAGCCATGGCTGGTACATTGGGAAGCTCTTTAGTCTCAGTTCCTTCATTCTCAATCCATTTTTTTGTTGCTCTCTTAAAACTTTTTTTTCCTAATTTACAGCATGAACTCTCTCCACCCAAGAGTACCTTGGGCTGTGATGTACCACACCTTACGGTACCAACGAAAAAGTTTTGTGGGGAAGTCTAGATCACCACTTTTCACAGTAGTTTGGCTTTACTGACTTCAAGTGTGCAGATGATGCCAAGGGATTGCTGAGGGATTGCTCAGTTCCATCCCTCTTCCTCTGGGAAGCCTGACAGTATTTCTGCAGGGAAGTCAAATAGATCAGTTTGTTTAAATGTTTGGCCTGGGATCTAAGATGCCCTGTGTCTGTTTACTTGGTTAATTTATCTTTATCCTGTGAGAGTCCTAAAAAGATTGAGTTTCTCTTTAAAGGGCTCCTGTAAAAACAGTTAAAGTAATTAAAATGATCTGTGTTTGTGTCAGGAGAACTATTTTCCATCCCTTCATGGCCCAAATAAGAGCTCCTGTGATCTGAGTTCCAGCCCTGCATGTTGCAGGATGGAGTTTTACTGCCTCAACCACAATTCCTTCTGCCCAATGAGGCACTCAAATAGAAAGCGTTTAACATCTTTTCTGATTTAATTAGCAATGCCTCCAGCTGACTCATGATGAAGGTAAAACTGGTGTTCAACACCAAACTCTGTGGCTTTGCTGAATGCTGTCTGTCTCAATTTCTGATGCCCTTCAATGACAAGACACTCAAGAAAATTAAAACAATTTGATAGGTATAGTAGATTATAGTGACACGTCTCAAGTTTTCAAATGATGGACATTTGTCAGTCAGCAGTACCCTCATCAGCACCCTCCTCAGCAATCAGTAGCTAAGTAGATTGCTGCTCAGCTGAAAAAATACACAGGTTTCCGCTGCAGTCCAAAACATCTTAAACATATTTACAGGAAATTAGAAGTGTGAAAGGACTTCAAAATTCAAAATAGGTTTACCTGCTTCAGTTTGGGAAAAAAACAGACCAAATGAAACAGCACACGGCTAATACTTCAATCCCAATTAATTTGCCAATCAAACTGGACTTTTTGTTCAGTTCTTTCTGTTATCATTTTGCAGTTCAAGAATAAAGAATTAATTTTCTCAGTCTCTGTTGATAACACTGATGTTTTAGCTGTTGCTAAGTAGCGCTAATCCTAAATGAAGGATATTTCGGTTTCCTTATATAAACTCTAAAAAATGACTTTGATCGAGAAGTCTAGACTAGGAGTTGAGAATTTTACTGAATAAATAGAAAATGTATCTGAACAGAAAAGCAGAACTCTTCTGAGTCACAAACTCGGAACCAGTTAGAGAGCTCCCTTTAGTTTTTGTTACGATGATGTTATTCTTGCATTACCTTCACAGAGCCTTTATAACGCAAACATTAGCAAAATAGTTTCAGCAGGACTCTTAACAACCCTTAATTAAGAGCATGCAGCAGTCTCAAATCTCTAGGGTATTTGAGGTGCGCAGAATATTTCAGAGACTCTATGAAAATATTTAGGATCATGTTAAATCTGGGGAAAGTTTTTCTCACCTACACTCTCCTGTCATTGGCCTTACTGACAGATTTTTTTCCTCCTTCCCCAGCCCTACAGCATTCAGCTGTAAAAAAAATCACTCTGTGCAGCTCAGGACCTCCCTGCAGCTCTGGCTGAAGCGCCGCTGACATGCTCGGAGCTTTTGCACTTTTTTGAGTTTCTGGTGGCCCGCACCACTGCCTGTCCAGCCATCCCGCACAAATTTAAGAGGGTCGGTTGGGCTAACGCTTGCTGGCCGTACGCAGGCCGATCGCGGGAGCCCAGGTGATCCGTGTATTCACAGAAAATTTGACACGTCTCAAAGACGCCGAGGCTTCGTGGTCCCATCGCTCGTCTCCGGCCGTGTCTCCTCGGCTGCTGATGCCAACAGACCCGTGTGCCTCTTACACATGGCGCGCAGAGCTGTCGCTGCCCCTGTCACAACATTATAAAAAAAAAAAAAAAAAAAAAGAAAACATGGGGTTGGATGTCCCTGTGGCAATAATAATAATAAGAGTGAGACTAAAAGGTGGGGAAAAGCCGGGCGCTCACCTGCTGGGTTTCCCCAGCCCTCAGGACTCTGGAAGGGCACAGTCTGGCACTGCAGGCAGGGAGCTCGTCATGTAAAATGCTTTTTTTTGCAGTTTCAAGGGGAAACTGGAGAGTGTCTAGGAGGTTTAGCTGTTGGCATTGGGATGTGTTCTTTTCCCGTGGTTTTCTGTTTTAGAGAGTCTAGAAAGTCAGTCTTTTCTCAAATATCAGACATCTCGGACTCACTCGGTGCATTTTTAGGAACTTTACACACTCCAACCTCCAAGATTTACAGATCAATCAGGAGTGAGACTCATGGCCCCTTGAGTTTGAAGTAGGTCACTCAAAATGCAGTTGTTTTCAAGCAAGCAACTGAAAAAGTGCTTGCCGTTTTCCACATTACAGACTCTGCTGTTCTGATGGTTTTTGTCCAGAAAAACAGCATGACACATACAAACAGGTTTTTAAGTTCTCAACACAGCCATTTCACACTGAATGGTCTTAAAAACACCTTGCCATTGTTTTAGTAGAAGTCACTACAGCAATGACTGTTAGAAAAAAACCTCTAACACAACAAAGCCAGCTGCTCAAACATCAATTAATTGGAAAATTACAAGAAAGAACTAATGATTAATTTAATCATCTCTGCTTTTCCTCAGTACTAACTAAAACCAGATGACTACCCTTGCTCTTGGTATCAGAGCAGGTGGGGTAACTTTCCTGTTTAAAACTGGGTCATGGATCACCTGACTCATTTCTGAGACCTTAATAGAGGAAAACGGCATGTAAAGCTTACCAAAAGGAAACCATTTGACATATAAACCTATTCCTAGGCCAGTTTTTCGCTTCTGGCATAAGCCTGTGCCTCAGCAGCTGCGGGTGATGTACCATCACCCTGCCGTGGCACTCACCAGCCCACGCTGCTTTTGCGGCTGGTGGAGGCTGGTTGTCACCGGGATTTTGTACCCGAGGCAAGTCTGACATGGCCGTGTAGCTCGTAAGCCTACGCAGGGGTCTGAGGGTGTTACCTGGGTCATTTAAAAGAATTACTAAATGAAAATCCCACTGCTCAATTTGAAAAATCCCCTGTGCCAGCTAGCTTTCTAATTCGTTCGGGCACTTTGGCAGAAAATGTCTGGTGGAAGTAGCTGGCATAAATGAAGGAGGGTATCAGAGCAGACCGCAGAACATCACTTGGTATAGCGGGATGCTTTTTTTTTTTTTTGCATGATTAAAAATCTGTGAATATGCATCTCATTGTTATTTAGATATCCCCCTATGTTTGAGTTTCAGTCATGAAATGCAAATGATGCTAGTGATGTTCTGATTATTTAGGTGCCAAAGAGTGTGCGGTGATATTCCCAGCACCTGAGCGTGGTCTTGACGTGTGCCTGGTATGCCTTGTCACCAGTGCCATACAGAGCGTATGTAATATTGCAAGAATATAATCGCTTCATCCTGCAAAATGCTGAGCACTCTCACCTCTCTGTTTCTGCTGAAAGCGAGCTATGCTCCGGCCGCACTAGAAAAATTCAGTTTGTATTCTGTTGGGTTGAGCCTTGTATTAATCTACTGTAGTTACTTTAAGTGCAGTGGTGTAGCCAGACAGCTATGCAGCCTTACAAAAAAATAAAAACAGGCTCCATTTAAGAAAATAAAGGTTGGGAACACCAGTTTTGTTAATTAATTGAAGTTCATAGTGAGGAACATTTAGGATTAAAATGTCCTAATAGCAAGTGCTAATTCAAAGGCTAAGTGACAGCCACATACCAGACAGTGTGTTGTTACAGATGAGGCATTAGAGTAGGATTCAGGCTATCTGGATGCCATCGCTTTTTCTTTTATACTGAATTACTGCATGGCCTGGGACCAGTAATTTCCCATGTCTGAGCCTCTCAACATTTGTTTGTGTTGATCTTGACTGGGAATACTACTGTAGTAAATAAAATAAGGACAAATATGTAGCTCTTTGCAAGAACTGAAAGCAGTATTATCATTAAAAGGACACAACATAAATATCCAGCTTTCAGGATAAATTGGGAATTCAGTGCTCCTCTAGCCACACCATCTGCTGAGACCTACAAGCAGAGCTTGACTGGTGTAATATCTAGAGATAAAACAATTTGCTGCACAGGGGCACAAAAGTATCTCTGCAGCGGACAGATTAAGCTGCTTTTTTTCTCCTCATTCTAATCTGTTAATCATGCACAGGGCTTAAGTATAGCTCAAGGCAGACCAGACATTGAATGATTTAATTTTGCGCTATTTATTGAACTGGATTGAAGATATACTGTTATCCTCTGCTCAGCAGTTCTTCAAAAAAATTAATGCCTGTAATGAGATTTCTGCCATCAATCAGTGGTTGCGTGTTTAAAATGGGTCACAGGGCTTTCTGGGCTCCTGCGACTGCAGCTGCCTTTAAGACACTCATGCAGGCTAACCTCTGAAGAATTCACTTGCGGGTCAAATTTGGGGGCAGTCCATTTAAAATACTTACCGTCCTTTTTTTGTTCTGTTTAAAAAATAAGTGATGGAGGTCAGTAGCTTAAAGCAACTTCAGCCAGCACAGAAAACAGAGAATAAAAATTAAAAGAGGGTGGTGAGTCATGTTTGGAGGTGAGGGGATGGAGTAGTAAATCTGAACTCAGCCAAGAGGATGGGAACTGGCACCGGTGCGAGTCCGCAGCGATTCCTGGGGAGAAGGGGACAGGCCCCACTTGCTGAAGCTGAAAAGGGCCGGGATGCTGAGAATGCGTCAGTGTGGTCTGGCGCCCATAATGCATGTAATTGCTGGCAGCATCACAGCAAATCTCGGAGGGAGAGAAACAACCAAACATGAAAATACACTTTGGGACAAGATGGAAAACCAGCTGTAATGGAGACTATTAAAGTGTGCTGAGAAGAGGCTTCTATTAACTTCAGAATTTTTGCTTTTGTTGTTTCTGGAAGGCGGTGAGCTCCTCCTGCAATGCTTTTACCAACAAAGCCTTTACTGAATATTTTTTATTTTTTTTCTCTGTGCGTGTGTGAGTGATTTTAGAGTTGCGTGCACCAAACACCGGAAGATTCCCTGGCCAGGCCTGGAGGCGTCGTGCTTGTTCAGGGGAGGGTCAGATATTCTGGAGGCGTTGCAAGATAGGGGACAGGGTATTTTGAAGAGATGGGTGTCGGCACCGCGCCCCTGCTGACGCTGGGCACAGGAGCGCATGGTTCCGAGGCTTCGCTCCCGGCTGACGCCGGTCACGCTGTGACATCTGCTGCTGTTCCTTCTCTCACCTCACCCAGGGGACGTGGAAAGTGCCGACCAGCAGCAAAGCCTGTGTGCTCCTTTCGGGGCAGTGATGGTTGGCCGCCGTGAACGTTTCCAATGGCTAGGGGCGGGAGGAAATACTTTTGTGAGGAATGAAGAAATTAAACGGGGCTAACCTAAAATACTCAGGTCGATAGGTGTGTTAGATCATCTACTCCCTTGCCACATAAGCTGGCTTGCTTCATTTAGCCCAGTGCAAGAGGCAGGTCTTACCTTCCATGATTACCTGTGTATTGGGTTTGTGTGAGGAGGTTTTGGTAGCGGGGGAGAGGGTACAGGTGTGGGTCCTGTGAGAAGCTGCTAGAAGCTCCCCCGGCTCCAAAATCAGACTCCTCTCTGGCCAAAGCTGAACCGATGAGCGACCAACTGAAGGAGAACCTCAAGTGGAGAGAGGAGTAGGAGTGAAACACCTCTGCAGACACCAACGTCAGTAAAGGAGGAGGAGGAGGGGGGTTTGCCAGAGCAGACTCCCCGCCCTACAGCCCACTGGTGAGAGGGATGGAAGGGACCCACGCTGGAGCGGCTCACGGAGGACTGTCTCCTGTGAGAGGGACCCCACGCAGGAGGGGGGGGAAGAGTGTGAGCAGTCCTCCCCCCTGAGGAGGCAGGAACGGCAGAAACAACGGGTGATGAACGACCATTCCCTGCCCCCCCCCCCCCCCACCGGGGGAGGAGGTAGAAAAATCGGGAGCAAAGCTGAACCTGGGAAGGAGGGAGGGCTGGGGGGAAAGGTGTTTTTAAGATGTGGTTGTCTTTCTCACTATCTTACTATCCTACTCTGATTTGATCAGTAACCTAGTGGTGGTGGTGTTCAAATTAAACTGATTTTTTTTTTTTTTTTTTCCCAAATCAGATCTGTCTTTTGCCTGTGACCGTAATTGGTGACTGAGCCATCCCTGTCCTTGTCTCGAGCCCCGAGCCTTTTGGTATATTTTCTCCTTCCCATCCCACCACGGGGTAGGAGTGAGCAAACGGCTGGGTGGTGCTCAGTTGCCCTCTGGGCTTAAACCACCACAACCTGATTTAAAACTGGATAGCAAAGTAGAGAATCAGATCCCTCATGAACTGAATATATCAGGAAAGCAATAAAGAAGTTGAATATAAAACTTCCAATGCCAACCTAATGCATCCATCTTTCTCCCTCTAGCTGTTTTGGAGTAAGACAAGGAGTACTTTCAATAGTCACCAAAAATTTTGACACTTTGTTTTTCCTTCATCTCCTTCTCTCCTCAACTTCCTCTTAGACGCGTTCCTGGCTTGGTTAACAAAATTTAATTGCATACTAAATGTACATTTTTGGGATATGAAATGGGATGGAATGCTAACTACCAGAGCGAAAACTGTGGTGTGGAGATGACTGCATACCTCACCTCGCAGCCCAGAGGACAGTAGCTCTTGAATATGGTAGGTGGGCTTGGTGGGCTGGGAGAATTAGGGAAACAAATTCTTTATTCATTGTCACTGTATTACTAAATACTATCCTTGGGTTTGCTGATAAAATCCTCGGGCCTGAAAGTGCTGAAAAGGAAAAGGTGATACAAAGCAATAGAAACTCTTTCCTTCTGCTGAGCAGCTGTTAGTCCAAGACAGCTGCCATGGATGTCCATCTGTCCAAGCTACTTGCTGATACTTAGCAGTGTTTTGGACACACGAGAAAGGTTACTACTGATTTTTCATTTTTTCAAGTTCATTAAAAGTATGGAGGACATTTTAAGGGGTTTTTTTTTGGGCGGGAATTATAGCCATTGTAGGTCAAGGTGCTCCTGGAGGGCCGAGCCAACTGCGTTAAAACACAAACCTAAAGAAGGCTGAAAAACAAATCCTACAATGATTGCAAAGGGTATTACATTCCCTCTGTAATGCAGTCAGCCTATGGGCAGTTAGATGCTGTATCTGAGAGCAGCGGCAGAGGAGCACTTTCGTTTCCTCACACCTCCGTACTTCACACCCTATCAGCCCACTTTAATCTCTGACTCATAAACAGCTTGGAGATGACTACACTTACTCCTCTGAGTTGATCTATTTCCAGAAATTAGTGGCAGAATGAGACTTCCAGGCAAATAAGGTGACCGTTTCCAAGTTAGTTGCTTCTTTGGCCATCACAGTCTCCTCAGAAACATGCCGTTTGGTTGCAAGCCTCCATCTTTCCCTCTTCCTCTGGCAGCTGCACATTTATTCCCTCCAGCCCAAGGCACTTTATATTGCTTAGCACCTCGGACATCAGTTCAGCATCTTGCTGGTCTGGTCACAAAAGATAAAAAAAATGATTATTTAGTAATTGGCTAACTCTCAACATTTTGTAAAAAGTTGTTTATTCAGTTCCCAAGACTCACAGTTTCAGTCTGTCTCTTCTTGAAAATGCCCAATGGCACACAGATCGATGTCTTAACAGAATTAGGGTTGTCTGTAATAGCACTGACCCTTCAGTAACTTTTCCTTTGCTTTCCTGACAATCTCTTAATCAGCCTCTGCAGGTACTCTCTTGTCAAAGCTCGCATTTTTTTTTACCCAGATAAGTAAATGGAGTGACAATATCACTGACCCCTCATGACTATCCCGTTTTCATTTCAAATGCTGTGAAAGACTGGACTTACAGCTACTTTTGGCACATGCCTTGACGGGGAGCTGCCTTTGGCTGCTCCAGTTCTACATGTCGGCACTTTGCCCGGGCTTCACAGAATCACAGGGTGGTTGAGGGTGGAAGGGGCCTCTGGTGATCCTCTGGCCCAACGCCCACTTCATCTTCTAACTTGGTTTCATACATCTACGTTGGAAGCATTTACAGCTGAGACGATCACCCTGTCTACCCTCTACAGTCAATGGAGAGAAACTGGCAATTTCAAGGTGCAGGCTGTTTGATCTAGTACAAATAACATGTTTCGGACGGGATGAGTCATGCCCAGAAACATCTGTTTCTCTCCACTGACTACAAAAAGAGCCCGATGCCAGAGCAGATGTCTGCGCTGGGAACATCGAATCTGTGCAGATTTAGCCTCCTCTCTCATCTATGTATTCACCTTTTAAAGTCTCCTGACACAGCTCTACGCGTTCTTTGTGGTCTTCCAGCTTGCTGCTGAACTTGAAAATGTTACCCATGAGGACTGGGTCGAATCTGCATTGTCCCATCTGAATTAGTTCACATCTTATAAGTGTTTTGAAATTCCAGCCAAGTGATGAAAGGAGGCTTTTCCTGTACATTTTCAGATCCTGTGTTTGCTTAGTAAGACCCCTCAAAGAAATCAAAGGGGCCTCTGCTTATTGTCAAGAAGGACAAGTACAGCACTGTCCAAGAAATCTCTCAGTGGGCAAAGTGGAAATGGGATACTACCTCACTTTAGGCATGTCCATTCCTACTTACACTCAAGCATACCTTCAGTAATTCACTTGCCTCTTCCAGCTAAGTCACTTTTTTTCCTGACTGATGAAGAACAGAGTCCAGTGTTTCTTCCTTTTCCACCATCCTTTAAATAAAAGCAATTTGTTTCTACTGGTATTTCCTTGAAATAACTTAATTTGCTAAATATGCTGAGCGATAGTCCCATCCCAGACGTAGCTTGTGCGCTTAACCAAGTAACTGCTTGCCGGCAGCCGTCTCTAAGAATCTCTCTCTCTTTCCCAAATGTCTTTCTGTATATTTGCTGTGCATGTGAGGAAGTTTCCAGTATTTTTGACAATAAGCGTCCCACTGGGTTGACACCCTTAGACTGGGAGATGCAAGAGCCTCTTTCTGCCTGCAGGCAGGCTCTGTCTGACTCCTGCCTACACGAAGAGCAGATTCGATATGAGAGACAGATGTCTCAGCCTGTGCAGCACCAAGCTGGGCTACTGCTGATTTACTCTGGAGACCCACGTTCAGTAAATCAAAGCACTCCTCAGCCTCTCCCTGCTGCCTTTTTTTTTTTTTTTTTTTCCCCTTCTGTTAGTGTAGCTTTAATTTCTTTGTGGCTTGGACACAAGAATACAGTTTGAGCATTTGGTTAAAATCTAAGGTGATCAAGTTAAGCTTTCTTCATAAGGACTTCTTCAAGTTTCTGGTAACCTGGAAAAAGTATCTGCCCTCACTTATCAAATCATCCTGTTTCTCAGTGTTGAGCATCTTTATCTTAGTTCCACGATTCTTGGAAGCTGCCCCAATTTATTGTCATCTGCTTCTTGGTCAACAACTTTATTCCATTGCTGACTGATTTTCCCGCTCTTTGTTACAGTTCTTCAATTTCCACCTCCTTTTTTTTTTTTTTTTTTTTTTTAACATTTCATGTTTTATTTAGCCAGTATAAGGCTGGCTTCTCTCCTAGTTTGACTTGCTTAGAAGGCAACTCTTCCTCTTCTTTCACAGCTTCTCCTTGAACTACTTTCTTCCAGAAGGTAGCAGGACAGACTCCAATTTCAGCATGTGTGGCTTAATACCATAGGTGCAATTTAGTGGAAGTTTGTTACATTGCTCTCCTCCGAAGTCAGGCCACCTGAGCTACTGACAGCTCATGCTGAAAGTGCTTTCCAAACCAGGTGACATTTGCCAGATCACCAAAGGAAAAGTAAAGCAGATTAAGAAACTAGCAAGTGCATTCAGAAAACAAACAAAAAGAAACAGAGCAACCACAAACTTTATTGGCTGTGTGTGTTTGTAGCGATTCCCAAAGTCCGTTCTGTGTTTTGTTCAGCTAGGAGCTGCCAGGACGTGTTTGCAGCTGGCTGGGGCCGGGAGCTGATTCCCCTGACAAGCTGTATGCCCTGGCACGATCCCCCGAGCTACAACCTGCTGGTTTACAGCGAAGCTCTTCCAACGAATTTCTTGGCACGCTGGCGATTCAGCTGAATGTAAACACACTTCTGGAGACATCCTGCGTCGCATGGGCGCGACATCTCGGTTTTAAACACGGTATTAATTGATGAGTCCCCAGGTTGTGAAACATCGGCTCAGATAGCGTTAGCTTTTGATCTGCCACTGAGCTTTGGAGAGTCCAGGCTGGGCACCCAGCCTGCCCTCTGTTAGGATCAACTGCTCAATAGACAGTTCACTTACCTCTCCCTTTTGCCAAAGAGGTTAATTAAGAGCTGAACTTACGAGAATCCAAGCATATAAATTTTCTATATTGCAGGCCCCAATAGCTACTTATTTTATGACTGTTTTAGTGCTAACAAGAAATACAGCTTATTACTAGCTTTAGACAAAGAGTAATTATGATAACTTGGAGATTGCCCCGACTCCAGCTTGCAGGATCCTGGTTTTGCTGACAGAAAGATGACAGGTTTGAAGGGTCTTGTAAGAATTTGGAGGTGATAAATTGAGGTGCTCTTCCTTAAAAGGATTAGAGTCTCATCTCACTGTTATAAAGCAGAACTAAGTCCAATGAAAATATGCAGGTGTTCCAGCCTCAGAAGGAAGTTCATGCATATGCGACCAGGAAGGGCAGGAATGACTTGTCTTCAGGCAAGTTAAGTACTTGTATGGCTTGTGGGACCTTTAGGAGTACAAGTGGCTAATGTATACCTGATCATAAAAGCAACCTGTAATGTACTCTGGAACCCACAATCCCTCTACAGCTTTTCTGATGCTCATGGCGGCAAAAAAGGCATTTCAAAATTGTTAGGATCCAGCAAGACAGATGATGGCAAAGCCAGCCAAATTAAATCCCTTCCCTGAAACCTTGCAGAACTAAACATTCACTCCCCAAAGGCCCTTAACTCGCAGAACTTCCTCACCCATAAGTATGCTAAGACTGTGTATGAGCAAGAGGACTTTTATTGTGTAAAAATAATCACAGTCAGGAACTTGCACAAAAAAAAGCAGGAAAAAATAGAGATCAACTTTGACAGAAGCTCATCCACATCCAACTCCCTTTCTGTGATTTCCAGATGGCATCCATATTATCACTTGTTATGGAAGTCATGTTGATAGTGTCCTAAATGTGTCTGTCAATCGTCTTCCTGTGCTCGATGCTGATGTGGGCTTGTCCTAGTTAGAATTCTTGATGTTGTAAGAAGATCCTTCTCTGAGGGTTTCCTAGGAGTATTTACTTCGCAATAAGTCAATCTTCTTATTAGTTACACTAGTGGTTTTCCATGTCCCCTCGCGAAAAAGTATGAGTTCTGCACTGAAAGCATATATTTCTGGGATGTTCTTAATTGATGAAGGTTGTTGCTTAGACATTCATTGCTCGTTGCCTATGCTGATAAGTAAAACGATTTTTCTTCCTGTAATACTTCTCTATGCATTCAGGTGTTTTGCGATGCATATGGCAATACAGTTTGATCACTTTTGTTGAAGAACAAATTTCTTTTGCACTGAGTAATATTTTTAACAGATCAGGGCATTCAGAATATTTAAGATAATACAAAGAAATCCAGCTACTTGCTCTGGTTACCCTCTTTATGGCTCGCAGTGCAGAACTAATACTGCAGTTAGGGTGATGTGTATCACACCTATAATTCTGGAAAAGTTACCAGCGGCAGGTGCCTTGCTCTGTGAGTACAGATTGTGCCCAATCTAGTCAGTCCTACCAGTACCTAAGCTGCCACGCAGAGCTCGCTGCCTTAGCCCAGATGGAGACAGTCCGTTAAGTGGAAGGGCATCACTGAATCTTGCGTATCAGCTCCTTGAAGCAACAACTCAGCGTCGTATTGCTGGGCTCCTTATGGCACTGGGCTCCTTGTTGCAGCCGGAGCATGGTCTGGACACATCTGTGTAAGCTAGGTGTAGAAATCTATTTGAACCTGACAGGTTCAGGACATTGGCTTGGGTTCAGAGTAATCAGAAAGTGTTTCTGTTGTCTGCGGACTTTGATCCCCAAAGTGCTGCAGCTACATCCATACTGTCTGGTACACAAGCTGGTAGGACATGCATGAAACCAGCCTGTGTGTCTCTGCACCTGCAGCACTCTTCTATAGAAGACCAGTAGAAAGCGGCAAGCTGACTGCACGCCTCCCAGCCACTCCTGGTGGCCAGCGTGGCTGCTCTATATGGAGCTCAGGGTATTTTTTGGGGACAGCTTGTCTCTTTACCTGTTTTGCATTCATGAAGCTTGCTTTGGTCTTTCTTCTGCTGCTTCCTGTTAAGCTGTTTTGCTATTGCTGTTATTCCCCCTGCTTTATAAGTAGTTCTCTCATGTTTTGCTTTTTGCAGCTGCTGTTGTGAAACTGAAGCAACTCTTCAGTTGTAGCTGAAATGTCAAGTGTTTCTGTCTTTTAGCGGTGGACTGCCGAAGGGGTGTCTGTTGGCCCTCTCCGTTTAAAGGAGCTTCCAGTTACATACCAGCATCATGATCATGTTTGGCAGCCAACAGGGCACGTACATTTGCCTATAATTGTTAGATTTGCCAGAAAAGTCTTTTTGCAGCACACACTGAAGAGCTTCATGGCATTTTATGTATTTGTAAGTAGAGCTCCATGAATCAACAGTGTATTCACACGGCAAAATCTGACTTAAGCATTCACCATTTTGATTAGACTCAGAGCCAGTCCAAACATGCCCAAGATTTTAAACAAACCATCATTGTTATTTTGCATTAAAGTTGCTACCTAAGCACTAGATGTCATCCCTAAAGACCTCAAGGAACACACGCTGTAGCAAGTTATAACAAGAACCTTCACCTTTTCTGGTTTTTAAATAGGTTTTCAGTATTGTATATTTGCTATTTTTTTCTGATCTAGAAATAAACTGTAGTAGTTCTTTCACTGAGGGGTTCTCCTCGAGTCAATTCTTGATTTGCTTCAAACAGCACTGAGACGGCCCTGACAGATTTCTGTCACAGAAATTCTGGAAGTGGACAACACTGATTTTTGTTCTGATGTTTAATTTGCTCAAATTGGGCCACATGCTAATAGCAATTATAAGGATATCAAAAGCTCTCTATTTTATCAGACATTTTACCAGCTTCCTTCATTAACCTCACATTGTACAATTCAATTTTCATTACTGATGCGATCTACAGTACTTTTTTGGACCTGGCTTTCTTCTGTGTTTTGGCAAAAGGCCATCTTCAGATTAAGCTGATCTCTTGTTGAGGCCAGCCTGGCTCCCAGTATTTCTTTCAGCAGTGAGACTTGTTTTATGCAATGGGAAATCCTTTGAGCGTAGAGGTGTTGGGTGAGGATGGAAATATTATGTCCTCCCTAGCAACAGATCTACCTGGGGTTTATCACTTGGGAATGACCTGCTAAAACCCATTATTATCCATTCCCAAATCCTGTTTCCTTGACTGTGTTTTCTGGGGAATGCTGTGAGAGGTCATGGTGGGTAAACTCTGGGTAGTCTCATAACTCTCATGGAAAATCATGTAACTGGATAAACATTCCCCTCCTGCCGCTCCCCAGATTTAAACACTTGTGGTATCTCAGTCATAGATCAGACGGATGAAGATTCCTAGTTCCCAGATCACCTGGATAAAAGGTCTAGTAAACCCTTCATAATTTATGTAATTTATGCTTGGTTAGCATCTCCAGAGAGATGTATTTGCTAAGTTCAGCAAAATGTGTAAGACAGCTACATTATAAGGCATAAAGCAAATGCTAATTTTTTAGTAAATCTGCAGTTGTGATCTAATGCAAATACTCCTTTTTCTACAGTGATAGGCTACCTGCACAAGCTGTGGGACAAAACTGCGTGCAAGCATCGATTTCATCCCCATTAATGCAAAAGTTTTGTGTGGTATGTAAGTGTGGAGTTTGTTGCAGATTAGTTGATTTCAAAAGGAAAAATCATGAAGGATCTTCTTCTCCAGCACAGTTCTCTGTATGAATGTACAGAGTTCTGCTTTTTTGAACATACAGAGAATCAGACAGATTGACACAGTTTTCATCACCAAGCTCCTTCTCACCAAGCACCCCACAAATATCTCTTCTCAGGATCATACTGCTATGTTTGTTTAGACTGCTCTGAGGTCTGTCTACCCCCTTCACCATCTGGACTCTCTCTCATCCTTCCAGATGCCACCGGATCAAAACAGTTCTTAGAAAGCCCATGGTAGTTCCTGAGAAACTTCTGAGCAGCTGTCATTTTTCTTTCTTTTAGGCAGGGATATTACCAGTGTTTTGGATAAGAAGGCTGCCTTAATCTCTGCTGCCAGCTCAGATAAAGAAACTTGTAGATTTCTTGTAATTCTCTCAAATGAAAAATGAAGGTTGCTTCCAATTATTTCAATTTAGTTTAATCCAGCTTGTAATCATACTAAATTACCAGTTTCTTCACAATTTAGCCTATTATATAGCAATTATGTCATTTGCTATATGTTCATTAGAAATTTTCAGCTCAAGGACAAGCCCAAATTAATTTCTCATACTTCATTTATCCTTGAATGTTATCCTTACGCTGTGTCTTCCATTCTATGCCTAGAAATTAGATTCAAAGCCCACCACTACCACTGGAGCCCTAACTACACGCTGCAATTTCATTACTCAGCTGAATAAAAAGAAATGCCCTTAACAATACTAATGTTGTCACAGCTCAGAATGGGAAACCTCTCCAGCCCAGTAGACAAGGCATTGCTTTTTCCAGCGTAGCACCTGAAATTATTTTTATTTCAGACTTGCCGATTACCTGTACTTACAGGAGCTAGTAATAGATTCACTTAAGCATAATGCCTGGAAATAACTGAAAACTGTGTAGACTTTTCTGGAGAAGTATAAAGAGGTGTTTTCCAGAAAGCACCCCTTAGAAACTTCTGAGGGCCATTCAAGTCAATGGGACCTGGTAGTATTTCGTTCCTCTTTGCACAATTGCAGAAGACATCAGGAGGCAGAAGGCAGCAGAGAATTGGGACCAGGTGACTGAGGTGTGTTTGGGTGCCAGGACCAGTGCCACTCACTTGTTTCAAATAGGACAGGGAGGGCTCACTGGTACTGCACTATCAAACCCTAGGCCTCTTATCGATTGACTTCACTTGTATAAGATGCTTCCTAAATGCAGACAGGTCCAAGAGCAAACACATGCTTTTCATTTCTGACTGGTCTGTCTAGCATCTGTGAGAAACGGTGGTCAAGGACTTGCTATCAGGATTTCAGGATCTGTTAGGATCTGTTAGGATCACGGAGCTATGGCATTTACAGTAGTTAAGGATCTCTCTGGAGCAATTTTCTTCCCAGGTGAATGACTGGACATTTTGTGCCATGATGCAGGCCCTGGCACACTGTGCTCCAGTTCTAGCCGTGATAGAAAAAACCTAGAAAATGCGGAGTAGTGCTAGAAGATAAGAAGGGGTCTACAGCCAGTGATGGATAGAGGTTACAATGGGTACTGAATCACAGAAGGGGTGAGGTTGGAAGGGACCTCTGGAGGTCATCTGGTCCAAGCCCCCTGCTCAAGCAGGGCCACCTAGAGACAGTTGCCCGGGACCGTGTCCGAATGGCTTCTGAATATCTCCAAGGATGGAGACTCCACGGCCTCCCTGGGCAGCTTGTGCCAGTGCTCGGTCACCCTCACGGTAAAAAAGTGCTTCCTGATGTTCAGAAGGAGCATCCTGTATTTCAGTTTGTGCCTGCTGCCTCTGGTCCTGAGCACCACTGAGCAGAGCCTGGCTCCATCTTCTTTACTCCCCCCATCAGGTACTTACACACACTGATAAGATCCCCCTAAGACTTCTCTTCTCCAGGCTGAGCAGTGCCAGCTCTCGCAGCCTTTCCTCACAGGAGAGATGTGCCAGTCCCTTCATCATCCGTGTGGCCCTTCACTGGGCTCTCTCCAGTATGACCACGTCTCTCGTAGCGGGGAGCCCAGCACTGGACCCAGCACCCCAGCTGGGGCCTCGCCAGTGCTGAGCAGAGGGGAAGGATCACCCCCCTCAACCTGCTGGCAGCGCTCCTCCTGATGCAGCCCAGGGCTCCCGTTAACCTTCTCCACGGCAAGGGCACGTTGGTGGCTCACGTGCAGCTTGGTGCCCACCAGGATCCCCAGGACCTTTTCTGTAAAGCAGCTTTCCAGCTGGGCAGCCCCCAGCCTGTACTGGTGCCTGTGGTTGTTCCTCCACAGGTGCAGGATTTTACGCTTGTTGAATTTCATGAGGTTCCTGTCACCCCATTTCTCCAGCGTCTCGAGGTCCCTCTGGATGGCAGCACGACCCTCTGGCGTCTCAGCCACTCCTCTCCCTCTCCATTTTGTGGCATCAGGAAACTTGCTGAGGGTACACTTCCCCAGCATCCAGATCATTCACGAAGATGTTGAACAGGACTGGACCCAGTATTGACCCCCGGGGTGCACTGCTTGTTAGTGGCCTCCAGGCAGGCTTTGTGCCACTGATCACCCCCCCTCTGGGGCCAACCGTTCAGCCCATTTTCAATCCACCTCAGCGTCTGCTCATCTACCCCATACTTAAAAAACTTTTCTGTGAGGATCTTATGGGAGACAGTCCTGAAAGCCTTACTGAAGTCCATGTAGACAGTATTCACTGCTCTCCTCTTGTCTACCAGGCCAGGACATGCTTAAGAAACTTCTGACTAAGAGATTTGGAAAGTTAGATGCTTCACTAGTTCATAGGTTGAAGAGTTTTACGAAGAAAGCTTATATGGCCTGATCCCTTTGTAAACATGAGAAATCTCCATTTAACTCTGAGAAGATTTAGATGGTCTCGAAAGCCCATCTATACAGTATTTTTTCTGCATGAGGGAACAAACTGTTATCACTTTCTTGTTTCTCTATAAAGTGATTGCACATCACTGCAGCTGACAAAACCAAGCAACCGTACCTCTACACAAGTTATAACATTTCTGCACACAGGAACAGAATAACAACACGCTCCCAGAAGGATCTGTCATGGGTGGAAACTTAAGCCAGTGCATGTACAATGAAAAGAAAACTCGACAGTTCTGGAAGAGCAAAATATTTTTAGTTGGAAAGGGTACAATAAAAGAAGAAAGCCTCTACTTTTTTTAGCAAAAGAAAAAGCAGCATATGGTAAAACTGTCTAAGAAAGTTTGAAGGCTTTAATGGGTGGGAAAAGTGAAGAAAGTAGAATCAGAATATAAATGGCTATGACAAGCTCCTCGAACTGAAACACTTGCTAGCATTCATGAAGGTGAAGCCCAGTTCCCACAGAGGATTCAAAGAACGGTTCCTCAGCCAAATCCAAAACCAGGTAAGAAAACCTGGGGCTCAGGGCAACCCCACTCACCTTTTAGAATTATATTACCAAAGGAAAATGCATTATATCCCAGTAAAAATTCAGAGTAGAGCATCATTATTTTGGCAAAGAGGCTTTCCATGGATCCAGTTTCACTAAGATACAGCCTGACCGTTGAAGTGTAACTATTCAGTAACACTACAGATGTCTCAATATTCTAACAATTTGCTGTTGACAGTGAGATAGTGACCTGGGATACAACATGATTTCCATGTTTTGTGACCGAGCCTTCCATGAAACCAAACAGCACAAAGTAGCACAAGTGCCACCACTGCTGCTCCGATGGGATGGATCACATAAACGTAAGCTGAACCTCACAGTCTGTTACCCAATATCAATATTATTTAATCTGTACCACACTATGTAAATATCACACATCTCTTGCTGGTTCTTTGTTTTTTAAAAAAGGGGGGTTTTGAAGTCTCCTGCCCAGCTCTTCTTGTTTTATTTTTTTTTTCTATGTGCTGGCTGCATCCCTTAAGGTGTCCAGTAAGCCCAGTATCTGCTTTCTACCTCTTTATTCACCCATCATGTCATATATATTTGTACAGTTTTTCTTGATTTATAAAGAAAACTTTACAAGTCTGTAAGGTTTCAGCAATATGCACACCTGAAGGGTGACTGCTCACCCAACCTGCCCTCCAAGGTCTGTAAGAAAAAATTTCACATAGTCAGAATTTTATCTAATATTCCACTCTGTGGTCAAAATAATGCTTTCGGTGAATCAGAACTGTACAAAGATCTTTCTTGAATCTGATTATAATGGTGTAATTGGAATACTGGCAGTATGCACTCTGTTTCAATAGACAAATGACACCCTTGAGTGGAAATTTAACTGCACATTAAATCCTAATTTTTAAGCGGGAGTTTAATACAATAGCAAATTCCACAAATTACTCCTACTGTCACACTGTCTTCTTTTCACTTAGTCAGCTTGGTACCCTTACAATTTCTCTACCTGCATTCTTCTATCCTGTTTTTCCTTTAGGACTACATCAAATCTTTATCAGTCTTGCACAAAAATCTGTTGGATCTGCAATTAATGATACTCTTAACTGCGGCCCTGAAATTTTTATTTAAATATAAATCCAACTAACATGTAGAACAAACCATTATAAATTGCAGACTTAAAATCAGTTTCAGCAGTTTTTGAAATCTGTCCTGTGTTATAGTCAGTTGTGAAACTCCACCAGATGAAGAATTGAGAGTAAGAAGTTATGGTGCACTTCAAAAACTATTGTAGTAGCAAGTTAGCAGATTACCTCTTTCCTGTTAAGGATAAAGATCAGGTATATCATCTTCCTGTTGCTTTTCGGGGGTATTTTTGTTTAACTTCTGGTGTAAATCATGAGCTTATAGCTTCCTCTGGTATTCATTCAGTCACCTGGATTGATTTTTTCATGACCGTAAAGGCAGGTCTCACTCTTTATTGATAGCTCAGCACTCACATTAGTCTCATACATCCTAAAGTTAGTGTTAAAGGGAAGTATAGCCCCAACATATTTATGATAAATAACAGTTTTCTGTAACCCCCTTCAGCTAATTATTAAATAATTATTCATATAGATACACTGAAAATGAAAAAAACTTAAAATCTGAAGTACTTCTTTAAACACAGTATTTTAAACACACTGTTCATTCGTCATGTGAAATTTATCCCATGTTTTGCTGGTAACAGAGGTGACCGATGAAAGTGATGGGAGACCTGACTAGTCCCATGCATGAAGCATGAACCTCACGTAGCTGGCTTGTCTAATGGCCTGCTGCAGCCTGACATGTTTCACCTCCTGCATTCCTTCTCCTGCCTTAGACTCCTGCTTAAAAAATTGGCTCATCAGCTGGGGTTGAGAAGCCGAGGAGAGATTACCTGCTCAGAGAAATTTCTCTAAAGGACACACAGTTCAGCAAAAGACTTGCATTGTAATTCCTCCTCCAATATGTGACAAGACACAGGTGTTTGTATGGCATTATAGAGAGGAACACATCTCCCAAATATTACCTAATCCTATGAGCAAGGGAGATCTTAGTTGAAATACATCTCGTTCACAGCAGTGTGACCTGGAAGAACAGCTGGGTGGGAAGTGACATTTACCACACAAAAGTCAAGAAATATAAAGTAAACTATTAAGCTTCCTAGCTTCAAATCTTATTAAATAAATAGTTTGTCTACTTTTAGAAAGGGCCTTTGCGCCTTCCCTCTGCGCAGTGCTCCCTCCCCTAGATGAAATCAAATACTAAGCCTTGCTACTGTAAATTGGCAAAACAAAAATAGAAATAAGGCTTATGATAAGAGAAAAAAGAAAAAAAAAAGAAAAAAAAGATTTGTAGAATTAAAGCCTTTTATGACTGAGGCAGCACAGATGTTACACATTTGTCCCAGCCCTTGTATCCTGTTTTGAAAACCTGCCACAGATTTCTGATTCATCCGCCAAGGAGGGTGTACTTTCATTGCCTGGGGGCTTTCAGGTATGTGGTTCTTCCCTCACTTCTTGGACCCTCCAGAGGAATGGATCAGTGAATTGATCAGGGTTAAAACTCCTGTCAAAACAGAAATAAGAGTATTTTTAACCTGGATCAATTCCCTGATTCCGTTCACTGCGTTGCTCCACAAACAGCACAGCTGAGGGTGTGGTGTGAGGGGAAATGGTCTTGTACAGGGCAGCCAGGAAGCAGGAAACCTTCCAGACAGCGCTGCCATTAAAGACCATGTTTCATGGTACTAAGCTTGTCACGAGGCAGCCGTTAAAATCTGAAATCCTTCTAGCTGTGAAAACCCCCTTTTTTTTTTTTTTTTATTCTGATAGGGGTGCTGAAATGGGTGGCTGCCACGTGCCTCACGCCACAACGGGCACAAGTGACACACGCATGCTCCTGTCATGCTGCAAAGCCTGGAGCTTCCCCTCTGAACAGCCGTCAATGCAACAGCACAACTATGCTTAAATACCCAGGAGTTGAGTGATAACCACAGTTACATTGTATAAAGAACACTTTGAAGCCTTAATAGCTAATAATTTTCTTAAAATGCCATTCACAGTATTCCAACTATTAATTACCACTGTACACACCACTGCAGTGTCTACTGACTGTGTAGACCTTTAGTTAACATTTAGGATCACAAATTGTGGCTCAAAACACTCTTTAGCTACATCAACTAAAGAGTAAAAAGGCTGATGCTAATCTAAAGTAGGAAATGCATGCGATGTTAGAGGAGATACAGGAAGACCGGTCAAGTTTTATATACTTTTTCTTTGGATGCTTAGCAAGTTAAAACTTTATAAGGCCATGGAGCTCATGTTCAGGCTGAGCATCCTGCCTGCAGGTGCGTGGAGGCCATCACTTCTTGCAGTTCTGCATCTGAACCTTAAGGTAAGATTTAGCCTATGCGGGTAAAAAAAAAAATTAATAGTGTTTCTTAAAACACCATAAGAATTTCCATGTTATTTTGTTAGGATTATGAAATTATACTACTATATTTTTACGTATTCCTTCACATGGTGTTGGTACATTAAATATATTTTAACGTAAAAAAGACATTTCTGAGGCCTTTTTTCTACTGCTCCTCCTGATCCATTGGCTACTCCTTTTGTTGAACCAACATAAATATTTTAATGGAGAAGAGGAATAACAAATTTTGGTGGGGTGGATTTCATTCCAGTATTTATTGATGAGATCAAGCAAGACAAAACGCAACAGCAAAGGATAGGACAACTGCAGCAAAGCAGGGATTGTTACGGGAATTGGCCAATAGTAACATTTCCCATCGATTTGGTTAATTTTTTTCTAAAAGGACGCTCACGGCCAGGCTGTTGTCCTTGCAGCCCTAGGAAACCACGCAGAGGGACGTGAGCATTTTAAGCTGCTCGGCAAAAAGATTGGACCAAAACTGGTTTCTTACGCCACTCCCGATGCGCACACTCGTGTCCTGCCTACTGAATAGCCACGGATGGCGGTTCATCCAGCTGTGCAAATCCTGAGGCTGTCAGGGGGGAGCACGGAGGGCAGCCAGGCCGGAGGGTGCAGGGGAGGGGGGGTCTCTGAAGCACTAAGGCACTAAGCAAGGGCGGCTGGAAAGGGTCGCAGAGCAGCCGGCGTGATGTCGAGCGCGGATGCCTTGGGAAAACCTCAGAGCGACAGAGCGTCCCGCCCTAACCAACCGGCCTCTGGTCCTCCTGTCAAGGCGGGCATTGAATTTTGGTTTCCTAAAAACCCAATCTGCACCGCCGAGCCAGCCCCAGGCCCCTTATCTGGATGGCTGCCAGGAGCGAATTGCTCATCCCGGGCGATCGTGCCTTTAGGGGGGCGTTTCCGGAGACAAAGTGACATTTCCGTGACAGGAAAATGTTGCAGAAGCGAGGTTTGTCTGCAGCTTGGAGGTGGGGGGACCCCACTGCCACTCAGGGGTCGCGCCCCACCATCCCACCCCCCCCCCCCCCAATTTTTTTTTTCCTCCCGCGCATGCGCGCGCCCCGCCCTCCTCTCCCAATCCCGGCGGAGGCTCTCGCGAGAAGTCCGGGAGAAGCCTCGCGAGAAGCCCGAGGGGAGCGTTGGCGGCCCCGTGGCGCCTCCCGCAGGCGTCGGCCCCTTCTCCGCCACCCGCGCCCCATCCCCCACCAAGCCGCCGCGGCCATGGCGGCGCCGCTCCTGGCCTCGCCCGGCCGCCGCAGCCGCTTCGAGCAGGAGCAGGACCGGGCCGTCCGGGCGCTGGTGCGCAGTGTGACCGGCCTGCCTGAGGAGGAGGAGGAGGAGCTGGGCGGCGGCCGCTTCCAGACGGCGCTGAATTTCGCTTGGTCCAACTTCAGGTCAGCGCCCGCCGCCCCCGCCCCGCCGAGAAGCTCCGCGGCGGCGACCGCCCCGCCGTGCCCGTCAGCAGCGGCGCTGAGGGCGGGGGAGCGGGCGAAGGAGCCGTGAGGCGAGGGGGGGGGGGCGCTGCCGGGCTGTGGGACGGGGCCGTCTCCGGCGCCGCCCGCCCTGAGGGGGGTCGGGGGCAGCGCTGGGGGCCCTTTGCGAGTCCCTGTCAGAGGGCCGGCGGCTTGTTGCTCCGTCACTTTTAAATCTCCGTGTTTTAGGGCTTTTCTCCCGCTCTGGGAGAAGGTAGCTTCCAACATCTTCATTTAGCCATCTAAGATTTTGCTTGTGGGAGGGAAGTAAAGAAGTAATCGTTACGTGTAAAGAGCAAGTAAGCAAAACCGCCAAATCCAGCTAAAGCTTCGGGCCAAGAGTACTGTGCTGCTTATATGAAAGGTTATCAGTCTGCAGAAGATAATGGGTTTGATGCCATTGGAGCTTGTCATAAACATGGTCTTTATTAACATGTAACATATATTACCAGTATCCCTTTAATTCTATTACACTGCCATCTACAATGCCCTTACTAATATTACACGCTACTTTTTCTGTTACCAGAGTTACCGTTTCAGTGTCTGCTGCCAATTTTTACATGATCTTTTTCCAGTTTCCCATACTAATATGACCTGCTGCCTTTTCAGTCTTACGTGCTTGCCTGACTTCATGCAGCAAGTACCTAATCCATATGAAATCAATGCTAGTTACTTTTTTTTTTTTTTTATGCTGTTCAAATCAATTTTTTTTGGGGTGAACAGTAGCATAGCTGCATTGCATCAAGTCAGACTGTGAATCCTAACTACTGTTAGGCTCAAATAAAAATGTTTTAATAACTGAGTAATCCTTGGTCAACAGCAAGGGTGAGTCTGAGGTGTGGAAGAGCAGAGTGTGATCTGTAGCTGGTGTTTGGACAACTTGAACTCTGCTCAATTTTGAGGAGGCTAGTTGTATTAGATGGGAATGTAGGAATATGGTATTGGTAACTGCTGTCTCCCTGTGTTCTTTATAATTACCAGAAATACTTTGTGTAATGCATCACAGGATTGCATTTATTGGTTTTGTAGCTGCATCAAACTAGTTGCTTGTAGCAGTCATTGCTCTTTTAGCCTGGGGAATTGTTGGGTGGTTTGGTTTTTGTTTGTTTGTTTGTTTGTTTGTTAAAAAAAACAAAAAAAAAAAAAAAACCAAAACAAAACAACATGGCAGGAAAACAGGGTGATGCAGAGTTGACAACGAACTGGTTTTGCCTGGAAGGGTTAGGAAGAGGAATCGTTTTATGCCAGATTTGCTGTCTAAAAAATGTGTGGGGAACATCAGCCTGAGATTGGCTAATATCATATTTCCAAACCGTGAGACCCTAGGTTGTAGCAGAAACTCTCTTTAGTTTCAAGTTTGTGAAACTCGTGGTTTGTACTGTTAGTTTTGATGATGTTTCTGTGTTGTTGTTCTCAGATTCATCTATTTCCATGCAGCATGGTAGTCCTCTTCTGTTCATGATGTTCCCAACTTGCCTAAAAAAAATTGATACTTCTTTGGCATGTGTGTTTTAGTGTCATTAATTAAAAATTTAAGTAGTATATTAAGGAATTTCACTAACAGCTTACCTTCATCATAATTTATCTTTTCAGTGCAGATTCCTGTTTTTTTTTCATATTGTTGTCTTTCTAGTCTGTTGTTCTAAATCTTCCCATTCTTACCATCATTTTCCATTGGAACTAATGATTTCCTATATAAGCTAATGTGCTGTAATAAATAAGATAAACTGTATTTTTTTTAACCTAAATGTCAGCGACCTAGTTAATGTTACATTTTATTGTGCATTTATTCCAAAGCCTTACATACAGTTGAAATCCAACTAGTGGGTCTGTAGTTAACAAAGTAAATTTTTCTTTTCTTTTATATGGGCATATCTTCATCCCCCAGTGATCCTTACTAGAAATCCTTGCTACTTGCCTTACAGTTTCATTTTCTAGTTCGTTACTTTGACACTGAGGTGATTTTAGATTGGCTTTCCAAATTTAGTTTATTTAGCTTAACTTCTGCTCCTGATTCATATCCAGTAGTTTTCGTTTCTGTCTCTGGTCATGAGAGTTTGACCCCTGTGTTCTGTATGGTTGTTGCTGGAAGCTGAGGCAAAATATTAGGTTGGCTTTGAGGGCCTATTTATAGAGTATATTGACGTTGTGCTCACTGCTGTCGCATCCCATTCCCTGGTTTTCCTCTGCGTAAACTGAAGAACCTTATTCTAATTTCTTCTGCAAAGTCCATCTTACCTTGCACGAGTTCTTATTTTGTCCCTATACATGATGCCTTTGGTGATATATCTTCCTTTACTTTGATTAAGCTTTCTTTTTCTTTTAGGCACTCTCCTTTATAAAGGAGCTTCATTTGGGTTTAGAGGCCTTCCCTTGTGGGTCTTTGTTTTGCCTGTGCTTGTGATGCAAGTCCCAGATAATTTTTGTTCTTTCAACACAGATACCTTTGACAATACAGTTCTGATCTCCTCACTTCACTTGACTTAACTGACAGTGTACTTTAATTGCTTAGTTTGCTGATAGAGTAGTAATTTTCCATTCAGTTTAAAATGATGGTTAAATGTAATCTGCATTCTGTTTTTCCTTCTTTAAGGTCAGTTGTATTTAATCCTTCTTGAGCTAAGAGATGCTGAGATTAAATTTTGTTGATGTTTAATGCTGTTGCTGAACTAAGCATGCATTATTAAGCTAATAATGTTGTCCTTATATATGTAAGTTAGCTTTGTTTCCTCCCTTACTTAAGCTTTGTTTTTAAACACATTCTAATACAGATTTCTTACACAGATTTCACCGTTTTCTTGATGTGAACAGTCACAAAGTAGAGAGGACAATAGAAGGGTAAGTTTAATGCT